>NC_143585.1:16197483-17498733 GCF_048544385.1 Mastigoproctus giganteus | reverse complement strand
ATGCTGTGTCAGAGCTATAACTGAAGTCTTCTCTAGATGATCCTGCAGTGCTTCTTTAACCAGTGCCTCCACTAATTTTCCTGGAACAGAAGTTAAACTCACAGGTCTATAATTACTTGTGTTGGCCTTTGATCCTCCTTTGTGAATCGGGGTCACATTTGCACATCTATAGTCTGTGGGTACCTCCCCTGAGTCCAAGGAAGCTCTCATAATTATGGCTAAGGATTTGCTTACTTCCTTTGCTGCCTCCTTTAATATAACTGGATAGATCCCATCCACCCCGGGTGCCTTTCTTGTGTTTATCTTCAACAATTTCTCCTCCACTTTACTCTCAGTTATTACAAGATTCTCTAGCTTACTGCCAGAGTTAAATACACCTCTGGCATACCCCTCATTGAATAACTCTTCATGTGTGAATGTCTATGCAAAATATTCATTTAGTTTGTTAGCTACCTGAGCAGGATCATCAACAGTTGACCCATCGATATCAAGTGGACCAATCTGATTCATCCCCTTCCTTCTAGAGTTTGCATAAGTAAAGAACTCTTTGCTGTTTTTCTTTGCATCCCTTGCCAAGGATTTCTCGTAATCTGCCTTCGCCTGCCTAACCTCCTTTGTAACTTGGTTGCATATCAACTTGTATCTATCATAGGCTTCTGTGTCATGTGTTAATTTGTAAGTATCCCATGCATTTTTCTTCCCTGCCATATGCCTCATTAGTTCATCTGACATCCATTTTGGCCTAAACCTTGAACAATATTTCTTAGTTGGTATGTAAAGCCTAGTAGCTTCCAAGATAAGTTCTTTGAATGCTTCCCATTTTGAATTTGCTGTTGGTAACATCATCAGTTGGTTCCACTGTATAGAATTTAAATACTGTCTCAGTCCATCGTAGTCGCCTTTACGGAAGCAATAACCCTTCCCTTTACCCTTAATGGTAGTTACCTCTTTGAGTAAATCCCACTTCAGCACACTGTGATCACTGCCACCTAGTGGTTCATTTATCTGCAGATTCTTAATGCATGAAGAATCACTGCTGATAATCAAATCTAGAGTATTACTCCCTCTAGTTGCCTCCCGAACATGCTGATGTAGAAAACAATCATCCAATAAATCCACAAAAGCCCTGCTAGTGTGTGAGTTACCAGCCCCCAAATTCCAGTCAATATCTGGGAAATTAAAATCTCCCATTATAAGACTCTCTGATTTACTGGCCCACTCTATTTCCCTGTACAGTTCCTTATTATACTCATCAGAGTCATTAGGCCTATAGCACACTCCTACTCTCAATTTTGATCTCCCAATGCTTATGTCACACCAAACTGGCTCAACACTGCACTGTCCGGCGATGTCGACTGGCTTCACTTCCTTGGTTTTTATGTGTTTCTTAACTAATAGCATAACCCCTCCCCCCTTCCTATCCTGTCTATCCTTTCTGTAGACGTTGTACTCCCCAAATTGCAGTTCTGCATCCCTTATATCTGTGTGACACCACATCTCTGATATCCCAACAATATCTGCCTTTGATGTTTTGAGCAATACCTCAAATTCATCAAATTTATTTACTAAACTCCTAGCATTGGTGTACACGCAAATATACCTGCACCTGTTTCTATTCTTAGCTACCCTAACACAACCCATGTGTTTACTTGTACCGCAATGGCTCCCAGCAGTCTCTGAAAAACCATGCATCTTGTTTTTCAGGCTTCTGCTCATTCTAATAGAAGCAGTGCAAGAATCTCTTTCACCTCTGCCAGTGGCTACTGTCAATCTATTGGTCTTTGTCTCCCCCCAAGCTAGCAGTTTTCCGACCCACCTAACACTGCCTCGATAGCATCAGCAAATATTCTTGCACCCTTTCTATTTAAGTGTATCCCATCCCTGTAGAAGCAATCTCTCCTGTTAACAAGTACAGTCCAGGCTGAAAAAAAGTCTACAGAATTTTTGTTGCAGAAGTTGCAGAAGTCCTCGTTGGTCATCAAGTTTTCATATTTCTTTGAAATTGTGCTGAGTGCATTGAGCATGGTGAGCTTTAGATCCTTATTTATCTCTCTGTTTTGATGATTGTAAAAGTTTTTCAAAAGGGTTCTTCTTGCAGTCATGTTACAAGGCCATGCAGGTCATTATCGCATGCTTCATCTGGGTCACTGTCATTGTTGTCTTGACATATTTCAATCATTTTGTGAATGTCCAAGTCCGATTCATACAATTTAAGATCTAGAATGAGCTCTTCATTGTTGTCGTAGACCTTGACATATGTCATCTCTGACAGTATCTCTGTTTCCTCATTGTGAAATGGAATGTGCAGCATTACTATCTCTCACTTGTACTCATTGAGATCCTGAGTCAAGTCATAGTTTTGATAGAGTATTATGCATGGATACTGTCATTTCTTGCAGATCTCATTAGCGCTGCATGTGTAATTTGTGACAAAGCATGACAGAGTAACATGATCCAACACGATAGTATGATTGTAACAATACAAATACTTGTATTGTTGCAAACATACTATTCAACAAATGGCTACAATCAAATGGGTAATTAGGCTATTGACCTAACCTCTTCCAAGCATTGATTTGGTAGAGTAAGCAGTGGGTGTGTGCATCATTTGTTTGTTTGTTATTTGGGTTTTAGGAGCATTAGCAACTACGGCCATATTGCTCCGGGATATGCGGTGGTCATTCCCTGACCTTTCGGCATCCTCATATTTGGTGGGGATGGGCTCGAACCCCGGTCTAATCAAGAAGCGGGTGCTACGCATTGCTGCTCCTTCCCACCTGGCTACAGAGGCGCCAGTGTGTGCATCCTATTTATCACTAACAATCATTCAGTAGAGTAAGTAGCATGAGCAGAAATTACATCGTTCATGATTTCAGTTCTAGCTGTTCGAAATTTAGTAGGTGTCGTCAAAGATGTTTACACATAAAACGTCTTTCATGCATACAGGGTACACATGCGGGTTTTTTTTTATGTGATACCCCTGTGTTACTATTAGTATTAAAACATCTAAATGATGCAAGGAAGCAGACCTTTTCTGAATCCAGCAAAAAAAAAAAAAAAAAAAAAAAAAAAATCCATGCTCATTCATATTTAGCCCAGGGCCAAAAACTTACTATCCAATTCTATAAAAATTCTGTGACATGCTGCCTGAAAAACTTCACACGATCCAACTCTCTGTTCCTCTCTAATTTCTTAAATTTATCCTGCCCCCTGATTCTTATTTCTCCTACAAATAAGAATACACTAAATTTGTTCATTTTACCTTGTGGAATTTGGTACCCTAGGGTTTGAGATTACTAAGCTTTGCAGTCTGCACATTTTTCACATGGACATCAAACTAGTACCCATCACCAATCTGATTGCCCTATTTTGAACACTCTCTAAAAACTATATGTTTTTAAGGTATAACCTCTAGACCTGAATATTCCAAATGTAGGCTCACCATAGTCTTATACAAAAGAATAATAACATCTTTCTCCCTACTTGCAAAGGTTCTTTAAATCAAGACAAGACACCATGTGTTTTTCTAGCATTAAATTTTAGTGTGTTTTCACCGTAACAATTGTGATTATGTGATACGCTCATGACATCTGATCACAGTTTATCAGTATAGAAGTAAGAAATAATTTCAGGAAAAAATATCACTAATGAGAATAATTCTATTTAATGAATGACAGAAGTTTAAAAATAATTCATATATGATAAAAAAATAAAATAAATACTTACCATTTATGACAAGGGCTGTTGTTCTGTTTACTGATGCTGCAGAATTTGATGCTATACAAGTATAATTACCACTGTCTTTGTATGTCACTTTACGGAATACAACTAGAGAAGAGTCTTCCAAGTTCTGAAGGGTAATGCCTTTCCCAGGTGAAAGGTGGTGTCCATTTTTGGTCCAAAATATCCTCACAGGGGGATCGCCTTGAAGAATGCTACAAACTAATTTCACTTTCATTCCTTCATTTGCATATCTTGTTTGTGGTAGTAGCTGTGGATCGATTAAGGGAGCAACTAATGGAGCAATGAAATACAAGTATTAAAATTAAATCAATATAATAATGATTACAAAAATACAGAAAAGTACTTCAGTAAATTGTCAGTCTTGTCCTCTGTCTAGTGCACAGAAGGATTTCATTTGTCATGAGTAAACATTATTGTCTTAATAATCAAGATATGCAAACATCCTTATGCACAAGTTGCCTCAAGAAGCACTACTTTAAAACAAAAACGGGTTTCTGTTATTTGTTTAAAACATGAAACATCATTATGATAGCCTGTTTCAAACCTTAATAGTCTCTCATCATACAAATATACTAAGTGGTCTCGATTAGCTAATCGAGAAAATTATAAACTTATGAATAATGAAGAAGTTCTAAGTGAGTTATCATGTGGTATAATTAAAAAAATTTGATTTCCTTGAACTGGCTGCAGAATTTATTCACAGCAACAGTGAAATTGTGATGGTTGCTATATACATAGAAGGATAAGGTAGCCTTGTCCTTCTATGCATATAGCAGTCATCACAATTGTACACCACAGAATTTTTCCATATTAAAAATAATCAAATATTTAATTTCTTTTTATAGCATAGAAATTCACATAAAACTATTTTCATTATTCACAGAATTCATCAAAGATGTTTTAATCGAGAACAACTACTATCCAGAGAGAAGCAAGTAAGTTTTTGAAATAGGCATATATAATAGTGAATCATATTCTAAAAAAATAACAGAATAGGTTAACTGTTGTTGATCTCTAAGTACCTCAGTGACATAGACCATATTGTGCCATTGTGTATTATGTCTGTGGAAATGTGTGTTCATAGTCCAATTTGCATGTTGTGCAGGTTGAAAACCTAGAATAATTTATTGGGGGAAGGAACCCTACTTCCTATGCTAGACACTGGCTAGCTATTGCATCAGCAGGGAAAGTAACTATGGGTAAACATTTTTCAGTTAGAGAAAATACCAGTAGTAAGAATTTTCTGGACTTATTACTCACGAATCATGTCATTTCATCTCATTTAAGTAGGGCTGGTAGTGATCGTGCAATAATTAGTTGGAGGATGAAGAAGGATGATTCAGTAATTAAAGGTAAAGGTTTTAATTTCAGAAAAGGAACTATGACAGTTTAAGATGCTACATGGCATCTCTGAATTGAGCAGACTGCAGAGGAAAGATGAATATATTAGAATTATGGAATACATTTAAAGCAATAATCACAGAAGCCATGAACACTGTTGTTCTGCATTCATAGCTTCCTAAGTGATGAAAAGTACTGAAGCTTACAAACAGCTACAAGTTGTTCTGCAATAGTACCACAGAAAACATATGGTGGCCATAAATAAGTAGAAAATGAATCAGATTGGACTGTGTAATGGGTGTGGGAAAGTCTTAGATAACCTAGGATGTTGCTGATGAATTGGGTAAGCACTTATTATCAATCTTTACTGACAAAAAAACTCTTCATGCTGAAGGGAGGTTGTGCATGTGAGACTGAGACATATGAAATTAGTGATTTAAAAATTACAGATGCCTGTTTATTATAAAAACCTTTGCGCTTAAAGGCAAGTAAGGCTCCAGGAGTTGATGACATATACCCAGTTAGGCAGCCAGAGAGCAATGAACCATTCAGGGTAATTATTAGGACATCACTGATTTCATTAAGGAAAAATCATGTTTAAATAACCTGATAAGCTATGTATTTTGGCACAGTTACTGGTGAGCTGGATGTAGAGAACAATTTCAACATAGTTTACATGGATTACAGCAAGGCACTTTACTCAGTCTCTCATAAGAGGTTACTGTATAAGCTGGTAAATGTTGGAATTACTGGAAAGATCGTAGGATGGATGGTAGGAGGGCAGAAGGCGGAGTCTTGTGATATTCTTCAGATTGGTGTAACATCAGAAGTGGAATCCCCTAAGAATCAGTTCTTGGACCACTGTTGTTTCTGATTTTTATAAATGACACTGACAAAGGGATAGAGTGCATGTTGCCAAAATTACAGATGATGTAAAGATTGGAAGAGTAGTTAATGATCAGTACCAAGCAGTGTTCCTTCAGAATGACTTAAAGAGGTTTAAAAAATGATCAGGAAAGTGGCAGCTATGTTTTAATGCATCAAAATGTGAGGTCTTAATGTTTGGGGAACAGCAACCCCAATATAACTGATACATTTTGTTTGGTTGAATTGATAACGGTAGAGTATAAAAGGTATCTGGGAGTTATGATATGGGCATATACGAAACTCTCTGAGCAATGTAAACAAGGGACCAGGTAATCCTGGTCACTTGTTTACATTGCGGGAAACATGCTTTTTACATAACGGGAAACATGCTTTGTAAAAAGGATAGGTGGAACAGCACCAGGGTATGTCTGACAGGGGCAAAGGTTGATGACGTTGTAGAGCGGATATCATCTTTTAAGGGCACAAAAGGTGATATAGTTGTACACGTTGGCACTAATGATATTAAGAGTAGGAGACCGGCGGAATTACTTAACAAGTACAGGTCACTGATGAAAAAAAGCTGTGAATTAGAGCTGAATTTGAAAGTGTCTGCAATTCTGCCCAGACACGATAGGAGGGAGTATATGATGAGAGCCCTGTCGATCAATTCGGCCCTGGAAAGACTGTGCAGGGCTCAAGGGGTAGAATTTTTTTCAGCCTGGTCTGTACTTGTTAACAGGAGAGACTGTTTCTACAGGGATGGGATACACTTAAATAGAAAGGGTGCAAGAATGTTTTCTGATGCTATCGAGGCAGTGTTAGGTGGGTCGGAAAACTGCTAGATTGGGGGGATACAAGGACTAATAGATTAACAGTAGCCACTGGCAGAGGAGAAAGTGATTCTTGCACTGCTTCTATTGGAATGAGCAGAAGCCTGGAAAATAAGATGCAGGATATTACAGAGACTGCTGGGAATCATGGGGGTACAAGTAAACACATGGGTTCTGTTAGGGTGGCTAAGAGGAAGAGCAGGTACATGTATACTTGCGTGTACACCAATGCTAGGAGTTTAGTAAATAAATTTGATGAATTTGAATTATTGCTCAAAACATCAAAGGCAGATACTGTTGGGATTTCAGAGACGTGGTGTCACACAGATATAAGGAATGCAGAACTGGAATTTGGGGAGTACAATGTCTACAGAAAGGATAGACAGGATAGGAAGGGAGGAGGGGTTATGCTATTAGTTAAGAAACACATAAAATCCAAGGAAGTGAAGCCAGTCGACATCGCTGGACAGTGCAGTGTCGAGTCAGTTTGGTGTGACATAAGCATTGGGAGATCAAAATTGAGAGTAGGAGTGTGCTATAGGCCTAATGACTCTGATCAGTATAATAAGAAACTGTACAGAGAAATAGGGTGGGCCAGTAAATCAGACAGTCTTATAATGAGGGATTTTAATTTCCCAGATATTGACTGGAATTTGGGGGCTGGTCACTCACACACTAGCAAGGCTTTTGTGGATTTATTGGATGATTATTTTCTACATCAGCATGTTCGGGAGGCAACTAGAGGGTGTAATACTCTTGATTTGATTATCAGTAGTGATTCTTCATGCATTAAGAATCTGCAGATAAATGAAAAACTAGGTGGCAGTGATCACAGTGTTCTGAAGTGGGAGTTACTCAAAGAGGTAATTACCATTAGGGGTAAAGGGAAGGGGTACTGCTTTCGTAAAGGCGACTACGATGAACTGAGACAGTATTTATCTATACAGTGGGATCAACTGATGATGTTACCAACAGCAAATTCAAAATGGGAAGCATTCAAAGAACTTATCTTGCAAGCTACTAGGCTTTACATACCAACTAAGAAATATTGTTCAAGGTTTAGGCCTAAATGGATGTCAGATGAACTAATGAGGCATATGGCAGAGAAGAAAAATGCATGGGATACATACAAATTAACACGTGACACAGAAGCCTATGATAGATACAAGTTGATCTGTAACCAAGTTACAAAGGAGGTTAGGCAGGCAAAGGCAGATTACGAGGGATCCTTGGCAAGGGATGCGAAGAAAAACAGCAAAGAGTTCTTTACTTATGTAAACTCTAGAAGGAAGGGGATGAATCAGATTGGTCCACTTGATATCGATGGTCAACTGTTGATGACCCTGCTCAGGTAGCTAACAAACTAAATGAATATTTTGCATCGACATTCACACATGAGGAGTTATTCAGCGAGGGGAATGCAAGAGGTGTATTCAACTCTAGCAGTAAGCTAGAGAATCTTGTAATAACTGAGAGTAAAGTGGAGGAGAAATTGTTGAAGATAAACACAAGAAAGGCACCTGGGGTGGATGGGATCTATCCAGTTATATTAAAGGAGGCAGCAAAGGAAGTAAGCAAAACCCTTAGCCATAATTATGAGAGCTTCCTTGGACTCAGGGGAGGTACCCATGGACTGGAGATGTGTAAATGTGACCCCAATTCACAAGGGAGGATCAAAGGCTGACACAAGTAATTATAGACCTGTGAGTTTAACTTCTGTTCCCAGAAAATTAATGGAGGCACTGGTTCAAGAAGCACTGCAGGATCATCTAGACAAGACTTCAGTTACAGCTCGGACACAGCATGGTTTTGTTAAGGGGACGTTTTGCCTGACCAATTTGATTGGATACTATGATGCAGTCACAAAAGAACTGGATGCAGGGAATAACTTTGATATTATATACTTGGATCTTAGAAAGGCTTTTGATACTGTTGCACATGGAAGACTGCTGCACAAATTGGAGCAGTGTGGCATTGGAGGCAAATTGCTGCTATGGATAAAGGGGTGGTTGAGGGGGAGAAGACAGAGTGGTAATCAATGGACACTGCTCATCGTGGACTAATGTTATTAGTGGAGTCCCTCAGGGTTCAGTATTGGGTCCTTTATTGTTCTCTGTATTTATAAATGATATTGATGATGGTATATCAAGCTTAATGTCCAAGTTTGCAGATGATACGAAAGTTGGCAGGGTTGTCAAGGACACTACTGACACTATGCTGCTGCAACAGGATCTGGAAAGGTTGAGCAGATGGGCTGAGAGGTGGCAAATGAAGTTTAACATTGACAAATGTAAAGTACTACATATGGGAAACAGCAACCCCAGAGCAACGTATCAACTCTGTGGTACTACACTGACAGTGGTAGAGAATGAAAGGGACCTGGGGGTGGTTGTGCAGGCAGATATGAAGTTCTCTGAGCAGTGCAGATGGGCTGCAAGAGTAGCTCATGGTGTATTGTCAATGATATATAGGAATTTTTCTAGCAGGGATAAGGAGGTGATTATTCCCTTGTATAAGGCAATGGTCAGGCCACACCTAGAGTACTGTATACAGGTCTGGAGGCCTCATTTCAAGAAGGATGTAGAGCTGCTGGAACGAGTACAGAGAAGAGCAACAAGATTAGTGAATGGAACAAAGGGGTGCTCTCACGAAGAAAGGCTTAAGTTGTGCGAATTACAGTGTCTGGAGACTAGGCACCAGCGAGGTGATCTGATAGAGGTGTACAAAGCCTTGAATGGTTTGAGCATGCTCAATGCTGATGGGATTCTTCCTCCTGCTCAGAATAATCACCTGAGAGGGCATAAGTTCAAATTGAGGAAAGACAGATGTAGCATAGATGTGCGGAAATTTGCCTTTAGCCAGCGGGTCGTTGGTATATGGAACAGACTTCCATCCCTTGTCGTGGAAGTTGATAGCCTAAATAAGTTTAAGGCTCAGCTGGACAGGTATTTCGAACGAACAGAGGGGTGAAGTGGAAGTGGTTTATTTTTTATTTATTTATTTTACTTTATTATTTTTTTTTGGCTGATGCTGCATAAGCTTGCTTTCTTGCATCAAATGCCTCTACTAATGCTAATGCTAATCCCATGGTATCATATCAATGATTTATTGAACAACAGCGATTAGGGAAGTCATAATTCCTGTATAAAGCAACTGTAAGATTGCACTAGGAATACTGTGTCCAGGTATGGAGACCTAATCTAAAAAATGACATTGAGCTTCTTGAAAGGGTCCAAGAATGGGCAGCCCACATAGTGATATTGACAAAAGGATGACTGTACAAGGAAAGATGTTGATTATGTGGGCTACAGAGGATCTTACAGGGAACAAGATTGATGTTTATAAGGGTCTGAGAGGGGTTAGTAAAATGAATAAAGGCAAAATTTCTGCTGTTATAAAGAATTCCATTCAAATTACAGGGGAAGAGGTTTACACTAGACTACAGAATTTTTATTTTTTTTTTTGCAGCCAAAGAGTTTACTGGAACATGTTGCCTCTGCAGTTAGTTGAGGCTGAAAATTTGTAGAAATTCAAAGGTCTACTAGATACAGGAGGTCCCCAGTATACGAGTATTCATTATCCGAGTCCCCACAGTTACAAGGATTTGAAAATTAAAGAATTAAAGCTTTTTCCCTTGAGAAAATTGACCAAGCACTAGAATAGTTTTCATGAGAATGATCTTCTTCATGATCGTGTAACAAAAGTTAAGTGCAAAGTTAAAGTCATAACTAAACGCTACTACGACATAATTTTATGTGAAAAAATACAGCAAAAAAAAAAAAACCCATGAACATCTCTGGATTCATTCTTTATTTTGTACAACTGAAAAATAGTGTAACTTCAATAAACTTTACTTAACTTTGCATTGTGCAACATATTATAATAAAAAATGTCTATTAAAATTATTTTCTCATTTTTCAGTTCCTTTATCCATTTTTTACTATGTACAAGTACTAAGGCGCATTTAGGGCTAGAGCCTCAAGCTGCGAACAAATTTAGACTATGTATATAAAGTGCTTAGCATCATAATACACAGCCATTTCTGAATAAACAGAAAATTTTTAAGGTGGCATCGTTTTAGGTTATATCTCATATTGTGAATACCTTCACAACGAGTTGCCATGATATTGCACTACTTCGAATAAGTAATGCTTCACCTAAGGAGAAGACTAATGTTACTTATTCTCAGATAGGTACCACCACCCAGACAGCACTGTTTCAGGGCTATTTGGCCCTTCTTCAGTGAGTGGGTAGGTACCCAAGTGATGCAATGATGGCAAAAACAGTTATGAAGTATAACTCCACAATATGAGAGATGCCTGATGGTGTATGATGTATTTAGACTAAGGCGCATTTAGGGCTAGAGCCTCAAGCTGCGAACAAATTTAGACTATGTATATAAAGTGCTTAGCATCATAATACACAGCCATTTCTGAATAAACAGAAAATTTTTAAGGTGGCATCGTTTTAGGTTATATCTCATATTGTGAATACCTTCACAACGAGTTGCCATGATATTTCACTACTTCGAATAAGTAACGCTTCACCTAAGGAGAAGACTTAAAAATTTAAAAATTTTTTGTTTATTCAGAAATGGCTGTGTATTATGATGCTAAGCACTTTATATACATAGTCTAAATTTGTTTGCAGCTTGAGGCTCTAGCCCTAAATGCGCCTTAGTCTAAATACATCATACACCATCAGGCATCTCTCATATTGTGGAGTTATACTTCATAACTGTTTTTGCCATCATTGCATCACTTGGGTACCTACCCACTCACTGAAGAAGGGCCAAATAGCCCTGAAACAGTGCTGTCTGGGTGGTGGTACCTATCTGAGAATAAGTAACATTAGTCTTCTCCTTAGGTGAAGCGTTACTTATTCGAAGTAGTGCAATATCATGGCAACTCGTTGTGAAGGTATTCACAATATGAGATATAACCTAAAACGATGCCACCTTAAAAATTTTCTGTTTATTCAGAAATGGCTGTGTATTATGATGCTAAGCACTTTATATACATATGTACAAGTACATAATAAACATTACGAAAATTTGGTCCCCGTTTTAAGTGGAATTTTCTGGAAACAATTATCCTCGGATAACAAGGATCCCCTGTAATTATCTATGTGAGAAGGGAAGCATATAATTTGTTTGTTTGTTATTTGGAGCATTAGCAACTAAGGCCATATTGCTCTGGGAATATGCGGTGGTCATTCCCTTGACCTTTCCGCATCCTCCGTATTTGGTGGTGACGGGCTCGAACCCCGGTCTAATCAAGAAGCGTGTGCTACGCACTGCTGCTCCTTCCCACCTGACTACGGAGGCGCCCATATAATTTGTCTATTTTCTTATGTACTTTTTAATTTTTTTCTTTTGTCTGGTGCAGCTAGTCTGTGACTTCCTTGCACTACATGGCTAACATCAGTACTAAAACTTTAGAAATTCTCCCATTTTATTATTATTATTATTAGCCATATGGTGCAAGGAAGCCTGAGGCTTATGCTGCACTGGCCAAAAAAAAAAAAAAAATTCCCTATTACGCTGAGAGAGAGAGAGAGAGAGAGAGAGAGAGAGAGAGAGAGAGAGAGAGAGAGAGAGAGAGAGAGAAAGAGAGAGAAGGAAAAATGAATCACCAAGAAAGAGAAGAATGACGATATCCAGCTCAGGACCCTGGGTATGCCAAGCCCATACTCACCAGATGTGAGCCCCTGGGGGTATTTAATATTAGTATTAATAGTGGCAAAAGATGCAAGAAAGCAAGCTTATACAGCATCAGTCAAAAAAAAAAAAAAAAAAAAAAATTCCCACTTCACCTATCCATACCCTCCAATAGTTTGTCTAGTTTTTCCTTGAATTTATTCAAACTATTCAATTATTCAAAACTGTAGATGAGAATTGAACCCAGACCACTCCAAACATGTGACAATTGACAAAACTTATACTATCACAGAGGACAACAGAATAGCTTTTTAGTGATATTATTTGTTTATAAAGTAATGATTCTCAAGGAAACTTATGGATAAGAAAAGTTGTTTTCTATGTTGAGTATTAAATCTGTTTGCTTGTGGCAGTTTAAATCCTGCTGGTCACAAAATACATGAAAGGAAATAACAGTCATTACTTTATTAATTAATTTACTAGGCCACACAGCTTTTGATATGTTAAAATAATTCAATAACATGCTATAATGAAAAATACCACTTTCATAGAACTTTCATTGTAAGAAAAACAGTTCCAAATCAAAGATGGCTTCTATGTTATCAAGACTTTATAATTTCATTCAAATTAAATACTTTTATGAAAAATTCAGTATAATAAATTATTTTCTAGGTCCATTTTTATCCAAAATGTATTTTTTTATTTTATAAGTAAAGAAAAATTATTTGTGAAGGGCATGAATGTCTTGTATTGGAGTGAATGTAAAGGAAATTAGTGAATCCAAAGGATGCATCAGAACATTAAATATGTTTTAGTGTAGTTTTCACACAAAAAAATAATTATACTTCTTTGATGAATGTATGCAAAGACCTATAAAAGTTTGATACAACATCCACTTTGGAAACCCTTTACTAATGGCTATGTGGCTTACCATTAGAGCGGCAGTAACTGAAAAAGAAGCAATTGTTATATGTATATAACTTTTTTTTTTTTTTTTTCAATAAAAAGCAGGCAATTCAACTCAGCAAAATGCTACTAATTGTCTAATAGCAGTTCACTATAAAATAACAGTCTTGTTACATAAATTAACAAGTCTTGCTATATAATTAATAACAGCTTCACTGTATGAGGCTAATTTCTCTTCGCACATGCACATAACTAATTGCTTTAAAAATGTGTATAGCAAATCACCCCAAATGTAACAACCTTGCCCAGGCCACCTGCACTCCCAGTTCAAATAAAAAAAAAAAAAAAAAAACAGAATTAGAACTACTTACCTAGTACAATCACATAGAGTTTTCCAGTAGCCATTTCTCCTTCTTTTCCTTTTGCTATACAAGCATATTCACCTTCATCTGCTGTTCTCTGCATGTTTTGCACAGTTAGTTTACCCAGTGATTCTAGCTTCTGGCGATGATTAACAGGCAATGTTAAACTCCCTATAAAACAGAAGTAATAAAACAGAGCTGTTTTTCATTTTCACTCAAAATGATAGTAATATTCTACAAAAAGAAAAGGGAAAATAATAAGGAGGCTAAAATCCACACAATTTCAACAACCAATGTTTCTGATCAAAATGAGGGCATTCATTAACATTAAAAGATTATTTCTCTTAAGTGATAACTACCAATTGTTACACCATCACATTGCATCACAATTAATAACTTTATTAATAACATCATGTTCTCAAACTTTTATTAGTCATTTGGTCACATGTACTACTCTCAATGATCAGAATTTCCAGGAAAGAAAGAGAAGGACTTCAAAAGAGAGTGATTGACCTCTAACTGGTCAATTGGAGAAACCCAGTAACCCCACCCTCTAAAGCTTCTCTTGTAATTATGGACTTAGATTTTAATCCCTTACCTCTAAATAAAAAAAAAAAAAAGAAAGAAGCAATTTTATTTTATAAATTTATATTATGTTGTCAAATAGATGCATTCATATAATGCACCAGTATCCATTCCCAAGTTTTATTTATCATCCTGGCTTTAAATTTTCTTATATACATAGCTTCTTTGATTTTTTTCTTTTGATAAAGTCCCTTTCCTCCTTGATTTACTAGTATTTCCTTCTCTACATATTTATGATGTTTAGCAATTCCCATTTTAAATAATCTCTTCTGTCTCGCTAATGTACATTTTCTTTCGACCGCACATGTTTTTGGATAAAACATGCCTTCTCCAAGTTGGGAGAATGCCATCAGTTAAAATATAACCCATTTTGTTTATTGGTTTAAATACTGCAAGTCAATATTTATTGCAAATTCTCATATTTTTCTCCCATATTCCTATTACATACGGCACTGTGACTGCTTTTTTGAATTTGTCTCTATTCAACATTTTTTTTATTTTCATGTGAAGCAGCATTCCCATAATTTTGCATGTATTTGCATATGGTTTTGTCAGCCATGCCTCATGGAAACACATTGTTAGTAAGTGATGTAAAGCTGTGTTAAGTTCACCCTCTAATCTTTTTGGATGAAACATCTTGTTGCTCTGCACATTAGCATTTTAATAATGCTCTTTTTAATATTCATCTGGTGGTTTGAATTAAAATTAACATAATATACAGAGTCCATCTTTTTCTTATACACCTGGGTAATAATGAAATATTTTCTCTTTCCAAAAAAAACATCCAAAAATAGCAGTTTCCCATCAACTTGTAGTTCCGTTTTAAACCTAATAATTTTAGGTCTATTATTCATGTGCTCAAAACATTGTTTTAATTGCAGTTCCTATGTCACTTTTGACATGGTGCTGCAATCTGCAGAATTAAAGTCTTTCTTCATAGGAGTATCCTTTTGTGTCTCTTGGTAATCTGGCTATTCTCTGCACCTGTTCCAGCAGATCAACATCCTTACTAAAATGAGGCTTCCAGACTGGTATGCAGTACTCAAGATGCTACCTAGCCATTGCCTTACATAATGGGATAATCATCTCTTTGTTCATGCTGAAAATTTTCCTGTATATCACTGACAACCCCATGAGCTTCTCTAGCAGCTTGTCTGCATTGCTCAGAAAACTTCTTATCAGATTGCTTATCAATTATTCATTTATTCTTGTTCATTTTCCACTGCCCTGAGTTTGGTAGAACCCAATTGGTATGTTATTCTGGAATTACTGCTACCCATATGCAGCACCTGACATTAGCATTACTAGAGGCATATAATGCAAGAAAGCAAGTTTATGCAGCATCAGCCAAAAAAAAAAAAAAAAAAACTTCATCCCTTTGTTCTTTCGAAATACCTGTCCAGCTGAGCCTTAAATTTATTTAGGCTATCAACTTCCACAACAAGGGATGGAAGTCTGCTCCACCAACCAACTACCCGCTGGCTAAAGGAAAATTTCCACACATCTATCCTACATCTGTCATTCCTCAATTTGAACTTATGCCCTCTCAGGTGATTATTCTGAGCAAGAGGCAGAATCCCATCAGCATTGAGCATGCTTAAACCATTCAAGGCTTTATACACCTCTATCAGATCACCTCACCGGTGCCTAGTCTCCAGACACTGTAATTTGCAAAACTTAAGCTTTCTTCGTAAGAGCAACCCTTTGTTCCATTCACTAATCTTGTTGCCCTTCTCTGTACTTGTTCAATCAGCTCTACATCCTTCTTGAAATGAGGCCTCCAGACCTGTATACAGTACTCAAGGTGTGGCCTGACCATTGCCTTATACAAGGGAATAATCATATCCTTATCCCTGCTAGAAAAATTCCTGTATATCATTGATAAGACACCATGAGCTACTCTTGCAGCCCGTCTGCACTGCTCAGAGAACTTCATATTTGCCTGCACAATTACCCCCAGGTCCTTTTCATTCTCTACCACTGTCAGTGTAGTACCACAGAGCTGATACGTTGCTCTGGAGTTCCTGTTTCCCATATGTAGTACTTTACATTTGTCAATGTTAAACTTCATTTGCCACCTCTCAGCCCATCTGCTCAACCTTTCCAGATCCTGTTGCAGCAGCATAGCGTCAGCAGTGTCCTTAACAACCCTGACAACCTTTGTATCATCTGCAAACTTGGACATTAAGCTTGATATACCATCATCAATATTATTTATAAATACAGAAAACAATAATGGACCCAACACTGAACCCTGAGGGACTCCACTATTAACATTAGTCCACGATGAGCAGTGTCCATTGATTACCACTCTCTGTCTTCTCCCCCTCAACCACCCCTTTATCCATAGCAGCAATCTGCCTCCAATGCCACACTGCTCCAATTTGTGCAGCAGTCTTCCATGTGCAACAGGATCAAAAGCCTTTCTAAGATCCAAGTATATAATATCAAAGTTATTCCCTGCATCCAGTTCTTTTGTGACTGCATCATAGTATCCAATCAAATTGGTCAGGCAAAACGTCCCCTTAACAAAACCATGCTGTGTCAGAGCTATAACTGAAGTCTTCTCTAGATGATCCTGCAGTGCTTCTTTAACCAGTGCCTCCACTAATTTTCCTGGAACAGAAGTTAAACTCACAGGTCTATAATTACTTGTGTTGGCCTTTGATCTCCTTTGTGAATCGGGGTCACATTTGCACATCTATTGTCTGTGGGTACCTCCCCTGAGTCCAAGGAAGCTCTCATAATTATGGCTAAGGATTTGCTTACTTCCTTTGCTGCCTCCTTTAATATAACTGGATAGATCCCATCCACCCCAGGTGCCTTTCTTGTGTTTATCTTCAACAATTTCTCCTCCACTTTACTCTCAGTTATTACAAGATTCTCTAGCTTACTGCCAGAGTTGAATACACCTCTGGCATACTCCTCATTGAATAACTCTTCATGTGTGAATGTCTATGCAAAATATTCATTTAGTTTGTTAGCTACCTGAGCAGGATCATCAACAGTTGACCCATCGATATCAAGTGGACCAATCTGATTCATCCCCTTCCTTCTAGAGTTTGCATAAGTAAAGAACTCTTTGCTGTTTTTCTTTGCATCCCTTGCCAAAGGTTTCTCGTAATCTGCCTCTGCCTGCCTAACCTCCTTTGTAACTTGGTTACAGATCAACTTGTATCTATCATAGGCTTCTGTGTCATGTGTTAATTTAGATGTAACCCATTCATTTTTCTTCTCTGCCATATGTCTCATTAGTTAATCTGACTTCCATTTAGGCCGAAACCTTGAACAATATTTCTTAGTTGATATGTAAAGCCTAGTAGCTTCCAAGATAAGTACTTTAAATGCTTCTCATTTTGAATTTGCTGTTGGTAACATCTTCAGTTGGTCCGACTGTATAGAATTTAAATTGTCTCAGTCCATCGTAGTCGCCTGTACGAAAGCAATAACCCTTCCCTTTACCCCTGATGGTAGTTACCTCTTTGAGTAAATCCCACTTCAGCACACTGTGATCACTGCCACCTAGTGGTTCCTTTATCTGCAGATTCTTAATGCATGAAGAATCACTACTGATAATCAAATCAAGAGTATTACTCCCTCTAGTTGCCTCCCGAACATGCTAATGTAGAAAACAATCATCCAATAAATCCACAACAGCCTTGCTAGTGTGTGTGTGACCAACCCACAAATTCCAGTCAATATTTGGCAAATTAAAATCCCCCATTAGAAGATCTCTGATTTACTGGCCCACTATTTCCCTGTACAGTTTCTTATTATACCCATCAGAGTCATTAGGCCTATAGCAAACTCCTACTCTCAATTTTGATCTCCCAATGCTTATGTCACACCAAACTGACTCGACACTGCAATGTCCAGCGATGTCGACTGGCTTCACTTCCTTGGATTTTATGTGTTTCTTAACGAGTAGCATAACCCCTCCTCACTTCCTATCCTGTCTATCCTTTCTGTAGACGTTGTAATCCCCAAATTCCAGTTCTGCATTCCTTATATCTGTGTGACACCACGTCTCTGATATCCCAACATCATCTGCCTTTGATGCCTCGAGCAACACCTCAAATTCATCACATTTATTTACCAAACTCTTAGCATTGGTGTACACGCAAGTATACATGTACCTGTTTCTATTCTTAGCTACCCTAACACAACCCATGTGTTTACTTGTACTGCAATGACTCCAAGCAGTCTCTGAAATATCCTGCATCTTGTTTTTCAGGCTTCTGCTCATTCCAACAGAAGCAGTGCAAGAATCGCTTTCACCCCTGCCAGTGGCTACTGTTAATCTATTAGTCTTTGTATCCCCCCAAGCTAGTTTTCCGACCCACCTAACACTGCCTCGACAGCATCAGCAAATATTCTTGCACCCTTTCTATTTAAGAGTATCCCATCCCTGTAGAAGCAGTCTCTCCTGTTAACAAGTACAGTCCGGGCTGAAAAAAATTCTACCCCTTGAGCCTTGCACATTCTCCTACCCTCCTATTATCCTACAGTTTACTACCTTGACACACCCCTTTGAAGTGATTTAGGCTTGTTGCCATATCTGTATTATCCTGCTCATTTGAAACGTTGCTACCCTCAAAACATCTTGCCAACATCAGCTGTTGCAGCAACAAATGAGACTTCTTGAGGTGAGTGTAAGCATTACTTTGACCCATATCATCAGTTAAATGCATGTCTATATTACCCTTAGCATTAGCATTAACCCCAGGGACTTACATCTGGTGAGTATGGGCTTGGCACACCCATGGTCCTGAGCTGGATATCAACAAGATTTGTGCAAATAGTTCTGCAAATTGCAGTGCCTGGAGAGTAGGCACCTGTGAGGTGATCTGATTGAGGTGTTTAAGGCCTTGAATGGGTTGAGCTAGCTGAATGCTGATGGGATTCTTTGTCTTGCTCAGACTAAGAACCTGAGGGAGCACAGTTTCAAATTGAGGAAAGATAGTTGTAGAATAGATGTGCAGAAATTTACCTTTAGCCAGTGGGTAGTTGATTGGTGGAACAGCTTCCATCTTTTGTTGTGAAAGCTAATAGCCTAAATAAATTTAAGGCTGAGCTGGCGCCTCCGTAGCCAGGTGGGCAGGAGCAGCAGTGCGTAGCACATGCTTCTTGATTAGAATGGTGTTCGAGCCCGTGACCACCAAATACGGAGGATGCGGAAAGGTCATGGAATGATCACCACATATTCTCAGAGCAATATGGCCTTAGTTGCTAATGCTCCTAAAAACCAAATAACAACAATAAGGCTGAGCTAGACAGGCATTTGGAACAAATGGGAGGGTTTTTTTTTTTTGGCTGATGCTGCATAAGCTTGCTTTCTTGCATCGTATGCCTCTACTAATGCTAATCATTCTTCTTTTTCTTGGTGATTCCTTTTCTCTCTTTCTCTCTCTCTCTTGGGGTAATTCAGAATTTTTTTTTTTTTTTTGACTGGTGCAGCATAAGCCTCAAGCTTCCTTGCACCATATGGCTAGTAATAATAATAATAATTAGTAGAGGCATATGATGCGAGAAAGCAAGCTTATACAGCATTAACCAAAAAAAAAAAAAAAAAACCTTCCCATTTCACACATCCATTCATTCTAAATGTTTGTCTAGTTCTGCCTTGAATTTATTTAAGCTATCAACTTCCACGACGACAGATGGAAGTTTGTTCCAGTAAGACTGGACATGACCACAGCAGCTCTGCTGCTAGCATGCCACCTGGTGATCTGAACTAGGCTCCCTTGCCCAGTTCACTTTTAAAACCCCATCCCCAGGCAGGGAGAGGATGAGATGGGCCTCTGTATCCCCCTGCCCCCTTCTTCCCATGGTGGGGCTTACCCCACGGACACTTCTGGTGTCACCTTCTCTTTTTCCCCCACACTTCTACTTGTTCCACCCCCACTCTACCTATATCGACCATGAATGTCCCAGATGCAAAGCTGCTAAACTCCAACGTCAAAATTTAACCAAATCTTCATTTAAAATCCATCTCGGGCTTATCTAAACCTCTAGCATCTACCCCATTTTTTTTTTTTCACCATAGGCCCAAGCCACTGAAATCTCAGGAAATTAGGTTAAAGCACCTACCAGAGTAAAATAGAAAACTACTTGGTACCTGGTCTGCCTCCACAGGGCTAAATGTGGGCAATGGTGGGTCCCAACAGGTGTCCAACTGCTAAATGGCCAGATGAACAATGGTACACAACACTACCATATATACAGTATTCACACACTTTTAAATCTCTGACCTCAAGAGTGTTCTGTTTCACACAACAACATATACGACGTGAAGATGGGGGAAACCTCTCGTGCCGTTTGACATGAATACACTTTACACTTGTACTTCCTATATTCAAATTTTGAATCCCTCATATCTGAGTGACACCATGTCTCTGATATCTCCACAATGTCAACATTTGATGAATTGACCATGAAAGTACATATCCACTGTTTTTACTCTCAGTAACCCTAACACAGCCCATATATTTGTTTGTTCCATGGAGACCACAGAAGTCTTAAAATGACTGACACTTTTCTATAACACAATCCTACACTCTTTCTGTTTTTCCAGTGCTTATGTCACACCAAACTAATTCAGCATCGCAATGGTCATCCATATAAACTGGATGCACTGCCTTAGATTCGATGTGCTTTTAACTAAGAGCATACCCCTAGCCTCATCATGTTCTATTTGTCCTTTCTGTATATGATGTACTCCCAATATTCAAATTATTCATTCCTTATGAGTGGCCCATTTATCCAACATCCCTACAATGTCTGCATTTGATTTCTTAATCAGTACTTAAAAGTCATCAAATTTATTTACTATGCTCCTAGAACTAGCATACACTTATACATGCCACTGTTTTTCACTCTTAATATCCATAATATAGCCCATGTATTTGCTTGTTCCAACAGAAACTGTGTAAGAATTACTTTGCCCTCTGCCAATAGTTGCTGTTAGTCTGTTAGTCTGTTATTCTGTGTATCCCCACTCCAAGCTAGCGGTTTTCCACCCCCACCTAACACTGCCTTGATAGCATCAGCAAGTATTCTTGCACCCCTTCTATTTAAGCGTATCCCATCCCTGTAAAAAGAGTCTCTTCTGTTAACAAGCACAGACCATGCTGAGTAAAATTCTACCACATGAACCTTGCACAGGCTCTCCTGGGCCAAACTGATTGACAAGACTCCCATCATGTATTCCCTCTGATTGCGTCTGGGCAGAGTTAGCATTAGCATTAGTAGAGGCATATGAAAGCAAGCTTGCAAGAAAGCAAGCTTATTCAGCATCAGCCAAAAAAAAAACAAAAAAAAAAAAAAAACACACACCACTCCCATTTCACCCCTCCGTTCGTTCGAAATACCTGTCCAGTTGAGCTTTAAATTTGTTTAGGCTATCAAATTCAACAACAAGTGATGGAAGTCGGTTCCACCAACCAACCACCCACTGGCCAAAGGCAAATTTCCGCACATCTATCCGACATCCGTCCTTCCTCAATTTGAATTTATGCCCTCTGAGCTGATTATTCTGAGCAAGATGAAGAATCCCATTGGCATTGAGCATGCTCAAACCATTCAAAGCCTTATACACCTCTATCAGATCACCTCGCCGGTGCCTAGTCTCCAGACTCTGTAATTTGCAAAACTTAAGCCTTTCTTCGTAAGAGCAACCCTTTGTTCCATTCACTAATCTTGTTGCCCTTCTCTGTACCCGTTCCAGCAGCTCTACATCCTTCTTGAAATGAGGCCTCCAGACCTGTATACAGTACTCAAGATGTGGCCTAACCATTGCCTTATACAAGGGAATAATCACCTCCTTATCCCTGCTAGAAAAATTCCTGTATATCATTGACAAGACACCATGAGCTACTCTTGCAGCTCGTCTGCACTGCTCAGAGAACTTCATATCTGCCTGCACAATTACCCCCAGGTCCTTTTCATTCTCCACCACTGTCAGTGTAGTACCGCAGAGTTGATACGTTACTCTGGGGTTACTGTTTCCCATATGTAGTACTTTACATTTGTCAATGTTAAACTTCATTTGCCACCTCTCAGCCCATCTGTTCAACCTTTCCAGATCCTGTTGCAGCAGCATAGCGTCAGTAGTGTCCTTAACAACCCTGCCAACCTTTGTATCATCTGCAAACTTGGACATTAAACTTGATATCCCATCATCAATATCATTCATAAACACCGAAAACAACAACGGACCCAACACTGAACCCTGAGGAACTCCACTAATAACATTAGTCCACGTTGAGCAGTGTCCATTGATTACCACTCTCTGTCTTCTGCCACTAAACCATCCCATTATCCATAGCAGCAATTTGCCTCCAATGCCACACTGCTCCAATTTGTGCAGCAGTCTTCCATGTGCAACAGTATCAAAAGCCTTTCTAAGATCCAAGTATATAATATCAAAGTTATTCCCTGCATCCAGTTCTTTTGTGACTACATCATAGTATCCAATCAAATTGGTCAGGCAAGACCTGCCCTTAACAAAACCATGCTGCGTCTGAGCTATAACTGAATTCTTGTCTAGATGAACCTGCCGTGCTTCTTTAACCAGTGCCTCCATTAATTTACCTGGAACAGAAGTTAAACTAACAGGTCTATAATTACTTGTGTCAGCCTTTGATCCTCCTTTGTGAATTGGGGTTACATTTGCACATCTCCAGTCTATGGGTACCTCCCTTGAGTCCAAAGAAGCTCTCATAATTATGGCTAGGGGTTTGCTTACTTCCTTTGCTGCCTCCTTTAATATAACTGGATAGATCCCATCCACCCCAGGTGCCTTTTTTATGTTTATCCTCAACAATCTCTCCTCCACTTTCCTCTCAGTTATTACAAAATCATCCAGCTCACTGCCAATGTTTACTTTAACTACATCATTTTCCTTCCTGAATAACTCCTCATGCGTGAATGTAGATGCAAAATACTCGTTCAGATTGTTAGCCACCTGAGCAGGATCCTCAACTGTTGAACCATCAATATCCAGTGGACCAATCTGATTCATCCCTTTCCTTCTTGAGTTTAAATATGTAAAGAACTCTTTTCTGTTTTTCTTTGCATCCTTTGCCAAGGATTTTTCGTAGTCTGCCTTTGCCTGCCTAATCTCCTTTGTGACTTGGTTACAGACCAACTTATATCTATCATAGGCTTCCATGTCACCCATTAATTTGTATGTATCCCATGCATTTTTCTTCTCTGCCACATGTCTCATTAGTCCATCTGACAACCATTTAGGCCTAAACCTTGAATAATATTTCTTAGTTGGTATGTAAAGCCTGGTAGCCTCCAAGATTAGTTCCTTGAATGCTTCCCATTTTGAGTTTGCTGTTGGTAACATCATCAGTTGGTCCCACTGTATAGAATTTAAATACTGTCTCAGACCATCATAGTCGCCTTTACGAAAACAAAAACCCTTCCCTTTACCTCTGATGGTAGTTACCTCCTTGAGTAAATCCCACTTCAACACACTGTGATCACTGCCACCTAGTGGTTCATTTATCTGCAGATTCTTAATGCATGAAGAATCACTACTGATAATCAGATCAAGAGTATTGCTCCCTTTGTTGCCTCACGAACATGCTGATGTAGAAAACAATCATCCAATAAATCCACAAAAGCCTTGCTAGTGTGCGAGTGACCATCCCACAAATTCCAGTCAATATCTGGGAAATTAAAATCCCCCATTATAAGACTCTCTGATTTACTGGCCCACTCTATTTCCCTGTACAATATCTTATTATACTCATCAGAGTCATTAGGCCTATAGCACACTCCTACTCTCAATTTTGATTTCCCTATGCTTATGTCACACCAAACTGACTCGACACTGCCCTGTCCATCGATGTCGACTGGCTTCACTTCCTTGAACTTTATGTGGTTCTTAATTAATAGCATAACCCCTCCTCCCCTCCTGTCCTGTCTATCCTTTCTATACACATTGTATTCCCCAAATTCCAGTTCCGCATTACTTATATCTGTGTGACACCACGTCTCTGATATCCCAACAATATCTGCCTTTGATGTTTTGAGCAATACCTCAAATTCATCAAATTTATTTACCAAGCTCCTAGCATTGGTGTACACGCAGGTATACATGCACCTGTTTCTATTCTTAGCTACCCTAACACAACCCATGTGTTTACTTGTACCGCAATGACTCCCAGCAGTCTCTGAAATATCCTGCATCTTGTTTTTCAGGCTTCTGCTCATTTCAATAGAAGCAGTGCAAGAATCACTTCCACCTCTGCCAGTGGCTACTGTTAATCTATTAGTCCTTGTATCCCCCCCAACTAGCAGTTTTCCGACCCACCTAACACTGCCTCGACAGCATCAGCAAAAATTCTTGCACCCTTTCTATTTAAGTGTATCCCATCCCTGTAGAAGCAATCTCTCCTGTTAACAAGTACAGTCCAGGCTGAAAAAAATTCTACCCCTTGAGCCTTGCACAATCCCTCCAGGGCCGAATAGACACTTTCAAATTTAATCATAACTTGCAACCTTTTTTCTCAACACTGCCATGTACCTGTTAAGTAAACCTTCAAGTATCATAATCTTAATATTTTAGTACCAATGTGTACAACAATATCATCTTTGAGCAATGTCATTAGCTTTAGCCCATGGCAGACATACCTTGGTGCTATTGCATCCACCATTCTTGCATAATATATTTCCTATTTCCCTTGACAAGAGTCACCAACTACTGCTACTTTATATGGGAACAGAGATCTCTGCTATGGAGGATGTCATTGTGCTGTCTTGGAATATTCTGAAATTATGTAGTGTGAAGAGGAAAAATGTTGAATACCAGCATAAACAAATTTTCAGCAAATTTAAATTTGTTCACATAAATGTTAAAATTATTATCATAATTAGATGATAACTTTAACAGCCAAATGTAGCACTGTGAGATACAATTTAATCTTTTGAAATTAAAAAGCAGGAAGTGACTGAATTTTTTACTAATGCAATAACATCAAATTTCAACTTATTCTACTCATAGCAGGCATTCAGTGTCACTTTCTATACCTAGAATGAATCCTGGATCATTTCCCCTGAACTCTTACGGTATCCTCAATAATACTGACAAAAATCCTTGCACCCCCTTTGTTCAAATGAATACCATCTGTACAAAATAGATTCCTTTTATCTACAAGTGTGAGCCACACTGATAAAAATTCCCCCGCACCCCCCAAAGTCTCTTGCAGATTCCCTCAAGTCTTGAGTTAATCCACAAGGCTTTCAGCATATAATCCCTCCTATCGTGTTTGGTCAAAACTGCAGACACATACACATTCATTCTGAACTTGTGGCATTTTTTCAGCATGACCTTGTATTTATCCAAGGTCAGGTCGTGTTCATTTAATATCATTAATCCTCATGTGAATAATAATACTCTCTTTATCCCCCCTATAAAATTTGACAATCTGTTGGTAACATCATCCTGGAAAACACACTCTGGTTCTGGTCTACCTATCTTTATTACAAAAAATATTACCCATTTCCCTGACAATAGTCTCCAAATAAAACTAGATTACTTTCAACCAGAGCAGTATGCTCATGATTGTTCTTATCTGGGTTCCAAATCAGGGTGCATCAATTGACAGGTGATAAGATACTTGAGTCCCTGATAAGCTCCTAGTTACATTTGTTTTTATGGCAAGCACTCGTTTCTTCGGTGTTTCAAATTCTTGCAAAGCATCAAGTTCTAATGCGAGATCAGTACACGCCTTACTTCGGTTCAAAGGAAAGTATCGTCAATTGAGCTAGGTTTGTCTACCAGGCTAAACTTAGAATACACGCCACAGGCTATACAAATGACAAACTCATGACTCACATTGGAAATGCCTGCAGGTATTCCCATCTGAGTCACAATGTCCTTGGACTTTGTATTTGAAGATCATGAAAATTTGTAAAAGAAAATAAAATAACTTTTATATCTATTTTATATAAATTTTTACTTATGATTTATTTTATTTTTATCTGTATTACCTTTGAATGTATTAGCTGCAGAGGAGACTGGATAGTGTCAGTAAGTATATATATAGTTTTTCATTGGCTCTTCAAAATTTTCTTTCAAAATCAGCATAGTGTAGTGTAAAATGTATGTTTATTAATAAACTTTTGTAATCAAATAGTAAATTATACCTTTTTCCCAAATAACTGATTCAATTGGATAGCCAGCGACTGGACATTGGATGGTAATCACTTGTCCAGCAACAACTGTCATGTTCCTCATTGGACGTATCACAGGTGGTCCATGCACATTGATTCTTGCCGCAAATGTAACATTGCCTATAATATTAGTTGCTGTACAGCTATACTCTCCACCATCTTCTACTCTAATATCAGTTATATTAACATAACTGACTACCTTGCCATCTCTTATGACAAAATCTCCTAGTCGATGTCGATAGCTATCAGCAATTTGCCTATCATCCAGTTTCCATGTTATTTCAGGAAGAGGATTTCCAGATGCAGAACACTTTAAAGAAATGAAAACTCCAGGTTGGACTACTTCTTCAGAAAATGAAGAGTGAAGCACAGGAGCGACATCTGCAATGAAACAACAATTTATTATTATTATTTATTTATTTATTTTTAAGTTTAGGAACTGTAGCACTAACATAAGTGTAGTGATAGCACACTTATGTTAAGTTATCTACTAACACAAGAAACATGTTATTCACTGCAGTGGTGTAGCCAGGGGAGAGAGCAAATGCTCCCCATATCCTATCCATAAACTATAAAAAAATGACATTCAAACAAACAATTTTATCCCTTTGCTTCCCCTCATTTCAAAACTTGGCAACACCACTCATTCACTGTGAAGCAAATCACCACGACTGAAACAGTCATTTGCATAATGGTACTCCTTACAAATATATAGCAACATTAATTTCCTTAGACAGCTTTATTTGTAATTTAATACTGAGACAGCATGTGTTTACCTGCTTCATATATAAAATTTTTGATATGCTAATAGCAACTTAGTTTGCCTTTACACCACATACAAAATAATGATTTTGCATTACAAGTATTGTACAACTTCAGTAACCTAGAGATTATTAACTCTAAATTTTTTAGTTTCAGAATTAGCATGCATAAAATATGATATTTAAAAACGATTTATAAAAAGGACATACTGGTTTCATTCATTTGTTTTTATTAACTGAGCTTATTAACACATTTGATAACATTTTATACACATTTGAGGATAGTTTATATACTAGAGATGAATGTGAGATATTGGTAATAAACTGTGCAAAAGAACATGCACACAACGCATTCATTCAAATCAGCATGGCATTTGTAACAAATAAACAATACAATATACACAAAACTAATTTCCTACCTCCCAGTCTAAGTTCCGAAGTTCCTTGCACAGATTCCAGGTCATTATATACAAAACACTGATACATTCCTTTGTCTTCCTTCTCAACTGCTAAAATACGAAGGATATCCCTAGTCAAAAGCATTAGACGAGCATCTCTTGGTAAAGGTTTGTTATCCTTTATCCAAGATACAGACTTTACTGGATGTCCTGAGATGGTACAATTAAAGGTGGCTGGTTTTCCCACATCTACCACTTGACGTTGTGGATAAATATATGCTGACAGTGGAGCTATAAATCAAATTATCAATAATGGTTATTAATTAGGAAGACAACTACTACAAATGAGAAAATATTATCTGCATTAATATAAAATTTTTTTCATTGAAGTGAGTGATAACTAAAAAAATTGTGTGTACCCTGTATGCACAAAAGATGTTTTATGTGTAAACATCATTGATGACACCTACTAAATTTCAAAAAACTGCTAGAACTGAAATCATAAATGATGTAATTTATGTTTGTGCCTGCTACTTACTCTACCGAATCAATGTTAGTGATAAACAGGATACACACATCCACTGCTTACTCTACCAAATCAACATTTAGAAGAGGTTAATAGTCTAATTACCGATTTGATTGTAGGCATTTGTTGAATAGTATGATTGCAACAATACAAGTATTCGTATTGTTACAATCATACTGTCACGTTGGATCATGTTATTCTGTCATGCTTTGTCGTAAATTACACATTCAGCGCTATGAGATCTACAAGAAATGACAGTATCTACACATAATAAGCTATCGAAACTATGACTTGGCTTAGAATCTCAACAAGTACAAGTGTGTGATGGTAATGCTGCACATTTCATTTCACAATGAGGAAACAGATAGTGTCAGAGATGAAATATGTCAAGATCTATGATGACAATGAAGAGCTCATACTAGATTGTAAATTGTATGAATTAGACTTGGACATTCGCAAAATGATTGATATATGTAAGACGATGTGTCAAGACAAAAGGCTTGCCACGCTCAGCCGACTCAGCCAAATCCAATGAGGACTTCTGCAACTTAATGAGAATGGCCAAGGGCCAATGACAAGCAACAATTCTACTCATACATGTAATTTGGAGTCTGTTATCTCCCAATCGTGAACCAATTCATATATTCTTGACTGGCACAGCTGGTTGCGAAAAAACGTTTATGATTTGCCTCTTGATGGAAAAATACAACCGCTTCAGTAACACAGATGGGTACTGTAACACTTACATTACATGCTCTTCAACTGGTAAGGCTGAAGCACTTGTAATGTAATGATCTTGGATGTGCTCAGAGCTGGCATAAATCAGCTCTGAGCCCATCCAAGATCACTGCCCTCAAGATATCCATTTCTCTGTTTACCAAAAGGTTTCTGCCATGGGTGGCAATGGTTAGCCCAAAGCCACCCAAGTGGTATGCCACAAATCATAAATGTTTTTCTTCAACCAGCTGGTTTATGCCAGCTCTGAGCACATCCTTTGCGCGATCTCATCTCCCGACTCCATTTCTTTGTTATGAAATGGAAATGACATCATATGACATCATTTCCGTGTCTCAAAATTGTGACAAATTGATTTACTACCATCCAAAATTTAGTAGGTGCTGCCAAAGATGTCTACACATCAAAAAAGTACAGTTAACTGAAAAAGCACTTAAACCTAATTGTAAGTAATGCTACAATGTCAGACAAGGCTAGGATCATAAAATGTTCTGTTTTGTTCTATGGCACACCCCTAGGTCAGAGAAGTTTACAATTATTCATTTTATTTCTTACTAAATGCAGAGAAATTAAGTATGTCTGTTCGAGACAATGCACAAACAAAGAATAAATGCCATAAATAATTATATTAAATTAACAGATCAGACGCCTTGTAAATGCACGTACAATACTATTTAGTATTAGTATTATTAGTGGAAAAATGATGCAGGGAAGCAAGTTTATAGGACATCAGCCATTAAAAAAAAAAGCCTCTGCTTCATTTGCCCGTCTCTTCTAATAATTTTTTTCAAACCTTCTTTCAATTTATTTAATTACTCAATTTGATAACATCAAATAGAAGTTTATTCCAATACTAAATTATTTGCTGGAAATTATCATTTCCAACTTAAATATGTCCCTTATGTGCATCATCCAAGAAAGAGCAAGATGGCACCATTATCATTATTGTGTCACACAGAGTGAAATGGAAGACAGAATAAATAATGACAGGTTTAATACTAATTGTAAAACACATATTTTAAATACATACAGTATAAAAGCTTTCAGTTATTACGGTAACCTTCATCAGTCAAACTGACAATTAAGAGTGTGGAACATGAGGGCGTGTACTGCCAGTCATGTATATGAAACTGCGTGATGCAATAGTTAATAGTTAATTGTTTGAGGTTGAAGCCTGTGGCTGTGACATATGTGAATGTTGCCAACATTTGTCATTCATCAAATTGGTTGCTTCAATAATAGGGTGGATACGACATCCACTGCTTCTGTTGACTGAAGTATTAGAGCATGTGATGCTCAACAACTCCAACCAGGCACATCGCCGGTAGTGGTGGGACCTATCTACAATCACAACATCACAGTGTGGGTCAATGTCGTGGCGGATTGACTAGAAGTGTTTGGCAATGGCTGAGTGTTCTATGTCCACTAAGCAGATGACTTTTTCGTGTTCCGAAAGACATTTGCCGAGCTGTCTCCCAGTTTCGCCGATGTAGCAGCTAGTGCAGTCACGGCAAGAGATGTGGTAGACTAGACCACATTGTAATAAGGTGGGGAACCAGTGTTTTCACTCTAGAGATGAGGGATCGCAACTTTCTTCTTGGAAGCTGTACGCACTTTATCTTATGTGATTTTAGGACCCTAGAAACCTGTTGTGACAGGTTTGGGTAGTATGGGGTAAAGGCGCTTGCGGTTGAGTCATTACCTTGGATGTTCCTGTTGGTCACTACATGGTCATGTGTTTGTAGGTCACACCTGTCAAGGGTACTGGTGGGATAGCCACACCTCGCAAGATCCACCTTGACTTTAGTAGAACTGGGTTCATCCATCATAAAAGTATCCTTTTATGCTTCTGACTCATATATACTTTTGCAGAATAGGTTCAACTGTAGTTTCATTGATATATAGTGATAAAATGTATCCTATATATTGACTATATTGATATATATAGTGATAAAATGTATCCAAGGTACTCAGCGGTGATCCCAGAATTTTCCAGAGGGCAGGTGGCTAAAGGTGGTTCTGGGGAATCATAATCATGTGGCAATAAAAAAAAATCCAAATTATTTTGATCTTAAGGGGGGCTATCCTCTCTTTAGTTGCTACCTAGGATCATCCCTGCAGATACTGTATTTTGTTGTGTGCCATTAAGGTGTCATGTGCCATTAAAACTGGCACATGACACCTGTTTAAATGAGATTCTGAATCTATTCCAGTGCACTCTCCCACCAAAATAGCCATTTATAATAGAGGATTGCCTATGATTTATTCTGTGGTACTTCTGCACTGAGCATTGATCACATGAACAATATTTCTAGAGAATCCTTGCTTTGGTCAATGTTGGTCAGATCACATAAGTAAATAAAAGATAATCAAACTGAAAATTATGATATTAACCTCTGATAGATTTGAATTATGTAATATTGTATAAGTTATTGGTTATAAATTTGCATCACCTGATTTATTAATATTGTTCAATATTGTTTTTTTTATGTCATTAAAAGTATTCATAAATTAATTCCAATTTTTAGGAAATGTCACCTTTTAGAATTTTGTGTGGGGAAGTGATATAGATTTGGGAAAGTGGATATTAGAGCATGATGATTTGGGTGGCTAGAGCTATATAAAAAAAAAATAATAATAATAATAAAAAAAAAAAGTTCCTGACTTAGCCATCTTGAATTTTTCAGTGATGCATGAGAAAAACTACATATTGAATATAAAGTTCAATAAACTTATATTTTACCTGTCACAATTAATGTAGTTCTACTTTTTTCTTCTCCAACAGAATTGTTGACACTACAAACATATCTGCCTCCATCCTGAACTACCACATATTGAATCACCAATGTTCCATCTAGTTGAGTAATACGGTTGTCAGCCGGCACTGGAATTAGTTGGCCTTCTTCTTCTTTAAGCCATCTTTGTAAATAATAATAATAATAATAATAACATAAAATAAAAGAAAAAAAAACACATTTTTTGGTTAATTATTGGTTATACATTATTTAACCAATATATAACTAGTTAAATAACAGTTATAAGTTGGTTAATGATTCGAAAATAACAAACATGTAATTGCTGACAAAGCCAATTAAAAACACAATAAATAAAAACTAGTTCTAGCTTACTTGTACACAGGAACTGGAAAAGCGTGGGCAGCACATGCTAATTCCACTGTCTCTCCCTCACGGGCTGATATAGTTGAATGACTTTGAGTGATCTTTGGAGCTGAGTTCCCATGAGGTTCTATTGAAGAGAATTTTTTTTTTTCTGGTATACTATATGAACATTGATCAATGTTAAGTTTCTATTAATTCATTAAAAGATTTTCATTTTGTTTATATAAAAAATGAATATACACATGTAGTAATAAACACTTCTATATTTCAAAAAATCTCTTAAGAATGAAAGTTGTTTTCTTTTTCTTATCCGCCATAAAAATTTCTGTAGCTTCAATTATACATGAACAGGAGTGATTGCATATTTATGGAGTTTGTGAAAAATCTTCTCTTCCTTTCTTCTCAGTTATAACAAAATCATTTAGCTGCCAGTTATAACTTAGCATGCTTCTGGTGTTCCCATCCCTAAAAACTTCAAGCATGATTGTAAATGAAAAATATTCAGTTTGGCAGCACTTTGAACAGAACTATCAATAGTCATGCCATTCATATCTAGTGGGCCAACATTGTTCATGCCTTTCCTTCTAGTGTAAACACAAGCAAAGAATTCTTTGCTACTTTCTTTTGCATTCTCCGTGAAGGACTTCTCATAATTGTAGAGTAGCTCACCTAACTTCCTTGTGGCCTGATTGCAGATTACTTTGTACCTATTGTTGGTTCTCATTACCCTGCTAATTTTTCCTTATTTGATGCATTTTTCATCTCTGCACCTAACCAAATTTTTATTTATTTATTTTTTTTGTTTATACTCCGGGATGACCAAACAGTCAGAGGAGTTCACAAGATAGACAGAATACAAGAAACAGCACCGTATTCAGCAGTCACGGGCTTAAACCCCAATCACTCAAGGCATGTGTACATACATACCCGCGCGCCTGACCACTAGGCTACGGCAGCCTTAAACTTGCTTCCATTAACAGTTCTGTGATTACTTCACTGAATACCTCCCATTCAGAATTTGCACTGGTAACATCATCAGCTGAACCCAAGGAAATAAATTTAAAAACTGTCTAAGACCATTGCCTGTTACTCTAGAAATGATATATCTAGAATTGAGAAGGCTGCCACCAAAAATCAAATTTCTCACTAGACTTGGTAGGTTCTAGTTAACCATTCTGAGAGGACAAGATCACAATAGTTCCCACACTGCTCAGTATTTTTGTATAGCAGGTCTGATAATTTCTGTAAAGCTAGAAATTACATATCTAGAGTTGGGGAAGCCATCAACAATTTTTTTCTTACTAGGCTTGGCAGGTTCTAGATAACTATTCTGAGGGGACAAGATGACATCAAATATTCATACATAAGGTTTGGTATCCAAATTGTATATTTCTAGACTCAGCAAAGCTTCCAACTTCCAATTTTCACTAAGATTGGTAGGTTTTAGATAACTGTTCTTAGAGGGACCAGATTCCATCAGTTCACACAATATTTCTGCTTGCTGAGTAGGAATGGCAAAATCTAGAATCTTGTAAATGACAGATCTATATTTGATTAAGCCACCAGAAAAAAATCTTTCTCACTGTGCCTGGTCAGTTTTAGGTAACTCTCTTGAGGGAACAAGACTGCATCAGTTCACACACACAACAGCTACATTCTTGCCTAGCAGGAATGGTAATTTCTGAAATGGTAATATCTGAGAAGCTTCTACTGAAAAATTTCTTTCTCACTAGACCTGGTAGGTTCTAGATAAAGATTCTGAGAGGGAAAAATCACATCAGTTCACACGCTACTGGGTATTCTTACCTAATTGGATAAGTAATTTATGGAACCCTATAAATTACATATCTAGAATCGGGGGAAACCACCAAAAATCATTCTTACTTCTGGTAGCTGGTAGATAACTGTTCTGAGGGGTCAAGATTGCATCAGCTTAAACACTACTCCAGCATTCTTACCTAGTAGGATTGGTAATTTCTGTAAACCAAGAAATGATGTATCTAGAATCAGGGAAGACTCCACTAAAAATCTTTCTCATTATGCCTGATAAGTTCTAGATAACTGTTTTGAGGTGGAAAAATTACATCACTTCACATACTATTGCTGCATTCTTGCAAAGCAGAAATAGTAGTTTTTGAAAAAAACCTCTATTTTGCATATCTAGAAAGAAAGCCACACCCAAATTTTTTTCTCACTAGGCCTGGTAGGTTCTAGATAAATGTTTGTAGGAGACAAGATTGCATCAGTTCACACAGTATTGCTGCCTTCTTGTCTAGCAAGAATGGTATTCAGCATCTATATTTCAAGCATCAACAAGGCTGACACTGAAATTCTTAATAGGCCTGGTAGATTCTAGAAAAGTGTTTTGAGAGGGCAAGATTGCATTAGTCACACATTACTCCAGAATTTGTGTCTAATAAGACTGGTAATTTCGGAAACATGAGAAATTACTTATCTAAAATTGAGGAAGTTGCCACCAAAAATCTTTCTGACTAGGCCTAGTAAGTTCTAGATAACTGTTCTGAGGGGAAAAAATTTCATCAGATTGCACATGACTACTATGTTCTTGCTGTATAGGAATGTAATTTCTGGAATCCTGCAAATGACATATCTATATTTTGTGAAATCACCACTGAAAATCTTTCTCAGTAGGATTCGTAAATTCTTGATAAATGTTCTGAGGGAACAAGATTGCACCAGTCTGCATGCTACTCACGTGGTGTTGCTGAGTAAGAATTGTAAATTCTGGAATCCTAAAAAGGACACATCTAGATTCGGTGAAGTAGCCACTGAAAATCTTTCTCAGTAGGCTTGGTACATAAGAGATAGTTCTTTTGAGGGGACAAAATGCACCAGTATGCATGCCCACAATACTGCTGCATTCTTGCCTAATAAAAATGGTAACTTCTGGAACACAGATATGGGATCTTTAATTGGAACAATGGGAAAGAAGCCCTCTCAGGGCTTCTTTCCCATTGTAATTCTTGTTTTTATTTCTTCCAGGCTTTTCCCAATTTCTGTCGTTATGCTTCCCAAGTATCTGTATCTGTCGACCTGTTCCAATATTATTCCATCTAATGTTGTATTGATTCTTCTTCTTCTTGGCCACTTTGAAATTAACATTACCTTAGTTTTATTGCTGTTAATTTTCATATTTTACTCCTTTATTGTGCTGTTCAAGATGTCCAAGGAGCTCTGTAATTCTTCATTATTAGCAATCAATATCTAGTCATCTGCAAATCTTATTGTCTTTATCTTCCCCCTTCCTACTTTTACACCTCCTTTGAACTCTTTCATAAGTTCTTTTGAATATAAATCAAATAGTATGGGGGACATGGAACATCCTTGCCTTACACCCCTACCAATGGGAAATCATGGAATATTTTCAAGAAAATAGAACAGAGTAAGCATTTGAAAAAATTAATAATATGGCTACTATCACTGGCATTGCCGCTTCATTTCCAGAAGTAAGCAATGTGAGGAAAACATTGCAAAGACGTCATTTCGATTAGGAACGTAGAGAGGAAGCTATTCGGGATCCAATAAAATTTCAAAATTAATTTTTTCTTTCAAATTATGGACACAACAATTTTATGGTTAATTGAAAGGTTTAGAAATATGAAAGAACATGTAGCAATATTTAAAATATTTTATAATATTTCTGAATTAAAAAAAAAAATGGTAATAACGATTTCTTAAATCTTTGTAAAGATTTATGTAATAAATTAAGTGACATTGATCATAACGAGTCTGATATTGATGGTTTATTATTGAAGAACTTAGAGTACTTCAAATTTATATTAAAGACAAATGTTACTCCATTTGAAGTGTTAGAATATATTTTTAAAAACAATTTTACAGATACTTTTTCAAATGTAGCAGTTGCATTAAAAATTTATGCAAATGAAGAGAACAAAGCTGTTCTTACCAAGAAAGGCTTAATTTCTGCAAAATGCAGAAATTCCGGAGACTAGGTTCCTGCGAGGTGATGTGATTAAGGTGTACACGGACTTGAATGGGTTGAGCAGGCTCAATGTTGATAGGATTCTTCCTCTTGCTCAGATTACGCACTTGCGAGAGCATAAATTCAGATTGAGGAAAGACACTTGTAGAACAGTTGTTCAGAAATTTGCATTTAGCCAGCGAGTGGTTGAATATGGAACAAACTTCCATCTGTTGTTGTGGAAGTTGATAGCTTAAATAAATTCAAGCAAGAACTGGACAAACTTTTGGAGCTGATGGTGAGGTGAATGGGTTTTTTTCCTTTATTTATTTTATTTTTTTTTTTTTTTATTGCTGATGCTGTATAAGCTTACTTTCTTTCATCATATGTCACTACTAATGTTAATTTTCTGACAATTTTTTCAGTTTCAGTTGGCTAAGGCAAACGGAGTTTTTCAAAATTAAAATTAATGAAAAATTATTTATGATCAACAACGTGACAACAACGACTCTCTAATTTGGCAATAATTTCATGGAAAATGATCATTTGGAACAAATAAATATAAATGAAATAATTAATAAATTTGCATCTCTTAAAATTATTTTTAACATTATAATTTTCCTTTTATTTTATCATTGTGATAGAGTATGATTACTGTGATTTAGAATTTAAAGTTTATTTCCAGAATTTCAGAATGATTCTGTTATTTTTGCTTGTCGTTTCATTATATTATATGTGAGATATGTTGTAATTCTTTTCTTTTTCAATAAATTAATAATAATTATTTACGTCTTATTTTATTTTTTAATTGAAATATTTTGTGGTGGCAAATTGGATTTCACTTACTGGTGGCACATAGGGTTGCTACATAAGCCTCAGGATTCCTTACACCATGTGGCTAATAATAATAATAATTTTCAGAGGATTTGCATATTATGTTCTTTAGCTTTCCTTGTTCTGTAAAGACTAGCAACAGCAACAGGGCACTGTAAATTATTACGAATTTTGCGGAGTGTTATTTAGCCCCAGGCATGGACGTCCACAGAAAATTTTCCAGGGGGGCGGCAAAGCTTGGAGACAAATAATTACATCAATAAATTTTTATTTAATTATTTAATTTTTTTTCCACATGTAGATTATAGAATACAGTATTGCATCAATACAAAATTACATACATAATGTATATAAATTTGCAATATAAAGGAAACAAGAATTAATATATATATATATATATATATAATAATAATAATTTCAATAATCACGTATTGTATAAGAATTGAATTCTCCGTCTATCGCTTGCAAACCTATTGATGACATTTTCAATAAATTTCTTCTTTACCGCTTCCTCTTCTAATTTCTTCCTGTGCACACTAATCATACATAAACCTGGCGAATATCCTCAATCCCGAGGGGGGGGAGGCAAGTGTCCCTTTTGCTCCTGTCTGCGGACGCCCACGGCCCCAGGGGCTGGCATCTAGTGAGTATGGGCTTGGCATACCCAGGGACCTGAGCGGGATATCATCATTCTTCTTTTTCTTGGTGATTCTCTCTCTCTGGGTAATTCAGAATTTTTTTTTTTTTTTTTGGTAGGTGCAGCCTAAGCCTCAGGCTTCCTTGCACCACACGGCTAATAATAATGTGTTGATATACGTTTATGCACATGACATCATGTTATTACCCCATTCTCAACTCAATCTGACGTTGAGTTTCCAACATGAAAGGTGTAACGTAAATAATCGATAACAGAGGGCAGCACTATACTTCATGAGGGTTTATGTTACGTTTTAAATCAGTTTTCCTTAAAAAATAAAATAAGGCGTAAATAATCAATCATTTATTTAAAAAGAAAAGAATAACAACATATCTCACATATAATATAATGAAACAACAGACAAAAATAACAAAATCATTCTGAAGTTTTGGAAATAAACTTTAAATTCTAAATCACAGTAATCGTACAATAAAAGGAAAATTTATACAAATTTATGTTTTCTTGCTTTAAGAAATACGAATTCATTAATTATTTCATTTATGCTTATTCCAAAAGATCATTTTATATTGAAATTATTGCCAAATTAGAGAGTCCTTGTTGAGATATTGTCGATGGTAAATGATTTTTTATTAATTTTGAAATATCCGTTCACCTGAGACAACTGAAACTGCTAAAGTTAGAAAAATTCTTAATGCAACTGCTACATTTGGAAAAGTATCTGTAAAATCGTTTTTAAAAATATATTGTAAACTTCAAATGGAGTAATATTGTCTTTAATATAAATTTGAAGTACTCTTAAGTTCTTCAGATTATGCTAAAGTTAAACCATCAATATCGGACTCATTACATCAATGTCATTTAACTTAACCCCGGAGGATCATATCTGGTGAGTATGGGCTTGGCACACCCAGGGTTCTGAGGTGGATATCATCATCCGTCTCTTTCTTGTTGATTCCGCTCTCTCTCAAGTTAACTCGGAATTTTTTTTTTTTTTTTTGGCTGGTGCAGCATAAGCCTCACGCTTCCTTTCTTGCACTATATGGCTAATAATAATAAAACTTAATATGTAAATTATTGCAATGATTTAATAAAACGAGAAAATTGTCGTGTCCATAATTTGAAAGAAAAAAGATTAATTTTAAAATTTTGTTGCGGATCCCGAATAGCTTCATCTCTACTTCAATTACGAAATCGAAAAGAAGCTGCGACATATTGTGATATCACTTGACATCCCCCATCAACATGCAGGCGAGGAGGAGAGGGGGGATAGCAGTCAGTGGGAGTTGTCTTCACGTCCTGTCACTGCTTTATTCCGATCTTTCTCGCCGAAGTACGGGGTTGTAACCATGTTCTGGAGTATCACCCTGCGAAATACAAAACAGACAGCGCCGAACTAAGGCATTTTCGTGACCTGGCAGAAAGATTTTTTGGCGCCCCTTACGCAGGATGTACAGTATATATATTTTATCTCATTGTTCTTCTGTTTTTGGCGCTCTCCAGGCAAGAGCTCTGCTAGCCCGTACCTAAATCCGGTACTGAACACAAATCCGGAAAATAAGAAAATTACCGTAAGTCTGCAATTTCATGTACTGAATTTATTTCAAATGAATTATTTGCCTGCCGTGTTGAATACTGATAAACGTTAACCAATCAGATGACCAGCGCGACTTCTGGGTATGTGGAACAGACGGTTGAATAGGTTTTACGAGTACCACTAAGTTACAGAATGGTAATCTCTTTAACTCTTAATTCGTGCTTAGTAGCAGCACTAATTGTCTCAGTTGCCTGAAGGCCAGAGGTATGAACTGTTAATGCCCAGTTAAACCTCTCGTAATCATCAACCTCATTCTCCTTCTTGCTTTCTTGGTGATTCCCTTCTCTCTCTCTCTCTTTATCTCTAGCTCTCAGGGTAACGTGGGAATTTTATTTTTGACTGGTGCAGCATAAGCCTCAGGCTTCCTTGCACCATATGGCTAATAATAATCCGTTCGTTATATGGAAATTTTCTTTTCTACGGAAACTATTTTAAATGTAATTACCAAGGGGAATTCAGAAAATATCGCTAAATAGAAAATTTTCGTTTTAAATAAGTTCGTTAAACAGAGGTCCGACTTGTATATGTCAAAAGTTTTTTTGGCGCCCTTCTGAACTGCAGCCCGTAAGCGATGCTTACCTCGCCTACCCACTTGCGGCGGCCCTGTTTGAGTGGACTGCTGTTGAAACTAAATACAGTTAATGATTGTATTCATTGAGAAAATAATAAACTGTAAAGCGAGTGATTATTGAGGCTGCATCAGAATCCGATGTTGACAAGATTAAAAACTGTCCAGAAGTTCAAAATCTCGAATTGGAGGTTGAGAAGACCCTTCGACGATTGCCGAGATTTGTGATTTTTGATGTAGACCCAGACGTAAGTCAAGATATTTTAAAGAATGAGCTTTGGGGAAAGAACTTGGCTGATGAGTGTGTCAGCAAAGATCAAGTACTCACAAATAAAGGTTGTGACAAGGAACAAAGCAAGAAACTCTATAGGGTACAATTATGTGGTGGTGGTTTCCCCACGTATAAGAAGACAATTGGTAAATTGTTCTAGAGTGTTCTTGAAGTGGAGTTTGCATCGAGTCCGTGAACTGTGTAACCCAACGCAATGTTTTAAATGTATGGAGTATGGCCATGTGGCCCGGCACTGTAAAGCAGACGAGTTCTACGGTCACTGTGCCGGGAGAGGCCATACATTTAAGTCTTGCAGTAAGCATGCGGACACTCCGCAATGCGTTAACTGTCTGAAAAGGAAATTGCCCTCTGCACATGCCGCAAATGATCTGGCGTGTCCTGATTATTTGCGTGCTGTCGACATTCTCAAACGTCGAACTGAAATGTAAAGCAAGCAGTGTGAAATGTTTTCCTAAAGACAGATGTGTGGCTTCTCCTTGTGGTGACTGGGGGTCGTCGGTTATAGTTGACGCTGAGGTTGTGGTATACAGGGATCGGACTCAAGTGATATTGTAAATAAGAATGGTGGAGTTGTTTTGAGTTGTAATGTTTAAAACAAAGTATATAGATCAATTTTATTATTATTTGTTTGGCTGATTGTCAAACGTGGTTTCCTGGATAGGGCAACCTACCTCCTCGTGGTGGGGACGGTAACTTGTGATGGGGCGGAGACGCCGTCCCCACTGCGAGGCTAAAGGTTGTTCTGTCTTGTTTTAGATCTGTTTAGTCAAATTAGACTATTATAATTGTTGATTAAAAATTGACCAAATAAAGGTTGTAACAAATGTAACAATTATGATGTAAGTGGCAGATGAGCTGCGGCTCAGGGGGGCCCTTAGGTGTAGTTGATTAAATGGAATGTAGTTGATTAAATGAAATAAATTAGATTTATTTATCTTATACCGTGGCATGATTTAAAAAACATAAGAAAGGACTGCAGGTATCTATTATGGGAATTACAACAGACCCAGTTAGTAACTTGAAGACAGAAAGGTAAATATTATGGAGTGAAGTGGTTAGTATATGGCAAAGTAGATGGAATGAGTCTGAGCATGATGAAGTCACAAAGAAGTATATTGAAAATGTTGAGTTTGCTTCTACTCAACCTTCTGTTTTATGGTTTGCACCAAGCATGTTAACCCCGGGGACTCACATATGGTGAGTATGGGCTTGGCAAACCCAGAATCCTGAGCTGGATATCATCATTCTTCTCTTTCTTGGTGATTCCTTTCTACCCCTCTCTCTCTCTCTCTCTCAGGGAATTTAATAATAATAATAATAATAATAATGTTTACGACGTATTTGTTAACAGGCCATGGATCTTTGAGGGCCAAACTTTTCGACAGAGGTTTGGAGCCGGATCCTTTTAGCACCTGTGGTGAAATGGAGGCCAGGATCCATGTTTTACTATTTTGTCCGCAGTATACAGACCATCGAGTATTGCTACTTAATTAGGTTCCAGGTCTAGATGAGGAGAATGTAAAAATACTAGTTGAGAACAAAACAAACTTTAAGACTTTTCAGACCTTTGCAGAATCGGCCTTTAAGAAAAGACTTGAACTAAGAACTCAAATTCAAAATCGAATAGAAATCTGGCAGCTGAGAAGTTGATAATATATATATATATATATATATATATATGTGTTTGTATCCCATTGAATATAAACAGAATGACTTGTTGTAAGATATGTAAATTTAATTGTATTTCTAGGATTAAAGTTAAAATTCTAGTATCTTGTACAAATGTAAATATTTACTTCGCTAAGTTTATTGGAATTTTTCATATTGGCTTGTATCTGCTGAGGCTTGGATATTTTTCCACTAGTTTTTTTTTTTTTTTTTTGCTGGCTTCCAAGTTTGGGCAACCTGGGAGCGGGATTGCTGGCACCCACCGGTATTGAACTATCTCCGGTGGGTGCGGGATTTGTGCACAAGGCCCTAAAGGTAATAGCAGACCCTGGCTTGGCTCCTTGTGCCTGGGGCGGGCAGCGGCTGCCTAGGTGTTGGCTGCTCCCTGGTGGCGAGGTGGACTGACACAAGCGACACACCATACACTAATACATAAATCTTTGCAGAGTTTCTGCACCAACACAGACGTGCAAGATGGAAATGGGTTTAGGCCTAGGAGCCACCCTCGATACAGGTAACACACACACACGATTTCAATTTAATATAGTGTCTTATATATGTATAATGAGAAAGTTTTGTATATAATTTGTAAATAATTATGTGTACAAATAAATGGAATGACCTAGAGTCACCGAGTATAAACAAGAATATGCAAGAATACCTGTTAGGGGGAGCAAACAAACAATTACAGAAATCTCTATAAAATCTAAAATCCGGCGTATTTTAAAATGCTGCTCATCAAGTCATGATGGGGGAACAGACAATAATCTGGTCCAGTACGAGTTGGCAGAACGACCGTATTTAGCAGTAAGGGTCTAGAACCCCTGTGTACTCAAAGAGTGTATATATATACATATATATGAAATATGAAAACGAAGAAGTGGAAAAAAAAAAAAGGAAAAACAGTACGTGTACCTGAATGCGCAAAGCAGCAAAACAGGATACATGTATATAAATAAGTGTCATCGATGAAAGTAAAATAAAATAAAAATAAATGGAGAAGTTATTAAACACAAAATGCCGAGCCTAGTTGAAGAAAAAAGAAAAAAAAGAATGTTAAGAACCTATATAAAATTAACTAGAATTAAAACATATGATTGGCCTGTTAATTCGGCATTAATTCAGATTTAATTCTACTTAATTTTATATAGGTTCTTAACATTCTTTTTTTTTTTCTTTTTTCTTCAACTAGGCTCGGCATTTTGTGTTTAATAACTTCTCCATCTATATTTATTTTTATTTTTATTTTATTTTATTTTACTTTCATCGATGACACTTATATACATATATATATATATATATATATATATATATATCTCAACTTTTACAATGCGGATGTATTAAGATAGCAATTCGGCAGTCATATCAAGGATCGCATTTGTCTTTAAGAATCCATGCAGAAAAGAATGACATTTTCTTTATAAGATGTTTGCAGGATTATCTTGTCCTTTTCTGATTTTCAGCCATTAGGATTTAAAGCCCATAGATAATGGGAAATGCAATTGTCTTAACTCTCATAGCAGCGTACGTTTGACTTTGCAATGAGTTGCTTTGATATTGCATTACTTTGAACAGGATTTTATTATTATGAACACTGTGAGTTTATGAATTATGAACCTGTGAGTTTAAATTCTGTTCCAGGAAAATTAATGGAGGCACTGGTTAAAGAAGCACTGCAGGATCATCTAGACAAGACTTCAGTTATAGCTCGGACACAGCATGGTTTTGTTAAGGGGAAGTCTTTCCTGACCAATTTGATTGGATACTATGATGCAGTCACAAAAAAACTGGATGCAGGGAATAACTTTGATATTATATATTTGTATCTTAGAAAGTCTTTTGATACTGTTGCTCATGAAAGACTGCTGCACAAATTGTAGCAGTGTGGCATTGGAGACAAATTGCTGCTATGAATAAAGGGGTGGTTGAGGGGGAGAAGACAGAGAGTGGTAATCAATGGACACTGCTCATCGTGGACTAATGTTATTAGTGGAGTCCCTCGGGGTTCAGTATTGGGTCCATTATTGTTTTCTGTATTTATAAATTATATTGATGATGGCATATCAAGCTTAATGTCCAAGTTTGCAGACGATACAAAGGTTGGCAGGGTTGTTAAGGACACTACTGACACTATGCTGCTGCAACAGGATCTGGAAAGGTTGAGCAGATAGGCTAAGAGGTGGCAAATGAAGTTTAACATTGACAAATGTAAAGTACTACATATGGGAAACAGCAACCCCAGAGCAACGTATCAACTCTGTGGTACTACACTGACAATGGTAGAGAATGAAAAGGACCTGGGGCAGGCAGATATGAAGTTCTCTGAGCAGTGCCAATGGGTTGCAAGAGTAGCTCATGGTGTCTTGCCAATGATATACAGGAATTTTTCTAGCAGGGATATGGAGGTGATTATTCCCTTGTACAAGGCAATGGTCAGTGTAAGATGTAAAATCTTACAAATATATTATTTTATAGAAAAGTGAGATTAATTTAAAGTAAAACTTATAATATAGCAATATGGGGGAGCGAAACCCCACAAGTCAAGAATATTACTAAGATCACTCGCAAGGGATTAAATTAGACAACGTCTATACAAGGGGAGCGGTAAGTGAAAAGCTATTAGCAACCTAGGTACACTTCGACTCCCAGCTCACACAGACAAACCAAACAATAGAAACGAGTAGCAACTGCTATTAGTAGAAGGTGTTAACTCTGGAAAACAATGGCACGGTGGACCATGTGCTGTCGGGACATTTCTTTAATCGGTGATACTTGGAGAAGAGACAGGGTAGTAAATACGGAACAAATGCTGGGAATTAGAGTTAAGATTGGCGTCTGGCTGTCGGTGATGGCAGGTTTGGTAGATCGTGGGAAATTAGTCTGCTAAAGTATAACTATAAGCGGCTGACTTCAAAGGTACAGACAGCCTGAGAAATTTTACAAATTTCTTAAAATAAGAAGTTAGATCGAGCAATAAGGAATCAGCTTGAGAAAATAAAATTGACAAATAAGAAGAGAGTGGAAGTTGATAAAATGAGAAAGATTGGTTAAGACTCAGAACAAGGTCGGTACGTAGTGAGATGGGAAAAAAGCGAGTGAACAGGCAGAGAGAGGGAGAACCCAAAGTTGAGATTTGTAAGAACAAAATTCTTACACTTATCCTAGCGAATGTTATGTTATAAATATTATAACATAACAAGAAAAAAAAGATGTATATATTAAATAATATTATTTATAGGATGATTTTCAGCTCAGATTGCGATCGCTCCGTACCATACAGTCAAGTAGGGGAGGATTAACGTAACAACGGGGGGTAACAGGACGGTACACAAGACAATGGGAGCACTGGAACACTAGTACAAAGCGAGCACCGTAAGGCCAGTTCATGGTCGCATAAACAGAAAGTGAGCAGCTCTTTGGAAGGAAAGAACAAGGGAACCGACTCCCCCTTGTGGAGAGAAAGATTTTAAGAACTAAGAGGGTGAAGGAGACCCTGGATGCGACATACACCTGTGGTAATGGCTAGCCGCTAGATGAAAGAGACCGACTCCTTGAGCACTTATTAATCTCAAGGAGCGGTAGAAAAAAAAAAAAAAAAAGAGTGGACTAATGGCGGTAAGTGAATCGGGAATGATCACAAGAAAATATCGAGAAATTTCTAGACGCCCTGTAGTTCATCGAAGTTGCTGGAAATTTTGTAAACAGGAAGTTACCCCAGGAGAGGGAAGGGCCAAGAAAAACGGAAGAAGTGGGAGAGAGCGAATGAGAATAATGAGATGATGGAGAACGAACGACGATTGGATCAAAATAGAATGAGCGGCTGAAACAAAAGGCAGATGCAAGAAAGGAGTGAGGAAGGTTTTTTGTGGGAGAGTTGTGAGTTTTGGCAGTGTGGAAGTTTGGAGAGTTCCTGTGGAGATGCCTGAGTGATGTGCGGCTGGAAAGAAATCCCGAGAAGTGCCGGGAGAATCGCCAGAAAGTAGCGGCCAGAGTAATGAGTTGTGGGAGATGCTGTTTAAGAGTTGTTGAAATAGGAAGGAGATAATCCTTGAAAGATGGAAACACCTATGCTGGAGCTGAGTAAAAAGGATCGAAAAGCCTCACCATAGAACGATAAGGAAGAGCTACATAGCCAGGCTTCTTAATAAAGCAGTAAGAAGAGTCCTGATAATCCTATTATGCTTCCCAGTTTCGTCGAACTGATCAGACGCCCAAAAAGCAGGCCGGAGCAACTTATTTAATAGCCGTATGTAAAGAAGAGCGAGTTCCTAAACGTAGGAGAATCCCTGTAGATGAACAGCAGTACTTTGCCGATGAAAAATTCCAGTTGGAGCCTGATGATGCCCTATGCTGTCGATGATGAGTCGCCCCTGAACTGAGAAAAGGTAGTGTAAAGAGTGATTCCCTAAGTTAATATGTAAGTACGAGATAATAATTTTAAGCTAGATTTGAAGAGAAGGACTTTAGAAAAATGTTTATTTAGTTGATAGTAGATTTGGTATTGATTAGTATAAAAGGAGGAAAAGGGTTCATAGATATATGTACTTTATCTCAAGGATAAGTTAAAGCAAGGAAGATTTAGATACATGTACTTGAGACTGGTATGTTCTAAGTTAAGAAGTAAAGGTGTTCTATGTACTTGAAACGTTACAAGATATTAAGATTGAATTATTTTGGAAGGGATAAATTAATGAAAGATTATAGCGGGGATTTATAAATCTAGGACAATATCCATAGAGGTGTTAAGCTCACTGAGGTAATTCCAGTTGGGAAGTTTAACTGTTAGAAAGTAAAAATAATGTTATGAGATGTAACCTAAACCAGAAGGAGAAAAAGCAGAAAGACACGAAGAGACATATTATATCATTTGCTATTAATTTTACATCTTAACACACACATATAATGCCAGTTATTAACATTATACCAATTGATGTTGTATGATACAATTCTTTAATGTATATACTGTGAAATAAACAAATTTGTATATGTTTATCATGTGTAGTATTGAGTCATTCTGAATACTCAGCCAGTCCAGAGGAGACATACACGAACTATTATTCCCCCAGAATCTGTGATCTTCTGTGCAATATACAAGTCAGGTGTTAACGTGGAGGGGAGGTAAATTAAGGGGGAAATTTAATTGAGAAATACAAAGTTAAAAGAGGTCGGTCTGGAAGGTTAACGTGATTTATTATTAAAGAAATAAATAATAAATAAATAATAAATAAATAACCTCCAACAAACCAACCCCCCACAGATTCATGTGGGTGTTTATGGAAATGAGTTAGGGGAGACAAAAGTTGAGATTTTTGTTTGTGCTAGGGAAAATGAAATAGTCAGCGGACACAGCAGTCGAGATTTTCGTCGATATAAGTAAAATGAGTTAGTAACATGGACAGTTGAGGGTTCTGTTGTGGTAGGAAATGTGTGTCAGTTAACAGTTGAGTGTTTGGTCGTGGTGGGAAAAGAGGAGGGTAGCGCCCTGGGACGTTTTCTTCTTGAAAGAGTTCTTAATAGGTGGAGCGTAAAAACGAGGGTAGCACTCTGAGTTTTTCCTTGTGATAAGTTTTAATAAAGTGGAGTGGAGATGGAGTAAATGTGAGATACCCTATGAGTTTTTCCTTGTGATAGGTTTAATAAGGTGGAGAGAAAGGGAGCGAAATCCGCAGAATTAGTAGCTCGAGAGAAGGAGCGAAAATGCGGAATTAGTAGCTCGATGAGAAGGAAGGAAGCAGCGAATGGAATAGGTAGAAGTAGCCCGAATAAGGTGGAGAAAGAATGCCAGTCCCATGCAGCCAAGAGTTCCTAAAAATTATCTGTAGCAAATTCAGGTGTAGCTGATGAAGGAGATCCCCAGAAGGTACCCTGAGAGCCTAAAATGGAAGGTTGGAACCTCCCCGGAAAGGAAAGAAAAAAAGATAGCAGTAGGTGAGATATTAATAAGTACTGTAAGTTAACAAGGACTGTTAGTGAAACAGTATAGTGATTAATTAAAAAAAAGGGGGTAGCACTAGAAGTAAAATGATAGATAAATTATCTCTGAAATAAATTATATATATACTAACAGAGTTATTATGTTAAAAAAAAAGGTTATTGTAAATTGCAAGAGAAACGAAGGATGAGTAATAGATTAAATTGTTGTTCAAATGATTATAATATGTTAGAAGGGTAGTAAGGATTATATGAGAAGTTTTGATTATGTTTTAAGGATAGATAATTGAATATAGTGTTTGTATTAATGAAGAATTGTTGGTTCATCTGAAAGACTAATAACAAATAGAGACATTAGGAAAATAAAGATTGGTCTTCAGTGTATTGTAACAGAATGGAGAGAACACAGAGTATAATGATGAAAGTAGCATATTGATTGTTAATATAAGGAACACAATTGTATCCAGAAGTAAGTGAAATAGGTATGGTGAAGGTGTATAAGTCTTAGGAGTTAGTTAGTTAGGGCAAGAAGGATGAATCAGTGTTTTCATATAATGGTCAACTTAGATTAGCTAGTGAAGGGAAACAGGAATAAGAATAATTTATGCAAGGTATCCTTGATTTAACTTTGTATGCATATTACATGTTTTTTTTATTCAATTGTATATTATGTTGTATATATATATGTAAATAAACTTTGTTGTTTATTAATTTGTGAGTTTGTTTTTCCTGAACACTCAGCCTTTCCGAAGGGAATTATACATAATTGAGAAGTTCCCTCGAATCTGGAATTCTCCTGTAAAGCAAAGTCAGATGTGTACGTGGGGGTGTAAGAAATAGAGGTCTATAGTTATAAGGGAACAGAACAAATAAGTAGAATGAAGGACTGCTATTAATCGATTAATTCTCAAATTAATCGAACAAATCAAATAGAAATATGCATAAATTAGTAATTATTTTTAATTAAAAATATACATACGTACATATACAACAAAGCTCCTCTAAAGCACATCTTAAATAAGCTCTAATTGAAGTCGATAGAGTGCAACATCTCCTTTATCTGCACCCTTCTCCCCCACGATTGGCCTGCTCAAAACTCCTACAAATTACGCCTTTAGGATCTAATAGCCATATTGCTCTGAGCTAGCTAATCTGGAACCTCCCAGTGGGTATCTTTCGATCGTTACGAATTTACAAAAAAATAACAGCCAACGACCCTTCCATTACGCAGAAAACTCTTAAGAAAGACATCCTTAGTTCCAATGTTGAAGACTAATAGCATACTCCTACCATCTTCATGAAAGTTATGTCCCGAATCTTGTCAATTGTTACTCTGTTCATACTAAAAATTGTCTGCAGTACAAAAAAAAAAAAAAAAAAAATACCAGTCTTCATGCGGCAGATAAGAAAAATGTGTGCGCGCGCACACAAAAATGCCTTAGTGTCTCTTCGGATTACTTCAAACACGCAGGACTGTTTGTGAGGGAATGTTCGATGCTTTGGATGTTGAGGTGCACCTATTAAACTGGTCACTCAGAATATATTTTTGCTTTCGTTGCTACTTACTATTTACACTGTCCTGACGATCCCTACAGCACTGCAGCGTTCTATCCGATCACAAGCACTGTAGAGCCCTTCGCAACCCCACAAACCTGACTCACTAATTTCTAACATATTGTTATTATCTCGTAAGGAATTTTTCGGGACGTGGCTGAGTTATTCAGTCTCGGGCGAGGGTGCCTGATTTTTTTGATCCCTGAAACTTCGGTTTTTCACCCAACAAACCGACCAAAGAATATATACAAATACAGCACAATACACTAATGCCTTATAGCTTTATAAAAGGGAAAATTTAAAAATAAACTCACTTTCTATATCAAAAGTTATAGAATATTATTGTACAGGTCAAGGAAATAAAAAACCCCAGTTTATACGTAGTATGAGAAAACTATATATAATCCAATTCATCGATCTCATATTGAGGAAGAATCAGGGTTACCTCAATATTCCAGTAGCATTTAGTTTGGTCATAGGTAGCACAGAATGAGACTGTAGGCCACCTGCACAGCACTTTATAGCAGCAGAACAAACTTACCTTTGCAACGAGTCGCTTGATATTGCACTACTTTCAAACAGATAGCTTATCCAAAAGCTTAATAATGTTGGGAACAGACAAGGGATAAAGTCTATGGTCAGTGCTGTTGACTTCGCTTTTCTTCTTGCAGACATCATGTCTCTCCAGAAACAAGCTACGAACTTTTGCCAGACTTTTGGGCAGTGTTTTGTTCTGAAGTTTAGCAGCCAAAATATCTTTCTGACGTGTTTCTGAGACTGAGATCAGTCTCGGATAGCCATTAGTTGTTACGGATACCACCACAACAATGTTTGGTATACCAAAGCTTACAATGAAAGATGAGAAAGAAAACGAAGGCTATGATCAGTGGTTAGTTAAGAGGTACGATCTCCTTGTTTGCCAGCTTCATAGTAATCAAAATCGTAGTATTAACTGAGTTAGGTAGTAACATTTGCATAAATTTCATTGGTTTGGTGGCTGCGTTTTTCGGTAGGAATAGGCCCAACAAAAAATTTCTTACCAATAGGCGCAAAGGAACTTGGATGAAGGTGGTTCAATATTCTCAAGTTGGACTGGACCCTTGTCTGCAAATCTGGACTGGTCGCAAGAATTCATTCCCAATCTGGATTGGTCCCTTATCGTAGGGAAAGATTTAAAAAAACATGGAAGAACTGTTGACTGGAGTTATTCTGGTGAAGCATAATCAATTTGCTTCAGTTTTCATAAATCAACTACTCGTCAACTGGTTTCTTCCCGATCATTATGCCATTGTACAGTGACAAAGAAAGTGACTTATCCGACATCATGGATAAGTAGAAGCTATGGACTGTCCTTGAATCGTATTTTGTTTTTATAATGCGTAGTGTTTATTTTATATTCACTATTTGTTTATTTTTCCTAAATAACTAATTTTCAACATTTATATTGCTTCAGTTTTCTTATATTTTTTAAATATAATTTGATAATTAGAAAAATATTTTAATTTTTTTTACACCTAAAAATAAATAAATAAATTAATTAATCGATTATAAATTTGTCTGTATGGTCTTGGGTCTACGGATGACAGGTCTTAAAAAGCTGTTTATTGAAAAAAATAATAATAAAATAAAAAGATTAAAATATGTGTTTCAATCTACGCATTTAAGATTTGGAAAAACTCCGTCGGTTTGCTCTAAAGTGCGGTTTAGTAATAAAACATAGCAGTGCTAAAATGAATTTGTCCTTGTTGAGTATACTTCTACTAGTTTCTAGTTTTTCTTCTTCAGAAGAAAAAAACTTCAATTTCACCCATCCATTCAACTAGCCGATTGCTAAAGGCAAATTTCCGCACATCTATTCTTCAACTATCTTCCCTCAATTTGAATTTACGCCCCCTCAGGTTCGTAATCTGAGCAAGAGGAAGAATCCCATCAGCATTGAGATTGTTCAAACTAGTTTCGAACTGGTTTGAAATGTACAATTTCTTGAATATCCGTTCTCTGAAAGTCGAGTTGTTACATGAATCCCCAGGAGCTCACATCTGGTGAGTATAGGCTTGGCACACCCAGGGTCCTAAGCCGGATATCATCATTCTTCTCTTTCTTAGTGATTTCCTTATACTCAGGACTCTCTCTCTCTCTCAGGGTAACTCAGGAATTTTTTTTTTTTGGTTGGTGCAGCATAAGGCACAGGCTTCCTTACACCATATAGCTAATAATAATAATAATACAATATAATAATAATAATAATTCAAACGGACTGACGCACATGGAGAAGACAATAGGTGTATTATACGCATATGCTAATGCTCGTAAAAATGAGCGATCTTTTCTAAATACGAGTGTCACAGAAAAGTTCGGAAACTGAATTTTCGAATTAGTAGCAATTTGCTACTTATCGAAATATGTTTGGATTTGACCAAGTTTGTTTCAATTACAACGGATGGAGCCCCATCAATGACTGGCGAAAATTCTGGATTTGTTGCGCTTCTGTAAAGTAACTTGAAAGATCTTGGCAGCATAGTTTCTAGTACCTGCCATCCTTCCACAGCATACTGTAAGATGTAAAATCGTACAAAAATATTATTTTATAGAAAAGTGAGATTTATTTAAAATAAAACTTATAATATGGCAATATGGGGGAGCGAACCTTACAGCCAAGGGATTAAATTAGACAACGTCTATACAAGGGGAGCGGTAGGCTAAAAAGCTATTAGCAACTTGGGTAAACTCGACTCTCAGCTCACACAAACAAACCAAACAATAGAAACTAGTAGCAACTGCTATTAGTAGAAGGGTCAACTCTGGTAAACAATAGCGCGGTGGACCACGTGTTGTCGGGACATTTCTTTAATCGGTGACACAGGAAGAGGATAATAAGGTGGTAAAAACGGAACAAATGCTGGGAATTAGATTTAAGTCTGTCTGGCTGGCAGTGATGGCAGGTTTTTAGATCGTGGGAAATTAGTCTGCTACTGTATAACTATAAGCGGCTGACTTCAAAGGTACTGACAGCCTGAGAAAGTTTACAAACTTCTTAAAATAAGAAGTTAGATCGAGCAATAAGGAATCAGCTTGAGAAAATAAAACGGGCAAATAAGAAGAGAGTGGAAGTTGATAAAATGAGTAAGATTGGTTAAACTAAAAACTAGGGCGGCTTTGACATATGTAGGCGGTACAGAAATTGAGATGAACAAAAAGTGAGTGAACAGGGGGAGACAGACACAGTCAGATCCCCGAGTTGAGTTATGTGGGTGTGTATGGAAATGAGTTAGGGGAGACACAGTTGAAGTTTTTTTTTTGTTAGAAAATAAGATAGTCAGAACCCAAAGTTGAGATTCTTGTCGGTGCTTGGGAAAGATCCCCAGAAGGTACCCTGAGAGCCAGGAAAGCTTGGAACCTCCCCGGAAAGGAAAGAAAATAGATAATAGTAAGCACTGTAAGTTAACAAGGACTGTTAGTGAAACAGTATAGTGATTAATTAATGAAAAACAGAGATAGCACTAGAAGTAAATTGATAGATAAATTATCTCTTAAGTAATTATATATATATATATACTAACAGAGTTTAATTAATTCAAAAAGGTTATTGTAAAATGCAAGAGAAACGAAAGATAAGTAATAGATTAAATTGTTGTTCAGATGATTATAATATGTTAGAAGGATAATTGAACTATATAAAAAACTTTGTATGTTTTAAGGATAGATAATTGAATATAGTGTTTGTATTAATGAAGAATTGTTGGCCCAACTGAAAGACTAATAACAAATAGAGACTTTAGGAAAGTTAAGATTGGTCTTCAGTGTATTGTAACAGAATGGCGAGAACACAGAGTATAATGATGAAAATAGAATATTGATTGTTAATATAAGAATAATATATGCAAGGTATCCTTGACTTAACCTTGTATGCATATTACATGTTTTTTTATTCAATTGTATATTATGTTGTATATATAAGTGTAAATAAACTATGTTATGTTATATATTAATGTGTGCGTTGTTTGTCATTTCTGAACACTCAGCCTTTCCGAAGGGAATTATACACAATTGAGAAGTTCCCTCGAATCTGGAATTCTCCTAGGAAGTAAAGTCAGATGCGTAAGTGGGGGAAATAAGAATAAAGTGGACAAACACATAATAGGGAACAAAACGAAATAAAAATAAGAACAATAAAACAATAACTAAATATATAAACAATCATCTTTGTTTTCCACCCCCCACAATACTTCACCAAGAAAGTCTCTGTGGCTGGGAATGACATGCCACTTGACTTTATGAAAACGAAATTGCGAATTACTGGCGCAGCAATAGCACGCTTGTTCATTGGCAGTTTGTGGAATCTCTCAGAGAATTAGATAAGCTTCAGCAATACTTGGATTGGCTACGAAATCTGAACAGTGCGTCACCGACTTCGACAGCTTCAACTCGGAATTTCTGCTCTTGAAAGATCCGCTTAGTTTCAGTACTGAAAAGTTATCGGAGAAATTTGCGAATCTGATTAGCTTGAACAAGCCAGAGTTCGAGACTGAAATCCTGTTGTTACAGACCCGGCAGTTGAAACCGTCAATTTGCAAAGAATTTTTGATTGAAATGTGGCAAAGCCTCATAGAAGACGAGCAGTATCCTTCTCTAGAAGCCGTTGTTCCCTAACTGGTTTTGATGTTCTGTTCTACATGGCTGTGCGGGTCAACGTTTTTTCCGTGACGCAGCTGAAGTCCAAGGACCTATCTCACCTCGTTGATATGAATCTACAAGCTGAACTAACGTAGAACACGACGTTTCAGCCAAGTTAATGGCTTGTGTGTTCACTGATTTTCACAGAGAGCAGCCAGTTCTCGGAAGTCATTATCTTCGTCTCATCAACGTACGGCTGCTGGACGACTCCGTCTTCTCCAATAGCAAAAAAGCGAGGTAGTCTCGATCAAATGTGAAGATCATGCTTATCGTATTTTTTGATCACGTGAGTCGCCATTTTTAAGGTGGTTTGGGCAAGTTGCTATGGAAGAGGAACCTCCTTGTCTCGAGAACGGACTATACAATTATGTATAACGAAAAGATTGGGTTCTCGAACCTTTTCAGTGGAAGAACAAAGAACTTTAAATAATTTTCAAAGGCAGAAATATGATAAGTGATCTTCACACTCAAATCATTTGCCCACATATATCCAGACGTCGGAAAACAGAAAGGAGTTCATCCAGTATGCAGAGGAAATAAATCTACCAGTAAATGATTCTGATGAAACAGTATAGGGGAAGCTGTCAAAGCCTGCTATCGATTTAAAAGCTAGAGAGTGGTTAATGATTACAGCAAAGCTATGCAGCAAAGGATTTGGACCGTTTGCAAGTATGGACTCGAATATGCCAACTAACGTTTAACAATACCAAGATCCCTCAGGTCCAAATTGCAATTGAGGGACAGAAACCTATAGTTTATAGATTAGGGAGACAGGAAATAATCACGTTAATATATCTGCTAGGATATCTTCTGATATCAATGTTCAGTTAATTTATTTTATTTAATTTTGAAATGTATTTCCTTATGAGTAATCTACAATGTATTGAGTTGCCCTGATATTGCACTACTCTCAAAGAAATTGCCACCTCGAAAGGTCAATTTTGGCCATTTATTATAAAGGTGAGACTGCTGTGTTAGCCTGTTTCCGCATTAACTAGTCCCCTCATCAACCAGCAGGTGGTCTCTAGTCACAACACGCAGACAAAGTAGTTGAAAGAAGCTGTTTGATGTGAGTTGCCATGCGATATTACGAAATCAAGTTTTTTAAGTTGTAATATAATTAAAGCTATCAGTTGAAAGTAGTGCAGTACCAGAGCAACTCGTTAAAAATTCAAGTTTATTCTGCTGAATGAATCAAGACCATCATATTATATATACAATTTAAATTCTGTTTCCCCCAAGTACAGATAAAAGTTAAAACTATTATATCAGGGTCACTTAGACCGTCACTTCAACTATCCATGTGTATCGTGTCTGTAAATTGCGTCTGTTCTCTGATCGATTTAATTACTTTGCTAAACAAAAAAACTCAATTTTTCTGGGGAAATTGAAAATGTCTTGCTATCTATGCCTCAGACCGACTAACTCGGCCACGGAGTGAGAAAAGCCCATAAAAGTTCCTCGCGTCATCCATCAGCTGGTATCGTCACCGTCCTCCCCACCCGACGTGGAGAGGACGCTGACGATACCACTGTGAGACAGATGAAAGTTCAAGATAGTCATAATAAGTTCAGTTGTCTCTGGTTAATATTTATTGAAATGTGCTCCTACGAAACTGCACAACCACTAAATAAAGCTCACGCTTCAATCCCAGAGGGCGTAGTTTAACTATTTGGAGTCATCTTCGCAACTCTGAAACTGCATACTCACTAAGGAAATAATGAATATAAGATAAATAATGAAATGGATTCAATAGAACTACTAAAATCGCAAGGAAGTTTGTTTTTTTAATTTGAAGAATTATATAGCTGAGCAGAAGTAATAAGCCACACCACATTTTAAATATGATTCGATTGAAATGAAACAGTGCGCAGGTCAATGGAAGATGAATTGGTGTAATAGTGGTAAATATAATACCACTCTTACACATTGTAAAATCAGCTATTAGCCCAAATTACTATACTATACATTAAGACAACGTTTCAGGTATCTTACGGATACTTATGACTCAGAGCACGCTGACAGACTCCTCTTGCTGATGCTCCCAGAAACTGCTGTATAGAAACCCAGAATACTATAGGGTATGCACATCAGGAGGAGTCTGTCAACAGCACAGTCTGGTGATGGGTATCGGTAAGACACCTGAAACTATACCTTAAGGTGTAGTAGTTTAGGCGAATAGCTTAATAAACTACATTATTAATTTCACGTGGTATAAGGGTGGTATTATATTTAATAATAATCTTAAAGCATTTTATAATTTCCTAATTCAGAAGTGAAGTGTTCAGATATTGAAATTAATTTCATGTGCTGAAACTGAGAAATCAAATAGGTATGCTACAGCACAAAGTTCATTAGCCAATATTTAATTCCACATACCTGTAACTATTAGCCTTCCTGCTGTAGCGCTGGTTACCGTATCTCCTGTGAGCCTATGGCGTGTTTGACATCGGTAGCTATTGGAACTATCTGCTTGATTAACATTCCGGACATAAAGTTCTCCTGTGGGCAGAATACTGTACTTTCCACCTGGGCCATTATAAAAATAACAGAGGATATTAAAATAAATTGTCATATTTATTGGTACACACATGATGCCAGAATTTAAGATAAAAATTATTTCACTATTTCAGTTTAATTTCTTTTAAGGTTAGCGGTTCATAACAACAAAGCGAAAATTAACCAACCTTAATGAGAGTTGGATAAGAAAAGAAGCTTCACATTTTCACCGGGATGAAAATAAAAATTCATTTCACACAGCGGGTCGATGTTGTCTTTAATAGACACAACGGCAGAAATTAAGATTGCGAATGTTATAATTAATTAAGTTATTGATTTATCTATATTTTTCCTTTGTGGTAATAGAAATAAAAACGTACGTCTATACATGCCTCTCTCGAGTCGATGGTCTGCCAATTTTTGCGCACTTTAATTAAGGGATTAATCCGCCAATGGAATAAAAATATCTTTCTTTAAAACCATCGCAGGAATCGCCAGTGGGATCTGCATAAACTGCCTTCTTTGGTTTCGTTGTTAAAAGCACCTGACAATGGGATCGATTCTCCCTTAACATAGCTCACGCGTTTTTCTTTCTTTTCTTCTTTCTCTCTCTCTTTTTCTTTTTTTCGTCGAGAAATGAGTAGTTAGGAAAGGATGTAAAAACATGATATTCCGTTGCTGGAACAAGCAAAAAAACATCGTGTTTATCTAGTAAATGTGGCTACCGGTATCTTCTGGGAGGTACTTTATTATTTCTCTTTGTTGTTTGGTAAGGAAGACGTTATCGTTGGAAGTTTTACTGGACTAGAGAAAAAAAAAGTCAATTACTCACGTTGAAATTAATGGTTTGATGCATCCAAGGTGACACGTTTAAGTTTTTTCTCTTTCTTTGGAATGAGAGAGAGAGAAAAAAAGAAAAAGTCATTTACAAATGTTATAATTTGTAAATGTATTTTTATTACTGAGCAGAAAGAAACACTTTCTTTAGACATCTACCTAGAAACCATGGAGTAGAAGCATTCACGTTTGACCTCGCCTCGACTGTTAACACACGTAATCAAAATATTCAGACATCTGTGGGTCCTGAACACTTTAAAACAACTTAGAGAAAACCAGTGATGCGTGCTACCAGAACTCGACACTTCACCAAAGCTATTTTCCGTAAACCATGACTTCTTCATTAGCATCAATTTACACGACAGGTGGCGCTTGTGTTATTCGCTAGAGGCAGTTTGTTAACAATCACCCAAAGCTAGTACTAAAAGACGAAATTTTATAGCAATTTTTGATCCTGCCTGGACATCGACCTCACACGCCCGTATAATACGAACAACGAGGGCATTTTGGGAACGGCAAAGCGGCGGCGGGCAGCTAATGATATTGTACATAATAAAAACTGGACGTAAATATTGCAACAGCCGACCAACTAATAAGGTGATGATAAAATATTATCCCAGTCCGGTAATCACCAAGCGTGGCCAGTAGAAAATTGCTCGTTCGTAATTAACGCTATTTATGGCCGGTCATTAGGGACTTAGACGGTATCCAGCGAGTCTTTAGGAACGCTCCAAAGATCCCGCGCGGTGTAGCTTGGCAACAGGCATTAACCTCCACCCGACAACCCCCCCCCCCCTTCAGCGGAAAGCAACTCAGCAACTCCTAATGGAAGCTCCGATTTCAGTGTGACATGCTGGAACGCGAGGTTCAACCAGCTCTAGAAAGACAATTTAGCACGTCATTAACCACAGGAAGAACCGGGCGATAAGCGGTCCGTTGTCGGGATTTAACCAACCAATCGTTAAGCACGAAGGAAATGAAGGTATGGCAGAGGCGAGATTTATGTCGAAGTTGATTCATTATTGGTAACCATACCAACAGTTCTTCAGTTGAGAATTAATGGCAACTATTTTCTGTCGAAAAGAAACACAAAGGTGTCTTGGTCACGTGAGATTAGTACGCCCCATTAGTACTAATCGCAGCTCAGATTAGAATTAATCATAGTAACCGAATAAAATTTAACTAAAAGTAAAATCAATTGCTACAACTCCCACGTCATATTAAGATTACAGAAAAACTGCTTCCAACTATTTTTAGTTTAGTAAAACAACTTGATTTACCAACAGTGTAGTACAACATTTTAGTACAAATACATATTTATTAACAATACTTTATCACCATAGCAACAACTTAGTACAAATACATATTATTTAATAAAATCACCATAGCAACAACTTAGTACAAATACATATTTAGTAACAATATAAATAAACTAAACCACACAGGCAAAATAATCAAATTACAATTTTTTACTTCATTCATAATTTATATTTTTGTGATATTCATTATACATTTGTGTGTCTAATCTTTATTTGGCTATAAAGAAAAAAAGAAAAACAAATAAACAGAAATGAGTACTTTAATAAATATATAATTAATTTTTCGGTAATTCTATTAACCATTCAGTTAAAAATAACTTAAAAATCTTTCTTTAAAAAAGATATGTTTGGATTTCATCCAAGCAACCTAATTCATTCACGTCAGTTGGTAATCAAAAAGTAATCCCGAATGCAGATGCTTCTCACCGCTTTCATAAAACACTTTGTTATTTTGTATTCTTATTGACAATCTTTTACGAATCTTCAGAGTTTCCCTTACGTTCAGAAACATCTAAAAAGCAAACAACATTGATTTTTATCTTCTTTTGACACCAATACTCACCAAAGAAATGAGCTGCTATGCACATCGGAGCAGATTTAACTCTGAAAATCTCTTTTTGAAATGCTTAGTGGAAGCAGCAACTATATCCATATGTGCTTACTGAGTGAAATATTAGACTGTGAGATTTTCACGCCGTAATGGTCAAATAATGGCCACAAAATATGGCTGCTATCTGAGGTTTATGAATTTCAAAACGCATTAAAAACGCATTTAATGCAAAATAGTTTTCTATTTAAAGAAATTAAAAGAAAGGTTAATTTAATTTATAATGTGCAATAAACGGAATCATGAACTCTCTTTCTTGACACATGCATTATAAACGAGACACTGATTTACCATTATCGGGATACTCCTCAGTTCATAGTTGGCCACATCCTTCTCAAGCACCACGTATCAGAAATAACAGGATTTAACAGACTTCCAGCAGGGAATGATAATAGGGTGCCACATATGCAATCGGTCTGTAGGTTGTAAGATGTAAAATCTTACAAGTAAATTGTATATGAAGATAACAGATCGTCGTTCCCAAACTGAGAATTTAATAAGAAAGGATGCGTCAGGAATAGTTATATTGTAAAATAAAATATAACAAATCAAATAAATTGAACAAAGTGGATCGTAGAAAAATTATGGGGGAGATTAAATTAAGGAGAGGGCTAATCGAAGGCAAGGGAGAGTCGTGAGAATTACTGCACGAAATTTCTACCAACAGATGGATAAACACTCAGCTATAAGTACCGACAAATAAATAAAATAAATAAATTTTCTGTTTATACTCTGGGACGACCAAACGGTCAGAGGAGTTCACAAGATAGACAGAATACAAGAAACAGCACATCGGTGAATGGGCAACAAGGGGGTTGCTCGAGAACAATAGAGAAGTGAGCCGAATTAGTCGGAACATCCCTTTGATCGGAGACAAACAGGAAGTGAGTACAAGACTAATACTGTGTCCAAAACAATAGGGCTAGTGTCTGGTAGTCTGCAATAGCACGTCCCCAAGAAATTTATGGTAGGTGCGAATCTAGTAACACGTGTCTGTAGGAATGTCAACCTTTTTCAAAAGAGAACAGACTGCCTGGGAAAGGAATAATGATATTAAATATTAAAATGAGAGGTGAATCTAGCGGGGATGGACATAGCATGGGAAACCCACGCTAGAGAATAGTCGGGATGTAAATTTAAATATTGAAGTATGAGTGGTTAAATTTCTAAGCGAAGGTGGGCCAACACAAAAGGGCGGTACACAAATTCGGAAAATAAAAAGAGAGCACGCGTAGCCAAGAGGGGACACAAAGTTCAGTTTTTTGTCGGTGTTTGTGGAAATGGGTTAGTAAAGACAGGGAAAGTTGAGATATTTGTCGGTGTCGGTAAATATGAGTTAGTCAAAGACAGTTAATTTTTTTTTGGTGCTTTTAATATGAGTTAGGAAGGGACACAGTTGACTTTTATGTGGGTGTTTATGAAAATGAGTTAGTGGGACACAGAGTTGAGTTTTTGACAGTGTTAGTAGGAAAATGAGTTAGTAAGTGTGTAGGGCTAGATAACGACATGAGCGTCAGCCAGTTGAGAAAGTTCTGACAAAGTTAAGATGGAGTAATAAGTTGTGTAGGGTTAGATAAGTCCTGTCCTGTCCTGTCAGCCAGTTGAGAAAGATCTGACAAAGTTAAGATGGAGTAGTGAAAGGTTAGATATGTTTAAGTACAGTCAGTAAGTTAAGAAAAATTAGATGAGTTTCATGATAGAAGAGAACAGTCGAGTAGTCCGCCATCGGAAGGCAAGGGTAGTGGCCGGTATGCAAATAAGTCTAGTCCGTCATCAGAGGAAGGCAAGGGTAGTGGCCCGTATGCAAACGAGTGAAGTGTATGGAGAAATAAGTCTCGTCCGTATTTGGAAGGTAGAGAAAGTGGCCGTGTGTAAACGAGTGAAGTGTATGGAGAAATAAGCCTAATCCGTAATCGGAAGGTAGTGAAAGTGGCCAGCGTGAAAATAAGTAGTGTAAGAAGAGGAATAACCCTAGTCCATCATCTGTAGGCAGTGATAAAGGCCAAGGAGAGAAATAACCCTAGTCCATCATTTGAAGGCAGCGATAAAGGCAAAGGCGCAGATAAGTGAGCTGAGAAGGTAAAGTTGTAATCCTCAGCCCGCCAGAATAGCTGAACCATAGGCTAAGTAGTATCGAAGACCAGCCCATAAATTCCTAAGAGACTCAGTGATGCCCTATCCAGGTGCAAACTACAGCCTATTGAGAAAAGAAAGGCCCTGAGATGAATGCCCTTGGCAAACGATGATGCCATTCCCAGACAAGGAGCTGAAGGCCCCAAAACGGAGAAATCCGATTCGTAAAATTAAGTAAGTGACTAGTTATAAGGTATTCTCACTTACCTATAACTGTAGGAACTGTAGTAACTCTAATATCAGATTAGTAGAAATTTAGAAAGATGTTAAGGGAAGGTTGTACAAAAATATAAATATATATACATTAATATAGAGATAATTCAGATGATAGTTATGGGTTTTGATTAATGTATAATTAAACATATGTAGAAAGGCAAAAGAGAGAAATTGATATTTGTTATTAGTTATTGTCTAACATATATGTATGATATATTTTGGAAGGGAAGGGCAGAGAAATACAGAGAAAGAAAAAGAACTTCTGAATGTAGCTAATCCTTTGGACAAGCATTAGTTCAGAAATTGATGTCAAGTGTATGATTTATCTTGATTAGAGAAAGTTTGTGAACTTATATTCCCCAAGACAAAAAAGAGCACTAATTAAATCAGAAGTTAAGAGTGAAATTCCTAAATCAATTTATAAGGTAAGAATTTGATTTACATAGGAGAAAGAGTGTTAACTAAACCTCTTAAGTAAGTATTGTTCATGTGTGAAGAAAGAAGAAACTATAGCAGTTTTTTGTAAGGATATTGATTATGTTGTGTAGAAAGAAATAACCCTTCTAGTGCAAAGCCAGTGTACTTAATTGCATATATATCTGATGCTACATAGGCAAATTTGAATAATATTAGTATGTGCTTGAGTTTTGATCACTTTATCATGTTGTATATATATATGCAAATAAACTATGTTATGTTATAAATTAATGTGTGCTTTTGTCATTCTTGAACACTCAGCCTTTCCGAAGGGAATTATACGTAATTGAGAAGTTCCCTTGAATCTGGAATTCTCCTGTGAATCCAAAGTCAGATGTGTAAGTGGGGGCATAAGAAAAAAAAAGGTCTATATATATAATAAGGGAACAAAATAAGGAATATTTAATATTATCATTAAATAAAAACAAACAACAAAAATAAATAATAATAAAATAAATAATCTTTATTGTGTACAAAGGATGTATACAATTTTTCCCTTCACGGCAGGAATGCCAGGGGCTTCACATTGTCTGGTATACAAAGGCCTTGAGGACGGGGCCCACATCGAAGTTCGGGTTCATCCCCCAGGGCCAACAATATAATACGTTTCAGTTAACTTATTCACAATATTCATAAAAATGTTATACAGTATTTTTGACATTATGTACAATATTATACAGACATCATTTTTACATTTATTATACTGCCACATTACTGTGCAGTTTGCCTGGTTGGGTGTAGGTCATCAAGGATCTCCCTCCGGTATTTGCGGTCCTTGACAAATTTGTAGAGATCGCCTTTGATTGCTTGTACTGTGATAAGCATCTGCTTGGGGAGGAAGCGGTCGCTGAGGGCTAGTCTGTTATGGTTGGCTATAAGGGTCGGAGCTGATCTCAGTCCGGGTTGAGGGATCCTCCAGCTGCACAGTTCCCATATGTTTGGCTCCGAGATTATTCCAGTGGTCATTTTGACAGTTAGGGCGAGGCGTCTTTCCATTATAAGATTTGGCAGTCGGGCAAAATTCAGTGCGGTTGCCATCGCAGTTGTTCTTTGCTGGGGTGGACGATGATGTTTATGTGTGACCCAACGAAGGAGCCAGTATTCGGAGGAGTACACACGCTTGATATTCGTGGGGGCTGCAGATGCCCATATTTCTGAGGCGTATAACACGACGGAGTATACAGAGGTGTATATGTACCGCCGAGTCACATCCAGATCCTTAACGTGAAGTAGTTGTTGTTTGGTAGTCCACCGCATTTTGCAGAATTTTGTTATGAGCTTGTCGATGTGGGGCTTGAAGGTCAGTTTGCAATCGAAAACTACTCCCAAGTCTGTTTGTGTATTTACCACTGGAAGGAGAATGCCATTTAGAGAAACTTGGACTTCAGTGGGTTGGTGCTTCAACGAAAAGACAATTTGGGCTGATTTTGCGGGATTAATAAGTAGTCCAAATTGATGGAGATAGGATTCTAAGTCGTGTAGCTTTCGATTGATCTTTTCATTAATTTTTGAGATATGTTCCTCCGGGTTGATCTGGGTGTGTAGCTTAATATCGTCAGCATAGCAGATTATGTCTTCTCTCTCTTGAACAAACGGAATAATGACTGCAGTAAATAATGCTCCGGAGAGGACTCCGCCTTGGGGAACTCCTGCAGTGATTTTTCTTGAGATTATATTTTGATCCGCTGTAAGGACAATGATTCTGTCTGATAGCAGGGTTGTGATAAACCACAACAAGTCGCCTGTTATATGGAAGTAATTTTCTAGGAGGTGAACGAGTGAGGGAATGCTGATTGAGTCGAAGGCAGCTTCCAGGTCGACATACGTAACGGCAAGTTCTGCTTTAGCTTCTAGTGCACTGAGAATGGTGCTGGTTATAGAAGTTAAATTGGTGACTGTGGATCTTCCGGGAATGGCATAGTGAATTTGTGGGGGTTTGTGAGGCATGATTTGATTGGTGATGGTTGAGAGTAATGCCTTCTCCATAAGAAGTAAAGACCAAATTTTTTCCAACCCCCACAAGGTGACGAGGCTTAAAATTCCTAGGTCGAAGACTGGTGATGTGATCTGCAAAAATATGCGGATTGGTGCTGAAACAGTAACGAAAACACCTGGAAACCCTCAGAAGCGGAAGGAAATTTGAGCCGTGCAAAGAATCGTATACTCAGAACGAAGATCGACGTTGTCGCAGTACACACACACACACAGGCTCTCAGTGAAACGAGTGAGACATGTCATCGGCAGCACAGTGCACAAGATGACACATGATATGGGTTACTACAGCAGTGCAACCATCCACAAGTCACTAAACATCCCTACCTTTGTGTAAGGCCACCGTTCTTGGACCGTAGACCAATAGAAAGCTATGCTTTGGAGTGATAAGTTGCAATACATGGTCTCCCAGTCTGGCGGTCGTGCAAGGGTATGTGGATACCAGGAGAAAGCTAGCTGCAGACTGTATCGTACCAACGATCATGTTTGGCAGAGTGATGGTCTGGGGCTGATTTTCATGGTCGGGATCATTTGTTGTTTTAAACAAATCCATGCATGCTGTGGTCTGTCCAGACTTCCTGGGCAATAATGCGTTACCTAACATCGGGCCAGCACGTCGAGGAAGGCCCACCTGTAACAGCAAAACAACACTCCAGGTCATAATAAATAAATAAATAAATCTTCTGTTTATACTCCGGGACGACCAAACGGTCAGAAGAGTTCACAAGATAGACTGAATACAAGAAACAGCGCCATATTCAGCAGTCACGGGCTTGAACCCCGGTCACTCAAGGCACGTGTACTTATGCACCCGCGCGCCTGACCACTAGGCTACGGCGGCCTACTTGGTATAATTACCTTCTCTTCCCTCCCCTCCCCCACACTGGGTGGAAAAGACCTGAGTTCGAATCCTGTCAATGATGCAAGGAATTTTTACGGGCTTTCATCACAACGTGGCTGAGTTAGTTGGTCTCAGGTGAGGGTAGCATGGTTTTTTTTCTCCTTGAAACTCAGGTTTTTCGTACAGCAAATGGACCACAGAACACATGCAATTTACGGACATGTACGGCGCAGTATGGTCTAAGGTGCTAATGCCGCTAAAAACCCTACAACATGCAATCATGTCATACTGCTCCGGTTTTGAAGGACTGGGGTTTGAGGACATGAGCTTCGAAAAATCGGAATAGCCAGCCCAGAGCCCTAACCACAATCGTATGAACAACCTCTGAGATGAAGCGGATTGTTGGTTGCGTGTTAGAAGAGTCTACCTCCCAAAGAGCTAAACTGGTCGCCGCTTTGAAGGCCGAATGGCGGGGATTATTGGAGGGTGTTCCATGGAGACTGAAGGTTTTAGCACAGATATGAAGGTGTGCGGATATAAATGGAGGAACTGTAGGGCAGTAAAGAGTGACAGTTACCTAAAAATCAATGGTCCATACCCTTGATTTTTAGGTAATTGTCACATGAGAAGATGGCCCATGCCAGAAACCGTACAAAAGGTACGGTTTCTGGCATGGACCATCTTCTCGCGTCCTATTAATCTTTAGAGATAACTTCGTTTATCGCTAATGCTATGTGTGCCTCCTGATGAGTAAGTGGTTTCTTAGACGTATTCAGACATTTTCATTAATATGGCTAAATTAATTTGTCATCATTGATGAACTAATACTATTAAACATTAAGCGTGCTAATAATAGATCTATTGTTTATTAATACCTTCTCACATACTTTTGTTTAGTATTTCGTTCTAGAGTGACAAGAACGAGTAGAGATACACTGCCTGGCCACTTTAATAAGAACTGAGCTAACAGATTTTGACTACCATTGGCCGGAATCATTGCTAGCAATACGAAGTTCCATGGAGTGAGCAGGGTGTTGAAAAGGGACACGAGGCATATTGGACAATACATATAACCGGTCTTTGAACACTGAAAAGGTGCATCCGTCCTCTGTGCTGCGTAACGGCTGCCAACAATCTCATTTTGTCCATTTCCCAATTGCTGGGTGAATTGAGTTCGGCAGTGGTATGATTAAGCGCTTTATAGTGCTTTCTCGCACACGTTACACAGCGTGTGACCTCCTCGATTTAAATATATTTGGATAATTCTCCAAATAAAATGGCCGGGCAGAGTAGATTAAGTGATGAAAGTTAATGACGGTTGGGCAGTTGAATAAATTTATCTTTTTATGTCATCGGGAAGTGAAAAATGACCTAAAAATCCGCTATTTACTTTCTGATTCATTCTGTTGTTCAGGGACGAAGTTATAGCTTCCAATGAAATTAAATAAACAAATAAAAAGGTCAAAGCGCGTTTTTCTTTAAGGAATTCCCACAAAAACTCAACCCGGTAAAGGTTTACCGTTTCAACAGTTGATACTGAATATCTTGGATTTTTTTTTAATTGCAAATATCATTTTTCTATTTCTTCTTCAGGTTTCCTTTAAATGCGACCTGCAAAAACCGTGTAGATGTGAAGTCCCACTCCAGTAGTGAGAGTTTACTATCGACAATCGATGTGGAAGTAAAGGAAATCGGTGCGAAGAATTGTAGTGTCGATACGACGTGTTCATCTGAAAACACTTCCTGTCACACACACATAATTAGATTTTCGCTTAAGTTTAAATATCGAGGAACGCCCTGCAGGAGGCTCCTCACTTGACCCGCATTACATTTTTCGTCACTGTGAAATTTCTCTTTCTTTCGCTATCCTCACCCCCACGCACCCCCCTTCAGAACCTGACTAACAGCCCCTCATCAATCACCTTCCTTATTTGTAGAAACCAGCTCGGCCCATTGACTTCAGTTTCGGCTAAGACAGATGGAAGGTCGAGCCTACACATATCACTCACGGGAAGTTAATGCCTTTTTTTCTTAATTCAACGCCAATTTCTTGGCCTATCTATCTTTCTTTCGTTGCTTTTTATGTGCCTGTCGATTTTAACTAGAGGAATTTCATATGGCAGCTGTCAGCGAGGATTCTGACTGCGCATGTGCCATCTAAGCGCCTTCAGCCAATCGGTTCAATAAGAGTCCAACTAATTTTATAATTTTGCTTTCTCGGAAATAAGTATTCTTCTTGATCTCCAGGCTATCCACTTCAATAACTTCACTATAATTTTAAATCAGCTAATTCTGACAGACGTTTCGTGGGAGCTATGTTATTCACTTCATCAGGGTTAATAATCTGCGAACAGATACCCAACTATTGTGCGATCGTGCCCATTTAATTGTCTTCCTGTAATTAAATACAAAGCAAATCGAAACTTCCACGGGATCCCCTAAAATCCCTTGATCGTAATTAAGGATTTATAACTATTTTGTGTTTGAGCAGCTAAACTACAGCGATTCTGTATTTTCGTTTAGAAGGGAAAGTCCCTTTGTGGCAGGTTTTGTTGAGCTTCTTTAGATGGAAAATCTCTGCACGCGTCTCGCTGCAAATGTCACGTGATTAGAAGTGATTTATGAATGAATACGAATGGGAGGGAACGGTTATGCACCACCGAAGTGTGAAACTATGTTCGCACGCTTAATGGTGTTTGCACACGGACTCGCTGATAGGGTTGCGAAAAAGCACGATTAATTAATTTGGTCTGGTGGGAGTACAGTTGAAAGGCACGTGATTAACGAGGAACGGAAGAGATAGTGCGTTTGTGTGTATGCGCATGTGCGGTGCCAGACATTCCTGGACATCTACCATAGGCATCGGAAGGTATTGTAACTGTTGTTACGTGATATAGAAGGAAAACAGAGAGAGAGAGAGAGGGGGGGGGAGGCTCTTTGCAGGTGAAACAGGACGAATTCTGGCCGACAGCGGAAGTTGGTAGAAAATAAACTCAAATGGTAGAAATAGCTATTCTGGCCAAAGGTGGCCCCCTGCTATTCGTCAAATTTTTGAATTCAAAGTTCTTTTTTCTAACTGTGTGCGAATACCTTTGGTAATATAATGTCATATTTCCTTTTTATTCAAATAGGTTATTGTTTCTTATATTTTGTGGCTTCTTTGTCGATTCGGACATGGGGAAGATAGGTGATCTTTCAGTTTTCAGAAAGGTGTTATTGTTAGAACAGGTTCAGCGGGAGCCATAACTGAGAAAACAAAGGAAATCACTGGCGTTGAAAGAAACCATCTGAAAAGTATACAATGGGTGGGAGAAGAAAGGTAGTCCAAGAACAAGGCAGCAAAACTTTAAATAGAATTTTTCGTCAAAAGAGAAGTGCAACAAATGACAACGATTCAATTTATGCAAAGAAAGACCCATTTTTCACCCGACCTATGCGTCAGCAGTTGAAGAATCTGGGATTTGGTAGTCGTGTATCTATATGAAAGCCACTTCTTTCTGTAAAAACTCGAATGATTCGACTGGGGGGGTGGTAACCGCCACCGCAAGAGTGGACTGTGGAACAGTTTCAATAAGTTCAAGTGGTCTGATGGGTCTCGATTTACACTTTCACCCAACCAATGGGAGGGTGAAAGTGTGGCGTGATCCTCATAAAGCCATGCATCCTGACTGTCTCTTGTCTCAGACTGCTGGGGGTGATATCTTGGTATGGGGTAGGTTCTATTGTTATGGGCTAGCTCTTATCACACCGTTAGAAGGTCGTGCTACTTCCAGTGAATGTCTGTCTCTCCTCGGATTGAGACAGATTCCGAGGACAGAAAGGACAGTTCGACTTCTTAATTCTGTACCAACCACAATAAACCCTCTGACAACTATTCTGCTGGAAGAATTGTCATATCTGGAGCTAGACTCTCTGAGACACTAAGTAGAATCCATGCGGTATTGCTTAAAGATTGAATTACTGAATTGGAAACCCTTTTAAGGTTCTTATGCGATTTCTTTTGTCAACGGCTATATTTTAGAGTTACCTCGCGATGGTGCAAAATTCAAGTCCCTTCTGCAAGGATAAAAATCTCCCAAGAATTAAATGCAGGGAAAAAGGAATACAAATAATGGATATCAATGAGAGAAACCGAAAATTCCCTCATATTTTCTCAATGCGCAGATGACGTCGTTCACACATTTCCCTAATTGCTACGTGCAGTCTCTCTTGGATGGGAATGTCAAGACCATTTCATTAAGTCTCATCTGAAATCTCTTTAACTTAATAAACTTCATCCTTCTTTCGTTCCGAGATCATTGTAAAATGTGAAGCGAATTGTAAACTTCCACGCCTTATAAAACAGCACACCAGAGGGCGACGCAGTTACCATTACTTAACTCGCCGCGCTAATTCTTATGAACGTTAATTACATCCAGCGCAGAAAATTAGTTGGCAAAAAGTGACATCTAGCGGAAAAGAATGTAATTTATTAAGCTTGTCCGACACTTCATTGTTATTAGTTGTCAGTAATTGCGTCTTCTCGTGTCTCATTAGCACGTGCTTCACGATCTGCGTGCTGCATTCATAATAGGATCCCCCCCACCCCCCTTTTTTAAATCGGCGCTGACTGCGGGCGGGTATGTGTACAGGCACGCGCGAGCAGAGGCAGAGCTCAGTTTTTATTGAGAATGTTGGCGATCCATTTTTGTATAATGGCAAGTGAGGGGTGTTTATGCAGCACGAAGCTCACTAATAAAGTAAAATTAGGTGACGGAATAAAAAAAATAATAATTAAATGGAACGTGGCAATTTGCATAATTACGGTTTCATAAAACCATCCACTTCTTCATGTCGGAGTGGAAATTTTGAGAATAATGAATGCATCACCAGCAGAAGAGTGCAGTTCGCCCATCCATAAAACACTTTCTGTTGCACGGTGATGAAAATCAAGTAGATGCCGTAATGCGTGTCGAAAGAGGGTCCTTAATATGCTAAGCTGTTCGTCAAAGAGGGGCCGTTGCCTCTATAACGGTGGTTTTAATCGGTGTTCTTGCACAAAAGCGTGGAAAAGGCCCAAGTTCGAATTCCAAGTTCTAACTTGGGTTTTTCATCCCACAAAAAGGAAACCGACCATAGAATACAAGGAAAATATTTGCAAAAAATAGCTTTTAATCAAAAACTTAATAAACACATACTGAACAAAAAAATACCTCGTTAATTATTGAATCGGGCCGCTTTTGTTTCGAATAACAGCAAGTGTGCAGCGCAACATGGATTTTACAAGGTGTCTTTATTCATTTTGGTCTAATTGTAACCATCCATCGAGCAAAATGTTGCGCAGCTGCAACGAAGTGGAAGAAAGAGGCCGGCGTTGCCGAATAGCAACCTCCAACATATCCCACACGTTCTCAATAGGATGCACATCAGCTGAATGTGGAGTCAGGGAAGACAGTGAAGATCCGTGTCATGTTCTCCGAACCATTCTTGCACAATTCTGGCACAATGCACTGTTGCATTGCCATCCATCAGGTGACCATCACCTTCGAGATAAAAGTATAATACTGCAAGGTGCAGTAGATCTGATAAGAATTCAGGTACTGCCTGGATGACGTTCCACCGGCATCAAAGGATTGACATTATTGTAGAAGCGGACATTATTGTAGAGGTGATACCTCTACAATAATAATCCGGAGAAACTAATCTTTTCACACAGTGTATCATTTAGATAAATGTGTCTGGGTGTGGGATTTGTTATAGACAACTTCCAGGTGTCTCTGCCATGAAATCTGGTGGAGGCAGTCTGATAGTATGGGGCTGATTTAGCAGGATCGGGCTTGGTCCGTTAATGATGGTGCCTGAAACCATGATGGCCGTGACCAACTTGGGCGTGTTGGACAATTATGTGCCCCATACACTGACGACAGTACAGAAAGGGCCTGTCAGTATCGGAACAAGGCTTCGTGTCATACAGCAAAGGTCTCTGCCTGGCGCATTATAACCCTCGCCTTTTTTGCGCCATTAAAATCAAAATCCAAAAACGAGGGTCATATAGGACTGTGTGGACAATGACATTGAAAACTCAGACTGATCTCTATTCCACCGAATATTATGGGACGAATTGGATCGATGGATTAGTCTGCAGCCAAAACTGTGTACCTCGAACCCAGAGTTAACAGCTACTTTTCAAGAGGAATGGAGGTGAATTACGGCCAACACCTGCCGGAAGTTGGTAGAAAGTATGCCCAGAAATGTCGAGACTTACATATAGAGCAAAGATGAGCCTATTGTTTACACGCTGGCCAAAAAAATACAAACCTTTGTACTAGACAGTCACAGACGGAAGGAATGCGAATAAATGCAAATAGATGCAAAGAAAACTGTGGCATGGAGTGATGACGTGTTGCTTCCTTGAGTATAAAAACTACATAGGCTATTCGACTGCAGTAATCTGAAGCCAGAATGGGGAAAACATGTCATCTATCACACTTTACTTTCAAAAAAAGCCTTATCAAGGTGCCCGATTAGCATAAGTCACGATTCATGAATGAAAAGACATAACTGGTTTCTCAAAAGCATCCATCTCAAAGGTTTTCAATGACTGGAAAGTAAACGGTTCTTCCAAGTCTCAAAGGCGTAAATGCTGCAGAAAAACTTAATACTACTTTAAGAACGAAGCTGTCAAATTCTAAGGAGAACTGTACGAAAAAAAAAGGACATCCAGTGTGCAGGAAATAACATCTGATTTCAATCAAGCTCAGAACTGCCCTCAGAACAACCCGTACTATGCGCAGAAAATTGTAAAGTCTTCTATCTTTGAATGACATCCGCCACTGTAGATTTTGGGAGGTACAGATGAGTTGAATTTGCGCTCGGAGAAAGGTTACTGATGCTTCATCCGACCATAATCGTACATTGAAAGATTCGATCCACAAATCTTACTGTCTTTTAATGCACTGCCTCTTCACAGGCAGGTCCACGAGATTTGTTTTTCTACATCTAAGCCAATAAGCATATGCTGAGGATATGTAGCACGGTACACAATATTCGTAATGGGGTGTCCGAATACTTTTGGTTGTATGGTGTATTTTAGATTAAATTTTAAACCAAATATTTTCGTCATTCAGGAAAAAGAAATCCCCGAATGTAAATTCTAAACAACAGATCTCGCCAGATAAGAAAAGCGCCAGCAGGTGGCGTTAATAAGAAAAATAGACTGAAAGTGAAATCACTGTAAACCCTTAAGCTTCAAAGACGGCAGACACATTGACAACATAATGCGACTTTGGAAACTTTAATGTGTCAGTAATAATGGGTGAAGATACACGAATATTATCCTAATAATCCCATTAGACGTCGATTCTTTATGACTCCATCATCATCTCAGTGTTGGGAATGATCTGAACTCTACAAGTGCGTCTTCAAGCGATATTTCTCCTTCCCCTTTTTTAAAGTCTATTACCTCTTTCAGAACAGGCCCTTTTCATTCTGTGGCTCTCAGCCAACTACCCCGCTGGTATCATTGCGTGTTTGATTCCGAAAAGTGTATTTATTTCACTCGCTTAGACCAGATGATGACCACCTAAGGGGGGTCTTCACTTGCGGCTGAAGGCGTAATAGAGATCCAATCAGAGTGCTGGGTTGAATGATCGTCACTCTGTTAAGAAAAAGAAGCCAAAAGGGGGAAAAAATTGGCCTGTAAGATTTGTATTTACTTCTTAGTTGGCGTGTTGAAAAGAAAGAAAGTCTCCGAAGACACCAGAGAGGCGATTAACAACTTTAAAAGAAAAATGGCTTGATGAGAAGACTTGTAATGACATAGATATCCCAGAAATGATGGTTCTCTTCATATCAGCTAACAATTGCTTGGAGGTTATCATCGATTCTGAGTAGGAGGAAAAAAACAAGTGCAGCGACAGTAATTTTTCTTGCTAATGACCGTCAGTGAATTTAAATGGATCCAAATTATGTGGCATAAAAAAGATGTTGATCTCCAGGCTTAATTGAAACACATCCCACGAATTCTAAGAGATAAAATGGGCATTGGCCACACACAGATCATCATTTATCATTTGTTATTCTAATGCGACAAGGAATTGCTTCATCAACCTTCCCAGATAAGAGTTTAAAAATAAATGCAAAGTGCTGTGCCGTTTCTGAACTCCAGTTAACGAAAAACAATTAACTGGCGTTCAAGTCTCATCCAATAAAGTATAAACTGCGAGCCAAAACACTATAAATTGGCGTTAACTTCATTAAACTCGAGTGACCTTATTTTGTGTGTTAATAATAAGGCGATATTTAAAGAATTTAAACAGCATCTTTCTTTGTCCGCACGATGGCGCTGCTGGTCGCTTCCCCACTTTCATCTTCAATTTCGAACTAATCGAGTTCCCGTAAAAGGATTTTCACACACGTAAACGCATACTACTCCTAGAATTAATGGCGCATTTCGAAGCTTAAGTTTGGCCTAATTGTAGGCCATTATTTCTCCAAAGCATCCATATTAATCTCTAACAGGGCCGTAACTTTGTGCTCGTGCTCCAGGAGCTGCCTTGGGACTAACCTAACCGCGCACGTTTCAAATGAACTATTTTCCGCAAGATTTAATTTCATTTGAATGCTCACGTACATACAATTAGCAGTCTAGTTGGATCTAGCGTGGTCGAACCCGAGTTGCTTATTCACGAATTCGCAACCGAGTCAAAGTTAAAATATTTATTTATTTTAAATAAGAGTTATTTTTACAGCATTATAAATTGCGATTTTACTCAGAGGTTTTCGTTTAAAAGTGGAATTCGCGCATGCGTATTTTGATTCTAACTTTCACTGGTTTGTGTTCTTTAACCGAGTTTATTCTGTGTTTAAATATTCATGGGATCTTTGCATCCCGTCTCAGTCTAATTGCTCAGTAATAAGTTAACGAAATCAGGACAAAGCTAAGATTAAGAAAAATGTTTCGCTTTGTGTCTTGAGGCTCTGGAAGAGGGCGTGCACCTATCGAATACCAGTTTTCTAGAAACAATAAGATGCAACGAGAATGCATTAATAAGTAATATATCCAAAGATATTCGCATCTCATACGTTCCCAGATGTTCCCTTATGAATACATTTATGATCGTAGCGAGGGATGAATTATTATGATCCGTTTTGATCTCGCGTGCAAACTAAAAAATCCTTTCGCAGCGCCATCTGACGAAAAGACGAACAGTTACGTTTTCCGAGTTACTGCAAATACTTCATTCCCGCAGCAGATGAGAAGGAACATTAGAGATAAGATAAAACACGCACAGAGAGGGGATTTAGACGGGATTTGGGAGGATGAAATGGCGTATCCTTTGTTCGAGATTGCGTCGATTAAACGCATCTGTCAGCGTGTGAGTAACGAAATTATCCGCGTTGAAATTGCTTCGGTTTCCCTTTCCGGCCGTCAGATGGCGCTGCTCCCTTACTACTAGAAAACGAGCTTATTATTGGACTTCCAAGAGGAATAAAATTATTAAAAATCCTTTTTCTTTTCTTTTTTTTTTTTAGGAGGTGGGGGTGGTTATGGCGCTACGTACACCTACTGAGAATGGAGTTGGCCAGAGAGCGAAAGAAGTAGAATGAAATGGCAGCGATTTTTAAAATTGCTCGTTTAATATTTAAATAGCGTTTAGAAAGGAATTGTAATGAATGTTGCAGCGACCAATCAATTGCTGTTTACCAACTGCGTTCGCTTCCGCTGACGCACATCGCGAATGTTTAACTTTTCCGGCAGATTAATCACGTTTTTAATAAGCATTTGCCATTCGTTAACCCACTTCACTTAACCATTTATTTGTCGGATCGCTCCTTTCTCAGCCAGCTGACGTAACTCATTGGGGGAGTTCGAGTGACACTGTTTTCGGCGGATCGTGCAAATAAATGGCCCAATAAATGTTGCTCGCATTTCTACCGCATTCGTTCTATTGTCTCTTTCATTTAGCTAGCTTTTAAATTGTTACCGATTATTTGACACCCCCCCCTCCACCTTGTTTTTCTTTCATTGTACGCACGCTTGTGTTTCTTAATAAAACTGGCTTCGCTTTGCTGTTAATCTTATATTCATTGAAAGATGTGGAAAAAAATTCAAACAGAGGGCGATCACTCATGGAAGAAGAAGAAGGAGAGAGAGAGGGATTGTGAGAAAAAAAGAGAAGTAATATGAAAGACAGACTGATAGATATATAGACAATAAAAGGAGTGAGGGGAAAAATAGCGAGTGTGTGTGAGAGACATAGACAGAGAGAGAGAGAATAACAGGAAAGAGTGAATAAGAGAAAAAGAGGTAATATGATATGAAAGAGAGAGAATAACAGGAAAGAGTGAATAAGAGAAAAAGAGGTAATACGATATGAAAGAGAGAGAGAAGTAAGTGAAAAACAGGTGGAGAGAGAGAGAGAGCGAATATGAGAGAAAGAAATGTAATATGAAAGACATGCAGATAGCGAGAGGGGGAGAAAGAAGGGAAAACAAAGAGAAAGAACTAATGTATGAGAAAGACAGGTAATATGAGAGAGAGAGAGAGAAAAGATGAAAGCAGAGAGAAATAGCAAATATGAGGAAAAGACTGATTTGGGGGGGGGGGGGGTGAGAGAGAGCGAGATAAGTGAAAAACAGAGGAAGAGAGAAATATGAGGGAAAGATTGCAATAAATACAAAATACAATAAGAGAAGAAAAAAGAGAAAGCGATAAAGTGAGAATAAGAGAGCCAGAGAAAGAGAATATGAGAGACAGAGAAAAAGGGAATTTGAGGGAAGGGAGTGAAATAGAGAGAAATTTCTGAAACACTACTTCGGCCTGGCGGATACCTTACTTCAAATTTTGAAGTCTATTTTACTTCATAGACATCTGTCTGTGACCCACAATGACTTTCAAGTAACTATTGACGTCTCAAGAGGCATTCCACAAGGAAGTGTACTGTCAGCTATCCTGTTTGCAGCAGTTTTGGAGCCTTTCCTTGCTCAGAATCCGAACTTTGTCTCTTATGCCGACGATCTGAAGTTCTACCTGAGCTCAGATCATAGTCATTAGATTCAACATATCAACCAACAAGCTTCTAGGCAGATATTAAGCTTCGAAAGTTATCTTGCCACAATTGGGCTGCATCTGAGCCCTTCCAAATCAGCGCAACTGACGATAACCAAGAAGAAAGTCAAAAATGATATCCAAATCTTTGTGAGTGGGGAACCGGTGCAAAAGGTGACCTCTCATACTGATCTTGGCCTCACCTGGGATGTTGGACTCACTTTTCAGCCTCACTTTGCCAGGATGAGGCAGAAGACGTACGCTGCTTTTTCGGCAGTGCGTCAAGAACTCGTTGGTGTTCTTGACGTTGGTGTATTTGCCGAACAAGCAGCCAGCGCTGCTTGTTCGGCACATCCTGAGGTGTATTTCGCCGATTCCTCTCTATGCTTCAGAAATTTGGTCATCTGCCTCATACCTTCAGAAGTATCTCAGTTTAGAGTACTGGTTGCTTAGATGGATGAACAGGGTGGTAGGCCACCCCCTAACTATCTCCAGATCTATCCTACAAGCAAATCTGGGCACCACTCCCTGGAGACATATCATCATGACAAAAAATGTCCTCACGCTTGCACGGCTTATAACGAGCCGAATTGATGCTCCATCGGTATCCACATTAATGTCTGGCCCGAGGAGGGCAAGGGGGAGCACCCCGACTCCTGTCTCCCTCTACGTCTTATGCTGTCAAACATCGATTCCCTGAGGAACATGTTTCCAGTCAATTGTCTTCGGAGCTTCAATAAATTTAGGATCCACCCTGATAGGTTCTGTGAAGACAAGCCCTACAGGAAGGAAATCCTCAAGAACTGCTACCAGATTATGAAATTATAATACTCACCTGCTCCTGGATGACAGACTGTTTTTTTTTTTTTTTTTTTTTTTGTATATTACTGTATATCTTGTATATTATTGTATATTTAATCCTGTAAATGTCTCGGGTCGAGCACGCATGTACTCTTGTTTATTGTGCATGTGTTCCTCGCACCTTAGTCTGTAAATATTCACACCCTTCTGGCACAGAGCCGTCCCAGGGTGACCCAAGGTTTCTTGGGAAATAAACTGATTTAATAAATAAATGAGAGGTAATAAAGCAGTGACAACCTGGAAAAATCTGAAAGAGAAAAAGGAGTAATAGGATAAAGAACGTACGAGAGCAAGAAAGAATATTATGAGAAACAGAAAGAGAGAAAAATGGACGTGAGGATAACTGAGAAAGGAGAGAAAATATGAAAGAGAGAATAGGAGAAAGTGTTCTCGAAAGCGGATGGAGTGTGCGTGCGTGAGTGAGTGAGTGAGCGAGCGAGCGAGCGAGAGAGAGAGAGAGAGAGAGAGAGAGAGAGAGAGAGAGAGAGAGAGAGAGGAGAATGAGATGAAAAAGCAAAAGAAAACGAGACGAGAGACAGATAGAGAAATAATACGAGAGAATGTGGAAGGGCGAGTAGCAAAATATTTAAGAGGCAGAAGAAAGAAAGAAAAAGAGAAAGAAAAATAGACAGCGTGAGAAAAAGAGGGAATTAAGAAGACGAGAGAGAGGGAGAATGTGAAAACACTAAGCGAATGTAAGCCAAATGGGGGAGGATTTCAAGAAAACCCCCACATGGAAATGAAGATAAAATATGAAAGGAGGAGGAGGAAAATGGAAATTTGGGGGAGAAGAGAAATATACAAGAATGGGAAAAACAGAGAGAAAAATATGAAGGAACAAAAGAGAGAAGAGAATGAGAGGGATTGAGCGAGAGAGAGATAAAGAGAGGTAGACAACGCTACGGGGAATGAAAGATAAAGGGATTCAGAAGTACAGGACGTTCTGTCGGCAGCCGAGGGGTGGGCAAACGAGAGCAGACAGACGACAGCGAGGTGGCCGTCAGCATCGATTTCATTTGTTTCGCAAGAGATGGCGCTGATAGACGAAGCCCGCGCGCTGATCGTGTCGCTCCGTCCTTCCAACGCTGAGTGCGGCACGAGGCCGTAATTCCCGGTCATCAATAGATCAGGGTGGCCCGCCGTGTAATGACCGGTGGCTTATGTTATTCCTTCCGTAACGGCACCTTATCTCCGTCATAATGGCGCTTTCTGACAGGGTCGCTAAATCACGCCGCCCTATCCCCGCCACGGCTCGTGCAAATCAAGCGGTCATAGTTGGGATCTGCGGCAACGAAGGGGGTCGCCGTGGCTGCAATATGCGTCTATTTGCAGGTGTGCACTCCGATGTCACCGAGGGGATTGCGGAGGGGGTGAGTAATGATCGCGCGTGAGGGATGCCGGGAGGAAGTGGTTCGTCGGTGGTTCATGTTTATGGAGAACCCCTTCGCATTCGCCTCACCTCTCTTTATCTTTCCGCTTCTCCTTTTTTCGCTCTGTTTTTCTGCGAATAACAATAAGACCGATTCTGATCTTTCTCCTTCCATCGCCACTTTTTCTTTCTCCTCCTTGTTCATCTCCATCATCTGTTTTCCATTCCAGCTCTGCTTTATCTACCAATAGCCTTTTTTGTCCTCGCTCAGGGCTGCCTCCCCCTCCTCCAACCCCCAGTACAGGATTCCTCATTCGGTTAGAGGAGTCAACTTTCCATTGACATTTCTCATCGACGATTTTGGATTCGGCCGCAGTCAAGGAGTTTTGCAGATGGCGTCGGATGTCCAAGAGTTCGTTCCAGGCAAAACTATTTCTGTAAACATGGACTTTCCAGAGAATCCGCTACCCACGGAAAAATCTCACAAATTTTTCTCCTTACGTTTTTCATCCAGAAAATTAAGACGGACCATTGAAAACGTGCATTTAACAGACACGTTTTGTAAAAAAAAGGACCATAAAAATTCCTCACGTCATTGACAGGGCTCGAACTCAGGTCTTTTCCACCCGGTGTTAGGAGGACAGCGATCCTACCAACTCTGCTATCCACGAGGGCACAACGTGACTGAGTTAGTCGGTCTCAGGCAAGGGTAGCATGGCTTTTTCTCCCGGAAACTCTGGTTTTTCATCCAGCGAACAGAAACTCGACCATAGAACTCTCGCAATTTATAGATAGTTTACACGGAGCAATATGTTAGTCGTTGGTGCTCCTAAAACCTTACTACTAAAGCAATACACTACCCTTCCAAAAGGACCAGGACACCGTTACGTTTGTAAAAAGTCGCGAGTTTTAATGAAATATTAACACACTGTCCAAGGTCCGGAGTTAATGTTTGCAGACACTGTCACTGCTGGCTTGCAACAGTGAAGAGATTATTGGTATTTATAACACCAATAATGCAGCACCCACCCAGCGTAGTTCAATAGGTGGCAGATGACTTTCATCAACCGGTGAAATACCACCACTTTGCTTATTGGAGGCTTGAAGTGGTGAAACCCATGTTTAGTCTCTAGAGCAAAGTTTCCGGCATCCCCCCCCCCCCATACTTCTCCTTCAACCCATGCATGGTGCTAAGTACTATAGGTTTTGATACCTTTCGTGTTTGGGGTTTTCATAAAAAAAAAAAAAAAAAAAAAAGTACCCAGGTTTTTGCTTGAGAGAGAGAGCGAGGATGACAAAATAGGCGCTTTGATGTCTGTTTGTGTAATGTGGTCTATTTCACTGTCAAGAAATTGTGCGCCCTTCCATAGGCGCCATTTAAGGCAAAAATGAGGGTGCCGGGGGCGCATTTATCCCCCTACACCCCTCACCCCTAGATACCATAAACTGTTGCGCTGGTTTATCAGCTACAAGGAAACAGTTGCGAGCACATAGTGACATGATGTTTTTGTCTAGCGGCACCGGGGGTTCCCCCTAACACACACACCCTAGCTTTATACAGAGTATTGTATTCTACATAGAGTAACAATGCGGAGTTGGGGGATACCCCTGGTGCCACTTGACAAAAATACTACGTCACTATATCCTCGTAACTGCTTTCTTGTGAGGTATTAGTATGGGTTCTGTTGTTCTTCTGGCCACTTAGCCTGGGGACCGTGGAGAGCCACGAACACCCCCAGTTTCCTTCACTGCCCCGAGGAGGCGGGCTAGGATCATAGCAGAGAATGAAAAAAAAAAAATATATATATATAATAATTTACTGGATAGGAAATAGACAGAGGTGGAATAAAGGGGAAGAGAACAAGAGGGGGCTGTAGCAGAGGAGTTTGCCCTGTTGGGAAGGGGTGACATAGGGAACCCTCTAGAACAGGAAGTCCATCCTGTTGTGGGGGGATTATAAATGGGTGGTGGATTTAGCCACTAGGCAAAGGGCTGGATAATTAAGAGTGGGATAAAGGAGGGAGAGGAAGACAAAGGGGGGCTAGAGCAAAGGAGCCCACTTACTAGGAAAGGGTGATAGTAAGGGGTTCCCTGGAGCAAAAAGCCCATTCTAGTCCTCTTCTCTCTCAAGACTATGACGAGTTCCTTATGGCCTCCATCAAATTATATACAAGATATATTTAAATGCATTCTGTACATAACTTTTTACATGCGTGAGCGCGCGCGCGCGCGTGTGTGTGTGTGTGTGTGTGTGTGTGTGTGTGTGTGTGTGTGTGTGTGTGTGTGTGTGTGTGTGTGTGTGTTTGAATCAGGGTAAAGAATCTCTACAGAACAGGCCTGGAAGAGTATATTGTGTGACCTGGGTCTATTATCAGTGTAGAGCAATTCACGCATGAAATCCCGCACCCACGAGAAGTAGTGCAATACGCGTGTGTTGCATCAATTCAAGTTGGTTCTCCCAAAACCTAGAACAAAACTCCAATAGTCACATTCCATTTGAATATTTCTTCATTTGCTGTCCCACAATCACTGGAACATCAAAGTCCAAAAAAGATACAATCCAGCAGTTGTCCAACTGCCCACCATGGAAAACAGAACTACTAGAACACCAGACCAGACACAATGAATCAGGTCCAGCCCCCAAAATCCAGAAGTATTCCTGATCACAGCACAAAAAACAACTAACCAGAGCACTAGACCCAACACTATGAATCAAGTCCAGCACTCCCTTATGGCAGACAGCTCACTTTATGTGTTCTCCTTTAGTGCATCATAAGCGTCTTACCGTGACTCATTGTGCTCGTCTGCGCCCTTTTAATCCGTTCCTACCTCGCCTACACCTCGTTTTATAAATTGAGCGAGGTGTCCGAATATTTTTTCTAGGTTAGTGTATACGTAAATTGAAATACGATCCTTGGTGGATTTTTTTTAAGGTGTAAGCAAAGCTGTATGTGTCGAAGAAACTTTACCAAGTCTGGTGATCATTATTTCCAACTTCTTATCATCGCATAAGAAAACTTTGAGATTATGGAGGAGTCGGGTTCATCTTCGAACTCGACCATCAACCATTGCGAACGCGGTAACTGCAACCTCGAAACTTGGCTGCGAGTATGCATGGTAGATACTTATCATTTTTCTCGTATTCCCCGAACTGTGATTTAGACCTCGCACTTCAGCCGAGAAAATCACAGAAGATTACGAAACGAGATATCGTCGGAGTTTCGGCAAAGAGAGAGAGTGTAAGCCGAGCTTTTCTGTTTTTCTTTTTTTCTTTTTTTCCAGGAAACATTCAGAAGTGTCCCGAAGATCGATCGAAAATCGATTGCCGTCGTGCGATCGGGCCATGGTTTTAGGAACTCGTGCAGATAACACAGTCTGAGCCAACAGAAACCTGTCTTCTAAATGTGGGAAGTCGATGGAATTTTTTCATTAAATTATCATAATTTTTTGAATATTTAAATAAAAAGAAGAAATAGTTATAAAAGAAGATAAGAAATATAAAACAAATTTAAAGAATTCTTAATAGATTAAATATTAAACCAAAAAATATTTCTACACCAACAATTATATCAAATTTAAAAAAAAAAATGAAAATTGTTGTTACCACCACTTTGTAATCTATAAATGAGACATGCGCAGTATACAGCTTTAATGCCGGAAGGCTAACATTAATTTGTATGACGTCACAGCTTTATACGATACATGCGCAGTAATTTTAATGCCGGAAGTCATATAGCTAATAATAATAATTATTAGCTACATGGTGCAAGGAAGCCTGAGGCTTATGCTGCCAAAAGTTTATACCAGCCAAAAAAAAAAAAAAAAAAAAAAAATTGAGTACCCTGAGAGAGAGAGAAGTAGGAGGGAATCACCAAGAAAGAGAAGAATGAAGAATGGTCTACAAATTTTACAAACAATTCTAAAACCTAGACAGCTTCTAATCACGCATCAAAACTATCAATATAGGTGCATGGTCACTAGAGGAGTAGCACAGGGTGGGGTCCTTTCCCCTTTACTGTTTTCTGCAGCCTTTGAACCCTTCCTTGCATCACAACAGGACCTTCTGCGGACGAGATTAAATTCTACATAACACCATCTAACCCTAATCAAGCAGCTGCCATCAGTAAACTGTCCAATCAAAAAATACAACTAGAAATGCGTCTAGATTCAATCAGTTGACTGTATCTAGATTCAAACAAAAGGTTAAGGAACAATATACAAATCTGTATCGCAGGGGAACCTGTAGCAAAAGTCATCTCACATAAGGACCTGGGCTTAACGTGGGATGAGGAGCTCACAATTCAACAGCATCTGAGCATCACCAAAACGAAGACCTATGCAGAAAAGTGGCTGCTACGCTAAGAGCTCACAGGAATACGTGATCCTCAGCTTATCATCCGATATGTCCAACGCTGCCTTTATCCCATTACATTATATTCCTCCATCATCTGGTCCTCAGCGCCTAAAACCCTCTTCATCAAATTTCTTGAGCTAGAGTACTGGATTCTTAAATGGCTTAAATAAACAAAGGGGAAACAGTATACCATCTCTAGATTGGTGCTCTACTCGAATTTAGACGTGATGCCTTGGAAACATCAGAATCAACAGACTAGCGATTGATGTAGACAAGTTCTGTGACTCAAAAGTATACAGATCAGAAAAACTACAGGGAACTTTCACGTGGATGGAGCTATAACATTTACTCCCACCGGAAAAGCTGTTCCTAAATTTCCTTCCTGGCTGAATGGCCGTGTAAGGGGTTCACACCATATTTATTGGGTCAATAAATGGATTTAATTTTAATAATAATAAAATTTGTATGACGTCACAGCTTTGTACGACACATGCACAGTATTACTGCTAATGTTTACGTATTTGATTTCAGAGGATGAAGAAGAAAACTCTCTTTTGCCAACTCGACATCGTCAAAACAGAATTAACCGAGTTTATTCAACGGAAATCTTATGGACGCTGCGAATTAGTACCCTTCGTACAAGAAAATAAGCCGAAAGCCCTCGTTATCTCTCTTCTGCAGTTTGTGTTTTTACGAAGTGCATTTGTTTAAGATATTTCATGTTTACCTAACCGTATTGAGTTGCATCTATCAAAGCGAAATCTTGGTGGAGTGTTATTGAAATGTTTTCACAGGGAGGCTTGCTGGCAAAGCGCCAACTTCTCGGAGGACTCATTTCAGACATAAAAGAGGAGGTGCTGAGAATGGTGATAAAAATTTGAAACTTTCGCATACAAATAGGATCTGCTACAGACTGCGAATCTTCGCCGAGCAAGCATTAATAGAATTCGTGTATGGTTCATCCTTTTCGTCCTACTTATTCATCTATTTAAGGGAAAAAACGCAGGTAATGGCTATGGTAGAAAACCCCCCTTGTAGAGAAACGTACTTCATGGTGTGTTATTATAAAGATAGCATCTAAGTAGCGAGCCGTGCGAAATGTGCGCGATTTTCTCGGATTCAGCCAAATGCGGTGATGTTGTGGAAGTTATCGAAGAAACTCAAATACTTTTGCTGAAGTTTTATCGAGAGCTTCTTATTGCAGGCAATGAGTTCCACTTTAGTGAGAGTATACTCCACTTTTCACTTCTTCAATTTATATATACGAAACACTGGAATGAGTAGCTGGAGTGGACAAGTTGAAAGAAGTTGGATTATTACAGGTGACTCCAAAACAGACACTTAGCGTTTTCGTTAAGTAACTTCGCTGCGAAAGAGCTGTACTAACCTAAAAGTATAAAACCTAGGTAGGGGTAAAGTGAAGTTATCAGAGAGCGCATAAACACACTAGTAAAAACAATCAGGGCATCGCTGTACAGGGTCCATATCCATTGTCATGGCAATGACAGCCTGTATTTGTTGTTGAGTTCTACAATGCAGAGAACATGAAAATTCAGGCGTAGAGCCGCTTCCTTAAATACTCAACCATGTTGCAGAAGGGTCTCATTCAAGAACTGTAACTGGAAAAGACAGTACGCCTCGATTATCATAGTGAAAATGTGATCTCAAACGGATTTTCCTCGGTCTGCCGAGCATTGGGACACTGGGATAGGACACTTACAACGCTAAGTTGCAGCATGGCTTGGTGTGTATCAAAGTGTCATAGAAGTCCAGGTTAGGGTTACAGACCATCAACAACTTCGAGGCAAGATCGTTATCTCTTTCTCCTTGCCATCTATTGGGGCGCTTTGTAAAAGTGACATGAAGGTAAACTATTATAAATTATCTGCGCGGACATGGACTTTATATGAGAAGACCTATGACGCGTGTTCCATCGAGTGTCGTACATCGTAGAGCCACAATAATGTGGTTACTCTAACATCGTAACTGTGCTGGCGAGGAATGGTGAGATGTGCTCTACACAAATGAGTCCAGGTACGAGCTACAGTCGGATTCTCGTTAGATCTTCGTGTGGCGTGAAAGAGGAACCCGAAGAATCCGTTGAATGTACGTGAACAGTCAGTTCGGTTAAAGTAGATTGCAAATCCTGATCATCGATGCACCATGAACGTCAGCACTGTTATGATCGTCACTGTAGTTCCTTGTGCTGGTTCTGGAACTCTGTATCACGAACCAGCACAAGGAACTACAGTGACGATCATAACAGTGCTGGTTCGTGGAACTCTGTATCACGAACCAGCACTGTTATGATCGTCACTGTAGTTCCTTGTGCTGGTTCGTGATACAGAGTTCCAGCTCCTCGTGCTGGCAGTTCTGTTCTAGGCAGCTACTTGTGGTGTAGACTTTTCTTGGCGGAGTACCTGGTTCCTTCAGATTCTGGAATGTAGATGCTAGAAGAAAACATCGATGTCGTGAGGATTTCCCTATTCACATTATTTCACTAGAGTAACTTCAATTGTTTGGTGATACGCTCAGGGTAGTGGATAATAATAATAATAATAAAAACCTGGGAGTAATTGTGCAGTCAGACATGAAATTCTCTGAACAGTGCAGACATGCGGCCAGAACAGCTCATAGGTTTTTGTCATTGATATACAAAAACTTTGCTAGTAGGAATAAGAAGGCGGTTATCTCTTTGTATAAGGCCGTAGTTAGGCCTCATCTTGAGTACTGTGTACAGGTCTACAGGCCTCAATTTAGGAAGTATGTAGATCTGCTCGCACCGGTGCAGAAAAGGGCAACGAGATTGGTGAATGGAATAAAAGGATGCCTTACATAGAAAGGCTTCAGTTCTGTAAATTGCAGCTTCTTGAGACCAGGCACCTGCGGGGAGATCTGATCTAGGTATTTAAAGCCTTGAACGAATTGAGTAAGCTGAATGTTAGTGGTATTTTTCCACTTGCTGAGACTACATGCATGAGGGGGCATAAATTCAAGTTTGAGGAAGGATTTTTGCAGGATAGATGTGTGGAACTTTTCCTTTATCCAGCGGGTGATTGATTGTTGGAACAGGCTTCCATCTGTTGTTGTGGAAGTGGATGGGTTGAATAAATTCAAGGAAGAACTAGACAAATTCTTGGAGGGTACAGACGGGGGAATTTTTTTAGCAATGCTATATAAGGTTGCTTTCTTACATCATTTGCCATTACTACTACTACACTGGTGTGCAAAATTTAAGGACCAGTGAGGTTTTCACCTGTAGCTTCTCATAAGAGTGACCTGGATATGGGAAAAGCATACCAAAGGAACCTCGTGAGGTACAGAAATGATGAAGGAAGCAACACCGACACAACAACGAAAACAAAACGGTACAGAGGGACTTTATTCAAAAATGCAACATAGCACTGACTGCCATGATACAGATGCATCACTGCCAAAGATGGAACAAAGGGAAGAGGTGGTTCTCAGTAGAGATATGGTCACCCCTAATGTCGATGCAGGCTTTGCACCGCCTGTCCATGCTTAGAACAATGTTGTTGATAACTTTTTTGCGGTAACATCGTCCATTCCTCTGTCAGCGCCATCTTCAGCTGGTGAACATTTTCTGGTGGGTATGGACGTGCCGCTAGGCGTCTCCCCAGAGCGTCCCATATGTGTTCGATGGGATTTAGATCGATAGAACGGGCAGGCCAATCTGTACGAACAATGCCCTCACTTTCCAAAAGCATATCAACAGCTGCAGTGCGATGGGGTGTGGCGTTATCATCAATAAACACGAACTCAAGGCTAATGACACCTCGGAACAGACGCACATGGGGAAGGATTACCTCAGTACAGTGCAGTAACGTGCACCGGTTACAGTACCGCCTTCCAGTATCTGGACTTGTGTTCATCCATCCAAGATAACGCCTCCCCAGACGAGAACACCTCGACCGCCATATCGATCCCTTTCAGTGATGTTTGCGGGGTGATACCGTGTGCCAACCTCTCGCCAGATTAGCTGACGTCCAGAATCGCTGCTGAGACTGAATTTACTCTCATCATTTACTCTTAAGAGTGCCTTAAGTAAAGATTTTGTGGTTGTAACGTTTAGAAATAGTGTTGGTTCTTAAGTTTTGCACATAAGTATACTAAGATTGTGCCTTGACCACACTTCCATGCGATGAAGAGATCTGACTTCAAGAGCACATTAATAAACTATCTGCTCTTTCGCAATCTTCTCTGTCTTACAAAATCTCTTTTGTAGTAATTAAAGTGATAACGCCATCAACTATGCCTTTTCAATATGTATAAAATCACCGTTCTATCTTCTGTCTCTCCAGAACCTTTTATTTCATCTTCGCAATACAAATCCCATTTGTAACAGTTTCCTTTTCTCTGAAAAACGCCAGCTCAATATCCTGAATATCTGTTTTAACGTTTTATCTGTTATGCTTTCCACAGTCTCCAATAATCTCTCCTTTAGCTTGATACGTGTCACACTAAAAGGGTATTTCCACAATCCCAGTTGGTACCGCTCTGTTTGTAGAGTAAAGCAGGATATTCTTTCTTTCAGTTCTCCGATACCGTCTTTTCTATTGAAACTTTATTGAAAAACTTTGGTGTATCCGCTTTACTAGCTTCAATGCTCATCATTTCATCCTTTTTTTTTATCCAACTTTACCGCGAGAAGCATTCTCCGATATATCTGCTACTTTCACGTGGCAGTACCGGTTGCTGTGTGGAGATAAAATGATATGGTAATCTCCACAGTTGACAATTCATAGATATAACACGAAGTTATATTTGTAAACGTACTCACCTCTGGAAAATTGCTCTATATTTACCATCTAACTCCATGTTTATCAACAATTAAAAGCAATACACTATGTATTTAGATTCAATTTTTAAGTTGGAACGGTGAACAGTTAAGTGTCTGGCAAAAGGATGGGTTTGATGATTTGTAGGTTTCCTCGGTTATTGAAATACAATGTCAAGTATCCATTAGTGTTGAAATGGAGTATATCGATTTGGGCATTTCCACTAAAGCTTGGCAACTAGACAGCTAAGAGGGGACCTGAAAGAGAAGTATGAGGTCCTGAAAGGAATCATTAAATTGAAAGAGGGAGGGATATTTGTACTAATAGGAGGGAAATAAGAACCAGGGTATCACAAATACAAAATTTTGAGAAGTTAACAGGAGGCTAGATCTCACGATGTTTCCATTGCAAGGAACTGCCTCCAGCAACAGTCAGGTTGGTGGTTTGAGAAAAATCAAAGCGGAATTGGATAGTCCCTTTTTTGGCAACGAGGAAGGCATGAATAATAGATTTTTTGTTGGTAGATGTAGGAAAAGTCTGCTTCTTTGAAATTACTTATTATACTCAGGGAAGTGGAGAGTGAAAAAGACCTGGGGGTAATTGTGCAGTCGGACATGAAATTCTCTGACAGTGCAGACAGGCTGCCAGGACAGCTCTTGGATTTTGTCAATGATATACAGTAACTTTGCTAGTAGGGATAAGGAAGTGATTATTTCTTTGTTTGACCATGTTTAGGCCGCGCTTGAGTACTCTATACAAGTCTGGAGGCCTCGTTTTAGGAGGGGTGTAGATCTGCTGGAACGGGTGCGGAGAAGGGAAACTAGATTGGTGAATGAAACAAAAGGGTGCCTTACCTAGAAAGGCTTCAGTTCTGCAAATTGCAGCGTCTTGAAACCAGCAACCTACGGGGAGATCTGATTGAAGTGTTTAAAACCTTGACGGGATTGAGTACGCTGATTGTTAATGGTATTCTTGCACTTGCTGAGACTACACACATGAAGGGACTCAAATTCAAGTTGAGGAAGGATGGTTGCAGGATAGATGTGCGGAAGTTTGCCTTCAGCCAGAGGCTGGCTGATTGTTGGAACAGGCTTCCATCTGTTGTTGTGGAAGTTGATGGGTTGAATAAATTCATGGGAGAACGTGGGTGAACTTTTATTTTATTTATTTATTTTATTATTATTTTTTTTTTCTGGCTGATTCTATATAAGCTTGCTTTCTTGCATCATTTGCCATTAATACTACTACTACTACTTATCTTCAAAATGAAAATGTAAAATTTATCTGGATCAACTGTGGATTTGTAGGGTACGTTATTCAATGGTATTAAGTGGTTCTCTTCGGTAATTTTGATATTACACACAAATGTCCTAATTGCTAAGTTTCTACCATTTAGCAAAGTATTTCCCTCTTGGTTACATTTGGACCAGGATACTTATTTTGAATCTTTTGAAATAGTGCATAGGTCCTTCTTTAAAGGAGTTTCCCATTCATTGAGAAATTCGGAAATATTCCATTAAATATCCCTTTTGCCATTTCCAAGTGATATGCTTACACTTTTTTTTTTTTTTAAATTGCCCCTTTTATCCTGCAAACCGAGATTCACATCTTCACCATTTATTAAAAGCCTTTGAAAAGACACATTGGTTCCAACCTACCATTATTCAACTCAGAAAACAGCGGATCACGTGCCAGTACCAGCCATAATAAAATTCCTTCATCATTTACATTAATGATATACTAAGTGACTTCGGATAATTTCTGTTAGGCAATTCTCAAGTTTTCTAAGATTTACCACGAAGTCAAGATGCGTGAGTGAGTTTGTTATGACGAAATCTTTTTGTACACGAATTCTTTCTTTGATGTCTTCAAAAGTAGTGTGGAAAAGCTAATTAACGTCATGTCTTGAGTTACCTTTCAAGAACGCCTTGGATAAACGCCAGATACTCGAGAGCAGAGCAAAGGAACCAACTGAATCCTCTGACAGAAGCAAAACTTAAAATTAGTTAAGAGAGTAATTTTTCAAAGTCAGAAACGACTTCTTTCCTTTCATCTGGCGCATCGTTCGTACGACAAGTTGTCATCACAAATAAACATCCTCTTACAAGGCTGTCCAATACAGCCCATCCCTTGTGACCCTCGTAGCTTTGTCTCAGCTAATGACCTCGGTGTAAAGCACGAGAAACGAGACCCCCAGAAAGGCCTCAAACTAACGAACTGTTATTTCTTCGCAAACGTGCTTAAGGCGACCAGCTGAACATCGATCAGCTCGGAACAGTTTGTTTTTTGTTGGCGGCCCTTTCCTTCTTACTGATTTTGTGGTTTCTCAAGTTTATGTCGTGTACTGTCGAAGATAAGAAAGACAGATGGGATGGAGAAACAAGAGAATTGCAGGGGGGGACGATAAGAGGTGGCGTGCACGCTAACGAAAGACAGTCACGCTATTTCGTAGGAGTAAAAGAAATGGCAGTTTTTGTGTCGTTAAGGGGCCCCCTTCTAATGAGTATTGTCTTATCATTCACGAGCACGAACGCGTCAAAGTGGTAGCCAGAGAGCTAATAATCCGGTAACCCTACGGCAAAGGTGCCGTTACGATGTGGGAAAATGCTGATAAATGCGAAAAGATGTCGCTGTAACTTTAAGGACCGGCTCATATTTTAGGCTCGCGTGCGAGCGTGCCTGTTTGTGGGAATTGCACGCTGTTACAGATAATTAAGGCTGTAATTTGCCAACCGTTAAAACCGAATAGTTTAAAATGAAATGGTACCGCATGGAACGCAACATTTGAGCCTTCCTGGTACAGTCTTCCCTCGTATATACACGACGTTGTTAATATAGAGAGTGGCACTTTATTAAGTGTACATACTGAACAGCGAGAAGGTTACTGAATTACTAGAAAGATTCTAAGATGGACTAGCTGCAAGGCAGAAGGTTGTGATTAATGGATATTCTTCAGACTGGTGTAACGCCAGAAGTGGGGTCCCCCAAGGATCGGCTTTTGGACCACTGTTTTTTCTGAATTTCATGAACTGTATAGAAGAAGGGATAAAGGATGTGATGCCAAAATTTGCAGAATACGTAAAGATTGGGAGAGTCATCAGTGATCGGTACCAAGCAGTGCTTTTTCAGGTTGACTTGAACAGACTTCATAGATGGTCAGAGAAGTGGCAACTAATGCAGCAAATTGCAAGGGCTTACACTTGGCCAGAACAACCCTAAAATAACGTGTACACTTGGTCAGGTTGAATTTAAAACATAGAGGAAGAAAGGGATCTGGAAGTTATGATACGGGCAGATATGAAGTTTTCTGAGCAGTGTAAACAGGCGGCTAGGAAAGCCCTTGTCGTCCTATCGAGGATTTATCGAAAGCTATCCTGTGGAGATAAGGAGGTCATAATCCTACTGTATAAGGCAATTGTAAAATCACATTTGGAATAATGTGTTCAAGTATGGAGACCTCATCTGAAAGAAGACATTGAGCTTCTTGAAAGGGTCCAAAGACGGGAAACTTGGATGGTGAGATCGGCAGAAGGACCACCGTATGAGGAAAGACAGATTATTTACTATAGATCACGACAACCTGGCGCCTCATAGATGACTTGATTGACGTTTATAAGGCTCTGCAAGGGTTGATTGCTGATAGTCAGTGAGTGGTTGATTGCTGGAACAAGTTGCTTTCGTACATAGTTACTTGTGTGAGGAGTGAAGTGCATAATTTGTTTCTTATCTACTTCAGGCCTGACGTAGCCCAGTGGTCAGGAGCGAGAGTGCATAGCACGCGTTCTTTGAGTGGACCGGGGTTCAAGCCCGTGATTACTAAATACGATAAATATTTGTATTGACGATTTATTGTAAACTCTACTGACTTGGTTGTCGTGCCGGAGTATAAACAGAAAATTTATTTATTTATTTTATTTTATTTTATTTTATTTTATTTTTTGCTGCACCAAAGGCTTTTGGTGCAGCAAAAAATAAATGTGGGCTCAACTGTTTCTATAGATATCCCATTCGATCTGTGACTGGAGAGGTCACCGCAGTAAGCTGAATTAACTCGCACGTTCCAGTAACCTGTTCTGTAGAATTCTGACCTTGTGACATGGCGTATTATCCTATTGGAGGAACCCATTCGCAGATGGATTTAATGCGGCCAAGATGGGACACATTTGGTGGGAACAATTTCCAAAAGACCTATGACACTGGTACCACCAATGTGCACGTAAACACTCTCCACACCATTAAACCTCCATCACCAGCGTGCATTGTTGACAACTGGTAAGATAGGTGCATGGGCTCATCCTGTTTTTGCAATATTCTGTTCTTCCCATCAGTGTGAACCAACAGAAATCCGCGATTAGTCCCACAAGGCATCGTTTCTCCAATCTTTCGCTGTCCAGTGTTAGTATTTCTGACCCCATATTGGCCATATCTTCTTGTTTTTTGCCACTCAGTGAGTAATGAATCAAAACCTGGCCTCCGCGAATAATATAATACGTTTTTATATACATTTCGTATTATACTTTCAAAATATATAAATAAATATGTGAACAAATTCTTTGGAAGGTCTTCAGATTTGTTTAATATTGCTTAAAAGAAGTCCAAATTCTGGCGTAGGTTTTTCACATCTCATCTGTTGCCTGATCTTGTCACTAGTATCCTTCACCGCCATCTTAAAATAAATGATTCGCCCTATTTATCAATTATAATCGACGATAACTTAAATCCACGCGAAGTTTTCACGTTTAATCCGTTGCTCCGACGTCGTTATACTAGATAATTTCAGTCGATTCTTAAAACAAGAACAACTTCTTCTGCGGGTGTCAAAGAAATTAATCGCTTCCATCTGAAAGGTACACCGCGCCTTAAGAAACCCTCTCCCTTGTTTATTTAATCGGGGATTGTTCGTCTCTGCTTTCTTTGTCAGCTGCTAATGACACGCATTCTTTTATCCGGGGCACCTTCGTAATCTCCCATTTCTTATGATAATCGCCGACATCATTTACGGCATCTTTTCGCACTCAACCCTTCATAAACATCGTGGTCATGACGTTCATCACATCACTCCGGGTCATTTGCTTTCGGTGGGGAATTTCAACACGCGCTCGGCTCTTTTGTTTGCACTCCGGTTTAAGCAGAATGGGCCCGTTGTCAGTGTGCGATTATCTTCTGCAAATTAGCGCGTGCTGCCCGGCCCTGCGTGATAAGTTTAATGCCTCGAAATAAGCTGGATTTGAATTTGCGCGAGATTGTGAAATTCAGAATGGAAGATAAAAAATAATAATAATAAATAAAAATAACAGAAGACAACAAAACAAAGGGGGAAAAGCACTAAAAAAATTCGTTGTTTTGTAAACTCTAACTTTTCAAATGAGGTTTTCGTTCATTCATTGAAGGCTTTGCGCCGAACATCCATCACAGAGGGGGAGGGGGGTCTGAGTGACGGATCTCGCGTGGCATTTTTTGGTGCGGAGAGGTGACACAATGGTGCCTCCTTTCGCACATATTTGCAATGCGACTACCGCTTCCTGCGAAACATTGCCACAACGACCGGCCCTTTATTGTACATGCACGCTTTATTATCCGCCTTAATGGACTGCCGCAATGTCCAAAGGTGTGGCTTCTCGTTCATTCGTACGCTCGCTGCAGTAATTGGCTTTCTTATCTTGGAAATCCAGTGATAGGGAACACCGGGGTGGCATTCACATTCAAACGCGATGACGCAGGAAGAGAGAGAGAGATGGGGCATTGACAGAAGGTAGCGTTAAGGTAAGTGTCAGTGATTAATGAACCAGAGAGGGGAAAAATGAGAGAAACGATGATGATAAGGAAAGACAGACAGACAACCTGGAGAGAAAAGAATGAAACAGAGAGTAATATATAGAAAGAAAAAAATATATATAGAGAGTAAGCAAATGAGCAAAACGACGAAGAAAGGAGGGAGGGAGAGAGAGAGAGAGAATAAGCGTGTGAATGAAACCATAATTCTATTTTTCAAAGAATTATAAGATTTATGGAAGAAATTTATGGGCATGAAAGACAGAGAGAGAAAGGAGAGTATATGGACAATGAGAAAGATTGTAAATGAGATAGTGAGAAAAGAAGAAAGAAAGATAGGTAAGAAAACCCAAATATATGCTTCCCTCCTCACACAGGTAACTGACCAATTGATCTTTGAATTTATTGAAACTGTCACCTTCAACTACCTGAGAGGGCAACTTGTTCCAGTAGTCAAAGATTCGCTGGCTAAAACAAAACTCCCTACCATCCAACCTAAACCTCCACCCCTGCATTTTGAATTTATGACACTAGTTCCAGAATTGTTTAAAACAGTGAGAATTCCACCTTCATTCATTTCACTAATCCCTTACAGAGGCTTATAAACCTCAATCAGGTTACTTCCGAGGTCGGAGTCTTTCCACATACGGTCGTCCTTCCCTCGGTCTCTCCATTCGAGTTGACCGTCTTTGGGCCCTTTCAAGAAGTTCAATGTCTTTTTTCAGATGAGGACACCATACTTGAAAACACTTTTCTAAATGTGGTATTACAATTGCCTTATACAGTGGGCTATGACCTCCCTATCTCTACAGGATAGCTTTTCATAAATCATTGATAGTATCCCATGGGCTTTCCTGGCTGCCTGTTTACACTGTTCAGAAAATTTCAAATCTGTCCGTAGTGTAACTCCCAGATCTCTTTCCTCCTCCACTGTTTTTAATTCAGCACCACCATATAATTTATACCCCATGTGCAAGGCCTTGCATTTAGCAGCATTAAAACATAGCTGCCACTTTTCTGGCCATGTTTGTGCTACAATGTAAGATCGCTGATCGGTGAAGACAGGATATTAGAGCTGGTAAAGGAATTAGAAAATGTGAATTGGGATATCATCGGTTTGACTGAAACAAGAAGAAGAAATGAATAACTTATAAGTTAATATAAATGGAAATCTGCTGTACACCAATTGAAACAGTGAAGAGAGCGAAGGTGGAGTTGACTTTCTGGTCCATAAAAATATAAAAAACAACATTTTGGAATTCAAAGGTACATCACCAAGGGTGTCGAGGATTTATAAGACGTACAAACTGAAGGTTATAAGGATCAATGCACCAACATTGAGTCATGCTGATGAAGAGGTTGAAGTAATGTGCACTGAGCTTGAGAGACTACTTTCTAGATCAACAGAAAACCCACTACATCATCATTATGGGGGGATTTCAATGCTAAGGTTGGAAAGAGACAAAACAGCGCAGAAAGGGGAACTATAGGAAATTTCGGAATTGGTGAAAGAAATGAAAGAGGTGAAAGGCTCGTGGAATTTGCAGAATCTCGAGGAATGTCAGTAATGAATAGTTTTTCAAGAAATGGGTGAACAGAAAGTGGACATGGAAGAGTCCTAATGGAGTAACAAAGAATGAAATTAACTTCATCCTCACTAACAGAAGATATATCGTGAATGATGTTACCGTCCTGAACAAGGTAAATGTTGAAAGTGATCACAGAATGGTAAGATGCACACTCGATATAGATGTAAGAAAAGAAAGGAAAAAACTAACTCAAGTAAATAATACAAAGGTATTTGAGATAACAGAAGAGGAGAAAAAGCAGTATGTACTGGAACTTAAGAACAAGTTTGAGCTTCTGCAGACCTCTCAGAAAAAATATATCGACTAGGAATACTACAACTTTCTGAACGTGATAAAGCCCAAGAAACCTATAGATAAAAAGAAATCCAAAGAAGAAAAAAATAGCCAAGAAACATGATGAACCGAAGAGGACAAATGAAGAGCAAAATAAAGACTGACAAGGACAAAATTGAGTATACTGAGTTATGCAAAGCCATTAGAAAGAGACTCAGAGAGGAGATAAGAAGATTTAACACAAGAAAAGTAGAACAAGCATTAAGGGAAAACAAAGAACTGAAATCAGCACTCAAGAGCAGTAATACAGAAAGACAAATGATACTGAAACTGAAGAATAGCGATGGTGTACTTATAAATAGCAGAGAAGGCATAGCTCAAATAGCAGAGGATTACTATAGAGAATTATATAAGCAGCCTGGGAATGATACCAGCAGTGAAGAAGATGGTGTAAGATGTAGACTTTACAAATTAAAATAGAAATATTTGTTTTGCTAAAATATATCCAGGAAAGGCAATGGAGAGTGAACATTAATGCACGAGCATTAAGGAATTTTATTGTGGCTTAAACACAGAGCGTACAGATAAAGCAGAAATATATGAGCTTTCGGCTATATGGTAGCCTTCGTCAGAATTAAAATACATGAATGGCAGTTGGAATGAAGATGTGCACTGCCAGGTGCGTGAGACGCGAGGTTTAATTGTTTGTTGACGTCTGTGGCTGTGACGCATGATGACGTGGCCAGCGCTTGTCCAATGACAGAACTACTGACTCTGTGATCGGGTTGACTTGGCAACCACTGTTCCTGTTTAAGGATTTATCCGAAGATTTTATATTTAATGATTCCAACCAGGTACGCTTTAGGTAATGGTGGGATCTGTCTACCACCACGACATCGCGGTGTGGGTCGATGTCGTGGTGGGTTGTCCAGACATGTTCGGCGATAGCTGAGTGTTCTATATCCGCTAAACGGATCGCTCTTTTGTGCTCCGAGAGACGTTTCTCGAGTCGACGTCCAGTCTCTCCGAAGTAGCAGCTAGTGCAGTCACGGCAAGAGATGCGGTAGACTAAACCGCTCTGCAGAAGGGTGGGGACAGGTGTTTTCACGTTGGAAATGAAAGAACGCAGTTTCCTGCCTGGGAGCTGGATGCACTTTATTCCGTGCGTTCTCAGGATTCTACCGATCTGTTGTGACAGGTTGGGGTAGTATGGGATGAATGCCCTTGTGGATGGCTCGTCACTGTTGGTGTTGTAGCTGGTCGTCACAATGTCACGTGTCTGTAGATCACACCTGTCGAGGACGTCAATGGGGTAGCCACACCTCGTAAGGTCTACTTTGACCCTAGTGACCTCTTTGCGTCTTTCATCAGCGGAGCTGGAGTGTGTCCAGGCGCGAGTAAGCAAGGTTCGGGCCGTGGAGAGGAGGTGGCCTCGCGCGTGTGCTGACCGGAAGTTGGTAAACTGGCCAGCACACATGGGCTTACGATAAACTGTAGTCCTCAGGTATGTGCCTTCACGTCGGACAAGTGTGTCTAAGTATGGTAAAGAGTTGTTCGACTCCAGCTCAATCGTGAATTTTATGAAGGGCGATAGTGAGTTGAGGTATGATAGAAGTCGCTGACCTGAGTCTCTAGGGATGACCACGAACACATCGTCAACATAGCGACACCAAAAGGCGATGTGATCAGGTGCGTGTGCAAACGCACGTCCCTCTAACTCCTCCATCACGATGTTTGCTGTGACTGAGCTGACCGGGGAACCCATGGCCGTGCCATGTATCTGCTGGCACGTGCCATGTATCTGCTGGCCGTGCCATGTATCTGTATGATCAGGTGCGTGTTTGCACACGCACCTGATCACATCGCCTTTTGGTGTCGCTATGTTGACGATGTGTTCGTGGTCATCCCTAGAGACTCAGGTCAGCGACTTCTATCATACCTCAACTCACTATCGCCCTTCATAAAATTCACGATTGAGCTGGAGTCGAACAACTCTTTACCATACTTAGACACACTTGTCCGACGTGAAGGCACATACCTGAGGACTACAGTTTATCGTAAGCCCATGTGTGCTGGCCAGTTTACCAACTTCCGGTCAGCACACGCGCGAGGCCACCTCCTCTCCACGGCCCGAACCTTGCTTACTCGCGCCTGGACACACTCCAGCTCCGCTGATGAAAGACGCAAAGAGGTCACTAGGGTCAAAGTAGACCTTACGAGGTGTGGCTACCCCATTGACGTCCTCGACAGGTGTGATCTACAGACACGTGACATCGTGACGACCAGCTACAACACCAACAGTGACGAGCCATCCACAAGGGCATTCATCCCATACTACCCCAACCTGTCACAACAGATCGGTAGAATCCTGAGAACGCACGGAATAAAGTGCATCCAGCTCCCAGGCAGGAAACTGCGTTCTTTCATTTCCAACGTGAAAACACCTGTCCCCACCCTTCTGCAGAGCGGTTTAGTCTACCGCATCTCTTGCCGTGACTGCACTAGCTGCTACTTCGGAGAGACTGGACGTCGACTCGAGAAACGTCTCTCGGAGCACAAAAGAGCGATCCGTTTAGCGGATATAGAACACTCAGCTATCGCCGAACATGTCTGGACAACCCACCACGACATCGACCCACACCGCGATGTCGTGGTGGTAGACAGATCCCACCATTACCTAAAGCGTACCTGGTTGGAATCATTAAATATAAAATCTTCGGATAAATCCTTAAACAGGAACAGTGGTTGCCAAGTCAACCCGATCACAGAGTCAGTAGTTCTGTCATTGGACAAGCGCTGGCCACGTCATCATGCGTCACAGCCACAGACGTCAACAAACAATTAAACCTCGCGTCTCACGCACCTGGCAGTGCACATCTTCATTCCAACTGCCATTCATGTATTTTAATTCTGACGAAGGCTACCATATAGCCGAAAGCTCATATATTTCTGCTTTATCTGTACGCTCTGTGTTTAAGCCACAATAAAATTCCTCAATGAATCCAGAGCGCGTAGGCCTGTTTCGTTATGTTCGTACTATTCTTGGCCAACCAGCATACGACATGGTCGTGAGACTACAGAAAGATTTTATCTTCATAGCCCGTAGTAGACAACACCTGAGGTTTGCACATAGGTGCAAAGCTAACGAGATTATACCGAAAGGGTTTCGCTACAAACAACCGTTTTCTAATGAGCGCATGAGACGTGCCTGTCGGAACTTCGGCCTCAAAACCCTACGTATATGGATCGGCTGCCTCCATCATGACATACAACGTGCTTCAACGAGCAAGGCAACCCTACTAGCCGACCTTAAGACTCTGATTCCCGATCCCGTTTACACCGATGTGGTCAACACTTTATGTCACCAGGCCATCAGAGAATCAGATCTTTATTGTACCCGACAGAAACGTAAGTTTTGTAATTTGATTAATGAATCCCGTCAATTGCGCAGCCAATGTAATACCCCTCTCACTAATTCCACGGACTTCGTATTGAACCTAAGCAGCAAACAGTTATCTGCGGACCAAGTAAACTTATTGACTCTTGGCATGACGTTTGCCGTTCTTCCTAAGCAACCGCCGATCACCGACATCGCCTTAGGTGTGGAAGCCAGCTTATCACGCCTCCCAGAAGATGTAGCCAACACAATCCGCTTGAAGACTGCAGCAGTTCTACACCGTGCTCGCCCCGTCTCTTCTAACCTCAACCGTACACAGTTCTCTGCCCTCAAGGCATTGAAACAGGATTCGTCCATCGTCATTCTACCGGCAAGCAAAGGCCGCCGTACGGTTGTAATGGATCATACTGATTACATGGCGAAAGCACTACTACTTTTACGGGATACTACTGTATACAAACCCCTGACCATCAACCCCAACAGAGTTTTAGAACGATGGGAATCAGAGGTGAATATCCTCGTCAACAGTTGGCTGAAACAAGGGAAGATCACACAGTCAACCCGTAATCACCTCCGTGCTTCCGGATGTCAGATCCCACGGTTTTACGGCCTACCGAAAGTGCACAAAGAAGACACACCACTGAGACCAATTGTATCCTGCTGTGGATCACCGACTTACGAGCTGTCTAAATTTGTCTCGAGACTTCTTTCTCCTCTGGTTGGCAAGACCACCCACACCGTTTCCAACAGTGTTGAATTCATAAAGAGGATTCGCACTGTATCCATCTCGCAGAATCAAGTTATGGCATCGTTCGACGTCATATCGCTCTTTACCTCCATCCCTGTGGAACTTGCCATTTCTTGTGCAAAAACAACTCTTGGACAATGATAGAACCCTCAACGAAAGAACTGGTCTCACACCCGATGACATTTCCACCGCCCTCAGACTGTGCTTAACAGGGGGTGCGATCATATTTAATGACTCAGTCTACCAGCAGATACATGGCACGGCCATGGGTTCCCCGGTCAGCTCAGTCACAGCAAACATCGTGATGGAGGAGTTAGAGGGACGTGCGTTTGCACACGCACCTGATCACATCGCCTTTTGGTGTCGCTATGTTGACGATGTGTTCGTGGTCATCCCTAGAGACTCAGGTCAGCGACTTCTATCATACCTCAACTCACTATCGCCCTTCATAAAATTCACGATTGAGCTGGAGTCGAACAACTCTTTACCATACTTAGACACACTTGTCCGACGTGAAGGCACATACCTGAGGACTACAGTTTATCGTAAGCCCATGTGTGCTGGCCAGTTTACCAACTTCCGGTCAGCACACGCGCGAGGCCACCTCCTCTCCACGGCCCGAACCTTGCTTACTCGCGCCTGGACACACTCCAGCTCCGCTGATGAAAGACGCAAAGAGGTCACTAGGGTCAAAGTAGACCTTACGAGGTGTGGCTACCCCATTGACGTCCTCGACAGGTGTGATCTACAGACACGTGACATTGTGACGACCAGCTACAACACCAACAGTGACGAGCCATCCACAAGGGCATTCATCCCATACTACCCCAACCTGTCACAACAGATCGGTAGAATCCTGAGAACGCACGGAATAAAGTGCATCCAGCTCCCAGGCAGGAAACTGCGTTCTTTCATTTCCAACGTGAAAACACCTGTCCCCACCCTTCTGCAGAGCGGTTTAGTCTACCGCATCTCTTGCCGTGACTGCACTAGCTGCTACTTCGGAGAGACTGGACGTCGACTCGAGAAACGTCTCTCGGAGCACAAAAGAGCGATCCGTTTAGCGGATATAGAACACTCAGCTATCGCCGAACATGTCTGGACAACCCACCACGACATCGACCCACACCGCGATGTCGTGGTGGTAGACAGATCCCACCATTACCTAAAGCGTACCTGGTTGGAATCATTAAATATAAAATCTTCGGATAAATCCTTAAACAGGAACAGTGGTTGCCAAGTCAACCCGATCACAGAGTCAGTAGTTCTGTCATTGGACAAGCGCTGGCCACGTCATCATGCGTCACAGCCACAGACGTCAACAAACAATTAAACCTCGCGTCTCACGCACCTGGCAGTGCACATCTTCATTCCAACTGCCATTCATGTATTTTAATTCTGACGAAGGCTACCATATAGCCGAAAGCTCATATATTTCTGCTTTATCTGTACGCTCTGTGTTTAAGCCACAATAAAATTCCTCAATGAATCCAGAGCGCGTAGGCCTGTTTCGTTATGCACGAGCATTAAGTTAAAGATAGTAAGTATTAAGATTGCATATTTAGTTTGAATGTAAATAAGGTTAAAGTTTGAACAACCCTGGATTTAGTAATGGACAGTTTTAGACGTGGGAATTAAAATAGTGGCTAAATGGAAACAAAAATTTTCGAGTAATGTAAGAGACCAAACAGGGACAGCAGGACTAGGTAGAGGCTGCCATTTGAGAACAGCGTGAAGGGGTTGCTGGAGGCAAGAACAATAGGACCGATTACGAAGCGTCTCTTTTGATCTAAGCCACCGTTAGGAAGTAAACAGGAAATGAGTGGACGTCCAGTGTTCCCTCAAAAGAAAACGGCATCAGGGCAACTGAATTTGGGATAAGCTCGATATATTTAGCAGAAGTGTGAACACGAATATGAGTGTTTTGGAGTTGATTTGGCAAACATGAAAAGGTCATACTCCCGTGTGAAAAATAATAAGAAATTTCTAGAGAAGGGTTGATTTGTGCACTAGGGAGACAGCTGGGGTGAGTTGTTTCAGCAAATAGGAAGGAATGAAAAAAAATAAACAGTATGGGGATTGGTTGGAGTCCTTGGGGGAGGCGTTCCAAACTTGAGGGAAAGATTAAAGTTCGGGGAGAGTAATTTGAGAAAGTGTCGACTCTGTATCTGACTTCTCTGTAGTCTAAGGGGAGAAAGTCGTGAGTTGCGGGTTGACGTGGAGTAGATTTTTTTGGTGGTCGGAGTTCATATCTCATGGTAGCATGATGAAGAAGAAAAAGAAAAAAAAAACGTGAGAAAAAGAGAACCTTGTCCAGCATCAGAAGGCAATGGTTAAGTTTAAGGTTAAGGTAAACGTGCAAGAAAGAAAGCCTGGTCTGGCAGCAGAGAACAGTGAAGGCGGTGGTTAAGTTTAAAGATAAGTGAGCCAAGAACAGAAAGAAAACCTGGTCTGGCATCGGAAGGCAGTATACCCAAGAAATGGAAGAAAGCCTGAACGCAAGGAAAGTGAAAGTAGCGGCCATTCCGGAACGTAAATCTGTTCCTGTTTATTTTATTTTTCGAATCCTAAACTCAAGGACTCATTAAGCTAGCTCTGTAAGCAATTCAGTGATAGTCCCTTTAAAAAAAGAACAATCCTGTTGTATTAGGCAAGTTAGTTACTAAGGTTGAGATAATTTGTTATTAATGTAAATGATTTTGAAATAACTTAAGGGTGGTAAAGGGGTTGACTAAGATGATAACCAGAGAGTAATTAAGGTAGAATGGGTGAGCTATAGTGAATGATATTGAAGTAATGTCTTAGCTCGTTTATCATCGATCCTCTATTATCAATTTTCAACCGTGTCTTAACGCAGAACTACTTTCTTCCTCTCTGGAACAGATATGCTGTGAGGCCACACCCTAAATGCCAATCTGCAACCCTCATTAAATAGTTCAGGCCAATCTCTCATTCTTCCAGCTTATGGAAAAGACATTACTTTCCACCATCACCAATGAAATTATGCTTCACAAACCCCCATAGATTCACTATGCCATTCCAGGAAGAGCCACAGTCACCAATTTAATATCCATAACCAACACCATTCTCAGTGCACTAGAAGCTAAAGCAGAGTTGGCCATCACCTACATCGACCTGGAAGCTGCCTTCGACTCCATCAGTATCACCTCACTTGTTCACCTCCTAGAAAACTACTACTACATAAAATGTGACATGTTGTGGTTTGATGAACAGGTATGCCAAAGGAAAGGATATAATCATTGAAGGAGCAGAAATTGAAAAGGTGGATTCATACACGTCTGGGACATGTGATTATCTGTAATAATGATAAACGGCTGGAAGTCAAGAGAAGAATAAATTTTGGATGGATAGCATTCAGGAAATATAGTCACATTTCCTGAATGCTATCCATCAAACTCAAGTAAAAGACATTCGTATCAAAACTAAAGAACTGAAATGGTCTTGGGCAGGACACAGCTCGAAGACATGATGACAGATGGACTAAGAAAATAACAGAATGGTATCCAATAGTAGCTGGCAGAAAACCTGGAAAACAACAACGAAGATGGGCAGATGAAATTCACGAGTTCGTGGGTAGTAAGTAAATGGATGGTATTGCACAAAACAGAAGCAACTGGAAAGTTGCTGGAGAGACCTTCATCGTGCGGTGGACCACCATTATCATCATCAGCGAAAATGGCTGATGATGATAATGGTGGTTCAATACACTCCCTTGTGCTCTCCCTCAAAACTATAGGGTATATGCCATCAACTCGGGGGGGGGGGGGAGAGAGAGAGAGAAGAATAAAAAATTATTGTAAATGAGAATGCCTGTGATCCATGTCGGGCATTTGCTATTGTGTACCCATCAGTTATAGCTGGCGCTTCGATTTCATTGTTAAGAGGAGATTTATTGTAATTGCGGCTGTCTTTTTAATAACTCCAACCCACTCGTGTAAGACATCGATGTTTCTGACCATCCATCAAAGCAACTGCAAATAACTTATTCGCTCTGTCCGTTGCCCGTGAAATACTTCGGCGGACGACAAGCAGGAGAAATGGCGAACCCTCGCAGTCATTTACAATGAGCGACATTCGGTAGGTGATGTTAATGACAATTTCTGCGAATGGCACAAAACTATGAGTGTCATTTGTTCTCTGTCACGACAGACGAAACGGGTTATGCAGTGCCCGGCTGAATGGATGCACCATTCTGCAACCATTGTCACCGTGATAAACAACCGAATGTCTGGTGGTGCCGAAGAAAAAACGCTCTCCTATGAATAAAATTTGGCGGATGTAACAATGAAATTCTTAACGATTTCAAATGGGGCCTCCTCTTACAGATATGCGATGTCAGAAACTTTGATGGTCTGTAGACGCTATCCGACCAAATACCGCTTTTCCAAGTCACATAATTCAATAAAAAGATACGTCTGCAATGAGAAAAACCACGAGGCTTCGCTGTTATCTTCGGGCTTTAGTGGGATTGATGCGAAAGTTTTTTTTTTTTTTTATTCTTTTTTTTTTTTCCTACACGGAGTGGATAAAAGACAGCATCTGATGGGAATGTACTGCATTCGATGATTATTGTTTTCAGATACTCTTTGCTGGATGATCCAGAAAGACAAAACCAGAACAACACCCTAGCAACATTTAAAATCAATACATTTAATAATTTGTAGGGTGTATATATATATTTAGGTTTCTGTGTACTAAAACAATTAGCTTCTTTTACACGTGAAGATTGGTTAATAGAATTAACTGGCGATTTTTCATCCCTCTGTTCATAAATCAGTCTCGTATATACCTACAAAAAGGAGACAGGCAAGAATAGAGAACATGACCCGAGGGCAGAGAGCGTAGCGTAAATCACATAAAAGTTCCTCCTGAATAATAAAAAAAGATCTCTTTGCTGTAGGCTTCGTGCGAGGTTGGTTAGCTAAATAATTTAAAATGTGACACTTTTGGCAGCTTGTAACCTTAGACGCTTCCAAGTAGATGAAAGGCTTTTAAATGTTCAGTAAAGGCTCAGAGGGAGGTCATCAGAGTTGGAGAGGTTGCTATCAATTTGGTAAACGTCCAAGAAACAATTAATTTACGAAAGAACAGGGTCTAGTAAGCAGTTTTGGAGTAAATTCTTATTCTAACGTTGTCAAGTTGCAGCACAGAGGAACAGAGCATCATACAACTGGAACTGACCACCTGAGTGTATTGGATGTACCCTGTATTTGGTACAAATAATGTACACCGGCTGATCACTTAATTAGTTGAATGGCAGCGCCAGCAGACAACCAATTTAGTTTCTGAGAACTGCCGGCAGATGGCAGGACACTGTGTCGCTGATACGTTTCAGATTTTTACATATTCATTGGTAGTTGTAAAATGTCATTGGACATGCACTTTTGAGACAAGACATGAAAGGATTGTCAGAGAACCGCGTCTATTTTTTATTGAGATCGATCATCAGTTAAAATCTGAACTTTCTTTAGTCCTAGAAAAACTGTTTAAAATTATCCTCTTCCAAAGGACAATAAGCAAAAAAAGCTACCAAAGCGGTGCAGATAGAAACTGTCGTCCTTCTAGGAGGGGATAGTTTATATATCCGCTATTATAGTTGACAAAATATTCATTGCCTAAACGCTCCTAAATCTATTCCAGGAGAAACGTGCATTACAGTACTTCGGAGAACTGCAATGAGTGGTAATAGATTAATTAACCCATTATAATTGTCTAAAATAAGCATGAAAAATAGCTTTCTTCTAATTAACATGAGGGTGGTTTGATGCAGACACCTACGGATATGAGCACCACATAACGAGTGGCAATTTAAAGGAAAAATACGAGAGATATCAAATGGCGTATGAAGTAATCGGCCTTTCCACATTATTTGACATCTGTAATCATTAAAAATATAATTTTACTAATCGCATTAATGGCAATAAAAGCATTTGGTTTCGTGCCAACTGTGTTTATGAAAGCGGACATGCAATTAGTTGTCGTGACGGACATCAGAGCTTTTCAATTATCTTATAGAAGGAAGTGTGGCACTCACCTCGTGTTCCAGTAGGTGTTATGGTGACACCGTCATCTCTTTGCCAAGATGTGAACGCCACGTAGTCCCTGACGAAGGCAGGAACATGACACCGGAGAACAGCGGTGTTGCCTTTGATTACAAATTCATCGTATACGTGAGCCTTGTATCGTTGTTGAACCACTGGAAGAAGAAGAAGTAACGTTAAATAAAGAAATATCTTTTCGTTACATTAAACACAAATTTCAGTGTACATATAAAAGTTAATGATTAAAAATTACAAGCACATAATTTTCTATAAAATTACTTTCCTAATTTTCATGTTTACTTAAAATTAAATTAAATATGCATTTATAGAAAGAGGAATGAATCTAATATATTAAAAAATATATCGAAAAGCAGTCAACACCAAAATTATTTTTAAAAAACCGAGCAGATAAATGATTTTGCATTTATTTAAGCCCTTACATTTTATATATTTGTTTGGTTTTTCTCTTTCAGTCACAAGCACAAATCAATGATTAATTTAATTATTAATTAATTTTTAGTTAATTTATATTTAAATTAATTTTTACTTAAAAATGTTTTTTTTTTGCATTATAATTAGTGCAGTGGAGTTTCTAAAACAAATTTAATTCTAAACTTGACTACTAGAAGCGCACAAAGTAATTATTTTAGTAAAATTGCTCAAAGGTAAATTTTTCACCAAAATTATTATTGGTTATCAAAGCCCTACGTGTACATCAGTATTTCTCTGTGGAAGAGCGCCCTCTTTTGAAAAACGTAGGAAGCTTGAAATAATGGCCGAATCAGATATTATTATTATTATTATTATTATTATTACTAGCTGTATGGTGCGAGGAAACCCCTATGCTGCACCAGCCAAAAAAAAAAAAAAAAAAAAATCCCCGGGTTACCCTGAGAGAGAGAGAGAGAGAGAGAGAGAGAGAGAGAGAGAGAGAGAGAAATGATGATATCCAGCTCAGGATCCTGGGCGTGCGGAGAGCAAGCCCATACTCACCAGATGTGAGCTCCTGGGGTTGTACAAGTATTAAGTAAAAAAAGATAAATAAAACGAAAATTAATTCTATAATTTGCATATTTACTTAAAATTAAAATAAATATGCATATAAAGAAAGAGAGATGCATCTTATATGTAAAAGAAAAATATAAAAGCAGTCAACAAAAATAATTTTTAAAAAGTGATCGTAAGAAATGATTTGGTATATATTTTTTTATATTTCAGTGCAAATATAAATGTTAATGATTAAAAATTAGAAGTACATAATTATTTTATGATAAATAAGCCATTTTTTAAAAATTAATAACTAGAAAACTATAGGTTTTACTGAAAGTGTTTTTCTTTACGTTGTAACTAGAACAGTGGAGTTTTTTAAACAAATTTATTTCGAAATTTGACCACCAGAGGCGCACAAAGTAATTAATTTAGAAAAATCTCAAAGGCAAATTTTTCACCAATCTTTATTGGCTATCAAAGTTCCACGTGTATTACCCCAGGGGCTCACATCTGGTGAGTATGGGCATGGCACACCTAGGATCCTGAGCTGGATATCATCATTCTTCTCTTTTTTGATGATTCCCTTCTACTTCTGACTCTCTCTCCTTCTCTCTCTACCCCCAGGGTAACTCAGAATATTTATTTTTGGCTAGTGCAGCGTAATCCTGAGGCTTCCTTGCACCATATGGCTAATAATAATAATAATAATACCATCAAAGAATCAGAAGCCTGCTGAAAGCAGAGCTGAACGGAGGGAACACAGTTAAAGCCATAAACACCTATGCAGTCCCAGTGCTAACATACTCCTTCGGGATCGCAGATTGGACTAACACCGAACTGGCGGATATCATGAGAAAGACAAGGACAATGATGACCAAGAGCCGCCAACATCACCCGAAGTCAGTGAAGAGAGACTGAAAATAGATCGGAAAGAGGGAGGAAGGGGTAGACCTCATCAAGCAGCAGAAAACAGCGATTGCTAACCTGAAGAATTACTTCCAGAAAAACACATCCGCAGTCCACCAGGCCATAGGGAAGATAGACAAGCGGTATACCCCACTCAACCTAAGCGAGGAGTTCCCTCCCAACCAGGAGGCACAAACGAAGCTAGAAAGATGGGCAGAGAAGACACTCCATGGTAGGCACTGCAATGATCTCCATCAGGATCACATAGATAAAATTGCTTCCAATGCATGGCTCACGAGCGGGACGCTCTTCCCCGAGACTGAAGGATTCATGCTCTCCATCCAAGACCAGGTGATCAACACCAATAACTATAGAAAATATATCGCCAAGGAGCCTGGAGTGTCCGATGACACATATCGACGATGCCATCTTGCCTCAGAAACGATCAAACGCACCACTGCAGGATGCAAGCGAGAAAATAAAAGTTGATCAAATAAAGTGTACCGTACTACAAATACGAACCCCCAAGCAGTACTAGAGACTTCAACCCACAAGCTGTACTGGGACCGCGCCATAATAACGGATAAGACAATCCAGGACAACAGACCGGATATAACCCTCGTGAATAAGAAGGAAAAGACTACCTATCTGATTGACATAGCCGTACTCAACATTGCAACCTGCAGAAATCAGGAAGTACACGAATCTAAGGCAGGGGATCAAAGAGATATGGCATATACAACAAGTGACGACCATCCCTATCGTCGTGTCAACCACAGGTATGGCGCCAAAGACCCTACATAACAGCCTAGCAGCAATAGGTCTCCCAGCGAACACCTACAAGGAACTCCACGTGTATTACCCCAAAGAGTTCCTCGACCAACAGTAACATCAGACATAACAACAACCACCCTGTGTTCTTTGTAGCAATGCCCTTCACGAGGTGGAATCCCCAATCAGGGAGAAATAATAATAATGATATCAATATTTCACTGTGGAAATGTGTCCTCTGTTGACAAACGAAGGAAGTCCGAAAGAATAGCCAAATCAGATATGAACAAAGAGTCTCTTTCTCATAAATATTAAGTAAAGAAGATATAGAAAATAAAAAATAATTTTCTAATTTTCATATTTACTTAAAATTAAAATAAATATGCATATATATAAAGAGAAATGCATCTTATAAGTTAAATAAAAATATAAAAGCAGTGGACATCAAAATGATTTTTAAAAATGCGATCGTATCAATTCTTCGGCTAGGAATATTAGAGATTTTTCGACAGAGCGACTTACTCGGTGATTCAAAAGAGCAACAAAAATCAGAAGTGGTCTGAAAATTACAGCGGGCCCGCTGTTTCTTGTCTAATGCATCACCGATGTCTCTGAAGAGGAAAAGATCGCTCTTTTTCACGTGCCAGAAAAGTGTTTTGCATCGGAAATTACACTTCTTCAAAACTTCGTTGCAATCTCTAAACTATTTTACTCGGAATCAATAAATAGTGTAAATGTATCTTTCCCCGCAAGGCCTCTGCACTGTTCGCTAAAGCTAACCATTTGTCAGAAAGTTTGAAAAATGTTTTGGCGCAAATTGCTGTAGCTGCAAGAATGCAATTAAGCAGTTAATCAAAGATGGTTAAGAGGAAGCTAGAAAATACTTCGTATATAGCTTTGAATTCCCGGAGCGCTATTACCCAGATGCTTGTGTGACTGCAACATCTGACACCCGAAATAACGGCTAAGTGAGATGATAAAAAACGACCCCACGTTTATTTCTAAGGTTTGGAATTTTGTTCGGAGAACTTTGACTTTAATTGCAGTCGGAGAAGGTATTTGAACGTGCATTAAATCCCAAAGGAGAAATTAGTGGCGAGGTTTTTTTTTCTTTTTTTTTTTTCATTTTGGAAGGAAAGAAATGATTACAATCTTGCTTGTACAGTCAGAGTGAGAGAGAATGTATGGGATTTTACAATACAGAAACATGGAAATGACAGCAGTTTCGTGAGTACGTGTAATGAACAGACAGTAAAATGCTTTCATGAATTCTTAATTCTCTTTTTGTCAGCACGCTGTATTGGTATTAGTATTAAGATGGCAGAGCAACGGTGCAAGCAAAGTTTATGTAGTTTTGACTTAAAAAGGAAGTCATAAAATGAAATAAAAATGAGATAAAACAACGTCTTTCAAATTTTATAATCTGTTAAATATTTTCTCCATTCCGAATCTACATCTAGATCTTCACTTTATTCTTTCTAGATCCTTTAATTTGAATCCATGTCCGTCATATTAGAAAGAGAAAGTGTACGCCCATCATTTGAGACCTTTGGGACTTCAATCAGAATCCAAATTTCGGAATTTTTTTAATCTCACGTAACTGGTTTCGCTTCGTGTACAAGTATCTCTTTGCATCTACAAGTAATCTTGTTTTCTTTTTTACCCTTTCAAGGAAACCGATAGCTTTCTTGAAATAAATATGAAGCGGATATGAAGTTTTCTGAGCAGTGCAAACAGGCAACGAGAATAGCCCATGGTGCCCTATCGATGATTTATCGAACATTATGCTGTAGAGATATGGAGATCGTAGTTCCACTGTATAAAGCAATTGGAAGACCACATTTGGAACACTGTGTTCAAACATGGAGATCTCATCTGAAAAAAAGACATTGAACTTCTTGAAAGGATCCAAAGAGGGGCAACTCGCATGATGATATTGGCAAAAGGGCGACCATATGGGGAAAGGCTCCGTATATGTGGATTGCAGAGCTTGTAGAGGAATTCCAGAACTCGGGGGAATAAATTCAAATTACAGGGAAGAGATTTAGGCTAGATGTAGGAAGTTTTCTTTAACCAGCGAGTCGTTGATTGGTCAACGACTCGTCAATACAGGTAACTATGCAGTTGAAAGGTCAACTGGATAGTTTCCTATGTGAAAGGGGTAAGCAAATAATTTGCATTTTCTTATGAACTCTTTTTTTTTTCCGGCCAAGTGCAGAAAAAGCCTGTGGCTTCCTTGCACTAGATGGCTATCACTATAAGTTCTTTCGTGAAATAAGCACCCTTCAGCTGTATACAATATTCGAGATGAGATCTGGCAGATTTCTGTTTATCATTGATCTTCTACCATGGACTTGCAGCCTAACCCAACTCTTGAGAACTTCATATCAGAGTATATGACAATCCCAGATTCGTGTGCGTGCCATTTCTCATTGGTACGAGTCGATTTGGAGCATTTAACTTTCTTATCCACTCTTTCTTCCACCTGTTAACCTTTACATGCAATATTTTGGCACCTGGAGCTTTACCCGAATATAAGGATATCTTCGTTATTATAAATAGGGATTTAGTAACCTTCTTAGCCGCTTCTTCCATTATAACAGGACAGAGTCCATCAGCTCGGTGGGTTTTTTTTAAAGAAAAATTATTTATCCTAGCCTTAGAGAGAGTCCTATAGTCAATTCCAGCTCCTGTGGCATTGATAATATGAACTCGCAGCAGGTGTTGTACTAACCCTTCCAAGTTAGTGTATGTCTGGTCAGGACAGTTCGAAGTAGTATAAGAATATTATTATATAATCTTCATCTCTTCAATGATTCTCCCCATAGTCAATTAGCAGTTTTCCTGAATCTTTAAGGTTCACTCTTTGGCGTTAGCAAAGACAATTGCATTTCCACCGTTCAAGCGAATTCCATATTTCCGACATATGAAATACACAGATTACTGATGCAAATTACAGCAGACCAGGCTGAGAAACCATACTGCCACAAACTTTGCAGATTACCTTGAGTAGAAAGTTAATAAGATCATCATATAAGACCATCGTACCCTCATATTATCTGGATAGAACTGCAGACCTCAAGATTATTTTACCTTATCTGGTACATTTTTCCGGCAGGACTTTATATGTTGTAACCAAATCCCAAGTTCTCTTTTTGTTTTGAGTCATCGTTTCCCACGTAAATAACCACACACGCTTTAGTATCCTTAAGAACAGATAGCTGCACCCGGTTGACCTAATTGGTTCTGTTTCACTCCATCTCTAATACAGAAAATATTCCAGTTTCCTGAAGAACCGAATTCCCCATTAAAATTACCTAATTTGTAAGTTTGTGCCTGATGATCCATCCCTGTGGACCAATCATCTCGGTGAGAATTACTTGGTATAGTAGCGACTCAATTAACTGCCGGTCCCTCAGATTTATTACTCTCCAGGGCATATACCTGCTTTCTCAGAGACTCAATTTCGTCCATTAATGCTCAAATTTCGGCTCCCTCTCTAATACAGGAATGCTTCACCATTGGATAAAGGTCAGCCTGATGTGCTTGCCTTCTCTGGTGGAAACCATGCATATATACGTACGTTAGATAGCATTAAACTATTTACACTATTCGCAAAATATTCAATAAAGATGAAGTACTTTTAAAAATACCTCGCCGACAGAGAAGGCGATATTTTTATGGACATCTACTTCATTGATATCTGAAACAGTAGGATTCATCCATTAGAATGGAACTATTAAAAAAACAATTGGTGGATCTGGAGGAAATTGGAGGAAAGCGTCTATTCATACCGATCCAAAACTAACAGTAATGGGCATGCAATTATAAGTCGATAAATTTGAGATCAATCTGTTAATGGTGACTTGTAACCAATTAACGCTTTGCAAGGCATGTTGGAAAATGGCAACAACGAAATACCCTTAACAGCTAGAACAAGAGGGTGCGCAAAGAGTGGTTAGGTAAGAGAAGCAGATATATAGGATAAACTGGTGAACTTGAGGGAAAACCCGGACTTTTGGGAACTGCAGTATTATTGTATTATCCTGTGGAAAAGAGCGATTTTGCTATGTATATGGGTAGATACACTCTCTTGCCAAATATTTGAAACCTTAGTGATCACTGAATTATCACCACCCCATCATTAATGGATTCATGGGGTGGTGGTAAATCATAGTTCGCAGTATAAAAAGACCAACAGCTTCGTATGCTCGAGCAGTTGTAATTTGCATGTGGTTGTGCAAGTCAAAATGATAAAGTAGCAGTTATAGGATGTAGTAAAGATATTACGGAGTTTCAAAAGGACAAGAATATGAATGTGGGAGCTAGTGCGTCGGGTGCTTCCATATGTGAAACGGCACGTCTTGTGTGCCGCTCACGGCCCACTGTGGTTAAAGTATATAGAATGGTGTCAAATGGTCAAACCATCTCTTGCCGACAGAACTGAAAATGATTATGTGCCTGGTTCCCACTATCTAGGCAAGTGGCGGCGGTTGCTTGGTTGCTTAATATGAAGCATGCTTTTCTGGAAAGAACTACGACTCCCGGTACGTGAGGACCGTTTCACTGGTGACATCTACTGGTAGCTCTTAGGAGATCATGTGCACCCTACGATGTTGCATTTTGTTTCGGATAGAAACGGGATCTTCCAAGACGATAATGAATCTTGTTATCGGGCCCTCACTGTTCACGAGTAGTTCGAAGAACACAGTGAAGATATCACCCATCTTGATTGGTCACAAAATTCGTCTAACCTCAATCCAATTCAATACCAGTGGAATGTTTTGGAACCGGAAGTGAGGCGTATGGACACACAGCTGTCATTTATTCTGACCCTATAGAAAGTCTTGCAGGCATCATGGCTGCAGATCCCCATGGATGTCTTTACACATCTAGTGGAGTGAATGCCTAGGCAAATGGCTGCGGTCATTCGTGTGAACAGTGGCCCAACGCGGTATTAGGTACGTTTTCATAATTCAGTGATCACTGAGTATACCTTCAGTGTTTAGTAGGGCCACCTTTTCTCGAATTACAACATGTACATGTTATAGCATGGATTGCACTGGTGTCTGAGATAGTCTAACTTCAGATTTGACCATTCTTCCATCAGTATATTTGTCAGCTGCTATAAGTGATCGACAGAGAACTGCGAAGCCGAACTGCCCTTCCCAACTTATCCCAGATATTATCAATAGGATTCAGATATGGACAATTAGGCGGCCAAGATAGATGCTGGAAATCTTGGGACCGTTGCTCTCACTATTCAGATACAATTTTTTACTGTAAATAGTTATATTGTCATCTTGAAAGAATTCATCCCAATCCAGGTAAGAATGATGCACTGCAGGGTGAAGTTGGTTCGATATGACAGAAGTTATTCAGTGGACATAACACAACCTTTTAACAGTACGAGTGAACACAGTCCGTAAGAAAAGAATAAACCCTATACCACGATACCATCTCTAGTCGCTTGAGTGGTACACACGAGACAGTCACCTTCATGGGTAGCACAGTTGTTAGAATCGCTGTCCTTCCCACATCGGGTGGAAAAGACCTCAGTTCGAATCCTGTCGATGGAGTGGAGAATTTTTATGGGCCTTTCTCAATATCATAGCTGAGTTAGTCTGTCTCATGCGAGCATAACATGGTTTTTTCTCCCGGAAACTCGAGTTTCTAGTTCAGCAAACAGAAAATCGACCACATACCACCCGCAATTTTACAGACAGTATATACGGAGCAATATGGCCTTAGTCACTGATGTCCCTAAAAACCCTACTGCAAAACCAACACGAACTGTACACGGCTTATAATTTTTTGGCCAGTAAGTGTAGATTTATAGCTAATAGGAGATTGGTATAAGCACAAGAAAGAAGAGGAAAGTGACAGGTTAAGTGAAAGACAGATAGTCAAAGATGTGACAGCTAGATATAAAACAGAGATCGATTTTGTATTCTCTTTCCAGCGCGATGAAAATCTCTCTCCGATGCAACCTCTGACTTTTCCTTGTACTTAATTTCAGTTTTCCTCCAATATCTCGCTTATTATTTTCTCCCGAATCTCGCACACGACCCAAGAAAACCAGGCAAGTGGAAACAGCACCACTCCCTAAACATAACAGATAAAAATCCGGGAACTTTTCTTGGTTGGCGAACTCCATCTAACTCCGGGATGAAATCAGAAAACGTCCTGACATCTTCTAAAATGAGAAAACCCGGTTGCAGATTGATTTTCCCGCGTTCATTCGCGGCTGTCGTACGTAGCCTGTTGCCGGGCTAGGCTCGTTGACAACGCTGTGATTGATACGGCTCATTAAGGGCCCAAAGGGAGGAGAAGAGGGGGGCAGGGAGCGCGAGTATCTCTATGGTTGGAAACAGCTAGTTCTCATTACTTTCTCAAGACTTGTGGAACGCTGCTCTCTCCGGAAAAACGCGCCGAGGTAATCGCCTCGTGCACGCAACGCTAGTTCTCAAGATTTAGCGTGATCCCGGAGATTTAAAGCGGCAGGGCAGGCACGCCTTTGCCCTAACACCTGTGACAGGAAACTGTCAAAGTTTGAGTATCTCCCCTTCTGCCATCATTCAGTGCAGATGTGAAATGCGCTGCCGAGTAATGGCTTCGGAAAAAGGTCCTTAATGTACGGAAACAGTCTTCCGCCAGGGCCCCCGATTTAGGCCACAGATAGATGATTATTTGCTGCAACTGCTAGCCCTAACTTCGTTAACATCCGGGGATTTCATTAGCGAGCAACGAAATTGGTTTAAGCGGATTTTTGTAGTCTTAATCGGTTACATTTTTCCGGGTAGAAAGATTGCACAGTTAGGGAAAAGTACGCTTGTTTAAGAAACCTTGTTAGGAATGATTAGTAGGGGGTGCAGCATAAATTCTTTAAATTGATCGCGAATCGTTACAATCTTCTCTAGATGAAAGCCTTAGGAATTAGAGGATTATGCTTCAGTTGAGATATCCATCTGTTTTTAATAAGGGGAACTCTTCGAGAATATTCCAAGAAAACGTTGTATTTAGTTTTATTTTAACCCGCGCGACATCCGGTGGAGAAATGTCAAACTGTTTTCGAAAATTTTAAATTTTAGGAAGTTTAAAAATTTAAAACAAAATTAAGAAAACGTTTGTCATCGGCAACCGAGCATAAATTACCTTATCAAAAGTATGCGGAATAATCTATTTCGAAAAAGCCAGTACTCTTCTGAAAAGAAAAATGAAAAAAAATCAATGATATCATTGATTTGTTGTAGAGCACTTTAGACCAGTTCCTTGTTGTAACATGCAGCTGTCTTTTTGACTTCAGTGATGTAACCAGTTCCGTTGTAAAAGAGGCACGTATTGGTCACTCCCTAACCTTCATTCAAATGAACCCTTGGCAGAACAGACGAGTCGTTGGACTTGTTTTCTTCAAACCAGGTTTTATCACCTGGAACGTAGATAGCCCATTTCCACATAACTGCCAGAGGATGGGCACCACCGAATTGTCCAAGATGTCATTGTACAACTCGTAATTAGTTTCTAGCACTACAATCAACGGTCCGAGTCCGAGCCACGAGAAACAGTTCCACCCATAATCAAGCTTCCTCCTAACTTTAATTCGGCCACAGTATGCTACAGTAGATGACGTTCCCAACCAGACTCGCTGCCGCATTGGAAATGTTTCATGATCCAAGAACGATATGCACCAAAATGTCGGTTGCGGTGGTGTTCGTCGGTGTGATCTTTGGACTTGCGCTCAGCTATGCCATGGATAAACCCATACAGGGCAGCTACCTACAGATTGTAGGTGGCAAGCTGTTGGCAGTTCATCCGCTAATTAATCCTCATTAAAACGCCATAAGCTTCTTGCCGTTCACACTTTTAAACTTATTCCTACCTTGCATAAAACATTCGAAAATATTCTTCATTGGATAGGACAGGATATGTTGTTTCTATTTGGAGAAGGTAGTCTTGTACCTCGGAATTTTTGACATATCAAGGAGGGGAGGAGAAGCTACTATAGTTTCAAAATTAATATATTACGAAATACACTGTCCAGTCAAAACATGACCACCTGCCCAATGGCGGGTATGTCGTCCTTCCATTGGTATTGGTGCCTACAAGAGAACCATAACGGTTCGTTTGATCGTAGTCTTGGAAGCACTACCGGTCATCCCCTGGTTAAAGTACATCGTTCTGTTCCACCCTCGATGAGGCGTGAGGACTCGCTATTGTCCAGGCGACTCCGCGAACAGCCCACAAGATTCGCAGTTTTCGTAATACAGCCACCCTTCCACCCGTACCGAACAATCATCTGTTTTTCGAAGTCCCTCAGATCGCGTTCTTTGTCCAAGTCGACCAAGTACTTCGCATGGATCGCATGCCACGAACCTGTAATATGAAATTTATCGGTTCTCACCACGACGAGTACGCGGGAAGGGGCCGATTGCTAAAACATGGGATGGTCATAATGTTTTTACTGGACAGTGTATAATGTGTCCCGCTTTGTACCGCCAAAAAATGTAGTCTGGACCCGACCCTCTGGTCATGGGTTTTTTTTTTTTGTTTTTTTAGGAGCATTAGCAATCTTTGGCAGAGCAATAAACAGATTTAATAAATAAATAAATAAATAAACTAAGGCCATATTGCTCCGGGAATATGCGGTGGTCATTCCCTGACCTTTCCGCATCCGGTGGTGACGGGCTCGAACCCCGGTCTAATTAAGAAGCGTGTGCTCCTTCCCACCTGGCTACGGAGGCGCCTAAAATGGTCATGGGTAATCGTAAGTGAAATAAAAACGGCATCGAAAGAACAGCGAGAGCTGGAGAAACAAAGATGGAGCCAGATGTAAATGGAAAAGCCGAAAGGTGCAATTTAAGATATTGAGGATTACATAAAGGCCGCAATTAAAAGTTTTGTCTCCAGTTTCCACTACATTGAATAGATTTGCAATAGAATTCCCACAGTTGTGACGTATTGGTTAGAAATTCGCTGTAACAGATTCTGCACACCGCACGTAGCTGGCTCGTGTCACGAGATTCGCCCATTGTTGGTCGCTCTGCTGCAGGCATTCATCAATTGTTGATGAATCAACAATAAGCCTGCATGACTCTTGCATCTGTTTGTCTATTGTTGGGTAATGAACTCGGGCAATATATTACCACACGGATGTCCTTCAACCAGCTATAGACACACACAGCACGTCGATCTCGCAGCAGCAATGGGACGCTTTGTTGAAATTAATTAAACCAATCAAAATTATCTGAATAGTTTGTCAATAGTGTTAGTCCTCTGTAGATCTGTTCGTTTAACTTTTCTCCGGGAAAGTTAATTTACTTCGATTATAATCCATTGTGAAGTTTACATTCTTGCAGTAATAAGAGAGATTTAATTACGTGTTAGTCTTGAGTTTATTATTGAAGATTGGCTTACAATATACGTCTAGTTAAGGGAGAAAACCGAAAAGAAAGATAAATATCTTTAATCATGTCTTCTGCTGATACGTCTGCTTCATTTTCAATTACTTTTTTCCTCTTTTGCTTTGAAGGAGTTTCATTATTTCCTCAAATCCCTTCACTCTCTTCTAGGAGGGCAAACTTATAAAGTCTTATAGATTAGAAACCTAAGATAAACCAATTAACCCGCTATTTAACAAGAAAACTCCATCTAATATACATCTGAGGAAATGTATGGGCATTATTAAACAGATACATCAACTTGGGTTCTCCGTGGGTTAAATCGAATGTTCATCTCTTAAAAGGGCTGTTTGAGGAAATGTATCGTTGCGAGGTAGCTTTAATTCAAATCCAAAAATCCAATTATAGAAAGCTTAAATATTCCTTCACTCTTTTACGCAATTTCCTGGTCGCTAGTGACAGCTGTTTTTGAAGGATAACGTTATTACTAAGAAGGAGGTTTTGTATTTATCACGCAAACTATTTCGGCGTGTAGAAAGACAGAAAGCGAGAGTGACAAGATAGAGAGAAGAAGAAGAAATAGTGGCTTCTGCACAGCATGTTCGTGTGGGCTTTCGAAATGATAAAAAATGGTATTTTTAAACTCTTAGTAGAGAAGAGTAATGGATGTTTTATATGAACTCACTGTTTACCAGGAAGAGAGATCCACGACACATGCGCAAATGAATAAAGGTACAAACAAAAAAAAAAAAATAAAATAAAATACTTACCCAAGAAGCAACACGCGTGTACTAATTTCGCCAAAAACTATAGCAGCGCCACCATTTAGAATCGTCGTTAGGTACAGTTAGAAAATAGATAGAATAATTATGTAAACTAAAAATAGGGTTATTTGTAAACTTCAGAGAAATGTCTTTAGTCCAAAAAATACTGTCATTGCTTAACAAAACTAAGTGTAATAATAAAGTTAAAATATAAAAGTATAATTTAATATAGCATTTTAGGTAAATATTGTTTAACAAAGGCTACTTATAGTGTTTAAATGTAAATATAAATAGGAGACCATTTGTAGCTGTTTTGTGATTCTCGTTAGATGTGGAAGGCGCATGCGCACATCTACTGTCACTTTGCGAAATTGATTTATTATTCAAATTTAACTTCGGAAGGCTACATTAAAATCCTGTATTCTATCGAAAACTGCGTATCATGCAAATTAAAAATGAATAATTCAAACTTCTATTTTTTTAACAAAGCACACATATACAAGGCAAAAAAAAAAAAAAAAAAAAATTACGCGCACACGCACAAACAAAACGTTTCTTCGGTAAACATAAATGACATTGCTGGAAAACTCACCAAGAGGAAAATTTCTTCAATAGAATATTGTCATCAAAGTTAATGTTTCCATTTTTCTTTCTGTAATAAGCTTGCGAGCGTCATTTTAATTTGGAGAAATTGAGATAATTTTATATATATAATAAATGTAATTTTACGTTTAAATATATTTCTCTTATTGATTTAAATTATAAAATTGAACGATTGCGCATCCTTTCTGCGCATCCAGCCACTTGAACATAAACTTATCTCTCCTTCCGAGAGTAATAGTTCCTACATAGAAATAAGAAATGAGTTTATAACAGAGCGATTTTTTTTTTTGAATGGAGAGAAATATCTGACTTATTTCCTCTGCCTATGAGTGGGACAACGCGTTTATATATTCAAACAAACAGCAGTGAAATCCTGATTGAATTCTGATTTTCTGACTTTTAAGGAACTATTTCTGGAGCTCCTTATTGCAATAGTACACTCAATGGCCAAAAAATTAGAACCATTTGCAATTGCCATCACTTTTACTGTCTAATCTGGCTTTACAGCCACAGCTTTTGCAAATTTAATAAATGATGTCCTTCTCAGCACTTGCACTTGCATCTCTTAGGAAGAAGGTTTTGGTACAACGTTCGACGCCCTGGTGGAATCATAACCTGAATCTTCAAGACGTTTTACGTGCTCGTCGTGCCTTCGAACGACATCGACAGAACTCTGAAACAGCGGTATATCGAGGCTATTCGTGACAGTAAATATTGCAGAATTTTGTCCATGCATCTGGCAATGACCGTTGGGGTCTTGTACATAAACTTAGTAGGAGCAAGCTTCACGGACCCTGAAGTACACAACTCTGTTATGGTCAACGAGGCAGAAATTATCACTCGGCTTGATACTCTTGGTATTATTCTGGATCCCTTATTTCCCACAGACGATTCAACTCTTGGTCAAGACTCTCATCGGCTCATTTGGCCTTTAAATGATGATCATTGTTGTTATTATGTAGTGTCAAAAATCAAAATTTGTCCCAGTCTAAATCGTCTTGACGGGATATTTATCAAAAAGTTCCACAGTCTTTATCCTACCGTTCTATTGTCTCTGTGTAATAAATGTTTCGAAGAAGGGAACTTTCGGAATATTTGGAAGCAAGCTCTTCTTAAATTGATTCCCTACATCTTGCTTACTTCAGCAAAAACATATAATCCGATGACTCTCCTGCGAAATTTGGGGAAGACTTTAGAGTGATTGATTGCTACAAGGCATAGTACTTTGTTTTCCGAACAATCCTCACTATCCTCGAATCAGTTTGGTTTCGTACAGGTAGCGGTACTGAAGAGGCCTTGGGGAACCTCCTTTCTTTGGTTAAATTAAGCAGTTGAAGATACATACTGGCAAATTCTGTAGACTTTTCAGGGACATCCAAAATAAGCTTTTCTATAACCAAAGGAGCACGCTACTTGCATTGTATCGAGCTTGCCAAACTGTTTCCACCACTGCTTTATAGGTGGTTAATGCCTCTTGACTTGTGTCTTGCTTAGAGGAGACTCTGCTTCTACATCCATGGAACTTCAATTAGTTATTGTAGCATTACCATTCATCTACAAAATAATATTAAGACCAAGAAAAAAACGCTACTTCAGCAAAGGCAGGATCTTTGGTCTAACATGCAAGGGAGTGTTATCTCCAAATTAATTTCTCACGGACTTATCTCCATAAGGGTTAGGCTTGCTTCCTTCCACCTTTCTGATACTTCACTCTCTCTGTGAGCAACTTGAAGACTAGGTTCATGTCCTGTATCATTGTCCCTAGTGCGAAGACCTTCGTCATCCCCTGGCTTCCTCCAACAATCTTTTCTTTCCTGGCCACAAGGCTGAACGTCTACAATCCAAAGATACCTTCACTCAATTAAAACCGTTTGCTGGCAAGGTCTTTTGTAGACGATGTACACTGCTGACTCTATTCCTTCGCCTGAAAGTGGCACACATGTCACGTCCTCCACTGCATATTGGAATCACCACTGTTCATACTGAATGGCCATTGTAATATATCCTAACTGTATCCTTTTCCTTTAACAAAATAACCTGAGTTGAATCCATTTTTTCTGTTTTTCTTGGTTTTTTAACTTAAAGAATGGTTCCGGAAGCAGAATAAAACACGCGCATTGCAAGAAAGAGTTCCACCCATCCAGAACTCATTCGACAAAGAGTTGTGAGCTGGGAAGGGGGAAGGAAAGAAATAAAAAGAACAGGAACTCGCTGTAATCTCTCAAAATAGGTGTTTATAATATCACGCATTCTTTCGTTCGGCCTGCAACTTCCACTCTCTCTCTTTTCTTCTTCTCCGGGTGTTTATCACCAAGTTTGAAGGAAGTTGGAGCGGAATGATTCGTGGAAGCTAATAAAGGCGGCCACATTCCTTTCACTTTAGCAGCAAACACTTGCGGCTGCCTTCAAGATTGTGATGTTTTAATAAGTCGTGTGGAAGTCGCCTAATTTCCATGTTATAACGCCACACCACAATCCTCCTTAAACCTCTCGCTACTTGGAGGGTTGCGCACACACACACACACTAACTGAGTTTCGCTTCTGCTTGTTACTTGACGCAGAAATTTTAATAAAATTGCTGCCGGCAGGGCCTTCTAATGTTCACTTTTGTAAATTGAAAACTACATTTCAACTTTCCGATCGTTTCGCCGTGTGCTCTGTTACAAATTGGGGTCATTTAAAATGTCAGCCGCTTTTCGGCGCCGTTTCTATTTCTCATTCCATCCTTATTTTTATTTGTAGTTACGTCCACGTTTCTACGTCGGACCGGTTTCGCTATTTCGTTACGTTTCTGCAGAGAGGGAGAGGGAGAGTGTGGAGAACGAAACAACGAAGTCGGTTTTTGGCTCACGTGAAAGCCGGTCATTAATGCGCGCAACAGATCCCGATACTTCGGCCCGTTTCTTATTAGGGACGCTGTTATTCGAATGTTAATGCCGCCTTAATTCTCGCTAATGCGCGAGCAGCTTGGGCTGTTTCGAAATGCCTCCACCCTCCTCAATACTGTATTTGCTTTTTATTGAATTTCGCATTAAAGTGGGTTGTTTCGTGCAGTCGTCTGAAGGATATCTCCGGGTTGAGCTGCAAGAAGGAAAATGGCAATTTCTGTGTGCAGATTGACAGGGGAATAGAGAGGGGGGGCAGAAATACAGAAGACACATAGAAAGAACGAGAGGGACAGAAAGAGTAAGAGAGAGAGAGAGAGAGAGAGAGAGAGAGAGAGAGAGAGAGAGAGAGAGAGAGAGAGACAAAAAGAAAGAGTGATAGAACGAGAGAGAAATTGAAAGAATCAAAACAGGGAGATAGAGCGAAACAAAGAACGATAGATCGAGATAGAGAACAGAAAGAATCAAAACAGAATGAGTGATAGGGCGAGATAGAAACAGAAAGAAGGAAAACAGAGAGAGTGATAGAGCGAGAGCGAGAGAAACAAAAGAAGCAACGGAAAATTGAGAAAAATAAAGCAAAACAAGGAGTAGAGAGGGGTAAGAGAGAACGAGGAAATGTAATAACTAAGAAACGAATAAAGAGAGAATAAGAAATGAAAGAAATAAGAGAGAATGAGAGCAAAATAAAAAGGACAAGAGAAAAGGCAGAAAGAAGAAAAACTGAAAAGAGAGAATTAGAGAATAGACAGATAGCGTGAGAGACAGAGACAGAGATAAACTAGGCGACAGAGTGAAGGGAAGGGTGAAAAAGAAAGCAAGAGAGAAAAAATAATGATGGATTTAGCGAATGAGAGTGACAAATCCGGTGAGCGTGTACGCGCGTGTGAGAGAAAAATAGAAAGAGAGATAAAGAGAGAGAGAAATACTAAATAAACACAAAGGAAACGGGAAGAAACGAAAGAAAAATGAAAAAGAGAGAAAGAAGGGGGTTGAAGTCGAGAAGGAAAACATTAAGAGAAAGAATAAGAAAATAATGAATGGATAAGAATTAAAAGAAATAAATAAGAAATAAAAGATATAAGAGAGATTGAGAGAAAATTAAAAGGGACAAGAGATAGAGAGAGGTAGAAAGAAAAATAGAAAAGAGAGAATAAGAGACAGATGGACAGCATGAGACAAACAGAGAAAGAAGAAAGAGTATAAGGATACAGAGAGATAAATAAACAGAAAGAAGGAAAGGAAAAATAGGAAAACAGGATGTGTTTGTGAGAGAGAGAGAGAGAGCGAGAGAGAGAGAGAGAGAGAGAGAGAGAGAGAGGTTGTAGAAGAAGAAGAAAATTAAACGAAACTAAACACATTTTCGTAATTCTTGTTTTTAATGAACGATCAAATATTCGGACTTCCACGCGCACCTCCAAACGATACGTCACAAGCAGCCACCCCTTGTTTCGTTCGCTCGGTCGCTATCTGCACTCCGATTCTGCTGACTTTTGTATTGTTTGCAGGCGCGTGCCGTTGTAGACAGACGTGGCCGCACTTCATCCACTTGTCAACAAAACGTGTACAAAGAATCCTCCGTTCAACATTTTTATTCTCCGCAGTTCTTTGCGTGGCGACTTCACAGCCGTCACCGAGCCAAGATGTGCGTTCGAGTGGAAGACTCCTGCGGGGGAACGCACCGACAGAACTCGAACAAGCGTCGTGACAGAGAACACGCGCCACTTGTGTTGCTGCAGGCGACAAAATTCTGGCAAACATTCAGAAATTGTAATAATGCTGTCATATCTGCGCCCACCGTCACGAGGCTGCGAACCTCCCTCCCGATAGGGTACCGGACGCGTGTGTGTGCGTGCGCGCATCACACCGACCCCGACTACGAACATACGTGCTCGATGCCGTTGCTCGAGTGGACGAACGCGAAACTTTTTCTAGTTCTTCAAAGAGAATAACGTAGAAATATGATTTATGTTAGAATATTAAACATTCCGTTAGGTGGCGCCACCTTTTGTTCTAAGGAGCCATCCATAAATCGTTCATTTATTTATTTTTTTATTTAACTGAGTTCATTAACTTTACTCACACCAGGGGTCACTGTAGTTTCTACTCCAAAATAAATAAATAAACTGTATTATTTTCTCCAATTTCGCTTTGTAGAATAGCAAAAATTCTCTTCACTCGATAATATACTTTGTATGACGTCATACAAGTGCTGCGCGCGCAGCACTCGCATGACGTCACAGTCTATTCCGCGCTTATTCCAAGTTTATAACTTCGGATTCTGCGCAGTTGCAACTTATTCAGGCCTACGTTAAATAACTCACCAGCGAGAGAGATATTTTCGTATAAATATATAATTAATATTTAAAGTAGAAAGCTGTGTTTTGGGTGCTTCGATGATGGTATTCACCTCGTTAAGTTTGAATTTAAATAGTTCATAAATTGCAAACAATGTTATATCCGTTTGCTTGAATGATTTCAATGATTTATTTTGTGATTCTGGAGCTAAAGTTTGTACGAAACTGTGTCGAGAATCTTGACAAATACGCTACAAGAGACACCCTGCGGTCTTGTATACTTATAGTTTATTTTAAAATAAATAAATATGCCTGTAATATTTAAATGTATATATTTAATATTTATGTATTACATATTTATGGATTAAATATATAAAAATATATATGTATAATATTTTGAACATATATATATATGAATAAAATTTTAATATTTTTTAAATAAAGATTATTTGTAGCTTTGCATGTTTCCGGATATTAATGGTAGGGTAGTTTTATCGGTATTCATGCGTGAATATTGCATACGCTAATCTTTAATGATTTAAACCTGGACAGTTTCAACTGACCAATGAAGATGAAGAAAACTGCGCAAAATAAAATCATTAATTCGAGAAATTAGAGTATCTCGCCAGGTTTTCATTATTGGACAGCGTTGAGGAAAGAAAGAAAGTTGGAATCGTTTGATATTTATGTCGGAGCTAAACAACAGAGGGTCTACATTTTCTCGAAGGATCAACTCGCTCCGATGAACGTAGAAAAAGTTGCGCTGTGGAGCATCAGGAATAAAATGCAGGAAATAGGAACATTATATCCTGGGGCTACTTCAGACCTCCTATCTATACAGAACGTGGCAAGACACAGGACAACGGGGACCACTGATCATTGAAAGCATCTTTTTTTTTGCGCTTTTTTCTCGTCTTTCTTTACCAAACTATAGCTTGGAGGGCAGGTACGACCTATATAAAGCACTTTCAAGAGAAGAAAGGCCAGAGAGAGAGAGAGAGAAAGAGAGAGAGAGAGAAAGAGAGAGAGAGAGAGATTCTCGTTCTTTCAACACTAAATAACAAAGGATTTGGTAGTGCCTTTACGGCTTCGAAGAAAAAATAAAGAAGACCAAAATATATCGAAGTTTCTTGAAGCTTTTTTCTTTCTCTCCCTTCCCCCCCCTTTTCTTCAGGAACTTGCCATTTAGGACTCTTGCGAAATGGGTGATGGCAGAAAAATATCACAAAGTACTGTTGTAACAGAGCAAAGCTGAAAACTGTTTTGGACATTTACGATGAAAATAATCCAATTCTATTTACACTTACTATCGGTCCCGGTTTTAAATCTTCTAAGACTTTGTAGTAGAAAAACAAGCAAAAGTTGTGTTTGCACGTCTGTGACGGAGGATTCTGTCAATACGAGGCAGCTTCGATCAGTTTCATTAACGAAGCATTCAGAGTAGCCTTGATACGATTTGACGAAGAACTCCAATGAAAAGAAGAGGAGAAAAAAGATAGACAGAAACAGGAAGGGGGTACTTTTACTTCAGTTTCTTTATCGTACGTGCAGTTGGAAGATGATTGAAATTATTGGTTGTCAAAAAGAGAAAATGCTTATCGCGTGTTCAATTATTGAAAGAGCAGATCTTGGATCGAGGTTATTTGCAACAGTGACAGTTCATATTTCTTAGATAATCCCATTATTTATGTGGCATGCATGGAATGCGCAAATGCTCTCAACGTTGCCAGTATTAATAGGATTTTCGACCGATCAGCTTACGAAGTAAAAGTTCTCGCAAAAAAGAATGCATTTTCCTAATGAAAGTAGACAAATTTCAGCATCTCGCATCCCATACACGTTAGAGATAAACGTCTGTGCTGTTAGCACTTGAAAGATATTAAGTAGTTGATGAAAAGCCTTTCCAAAACAGAAGAAAGCTTTTTACGAATGGCTTTTGGACGATAAATCGCATTTTATGAATCTCTTCTTGGTGAAGCTGCACCTTTCTCATTCACTCCGAGAAGGAAATGAATTCTTTAGGAACAAAAAACTGATAGAAATTATTAGCAAAGAAAACAAAGGAGTATTTTAAACAATGAATAAAATTGCTTTTACAGTAGGTGCCAAAAAATATGCGGCAAAATATCTTAATTTAGTAGTGCTATTTTATTTCTGTGCATTTTATTTTGGAACATACTGTATGTTAAACTTGAGCTTCACAAAAACAGTAATACATATGTTCGTACTTGTGATTTTACGGTACCTAGGAAGCACCTTAAGTGCTGGAACCACAGTATGCGTCTCCCTCTGCCCTCGTGGGTAGCACAGTTGGTAGAATATTCTTCCTCCAGACACACTTGATGAAAAAGACCTCAGTTGGAGTACTATAGATGATGGGAGGAATTTTTATCGGTTTTTTTTTAACAACATGGCCGAGTTAGTCGGTCTCAGGCGAGGGTAGGGTAGTTTTCCATCCAGCAAACAGAAAATTAATTGCTTAGTCGCTGATGCTCTTGCTTCTTCCTCTGACGCAGTGCTTTATTATTTAGAGTAGTGCCATACCGAGGCAACCTGTAGTGAAGTACCTCCTAAAAATCAGATTGATACACTTAGCAAATCCAGTTAATTCATAGGTAAATACAAATTTGAGGCACTTGTTCTAATCTGAACAACAATGTTCTATAGATCTTGTAGCGCGATACTCCTGTCCTAATATGGTTTTGTGGTGTGGCTGATAATGTGGTAATCTCTCTCCTTTCTTCCAAGCAGCTTTCTGAAGCCAAAACTCTTTAACACCATGTTAATCTTGTTTGGACAGTACTTGAATCCAATACGCTACAATTTAGTTTTCCACACATCATGTGATTGATTATCTGTTCTCCAGAGCAGCTAACTGATATCGTGGTTTACCCCACCCCCCTCACGGATATGTGAATGATGATACAATATTTCGCATACCGAGCTAGGAACGGATTCGGACTGAAAGCTACTTTGTGCATAAAGTAAAGCCCTCAGGATGGGGAATTTTTGATTGGATCTACTCGATGAGGATCTTCGGATAGGATTTCCCTAAATCGGGAGATTCTGATAAGATTTCCTAACTGGGATCGAAGCTTCCTAATGGAGATCTCGTGATAGGGTCCATAATTGTGGATATTTTTATTTTTTTAACTGATTACTTTCCAGTTGCAACAGAAATGGTTGAATAAACAAGATTAATAAAGGAACACCGGAAATGCCAAAATCCAAATCAACAACTCAAAGTATAAAAAAATCACTGAGGAATTTCCTGAAGTCTGTTGACAGTTTCTTAACAATACGATGTAAAGAGATTCGGACCAAGGGGTTAATTTTCAGTGAGTTCCGTGTAAATTCTCGCTTTGATTTATTTCCTTACAAACCCCGCCGACATTCTTGCGGTTTATCTCAATCGCATTCCCAAAGTCGTTTCTGCCAAGAAGTGCGCGGATTTGCCGAATTCTATCAGACGGAAGTGTTGAATTTCAATCGATTCTGTGTTACAAGTCACCTTCTATTAGTTCCCTCACGTGAGTCGAATGTTAACAACGCTTCGTGTTCCTCTCGCTACCTTGGGTCGCGTTAAGGAAGTGATCCCTTGTCAGGTCTGCAACAACACGCGCGCACGCTTCGCGACTGCTTCCGCAGATGCAGCTGTCCGCCAGCAGTGCGGTGGCCCGAACTGCGAGTGGGGGCCTACGTGGAATAGGAGGGGAGCGCGTGGGGTGAATCCGAAAGGACATTTGCATCTGTCGTAAGAAAAGGAGAAGAAACAGAGGGAAACACGACGAGAGACAGAAAAATAAGAAGAGAGACAGAGTGAGTGAGAAGATAAACAGAAAACTAGACAGAGCGACAAAGAGAAAAAGAAGTAATAAGCAGAGACAGAATGGCACAGAGGATAAGAGAGAGAGAGAGAATAGAAATGGGACACGGAAAGGGACAGACAGATACATATATAGAGAGAGAGACTTATAAAGAGAAACTTATAAAACAGCTAATGTGATTTGGCATTTTTGAAGTGGGTGGACTGTCTTTCCCTTTCATGTGTTCCTGCGTTTAGGGGGATTTAAACTTAGTTGCCGATTCCTCTAGAAACCGAAACAGCTTTGCATTGGGTTGCCCTGATATTGCGCTACTCTCAAACAAATGGTTAATGCGCCGTTTAGTTAAAAGATGCAACACTGATATGATAGTCTCTTTTACGAATCGCTGATCCCAAGTCAGGCATCCTCTTTTAAATAAATGACAGAAAAAAGCAGACAAGAGATCATTTGGAGATGTCGTTTGTTGGAAAGTAGTGTAATAACAAGGCCAGTTCCTGATGGCATTTCTCCATTTGTTGTAAAAATCTGTGCTGCTGAAGTTATTCCTGTTCTTTGCCTCCTTTTTTCACTTTCTTATTCCAAAGGTGGTTTCCCTTCCGCTTGGAAATTTGTTAATATTCAGCCAGTTCCAAAAAAAGGGTGAAAAACCGTTCCATCGTATTATCATCCTACTGCAATTACTTGTACTCTTTCTAAAGGAATGGAGAAATCAATTAACCGCCAACTCTTAAACTACCTAGAAACCTTCCGCCTGATCAACGATCGCCAGTATGGATTCCGTCAGTGTCGATCCACTGGTGATATTCTGGTTTATGTTACTCATCTATAGATAAATTCAAAGGAAACGTTTCATCAAACTCAAGCAGTTGCACTTGCATTTCAAAGGCATTTGATCGTGTTTGGCATAAAGGTCTCCTAAATGAGCTCCCATTTTATAGTTTTCCAACTGTTTTTTGTAATTGGGTATCCACTTTTCTGCGGGTGATCTCTGTCTTCTAACTTCTCCCCTAATGTAAGCGTTCCCCAAGGTTCAGTTCTTTCTCTCTTGTATTTTAATGGCCTTCTTTCATTGACCGGAAATCCTATCCACAGTTTTGCTGATGATAGCACATTGCATTCCACTTTCCTGTTTGAGATACCTTGCCATGCTCAAATGGCTTCAACTTCCCAAATATCCACTACAAATTCCTTAAATGCTGATCTCCAGTGGAGCAAACATAACTCAGTTGATTTTAATCCTTTGAAACTCAGTCCTGTTTTATATCTTGCAACAGATTCTTCTGCTCCAATCTTAAATGACACTCAGATTTCCAGGCAAGATCATATATCTCTACTGAGGATTACCCTGACTTTTAATCTCTTGACATAAGCACATTACAAATATTGCTTCCTCTGCACAGTGGCGTAGGAACGCCTGGATATTGGGGCAGGTGCCAAGGGCGCTGGTATCAGAGGGGCACCACTGACAGACCATATCAGTCCGTGTCAAGCTATTTCGACATTCGAGGCTAGCTGACGAAATGGCGCCCTTAGATGTCGCATCAGGATGAGAGCAGAGGGCGGGGCGAAAATTAATTTTTGCGTTTTCAGAGGGCGATTCAAGCCTGCGTGTATCCTTAAATCTCAGTAAATAGTTCATATTTGCCGTCCAGAACGCAACTTTTAAGGGACCAATCAGGCGACCGCTTCATCGGTACATACTCGAATGCACAGCACTTCGCCATTCAAGAACTGTGTACGTTCTGAGATACTGAATAAGTTCGAAGTTATAAATAATGTGTATATACTACTTTTGCGCTATATACACAGATGATCGTGAATATTGTGATTTTTAATTTAGGTGATACAGAAGCCTATGGTAGATATATGCTGATCTGTAATCAAGTCAAAAGGGAGGTTAAGCAGTCAAAGGCAGATTACGAGAAATCTTTGGAAAAATATGCAAAGAGTAACTTATGTAAACTCTAGAAGGAAGGGGATGAATCAGATTGGTTCATTTCATGTCGAGGGTTCAACTGTTGATGATCCTGCTTAGGTATCTAACAAACTGAATCAGTATTTTGGATCTCTATTTACAAATGAGGAGTTATTCTGGGAGGGGAATGTCAGAGGTGCATTAAACCCTGGAAATGAGCTAAATGAGAGCCAAATGGAGCAGAAATTGTTGAAGATGAAAATAAGAAAGGCACTTGGAGTGCATCGGATCTATCCAGTTATATTGAAGGAGGCAGCAAAGGAAGTAAGTAAACCCTTAGCCATAATTATGACAGGTTCCTTGGACTCAGGGAAGGTACCCATGGACTGAGGATGTGCAAATGCGACCCCAGTTCAGAAAGGAGGATCAAAGGGTGACACGAGTAATTAACGACCTGTTAGTTTAACTTGTCTTCCGGGGAAAATAATGGAATCACTGGTTAAAGAAGCACTGCACGATCATCTAGACAAGACTTCAGTTATAGCTCAGACACAGCATGGTTTTGTTAAGGGGAAGTCTTGTCTGACCAATTTGATTGGATGTAAAAATTTATTTTGATATCATATACTTGGATCTTAGGAAAGCTTTTGATACTGATGATATTGATGAAGGTATATCAGGCATTCACTTCAGCGAAACAATAGATCACCCTTTGTTGGGGTACAGGAAGACCACTCTCTCATAAAACTGTAACAGGGTGCTTACAGTAGAAGATTGACCAAGGCCTATTGTCCGAATGTGGAATACCCTTGATCTGTCCACTGGCTATGGATACACAGAAAGTAGTTGACCAGCTCGACTTCTCGGTATGTAGTACGTAGTAGCAGAGGTATGTGATACAAAAAAGCAAGCTTATGCAGCATCAGCCAAAAAAAAAAAAAAAAAAAAAAAAAAAAAAATCCCATTTCACACATCCATTCTCTTCAAAAGTTTGTCGAGTTCCTCCTTGAATTTATTTAAACTATCAATTTCTATAACAAAAGATGGAAGTCTGTTCCAACAATCAACTACCCCCTGGCTAAGGTAAATTTCCGCACATTTATTCTATAACTGTCTTTCTCAATTTGAATTTATGCTTCCTCAGGCTCATAATCTGAACAATAGGAGGCCCTTAATCCCATCAGAATTAAGCCTGCTCAACCTTATACGCCCTTAATACCATACTGCTCCAATTTGTACAATAGTCTCCCATGTGTAACAGTATCAAAAGCTTTCTTGAAATCCAAGAGTATCACATCAAAATTATTTTTTGCCTCCAGCTCCTTTGTGACCACATCATAGTATCCAATCAAATGTGGGACAAGAAGTTTGATAGGTTTTACGGGTACCACTAAGTTGCCGATGGTAATCTTTTAAGCCAAAGAGATTACTATTGTGCTTAGCAACAGCAGTTGCTTAAATTTATTGAAGGCGAGAGGAGCGAACAACGCATACCCAGTTAAGTCTCTCGTAATTCATTAACCACGTAATCTCATATAGAAAATTTTCTCTGTTCTACAAACACTATTTTAAATGTAATTTGCGAAGGGGAATTCAAAAAAATTCGCTAAACAGAAAAATCTGGTATAAAGAAGTTCGTTAAACAAAGGTCAGACTGTACTTATTATTATTTATTATGATAATTTTATTTACGCGCCTTTGTACGATGGTTTTACTAATTATCGTAAAAAGGCGCGTAGCCACGAATTTGCCAAGGGCGTCAAAAACCTAGCTACGCCTCTGCCTCTGCATCAAAAAAACTCGCTTTCGCTCCCAGCGTTGCTTTTCTTTCAAACAGCTTCTCACTCTGTGCAACTCGTAAATCCGCTCTATCTACCATGGAAAATTGTTCCCTCATCTGGGGTGGTGCTCCCAAAACCTCTCAGTCTTCTAGATTCCATTCAAAAGAAGGCAGTCAGGTTAATTAATGACCCATCTGTAACGAAGTCTCTCCATTCTCTTTCTGATAAACGATCTGTTTCTGCTGCATGCTTTTTCTACAGATACTTCCAAGGGCCCTGTTCTTCCAAATTGGTTTCTGTAATTCCCGCTCTCTATTCCAAACCAGTCCGAAAACGTGCCACGACCAATGAGCATTCTTTAACTGTCGAACTTCAAATTCACAGAGCCAACTTTTCTTCTTCCACATTTATTCTTTTCTGTTTTCTGGAACGACCTTCCTTCTTACGTATTCGATGAAAATTACAATCTACAGAAATTCAAGTCTAATGTCAACAATTATCTTCTTTCAGCTTCTCAACCTTCAACCTATGCACGGTACAAGTACTATAGGTTCTAATACCTCTCGTGCTTGCCCATTTATTTATTAAAAAAATAAATAAAAGGACAGCTCGTTGCGTAGTTTTGTCTGCTGTGAATGTAGTCTTGTCCACTACTCAAGCGGCAGGAAGTGACATCGTGATGAGTGGTATTTTCTGTTGGTACGTGCTGGCTCCACTCATATCTTTAGATGGTTATGTCACCTTCAATTAACATCATTCTGTCGTTTTAGACCAACTTCACCCTGCAATGCATCACTTTTACCTGGAATGCGATGGATTCTTTAAAGACGACAGCGCAACTATCCACCTTGAAAAAATTGTACCTGAATGGTTCGAGAAACACCACCAAAATTTCCAAGATCTATTCCATATCTCAATCCAACTGAGGAGTCTGGGTTATGTTGGAAAGGGCTTTCAGTTCTCTACCGACCACAATACAGCAACTGACAAACGTCCTGATGGAAGAATGTCAAATGTTCAGCCAGACAATCAGACGCCCAGTGGAATCCATGCCACAATGTGTATGAACTATAAAACGGGCGAAAGGTGGCTCTACTAGATGTTGAATTAAGGTATCTAAGTTTCTGTGCAGTGAGTGTATGTAGAGTAGAAGTCAAGCTGAAGTTACTTGGTAGGAACTAGAATTTTTTTTGGTTCGGCGCACCTGCTTATCAAATACTTTTTGTTCAGTGCTTCTCAGACGACCTCATTTGCAAGAAGCACAGCGTTGCGATGAACAACACGGCATAAACAGAGCTTCGCAAAATGACTGGGGGGAGGGGAATAACTGCACGAGCCACCAGCGCAGAGGACAAGATTTACAGCCACAATCACCACCGCGCTCGCCATGCAAAGTGAGGGTTGTCACTCTGCACGCAGATCACATTTCACCCGACTAATACACGCCGACACACGCAGTCATTATTTGGGAGACTTACGGGGGTCGTTAAAGATGCAAAAGCCCACCAGGAGGCCACCTTCTCGGCCGCCGCGCAATAGCGAACAAAAGACGGAACGCCAAGATGGCCACAACACAACAGCGAAGCTCGCGCCGTCATTATTTGCCCCCCCCCCCAAGACAACATTCCAAACACCGACGACCACACCTTCAGCACGCCCATGTGGCGTTCTGCGGAGAACCGACTTACGGCCGATTGCTCCGTATTTCATCCTCGACTTCGCTTGACATCGTCATCAGTGTCTGTCAAAACATCGTGACACGTCTGTCCATTCGAAGTCTCTTTTCTCTAACAAACCCGTCTTTTTTCTTCTTATTTTTCCAGAGTATTCTGTAGATGCACGTGCTCCCCAGCGTGTGTGCGCGCATTAGCGGTTGATGGGCAAGTCGCTCCACTTCGCGTCCTCCCAGTGAAATTGGCTTCGGACATCGGAAGGACGTTGAATGTTTAATAAGACGCGTTTATCTTCTTATGGACCCCCCAATTAGCAAATTTTTTTAAACCAAAAATTGTCGAAACGATCGAGGCAGGCATTCTTCAGAGAAGACTGTCCAAAAAGAAAACTCTGGCGTTCCGAAGAGAATTTTTCTAAAAGCTTCTGGGAGCGAGGCTGTGCCACCTTATCGTATGACTCTTACTCCGCGGATTATCGACGCTAAACATGTCGGTGTTTTCGAAGAAAGGCGATTTTTAGCGTCCTCCTTGTCGCCCATTAATAAAGCGAAGGTGGAATTTTTGTAGCCTTTCACGTTTTTGGAGTCATTTTTCATCGGCCGTGATGGATGGTCTCATCACCTCCGTCCTCGACTTAAATAAACATTTGATCGCGCCGTGTCACCTCCTCCAAGTCGCAGCGTGTTACCTGTCTCTGAATGATGGATGAGAAGCATTTAACGAGGGGATAGTTCTGTCTAAACACCTTGCAGCCGTTAACACCCTCCTCAGACACACTCTAATTACAGATATTTAGTTAGATAAAGACGGAAATCGATCGTGCTTACCGTACAACTGCCGTTGATTACTTCCTCTGTGTGTGTGTGTGTGTGTGTGTGTGTGTGTGTGTGTGTGTGTCGCATTGTGTTCGTATGGATTTTCAATTTGAAAAGCCCACCAGAAAGTTATTACGAGTTCTTACCGATGCTTCTGAGGTTAACGCCTTACAAGGATTTCGCAGAGGTTATCTGACTCAAAGGGCAAGGATTCTTGTATCGCAGAGAAACAGGGGAGTGATCAGTTGCTCAAATGGCTTTGACTAGTGTATCGCTACGTCTTAAATGGATTGGCCCTTATTGTAGGAGTAAAGGACGTTGAATATTAAAAATATCTTTTTTTTTTTTTGATTGCAGAACTGGTGATTGAAGACCATTCTTTCTCTGAAAGTTAGATAAGACTTCTTCACTTTGTTTCACGCTAAGATTTTAGTAAACCAATATTTCATCAAGGTAAGAGATCTGGGAGTTACTCTCTGTGCTCTTATTCAAAACAACTGTACTCCCTTAACTGGAGTTTGCTTCTCCTATATGGAACCCACACTATGCATACTTCATACAGCAAATAGAATCGCCGCAGATGAAATTCATCCTCTATTTTTCCTGAGGTAATCCCGTGTTTTACCACCGAATTTCTACTCGAATCTGTGTTCTTACTTCAAGTTTCAACCTTTGGAAACTCGGCGAACTGTTTTTCGATCTGAAACTGTTGTACCACAACCTCACTAGTTCAACCTACCAGCCGGATCTTTTATGCCATATTGATCTTCACGCTCCAGCTATGGCTACTAGATAGAAGACTACATTCCCCATCGGTAACTGTAGATTAGAGATAATATCCAGGAACTCCTTTAAAAGAACATTGTCACTCATGAAAACGTCTGATCTGGATATGGCTATAGACAAAAAAGAGTTTCACATAAATGTTTAGGTGGTTGGCGGATGAATTCAATGTTTAAGATGTCCATCAGTTCGTATGTGCGTGTACATGACGATGTATCCTGCAGCTACTTGCTCTCTGCGATTTTGCTCATGGCACTGGACTTATGATGTCATGAATGCCTTTTTTATATCTTTGATTTAAAATAAATAAATATCCAAAGCACTCTTACATTAAGCTGCAGAACATCGGTATAAGGCGAGTGAATCAAAAAAGGGCAGCATCGCTTCTGAAAGAAATTTCATTTTGGCCGATAACCAACAAAATTGAGGGAAAACCAGAGGTGGTACATAAATCCCGGGTACTAGGTATTAAAAATACGTAACTAGATCAAAACATTTAGAAGAAAACCTCTTCTTAACTAACTTTTCAACCAAGGTGATTAAGGGTGGTAAAATTCTAGATTTTCCCCAGCTCCTACATAATCTTCCAGTAAGGAGGCATCAGGAGGCAAGCAGAGACAGAAGAAATCAGAGTCCTTGAACAACAGACGAAAAACCTCCTTTGAAACCACGAGAGAATCCGGATTTAGAGCAATGCGTATTTTAAGATTAAGGACAGCCAGACTTCTTAAAATGAGATATGGAAAATATATTTAATTTAAATGTCATATTAACCGTTCCTTAGGAATGCGGTCTTCATGATTTTTGTGTCTCGCCATGAAAATCATGAACCAAAGCTCCTTAGCCGGTGTTTCATTGGCTAATATTTTGGCAGAGTAGTATATCTAGATGTTCCACAAGCGTTTAAAACATTCAGAATATTCTCGATCTTATTGGCGTCATATGTAAGAAAATCCAACGTCGGCTCTCTTTTTCTTTGGTAGGGGAGGGTGAGGGAGATGATTCTGAGCCATCGTGGATTTCCGTGATCATCAACTAGTCATCCTCGGCTCTACGGGATGCTGATTCATTAATAAAGCGAAAGAGGATTCTAAGAGAGGGGATGCTTGAAAGTACAATGTCATCTCGGTTATCTGTTCGCAACAGAATGTTCATTAACTTCGTAGAATCCCCAGCGTTGGTCCTAATTAATGAAGCTTAAATGAGGGAGGCATTTCTCATAGAGGTCTGGCCAAAAGGGACCAGTTTCCTCCGCTATTTTCCCCTCTTAACAATCTTTCCTTTGATATTAAGTGAGACAAATTTGCACTTCCACGTTTTCGTGTGTTAGGAAGAAAGGGCTTGCACTAGACCTGTGTAAGATTGGTGGAAAACGCATAATTCGGCCTCAGATTTATACCAAATCTCTTGAGATCGAATGTGATTTGGGAGAAAATTTAAATATGCCTCTTTGGAAAGTATTAATTTAGTTAATGCACAGTGTTAGAATTATAAAAGGCTTAACACAACAGATTTAGATAAAACGAAAATGTCAGTGAAGAATGTCTAAAAGAAATTAAGAGAAGACACGGAAAATTCTAATTTTGCAGGTTAATTTTTTCCTCAAAGAGGTATGGGATGTTAACCGCCATTCTGACTATGATTTTAATACGTACAGTACACTAAGAAGATACTAAAATTGGACCACCTACCTAACATCGAGACGGTCCTTCATCTACTGCTCTTTTTTCTCCTTTATGATCTAAATGAGATTTATGAGATTTTTCCGGCCCGTGAAGAGTACTGGTGCAAAATGCATGGAGCGATTGATTGTGTGCGGTTACTATTATTACCGTTGGTCCCAGTACAGTCCCAGCATAGTCTGTGAGTAGAGGTCTCCAGTACAGCCTGAGACTCATACTTGTTATACGGTAAACTTTCTTTGATTAACTGGCATTTTGGGTGAGCTTCTGCTTTATTATCTTGGTAGAGTGTACTCCGTCTGAGTGATCACCCTACATCCTGCAGTCATATGCTCCATTGTATCATCAACAACATGTGTCATCTGTTACTCGGAGTCCTTGGCGATGTATTTCCTGAAGTACCTAGTGTTGATTACCTGGCCTCGGATGGTAAGCATGAATTCTTAGGCAGATGGGCTCAGCCCATCTTCCTAATTTTTCTAGACCTTCTTGCAGAAGCATACCTTCATTACTGTCATTAACCACCCTGCCAACATTTATATCATCTGCAAACTTAAACATTAACCTCATATACCCTCATCAATATCATTGATAATTACAGAAAACAATAATGGGCCCAGGATCGAACCCTGTGGGACTACACTAATAATATTAATCCACGAAAAGCAGTGTCCATTGTTAACGGCTCTGTCTTCTCCCACTCAACCATCCCTTCATCCATAGCAGTAACTTTTCCTTAATGATACATTGTTCCAGTGTGTACAGCAATCTTTTATGTGCAAAAGTATCATAAAAACTGACTCAACATTGCACTGGCTACCGATGTCAACTGGATGTGCTGCCTTAGATTTTATGTGCTTCTTAACTAAGAACATAATCCCTTCCCCCTCCTATCCTAGTTGTCCTTTCCGTACACATAAAAAAAAAGTAAAGTACAGCCATTATCAACCCATTGCAGGATGGAAGCCTCCTCAACAATTCATGCTGAGGGAAATGGATCATAATCTGCCACGCTGGTCCAGTGCGGGTTGGCAGATCGACCGTATTCAGCAGTCAGGGGCTTGAACCCCGGTCTACTCAAAGAGCGTGTGCTACTGCACTCCCGCTCTTGCCCACTCGACTACGGAGGCCGTTCTGTACACATTGTACTCCCCAAATTCCAAGTCTGCACTGCTTATATCTATGTGACACCACGTCTCTGATATCCCAGCAATGCCAGCATTTGATGTGTTCACCAGCACTTCAAATTCATCAAATTTATTTACTATAGTCCTAGCACTGGTGTACACGCACCTGTTCTTGTTCTTAGTTATCCTAACGTAGCTCATGTACTTACATGTTCCATGATGACCAACACATGCCTTGAAATCCCTGGCACCTTGCTGTCCAAGCTGCTACTCATTCCAATAGAAGCACTGCAAAAATCACTTTCATCTCTGCCTACGCCTACTGTTGATCTATTATTCTGTGAATTCCCCAAGCTAGTAGTTTTCCGATCCACCTAATCCTGCCCCAATAGCATCAACAAAGATTTTTTGCACTGCTTCTATGGGCTGAGAAGTGGCAACTGAAGTTTAACTTTGACAAATGCAAGGTACTGCATATGGGTAGCAATAACCCAAGAGAAACGTACCAACTGTGTGGTACTACACTCAGGGTACTGAGTATCATTGAAAAAATGGAAATGAAAGGGACTTGTGTGAGTAATATGGTATAAATTAGGGACCGTATCATGAAGTATTAAGAGAAATTCTGTAAGATGTTTTGTGGAATCAATTAGGCCTACAAGCGCTTTCTTTGATAAGAGACTTTTTCCCTTGACTTATAGGGATAATATGCGAAGAACAGTGGTTCGTGAAATGTTTAAATCAAAATAGAAACTCCCTTTAATGGAAAACAGAATTGGAGTTGAAGGCAGAATTGCTGCATTCAGGTTTGAGTGTCTACAAACACAGATTACAAGCGTATAGATAATGTTCTTTGATCAAAAGTGACCCCACCGATAACTTGACCTCTCGCTGGTCCGAATGCATCCCGTTACATAAATTGATGATGCGGGGAACGATAGCTTCCAAGCAATGGAGATAACAAGCATTAGATGATTCATTTGTCTCTCTCGGCTGTGGTTAAAGTGCGCTGGTATTATTATGGACAGTCCGAATGAGAGCTTAATGCTTTCTCTGATGCGACTTTTACTAAACCACATTTACCGCATGGCTGTATGCTAATTGATGAGAGCCAGGCTGAGCTGGGCTCATTAAAGTCCAGTTCGGGCTTAGCACTCTTCGTACAACTGTCTACAATATAAATGGCCATGGATCTGTTTCCCTGCCTCCAGTCATTTAGAAGGTATTAGCGATACACGAGTAATTAGGGAACTCCTAGTATATTAAGGGGAATACCACGTGAGTGGATAAAGGATTGGCTGCAGAGGTAAAGCCAGGGATTTTAAATCCCAGCGGCGGCTGCGGTTATTCTACACTTAAGGTACGAAGATCTGGCATCTCGCAACAGCCATCTAGGAGTGAATGCAGTTCCACATTAATTAAATTCGCACTAAAACTGAACAGAATTGACTCAAAAATAAAACCCTAATTAATATTTGTAAATGTTTGAGAAAGTTACCCAAATATGAATTTAAATTCATTAAAATTTTCTGTCTCCACCTTGGGGACTTCTTGCAGCTGCTTTGGATGGACTTATACTACAACGTTTGATAGTTAAGTTCCAAGCTGAGTAAGTTTATAGAGAGCACTGCATCATGGTCCTACGTGCAATGGACTCAGTCCTGGAATTTAACTGTGGTATATTATAAATTAAAATTTCTTTTTTCGAAGAGGTACTCACCTGCTCGCACATGGACCTCTCTACTCCCGATAACCCCGACTGTGTTGGAGCCGATACACTTGTAGACAGCGGCATGGACATCCTGTTGGTATTTTTGTGGAGAAAAAGGCGGGAAGACTAGAGAACCATCGGGTCGTACATGCCGGAGTCCTGGAACATCGCGTAAGGGTGTTCCATCTTGGTGAGACCATGTGATCACAGGCGAGGGGTTGCCCTGAGCTGAACACTGGATGACCGTCCCTGTGTTGTTGTTGAAGTCAACATGGCTCGGAGGTTCCAGGAGGAAAGTGGGTCCTTGCTGACTTTCCACTGACGCAGTTCTGGCTAGAGCTGCAAGACAAATTGAGTTTAATGAGAACAAAGCACACATTGAACTTTATTATATACAACATATCCTAACAGGACTCGTTATTGAATTGCATTTTAAAAGAGTGTCTTCATTCAAAAGACATTAAATACGAGGTAATTAAGCACCTGAGGTAAATTTTCCTTTCTGGTGTCCGATAAGTGTTGCGTACTTATTGGACAATATCCGCTTATTGGACAATCCACTGGCCAACGATCGATCGAGGTAGCTATGACAACAGAGCACAAGATCCTATCGGATATGCAACGAGATATTTGTAGACAGGTACCAGAAAGCAATTGCGATAGTAGTAGTATTTGAGGAGCAGTACAACATTTATTAGAGCAGTGCGTAATATGGGTTTTTACGAAAGGAATGTCTGTTTATTTAAAACTTATCTTGTGTCTGAATACTAAGAGACATCCAGTAATGAATGACCAAACAAGACTGAAGCAAAACATCGAGAAGTGCACTCGCACCATTGTAAAAATATTGTTCATAGAGTTGTATTAAATACACTAAAAGGAGGGCATGTATGTCATTACTGAGTTAGCCGCCCCAATCACCAGATCTCAATTTAATTGACCTCCTTTGGGGTGCTGTATGAGTTGTAACAAGTTTGCCACAGTAGGACCTAATCGCGTTTATGCAGTATGTCTAATAAAGTGGACACTCAGTGCAGGTAAGTATACTTTGTTGTGCATATATGAATCTGGAAGTACATGGTAAATTGAAAAAACTATTCAATCTTATTTTGTAGGAAGTAAGCCACAGAGTCGAAGTCAGTTTAATATTGCTTTCGTCAAAGTGTGCTTCCACCAATCAATCTTGCACAAACAAGTTTGTCACCGATGCCATTAATAACCGCTAAGGCGACGCTGGAAAATGAAGAGAGGGGAAGTTTAAAGGGCGTTGACACCCTGTAGAGTCACGGTCCAAAATAGAAGCACTTCAGGGACGGCGAGAAGTTAATAACACGTTATACAGGCTGTGAAAGGAAAGGGATGGGAAAATGGTACATGCGCATCTGGATTAGCAGTGAGTAGGTCAGATGAGGTTCCAAACATCTATAGAGTGGTTAAAATAGATGTATATTAGGTCACCAAAAAGTAACGACGTTATTATTGAAACCTACCATGAGTCCATCGACTATTCACAGACTACAAGTATTCTCAAGAAGAAATGGAGTATCTTTAGGAGGTGGTCTCGGCTTCACAAAAAAAAGAACCAAACAAGCCTTAAAACACAAGGACATTTAGAGCGGCCTCTTGGTGCTAATCCAAAAAAAAAAAAAAAAAAAAAACAAACTCTTCCTATCTTTTTCTCTCCTTCCATTCTGCACGCTAAAATCGGGACAGATGCGTGTGCACGTGCCCCTACATCCGAAAGAATATTTCGTTACATTTCGTCTGTCAGAAACAGAAAAGAGCGAACGAACGAACAAAGAATCTGATTCTTTTTTCCGCAGCATCGAGCCCATTTCTCCGCCGATCTATTTCCGTTTAGTTTGGTAGCGAAATGCGCGTGCCATAAATGGACCCTTCAGGTTTACCTGACGAGGAGAAATCTTTCACTCGCCGACATTGTGCTTAACAGCATCTCCAGCTTTCCGCCTTAGCGTATCGATGCGAGACATCCCCCCATCCCACCCCCCCTCCGGAGATCTGCTTCCAAGCACCCACTCGGTGCCGTTCCACCTCTTGATGTACCTGGGTCGGCCGCGCGGGGTTCATTTAACGATCACTTTGCTTCGTATCTGCTCTTGGGCAGCGCTTTCCTACCTGTCTTAGGCGATTCAGGGATTTGGACATTCTTAATCCTTGTCGGGGATTATCGATAATCTTAGTAAACCAAGAGGAAGGCGCGTAATTCGCGGGAGTGAGAAAGCGAAAGGCAAAATTCTTTTCCTTTTTGGCGTCTGCAAGCGAAGTCTCAATTCAGAAATCGATGCGCGGTCTCAGGCACCAAAAAAAAAAAAAAAGCCAAGACGGAGGTCTTATTTCCTGCGGCAATTTATGGATGAGTCATCACATTGCTAACGACCCTCCCTGCTCGTACCTGTGCATGCACAGTCAGCGCTGCTATTATGGGACTTTAAAGACCCGAAGCCACGAAAAGTGCACACGCATCCACCTCCCCTTCCTTTTTTTCATTCATATTTTTCGCTCCGAATATTTCTTTTAATGCCGATAAGAAAAGGCAAGAGAAAGGAGTTTTGACAACTGCTGCGCTGAATCCTTCCTCGCGAAGGCGCCTTTCGCCTTACTACGTAAACATCACACATCATTTATTCCCACGCCTGTTTTTATTCCAACTTTTCCTTTCTGTCAGCTCTTGGTGGAGCTGTGCTTATAATCACCGTCCTCCCCAGCTGCTAGAAAATGCGGGTTCAAATCCCTTCAATTATGCTAGGCAGGGTTTTTCGTCAAGCAAAACTGGAAAACTGGCCGAAGAGTCACAGAGAGCGCGCGTTATGTGCCGGAGTATTGTTGTGATGGAGCATCCAACCATCCTTGTACAATTCAACTCTCTTTCTTCGAATTTTTTCCAATGTTTTTCAATGTTGGAGTGACAGTGTGATTTGGCAGGGCGTATTCAGCCATAATAATTCCTTTAATATCGAAGAAAACAAGAAGCATAGTTTTCATTTTTGATATTCTTGCTTTATTGGTATGGGCGATTGCTATTTAGTCTTCCATTTCATTGCCTGTCTTAAAGTTTCCGACTCACACTGTAACAGCCAACTTTCATCGCCATTTGGTACAGTACTCAGATGTTTTTATCTTTTTCAATTTTTTCGTGAGTGGCGCAAGCAACAGGAGTCTGTGGATCCATCGTGCATGGTGCTCACGATCCAGGCAGATGGTGGTGGTTGCTTAATATGTGTCATGTTTTGATGGCAATAACTAGAACCCTTGGTGCGTATGTACCAACGTTTCACTGGCTAGGTCTACCGTCAGCTCTTTGGAGACCATGTGCAACCTGCCATGTTGCATTTTTTCCAGGACAGAAACGAGATCTTCCGAGATGATAATGCCCAGTGCCTTCGGGCTCATACTTTTCATGAGTGGTTCGAGAAACACAGTAGAGACCCCACCCATCTTGATTGGGCTCCAAATACTCCTGACTTAAATCCTGTTGAACACCAGTTGGATGTTTTGGAACGGGAAGTGAGGCATTTTTCAGGCAGCATGGCAGCAGATCCTTATGGACATCTTCTAGTGGAGTCAATGTTTAGGCGAATGGTTGCCCAAATATTAGGTAGGTGGTTATAATTTAGTTATCACTGAGTGAATGTATCAGTATCTAACATGTTTCCAATCAATAAACTCAATATTAATTTACACAAACTATCTTTTTTGACAAGTAAGATTGTTCTTCTTGAAAAGAAAGAATAAAGGAGAAACAATGAAATACAGAGATAGAAAATTTTGTGAGTAAACAGAACCACTCTTTTGAAATAAGATTCTCCGTTTTGCGTGCGATGGAATTTGAATGCACACACACACACAAAAAAAAAAAACCTAACTCAACTGTAAGGAAATTATAAGCAATGGAAGAAGGAAAAAGGCTCTTATTTTCCTTCTCTTATTACCACACCATGCTTCGGCTGCTTCGTATTTTCCTTGGGGATCTTGAATTCTTTCTTGTTCATCTCGGTCTTTACAAGAGACAGCCGAATGCAGTTCACCACCATGTAATGGGGCCTGGTCTATAGGCTGGTATTTGAGAAAATACGCCCGGGAGAAGTATTCTCCTCAATCATAAGCTCCCCAAACAATGAAACACTGACATGGGAACAGACAATAAATGAAATCCTGGATGGGTTAATAAAGCAGGACATAACAAACCCTGAGAGCCCCACACAGACAACCATCCGAATTCAGCACCTGACTTACAAAGCAACAGATAGAGAGGATGACTTCACACATGAGGAAATAAATGCAGCAATACTCTCCTTCACAGATGGAAAATGCCCAGGATTAGATCTGATAGAGGTAGCAATAATGAAGAGACTGTGGAAAACAAATAGCACAGTACTGGAAATCCTCTTCAACACATGTCTACATGAGGGCACCTTTCCTGCCCCCTGGAAAACAGCAAACCTTAAAGTCCTCATTAAACACCCTGATAAGCCCCCCAACTTAGCTTCCTCCTACCGCCCCATTGCCCTACTTCCTGTCATAGGCAAAGTCCTAGAAAAACTAATAGTAGGCAGATTCCTACAATACTATACCAAAAAAAATCTTTCCTCACACTGCCAATTCGGCTTCACCCCTGGCAAGTCAGCTGTGGGAGCTATCAAACAAGTTCTTAATACTATCACTTCATCGGAATTTAAATATGTCCTAGGTCTCTTTGTAGACTTTAAAGGTGCCTTTGACACCTTATGGTGGCAAAGTGTGCTGGCAAGGTTTCGAGAGGCAGAGGTCTCAATTCCGATCTATCGTCTAATTACAGACTACTTCTCAAACAGGCACCTTGTGGTCTCAAGTGGAGCATGCTCCGTAACAAGACCGGTGACCCGCGGCTGCCCACAGGGATCTGTTCTTGGCCCAGTGTGCTGGAACATGGTCCTTGATGAGTGGCTCGCAAAAGATTTCCCCCAAATAACTAAAATAGGGTATGCAGACGACCTTGTTCTGCTCCTACAGGGTAACTCACGGCTTGAGCTGGAAACCAGAGCAAGAGAGGCCTTAAATGATCTAATCTCCTGGTGTGCAACAAACAAACTAGAATTGTCTGCAGAAAAAACAAAACAAGTCCTTTTTAAGGGAAAACTCAACAGAAACAGGCCCCCATTAATAAAAATCAATGAACAGAGTATAGGTAGGGAATCCACTTACAAGTATTTAGGAGTCATACTAGATGAGAAACTAAACTTTGTAGAGCACGCAAAATATCTAAGAAATAAAACCCAACAATTAACAGGAAAATTATTGAGAATAGCCCGGAAAAAGTGGAACATAAAATCATCTACACTGGCAATGTATTACAAATGTCTATTCCTACCCATTATATGCTACGGAGCAGGTGCTTGGGCACCCAGCATTAAACACTGCCTAGTAAAAAAATACTTAATGCAGGCACAGAGAATTTTCCTGCTGGCCTCCTCCAGAGCATGTAGAACCATCTCTACATCAGCACTCCAGATAATATGTGGTAAAGTACCAATAACATATGAAATTATACAGGTATATCTAAAATACTATAGAAGACAAGGAACCCCACATTCCCTAGGAGAATATACAACAGATCCAAATGAGACAGATAAGGAAGAAAAAAGAAGATTAAGAGAAATGTTCATTACAGACTGGCAAAGAGAATGGAGAGAAGACACCAAAGGGAGAACAACATACCAGTTCATCCCCCTGGCACAGGAAATAAATAAAAACAATAAACCCTGGTTGAGCCCAGATTTATATACTACCTTCCTCCTGTCGGGTCATGGAAGCATAAATGCAAGACTGCATGCTCTGGGGCTGGCTGATTCCCCCAACTGCAGATGCGGGTCACTGGAAACCGTACAACATATAATGCTCGAATGCATAAACTACACAGACCTGAGACAACCATTCCAGCTTGTAACAGAAGTGTATCACACTGAGGATTTCCCCAAAGTGCTGGAATCACCAGATAACTTTCAAGCATTAGTAAACTTTGCAACAAGTGCATTCAAAAGAAGAAGAACCCTCCTCGGTATGCCGGAGTAAAGCAAGAGGCAACACACAAGCCCATACCTAAAATTGGGAGAGAGGACACAGCATGGATGGAGACTAACCTACGGAAAGGGACTGATATATATTCTCAGTACCCATGCTAAAAATACCACAATAAAAAGGAATACATGCTGACTGCAGCACTGTCATTTCAGATAGTCATAACAATGGACATAAACTGTACATGTACCATAATAAACAGTACCAGGAACAAAAGACCAGTCAACCCCAACATGGCAAAAGTCTAAGACACAACAAGTGAGTAAGGCAAATGGAGAGTATACCCTATGCCACAGAAATATGACAATAACAAGAAGTAATGATTGCAACATGGAAATCAACAAAAATAAATTCAAGGGCATGGTACTGAACTACATCCTCAGTGCCCATGTTTCAGACAACACGGTGCACTTACCACACAAGTAGTTTAGCACCATTAAGAAAATACATGTTGACTACAATAGTACCTTCCTAGGGAACCTCAACAACGGTCATAAACCTTATATGTACCACAAATTATCAGTACCAGGCTCACTCAGACCAGTTAACCCTGTCAGTGCCTGGGCCTAGGGCACATCTGGTAGGTATAGGTAGCAGTGAATAATTGTCCTAGATCATGGTAGTAGTGAATAAGTGTCCTAGATCACAGTATGAACCACAAACTATTAGTGCCAAGCTCACTAAGACCAGTTAACCCTGCCAGTGCCTGGGCCCAAGGCTCATCTGGTAGGTATAGGAAGTAGTGAATATTTGTCCCAGATCACAGTAGCACTGCAAGAACAAGAAGGAATGATTGAGGCATAGAAGACAACAAGAAGGGAGAAAAGGGAAGGAAAGAGAGTAGAAGGAAAAGGGGAAGAAGAGAGACAGAATAAAATCAAGGGGCAGGTCACTGAATCACATTCCCAGTGCCCATGCCTCAGACATCTCACCCTGCAAGCAGTTAAGTGCCAATGAGAACAAAGCAGGTTGACTGCAACACTGACATCACAAATTACACCAAGGGCCAAAAACTTTGTACCTCACAACAGTACCAGGCACAATAAGGCCAGTTAACCCTAACATTGCCAAAGCCAAAGGCACATCAAGTGAGCAGAGGTAATGGGGTGAAATTCCCAGGTCACAATAGGATGACATGGACAGCAAGCAAAGATTGAGACATGAACAACAACAAAGAAGAAGGGAAGGGGAAGAGAAGGAGAAAAGAGGAAGAAGGGAAGAGAAGGAAGAAGGGGAAAGGAGGGAAAGGGAAAGAAGAAGAACAAGAGGAAAAGGGAAAGAAAAGACTAATACCAAGGGGCATAACACTGAACAACATACCCAGTGCCCATGCTTAAGACTGCATAGGAAAAGGTACACACAAGGACATATCCAGGAGGAAAGAAAAGAGAGGGAAGAAGGGAAGAAAGAAGAAGAAGGAAAATGGAAGAGAGGGGAAAAAGAAAGACAAGAAGAAATGAACACTACCATGCCAGATTGCGTACCAATATGAACTGATCACATCATTCCCACTCTTGGTCAGGATTGAGCCCTGCAAGAGATGGAATAGTACATCCCTCCCACTCTTGGCCAGGACTGAGCCCTGTGAGAGATGGGGTATAGGGATATCGAAAAGTAAATGATAGTCCTTATATTATTATAGTTTAATTTATTTTATTTTATTTATTTTATTTTAATATATTTTACTTTATTTTATTTATTTTAATTATCTTATTTTATTTTACTTTACTTTATTTTAATTGTTTTATTTATTTTATTTTACTTTATTTTATTTTATTTTATTTTATTTCATATCTAAGGGGAAATAAAACCAAAAAGTGTGCCCTGGTAATTCTGAGGGGACCTTCCCTGATGCATTACCCGGCCACACAGGATTAACTTGATGGGACATCAGACGTCCAAAAACTTAACCACAGGACTGGATCAGTCCGTGTCCTCTTAAGATAAAGTAGATCCTGGCTGCCTCCATGTGGCTAGGGATGGGAGTGAGGGGCTGTGACACAAACCTGCCACAGCCCCCTACTGCTAAATGCCAGGTGCCGGCTAACATACAACGCAAACACAACACTAATGCACACCTAATTACATATTTCATCTATCAGATGCATTTTTTTTTTTTTTTTTTTCTTCTCAAAATTCAAAAACTTAAAAAATTTGAAGAAATTTTTTTTTTTTTTTTTTTTTTTTTTTTTTTTGTGTTAAATATATACGTGAAATTTTGATGCTCTTTTAAGTTCTTTTCTGAGCCGGCAACTTGGCAAAAAGCCTAACAAACGGCGGATATAGGGGGAACCCTGGAAGCCGCTAATAACTTACAAATACACTTTTTCTGTATACATGTCGCGATGGATATATATGTGAGAATGTATATAAATCTTGTATCATGTATATATAAATGGATGTATATAAATCTTGAGAATGTATATAGAATTGTGTGTGTAAATAAATGTAAATGTAAATGTAATAAAGGATGCGGAAATGAGGTCAAGCGCAGTCGTTGTTGATAGATCGTAGATCCCTCGGTGGTTTCCCCAATAATAGCCTGTTTCCCTCACCTGGTAAATTATCGCGGAGCCCTGTGATCGCTCTGATGAATTGGGCTAATAACAGACGCTAGATTCCGCTCTCGCCGCTCCACACACGCGCCTATTTCCGAGGTCGGATATACGATATTCTAAGGTTATTTACGAATTTTGTTCAATTCCACCTGCACAGATGCATCAGTTCGATGATAAACTTCTCTTTTTTACAGCAAACACCAGAGGAGGGCTTAGAAAGGAGAAGTGCTGTCAGCTGTCGCCTAAGAAGCGGCATTTATGAGCTGGAGAAATGCCGCCTGAGCCGACATAAAAGGTAGCAATGAAGGTGAGGGCCCTCTCTGTTCTCTAAGCAGCGCACATTTTGTTTCGCTGCCCCGGGGTGTTTCTGCAAACGATGTCACAGGCCGTCTGGGTGAAAGACAGCTTCGGATCGAGCCCCGTGGAAGCTGATGACTCGATCCACGGCAGAAATGCTACTAATGGAACAGTTGATGATTTTCATCTGAACTTTCCTTTTCTCCAACGGCAGCTGCGATCTCTTTCTCTTTTTGTTGTCTTCCTGTTCACCTGCAGCGCGTGAAAGAGCTTTCGGGCTCTTCATTGTATTCCATTTACCCGAAAGACTACAATAGGATTGAGAACTTCTACGTGCTGCTCTGTTTCTTTCCAACAATTTGAGTTACGAATGCACTTTACCAAAATATAAGCAACCCCGTTCAGAGATAGAAATGAGTAATATTTTACTCACTAATGGATCCGAAAATAAATGTGCCACGCCGCTTTTTTGATACTATATTGCCATACCAGAATATCAGCGACTCAATAATCCGTCCTAACTTCTGTTGAATCTACACTGGTTAAAACAACTGTGGCATCTCCGTTAGTGTAAACTGTTTAGTTCACCGCCAGGAGCTTCTTGGTTGTCAGAATCCATCCCTCATTTGCAAATACATTGAAAGGTGCCTCACGCCCATCGCTTGGCTCCATCAAGTTTTGCAAAGAAATTCCTGGCAATTGAATATTGGGCTCTGAGGTGATTGAACAGGATCCATGGTAAACCCATTCACCTTGTCTAGATCTATACTACATACAGACATGAATATGACACCATGGAAAATCAAAATTCTGGAAAAGAACTTCACCACTCTTACCAAACTACTGACTAATAGGATTGATTCCCCCTACGTCCAAGAAATCATCTCAGCATCAACTATCCCTCCTAGAGAGCGACATAATCGATGTTATAGGTCGACTCTTGCCAACCTCGTCTGCCTTAGAGACACGTTCCCAGTAAATATTATTGAACATTTCAACCAGCTGAAAATTGACCCCAACAAACCATTGGATGACAAGAAATAGAAGAAGAATATGCTGGAAGACTTGCATCGAAGCCTTTGCCTACACTGAATATTGACACGATCATATCAGTCCATCTACAAGTCCATTACATGCCATCTATGGACGTATACATTCAGGAACTCCTGTACTGAAGACTTTGGCTGTCTTTTTAAGGGTAGAACTTAATTTATATTGCAAACTTAATTTTCTTGTGTATAAATGTTCAAACCTAATGGCCGTCATTCAGTGTAGCCACGTGTTCTGGAGCTCCTGAATGTTGAGTTATTTTAATGTGTTTAAAATATTTTCTTCCACCGGAAAAGTGTACCAGCTCAAAGAACTTCGCATAAGGATTACGTGGGTGAGAAATTTTTGTTATTACGAGGATTATCTTGTCTGTACTCTCTTGTCATCTACATAATCCCTTGGGAATGCGATACGTCCGTACAGTTCTGAATTGGAGCAAGTTTACCTTTCATTCATTTTGCTGTATCATGGAAGGAGCAACTTTTCCTAAAATCACTGATGCCTGTAAATTATGCGAAAAAGTAATTCTTCATGAAAACAAAGGAGAATATATAAAATGCTCCAAATGCAAATGCCTAATTTGTCAGAGCTGCTCCAGCCTTTCTCACCTAAGTCTAAATTTACTGCATACTGCTGCTGGAAAAGGTTGGTGAATCGGTATGTGAGCCAACTGCTTTGGGTTCAACAACCAAATCAAAGCCTGACTCTCAACTATCACCATCTCGTCCACAGTAGTGTGCGCCTTTTGGTAAGGCGACCAGCCAATCCAGAGGGTGCTGCTCTTTAGTCGCCATGGCAGAAATCCATCAACCTGGCCTGTCCATCGCAGATAAAAGCCCTGATCTTACTCAGAATGAAATTAAGGACGACGGGAATATTCTGCATAACTATAGTGATCACGTAAATATTATTACAAACGTCTTAATTAATCTTTGCACTCAACTAATGCGTCGGTATTTACTGCAGGTTCCTGTGCACAGGTCTGATACATTGCTAGATTTTTATTTATTTTTATTTTTTATTTATTAACACAGAACTGTATATACATTCTCAAGATATCTTAATCAATTTATATACAATATTAATCAATTTATATACAATATTTATATACAGATTTTATATACAAGCTCTTATATATACTGTAGTCTTTCTGTACATTGATTGTGTGTGTCATTATATGAAGGGTGGCTCCTAGACACAAGCCCATCTCCACCTTTTACTCCTGAGAAAGCTCAGAACGTCTGCAAAACAGGCCTGAAAAAAAGAGCATTATGTCAGGCCATTTCGCCACCAGGGATTAACTAACACCTGGATCCACCATTCTCTATGTGTGCTGTAATGCACAAATCCTGCACCTACCGGAAGTAGTGCTATACTGGTAGGTGCCAGCAATCCCGCCCCCAAGGCTGCCCAAACTTGGAGGCCAGCGAAAAAAAAATAAAATAAAAAATAAAAAAATAAATAAAATAAAAATTTTCCAACTAAGAACAATGTACACTTGTTGAACAAAAGCAACATTATACGATTATCTACATGTAAATAGCAAATACATACACTTAGAATGACATTAACTTAACACTTAGAAACATTAACATTAACATTAACATTATCTCCACTTTAGAGTTCATCCACAAATGCAAGCCTGCAATTGGGTGTCCAGGAGCAGAAGATCATCTCGCTGTAAACAAGAAACATCCTATAAAGATGACATTACACGAAGTGTTCTGTCGTCAAATGTGCAGCACTTCCCTTAATTGGTATCCTGCAATAGATTTCGTAGCTCCTGTCTTCTTTTAAAAACTTGGGCCGAGAATTCCTGAAGCAAAGCAAAGATGTCCCACCTCTGAACCAAGAGAGGTAAATTATTCTCCGTGAGGTTTGGCAACCTATTTAGTAATTCCTGCCTGTCTGAAGTATACAGCCCGCATTCAAGGATGACATGTCTCCAAGATTCCACCTCACCGCACGAACAGTAGGGGTCAGGTTCTAATCCTCTTTCAAATAGTTTGGCCCTTAAGCCATGTCCAGTGATTAAGTAACTCGTGGTCATGGTGGGAGCAAACCAAGACAACACCCTCCTGTCCATTGCAAAGCTTACGGCTGGAATGAAGCCTCTTGTAATGGTTCCATACTCACTGAAATCCCAACGTTGCTGCCAGCAATTCACAAGCTCGCCCCAAATTCTACGTTTTTCCTCCTTTATGTTGTTATTTGGATTAGAGGTGATATTCAATATTTGTAACGCCCTTCCCTTCTTTAAGTTATATACAATACCTCGGAAAATAATGTGTAAATCCAAGGGGATGGTACCTGCAATAACCTGTAAGGCATTTGTTGACACTGTCTTTGGAGCGCGTATTACTGTAAGCAACATTGTACGTTGCAGGGACAGAAGCTTGGCTTTAGTTGTAACCTTGGTAGCAGCCGCAAACCAAATACCAGCACCATAATCTACAATGGGAAGAAATATCGTCTTGTAGTACAATACCAGAGTTTTTTTGGATAAACCCCATTCCTTGCGGGAAATTCTAACAACTGCAGCTACGAACTTTTTGATTTTTTCGTTGATTTTAGTGACATGTACATGAAACCTGAGACGATCATCTAAAGTTAAACCCAAATACTTGGTGTTCTGTACATATGGAATTTGAGTACCATATAGGGTTACCTTTGGCGGCCTTCCATAATCGAAGTGGTGTTTAAACACCATGAAATTGGTCTTGGTGACAGAAATCTTTAGTTTATTCAAACCCGCCCATGCCACTAAATTATTCAAAACTGACTGAATTTTTTGTTCGAGAATTTGTCTTGATCCTCCCTGCACCGCCACCACCAAGTCATCTGCATATGCAACTTTGATGAACTCATCGCTATCCTTCGTGAGCCACTGGTCTAGCACTGCATTCCAAAAGAGAGGTCCCAAGACTGAACCCTGAGGGCATCCTCTTGAAACGGTAGTCGTGTATGATAAATGCTTTGCACATACTCTAATTTGTCGATCCTTAAAGTAAGATCTGAGGACTCTGAACAGGTAGTCATCACACTTTGCCAGTTGCAGTGACCTGAGAGCACTCTCCTACCAAAGGGAATCGAAAGCGCCCTCAAAGTCAATAAAAACAGCAAGAACATATTTGCTGTTTGCCTCCTGAATGTAAGTCAGCAGGGTTGAGATTGCGTCCTCAGTGGAACGTCCTTTTTTGAATCCAAACTGGCAATCAGAGGAGAGTTTATGTTCTGTAATTTAAAAATCCTTGGGGCAATCATCCTTTCAAATAATTTGCCAAGATTTGCCAATAAAGAGATTGGCCTGTATGCTCTGGGGTTTGTTTTTGGCTTTCCCGGTTTATGCAAGATTTTTAAGAGCGCAAGCTTCCATTCGAGAGGGAAAAGCCCTTCTAGCAAGCATTTATTAAATAAGTTTAATAAAATCTCAGGGAAGAATTCATAAAATTTTTCAATTACTTGATTCTCAATGAGGTCAATGCCAGGACATTTTTTATGGTTCAATTTAGCTACTGCAGCACCTAGCTCAAGCATATTAAAAATGGCAGTTTCGGTTGTCCCCTTATATTCACGATTAATGCGTCTAATTTCCGCTTGATCAGGGCTGTCCATAAACGGCAAATCTTCCGGAAATAGGCTACTCACTATCCCTTCGACTGTAGATTCCCAGTCCGAAGTTTCTTGATTCTCTCTAATTATCGTGTTGTAAATTTCACCACACAAAAGTTTATTTCTTGAAAGCTTATAGATTATACCCCAAGGGTCAGCATTTCCTGTTTCCTTCAGCAGACGTTGCCAACAATTTTGCCTGCTATCAGCAATTGCTTTATGGTACCTCTTCCTCAAGTCTCTGTAATCATTTTTCAAAGCCTCAGTGTCTGCGTCCGATAGATGCCTATTCCTTTGGTATGCTTTTCGTGCTTGTTGAGTTTGTTGTCTCAATTCAGCTAGTGCCGAAGACCACCATGGGACAGAAGTTCTTCCTGTCTGTTTTCTTTTCGTCGAGTAGGCCATCGCCTGATATAAATGATATTGAACCAGAAAAACATATTCTTTTGCTGTTAAGGTGTTAATGATTACTTTGTCATCTCCATTAAAAATTGTATTCAGATATTCACGAAACTTGGTCCAGTTCACCCTGTCCATCCGAAAACGCCTTAAATCCCTTATTGTTATATTCACTTGCCTATCCTCCGGTAAAATCGAGAAGGTGATTGCTCGATGGTCACTATTAATTAGATACGGATTGACGTCCCAATTTTGCACCCTATCCACCAGATTAATGGAGGTTAAAGTAGCATCTATATTAGATTCACCATTTGTCGTCGAGAATGTATATGGTTTATTTGGCAAGTTCTTTACACAGAGATTATGATCCAAGATCAGATCAACCAACTGCTCGCCTCGAGCATCAGAAAAGCCGCTGTTCCCAAGTGTAGACTTAGCGTTGAAATCTGCTGTAATTAGTAAGTGTTTAGCTGAAAATCTGCTACATACCCTGTCAAGTCTGTGTAAAGCTGGCTGAATATCTTCTGAAGGAGGAAAATACTGGGAAACCAGATAAAACGACTGGTCCCTGGAGGAAACCAGGATACAAACTGTGGTAGCAGAACATTCACTTGAGATAGTTGTTATTACTAGTTCACTGTTAAAGATAATTATGGCGGCCTTGGGTCGATCGTCACTTGAGGCAATAATCCTCGCCGAAATTGGATATCCTATAACTTTATACGCTGAACCCCCTACCTGAGAAGAGTAATATGGTTCTTGCAAGCATACAATATCAAACCCCAGATCATCAGCAGCTTTCCTAATCTCGTCCGCCGCTGCACGAGATCTTTGGCCATTAATTTGAAGAATTTTTATTTCGCCGTATTGCAGGTTAACACTTGTTGAATCAATTACCGTTGTATTATTCATGTCTGGTTCTTCGGTCTGTCAATTCAACAGCTTTAAGATACTCAGGGCATTTATTATCCCTGACCGAGTGATTACAATCCCTACCTCTACGTTTACAATTTACACACTGAGGTGGTTCCTCCTTGTGAATACAGTCAGAAAAAACATGGCCTCCACCCCCGCAGTGGCCACAAGATACAGCTTTATGGGAACAGAACTGCGCACTGTGACCATATCCCAGACATCTGAAGCATTTGCTTACAAGTGTAAACTTACGAAATCTGTGTGACGTAAAACCTAGATAAATTTTGTCACTCTGAATCACGTGTCCCATAAGGCGTGGGCTGAAACCAATAACCCAATTGGTCACTCTGGTTCCGGTGCCAGAGTTAAATCTGAATGTAATCTCATTCTTAACTTCCTCCTGGCTAAAACCAAAGTCTTTTAAATTTTTATTAATTAAATCCTCCAAAATATCCTCCTTAGAATATTCCTTCGGGACACCGTAGATCAAAATTGTAGGATCGGACAATCTGGGTTTTTCTATTGATAATCCTGCTTTTTTTAATGCAGAAGCACTTGAGATCTTCTTGGCATCATCAGGATTTGTTGTCTCTAACAACACACCTTTATTTCTCAAAAGACGTACACCCTTGATTTTCATGTCCTTGTGATCTTTTTTAATCACTTCAGAAACTGCCTTCCTGATATCCTGGCTAGACGCCAGGGAAGATTCTGCTGAGGGCCTAAGTATTAGTATGTTTTCGGAATCAGAGATCCCACTTCCGGAATCCATCCTATCTTCACCAGCAATTGGTCTGCCCGAAGAAGCTGCCACCTCCACTGAAGACGTTAGCAGTGGAATCTCTGTTATTTCAGGAGTCTGACTATTTCGCTTTGTACCACCACCAACAACTTCCGTAAAAGTCTTATGAGGCTGTAGATCACGTTGGATCTGTATCATCTTGTCCAAAAGACCTGCTCTGATTTCCAATTCAGATGCTTTGGTCTTAAGTCGTTCATTGTCAATTAAGATTGCGGTGGTAACTGCCTCTAGATCTGCCCATAGACTATGAATGCGGTTAGAGGCAGACTTAGTTATCTTGCTAGAATCCTTTGATAGAAACTCTCCCAGAGCTTTCCTGATTTTGGCAACCGTCGCATATACAATTGAAGCATTCAAAGACCCACCCAGGTCCAATCCCTCTGTTAGAGAAAGATCTTCAGAAGATTCCGTTGGAATCGAGTTACTATCGACAATGACCATCGGCGGCTCAGAAGCCAACGAAACAGAGGGACTCTCCTCCACCACAATGTTTTTATCTCCTCGAGCTTGAGTAATTCTAGGAGTTTTGGGAGTTTTCTTCCCCCTGCACCCCTTTTTTTTCTTAGATGAATCCGTAGACTCTGATCCAGAAGAATTCTCAATGTCAATATCTTGTGTCAGTATCCTAACTTGGTCATGGTCCAAGTCAGTATCCATGTCAGATAAGTGTAGGAAAAAAAAAAAAAAAAACCACACGACTATTGTTCTATCCTCTTGTTCTAAACTTGTCTTCTCAATCCTAATAGGATACTCATTAGTACCCTAAAGGCAGAGTTATATCAATATGTCTATGTTTAATATGTATTTCACTTATCCAGCTGGATGGAAAGTGGAAGGGAAGTTCTGAAATCTTCGAAAAGCAGTGTCTAGATCTCAGTCCCTAATAGCCTGAGGGCGCCAGAAAAATTCTTAAAATTAAGTATTTTTATAAGATCCTCACCTACCAATAACGGGGTCCCAAGGACCAATAGATGAGGAGAAATATCAACTTTAAGATTGAGAAATGATAGCCCAAACAAGCCCACAATGTTATCCAACAGAAGGCTTAAGTAAACTAATGAACAAACGATATTGTAAGTGTGGGTCACTTACTGATGAACTACGTGTTTTTGGAGTTATGACTTTATATTCAGCCCTTTCTAACTTCCTAAGACTCCCGCCAGAGGAAACATGCTCCTACTCTGAAAGTATTAGTCACCTAACCATTCTGATGAAACGTCTAGGAGCACAATTAGAAGATCTAAGGGATAAAGTTTACTCTATGCGTGAACAAAATAAAGCTGTCAGGCAATGCGATAACGGATCTCTTTGATTCATCTCGGTCAAACCACAATATCATCCTACAAAGATTAGCTAATCTTCAGCATCTCTCCAATACTGATGTGACTAATGAACTGTCACTAGAAGAGAGCCAGCAAACCTTGAAAACGACAAGGGACAGATCGGATCACCAAAGATCAATTTTCGACTGCAGAGTGCTCCTTCCAGGGAAGAATACCATTGCATAATTGCCTATGTCCTGCTCACTTCGCACAGCTCTCAGAGCCGGTCAGAACGAGTAATTAGGGAGCTGTCGTCGCCACTGAAAACTAACCTTGCAAACCTAACTATAGAAAATGAACATCAAAGTTCTCAAAAAAAAAGTAATATTAGACAAATTAGATGACGCAGAAACACATCTGCATGACTTGAAACAGTATGTTAGTCAAGTCGGATTACCAACAAGTCAACGTTCATTTATGGAACCAATATTGCACCACCCTTCTCCTTATCTTTCTCCCAATACTTCTTCCGAAGAGTCCACTCTGGGGAGTAAGCCTGATTCCACTGTGACTCCACCTCATATGTGTGAAGAAGAGAAAACTAATGAATGTGTGGAATTTCGGAAAAAAGCAACTCCCTATCTAAAGCAAGTCCTTCAGCAGAAATGCTACTCTACTAAGCTGCCATTTCCGCGAATACTTGTTTCTCCTGCAGTTGCCGAGGCACCTTGTACAACCAGAACCACCCTGACCTCTGTAGGCCTAGAAAAATGTCCAACTACTTCGACTTTTACTGTGGGTGCCACATTAACTCATATGGGAAAATGCATCGACAGATCCACAACGAATAATGCAGTGACAAATTGCCTTAATGAAGACGTTACTGAGTGGCCGTATCAAGAAGCTAATACTTCATGCACCAGTCTGCCGGATTGCCCGCCAATCCAGAATGCTATACACTGTCTCAGTAGCCTTATGCCGAATAGACTGAATAACAAATCATATGGGAACAGAAATGAAATTTTCTTCAAAAGAAAAGTTGTTCAAAGACCTCCCGTGCCATCATACTCATCTAGTCGTAGCTGGTACAGCCGAAACAACTCCATTTTGGCAGCTGGTACACAATACCTACCAATAACAATTGCGCTAGATTGTCAGGTGCATCATTCTCCTCTCGAATAAAACCCATGATCACAAGACCCATCCAACAATCTAAAGCCATCTTTGTTTTCCGAGTCGCCCCCTCAGACTACTCCAGACCAAATTGTGTCTGAATGTCTACGACTCATGAATATAACTGTAAGAATCACCCTACTGAAGAGGGCAGCCACATATGCGTCCTTCAAAATTGAGTGTGATGAAAAAGATATTGATAATGTTGCCGCCACTTCTTTCTGGCCAGTGGGAGCTCTCATCAGACCTTTTTATCACAACGGCCAGCCGAGATTAAAACTACCTCGCTATGTATATCCCAGTAAGCCAACCACAAACTCACAAGTATGACGCCAAAAGAAGGAAACCAGGCCATTGAAGAATATACGCACCACGTCAGTTACACAGGATAATGAACCTCTACCGGATCGCCAGTCTGATGTCAATCGAATTTCTACAATAGTCACTACCCGACACATGATACAAAGTAAGACTATGTCCCGTAGAAGACTTACTAGGATACAGATAAAACCATTATCCATAGGGAGGATTTTTTATCAGAATGTTAGGAGCTTACGAAACAAGTTGGACACATTAGAACAAATGCTCTTGTCACGGTCTGCTGATGTTATCTGTCTCACCGAGACCTGGCTCCAGCCACATCAAGAGTCTCTAGTCTCTGCTGACGCTGCTGGATACAATGCCTACTTCAAATCCAGATCTGTAGCGAGGGGTGGAGGAGTAGCCCTCTTTGTACGTGACATAGCACTTCAAATAATCTCGGTCGCCTACTCAGATTCAGAGTTTTATGAGGCATTACTTGTCACTCTAAAAGTCCACTCAGCACTCTTAGATATAGCAGTCGTTTACATTCCACCTGTCCATAGTCTAGAAATGATAAATACTGTAGTAGACTGGCTTCTCAACAAATTACATGTGTCAGCCACCCATATAGTATGTGGAGATTTCAACCTTCCACTACAGCTCAATAACCTACTGGATACCATGTTAAATAAACTACAGCCATGCTCCATCTCTCTTATCAATGACCAACCTACAAGAGGTGAAAATAGACTTGACCTAATTCTGTCTTCTGGTAAATGTATAATTGATGTACCCCCCGAAATGTTCTTTCCATCCGATCATAGCCCAATTGCAATGCTCATAATGCTACCGTATGTGGACTTCAATGCCAAAGAAAAACTTAAGTGCCAGCTTGTCACTTCGCCAGCCTTTCTGGACCTAAATAAATGCTTATTTGCTGCCAGCTGTATCCCGTGGGAATGTCTACTCAAATGTGATGCCTTATTTGCAACAACTCTCTTAATCAGTTGGATCAACTCTATTACAGAATTTGCGGCTTCCAAAGTAATAAGGATGTCATCAAAATCTAAAACCTGGTGGAACTCTAGCCTAAACTGCATTGTTTAAACTAAAGCAAACTCTGCACAGAAAGTGGAAACTGTCTAATGGCACACAAAATAGAATTAACTACTCGAGGGCCAGAGCAATATTTAATAGGGAAAAATCTAGAGCAATCAGCCGATACATGAAAGACACACTTGACAGAGAAAAGCTACCTCGTTGCACACATAAAAGTGACTCAAATCAGGGGCTTGACAAAGAAGCGTGGATGGACCACATCAGCAGTTCCCCCAGCATATATCATGAGTCTCAAGTCAGGTAGTTTGAGTGGGATCAATTAGTTGACAATGAGATGGAGTCTGTTCTTATCACTAAAGAAGCACTAATACAGAGTATTAACTCCCTCAGGCCAACTAACACAGCTGGAGTTGATGGAGTCCCCCACTTCATGGTAAAGTGTCTCAGCCCTTACCTAATTGAACCACTCCAAGCAATTTATAGCTCTATCCTTGCTTGCCGAGTTTTCCCTGAGAACTGGAATAAGTACGCTGTAATTCCAATGCCGAAAATTACAAAGCCTAACCTTGTGGAGCACTATAGCCCCATATCTACTGCATCTACCCTGTTAAAAGTACTGGAGAAAGCTCTATTGCCAAAGTTGTAGAATCAGATACTGGCTGGGCAGCTTCAACAAATTCATTATTCAATAACTGCAAGATCTTCTATTACTAACCTCCTCACTGTTCAAGCCGCGATACTAAATGCTTTTCAAGCCAGAAAGGAAATTGCAATAATTTATACCGATATAAAAGCAGCGTTCGATAGTCTGGATGTACATGCCTTACTTCATCTGCTCCAACACGCCTTCCAAATAAAAGGAAATTTGCTGACATTCCTACAGGCCCTACTTACTTGTCGGTCCATTTTTAACCGCACAGATAGTCAGATCCTCCAACGCTAACTCCATGCAGGAGTTGCACAGGGTGGAGTCTTATCTGGATTCCTCTTTACCGCCATTATGATCCCGTTCTGCAAAGGTAGGGATGATGTACGCACTTATGCAGACGATATTAAGATTATAACACCCATCCAACCGTCCATGACCAATAGGGCATTGTGTGACCAGATTAATTATAAGCTTCTGAACTTATTCGTGTACTTAGACAAATTTGGGTTGGCCCTAAATCCACAGAAGACTGTAATCATGGTGTACTCGTACACCCGAAACTTAATGGCAAACCTATCCCAGTTGTTGAGAAGCATAGCGATCTGGGAGTAACTTTTGATACTAAACTTACGTTCAAGTCTCATATTGACCTGATTGTAAAGAAAATGAACTACTTACGTTGGGCAACAAAACAGCACCTCTTGCACGTGAAACAGACTACAACAACCGCACGATATTTAAGAACCACAATGTATTCGGCCATTTTGTATGGCGCCGAACTGTGGGCGTCAGCCACTCCTACCCACATTAGGAGAATATATGCGAGTGAATTCTGGCTGCTGAAGTGAGCAAACCATAAGCACCATCTCCCTCAACAGTTAAGGACCAGGCAACTCTCTGAGCAGCTTAAACTGCAGCGTTTACCAGACATCATTGCCTGGAAACGGTTAATAACTACAATCAAAATGATGACTGGCATGATATCATCACCATGCTTCTGGCAGCTTTGTGAGTGGTACATCCCGCCATCTGCATTAAGAAGCAGAAAATCCTTGAGAACGAAGACCAACAGACTGAAGATGGCCGACAGGTTTATACCGGCCGGTGAGTTAGAATCAATTCAGTTCCTAACACATATCGGAATTGACCTACCAAGGCTCATAGAAGATTCGAAATATAGGAAACAAACCGCAGTGTGGTTCGCTGAGGCTACTGTTGCTTAGTAGTTGTGTGAATTTCTGTCAAGAACTGTGCGTATGCAATTGAATATTGTATATCTCGCACAAGTTGATCAGTGGATGTGATGTTAAGATGAAATCGTATTACAATTTCCAGGACTCTTGAAAGAAATGCAGTGATGAGTAATGCAGTTTATATTTCATCTTTTCGTGTATATTTAACCTTTCTTGTATATTTTAAACATTCTTTTATTCACATTTTATGGTAATCCCCCAATTTATCTCCCTCATGTTAATATATATATATATATATACTTAAACTATACAAACTTCAGTCAAGTGCATTGTAAAACAACCCAAACCATCCAAATAGTATTCACAGAATTGACTTTATGCAAGAAGACCAATGGTGTACGTTCCATTGAGTGCCCAATAGTCCTTTTAATGTATATGCTTATGTAATTATGTTTTTATAAATTTAAAATATATATTTTTAAAATTCTATGTACATCCTTCTAGCTAACCAGCTGAACATGGAGGTAAAAGCAAACTTAATAAACTGAATAATAATAATAATAATAATAATAATAATAATAATAATAATAATATAGGCTGATAACACGCAAATCGTAGTGAAGAGTGAAAATGCCATCGCAAATTGATTTATCCGGGTTGACAGTTGAGGGCCATCGGAGGACTGGAGGCGAGATGGTCACAACGACAAGATTAGGGCCATAAACTATTAACAACGGCTGGGGAAAAATCAGGCTGCCCCCTCTGGATGTTTGAACGCCAACCAACGGGTGTCAACCCAATCCATCCAAAGAGTCTTTACAGAATTGACTTTATGCAAGAAGACCAATGATGTATGTTCCATTGTGTGCCCAACCTCGCAATGCCAGAAGAATGTATAGCCACTCTAACGTTATAAATGGACTGATAAGGAATGGCGCCCTATGCTTTTCACAGATCATTCTTCCTACAGTCAGCAGTCGGATTCTCTTCAGATCCTGGTGCCGAGTGAAAAAGGAACCCAAACAACTCTGTGTCTGTACAAGAATACAGCCATTTTGGAGTAGATGGATTGCTCGTATGCGGGAAGGGAATGGCGCATTAACTTCTGTGTTATACAAAACCTCCACACTGTGAGGTGAAGGAAATATACTGGTGCTTTAGGTGAAGGAAATATAACGTCCTCACATTTAATTAAGGCTCAACCCGAGGGCAACAATTTGAAACGAGGATATTATCTTGTTAATTGGCCTACCCTATCCGCAGATCGGAGTCCCATCGTGCATGCTTGGGACGCCTTATGAAGACAAAATCTTCTGAATTGTCCAGTAATTCTTAATCAGCTGGAAACTACACTCACAGAAGACTGGTGACTGATTTCCCATCTACTCTTAAATACCTGGATTTTATGGATGCATCTCTCCGTGCAGAGTCCCTCCATAGCGGCGACAAAATATGCTCCTACAAGCTTACAGTACTTTGCTTCTGCTGTGTCATGTTCCAATAAAACGTCAGTTGTGTTGCTCCTGGAGTTTCCTTGAACCATTTCGATAAGAGCTTTTGGAATTTTTAATTATTACGAGAAAATGACAAAAGATCGAAGTTTAAAGAACGTCAGTGTAAGAGGACCAGCGAAAGAGGACTAATCAAAGGTCTAAGGAAAAATAATCCAGTTTATTATTTAGTGCAGCCCGACCATGACCACTGAGGTTGGACTGCATTAAGATGCTTAAGCAGATCTCTCGAGACATCGTAAAGACCTCAGTGTGCTTAATCACAGATCCAGCAAAGATGCAAATGTCGTTCAACTGAAATAGACTTTGGAATATACGCAGAAGAAATGAACAGACCTGTGGAACAGATACTACTCCCTGATAGAGGGATATTTATAGCCCTCCTGGGGAGCGCCGTTGGTATAATCACGGTCGTCCACACATTGAATGGGGGTAGCATGGTTTTTTGTCCAGCGAACAGCAAATTGACCACAGAACACACGCAATTTACAGACATATGACATGGCACAATAAGGCCTAAGCTGCTAACCCTACTACAACCAGGGGTATTTATATAGGTAATTAACCAGAGGCAGGAACAGTGGCTGTAGTTTTCATGATACAAACAACTTGGACTGATCCATCTGTTCTCAAATTTCAGCAGTGCAATTTTTGGGTTGAGAAAGTGAACAACAACGAGCATTCATCTCCGAATGTTGTCGTTGTAGGCGCATTAGCAACTCTGGCCATAATCATTACCGACATATGTCTGTAAATTAGGTGTGTTTTGAGGTCGATTTGCTGTTTCATGGACAAAAAAACAAGATTTTCCCGGAGAAAAAATCATGATACTCTCATATGAGACCGATTAACTCAGCCATGTTTTCAAAATGACCCATAAAAATTCCTCCCGTCATTGGCAGGATTCAAACTCAGATCTTTACCACCTGCAGTGGAGAAGACGGTGATTATACCAAGTGTGTTATCCACGAGGACTCAACTGTCTAGCGTACAGACAGACTGTTTGAAACGTACCATGGTATTTCAATGGTGAAAGAAGGTCAAAGAGGAACAGCGGTTTACCCAAAGAACCACATACAGCTTTTCATACTCAGGTTCAGTTGCAGTAATCTCAGGTAAGAAGGCTGTAAACTCGGCCCTGCAGCCCTGATCTGTTATTTTCAGACAATATGCCCATACACTTGAAAAAGGTTATCGCTTTTACTTGGATGATGAGGTAAAGGGGACTATCGCAGGCTGGCTTCTGCCTATTGACACAATGGAGCTGTGCTGTTGTTTATTCCAATAGTTTTGTCTGATTGGAAAGATCCTTATGGCAATAAGGGTAGCTAGCAGTCAATGTTACACATTGAACTGCATAAAGTGTTCTAACTCATAAGAAGAAGTTCATGCGTCTTCAATCAGATAAAGACGGAGCAAATTTGAACTTCGTTTCTCCGTTTTTATGACACCAAGTCGAGATTACTAAACGTTTCCTATTACAGGTCAAGAAGAGTTAATCGTGCGAGCCCGCTTCGATGCGTGCGTAACGTCTTCATTGCGATCAGATTACAATTCTTTTTTCTTTTTTTTTCGTGTGACCTGCCGTCAGTGCAGGGGCGATATCCGAAGATTGAACACCTCCGTCTAAAGAGTTTTTTATTACCCCAATTTAGCGTGTTTTTGTTAGGGACCAAAAGCTCTGTCTCGAGTAGACGTCGTGGAAATTTCAAAAATGTTCTCTCGAGCAGGAAATTCGCCAGCGTTCTAAAGCCAGTCGGCGAAGAACACCTCGCGCAGATTTTCGCTCTGCAACGTCCTCACATTTCATCAACAATCTTATGTCGATTTAAAAAGAGTTTGCAGCCCCAATGGAAATCCTTCTTTAGAGGGATTTAGTTGATCCCTGAGACACGAACGAGCAGTATAAGGCGGTGACATAGAAGGAGAGAGAGAGATGAATGAATAGAGAGAAAAAGAAATAGGGGAAGATAGAAATAGAGATGAAGAAAGATGGATATAAAGAAGTCATGACGAAAATTCTGATAACATGGAAAAAGCGACCCTCTCAGTGAGCTTTTGTTGTGTAAATAACATTCTGAAAATGATAAACCAACAAATAAACTGTTATCTGAGCCTGGACGATGCTATTTCTCCATCGGATCTAATAAACAAACATCAAAATATTTTTATATATATTTCGAGGAGAGTCTTCAAAGAAAATTATAAGAGTCGAAGGGAGTCTATTTTCCAAACGAGTTTCTTTCTCAATCGGCCATATTCCTTTCAATGGTGGAGTCAACCATCACGACACCAACTGAGAAGCAACCAATTTCGTTTTATTTACTCACTGAAAATTGTTAAATTTAAGACGTTTCGAGATCACTTCCAGTACCTCTTGTTCACATGATGCAAAAATATTACATAATATATATATTCGACAAAATTAACCGAACAAAATGTTTTTCATGAATATTTTATTGAGAACAGTGCGCCGAAGGCAAATATTTGATATAATCTGCATCCTGGCATGCACATTCCGAGTATCCAATGGAAATCAATCTACCACCTTACAGAACTGCACATTATGCAAATTATTCATTCCTATAGAAACACGGGTTGTGACCGCATCACTTCATTCTCGTTTTTTGGCTTGCTGAGTGAGATAGCCACGTCAATCAGGATGGTAAGTCATTGTCCTTTACAAGATTCTTTGAAATGGAGGGCCAATGGGCGCTCAGGATGGCAAACCATTGTCGTTTAGATGATTCTTTGAGATGGCGGGCGTTGGACGACTTGAAGCAGCCGGAGTTGGCCCGTTGGCTTAAAGTGTCACGCGGTGTCGTTTTGTCTCTATGGAAACAGTTTCAGAAGAAAGGAACCATTACAAAAAGAGCTGACCAAGATCGCCCAGGTTGCTACGACCAAACTGATTACTTTTAGTCAATTCATTTAAATCATAATAGGTACAACAGCAGATTTCGAAATTTTAAGTTTTAAATAATAAACTAACCTAAAGATGAACTGGAAATAATTATAATAATTTTTATATAAAATTAAATAAAAAAATAACTTTATTTATTTATTTAATTTTAATAAAATTGTTTTGAAAAATATTTAAAATTTATTTTAATAAGTATACCACATAGTATTAAAAGATGCAAGATGGAAGTAATTTTAAATGTATTTGGAAAGAAAGGATATATTCACATTGCCAAAATGATGTCCATAATGATTTCGTTGTGTATCATTTTGATAATTAAATTTACGTTTTATTCTTTCTTTTTCTTTTCTTTTCTTTTTCTCGATTGTAAAGAGGGTTTCATGTAGTGTGTTCGTGTTGATATCAATGTCCACAGTAGTAAGAGTATTTAGGAAACCGTATTCAACTATTGAGTACACCAAGGGACTCATCTTTTCAGAGAGATGCTTTTTGGAGGTTTTTATCTTACTTTCCTCCATCCTTTCTTTTCGCAGAGAGGTCGTCATTCCTTTGTTTCTCCTCTGAATCGTTCGCTGCTGCTGCCCATCTATTTGTTGGTGCAGTTTCATTTGGCCTGTTATCTTTGGATGGGAGGATATTAAGGCGTCAAATAATGGTTACGAACTCGGCGTGTTCTGTGTACCGATAACAATTAGGTGTCGCCTATCTCGGCAAACCATCGGGTCCGTTGTTACTCGGAAAGAAGAAGAGAAAATCACTGATGGAATCCCTTTATGTTATTAGTGACTTGTTTTATTGAAGCCGTCGGAAGAACACGATCCATTCAGCGCTTCCCAATTATTACTCTCGCCACTAGGGGATCCGATCGTAAAGAGCGGCGATGGCCCCTCGTTGATATGTGTTACACAGTTGACGAAAACACAGGGTGTTCATCGGCTACCTCAGAAAGTTTTCTGTGCAATACGCTCTTTCCCCTTGGCTGGAGCTTGTCTCTTAACAAGTATACCTGGCCGCATATGAAAGACCTTTGTCAGGTACAGATAATTTACATACAGCTTTAATTATGTTCTCTTCGGCTTCGAAATTTGTTCACGCGTTACGGCAGCGGTGCGAAGACTTTTGAGGTCACCTTCCCTTTCATTCCGGTTATTCGATCGCGCGAGCCCTTTCACCTAAGCTGGATGCATTTGTCTGGAAACGAACTGCAGATTCGAATTACTAAATTAAATCCACGGGGCATATATAAAATCTTAAAATCATAATTTAAGGTTTATTTAGATTTTTAAGAATTTTCTTCTAAGTACATCGTCTCTTAATCTTCCCCCATCATCTTCAACCACACTTCACACACATAAATCTTATATTTATAGTCGAAATTAAATTTATGGTAGCTCCTACGTACACATCAACGAAATAAAATAGGCTCCAATATTCGTCATGTTGAACGAAGAGGTAAAGCGGCGACTAGTTCGGTGCTGTCTTTTGGGCAGTCGACCATTCAGTTCGTCCAAGAGGTTCTGTATAAGGCTGAGGTCAGGAAAAGTTGAACTGGGCTAGCGAGTTCAACTTTTCCACGCTCATGTCCTCAAACCAGTCCTTCACAACGTAAGCAGTAATGACATGGAGAGTCCTGCTGGTACAGGTATATGGGCCTTCTCCAACGTTCTTCCACAATATGGATAATGCATTGTCGTCCATTGCGTCTGGGTTAAACTTTAGAATTGAGTTTGTCTAAAACAAAACAACCAGTGTGGTCTAAGGCCAAACCATCAAAAACAGTCCACACCATCAAGCTGATTCCGCTAAACCTGATTGTTGGGACGACACAGTCCAGAAGGTAGCTTTCTCTGGGCATTCGCCAGAGAAAGACGACCATGTAGTTGTCACTCCAAAGCACAATTTTCCATTGGTCTACAGTTCGACTACCTTACATCAAGTCGGTGTCTTGCATTAGTTGGGGTGATTAGTAGCTTGTGGATGGTTGCACGATCGTGGTAACTTATATCATGGAGCCATGTGTCCCAGTCGTCTCACTGAGGTCATATATGTGCAGTGAATACGTCGACCTGCTTTCCCAGCAGACCAATCTTTTCAGAGTCAGCTTTTGAGGTCTTCTAGGTATTTTGTCCTGATATCTCTGCTCAATATAAATCATACAATTTATGGATTTTTTTTCTGGAATAACAAATAAAACTCAATATTTTTTTACTTTTTTTCTAACCATAAAAAAATTACATCTAGATTATTAATGTATTTATCGTTTGTTTCGGATTTATAAGAGGATTACACCTCTTCATTAAACCTTCTTTAACGAAACCAATGTTGGTCACCATTTTCCCATCAAAAATCAGGATTTTGAGACTAATTAGCTTGTAATTGTCTGTATTAACAGCATGGCAACTCTTGTTTTTGTGAACTAAAACTATCCTAGCATTTATCCAACGCACACCGACTGTCCTCGATCTCAATGACTTGATGCAGTTCATTAAAAGGGGATTAATCAACTTTTCTACCTTTCCACGGCACCAAAGACGCATCATTAAATCCGTTTATTGAGCGATTGCAGGTCTATCGAAAACAGTCACTGCCCTTAGAGGATCTCATTAATCTGACCTGTCGGATATATTCGGTTACTTACTGACTGGAAGCATTTCCAGGACTATCCGGAAGAAATCTAGATAAATTGAATCTCTATCGTTAAGTATGTTCAAGTCTTTTAAGTAAGAAATCACAAAAAAAAAGAAATAATGGATTTCCGGAGAAAGAGAAGAGACTGAATTTTCTGAAGGTTATGTGTTAAAAAACTTTCACGCCTAAAGGAGAATAAGATTCCTGGAGTTGATGGCACATACACAGTTATTTCGATGAAAGAGGTGAGAGAGTGCATTGAACCATTGAGGTTAATTTTGCGGATGTCACTGGATTCTGGAGCGATTCCCTTGGACTAGAAAGCAAAGATTCCGCCAAATACATAAAGGCTGTTCTGAGAATGAAGTGAGTAACTACTGAAAGGTCAGTCTGACTTCAGTGGTAGGAGAAATCATGGAAGAAATGATCAAGTAGTGCAGTACTACATCATTTAGATAGAAATGAAATTCTGAATGAAAGACAGCACAGTTTTGCAAGGAAAAATCGTGTTTAACCAATCTGGTAAGCTATTTTGACTGAATAATTTCGACATTGTTTAGTTGAATTTCAGGAAGACTCAGTCCAACATGAAAGGTTACTGTATCATCTGGAACGTGTTGGAAACATACGAAAAATCTTTAGATGGATTGCAGAATGGTTGCAAAGCAGAAGGCAGAGAATTACCTGCACAATTCTGCAGTAATTAACGGTAATTCTGCAGGTTGGTCTAAAGTAACAAGTGAGAATCACTGGGACTAATCCTGTTTTTAATTTTTTAAATGACATCGACGAAGGGACAAAAGGCGTGATGTCAAAATTTGCAGATGATGTAAAGATTGGAAGAGTGGTTAATGGTGGGTGGCAAGCAACTCTTCTTTAGGACGACTTAGATAGGATACAAATATGGTCAGAAAAGTGTCAGCTACGTTTTAATGAAAGGTTTTACATTTGGGGAATATCAAACCTAATGACTTGAACACTTGGTGGGCATGAAATAAAAATGACAGAGGAAGAATGAGATTTGGGAGTTTCGATACTGTCGAACACGAAGTTCTCTTAGTAGTGTAGACAGTCGGCAAGATATACTCATGGTGCCCTATCGATGATTTATCGAGCATTTTCTTGTAGAGGGATGTCATAATCCCACAGTATAACGAAATTGCAAAGCGGCACTTGGAATACTGTCCAGGGTTGGAGCCCTTAACCCTAAAAAAGGCATTGAGAGTATTAAAAGGATCCGAAGATGGGCAACGCGCCTTGTGAAAGCGACGAAAGGGTGTCCATATTGAAGAAAAATTTCTAATATGTGGGCTACAGAGATTAGCAACCATGCACCTCAGAAGATATTTGATTAAAGAGTATAAGACTCAGAGGCGAAAGTAAAATGGATGAAGGTTGAATTTTCACTGCTATAAATGATTCCAAAACTAGGGACCATAATTTCAAATTACGAAGGAAGAGATTTAAACTGGATTGCAGGAAGTTTTCTTTTAACCAGCGAGTTGTTGGTTACTGGAATAAGTTATCTCATGGGTGGTTGAGGCTGACATTCTCGATTTAAAGGTTTCTATAAGATTCTATGACAAAATATCCCATTCTTCAGCCAGCGCAGACCTTAGCTTACCAAATGACATTCAGCTTTAGGATATTCCTCCACCACTTGAGCGATATGTGCAGTGGCGTTGTCATGCATGAAAAGACAATCTGGGATAACCGTATCCCTAAGCAGTCCCATATAGGGTTAATGGATCTGTTCTCGGTACCTCTGCGCAGTTATAGTACCCTTATCAAAAACATGGAGGGGTGCAACTGTTGATTATTATTCCCCCACACGAGAACACGGCCTCCACCGTAAGTGTCTCTTTCTGTGGTTCTGGAGGGATGGTACCGACCGTATTCCTCGTTGTTTCCAGATGAAATAACGCGTATAATCTGTTTGTAGTCTAATATGGGACTCAGCAGTGAATAGAACTGTAGGCCTATTTGTCAGGGTTCCAAGTTACATGTATGGCACCAGTTTGGACGAACTCTGCGTTTAGTGGGGTACAAACAACTGGCTTCCTTGCGAAGAGGCCACTTGAATTGAGTCCGTTTGGAAATGTTTTTGCCAGTGTCCTTAGCAACCTCAAGAGACAGTTGATGATAGGGTTCATCAACTGTACTCATCGTCCGAGTTACCTGGCCACAATCCTAAACGATCATATCATTATCATTCCCGCGACGCCAGAAGGACCATCTTTTAAACTATTTCGCGTGTAAAAAGAAAAACATATGTATTTAAAATTAGTAGGAGGTGGCACTCAAAGCTAAAACTTGCAACCACGGTCTGGACACAAAATAAGTCTGTGTATCTTTTATTCTGTTTGATATTTTAATTAACTTGTTACAACCTTTCTCATTTCCTTCAAAGCAATTGTCACATTTTTCTGAAGTCTCGTTTAAAAAATAGAAAAATATTTGAAGATGTAACATTAGAATTCAGTTCATGATTTGGCTTTTCACACGATGCAGAACGAAAAATACTCCCCTATTTACAACAAAATAATTTAACTGGATGGTAGCCAAATAGTCCTATTAGATTCTGGACGAAGGTTGGTGGTCGATGCCAAGAACGTGCGACAAAAAAAAGAAAGAAAGAAGTCGTTGTAATACACACGTATATTCGTACATCACAAGAAGACACATGTTTCTGGAGTTTGACATTTAGTTTTCTTGACTTTTATTATCACACATACATGAAAGAGAAAAAGAATTGACAAGAAGAGAAATAAAAGAGCCTGCGAGTGTAAGGAGAACAGAGGAAGAGCTGGAGGAAAAGAAGAGTTAGAGAAGCGAGAGGAGAAATCAAAATAGAACGACAAGAGTTGGTTAATTGCGTTATTTTCTCTCCAGTGTTAGATCAAATGTTCATTTTGAAGCACAAATGTTTCTTCTACACTCCTATGTTCGGTGGAATTCAACTACGAAACTACCAATGCATTTAAATTGAAATAAAAACATTTCCCTCTCGGTACATTCTCTATGAGCAGCGCAAATTGCACCCCCAGTTTTCTCCCCCTCCGATGCGAAGTGTGCACGAGGGTTGCCTGTCGGTGGGTACTTCTATTCATTAAATTCCTTAAATTTCGCTTTAATAAATCTTTGAGCCAATGCACCTCGAGATGCCAGAAGCGCATTTCAAAATCAAAACGAAATTTGAAATTCTTCGGAGAATTGTTTCTGTCGAGGAGAGTCTACACGTCCATGCTTGGGATGCAAATGGGAGAAAGCGGGGCAAAGATGTAATTTGCTCAGTTTGTTTATGGCGATGAAGAATTTGCGTAAGCTAAGAACCCTTTAAAATGAATTGGGACGTTATTAAAATGCAGTCTTTTCTTCTTCAGAACATAACGAAATTTAGCTTCAATTTTCAGTTTTACAAACTCTTCATTTAATATTTCGCGCATTAAATTTTACAAAAGTCGTAAAAGCCCAAGGATTTTGTTAAATAGCACTCTAATAAAATATTAAGATTAGTCTCTAAGGTAAAATAATAAAATATATATATTGTTTCTGAAAATATAAAAAATATCTTTTAATTCAAGATTTTATTAAACTTTAAATAATATCTTATAAAAAACATCATGAATACTCACGAAAGACATTTTATTTTATGTGAAAACATCTTTGAGGAAAATCAAAACATTTTAAAATTGAACAACTATAACCAAAGTTATCAACGATGTAACGTTTTATGATCACGCCCGCTACTTACTTTACAGAATCACCATTAGTGACTGAGTTAGCGTCATTTAGGAAGAATGTCATTTGCATCTCGCATTTTCGTTACCAATCGGTTTCGTTTCAGTCCGAAATATTTAGAATGAACGAGGTAACGTTTTATGCTCACACCCACTACTTACTCTACCGAATAAAATACCGAAGGGCACAAAAGGTGATATTGTTGTACACGTTGGCACTAATGATATTAAGAGTAGGAGGCAGGCAGAATTACTTAACAAATAGCGGTAAATGTTGAAAAAAGCCGTGAGTTAGGGTTGAATGTGAAAGTGTCTGCAATTCTGCCCAGACACGATAGGAGGGAGTATATGATGAGAGTCTTGTCTATCAATTTAGCCCTGGAGAGATTGTGCAAGGCTCAAGGGGTAGAAATGTTCTCTGCATGGTCTGTGCTTGTTAACAGGAGAGACTGCTTCTACAGGGGTGGGACAAACTTAGACAGAAAAGGTGCAAGAATGTTTGCGGATGCTATCGAGGCAGAGTTAGGTGGGTCGGAAAACTACTAGCTTGGGGGGATTCATAGCTTAATAGATTAACAGTACCCGCTGGCAGAGGTGAAAGTGATTCTTGCACTGCTTCTATTGGAATGCAATTGATCAGCAGCCTGGAAAGCAAGGCAATGGAGATTTCCAGGACTGTTGGGAGTCATAGTGGAACAAGTAAATACATGGGCTGTGTTAGGATAACTAAGAGAGTAGAAACAGGTGCATGTATTCTTGCATGTACACCAAAGATAGGAGTATAGTTAATAAATTCGATGAGCTTGAAGTGCTAGTCAAGACATCAAAGGCAGATATTTTTGGGATATCTGAGACGTGGTGTCACACAGATATAAAGAATGTAGAACTGCAATTGGTGGAGTACAATGTGTACAGAAAGGATAGACAGGATAGGAAGGGAGGAGGGGTTATGCTGTTAGTTAAGAAACACATGAAATCTAAGGAAGTGCATCCAGTTGATGTTGGTGGAAAATGCAATGTTGAGTCTGTTTGATGTGACATAAGCACTGCGAAAGGAAAAATGACAGTAGGGGGTGTTATAGGCCTAATGAATCTAAACAGTATAATGAGCAAATGAGCAGAGAAACAGAGTGGGCCAGTAAATCAGAGAGTCTTATAATGGGGGATTTTAATTTCCCAGATATTGACTGGAATTTGGGGGACTGGTCACTCACACACTAGCAAAGCTTTTGTGGATTTATTGGATGATTGTTTTCTACATCAGCATGTTCGGGAGGCAACTAGAGGGAGGAATACTCTTGATTTGATTATCAGCAGTGATTCTTCATGCATTAAGAATCTGCAGATAAATGAACCACTAAGTGGCAGTGATCACAGTGTTCTGAAGTGGGAGTTACTCAAAGAGGTAACTACCATTAGGGGTAAAGGGAAGGGTTATTGCTTCCGTAAAGGCGACTACGATGGACTGAGACAGTATTTAAATTCTATACAGAGGGACCAACTGACGATGTTACCAACAGCAAATTCAAAATGGGAAGCGTTCAAAGAACTTATCTTGGAAGATACTAGGCTTTACATAACAACTAAGAAATATTGTTCAAGGTTTAGGCCTAAATGGATGTCAGATGAACTAATGAGACATATAGCGGAGAAGAAAAATGCATGGGATGGATACAAATTAATGGGTGACATGGAAGCCTATGATAGATATAAGCTGGTCTGTAACCAAGTCACAAAGGAGGTTAGGCAGGAAAAGGCAGATTATCAGAAATTCTTGGCAAAGGATGCAAAGAAAAACAGAAAAGAGTTCTTTACTTATGTAAACTCTAGAAGGAAAGGGATGAATCAGATTAGTCCACTGGATATTGAAGGTTTAACTGTTCATGATCCTGCTCAGGTGGCTAACAAACTAAACGGGTATTTTGCATCTACATTCACACATGAGGAGTTATTCAGTGAGGGGAATGCCAGAGGTGAATTAAACTCTGGCAAGGAGCTAGATGATTTTGTATTAACTTAGAGCAAAGCGGAGGAGAATTTAGTATTAGTATTAGTAATGGCCGCATGGTGCAAGAAAGCCTATGGCTTATGCTGCACCGGCCAAAAAAAAAAAAAACCGAATAAAACAATGATAAAAAAATAATAAAATAAAATAAATAAATAATAATAATTAGTAAAAGAAAAGGAAATTAAACTTATCATCCTGTGCGCTTCCCTGACTCGAAGGTACTATCCAGATGATAAATTGTTGAAGTTAAACATAAAAAAGGCACCCGCGGTGGATGGGATCTATCGAGTTATACTGAAGGAGGCAGCAAAGGAAGTAAGCCACCCTTCGCCATAATTATGAGAGCTTCCTTGCACTCAGGGGAAGTACCCATAGACTGGAGATGTGCAAATGTGATCCCAATCCACAAAGGAGGATCAAAGGGGACACAGGTAATTACAGACCTGTTAGTTTAACTTCTGTTCTGGGGAAATTAACGGAGGCACTGGTTAAAGAAGCATTGCAGGATCATCTAGACTAGACCTCAATTATAGCTCGGACACAGCATGGGTTTGTCAAGGGAAAGTCTTGCCTGACCAATTTGATTGGATATGACGATGTAGTCACAAGAGAACTGGATGCAGGGAATAGCTTTGATATTATATACTTGGATCTTGTAAAGGCTTTTGATACTGTTGCACATGGAAGACTGCTGCACAAATTGGGGCAATTTGGCATTGGAGGCAAATTGCTGCTATGGATAAAGGGATGGTTGAGTGGGAAAAGACAGAGAGTGGTAATCAATAGACACTGCTCATCGTGGACTAATATTACTAGTGGAGTCCCCCGGGGTTCAATGTTAGGTCCATTGTTGTTTTCTGTATTTATAAATGATATTGATGAAGGTATATTAAGCTTAATATCAAAGTTTGCAGGTGATACAAAGGTTAGTAGGGTCGCTAATAACAGTAATGAGAGTATGCAACAAGATTTGGTAAAGTTGTGGAGATGGGCTGAGAAATGGCAACTGAAGTTTAAATTGACAAATGCAAACACTGCATATGAGTAACAATATCCCAAGAGAAAAGTACCAACTACGTGGTGGTGGTGAAAGTGACCTCGGCGCAATTGTGCAGTCAGATATCAAGTTTTCTGGGCAGTGCAGATGGTCCGAAAGAGTAGCTCACGGTGTTTTGGCAATGACATATAGGAATTTTTTTGCAGGGCTCAGAAGGTGATTATCCCCTTGTATAAGGAAATGGTCAGACCACACCTTGTGTACAGGATATAGGTGTGGAGGCCTCATTTTAAGAGAAGTGCAAGCAGATTGCTAAATGGATGAAATGGTTACTCTTAGGAAGAAAGGCTTAAGTTTTGCAAATTACTGTGTCTGGAGAATTGACACCTGCCAAGTGATCTGATTGAGTTGTATAATGCTCGGAATGGTTTGAGCCTGCTCAGTGCTTATGGGATTCTGCCTCCTGCTCAGAATAATCGGCTGATAGGGAATAAATTCAAATTGAGGAAAGACAGTTGTAGGATAGATGTGCGGAAGTTTGCCTTTAGCCAGCGGGTGGTTGATTGCTGGAACAAACTTCCAGCTGTTGTTTGTGGAGGTTGATAGCTTAAATAGGTTGAAGGCTAAACTAGACAAACATTTGGAGGGAGTGGATGAGTGAAATGAGAAGGTTTTTTTTTTTTGCTGATGCTATATAAGCTTGCTTTCTTGCATCATGTGCCTTTGTTAATGCTAACTCAGTTCCTTAATGTTACTTAGCATTATATATGGTTAATGATGATTAATTTACTATAAATAATAAAAATAACAAGAATCAACGTTAGTGACTGAGTTAGCGTAATTTAGGAAGTGACGTCATTTGCGTTATTTCCGTCTCGCATTTTCGTTACCAATTGTTTAATTTCAGCCCGAAAAATTTAGCAGGTAGGTGCTGCCAAAGATGTTTTCACATCTAAAATTGAATTGAAATATTCTTTATCTAACTTTTAAGTTAGATAAAAAGCAGTCTTGTATTTCGAATTGTTTGCGTATTGCAGCGCCTTCTACACTACCAACATCATTTCTTTTCCTTCGTAGATATAACTTATTCCGATAGAATTTTTATTAGTGTTCTGCTCGTAAGAGATAAAATGGGAAGTGGGAAAGTTAAGATGATGAACAGACGATTGGAAGCAAATCGTTGGAGAAAAATGGTTTAAGCCACACGCGAAAATGCCTTCTGGTCACGATAATACTTATTCTGTAAAACGGCAATAATTTCTTTCATAAAGTTTTCACATCTCCGAAAGGTAACGTGAGGCGAACAGGCTCGCCTCCACGAATTACAGAGATTTAGGCAGCTGTCAGTAATAAAACGATATCTCACTATGTTCCTAATATTGAATCACAGCCTTTCTTTTATTGCAAAATAATGGGAGAACCTGAATCGCAGTTTGAGGTTCGCGTGATTTGCTCTTGGTTAAAGAAAAGAAGAAAAAAAAAAAAAATCAGCGCTTTTCTGTGGTCGATTTGTAATCATTAGTCTCTCGGTGTGGGCAGCATAAGGTTTGCGTACACCCTCCCCCCCCCCCCTATTTCGTATATTGATTGATGGTGGATAAAAGTATTCGTGTGATGAAGCAATTTCGAATTTTTTAATGTGGGTTATTACCCAGCGAAACGAAAGGGTATTAATATAATTACCCTATTGACAAGCCTTAAGTTAAGAAAAGAATTTGTTTTTTAAACACAATAAACCGCAGTCATTAGCTTTGTTTTAACTGAATAACTTAAGTTGCATTTTAGAAGGATGTGTTCCAGTGAGGCTTCCGTACAAAGGAACTCTCGAACTCAATTTCGATTATTCTTAAAGATATACAATGAAAAGCACATTTTTTTTAAATTGGAGTCGTCCATGGAAGTTTCCGTAGACAGCAAATAACGCAACAATGAAACAAGATTTGCAAATTTCGATACGCACGAGAATTCTTGAGCCTCGCCTTTTCTGTTTCGGGAATGCTCCATTAATTATGAAAGCTTTCTTTGGAGTCATGTCTTGGCTCTTGAACTCTGATTGCCTTCGGGATGAGGGTGAATTATTAATTACGATTCACGTGCAAAAAGAAATCTCCTCTTCCTATTCAGTTGCCCCTTCACTTCTGACACGTGACTCAGAAAATAACGGTTCAGGCTCGGCTGATAACTGTAATTAGTTAATTGGGATACACCTTCATTCACGTAATTCTGTTTACAATTAACCTTTTATATCATTGGAAGGACCGAATATCGCTGAGAGGTGCTGGAAGAAAAAGCACTGATTGTGATGGGAAATGTGTTTTCCGTAATTGCGATCGCTGCACTGTTGTTTGCTATAAATCCCGTCCCATCCCATCAATGTTTCCTTTCTCATAATCAATGGTAGTAGTCCGTGGGAGTTTCCGTACAAAGAAAATCCAAAAACGTTGGATACGAGATCATTAATTTGGAACATTAGACTGCTGATTTTATATATTAGATCAAGAGCAGGGAAATGGATGATCGCGATCGACTGGTCGATTACGAAGCAAATATCAGTCGATTACCTAACTTTCTTAAATTTATTTCAGATCTGTCATTGGTGAGTTTGGTGTCATCAAACACGTGTAAGACAAGGAAATTTAGCGGTTAGTGGTGCACTCTAGCGGAAAAATCCTGTAAGCAAGAGGGAGCACTACTGAGCAGCGCTTTTTCGCCTGTCTGGCATCACTCTGTCACCAGAAAAAACAATGCCAAATCACGGCAGGAAGGTTTTATGACAAGCTCACGCTTGGTTATATTCCCTTCTGTTTTCTTTTCCTCCCTTATCCTCTTTGGTTTTGCATTCGAATCCGCGAAAAACGACTTAGGAGGGCCAATTTAATTCTCGCGCCATAATTCCATTGTTCCATCCGAAATAACAAGAAAAATGCGAGCCAAATACTGCCCGTCTGCTTTATCCAACTCGGATGATGACTGAGAAAGGAAAAACCGGGTAGGAATAAGGGGATGAGTCCCTGAACGATCGTATGTACTCTGAACGGCACACATGGCACCCTAAAAACCCGCGCAAAGAGGAGAAAACAGCCAAAGATTTATTTCTTGCGATATCTCGGTGCAGACATAGCTACGATGAAACCCAAGAGCCGCATACGCATCCCCTTTCTCCCATTTTAACCTCCGCCATTAATTTTCCTGCTGTTCATGAAGTCCACGTTCTGCTCGCAATCCACAAGTCCATTAACTTAAGCTTCATTTATTAAAAAAAAAAAAAAAAAAGGAGGCGAGAGGACCACGTGCCACGCCTTAAAATGATTTAAGGCTGTAATCGCTATTTCAAAGAGGTAAGACGTTTCGGTAAATACTTCAGACTCTTCTTCAGATATCAACGAACACTCCATATCAAATAATAAAATAAAATGCTGCAAAACAAAAATATTCGTTCATTTCTTTAGCAGTCTTAAAGTTCAAACATGACTCAGTGCACTCCCCTCTACCTCCCCCCCCCCCGAGAAACTGTGAGTTGTGAAGTCATCTTCGTAGACTATGACGGATAGTTTTCCACACTGTGTTCCCATTTAGTATTTCCCATTCGTTACTACAAGTTGATCCTTTAGTTATGACAGGCCATAAATCTTTGGGCGCTGTTAACTAATTACCCAGCGTTACTAACTTGCCTCGTAATCACTTTCTAAGGAAGCTGCCCGCAGGACTTAATGTTAACTGAACCCCTCATCTGATAATCAGTGTGTGTGGAACATTTGCAGGGAAGGATTTAAGGGATTCTTGTTTTCGGAGTTTCCATGGAAACGGCGCTATAATAGCGATGAACGCCGCTTTGATTCGAAAGTACCATTCGTGCGGTTTTTAAAAAAAGTTCCAGAAATGGTAATTTGTAAAGATTATTCAAGCGCTAGATGTGGCTTTAAGCGCGCCCCCTGGTGTCAGATTGTTCTCTAAAATCCTATACTACGTCATACTGCCATGAAATGAAGTGTATAACTTTGCAGGAGAAACCTTCCCTTTTCTAAACATGCTTCGGTAATACTAGGTTATTTTCTACGCATGCGCTGCTCATCAATGGTTGCAACGGTCTCCAGAGAACGCTGTAGCTTTGCCACTAATGAAGGAGCGTATCAGAGAGGGAGAAAAGGAAAGGAACTACAGTTAATTCTCCAACAACGGGTTGTTACTTCCCAGATCTGACTGGACAAGGGCCCTCATCCGATTGGCCAGTTTGGCCATTTCACGCTCTGTGCCCACTTCACGACTCATTGACCGTTATTCTGATAATACCCGTCTCGGTACGACGTGTTATCTTGGTTGTGGTTCATTATTAACAAAGCACACACACAAACTCACACAGGCAAACTATTGACACTGAGCACTTCTGCTGCGCACCAACAATGGAAATGACACGAATTGTTGGATCCAAGAATTAAACTGCTCGTGAAACAATCGAATGAATGCGCAGCTGCCAACAGACAAAAATAAAGCAATTTTATGTGTTGGCAGTTTCAAATTTGCAACATTTCATTGTTGGAATTTCGTTGTCAGCTGCCAAAGCATTTTTATCTGTTCGCAGCTGCGAATTTGCAACGTTTCATTGTTGACAGTTGCCAACAGATAAAAATAAAGCATTTTTATCTTTTGGTAGCTGAAAAAATTTGCAACATTTCATCGTTGGCAACATTTCATTCATTGTTAAATATTAGAAAAATAGTTGAACGTTTCCGAATGTTTAAAAATGCGTCTTTTCAACAAAGAATGATTTTATATTTTGTTAAAAGAATTCCAAGGAGTAACAACGAAGTCTCGAACTCCTTCAGCTGTTGAATTCCATTATCCCATCAAACAAGTGAGATATTAGGTGGCTAACAAGGACCGGCACCGATACAGTTTGACTTCATGAAATCTTCATTGTTCCGCACGAGGCTGTCTGGTCCTGTTTCGAGTGATTAATGGAACGCCTGTCAGCTTTAATAGCTTCCCCCAGATAGGAAATAATCCCCCCTAGTGAAAGAGTCGGCCAGAGAGCGGTCACCTTGTTTCCGCCGAAGTGGACTGACCACATTCGACGTGCCCGCACGCTTCCAAGAGCGCGCGCGCACACCTACACACCGTCGTTAGGGACGGAATTGGGGATCAATAAAAAAGATCGCAGTTTTCTGCTCCAGTGTCATCGCTGATGAAGGGATACGTTTATTTATGATCTCAGCAGGGCAACCAGACGGAAATGGTAATTTCCTTTTAGCCTCATAAAATACGTTTCCGCCAAAAATGGACGATCAAGTAGTCCAACTGCTGTAAATTAAGCGTTTCCAAAAAAAAAAAAAACAATTTTTAATCTGATAAAAATATTAACCAAAAAATTTTAACGATTACCAGGTGGCGCCACATTGTCACCACGTTTTATGGAGCACAGTCGAATTGTGTTGGCGTACGCTACAGATAAAATCTGCTGTATGATAAAGATGGTAGCGAGCTAATCTTCCTCCATCTAAAGTAAGCCATTTAAAAGAGAAATTGTTATAAAAGCAAACGATCTGAAGACCGTTATCTGGAGGGTGGCTTATAAAATATATTATTATAGCGAGATAAAAGTTGCAGGTACTGTTGAAAATATTTCGTCGAATTAGTCGACTTAAGCGAGGCCGTTATAACCGAGGTAGTATATTATCAATTTGTTTTTAACTGCTAGTTGAGAACTGCTAATAGGATTGAGTTAATTGTGTTAATGATAGCCACAGCAGTCTCCTTTCAGGAACCCTAAACGGAAAAATTTCTTGGAGTTTGGGGTCCACCCCATGACGGAGACAGCTATCGAGTGCATAGGGTGGTTGGTTGTGTCCGGTTATTATTTTTACTATTGGTCGAGGAACTCTGATTGTCCCACAACTGCAGATTTCTGGAGTTCCATGTAAGAGTTCGCCGGGAGGCCTATTGCTGATAAGTTCTTATGGAGGCTTTTTGGTACCATGCCAGTGGTTGACACGGTGATTGGGATGGTCATTACTTGTTCCATTAGCCACATCTCTCTCTCTTTCTCTCTCTCTCTCTCCTGTGCTCTATCCCTCGTGTGTTTTCGTCTTTCCAGCTTCGTCTGTGCCGTCTGGGTGGGAAGGGAATCCTCGCCTAGGTTGAGTGGGGGTATGCCGCTTGTCTATCTTTCTGAGTCTCTGATGGTATTTTTCGGTCAGGCAGTCCTTGATATTCTTGTGCTCTAACTGCTGAGCCTGCGTCATCCCAAGGTATTTGAGGTCTCCTCCTCTGTCATGGTTTCGATCTCTTTACCAGTGTGTAGCTGATCATTTCGGCCGACTAATTTCCTCTGATGCAATCCGTGGGTCTTGCATTTGTCTACGCCAAATTTAATTCTGATATAATTGCTGAATTCTTCGATGATCCGGAGTAATTGTTTCTCGGTTCCCGCAGAGCTTGATGTTATCGATGTACATCAGGTGAGTGAGGGAGCACAATTTATTCCTTCCTTCTTTGAGGTTATATCCATACTTGCTGTTGTTGAGCATGGTGGATAGCGGGTTGAGTGCTAGACAGAACCACAGTGGGTTCAGAGCATCTCCCTGAATGATTCCTCTTCTGATGGGGATCAATCTCGTTGTGTTGTTCTCGACTTTGATGGTACTTCATTTCTCCACGGTTGCTTCTAAGAAGTGTGTCAGTATCGGATTGACTTTGCAGATCTTCAGCGTCTTCTTCTTATTATTATTCTATAAATTATTATTATTAACTTTTAGGCGACGGGAATCAGACATCATCGAATGTCCTTTTCTAGTAAGTCCCCAACATGCTCAGTTGGGTAGAAATTGGCCTCGTTGGATGGCCATAGGATGACGGAGAATTCATGGCCATGTTCCTGAAACCAATTAGTAACCTGCCAGCCCTGTGGCATTGCGCGTTGCCTTGTTTATAGACGCTTGTTCTATGTCTCCTCCCTCCATCTGTGAGGGACATAGCATTATAAAACAAACAGTATTGTAAAAAGCAAGGCTTAAGTAACTAGAATCATTCTATTCTAATTCTTTATGTTCACCACAGAACACACTTTGCTTTCTCAACGAGTTGCATTGGTATTACACTACTTTTAAATAATAGAAAACAGTGGTCTCCAACAGTCAAAGCTGGTCTGTCACTTTCAAGGGTTTACTGTACATATAGCTTTTCAGTATAGATTTGTGGCGAGAGAGGAGTATAGAGATTGTGTTGGATGGATTGGTTTGCATTCTCCACTCCAACTACGGTTAGACCGAGGTTAGAGCAGAGAAGAGCTTTGAGTTAGCATACATTTGTCCAGTTGATCAATGTAAGGATTCAGTATTCGAATCCATGGAATTTGCTGAGCTGTGGAGCCAAATAACAGAAGCATACAATGGGATCGAACAGAAGCATCTTTCAATATACACTGTGGCATCCATTTTGGGTCCATTACCCCACTAGCTCCTGCTGTTATTGGTTGGTTGTAGTGGGGTTTTATGGCCTAAATTGTGCATCGGCAACTTAAGCCATATTGGGCCATATATAACATGTCCGTAATCGTGTGTCATGTGGTCAACTTTCTGCTTTGCTGGACGAAACACCATGGGAAGGAATTATGCTACCCTCTCACGAGAACAACTAACTCAGCTACGTTTTGAAGAAGGCATATAATTCCTCGCGTCAACGACTTGAGATCTTTTCCTTTTTTGCCATACAATTTGTACGGAAAAAAATAAATAATAATTGCTGGATTTCTATTTGTCTGATTTTAATGAAATTTGGCAAGTCTCGACAAATCTTTCCATAGGAGCCAAATATAAAATTTCATGCACATCCATCAACTGAGAGTCCCTCTATTTCATGAGAAGAAACAGACAGACGGACGGACAGGTGGAAGACAATATATTGTAACGCGCTTAAAAAGGACAAAACATTTTCCTCTTTTGTGTTGGGACTGAGTCTTGAAAAAGTTCCTGGATATGTTTTAAGTGCCTCTTGTATATTGTGCTAGGTCATTTCATCCAAGATGGAGTTGAACAACTCCCATCCTGAACCCTACCAGCAACGGATTCATCTTTAACCGGGACGTTGTGTTCATTATTGTCGCTAATATGAGGATCATCTTCAGGTGAAAGTCCAAAATAATCTTTCCCTTGAAAGAGGAGTTACTATTGAAAAGGGAATTTTTTCTGGTCTCCTGCCTTGTCTAAATCGGAGGTTTGTTTCTTTTTGTTCCTATACGTTGCATTTTTTTGGCCAACTATGGCGATCTGTGATTTCTTCACACTTGCATATTTTTCTCCTTTTCATCAGTGTTACGCTTTTCAAGGGTTAGACGAGTTTTATCCAATATACAAAATCAGAAATTTTCAAGTTGGTCTCATAAGCCAGTGGGCCGTAAAAAAAACCAACAGCGTTCCTGTTCCTTTAGTCCTGTCGAGAAGGACGATGCTATCCCTGAAGTTCCTCCCTTAAAACGCGGGTTACTTCTTTAAAACCCATAAATGTGTTTTCTTACTACAGACACCAGAGTATTTGCAGTTACAGACTCCAGACTTTCTTCTACGTTGGAAGCATAAAACAGCTCCCGAGCATTATAAACTGGTTTTTGTGACTCATAAACAAGTGATGAAGCGAAAGAAAGTGGTTGTACGATTTACTGCTATGTCATCTCATAGAATTCTTCGAGATCATGCTACTCATAAAGAGGTATCGCATATCTCCAGAATTCTGTACTTTGAATCGCAGTCGATTGTTTAAAAATATGGTTGAAACATTGAAATGAGCCCAAACTTTAGCAAGGGTATGGCAACATAGACCAAAATATGTAAAAGAGCACTTATGGGATCATGGAAACATGTAAGTTTCATTAACACTTCTGACAGCACAATGGATTCACTACATGTTTAACGTTGGTAGTCTGTTAGGATTATTCTAAGTTTTAAGAAAAGCCGGCCCTCACAATTAATTGGAGCTTGTCCTAGATTAGAGATAGGTGATAGATATCAATGAAGTGGTAAGTATTCATGAGTGCGTGATTCCTGTAGCTGTTGTCATCACAAAAGGAAGTTGTCCAGCTAGCCACTTGACACTTATCTGGATCCAATATTAGAGTCCATAGAATCTGCTGAGCTGTGCTTGAGAAGATGAGGACTAATTGCCCACATAGCTGCTTAGGTTTGGGTCTTCAAACTCAAAGTACTATCCAAAAGAGAGGTTTTTATCCCAAATGAAGCCAAGATACGTGTGAGAGGAAGCCTTCTTGACTAGGATGCCACCTATTCGGGTTTCTGTATTGTTTTACTTTCTTTTTTAAGTTACTTCCAGTTGGGCTGATTTGATCGGGTTAAGCTCAAAACCAATTAAGCATCTGTATTTGGTGATTTGCCCTTTCCTGTAAGTATGGAATTTGCTGAGCATCTTTTGAGGTTTTGAAGAATTTCATATCGTCTGCATAAGAATCGAAGTTTGGAGATATTGCTAAGAAAGGTTCTAGCTCAGCCGCAAATAGGGCTGCCGATTGGACCTCTCCCTGGAACACACCTCTATTAATTGTGTATGATGGCCGAGGATTTTATGGGTGACTAAGAGGTGCCTAGCCCCAATGACCGCCTTAATGACGTCAAGCGGTTAACCATCATGTGTAAATATCCTCTGAGAACATGTGGTAGAGGAGGTATCGCCAAATTATCAAAAAGCAGCTTATATATTCAGTTGCGATTTTTGTTGAATTCATAGCAAGGTATCCAGCAAATTGGTGGTGGTGGATCTGCCCTTGACAAATGTGTGCGAGTAGGGAGGTCTGTACTGGAAACAGTGCTGAGCTAGACTGGATTGTATCATTTTTCAAATATTTTTAGGAGGGAGTAGCAAATGGCTATGAGCCTGAAGTCTCTAGATTCTTCTGGATTTTTCAATTTGGACACTGGTCTCACATAGCAGCGGTTCCTTATCCTTGGTTTGGTTTCCTCTTCCATGATCTGATTAGAGAGGTGTGGAAGAGGGTCAAGGATAAAGGAAGTGATCCATATAAAATCCGTATAAAACCCAGACTGATAATCTTGCGGATTGATTTAAGAGGCACTACATTTCTCCGCGCCATAATTTGCTCTTTTAAAACAAATGAATGAAACAGCATCGTGAGGCGTTTTGTAAAAAGACTTTCAGTAATTTGCATGCGTAATGGACGAAGAAAGAACCCACGCTAAGTACAAAATCCAATTATGGAGAAGACTACATGAAACAAGAACTTAGTTAAGTATTCGTTTTTTTCCTTGTGACTTGTCACAGCTGTACGCCTACGCGCATGCATACACATGTATAAAATTTATGTAAAATGCATTCACGCATTACTTCATTATTTATATATGAAAAAAAAAAAAAAACATTTGTAGTATTCTGTCCGCTTATGTGTTTTTGCAGCCAGAAAATTTTAAACTGCATAGAATACTGCAATGGTTTTAGCACGTACAACATAGAAAACTCCAAACCACGAGTTGCCTAAGCATTGCACTACTTTCAAACATGATATCATCAATATATGGCGGACTTGACCAAAGTTAAGTCTGCCATATTTTTTTAAGAGATGTGACGAGTGCAATATCAAGGCAACTCATGGTATAGGAGTTGGTTCCACATTTGGTGGCCGCAAGTGGACGGGGTAGTTCAAGTGCTTTCTATTCGTTTATTAACTGGGTCATTTAGGTTTTGTTATGTGGCTTGTTTTACAAAAAAGATGTCGCCAAGTCGAGGTTGCTATGGCAATAATTACAAGTTTATTGGTACTGCGCATTACTCTAAGGATGATTATTCTAAGAGGCAGACAGATATTTGGACAGCAAAACAGCTTAAAAGTTTCCAAAGCTGAGGGCGATGAACACTTAAAGTTACATCTTAGTGCTATGCTTCACTTAACCCGAATCATTCGGCTCTGTTTTTGAGCGTGCGCTCTTCTGGCAGGTCTTGAGCCAACTCCAGCTCAGTAATAGCTGTCCGGGCCATCTCCCTCACATATTTTCCAGCCGAACAGACCGGAATGAGAAACAAAAACAAAGTCCTTATGTCACTCTCAGACGTGCACTCCCTCAGTTAGTTACGATTCCACACAAAGATCGATACAAGAGAGTCGATGGAAAGGGATGCTGAAAATGGCCTACGGAACACCTCTTGCAGTCCAATTAACTCCGTACTTGGATGGCAGAAAAATGTCTTCGTAGCTCATATTTTCCTCTTTAGAAATCGTTTCAGTGGTATCATAAACTGCAGCACGTTTCGAGAGTTAGCTCGGGAGTTTCTTTATCAGAATAAAATATTTTTCACCAGGAAATCCTGTTGAAAAATATCCTGAGGAAAATATTTTTCATCAAGATATTATGGCACTAATGAGCGAGTTGGAATGCGCAGTCTGGAAAGCTCTTTGACTCGAACCTCAAACTTTATTCTTGGAAGAAGAAAAGGCAATCTCAGATTGCCTTTCATTCTTCCAAGACATCGCGTGAGATTTTAACATGGAGCTATAGCACATCAGTCTGGGGAAGAAGCAGCAATACGATGCTTCGTGATAGAGGGATGAAGAAACGATATTTCTCTATCGACTCGTGGCCACAATTGTCACGCTAAGGCCTCCCTGTCTGAATGATCAGTCTTGGTAAACAGCAAGGCAAGAAGAAGAAAAGATGTTTTTGTTCTTTCTGAGATGCGAGATTGGAAAACTGAGGAGGTAAATCGATAGATCGATAATTAGCAGCAACACCAGCGAAATGGCTCGCGTGTCATACGAAAAAAGCATTGACTGGAATGACATCGATAATTGCAAATTGAATCGCGCCTTCTGTCACCCGCCTGTTATATTTTGTGTTAGTAATGCGTGTCCCATAACAGCAAAATAAAGGGACAAAATAATGGGACATCAAACCGATACAATATTCGACAACTTGGAGCTGCTGCAACGGGATTTTTTGAGTTGCACAGGTTTAATGAGAGGGAGAAAATCTTTTGAACAGACATGGGTCCCCTTTTCTTCTGGATGTCATTTAATTTACAGCTCATGCGAAGTTTGATGAACACAATACGGTGTTTAATGCAAATTATGTAATAACTACTGAAAATAAAAATATAATAATTTTTAAATTAAAACAAGAACTCGCATTTCATTTTTAAAATCTTTTTATTCAATCCCAGTTCATTTATTATGATTATTACCAAAGTGTCATGTTACTATGTGTATATACGCACATTGACCAAAAAAAATAGGAACCCTTTATTCAGTATCGAATTGGGACTGTTTTGTTTCGAATAACAGAAGTGGGCATGGAATCTACAAGGTGTTTTAATACATCTTGGTGTAATTGTAACCATTCTTCCAGCAAACTATTGCGTAGCTGCGAAAAAGTTGAAGCAAGAGGACTTCTTTGCCGAATAATTCTCTCCAGCATATCCCAAACATTCTCAATAGGATTGAGATCAGGTGAGTGTGAGGACTAGGGAAGATATTGGAAATCCGAGTCATATTCTCCGAAACATTCTTGCGCGATGCGCTGCTGCATTGTCATTCATAAAGTGGCCATCACCTTCGGAATTAAGGTGCTACATTGCAGGGTGCAATATATTTTATATAAAATTCAGGCCCTTCCACCGGTATCAATGGACTCAATCCGTGCCAACAAAACATATCACATACCATGATACCACCTCCAGATGCTTTGGTTGTCTTAACAAGGCAAGCAGGTCCATCGCTTCGTGTGGTTCTCGTCTCACTCTGCCTACCATCAGCGCAAAACAAAGTGTACCGTGATTCGTCTGACCACATGGACTTTCTTCCATTGTTCCACTGTCTAATTGCAATCTTCTTGGCACTACTGCAAGCCGAATTTTCTGTTTTTCTCTGAAAAAAGTGGCTTCCGAACGGCAGGCGAGTGCCAATACCCAATTTCTAAAATTCCCTGAGCATGGCACTGGTTCAAATAGGGCATTTCTGGGCTTGGTTGAAATCAGATGTAATTTGCGTGCATCTAGATGTCCTATTTTTATGTACAGTCTTCCTTAGAGTATGACGGCTTCGATCTTGATGTAGTTTTTCTGCCACGCCTTTGAAATATGGAAGAACCGATTACTTTCCAGTCATTAAAAACCTTTGAGATGGATGATTTTGAGAAACCACTTTATGTCTTGCCCTTTCTATTGAGTGGAGTACCCGGCCTAGAAGTGCATTCACAATTAGACATTTTTCAAAGGTTGATAGTTCACTCGTATTGTCCATTCTGGCTTCCCATTACTGCAGTTGAACTGCCTGTAACATTGGTTTTAAAGATTCCCAAGCATGTGCTCTTTTCTTTAAGTACATGTTATGTGCTGTAAAGCTCAGAATAACTCACAGAGAAAAGCCCTACCTCATCCACCTGAAACTCGACGGCAATCAGAACGCAACCTCTCCAAACGAGCGCCCACTAGGTTGCCTCAGAGGACCATCGCTACCTGTATACGGAGACTCCCAAAACAGGCCCACCTCCATAGCTGGATGAAGACGAGAAATACTGAACATACTGCATCGAGTGTGGCACAGGATAAAGTCACCTGCGTTGAAGCTTTAGGCAAAAGTGTTGGTTAGAGAAGGAGACAATCTCCAGCGGACAATAGTGGAGGGAGTGTTGCTGTCAACCGTATGGCCACCACAACTGAAGGGCAAGATCATCGGGCACAAGCAACTGGAAGTGCTTCCTGCGCAACTGCGCTAGGGACCACCCAGCAAGGGAAAAGAAGCTAATGTATGAAATGGATTAGCTTCTTTTGTATGAAATGGAGTATCAAATGAATACATTCATCTTGAGAGCATACTACAAAGTAACGAAGCTAGAGACAGATATGACAACGTATAGGACAAAACTACACACCGAGTGGTTGGAATGGTTCCCGGCTGGTCAGGTTACTGGACAATGAATAGCAGACCAGAGAAGGACTTGACATCTCCTACAATCTTAGACAAAATCAAGCAGGATGTGAGGGACCAACTACAAGCAACAACGAATACGGACACAGCCGAACCAGAACTAGAGGAGGTACAGCAAGTACAAGAACTACAACTTAGAGCGTGCATTATAGTCTAAGTTGCTGAGGCACCAACAAATCCAACAACAACTTGGAGTAGCTGAAGGGGAAACAAAGGAGATCGCGATATTCAGAATATAAGAAGGGTGGAAGAAAGCTCTAGAAGAATTCGAGGGGATGGATCTCACAAAGACCCACATCACATCAAAGCTCAGACTCAAAATAATCCTGTGGCAACTCAGACAACCTTAACATGGGAACAATACCAGATTATCTTAACAACAACGAAGTAACACAAAACACCATCCTCACAACCACCAGGGTGAATGGAAGGAAAAACAGAGAAAAACGTAACACAAAACGCAAAGACAAGAAACCACCTGCTTGGAAAAGAAGGCTACAGCAAAAGGGAGAAGTGAGAAGAGGAAAACTGGCCCAGAGCCAACAGGGTAACAGAAGTAAGAAGATGATCAGAAAAGTGAAGGTCATCCTCAAAAGAGACAACATCCACAGCAGCAAACAAGAGACCTATAATCAGAGGATCGAGGAATATTTTTGACACCCTCAAGCAGAAACTCCTGGTACTCAGCAAACGACTTCGCCGTCACAGGGAGGGTTCCCATAGGTAAACGGACAACTGTATATTTGATGAAAACCAGGGCCTTCTACAGGAAAATCGGACAAAAAAATTATTATTTTAGGGTTGCCCATAATTGAATACATTAACCCGTATTTGTGTCTGTAAATTGCTTGTGTTCTTTGGTCGATTTGCCTGTTTTGCTAGACGAAAAACCTTGCTATCTACGCCTGAGACCGACTAACTCAGCCACGGAACGAAAAAAGCCCATTGAAATTCCTCGCGTCATCGACGGGATTCGAACCCGGGCCTTTTCCACCCGGTGTGGGGAGGACGGTGACGATACCACTGTGCTACCCGTGCAGACAGGAAAATCGGACAAAGGGAGAAGGTACTCGAGGAGCTCTGGGGAAACCTGTGGAAAGCGAAGTTAGCCATAACGGCCGTGCACCCTCGATAGATCTACAAAGAAAGAAAACCAGGAACGTACAAAATATGAGAATGGGAGATTAGGGAGGAAGAAGTCAACAGTCGATCAGGAAGTCCCACAAGTGGAGAACCCTAGGAATAGATAACATCCACAACCAATGGCAAAAGGAGTTCAGCTGCACCCACAAGCACGTAGGAAAGCAGCTCATCCAGATAATAAGACGCCCTGACATAATTCCAGACTTGCAGACCCAAGGAATCAATTACCTTAAGGCTAAGAACAAAGACACCAAAAATCGGCAAAGTACACACCAATTACTTGTCCTCCAACAATGTTCAAGACCCTGGCCATCTGGAATGCCAGGACATGATGGCCGAGCAGCAGAACACTACGCAGTCCCAGTACTAATGTACTCTTTCGGGGTCATAGATGGGAACAACACTGAGCGTGAGGAGGTTATGACATCGGCCAGGATTATGATGATTAAGAGCCACCAACACCACCAGAAATCAATCATCAAGAGACTGACCGTGGCCAGTAAAAAAAGGGAGGGATTAACTAACCTCATTGAACAAGAGAAGAAGGCGATTAAAAACCTGCGGGATTACGTCCAGGAAAACACAGCACCAATCTAACAAGCCATAAGAAAGACAGACATACGGCACACAACCCTCAACCTCAATAAGGAGACAACGTCCATACAGACAGAAGAAACAAAGTCAGAGAAATGAGCGAAAAAGACACCCCATGGCAGACACTACAATGACTTCCATCAAGACTACACAGATAACATGGCTTCCAACGCATGGCCTCGCGAACAGAAGATTCTTCCCGAAGACCGAAGGATTCATGCTAGCCATCAGACCAGGTAATTAATACTAGAAACTATAGGAAATACGTCGCCAAGGACCCTGGGGTAACAGAAGACATATGGTGTCGATGCCACTTTGCCCCAGAAACAATCCAGCCATCACCGCAGGATTCAGGGTTACCACGCAGACGGAATGCACTCACAGACACGACCAGAACTCCAAGCTCTGGTCCAAGTACATCAGAAGCTAGCGAAAATTATAAGTTGATCGAGGAAAGTTTATTGTATTACAAGAGACTTCTACTGACGGACTATGCTGGGATCGTGCCATAATGACATACAAGATCTGAAAACATATGAGATACTCAGACCTAAGACAGGAAGTCAAAGAAATGTGGCATAAGGAACAAATAACGACCATCCCCATCACCGTTTCAACCACAGGCATGGTGCCAAAGAGCCTCCCAGAGAACATCCACATTGAATTCCAAAAACGCGCAGTCCCGAATACCCGTAGAATAGTCAGAGGATTCTTCAACTAATAATAGTAACCGGACAAAACAACAACCACCTCACACGCATGGTACCAGTACCTGTCACGCAATGGAAACAACTCACGTCAGGAGAAATAATAATACGAACTTTGCATTTTCCTGTGAGTTGCCTAGATATTGCACTACTTTTATAAATGATGTATTTAAAATTAGTGAAATATGAAGGAAACGTGGGAAAGTTCTTTCTGCTGTGAGCAACCATTACATTTATGAGGCAGTTTAAATCCACCCAGCTCAAAAAGCCCTTAACGGAGAACGCCAAACTGCTGCTTTCACAAATACATTTCAGCTGTGTAATTTGAACTGCTTCTTGCATGATAATCCCAGTGTTACCAAAATAATGGTTGTAATTCTGCAAATAAAATCGTAAATGATTCTTCGTCCCATTAGCTATAAATATCCTGCTCTGATCTTCTAATTTTCTTAAAAAAATTCCATAATCAGTAAGCATAAAAGTGAAGCACGCTGTTCTTTTCTGTTCTCGTTGTGTTATTATGATGAAGGATAATATCTACAAGAATTGCATAAAAGGGGAAAAGATTTTAAATATAATAATCTTTTTTAAATATAAGAATATTTTATCTATTTATCCCCGAATTCGTAACTTCATTTCTTATTTTTTGAGAGGACCAAAGACAGCACAAAATTAACCCATGCAACGCCTAATTATGTGTAGTTGCAGAGTCCCTGTAGATGGTGGATCTTAACGTTGAGAACGGTCCCCCACAAAATATTTCACAAAGAACTCCATTAAAGTTGACTGTGGACTTTCCAATAAACTGCGGATATGAAACTTCCTTAATGTTGATCGTAAAGCACATTAGAATGTGCTTTAAGCCACCTTACTGAAGATGGCCTTGACCAAATTTGAATTTACAGAAAAGTTTTGTTTGATGAGAGGCGACAAAACTATTTTATAAACAAAATTGTTTTCAGCCAAATCGTTTGGTCAGACGAGGCATTCCTCATTTTCATCAGACATGTTAATAACTATAATTGCGTGCGTTATTGGGCAGCATTTAAGTTGAAAAAGGATTTAGCTGTCCTGGAGTTATTGCTTGGGGAAGAATATCTGAGGAATTTTTTGGACTACTTTTTATGGTAGGATTATTGCAGACTCCTAGGTCGTAAGCACATTAATCTTTCTTTTTTTTTTTTTTTCTTATCTATCCATAAATCAAGGGAAATATGTTTATCACATGCAGGATGACACTGACCCTCATTGGATTGATGTAAGACGATATCTAGATGAAATATACTCTGGAATGTATCAATGGCCAGAAAGATCGGTGGAGTAAACTTTTATTGCGGGGCTTATCTTAAAAATGGAGCGTAGTAAGACAAAAAAATATAAACACTAAAAACATTCCAGCCTGGTATCAAAAGAATCCCGTTCTGTTTTTGACTAATGCCATCATTTTGAATAGGAATCATACTAACTTTGAGTTATTGTATAATTTTAATTAACCTTTTTTTATCATGCCATCATATTATCACTGTCCAAAAAGTTAGAAACTTTTTTTAAAATCTAGTAGGGCCATCTTTTGCCTGAATTACAGTCTGCACTCATTGGTATGGGTTCCACTAGATGTTATTTGAGGGAGTGTGGCTTCAGATTTGACGATTCTTCCATCGGGATATTTGTCCGCTGCTGTATTGGGTTCAGTAGAGAACTGAGAAGTCGAACTGCCCTTCCAACATATCCCAGATATTCTCAATTGGTTTCGGGTCTGGAGAATTAGGCAGCCAATGTAGATATTGAAAATCTTGGGAATGTTCCTCGAACCACTCACATACAATTTTTGCACCAGATAGTTGCAGTATCATCTTGAAAGAAGACCTTAGAATTCCGGGCATAAATGTAGCACTGCAGGGTGAAGTTGATCCGATAGGAGGATCCAGTTCGTACCAGCAGAAACTATCCCACACCATGATACCACCTCCATCCACTTGCGTGACGGACATGAGAGTCTGGATGGCTTCATGAGGTTCACGCCACACTTTCACCCTACTATTGGTGTAAAAAAAGTGTAATTCGGAACGCGTCAGATCACATGATCTTTTTCCTCTGCTCTGCAGTCCAGTCTTGGCACCTACTCCAGTCGAATCTTTGATTTACAGAAAGAAGTTGCTTTCGTACAGGAGCATTACTACCAAATCCCAGACTATTCAACTCCCGCCACATAGTTCTGTTGGAAATGGGCGTTCCTTTGTCTGAATTGAACTTTTCAGTAATTTGTTCACACTGAACCTTATATTTTGATGCACAATTCGTTTTAAATTGCTGCGTCTGGTCGATGGAATACCTACTCTTGCAGCATTTCTTCCATTTAGAGCTGCAATTTCCTTTTGTCTTCCACTCATTATATACTTTTGAGATAGTTTCTTTTGGTACGTCGATGGTTTCCTTTGTTTCTCAACTGTGGTACCAACTGTGTGTTTTGCAATGATATAAATTGTGGAGTAAAAGCTGCAATTTATAAAACTGAACACCCCGTCATTCAGAAAGAGTGTTTTGTGCAAGTTTTGCATTTCGTAACATGGGAAGAAACCAGGAACTGAGAGTTGAAACAAGAAGTGTTATTAGCACCTGAAATCTGAGCAGAGTTCAATAGGAACAGAGAAACTCTGGTGTCTACATCCAATATAAAATTCCGTCTTAAACAAAGAGGACTTCGTGTAGTGGTCCGAAAACCTTTATTAAAACTGGAAAAAGAAACGGTTAGCTTGTACTAAGAGCCATCAACAATGGATTACTGAAGAATGGAAAAACGTGTTATGGACAGATGAATCCAAATTTGAAATTTTTCGTTCAAGAACGGTTGCTGAACGGTTTATGGTTGCTTCTGTTTTTCTGGAATGGGTGACCGTCAGAATTGAAGGAATTTTTAAAAAAGTAGGCTGTAAGAAGATTCTTGAACATAATGCAATATCCTCTGGACTTCGACTTTATGGCAGAAATTTTATATTACAACGAATGACGTGACAGTTAAGCTGTACGAGGACATTTTAGCAACAACAACAGGATGAGTATTGTAAATTATAGTGTGGCCACCACAATCGCTTGACTTGAACCCAACAGAGGTTGCTGAGATCATCTAGACTGTAGTCAAGTCCTTGCCCATCTTCACAAAATTTATGGGGGACCTTACAGACCGTTAGAAGAATAATGTTAGTCAAGACACTATTATAAAATGAATCGCCAGAATGCAATGTCTGTGACAAATCTCGTGGAGGATATTTTGATGAAAAACCCGTATGGTTGTTAATATTAATCATTTCAATGTATGTTTTTTGCTGCGAATTTTTCAATGATTAATAAAAAAGTCTTAAAATATTTTTTGTAGCCTGTTGTTTTTTTATATTAAACCGTATATTGTCATACGCTGAGATTATAAACTTTTAGGAGGGAGTGTATTTTTAATCATAATAACAGTATCTAAGCGTTTGTTCAATGATAGGTACATCGGCGTTCAAAAGAGTAAATAAACCACATTTCACCCTGAGCTTAGTTTGGAGGTTAATATTCCAGGAGTTCAAACACACAAGCAAAAATCATAGTACATATGGGGAAAAAATATACAGTGGGATGCAATGTTGCCATGGAAATGACCCATAAAACAAAACAGTTGTTCGGCAGCATTACAGAAACTGGGCACGTGTTCCCAATCCACGGACGGTACAGAATGCCTAAATAAGGTTGCTTGATGGTAGCAGACAGTCCAGCATCCCAAATGACACGCGCAAAGAAATCCATTAGAGACACCATTAGAAGAATTTGTCAACTGTTGTAGACAAAGAATCCCCTGAGACAATCGGGCGAACGAAGCAAGGGGATTGCACCTCCTCCGTGCTTTCGTATGTGTGTCTGTTTTTGTGTCTGATAAGAGACCATCCGGGTAAGCCAAACATCGCGAGCTCACTCTGTGTCTTGAGCCAATAAGACGTTTGGAGAGGAGGATGGCGAGCATTTACGAGTCGGATCAACTGGGGTGCGTTGAATTTGAAGAACGGGGACACTTACTCTGATAAGTAAGGACCCTGGATGCAGTTCCCGGCTACCAGTGTTTAGTGACAAATGCGTTCAGATATAGATTTTGCTCGAAGAGACAAAAATGCTCTTTAGAAAAAAAAATCGAATCAGGGAGGTCACAAGGAATCAACTGTTTACTCGAACAGAATCTTTTCTCTCGGATGCGGAGATGAAAACCGGGGATGAAGTCAGAAACGGGACTGGCAGACGTGATTTTTAAGACCAATATGGAAACCAATACCAGGAGTAACTGATCCATATCAGCGTAAGGCTTCTTCCCTATCTGCACCAACAGAGCGTGAAATGACCTATCGTCTCACTTGAGTCGCTGCAATGGACGCTACACGTTTGGATTATCTTCCGTTTCCATAACGACATATTCTCTACTCTGCTTTGATCATTCCATGCACGGGATTCCCAGCAGTTGGCGGTTTTTAATAAAAGTTGGGTGATTGGGAGATTAGTTCCGGGTTTAGATGACAAAGATCGTGCAGCTAAATACCACTGCGTGCTTGAGCGTTATTCAATTGCAAGAGCATGCGCACATGCATGTACACGCGCCAGATTATAATCTGTAACTCTTTCTAACTGGCCATTCATCAAAAATGAGAATAAACTCATTCTGGGGACAAAAACATCATTATGGTAGATTCGATGAAAAATCTAATTCTTCCAATATCTAGTTCTGCGTCTAATCTGATATGAGTTCAAGGAGTATCGGATAGCGAAGGAACTGTTCAAGAGCTCCGTCAATAGAGAACAGGATAAATCTATTTATCATTCCTCTGAGCAATCGCCTCAAACAACTTACTTCCCGATACTTGAGTCTTTATAAGCGGAGGTAAGTCATCAATTGACCTTCGTAACAGAACACTGCTCGGAAACCCTCTCAGCTCGCACTTGAGTCCGCGACTGTGACTTCATACATCAGCTGGAGCCACCAACAGAAACACATTCGTTACCTGCCACAAAGAATTCCCAACGTATCTGGATTATTGACGTAACATCCTTTATAGGGGACAGCTGCCTCTCTGCGTTCCTACTTTTTGCTAATAAAACCCTTTCCGAACTTACAAGAGTGGGCGTAAAAGTCAATAAGGTCAAGTAAGGTTTTCTTATTGGCGAGGAATGGTTGAACCAATTCTTGGTCATTAATTCTGGGATGCCAGAGAATTTTTCTGCTTGGAGGCCAGACTAAAATCGTAGTGTTTGGAAAGAGTGATATCCTTCTTTACAAAAGTATTATTAATGCTTAAAATAGCCCAACCTCGCTAATTCGTTGTAGCACAACCTCACTAATTCGGATTAAAAGAAGCACAACTGAATATGACTTCTGGATGGTTCTATGATTTCCAGAAAGAGATTGAGGGAAAGGGAGGTAGAGACGACCCCTTAAATGAATGTTTATACGGAATATTGTTTTTCTTAGCGTTGCTTCTTCCTTGGGGGGGAAAAATAGACGTTTTTATGGACAAATTAAGGGACCAAACGATTTAGCGCAATACAAGAGAACGTACTATGCGGGAAAATATTTAAAAAACGTCCTAAGCGACGTTGTCTGATGCAATTGCGATGTTTTTTATATACTATGGATAAAAAAAGTGTGTGCGCATATATTTGATGGTTTAAGCAATAAAAAAGTTATTTTCTGACAATATTTCTCCAGTGTTTGTTTTTTGAGAAAGAAACGTCAATCAATGATATGCAGGCCACGCCTCTAAGAGGTGAGCATTAATCGTTTGTCATTCTGGCAAGCGATTGTCACAGTGGATCATCTTATTTGTCCATCATTGGTAGCATTACTGTAAAAGTCGTTCTGACTTATCCGTGTGGCTGTTTCCACCAATACAATACGTTGTTAGGGGAGGTGAACGCAAATCGCATTAGGCCCGTCTCACGTTCCACGTACTCACGAACGTGACTCGAATCGATTGGAAAAAATTGAGTTTTATGTTGGGAAGAAATCGTTCAAATAAACACGGAGGCCATTGTTTTTCTGTCCGAAAAAAAAAAACAAAACAAAACGTATTTACGATTCTCATTTCGGGAACGCCGATTCAGGAACTTTATCGGAATAAACGAAGGAAACAGTCTGCGTAAGGATTAACGTAATCCTAATTACTTCCAGCCGATTATTGATGCATGGATTGGCCATCGTACGCTTTGCGAATGAAGTTCATTATACAAAATTGGGCTGATACACGAAATCAACTCGCCCAGCGAGTCAACACCTTAATTACCACGTTAATATATTCCCTATTAATTATTTAGAAACTTTAATCAAACCTTTGTTTAATAATTTATCATGTTTATTGTGTTAGCAAGATTCGCTGATATTAAATCGATATTAGTAGCAGGAAACCAATCAGTGGGAAAACAACCCTTATTGGCTTTTATTTCTGTCAAGAATGGGCCACTTTCTTGTGCAATTCCTTGTTTAGCTTCATTACCGCACATTTTCCTTTAATATAAAACTTCTTGAACGCAATTAGCATTTTTGCATTATTTCCTATGGGAATCTCATATTCGTTTAACGTATTTCGCTTTACGTTGTAGAACTTCTGAAAAATGTGTTTATCGGTTTAAAGGAAGACTTATAAGTTTGGTTTTGTGTTCAGACAAGAGGGGGGGGAAGGCTGAGATGCTCGCCACTAATAAAATGATGCAAGGGGGGCGCAGATGCTCCCTACTAATAAAATGATCGTTTCTTCCTAACTATTTTTACCTCCTGTTGGCTACTCCGTTTTAAGGCAGTAATATTTCTGTGCAAGAAGACACCATAGATACATGAATAGTTTTTTTTTGCCTTCTTGCCGTGGTTTCTTTTATCTATTGAAAGTTTTACCTCGGAGCACTTCGCGATAGCGGTTAACCTGTTTTTGGAAAAAAAAAAAAAAAAAAAAACGTACGTCCATTAACTATCTCTTATCACATATGTAGAATAAAAGTGTAGCCAAGCAACGTGGTATCGCAAAGAGCACAAAATTCGTAGAAAGTATGAGAGCCCATAACGGACACACACTAAGTAGGTTTATGTAGGTAGTTGTGGTGAATTTTTCACGATATTCTCTTTCATATTCAAAAGATTTTACCGAAAGATGATGGCACGAAGAACTTTGCTACTAACAGACTTTTTTAAATAGCCCTGGAACCCCATTTCGGAGCGCCGTGCTGCGTCCACTATTTAAGCTAAATTTTTAACTTTCCAGATAAGTAGACAGTTGAAATCATTTGCTCCTCTCCATTGAAAAGACTGCATTTGTTTCGGAATTTTTATTTGTTTAAAAGGTTAAGTCCAAACCCGAGTTTAGTTACTTAGTAATGAATATGTCGATTGAAGGAGAACGTTACGTGATTTCTTTAAGTGTGAATTAATTATTTATGAATGGCCTGAAGACACAGGTTTCAATGTACAATCCAGAAACGTTACCATTTTGTAGTTTGGTATTTGGTAAATTGTATTGCTGACTACGTAACCTTGAATGAAATGGGAAAGCGTTTTACGTAATATTTAATGAAACTAATGTAAAAATTTTTATATAAAAAAAATTAGTTATTTAAATTAATTAAAACGCTTAAAGTTTTTAATTTTAGGCTTTAATATTTACTGACTATTAATACATTTCTAAAACACCTTTTCATTTTAAAAATACTTCATATCATCAATTATTTTAGACGCCAAGCTTGCTGTTATTGTTATTTTATTATTATATTTTTTATTTAACATCTATCGCTGTAATTCAGGAATGATAAAGTCTCAGCGTTCTGGATTTACTTTAAAATAAAAAATAAATAAATAAAACATCAGCAATTGTGATGGTGTGCGATAAAGATGTTTTATTTCATTTATTTGTTAGGAGGTTCAATCCAGGCACCAAAGTAAAACTTCCGTGAGAGCCAGCATTTCTCCTTCAACTTCCAGGAGAACTACCCAGCGCTACTGCAATCTCTCGGAGGTGCTTAGTGGAATAAATAATTCAGAGGATGGGATGTGTATGTCGTTAGTCATCCCTGTAGCATCCGAGATCTAGTGGATGATAGGATCTGTGGGAGAAATTTATACCAATTAAGGTGTTTTCTTTCTTTCTTTTCCGGGAGTGTGAAAAACCCCGCTTTGGCTTTGCGGTCTAATCCCATTCATTTTTTTCTCTTTTCCTGAAATCGATTGGTCATCTGTGACAGTTAATAATACTTTCTGTCTGCGATTGTAGATTCTGTGTGACCAAGAAGATCAAATAACTGACAGTAATGCCAGCACATTTTTTTTTTTTCTAGTTACGTCCCCTCCTTGCGCACGTTTAGATCAATCTTTTTCACTATAATGGGCAAGGGAATCGAATAAGGAATTGCAGTAGCTCCATTCTCCTCTAAAATACTCATGTACTGCCTATTTAACAACACGCTGTTAGATCCCCACACAATATTTGGAAATGAGAAAGATGGATAGTAATTGTAAATAAAATTTAATGCTGCGAGTAGGTTTGGAGGATTACAAAGTGATACGTTTCAATTACTGTCAAGCGGTCAAAACTTTCGAAAAGAAAGTGATGCCTGAAAAATTATTGGGTATTACCCAGAATAGTTCATTAAAGTCAAAAGTGAGCTAAAAATGATTGAAATCTTGATCACCAGGATTTATGTTATGCCAGGTGTGCCACTCGAGTTACTATTGATGTTTAAGGGGCACGCCTAAAACTCAGATAACCAAGGAACAACCGTGACCAGCATAGGTTTAATCACATCTACCGCGCGCACACACACACACATACACTGTAAGAATGTATAATATGTCGTGTATATTCCCTGCAGAAACCAGAGAGAAAGAGGGACCAAAATCTAAAGGAGAAGTACACTGATTATTGCACACCAGGTGGCAACTGTGTTTCTTATCAGCAACACAATCTGCTGTTCCAGAATATACTAAAAAATTGATTTTGCAAGGACAAGTCAGGTCTTGATTAAAACCTACTTAACTAATTTATGCAAATTGTTGCGTCTTTTTTTTGCCTCCCATTTACAAGAAAGTAAAAATCTGTTCCTAATGACCTGATAAAAAACAAGCTACACACCCTCTTGGGCCGTAGAGGACAATCAAAAGCCGTTTCTCTACGTAATTACTGTTTAAAACCCTATTTATATTACTGAAAATGATTTTCAGATGTATGAAATTAACTGCTGTTAACAACAATGCACGTGAAAAAAGAAATCTACAACGTTAGTTCAATAATGCTCGCGAAGAGAAATCTGCAACTTCTGTTAACAATGAAGCGCGTGAAGAGAAATCTGTAGCGTCTGTTAACAATGGAGCGCGTGAAGAGACATCTACAGCGTTTGTTAACAATGGAGCGCGTGAAGAGAAATCTACAACTTCTGTTAAACTGATATTGAGCTCAATCACTTCTCTTCGATATTAAATAAGTAGGATAATGAAATGCTCCCGTAATTCTGTAGAAGTTTCGACCTCTTTAGCGCTCTGTGAATTAATTAACTTGACATTACCTATTAAAACTGCTGCATCGAAGTTTATTATTCAATTTCATTATTTACTGATGCATTTCTGTTAGAGCCTCACTCCCTTCCCGTGCATTTGAACAGAGATGATCAGCTTTAAGAGAAACTCACAAATTACATTTCTAACTTTCCCGAAACTGCCTACGTCACCATAGCAACCAGCCGTGCGATTATTACCATAGTAACTTCTCGTTTTCCCTGTCTGAACTTTCTACGCAATGTTCCGTATGTAACTAAAAATCAAACAATGTACATTTCTGGTATCGCGAGTGAAAAGCCACGCGCTGCCCTACAACAGTTACCACGTCTGCTGCAAGAGTTTTGCGCTTTGGGTGGCTCACGAGGTATTTGGCGAATGTCTCGTTCCGACAATGGTCCTATTAATTTCCAGGTGCAAACATGCAGTGGAAAAGCAGACTAGAATCCATTGTTGATGCACATGTTAGAATCCACTCAGTCACAGTCGCAATCGGAAGTTAAAATGCAATGAAACTTTAGTATTGCGCTCCAAGGTAAAAAAGACGAAATCGTTCATGTGTTGTTCTATTTCTAATTAATGTAACTATTCTTTAATGTGTGTATTGTTTAATTAAAATTCGGTGATAAGTAATACAATAATATATAATTTATGAAATCTGTAGTTTTTAACAATAAAGCAGGCGAAAGAGAGAATCTGAAACTTCTGTTAACAATAAAGCACGTGAAAGAGAGAAATGTGACACTTCTGTTAACAATAAAGCAAAAGAGAGAAATCTGCAAATTCTATTAACAATAAAGCAAGTGAGAAAGAGATCTGCAATATTTGTTGCTCGTGAGAAAGAGAAATCTGCAAAATTTGTTAAACAATATCGCTCGTGAAAAGGAAATAAACAATTTTGCTGTTAAACAATAAAAAAAAAAAAAGTGCAGCCATTATCAACCCACGGCAGGATTGAAGCCTCCCCAACGATTCATGCTGAGGGAAAATAGAGCATAATCTGCCACGCTGGTCCAGTGCGGGTTGGCAGATCGACCGTATTCAGCAGTCAGGGGCTTGAACCAAGGTCTAATCAAAGAGCGTGTGCTACTGCACTCCCGCCCCTGACCACTCGGCTACAGAGGCCAAACAATGTCGCTCGTGAAAACAAAAAAATCTGCAACTTCTGTTAACAATAAAGCACGCGAAAGAGAGAAATCTGCAACATTTCTTAAACATGTTGCTCGTGAATAAGAGAAATCTGGTTTTTAACAATGACGCTCGTGAAAAAGGAAATAAACTTACGTTAAACAATGTCGCTCGTAAAAAAAGAAAATCTGCAACTTCTGTTAACAGAAAGCACGTGAAAAAGAGAAATCTGCAGCATTTCTTAAACATGTTGCTCGTGAGAAGGAGAAATCTACAAAATTTGTTAAACTATGTTGCTCGTGAAAAAGAGAAATCTACAGTTTTTAACAATGACGCTCGTGAAACATGTTAAACAATGTCTCTCGTGAAAATAGAAAATATGCAACTTCTGTTAACACAAAGCATGTGAAAAAGAGAAATCTGCAACATTTGTTAAACAATGTTGCTCGTGAGAAATATAAATCTACATAATTTGTTAAAGAATGTTGCTCGTGAAAAAGAGAAACAAACTTAGTTAAACAATGTCGCTCGTGAAAATAGAAATCTGCAGCTTCTGTTAACAATAAAGCACGTGAGAAAGAGAAATCTGCAACATTTGTTAATGTCGCTCGCGAAAAGAAATCAACTTCTGGTAAACAATGTCGCTGGTGAGAGTTAAGAAACTTTTCTTTGGCATTTTCAAGTGCAGAGTGCATTTTCGCAATATTATTTGCATGAATAAATAAATATAAACGAAATCCTTACCTGGTACTGTACACACTACCTCCGAAAGGATTAGAGTAAACGTAACCATAGCTACAAACATGGAAGTTTTTCTCATCGCACAGCAAACAAATTTGATTAAATGTTTCCAAGTCATTCTACAATTTGTGCTGTTGGTTTTTTTTTTTTTTTTTGATTTTTGGGATATTCTCACAAAGTGGGACCGCGCGCAATGCCCTGGGGTGTTTGCTAAGTTACACCGACATCTGACGTTTCCAGGAAGATGTTCATGTCTCTGAGGATAGTGGGATGAATGCGATGGTTGCTGAATGTGGAAAAATGTAAGCTAAACAAAAAAAGTGATCGATGGGCGAGTTCTGGGGGGCAATGAAACCAAACTTTCCGATGTCGCTACTCAGTGCCAAGTTTTTCAACTAGAAGAAAAAAATGTTTCCATTTTCCCAATCTCCATTAAAGCGAATATTGGACACATTCCAAGAAAAAAGTTCCTTACTTGGGATCATAGCCCTCGGTAAGATAAGTGGGTCGTAAACGAAGATTTGCTCTTTCCTAAGACTCCAGAAACGCACATCTTGCTCTGGATTAAGACGGATTTGAAACACGTGCTCCAACAACTTCTCCGTGGGCATTCACCGACATGCTAAAAACACACAAAGCACTTCACCGTCGAATCCACCGACTTTTTTTTTGTTTGTTTTTTTATTTTTCTCGTGCACTGAATTCCGAGGGGATGGAGACAAAGTCCCGGGAAAACGCTAACGTAAGCTTAACTTGTTCCTCCTTGCCTAACGCATCACCGCTTTCCAGAACAAGCGCGCAGTTTCACCTCCCTCTCCCTGTCTGCTCGACACAGGCACTGAATGTACGCCAGGGTGGAAGCCACTGCTCAAGAAATCGATGCAAGAACGCGCTCTCCGGCAACAGCAGCGCCAGAGTAGTGCGGTGGCTGGGAGGCAAAGCTGGACAGGATCTGAGCACTTTTGGATCCCCACCACGAAGGGGTCAGAGACAGAAAAACATCAGAAACGTTGCATCCCACTGCAGTCTTGAATCATCATGACCACCAGTCCCAGTATGAGATAACTGACCGGAGAAAGAACTCGAAGTGGATGAGAGGAACTGCGATCATCGGATGTTGACTCCATTAAACTTTGCTCAGTCAGCCTCAAGTTTTTATTAAATCTGGGAGGGATTTTGAGGTGTGCTTCTGTTTATAAACTTTTAAAACAACGAATTGGTTGATGACAGCCTATCAAAGAAGGTTACATAACTCCATCTGACCCTTCATTAATTCTCGTTTGAGGTGAAACTGCGAAAAGGGAAAGGATATGGACCACCAGAAATGCAATTAGTGTGTTGAAGGCAACTTCTTAAAGCTGTTTTAAGAAACAAGTCAAGACATAATTCTTAATATCTCCACTGTGGGTTCCAGGTCAACATTTAGGTGGTCCACGATCCAGCATCTTTTATTCCTTCATCTGAGCCAGCTGGAAGCGATCAAGAGTAATTAACCTCTTATTATCTTTGCCCACGCAACGTGGTAACATTGAGAACTGAAAAATTATGTCCAGAGGAAGACGTAATCAGCGTTCGTTCGCTGATAATCCTCGCTCGTTGCCATATAGCGATACGATAAGGCATTCCAGTACAGCGGCGCCCTCCGGCGAGTACTCACGAAGGAGGTGGGTGGAGGGTGGGGGAAGATGCTCAGTGAGTTATGGAAAACTCTTATAATTCCTTTGCTATTCAACCTGCTCTACTCAATAGTTGCCCGTACATGCCATTAACATGTCGGAGAGAACTATTATCATGATTTAAAGGGCTGTTAGTGCGGGGTTACTCTGTGGAGTCCCTGCAGGCCACACAATGTCCGTTGGAAGTAGTAATGCGAACTGCGGAATGTTTTCAAACCCAGTTTCCTTTCCTCAGCACCGCCAGCGAACTCTTAATGGGTTTCGTCCTTTTTTCGCGCGTGCATTTACTCTCTCCTGTGTGTTACTTAGTGGACTCGCTAAAAGGGTTAGGCAGCATCGCGCCGCACGTGAATGCATCACGTGGTTAAAATATTACACTCGAGACGATTCCACTTCTGTCAGCCGACCTTCATCAGTTATTCGAATCGGGCATCGAAGGAACTCTGCTAAATGCTGGTGGCGTATTTATTCCACGAAAAGATTCATGGATTCATCGAAGATTCGTGGATTTATTGATGTTTAAATAAAACGCTAATTTTAATGTCCAGTCTTCATGAAGTCTTCACTCTAAGAACTCTTCCAGAAAGACAAACGCATGTTCTTTTGACCACATACCATCTTCTTCCTTCCTAATAAATAATTAAGAAACTGCAGAAGATGCAACTGAATAATCAGTGGATTTGTAAACGTTCTCTACGTCTTCTACAAATCCCACGAATCCTTTTAATATTTGAATACACGCAGTTAGGGAGTAATAGACGCAGCATTAAGATCCCAAAGAAAGAAATTGGGCTTTGCGAAAATATTTTAGCACTTAAGTGTAAGAAGGAAGCTGGCTTTTATCCAGCGTGAGGTTGCCAAATAGCCCGAATGAAATCGATGACCTCCTATTTTATGATTAATGGTAGGTTCAGCAGTAAACAGGACATCCAACTCTTTTCACTAATAGGGAGGCTCTCACCAAACTTGGGGGGAGTGAATCTTTGTGGCCCCCTAATTACCTCAGTGTTGACGATGTCAAAATGAAAAAGGAAATCTAATTAATTGTAGCGAGGAAACCATTAATCTCTTTCACTGTACTGCCAAATGATGCGTACAAACACGTATCTTTATTCTAAGGGACGGAGTAGAGTCTGGGAGGGAAGGTCCGGTGCATTCTCGCCTAATTAGTAAGGTGTAGAGACAGCTTACATTCTTCGAAAGGAAAACTTCAAAACTTAGGACAATTTAATGAAGATCCAGACATCTTCGAAATTAATAAGCATCAACGAGCTTATTATTAAATAGAAGTACACAAATCTGTACAATTTTGTCCACTTCTGTCCTCTTTATTTGGCTCTTCCATTCTAGTATGGCTGATGGTATTCGCGTATCATAAACTTTCTGAAGTGAAACAGCCGGGATTAACCTCGCAAAACAAAGAAGAAGTGATTGAGTTTGGGTGGGAGTTGGGATGTATTTTTAGAGGAGAAGAAAACGAAAGAATGAAAAAAATCGGGCTCAAAAGGAAATTGAATTATGTAACAGAAAGGGTTGGATTTCTCTCAGGAGAGAAGCATCGAGAGAATAGCCCGGGATGGCTGAAGGCCCTTCCTCGTTTTTGATGCCAGTCGACAGATAATAAGACCGAGCACATAAATTCCCCCAAGTCGAAATTTCCAATTAAAATCTTTCCACTTCTTAGATGGAAACCACGTCAGGATCAATTCGAAAGATCAAAAGAGGTTCTCAGAGTCTAAGAGGAGAAGGGGCAATTTGGGAAGATTGTAAAAGAAAATTGTTCGCTAGAGTTTAAGAAAGCGTCTTATGTATGGCACGTATGGCGCAAATCCGGGTTCGGCTTCACTGACAATTAATCAAACGCCATTCTTATATGGTGTCTAATCACATCTGGGTTCGAGTTTCGCTTTGAATGAAATAAGGAAAGCCCTACAGCTTCTGTGATGCTCCATTCCGAGTTCGATCTTCAATGAAAATATATTTAAGGAATCACCACGACATTTTCGTGTCCAGTCCGGGTTCGAACTTTAATCTGAATAACTGAAGATAGCACTAAGGCTTGTCTAGTCTCCGATTCACTTCGAATTTCATTTCTCAATGAATTGCGATGGCATTAAAATAGTGCTACTGCTTTTTTGGTGTCCAACCCGAGTTCTGGTTCCACTGAAAATTAGTTCTGTGATCATCTTAATCACGCGGTGCGTTATTTATGGGAGTGTCTGATTTACTGGTGACTCGGAGAGTTCGATGGGCTGACGGGAGTTCAAATTACAGCCCCGACAACGGCGTAACATTTACGCTCTTTCATTAAGAGACAGCAGCAGCAGCGTGAGCATCCCCCGAGGGGCATCCTGAAAGCGTTTTTATGAGCTGCAATGTAACATTGGTTCCATTAAGTCGCTCTGCTGGCAGAGGGAAACCATTAAGCGCATAATGCTCGCACTCAACAAGTAGACACAATGAGACCACCTTCCCTCTTTTGCTCGGCCCGCCCCTTCTAAAGTAAATAAAAGTTAACACTCCAATTATTCAAATTCCTTAATTTGTTTGAAAAGCCTCCCGGGACGAAAGAGGTAGCGAAACAGCGCCCAAGAAAATCTTGTTGGGGTAACGCGATAAAGAGTCGCTTGATGGACAGAGGGAGGAGAGAGCGAAGAGGAGGAAAAAAACACCAACAACGACCACTTGCTCTCCTAATTACACGCAAGAAGGTCCTTGAACAGGATACGAAACAACTAAGAAAGAAGACGTATTCCTGCTAAGCCATTATCTTTGAATCTCTCAGCGTCCTTCCTTAGTTTTTTCTCTTTTCTTTCTGACTTGAATTTTTTGTTTTCTATTTTAATTTTACTTCAAACGACCTACAGACGATGAAAACTATGGATAGCATTTCCAGTCAATGGAAATGGATTTCCAGCCATTAAAATACAAGAGGGGGAAAGAGTGGGAGAAAGAACAGAACCTAAGGGAGTACCAGCATTAGCGATAATGGTAGATGGCTCTCTGTCCTCGAACTTCTCCACTAATGCTGGTGTTCCACAAGGTTCATACCTTTCTCCACTCTTTTATTCTTGTATATTAATGACCTTCTTCCATTGACCGGAAATCCAATCCATAGTTTTGCTGATGACAGCAGAAAAAGGCAGAAAACAGAGGTCTACCAGTAGGTAGCGGTTAGAGAGAAAATGAGGTACACCCAATTACAAAAGATGGCAATCCGCAAGATGGAAGCTTGCTAAGATCTTTATGACAAACAAGAAAAATGTCTAGAAATGACAAGATCAACTGCTTGAGTGTCCCCAAACGTTTCCATTGAACTTGTCACAGATGGTTAACATAAGCCAGTGGATTGATACTAACGGAATTCATATTGGACATCATTGATCAAATGGAATTTTCTGAATAGTTTAGAGTTGGCTTATTAATGTGGTTTGTGTTGCTTTCTATTTCAAGGAGTCTCACTCCACAGTTGACCATTCTTCCAACAGGTTATTTGTTAGTCGCAGAATTGTGGTAGGCAGAGAACTGCGAAGGCAAACTGCTATTACCAACACGTCCTGGACGTTCTCAAATGGATTCAGATCTGAAGAATTAAGCGGTCAGGATTATTGTAAACTTGCGAATTCATCGAATCATTCAGATATATTTTGGCCCGGTGGACAGTTGCGTTGTTTTCTTGAAAGAATCCATCACAATCTGGGTAAAAAGAAAGCATCACAGAATGCAGCTGATCCGATACGATTGAAAGGTACTCATTGGATGTAAGATGACCTTCTGATGGTATGAGAGAAAACAGTCTGTAAGACTAGAACATACCTCAAACCATGGTACTACTTCCACGACAGTCTGGATTCACAGCTTCATGAGGTCGAGTCCGTACTTTCAGCCCACAATTTTTCCAACAAGAGATTGTTGCTTTCGATAGACCACTGATTCTCTTTGTTTACAGCTTTTTGAAAATCGGAAGGATCAGCTGTGTCCCCATGAGCGACTAAGAAGCCCGCGAAAGCGTACCCTACTTCATACCACAGAACCTACCTTCATACCACACGACAGATTGCAAAATGTTTCTAATTTTTTGGCCAGTGCGTGTATTTGTTTCTTTTTGTTGACAAATCTTATTTGTCAGATTTCGTGTTTTGGTTTCTGTTTTTCGTTCTGGATAATTTTTTTAAATTTTCAAATGTACAAAGTATTTCTGGCTTTTCATTTTTTTCCCTTCGTTCTCTTCTCCAATCTTTCACCCTCTCTTTGTTTCCATAATGTTTTTATTTTTAAAGATAGGGTTATATTCAAATTACAAAAAAAATATTTTAAGAAAAAAATCCCGAGCTTGAAATTAATGCAGTGTTTTTCTTTTACTTTTCTATCTCTCATTATTTTCCCCCAATTTTTTTTTACTTTTTTCTTTCTGTCTTTCGCTCTCTCGTCTGCTGTCTACTCAGATGAGTACCGACTCGATACATTAAAGCTATTTTCGGAAAACACACGAAGGGTTGAGAAGCGGAGGATGGAGAGGGGATGTCGGACAGACGGGCGGGGGACGATGCGATTTCCACGAAACAAAAGTAAAGAAAAGCAGAACGCTTTGTGCGCGTTTGGAATACGAGTTCGGAAGAAAGCTGCGGGAAGTGTTTCGAAATCTTGGGAGCCTAATGCCGCACGAGGCGAACACGGATGTCTTACAGATGCATAAATATTTCTTTCTTTCCATCCACCGGTTCCGCGAGGGTGTTCGCTTCACCGAGCATGGCGACTGACATGTCTGGAATATTTACGTGCGCGCAATACCGGACGGAGGTGAACTTCTTTCTGGGAATGACCGACAGCGACACGCGCAATACCGGACGGAGGTGAACTTCTTTCTGGGAATGACCGACAGCGACACGCGCACATCGGAGACACATGGGCACTTCTGAAAGTGCACGGAGGAGGTGGGGGGGGGGTTGTTGCAAGTTGGGGAGGGGAATATCAAACTTTCTATTGTTTGATGCGCGGACTCGATGCGATTTGCGTCGGGAGGGTGTTTACTGAACCGTCCGTCTACGAAGCTGAGAAACACGTGTCAGCAGAGGGGGGTGCGGGGGTGGAGGAGGAGGCAACAGTTGAGGGAATTTCGAGCGCACTTCGGTAGCTGGAAAGCAGCAGACCGCTCGATTGTGTGGCAAGGGGTTGCTACTCCTGTCGTGCATTCTCATTTCTTTCTTTCTTCCTTCAATTACTTCAATTTCTTCCTTGCCATTAGCTGTGGCGATCGCGATTATGGGGGAACAGCGCGGGTTGGTTCTCTTCGGTGGGGAGGGTTTTCGGTGCGCGTGTGTTTGGATATTTCTTTATTTGGCTTCATCGTGCCCTAAATGGCCCGGGGGTGCCGAGAACGAGCAGAGTCGTTCCAGTGACAGTCCACAGACACGTGGCTTTCCAGCGAGTGACCCTGGGGCTACGCGAAGTTGGTTTGCACAGACACACGTCGCTTATTGCGCGCAGAAAGAGAGAAGGGGGTGACCAGGGGCTTCCCAAACGTACCACAACGGACCTCACGGGCGTATATTTCCCACACATTGGCCAAACATTAAATTTTTATTTTTTATTTTTTATTTTATTAATAAAAAGATACACAACAGTTAACCATTAACAGTGTATCTGAGATCAGATCAATAAACATAATAACAATAATGTGAAATCCTACAGGACGATAAACATTGATATAGATTCAAACAATAGAAGCATATGTACAAAAGAGGATTGTATTAAGTTAAGTTACCGGTAAAACAAGTAATAATTAATCCGTTAGAGAACAGAAAAATAATATAACAAATAATAAGCTACAATAATTAGATGTGAGCTAGTCACTTTGCAGTTTAAGTGAAGAGGCAAACTTGTGGATGGAGTTCATCAGTGATTGGGAGTTGTCAAAGAAGTCAATGCGAGAGTCATTTGCTGATTTGCTGATTCTGTTCAGTGGACTGAACTTCATTAAGTCCGTGTTGGCAGAGTCAAGGCGAAACGGTGTAAGGTTTCTGACTTGTCTACAGGGGGCATTGAAGTTTATTTTACTCAGGATATCAGATGCTTCATAAATTCCAGTGATTACTTTGGCTAGGAGGGCGATGTCAGCAGTAACTCTTCTAGTGCACAGAGGCCTTAGATGAAAGTAATCACACAGCGATTCATAATACACTGAGTGATAGAATAGAGGATTGCGGTACGTAAGGTAACGGATAAAGTTTTTTTGGACTGCTTCAATTTTGTTAGTTAAAGTCTTTGTGTGAGGATTCCAGATGGGTGAACTGAATTCAAGGATTGGCAGAACAATAGTTTTATAGAGGATAACCGCATATCTGTAGTTTTTGAACTTGTATGTGTTCCGTTTGATGAATCCCAGTGTTTTGAATGCTTTGCTGGTGATTTTAAGGACATGGGCATCGAATTTAGCACTGCTGGAAAAGAGAATCCCTAAGTCGTTAACTTGGTCACACCTTTCGATGATCACAGAGTTAATACTATACTCCGTATTCATTAGTTGTGGAGATCTGCAAGATGAGAAAGAGATTCTCTCTCTCTCTCTCAGTTCGTATTTTGTCTTCTTTCTTCATTCTTCTGTTTTTTTCTATTGTTTTTCTATTCCGGGCTCCTCTATTTTTTTTTTATTCGTCTGTTGTTTCACGTTTACAGTTTTCTTTCTAATTTTCACTTCGTTTTTCTAACGTTTCTCTTCTCTTTCACTCTATCTCTCTTTTTTGCTCTTCTGTTTCCGTCTCTTTCTGTCTGCCTTGTACTCGTTTCTTTTCTTTCTCTCTCTATCTCATTCTTTCTCTCTCCTCCAACGTATCCTTTTCTCTCTCCTTCAATGCATCTCTTTTCTCTCTCTCTTTCCTTCAACGTATATCTCTCTCCTTTCTGTTTTTCTCTTTCTACGTATCTCTTTTATCTCCTTCAACATATCTCTCCCTGTCGTCCTTTCAACGTACCTCTCCTTTTCTCCCTCCTCCTTCGACGTATCTCTCTTTCTGTACCTTTCGACGTACTTCTTCCTCTCTCTCTCACTCCTCCAACGTATCTCTTTCTCTCTCTCTCTCTCTGTCTTTCAACGTATCTGTCCCCCTCTCTCTCCTTCAACATCTCTTTTCTCTCCCGCTTTCAACGTATCACTTTTCTCTCTCTTTCTATCTTTCAACGTTTCTGTCCCTCTCTCTCTCTTTCAACGTATCTTTGTCTGTCCTTCGATATCTCTTTTCTCTTTCTTTCTCTCCCCTTCAACGTATCTCTCTCTCTCTCTCTCTTTGTCTTTCGACGTATCTCTGCCCCCCTCTCTCTCTCTCCTTCAGTATCTCTTTTCTCTCCCCTTTCAACGTATCTCTTTTCTCTCTCTGGTTAAAATAAATAAATGTTCCTGTTTATACTCCGGTACGGCCACCAGGTCAGTGGAGTCCACAATAAATCAATCAATCAATCAATCGATACAAATGGTAATCGTATTTAGTAGTCACGGGCTTGAACCCCGGTCCACTCAAAGAGCGTGTGCTACTGCACTCGCGCCCCTGACCACTCGGCTACGTCAACGTATCTCTCTCTTTGTCTTTCAACGTGTCTGTCCCTCACTTTCTCTCCTTCAACGTATCTCTCTCTCTCTCCCTCTCTTTCCCTTTCTGTACTTCTCTGGGAGGATGACTTCATTTAAAAGTCCATTTCGCATTCGCAGCAAACAAATCGTTGCAATTGGAGATTAAAGTTTGCGTCTTGCATTGATTTGCGCTCCTTCAACAAGTCCTCGTGCACGCTGTCTCCCGCGAGTAACCCCATCGTGGAAATCATCTTTTTATCTTTCGAAATTCGATCGATAACCCGCGATCGAATTTCACCGATCTCGTGTGTAGCGCGTGAACTTTATTAGTCCCCTAACAAGTGCTCGACGCAAATGGTCATTAGCGATGCAGGAGGCAGTCGCCTTACAGCGCGCCAACTTACCGGGCGACATCGCTTACATCGATTCTCTGCCAGACGATCACTGCTAAGTACGCGGATAATTCTCACGAGGAAATTGTCCGCATCAGGATGAGGACAATTTTTCCCTCGGCGGGCGGAATCTTCCGCATCCTGATGAGCTCCGATGGGAAAATGCCAGAAGCCGATCAACATCCGCGTCGATCCGCTCGAAAACAACGTTTTAATCCGCCCCAGCACGCGCCTGCAGGCGACGCGAATTATCGGCAACAATAAATACTCTCCAACTAAATGTTTAGCCGTTTGTGACGTCATGTGGATGACGTCATAATCTGTTTCTCAAATTCTGAGGATAACTGGATTAGCGATTCTCTTTCATCCAGCCGGGTCTGCTGGATGAAATGAACTGGTGAGGACCCCCCCCCATCCGCGAAAAGACAAGTGTAGTACGAGCACTCTCTAATTTGCGACTGTCCCTTTTCGATCACGGAACCCGGGCACGACCACGCCGAAAGTGGCTTCGACTGTGCCCTCAAATAATTGGGCATAAATGCGATTGTTGGCCGAGAGCATTGGCGTAGACATTATCGAGTGATATGGCCTGGCAATGTGGATGCAACACGAGTCTCACGAGTAGCTCGCGCACTGACCATGAACGCAAATTACGTAACAATTAAATGAAATTAAGCATTTCGGGCAACCGCGGTGTAATTAGATAATTGAAAGCAGCTCGGCTCATTGTAACGATGAAGATTGCGCGCGCATGGCGTGCTAAAGTGTGAAGCTAATTAACTTTTAAAGGGCCGGCAACTGGTTTTTGTCCAGAAGAAGCTTCGTTTCTGCTACGCGATGCGCAGAAATGAGAAAAATCGCGGCCAACTAAAGGCCCTGAGTTTCAGCAAACACACAAACAGACCTTAGAACACACGAAAAGGACAACCTCAAGCATTCGTCCTGCTCCAAGCGTGCACTCGTTTTGCCGCACGAAGTGAAGGCTACGTCCAGAGGCTTCCTCGTAGCCTCAATTTCCTTGGTATTAATTCCGAATTACAATTCACTCAGTAAAGGAAAAATTTTCCCTCTCTCTCATGTTTCTCTCTGAGATATTTCTCTATCTCTCTCATGTTTCTTGTCCTTTCTCTCTCTCTCTCACACGTTTCTCTTCCTTTCTCTGTCTCTTACACCTGCTTCTCTCCCTTTCTCTCTCCCCCAGTCTTTCGATGTTGCTCTCCCCTTTTATTCTCTCTTTCTATGTTTCCCCTCTTTTAGTCTTCCACCTTTTGCTCCTCTTTTCTTTCTCTGTCTTTCTACGTTTCTCTCTCTCTCTCTCATGATCCCTTTTTTTTGTTAGTAGTTGGCGCATCGGCTTCTGTGGCCATAATGCACCTCCTAAAGTTTTTGCATTTACTTCGATCCAAGCCCGAGGTGGGATTCGAACCCGCGACCTTTGGGTTGCCACGCAGGCACTTTACCCACCCGGCTAGCCCGGTTGCCCTCATAGTCCTGCTGTTTTTTCTTGAAATTGCACGACCAAAATTTATCGTGAATCACCTTTACCGTGTTGCATTTGTCGGTACTGTTTCGCCTACATTGCAGCCCATCAGATAAAAAAAAAAAAAAATTCAATTATTATCTCTCGTTTCACCGAACTGCTTTTGTTTCATTAGCAGCCTGCACACGCAGAGAGAGATGATCTGCGCGTCGTTGTGAATCAAATGCCTGATAAATGCTGCGCGATACTTAAAAGTATTTTTCATGCGCGACTTCCTCGCCGGACTCACGAATGCTCGTCGTGCATCCAATAATTTCCGCTTTTATGGTTTCGTAGGGAATTTGGGTGCCACGTGACGTCTTTTACAACGGCACACGAAAGATGATGGTCCTCGCATCACCGTCACTTCGCCTTCAGGCAACGGCTCATGAAAAGTCGGTTATGGCGGGGTGTTAGCGGCGGCGGAACGAATGGACCCGCCGAGATAAAACGTCGAGCGCTATTTGAAAGGTTTGAGGATCGTCTGTTTAAGCTAAATTACAAAGGGGGGGTTTATCCGATAGCATCTCTCCGCCAATTTAGATACGGAACAGACGCAACGGAAGGGGGGGGGGGGGAAGGACGGCGGAGAGCGTGCTGGTAACCATAGCAACCGTAGAGATAACCGTTTTGAATGATCGAATGTAAAAATAAACTCGCCGATTGCCTAAATTAGGTTCGTAGGTAAAACAATAGGCTTTGCCGTAAGGACTTTTCTGTTCGGTGATTAACGTCCCGTCCACCCCCAAGCGAACTGGCAGTTTGCTGACTTTTATTTAGCTGACCTCAATTACTTTCCGTAGATCTTCGGCAAAAAACTCTCTAAATCGACTTCATTATAGCCTCGTTATCAGAGCAGCGAAGTTAAAACGTGACGTCATCTCAAAAAGTTAGTCATAAACGAGATTGATGTTACTTTTGGGTGTCGTTTTAACTTCCTCATTTAATATTTTGACGTGGAGTGTATATTAAGAAAATATTCAAATTGAACATAAAAATAATAATAAAATACCCTTCGAAACGACTTCATTATAGCCTCGTTATCAGAGCAGGAAGTTGAAACGTGACGTCACCACCGGTATCGCAACATATCAAAAAGGTAGTCATAAACGAGATTTATGTTATTTTGGGTGTCTATTTAACTTTCTTGTCTAATTTTTTTAAGTGTAGTGTATATTAAGACAATGCTCTCAAATTGAACGTAATAATAAAAACGCAATTGCTGTATATAAGTAAGTTTCAAATTTATGTTAAAGAAACAGAAGTTATTAATTTTCAGTTCTTCCATTGTGAAACAATAAAATAACTGAAATGACTGTCCTCTTACAAAGACGTAAGAGGACACTCCTTTGGATTTTATTCGTTAACAGAGAATGCATTAAAAGGCTATTACGGATTGCGTTCTAATCTTTATGATTAACTAATCTGGGAATTATCTTTGGTCGCGAAGTGTCTGGCATGCTTTTAGCTGTCCTCCAGTTTGGTCTCTTAAACGTTCTCAAAGACGAGCTGCACATTTTCAGAAATAAAACGTCGCAGGAAGAAAATGGATCCATTAAGATATTACGGATCTAAACACTCGGTAATGACAGCGAAATATTTGCCCAGAAGCCAAAGTAAGAAGACACTGTCTGTCACAAAAGGTGAACAACCTTCTTAATGGCTCTAAGAATAAGTTGGCAGAGTTGAACTTTATTATATACGAGGGAAGGGGGACTGTGGATTTCTGTACTTAATGTGCAACTCTTCAAATAGCAACCAACCAAGTTTCATTAAGGCATTTTTTAAATTACAAGTCCTGAAGTCAACAAGTTCTCTAAACGAGGAAAGATGGACCAAATTAGTCACCGTGTATTCATCCAATATTTGGGAAAAGAGGGACTAACGCCAAAGGCAATTCTTGAGGATATGGTTACAACGCTGGGGGAGTATGCCCCTTCCTGTTCAATTATTAAGATGTGAGCAGCAGAATTTAAACGACGGAGGGAGAGCCTGGAAGATGACCTGCACTGTGGAAGACCCACAACGTCTAGCACGCCGAAAGTTGTCGGTACCTCATAATAACAGAGGCTCTCACCATAAAAAAAAAAAAGTTTCAGTACAATAAGTTCCAAAGTTGTTGACAGCAGATCAAAAACGCGCAAGAGTTGTCGCGTGAACATTTTCTTCATCTTCAAGCAGATACAGCAATCTTCAAGCAGATACAGCAAGTTTCATTGCAATGTTTGTGACCATGGACGAGACACGGGTTCATCACTTTCAGCCAGAGACGAAACAGTTCTCCTCCTTCAAATAAGTCAATTCCTTCTGTTGGCAAAGCGATGGCCTCGATTTTTTTTGAAATTCTGTTTGCGTGTTGCTAGTGTATTACCATAAGAAAGATCAGACAGTCACAGGGGCATATTACGCAGACCTTGTGAAGCGTTTGCGTAAAAATATCAAAGATGAAAGCTTAGCAAAGGAGTCTTGTTCAACCAGGTGAAACTACCTGCTCACAAGTCTGACATTGCCATGGCTGCGGCTTTGGCATCTTGGACTATCAGATCCTGCACCATCGGACCTTCACCTATTTTCCTAATATGAAAATATACTTGTTTGGCATCCATTTTTCCACCAACAGCGACGTCATTGCTGCAGTAGATGCATTTCTGGAGGCCCAAGAGAAAGCTCCTCTTAGCAGCTGCAATCAACGCATTGCAGCGTCTGTGACAAAATTGTATTGACTCCAAAAGGAGACTATGTTAAAGATAAAATATTAGCCGATTCCTCAAATAAACCGTTCATACTTAAGCCACGAAGTTTTCAAACGTCCCTCGTGTGTGTGTATGGTTATGAACATGCACTGATGAATTTTTTCTTCTGCTGAAAATGATCCAATATTCCTCTTAAGACAGTTCAAGATTATTTGAATCTATTCTACGTATAGTACAAGCGTCCTGCTGTTGGGGCATCACGACTCACAGGAAGGCGATCTATAATGTTGACTCTCCAGATTCTGACGAAGCTGGATAGTCTAATAGTTTTCATCCATATACGGTACAACCATGCATCTAGATTTCCAGCTGAATCCGTCCGTTCTTTCTATATGGGAAATCAGTGACGAGCAGCAATACCGTTAGAAATTGCGTTAGCTGCAATGAATATTTTCCAATCGGGTCTGACCAACTTCGCCTTGCATTGCTTCGCTTCCTTTTAACCCAGATTATGATGGATTTGTTTAAGATTATAAAGCAAGTACCTACCACTCAAAATTTGCATCCAAATGGTTCAAGGAACCTTCCCAAAGTTTCCAACATCTATTCTAGAAGCTTAAATCTTACATCTATTTAAACCCAAATGAGAATGTGTGGATTATATTGGAAAGGGCATTTCGGCTTCGCAAGTTCTGATCAGAATACAGCAACCAACAAACATTATGATGAAAGAATGGTCAAATATGGAGCTAGTCTCCTTCAGACACTTCGTCGAATCCATGCCACTAAGTAAACTGGCTGTAATTCACAGAAGGTGGTCCTACTGGATACTGAAAACAGTTCCAACTTTTTGGCTAATCAGTGTATATATACTCGAAGAAGAAATCAATCTACAGGTTTTAACTATAGCTAAAACCTGTGGGTTGATTTATTCTTCATGGCCAAAGTGTAGATGGGAAAGCACGGAAAAGTTAAACTCAACCTTCTCAACAAATTTCTTCCTTTGAGAGACATTGTGCTAATAACTCTGTTCCCTTGTTTGGTCACGTGGGTTTCCAGCAACGTTTGTTATGAGGATGTACGTATTTTGAACATTATTAGATGTGCCAGCACAATATTCTTGTCATTAGCTGCAACCAGACGCAAGCTGGCTTTGGTTCATTTATCATCCGAAGACAAACATTAGATTAGCCAGACGTTTTCTATTCATGTGAGGAGCATTCAGGAAGAAAAAAATCACTTAATTGTACCATGTCATCATTCAAGCAGAGAAAGGCCTCGCAAAACGTTCTGAGAGAGACTTAATTATCTGCAAATGCTTCAGACTGCGAATCTTGTTTTAAATTGCTATTAACCATGAAGAGAGCATGGATGAACAGTTATCTGTCTTCACTAGATACATAATTACTTTACTAACATAGCATCTTTTCTGACATTCGCAACGTGTCTTAGATAAAAAGAACCGGAACCAAACTCCTCAAGTGACGTGAAGCTAATCCAAGAAATGAATAGGAATGCACGCAAATTTCGGAGTGAAAAACAGTCAAAGATGCATTTAGAATGGCAGCTCAACATCATTACTGTACTATTTATAAAAATGAATTGTGAATTACAAGGTGTGCTTATTGCAGTTGTTGCACTTACTAGTAAACAATCTGTTTACTGAAGAAGATGGTACAGAATCTTACTTTGATGAGTTTTTTTCTTATCGATCTAAAAGCCTCCGACCTAAATTCTCGCTATCCTGATGAATATGCAACTTTTCTTATTCCTTTCAATGAATTGTAATTATTGGTGATTTAAACCTTGAAGAAGCATTTTTACTCCAGCCCCCACTCATGTCGATCCTAACTGTCTTAGAGCTTATTTTTCTTAAGTTCAACTGTAAACACTTCTTAGATATACTTCACATTTTGTAGACCTTATCCTTTCTAACTTTGAGCTGAATCTTCAATATGCTCCCCCACAGATCTCTTCATATCACCTTACAGTTAGTTATGAAACAGTCTCATCTTTTAAAGAAATGGCCAATTAACTTTTTGGAGAAACTTTTTGTGGATCATGCCTCAAAATTGATTTAAAAAAGATGAACAAACAACGGAGACGCAATTTTTCATGTCTTTCTTGCAAGGAAATACCTGACAGTGACTCCCTCAACGGTGCATCAAGGGCACCTCCCCAACGTACTGAGATACCCAGCACATCAACCGAAACTACATCATCCGCACAGAAAAATAAAGCCATCCTACCACACCCCAGCATAAGCACCACACCGGAAACTTCCGATCAGCAGATACAAATCGCCGATGGCGACAATCATTCCCCCACAGATGACAGCGCTACCTCCACGTCTCTGTTGCAAAGCACAGCCGTTCCACGACTCCCTGGAGGAGTAATATATGATGTAGCTACCTCGGCCACAAAGTGCTGCCAAACGGTAACAACTTTGATGCACAGGGAAAACTGCCTGCAGATAAGTGATGATTATGTAATGCTCATAAACACGCAGCTGAATATGCTTATTAATGAGATTAAGCAAATCAAAGCCCAAAACTCAAGCCTACTTGAAGAAATACAACAACTCAAGGCACAAGTAGTTGCAAATAAATTCACTGTAGTGAACCAGCCTTCTACCACAGAACACAACCTTCAAAATAGCAAAAGAGAACAACCCACTAATCAACTGAACAGGAAAGATGCAGATTTCAGTGAAGATAACTCTACCAAACCTGCATCTAACATCACCGGAGATAGCCGCTCAAAGACCTCTCAAGTGGCCCCCTCTACAGTATCGACCCTAAATAATACCAAACCTAAAATGTTAGAGCAGACAATTCAAACTGGAAAGAGTCCATTAATACCCACATTGGCAGAAGTAGTCACCAGCCAAAAAGACGATCATAAAATCCAAAAGATCCCACCAGCAAGGCTTACAAACTGCATGCACTCCCTGCCCAAGTCTCTTTTCTCCGATCAACAGGTTCACTCAAAAGAAACCGGGATCATATATTCAACCCATCAGAATATGGAACGTGGAAGACAAAAGGGAAAAACAGGTGGCACACAACACTCCATTAAGGGGAATCACTCATATTCGTACAATATCACAGCGGTCCAGACCCGCGGGCAAATCTTTGTTTCTCGACTGGAACCAACTACTAAACCAGGCAGCATTAAGGCCATGTTTGCAGAACGTCACAGTATAAATATTGATGTGAGACAGAGAAGAACTAGGTACCCAACTTACGCATCTTTCATCCTTACCTGCCACCCAGAGATGATGAGCTTCGTGTTGGATCCAAGGCTATGGCCCCCTGGAACTCTCGTCAAACCCTTCCTAGACCAGACGCCAAGAACTGCAATAAACCACCAAAATAATCAACAAATACAATAGCAATTAAAACTACCAAGCTGCCAAGCCATAGAAACAAAGAAGAATTCAAATGAATCTACTGAGAACAAAACTACTATAGGAAACAACATGTCCAAATATCAATCAATCCAACTACCAGCCGTTTATGATGTCAATTCCCAAGGCTGCAAACCTGTCTCTAATATCCCTGTACATATCACAACGCACAGTACACCAATGCGGCCCCAAAAAAGAAACCTGCCACCTGTACGAACTCCGATTGCTAAGGCTACCACCATTCGAATTGTCTTTCAAAATGCAAGAAGTATCTGTAACAAGCTAAACACTGTCGAACAGCTTCTACTCTCGAAAACCCTGGATGTCCTCTGTATCGCTAAAACGTGGCTTGGGAATGGCCAGGACTCCATTGCCTGTGCACCTCAGGCTGGTTACCAGATGCTCTGCTCCTCTAGAGTGGATCGTAGAGGAGGGGGAGTCGCAATACTCTACAATACCACCCTCTTTTCATTGGTACATTCTGTGGTAAGCCAATCCCTTGCATTTGAAGCTGCCATGGTGTCCCTCAAGCTTAACACCTACTTGATAGACATAGCAACAGTATATATTCCATCAGGTCCAAACAGTGATATCATTGAAGATGTAATCCATTGGCTAGTGAATCACCTCCACGCCTCTGCTAAGCACATTGTTTGTGGAGATTTCAATCTTCCACCTACTCTCGCACATCTTAATAGGATACTCGTTAGCAGTATGGAGTCAATGGGTATCAGCCTTCTCAACTGCCACCCCACGAGAGGACCCAATCTCTTAGATTTGGTATTCTCCTCAGCACCATGCGACCTCTTAGACAACCCTCACGATCTCTTTCAATCCGATCACGAACCCATTGCCATACTCCTGCACTTAGCCGCACCTAACTTCAATATTCAAGGCCCAAAAAAGAAAAAAGAAATAACATCACCCAAATTCATTGATCCATCACGATGTCTCGAAGCCGCATCCTCCATCCCTTGGGAAGCTCTCAACAATTGCGATCTCCAGTTGGCAGTGGACCTCATGACCAGGTGGATCCGGACCATTGCCAACTACGGAGCGACAAGGACTGTCTACATCACTCCCCGTTCAAGAGCTTGGTGGACGCCTCCACTGAACAAAACCTTCCAAGAAAAACAAAATCTGCATAAGAAATGGAAAGAGTCAGGCGCTGTACAAGATCGGATTGCCTTCTCCAGAGCAAGGGCAGTGTTCAACCGCCAGAAATCATCTGCAATCAAAGAGCATCTAAAAGCAACCCTACAAAAAGGCAAACCATTTTACGACTCTCGGCATACAGGAATCCCTAAAACACTGGATCTTGAACTGTGGATGGACCACATTGCACGGTTCTCGAACAAGGTGGCCCCGACATATCCAGCCAACTTACCTGTCAACAACATCCCTACGGATATGCTCGCCACCGTTAGCATCACCAGGAAGCAGCTTATAACTGCTATGAATGGATTGCCACCCACCGCAACCGCAGGCCCTGACCTTGTGCCACAATTCATGATCAAGTGTCTCAGCACGTTTATCATCGATCCACTACTCTCAATTTTTAACCGTATCTTAACGCAGCACTACTTCCCCCCTCTCTGGAACAGATATGCTGTGAGACCACATCCTAAATGCCAATCTGCATCCCTCATTAAACAGTTCAGGCCAATCTCTCGCTCTTCCAGCCTCTTGAAACTTATGGAGAAGGCATTACTTTCAACCATCACAAATCAAATCATGCCTCACAAACCCCCACAAATTCACTATGCCATTTCCGGAAGATCCACAGTCACCAATTTAACTTCCATAACCAGCACCATTCTCAGTGCACTAGAAGCCAAAGCAGAACTTGCCGCTACGTATGTCGACCTGGAAGCTGATTTCGACTCAATCAGCATTCCCTCACTCGTTCACCTCCTAGAAAATTACTTCCATATAAAAGGTGACTTGTTGTGGTTTATAACAACCCTGCTATCAGACAGAATCATTGTTCTTACAGCAGATCAAGAGATAATCTCAAGAAAAATCACTGCAGGAATTCCCCAAGGCGGAGTGCTCTCCGGAGCATTATTTGCTGCAGTCATTATTCCGTTTGTTCAAGAGAGAGAAGACATAATTTGCTATGCTGACGATATTAAGTTACACACCCAGACTAACCCGGGGGAACATATCTCAAAAATTAATGAAAAGATCAATCGAAAGCTACACGACTTAGAATCCTATCTCCATCAATTTGGACTACTTATTAATCCTGCAAAATCAGCCCAAATTGTCTTTTCGTTGAAGCACCAACCCACTGAAGTCCAAGTTTCTCTAAATGGCATTCTCCTTCCAGTGGTAAATACACATACAGACTTGGGAGTAGTTTTCGATTGCAAACTGACCTTCAAGCCCCACATTGACAAGCTCATAACAAAATTCTCCAAAATGCGGTGGATTACCAAACAACAACTACTTCACGTTAAGGATCTGGATGTGACTCGGCGGTACATATACACCTCTGTATACTCCGTCGTGTTATACGCCTCAGAAATATGGGCATCTGCAGCCCCCACGAATATCAAGCGTGTGTACTCCTCCGAATACTGGCTCCTTCGTTGGGTCACACATAAACATCATCGTCCACCCCAGCAAAGAACAACTGCGATGGCAACCGCACTGAACTTTGCCCGACTGCCAAATCTTATAATGGAAAGACGCCTCACCCTAACTGTCAAAATGATCACTGGAATAATCTCGGAGCCAAGGATATGGGAACTGTGCAGCTGGAGGATCCCTCAACCCGGACTGAGATCATCTCCAACACTTATAGCCAACCATAACAGACTAGCCCTTAGCGACCGCTTTCTCCCCAAGCAGATGCTTATCACAGTCCAAGCAATCGAAGGCGACCTCTACAAATTTGTCAAGGACCGCAAATACCGGAGGGAGATCCTTGATGACCTACACCCAACCAGGCAAACTGCACAGTAATGTCGCAATATAATAAATTTAAATAGGATATCTGTATAATATTGTATATAATGTCAAAAATACTGTATAACATTTTTATGAATATTGTAAATAATTTAACTGAAACGTATTATATTATTGGCTCTGGGGGATGAACCCGAACTTCGATGTGGGCCCCGTCCTCAAGGCCTTTGTACACCAGCCAATGTGAAGCCCCTGGCATTCCTGCCGTGAAGGGTAAATTGTATACATCCTTTGTACACAATAAAGATTATATTTATTATTAGTGCAATACCAGGGTAACTCACTGAAGAGGAAAGTTTATTCTCCTGTGAGAATTAAGACTATTTCATTATCTCTAAATTTGAATTCTTGCTGGTCGTAAAAACAGTTTAAACGAGAGATAATACTGGAAGGATGTTATAAAGAGAAAAGAAAAAAACGTCTTTTTTCCAATGGTTTCTTTAAGAAAAGTGTCATCTTTGATCCGAGTGCGGATTGGTGTCTTAATATTTCCAAATTTTAAATTGATTTTTTTAAAATAAAATATTCCTGATTTCAAAGAATTCGGTTGGAATAGAGACGTGCCAATGTATCGATAAGATTGTAGTGGGAAATTACAGATCGATCAATCTAACTAGGATCTAACCCACCCCAAAAATCATGGAGGCAATGAACAAGGATGGAATTCAGGATCATTTGATAGAAATGGAATTCTGAAGAATATTCAGCATGGATTTGTAAAGGAAAAATCATGTTTAACTAATCTGGTTAGCTATTTTGACAGGGTCACTCGTGAGCTGGATTTAGGGAATAATTTCGACATTGTTTATTTGAATTTTAGCAAAGCTTTTGACTCATCCCACATGAGCGGTTGCTTTATAAGCTGGAACAGGTTGGAATCACTGGGAAAATCCTTAGATGGATAGAAGGATGGCTTCAGGTCAGGAGGCAGAGGGTTGTGATAAATGGCTATTCCTCAGATTGGGTTGATGTAAGAAGTGGGGTTCCCCAAGGATCAGTATTAGGACCACTGTTGTTTTTAATTTTCATAAACCACATTGATGAAGGGATAGAGGGCGTGATGTCTAAATTTGCAGATGATGTAAAGATTGGTAGAGTAGCTAATGATCACCGCCTAGCAGAGCTTCTTCAGAGTGACCTAGATGGACTTCAGAGATGACCAGAAAAATGGCAGCTATCCATTAATCCAGCAAAGTGTAAGGTATTACACCTGGGGAACAGTAACTCCAGAAAAACTTATACACTTGGTGAAGTCGAACTAAGGTCAGTAGAGGAAGAAGAGGACTTGTGAGTTACAATACGGTCAGACATGAAATTCTCTGAGCATTGTAAACAGGTTGCAAAAAACTTTTGCAAGTAGAGATAGGGACGTGATAATCCCATTATATAAGACCACACTTAGAATACTGTGTTCAGGTATGGAGGCTGCGCCTAAAGAAAGACTGAGTTTTTTGAAACGGTCCAAAGACGGATAAATCGCCTGGTGAGATCGGCAAAAGGGCGTCCTTATGAAGAAGGACTTCGAATATGTGGGTTGCAGTGTTTGGAAACTAGACACCTTAGAGGAGATTTGATTGAGGTGTTTAAGGCTCTGAGAGGCATCAGTAAAATGAATGAGGACAAAATTTTCAAGTTTATAAATGATGCTAGAACTAGGGGACATAAATTCAAGTTACGGGGAGAAATGTTTAGATTGCACTGCAGGAAGTTTTATTTTAGCCAGCGAGTTATAAATTACTGGAATAAGTTGCCATCATGGGTGGTAGAGGCCGACAGTATTGGAAAATTCAAAGGTCAGCTGGATAATTACCTACGGGAGGAGGGAAATGAATAGGTTGTCTATTTCGTTTTCTCTTATTATTTATTAATTTTATTTATTTATTTTATTATTATTTTACTTTTTTTTTTTGGCTGGTGCAGCATCAGCCTTGTGCTTCCTTGCACCATATGACCATTACTAATACAGTGCGGGTAGGCCCACCTTTCGCCCAGATAAGGGCAGTCACACAACGAGACATTGAGTCCACTAGTTCACGAAAGCCTTCCACAGGTATTTCCATCCATGCTTGCTGCACCGTTGTCCATAATTCCGTCTCATTCCTGGGTGGAGGATCCAAAGCTCGAATGGACCTCTCTACAGCATCCCAAAGATGCTCAACAGGGTTCATGTCTAGTGAACGGGGAGGCCATTCCATGATAGTAAAATCCCTGCTGAATGCTCTTCGAACCACGTTCTAGTTTCCACGGCTGTGTGGGGAGACGCATTGTCCCCCTGGAAGAATCCATTGCTCTGTGGGTGCACGGTGAATATGAACGGATGCGGATGGTCTGCAAAGATGGACACGTAACCTGGAACGCTAAGAGATGCCACTATACGTACCAGGGGTCCAAACGCGTGCCAGTTGAACACTCTCCAGACTATTTCCGACTATCCAACTGCCTGAATAGTTTCTTGTTGACATGACGTGTGCATAGCTTCGTGAGGTTTCCCCCAGATACACTCAGATACTCTTCCATCCGATCGAAATAACTGGAAAAGGGACTCATCGTACCAGGAGATGCGTCTGTAATCACCCAAAGTACTGTGCCCATGTTCTTTCGCCCGTTTGACGCGTAGAGTCTTGTGTCGTGGTGTTAGCAACGGGACTCTGGTGGATGGGCGGCTCCCATAACCTATTGCGGCTAATGATCGCCTCATTGGCTTGGTGGAGAAGTTTCTGGCACTACCCTCGTTGAAGTCGGCGGTGATTTCTGCCACTGTCGCTCTTTTCGGTTGGCGGAAACAATGCGAGAGAGACGACCACGTTCATCCACTATCTTTCTCCGCCCACAGCGCTGTCCACAATGAAATGTTATTCTGGAAATGGTGTATTCCCGATACACTCTTGATACTATCGAAGAGGGATAGTGCAATTTCTGTACCGCCTCCGCAATAGAGGGGAATCATGCGTCGGGCACCCGCTATCATCCCTCGTTGAAATTCGGCTAACTCACGAAGTTTATCTGTACTGACATCGAATTACCGTCTACGTGAATGCAGTGATGCCTATATACCTCACAAGTGGTGGATTCGTCCAGTAGCGAGAGGGGTGACAGCGTCGCGTTGCCCAGGAACCAAGTATCCCATGAATTCTGTCCTTTCAGTGTACATTCATATTGTCTTGTAAATACGTTTGACTTTGTATATTTTTTAGGAATTGTATTCTGTTCGTGGTGCACGTAGATCGAACTTGTAAAAATATACGTTATATCCTCCCGAGAGTAACGAGTTTTGGCGCATGCGCGCCCACACGAACCGACTAAAGTTTACACACGAGTCTGCTTTGCATAAAAATTCTTTCACTCGTTTGTATTCGTTGATTTTCGAATCCATCTTGCACGCGGTAATTCACCTGAAGGGATGCGCTAAACCCCTCTTTATCGTGTCAGAGAAAATGTAGTATGTGAGGAGAAATCTTATTATGTAAAGTATATGCGATGCAACGCAGCCCAGCGCATCCCCGAGGCTTAGCTCTTCCTTTACTCCATAATAGTTCTCTTCATGTTCAAGATTAGCATAAGTCCCTCGCGGAAGAGGGAGTTCCACTTCTTTATATTTGCGAAATCCATCGTAAGTGCGAAGGGCGATTTTATTGCGAATAAAGCGCTTAATTATACAGATACCACAAAGTTTCTGTGACGCGGCAGTTTTTATTATTTCCCTAATCGACGCGTGTTAAATTTTGAAAGTTTTTCGTTTGAATACATCCGAGGATAATGGGGAATGCCCGAAGGATGCTTTCGGATGCATTTATTTCACCTAAGCGACCCACAGTCCGCTAGATAGCGGACCAGACTAAGCATAATAATGACCCTTTTGAGGGCTTTTGTACTAGACCGAATTACTAGTAGCATTTGAAAAGGGAAGCGAAGTACTGCCGAGCCACACTTTCTTCAGAGGTTCATATTCTTCACGTACACTTTAATTCCATCGTAGTCATGTTGAGTTTTATCTCAATGAATTATCACTTAAACTAGAGAAGCAATCTTGTCTTTCGGGATGTAGCCCAAGTGGCTGGCAAAATGGCCACGCCCGTTGTGCTTCAGTATCATGTGGAATCTAAACAAAGATTATCATGGTTAGGACTTTAAAGGTGCTCGCTATGGTAGTCTGTGCCCTTTATGGATTATTAATGCGCATTTTTTCTAGGTCTGGCATCTTGTGCATGGAACACAGCATCCTATTTTGAAGGTTCATACATACAGGATGTATCATCACATGTCGAACCCATCAGGGATGGATTTAGGACCTAAAAGTTCATGTAAACAAGTGTCTGATTTTGCCTTGTTTCCGGGTTACTGCCATTTTTATGCTCTAGCAACTATCTACTTACGTTTACAGGAGACGTTCAAAAGGACCACCGTGCGCCTGAATCCTAGCCGGCAAATGCCTCGTCATAGACCTCACCCACTCAAAAGTTTAAGGTGTATTTCGGGTTTGCTGACTGCCTCGTTTCAAACATTGGAGAAGCATTTCAATGTTATCGATTGGCGTGCAATAAACAATGGCTTCGAGATGGTCTCACAAGTAAAACGCTAGTGGAGGCCAGGCAATGAGTCCTGCGCTAGTTTTAGCAAATCTTATTGAAAGCTGATTGTTATGAATCTATTTCCTTATTTGAGGAAGGTCACATTGCAAATCTGAATTCATTCTATTAAATCTCTCCCAACTGTATACACAATTATTAAAAATTAAATTATGCGAATGACATAACTAATGGATCATTAACAAAATGATTATGATAATATTAAGATAATGGATCATTAACAATATGATTCCTTGTTAGCTTTTCTTTTCTGAGAGTATCAAAACCAGTGAATTTTTTATTTAGCTGATTTTTTATTTTTAAAATGTCATCGTAAAATGGGTCGGGAATTACAATTGAATTAGGAATAACATTATTTGGAAATATGCAATAAAAAGAATTAAAAGAAGAAATATCTGTAAACATCTAGCTAATTTGCATTAATAACCCTTCTATTTATTACAAAGATAACGGATTTAGAAACAGGAACAAGTTGTCAGCAACCCAGTTGAGCCAGTCAACTGGGTCGATGTTGCTGGAAGAACTAGCCTTAGAATCTAGCAAAAAGGCCCAGCTAACTGCCTTCCGCTACCTGATTTTCATCAATCTAGATGTGAACTTCCGCGAAATCAGAGGTCAGGGTAAAATGGCTGCTAAATGAAGAAATTGCACAACGACTGGTTGTGGCCTCGCTTCCGATGGCTATGAACTGAAATTACTTGGACTTAACACTGGTTTGGTTTCACATTTTAATTTCCCCTGTCACGTTTACAGTGCCCCTGAGTTAATGCGTTGTATTGATAATTTAAAAAGAGGAGCATCCACATCGTAATCACTTCCACTGAGTAGGCCAATAGCACCTTCACCCTGTCCTCCAATAAACAGAATAATCCGTTCACGCCGTTTATTATAACAGATAATGCCAGAATTCTATGAAATCCCGATGAAACGTATAATACATAAAACAAACGACGTGCAGGCTTTTTGTTTCCAAATAAACAGAATGCGTGGACAGCAGAGCAAAATAAATCGGCCAATCAGCATCCTTAACGTGAAGGGTGTGGAAAAGAAAAATATTTAGTTTCTTTTTAAATTATCTAAACTCTACTAATAGACTGAGAGCATGCTTTTTTATTAATCGAATTTATTTTATTTAAGGCCGAAATAAGAGGTCCCTCGCCACTCCTCTCCTCTGTATACCTCTTCGGACTTCTCATCGTGCACACTGCACCCACAAGATGTCCATTTGAGACCAAATGTGGATGGAAGTCAGTGCCAATGAATATCCCTAATACATGTTAATATCGATTAGTACAAGCTAACATATTATTACACATTACCTAATACATATTACCTAATACATAATGACGCGATATGTATTAGGGGTATAGCATAACATACAGCCCCAAAGTGAAATGATTGAAGTCAACTCAACTCATTGCAACAAAATTAGTTTTCAAAAATAAGTAAAACCACATCGGTTGAAGCGCTTACGTTAGGATTCTAATTTCTGAATTTTCGTCAGAGATAACGCACGGTGACAGTCCTCGAACGCTGTCGACAACATGTCATAATACGCAAATCTGTGAAGAAGATTCCCTAAACCTAGTTTCCTAAGCAACACCCTACACGCGATATATTTACATATTCACTAATTCTATGCTGATGGCAGAGTTCAACGTTCAAAACGACTTCTGGGAAAAGTATGCAATTAACTAATTCGACACAGTCGTGTCAACTAATTCGACACAGTTGTGTCGTATGCCGAATTCCGAATTCATACCCCTCACCTCACCTCTCCTAATTGGTATGCGTTTTTCGGATCATCTGATCTTCAATAAGTAGAATCGGCTGAAACCAGAGTCCTAAGTAATAAATCCCAATAGCTACATACATTCCTGATCAAACGATAAACTGAAGATTCTGTAAATGACGAGTTCTTTTTATAAGATTTGTTCCCATTGTGACGTCATTCTGACACCCCTCAAAGATGTCCTCAAAATGGAAATAATGAATTTAGTGTAATTTATTGTTTTGGCTTCCTGTGATTGTTGAACGAATAACAGCATGATTGTTGAGTAGTTTTTAATTTGCAGTGTGTAACTAAACCGTGCAACTGATGTAAAATCCGTGGTGGACTTATGTGCTTCGTTGGCTGAAGAAGAAATAAAAGAATGGGGATGGCAACGTCAACCCAATACCAATGGTGAACTTCGTAGCTTCTTCATTATCTCTGTACCCCTCCCCTAACTTTCTGTTTCTTTTTCTCTCCTTTCATCTTATATTTATCCTCTAATATTTCCTTTTATCCTTTCCATATTGCGGATGCCACTATTCCTGGCATGTCAATAACAGTCTCATTCCTAGTTTGTAGTTCCTCATGCATCTCCAGGTGGCTAAGGATGGCAGTTAGGGGGGCTAGGAACCAGATGTTCCTCTCCTCTTGGCTGCGAAATGACCAGGTGCTGGCACAGAACATGCAACACAACATACACGCACTCACACAAGTTCCGGCTTCGGCATATGCCGTGGAGAGAGGCATCTGCTTCAAATAGAGTTAACCCTGGAGATCGCCTTACAATACAAGTGTATTTTGAGTACTTTGTAGCTTAATATGGGGAGCAGTAGTAGAGCACCTGCTGATTAGAATGTTCTCTTCTATTCTGCGAGGCATCTTCTGCCTCGCAGAAACGTGGCTTCAACCTAATCAGGACACACTGTTCTGCTCAGCTATTGCAGGTTACCACATGTCTGGCTCCAAGAAGCAATATATAGGCGTGGAATACCCATACTGTATAACACCTCCATATTCTCATATAAGAATTCGACCTCAACTACGACATGCTTTCGAAGCGATTATAGTCTGGCTACGTTTACACTTCAGCCACATTGATATCGCTTCCGCGTATATTCTCCCAGGGGCTAAAATTGAATTTAATTGAAGTTCTGGGGAACTGGCTCTTAAACCATTTTCGTCTGTCTGCACAACACTTTGTTTTCAGTGATTTTAATCTGCCTCCAAATCGCCATCACCACTTTATCAGGATCTGCAAGTTATTCAAATCCATGGACATGACACGGGTCAATGATAACCCCACCAGGCAATTGAATCTACTGGATCTCGCTTTTGCTTCAACACCATGCACAGCTGAGAATGATCCCATTGCATTATTCCTGTCCGATCACCAGCCTGTAGTCTTGATATGGTCATTGGCGGTACCAAACTTCAACATCCCTGAAAACAAAATAGTAAAATACGTTTCAGCACCTAAATACATTAATCCTCAACTCTGTGTAGAAATAGCATCCTGAATTCCTTGGGATGTCCTCATTGACTGCGACCTCAGCCTCGCAGTGACACTGTTGTCCAACTGGATTAAATCCATCACCGACTATGCTGCTAACAAATGAGTAACAGTGACTCCCCGTTCCAGATCATGGTGGACTGCTGACCTCAAAAACAAAAAAGAAACAAGTCCTACGTAAGAAATGGAAGCTTACGAATGGCAGTCAAGACAGAATCGCCTTTTCTCGTGCCAGGGCCCACTTTAATCGGAATAAAGCTGTTGCAATCCAAGTAAATCTTGACAGCACTCTGAGGAAAGGAAAGCCATTCTATGCTGCCCCCACATGGTGGATTAAATCAAATGCTCGATCCTCAAGAATGGCTGAAATACATCGCCATCGCCAGGTTTTCAAATACAACCACAGTCACATCTACAGCTGTCCAGCCTAACTATGAAAACCCTTCAGATATCCTAGGGACTTTCCAGATCACGAAACAGGAGCTCATACGTGCCATCACTTCCCTTCCCACAACAGCCATTGTTGGGGAGGATGGAATTCCGCAATTTATGGTCAAATGCTTCAGTCCATTCATCATAGATCCTCTTCTCTCGATGTACAACGGATGTCTCACTGAGCATTAATTCCCATCCCCAATGGAATAAGTTCAGAGTGTACTCCATCCCTAAAAACCAATTTGCCACAAACGTTAGCCAGTTAAGACCCATATCAGTTGCCTCTTGTCTGTTAAAAACACTCGAAAAGGCTTTGCTACCCACAATTTCCCACCAAATACTCTAGACGAAACCACCAGAAATCCACTATGCCATCGCAGGAAAATCATCAATCACTAACTTGACAGCCACCACAGAACGCCTCCTCTCAGCATTTGAACAAAGAGCTGAGCTGGCAACCACATTTCTCGACATAAGCGCAGCCTTTTATGTCGAGTCAATCCCGGTCTTGCACCTTCTACTTAAGGAGAAATTCCATATTCGAGGTGATATGCTGTGGTTTTTGGAATCTCCGCTCTGTCACAGAATACTTATTCTTCATCGGCAACAACATACCCTATTTTGCGACATTACAGTTGAAGTACCCCAGGGGAGTGTCCTATCTGGTGTCATGTTCATGGCTATCGTCGTGCCCATTATTGCCTCCATGAATGGTCTCTTATGCTATGCCGATGACCTCAAACTGCTGACGCAAATTAACCCTGGCGACAACCCTATTCAGCTCAGCAACAAGATAACTTCCCAACTTAGGGATCTTGAATCGTACCTGGCAAGCTTCAATCTAAAAAGCATTAGAGGAGGCAGTAGAGCATATTGCTTTTAGAATGTCCCTTATACGAAGTAATGAGAAATAAATTAAAGCAAGCAGTTGAACTCTCCTCTTTGGAGCTATGGAGCCTCATTGAGAACAGGTGAAATTATATTGCATTTTTAGAGTTTCTTAACCCTACGTTTCATTATATACAATGCATTTATTTGTATATATATAGTGCATATAGCGTATGTGTAAGCAGTGTACACAATAAACCTTCGATTTAACGGGGAAGAAGAGGGGGGAAGGGGTGTCCGTTAATTCAGAAAGTCTGTGAAATCAAATGTAACCTGTTGGGGGGTATTTTTAGTTGTTCTTAATGTAAAAAAAAAGCTTTAATACAATATACAGTAGAGTACAATGTAAAATTATGTTGCAATTTGGCCTTTGATTTATGGATATCACAGTTTGTTTTTTTTTACGCCTTAAATTTCACAAACATGTGCTACGGAGACATTTGTTCTAATTTCTCAATTAATTTTTGTATCTAAGCCGCTCTTGAGCCTTTAGCACCTATACCAATACCAGTGCATTTAAGTTCACACGCTTTCTTTTAACTCCATTTTAAATTGTAAGGATTTCAAAATGATTTAATAAATAGTCACAATTCAGAAATCACACAGACACTCTGTATACAACCTGACTGCACAATAGCTTAAGGCAGACGAGACCGAAACAAAGCGAGTCGGTAGACCTGAAGTTTAGTGTTCCGAGTCATGTTCAGATACCTGTTCAAATAGCTGTGTTTGAACACAGATATTTGAACACGTTTTCAGAAAGAATTTCCTGAATTTGATTATAAAAATAAAAGTAGGTATTTATCAAAACAAAAATGGAAATAAGTTATTAATAATTATATTTATAATTCATAACAACACTAAAGTTTTGTTTAACCTACAAAAAGTAATATGGTCGAGATTTATATATGTACATTACTGTATTATTATTTGTCTGGCCCGTTATATTCGAAATCCGTTTAATCAATCAAGGGTTTACTGTATACTGATTTCAAGTGTGTAGTATTTTTAAAATATATATGGTTTTATGCTGGACAAAGAGAAACTGTTTTTGGGTTAGAATGTAGCGACTTGCCTTTGTCACCAGTAATCCAAAAGAATTCGGTCTGTGGTAAAGGCCAAGAAGGTCGAATGAATTCAAAATTTTATCAAGTTGATGAACCCTTTGTTTCAGGAATGCTTTTTTAGATAAGTTTATATAAGTTTAGTGAGTCCTGCGCGGTCTGTCCATTTATTAGGGAATCTCTCATCCAAAACGTTTCTAGTGACATGGCCAGAATGAGGTTTATGCACCGTCGTGCATAAACATCGGAGTAACTTCTTCCAACAACTGATTTCAATGCTCCCTTACAAAAATTGCGGTAGGATTCTCTTGTTAAACTCCCACTCTAAACAGTAGGTCCCATTAAATTGTCGCCAATTATTCCTGCCCATACATTCGTGCTGAATTGTTTCGGGTATCTTGACTGAATTTTCTTCAGTCCATCGATGACTCTTGTGAAAACTGACATACCATCCCTAATGAATACAGTGGAATTCTCACTGATTTAAAAACTGGAACAAGTTGCTGGAACTTGTTCCAGTTTTTGGTAGTGGAACTTGTTACCAAACTTGAACCAGCTACCAAAGACTCGCTTGGCTAAACGAACTTCATACAATGTAATATAAACCTCAACCACTGTAATTTTAATTTATGATCCACAGTTATGAGATTGTTTACAACAGTGAGAATTCCACGTTCATTTATTATACTAATCCCTCTCAGAGCCTTTTAAACCTGAATCATATCACCTCTGAGGTGCCTGGTTGCCAAGCTCTGTAACCCACATAAATCGGAGTCTTTGTTCATTCGTTCGTCCTTCTGTCGATCTCAAACTTCGACTGGCCGTTTCTATGGACCCTTTCAAGTAGGCCAACGTCTGTTTTGCAGATGAAGTGTCCATACTTAAACACAGCATTCCAAGTCTTACGTCTTGCGCACTTCTACACTGAATATACAACATCGCTGGACGCTCTCTATATGAATCTAGCAAAAGGCCCAGCTAACTGCCTTCCCCTACTTGATTTTCCTCAACCTGGATGTGAACTTCAGCAGAATCAAAGGTCAGGGTAAAATGGTTGCTAAATGAAGAAATTGCACGACGACTGGATGTGGCCTCCCTTCCGGTGGATATGAAGTTGAATTACTTGGACTTAACAATAGTTTGATTTCATATTTATCTTTCCCCTGTCATGTTTACTTTGGCCCTGAATTAATGCTTTGTATTGATAACCGAAAAATAAGGCAAATAACGCAACCACATCTTAATCACTTCCACTGAATAGGCCGAGAGCACGTTCACCCTGTCCTCCTATAAACAGACTAATCAGTGCACGCCGTTTGTTATAACACATAATGCCAATGAGAATTATAACGCATAGAGAAAACGACGTTTATTTTAATCAACGCTTCGGTTTACGTATGTGCAGTGGAAGTGGTTAAGTAATGTCCCAATTTGTTCTTGAAGTAAAAACACATATTGGGTGTCCAAGTACTGCAGTTATTTCGTGCAGTCCGTATGGTTATGGGTATCATTACTCCAATATGACTGTTTTAAAGATCATTAACTCTCTCTTAAATGATAATTTTAATTGTTAATAAGACAATTAGGGTCATACTCTAATATCTGTTTCTTGGAGCGCTGTTCTTAAACTTATAGCTCATCACTTCTTTCTTTATAAACTGCTCATTTTGACTAATCACTCCTTACATTCTAAAACTATCCTTGCAGAAAAATGGCACACGCTATCACTTCGTAATTAGTTGTATAATATCTTAATAATTTCCACTCAATAAGTCAATAACACGTTCACTCTGTCCTCCAATAATCAGTGGACGCAATTTGTTATAACAGATAATGTCAGAATTCTGTGAAGTCCAGGTCAGACGTGTAATACATAGAGAATACGACGTTTATTTTAATCGGCGCTTCGGGTTACGTATGTGCAGTGAAAGTGGTTACAGGAAATCCCAATTTGTTCTTGAAGTCAAACACACATTGCGTGTCCAAACAAGTCCATTCACTGCAGAGGAACTTACTCTCAATCCTGAATAAAATTCAGTCAAACAAATGTGCTGGCACAACCTGATTGGTAACATATTTATCAAACACTTTTATGACATAAGGCCCAAAGTTCTAATTAAATTATTCAACAACTGCTTAAATACTGGAACGTTTCCCAAACCATGGAAAGACGCCATTAAGATTTTACATAAACCTGGTAAGCCATTAGACAATGCCAGATCTAACCGTCCCATAGCTTTGCTCTCTCACCTGGGAAAAGGGATAGAGAGACTAATCGCAAATAAAATTACCACACTGCAGGGAGCTACAAGCTCCACATCCTCTCTTCAATACGGTTTTAAGCAAGGGCTTTGATGCGAAGTCGCCTTTTTAGAACTGCACCACCTTATTGATAGCTTCACTTCCAAGTACGTTATGGCGATCTTTATCGATTTTGAGGGCGCTTTTGATACTTTATGGTGGAAGAGCGCCCTCAGTACGCTTCGTTCCAATCGTTGCTCTTTTCAGCTTTATAAACTTGGTAGAAACTACTTTTCTGATTGCACCATCACCGTCTTCACTAAAAGCACGAAGATTCACAGATCTGTTTCCCGTGGGTGCCCCCAAGGATCAGTGTTGGGTTCCAGATTTAGACCTAGTTCTTGATGACTGGCTGCTTGGGACGAATGAATTTCAAAATGTGCAACAACTTGCGTATGCAGATGACCTTATCATTTTGTGATTGGATTTAGAATGCCAATAAAATACTCTTTGATCTATCCTCTTGGTCCTCTAAGAACAAATTGAAATTATCCACAATAAAATCCAAGATCATGATTTTTAAGCACAAATTAGACTATCACAGACCACCAGTTTCAAAACTTGACAAGAAATCATTTCCACTTGTCCGAAGCACGAAATGTTTAGGAGTCATCATCGAAGACGGCTTTTCCATTAATGCACATATTCAACATCTGTCGGTCAAAGTTAAGAGTTTTACAGCAATGCTGCTCCAAATATACCAGACAAGACTGGGGGGATTGAACCCTAAAACCCAACATCTATTTTAAAATGCTGCCATAATCCCAATTACAACCTATGCTGACAGCCTTTGGTTTAGACGTACTGCAGTTAAAACTGTACAAAGTTATCCACTATTCTATTCAACGTTGTTTTCTCCTTAACCTACTTTACGTTTGCTGAACAGTATCAACTCCATCTCTACAGACTCTTGCAAGCACTATACTACTTGACCTGGATGTTGTGTTTAGGGAGCTTTGCTTTTACATCCGCAAAGGCACTTCTACGGAATTTCAGGGGATCATTGTTAACCCTCAGGCTGATCCCAAAACTGAGCGAACCAGATGCTGGAATTTGTTAGTGAATACCTGGCAGAATAGATGGAATTCTACCGAAAAAGGAGCTAATACCAAAAAATTCGTTCTGGACGTAACTGCACTAATTTCATCATCCACCAGAAAATGGTTTTCACCCTCACTGTTTACCTCCTACATACTAACTGGGCATGGTTCGCTCAACGCAAAGCGCTACCAATTCAGACTTACCAATACAGTCTCCTGTCGATGTCGGCTACCGGAGACCCTTCTCACGTACTTTTTGAATACTTCATTTAGGAGGACCCAAGATTGGCTCTTAAGGCAACAGTACCAAACTTATGTCCCAGATTGGAGAAGATACTCATTTCTGTCAACAATTTCCAGGCTCTTGAAACTTTCTGCAATGCTGCTTTTAATCTGAGGAAGTCTTTCAATTTTAATGCAACCAATCAAACTGAAAACACTTCTTCATAAATGAAAATACAACCCGTTGCCTCGTTTGTCATCCTGGTGACGTAATGTCCAAAATTTTCAAGAACAAACGAAGTTTTTAACAGATGCTGCGTTTTTCTGGTTCATTCTTTATCAAGACTCTCCACAACTCAATCGTTCCTCTGCACATCAACCAGTGACCTCTGATCCCACTCGAGATTAACAGAATTATATCTAGAACGCGATCCTGCTGATCTTGTTTTTGAATGACATTACTTCTGGTTGACGGTACTCCTTTTCTCCTTGTGGACTACTTTTTGGGTAGCACTGCATAAAGAAGTGGACAAAGACATTGATAAAGTTTTTATTTTTTATTTATTTTTAATTTTTTATTTTATTTTTTATTTATTGATTTTTTTTGTTTTATTTTTTAAATTTAAATTTAATTAATTTATTTTTTTTACTTTATGCTATACTCTTCTTTATTTCTTCGTCTTATGCTGTCCTGTCTCCTGGTCCTGGGAATGACTGTGTGTGTGTGTGTGCGCGGGCGCGCTAGGTATATACAATGGACCCTTCACAGCAGTAATGCCAGAGATTTTACATTGGCTTTTGGACTAGCCTTGGGAAGACGGGGGCCCACATTGCAGTTGGGGCTCATCCCCCAGAGCCAACAATAGACAGTATTTACAATGAGAATTATCTAAATTCTATTAATAATAAAATGAGCGCAAAATTGTATTGCCGAAATAAGAGGTCCCTCGCCACTCCTCTCCTCTGTATACCTCTTCGGACTTCTCATCGTGCACACTGCACCCACAAGATATCCCAGACCAAGTGTGGGTGGAAGTTAGTGCCGATGAATATCCCTAATACACGATAATGGATTAGTACAAGCTAACATATTATTACATATTACCTAATACATAATGACACATTATGTAATAGGGGTATAGCATAACATACAGCCCCAAAGTGAAATGATTGAAGTCAACCCAACTCATTGCAACAAAATTAGCTTTCAAAAATAAGTAAAACCACACCGGATGAAGCGTTTATCTTAAGTTTCTAATTTCTGAGTTTTCTTCGGAGATAACGCACGGTGACAGTCCTCGAACGCTGTCGACAACATGTCATGGTACGCAATTTGTGAAGAAGATTCCCTAAACCTAGTGTCCTAAGAATATACCATACATCCGATATATTTACTTATTCACGAATTCTGTGCTGATGGCCGAGTTCAACGTTCAAAAGTACTTCGGGGAAAAGTATGCAATTAACTTATTCGACACAGTCGTGTCGTATGCCGAATTCCGAATTCATACCCCTCACCACTCCTCTCCGAATTGGTATACGTTCTTCGGATCCTCTGATCATCAATAAGTAGAATCTGCTGAAATCCGAGTCCCAAGGAATAAATCCCAATAGATACTTGCCTTCCTGATCAAAAGATAAAGTGAAGATTCTGTAAGCGACGAGTCCTTTTTATAATATTTGTTCTCATTGTGACGTCATTCTGACACCCCTCAAAGATGTCCTCAAAATGGAAATAACGAATTTAGTGTAATTTATTGTTTTGCTTCCTATGATTCTTGAACGAATAACAGCATGATTGTTGAGTAGTTTTTAATTTGCAGTGTGTAACTTAACCGTGCAACTGATGGAAAATCCGTGGTGGACTTATGTGCTTCGTTGGCTGAGAAATAAAAGAATATGATGGCAACTTCAGCCCAATACCAAGGGTGAAATTCGTAGTTTCTTCATTATCTCTGTACCCTACCCATAACTTTGTCCCTTTTTCTCCCCTTCCATCTTATATTTATCCTCCATTATTTGCTTTTATCCTTTCCATATTGCGGATGCCACTATTCCTGGCATGTGAATAACAGCCTAATTCCTAGTTTGTAGTCCCTCACGCAACTCCACTTCGCTAAGGATGGCAGTTAGGAGAATAGGAACCAAGTGTTCCTCTGGCACAGAACATTCAACACAACATACACATATTCTAAGTACATGCACTCACACACGTTTCTGCTTCGGCATATGCCGTGGACAGAGGCATCTGCTGCAAACAGAGGAAACCCTAGAGACCGCCTTCCAATACAAGAGTTTGAGAGTTTTGAGTACTTTGTAGCTTAATATGGGGAGCAGTAGTAGAACACCTACTGATAAGGGAAGGAGTAGGTATCAGATGATGCAAGAAGTAGCTTCTCTTGTGGCAAGGGAAGGATGGCCTCGTTTTGGTACGTATCAGGCAATGGTCGCGACGGGTCATGGATTGAGGGTTAGACTTGAACAGCTGGGTTTAGTGGACGATACAAGTTGTAGATGTGGTGGCACGGAGGCAGTAGAGCATATTGTTTTTAGAATGTTCCTTATATGAAGTAATGAGAAATAAATTAAAGCAAGTAGTTGAACTCCCCCGTCCTCTTTGGAGCTATGGCGAATCTTTCAGAATACGGAAAACCATTTTGTATTTTTAGAGTTTGTTCAAGAGGGTTTTGAGAGAGAACATGGGGTATTTTTTACACTCCATTTTAAATTGTAAATTTATTTAATAAATAGTCGCGTATGGATAATGTCATGTACGACGGCCCAGCGGAGGCAAGTCTTTTTTCCTTGTCAGAGCTTGAAGCTGCTATTGCTAAGTTAAGTGTTAAAAAATGCCCGGGTTTGGATTTGATTGAAAATAAAATGATAATTAAGTTCTTTGATAATTGTCCACAAATATTATTACAAATGTACAATAAATGCTTTCTCGAGATGACCTTCAATTTCTTAGCTATATTTCAGGCCCACTTTACAGTTTTCTGTAAAATAAAGAATTAGGTGGAGATGGGCATTTGCCTGGGAACCACCCCGACACAGTTTACACACACACACACACACACACACACACACACACTCCATTTTAAATTGTAAATTTATTTAATAAATAGTTTTTTTTTTTTTTTTTTTTTTTTCTCTTCCCTGGTTCTTGGGTTTGGGCGGCCTGAGACCAGGGATGTTGGCACCCAATAGTATTGCACTTCCTCTGTTGGGTGCATGTTTGTGCTTAGCAGCACTCTAGAGTATAATAGTAGAAGCAGGTCCGGCTCCACGTGCCGGGGACGGGCATCAGGTTGCAGCTGAGGTTGTCAGCTGCTTCCTGATGGCAGAGTGACCTGACATAAACAACACATTAAGCTCACAAACATTCCTTCAATACTATTGTAATCTTTCCTATTCAAATTTTGGACATTATTATTGGATATATTAGTGTAAATTATTTTACACATCAAAAATTCTTGTTCTGGAATTTCAATTTCTTAGCTATATTTCAGGCCCACTTTACAGTTTTCTGTAAAATAAAGAATTAGGTGGAGATGGGCATTTGCCTGGGAACCACCCCGACACAGTTTACACACACACACACACACACTCCATTTTAAATTGTAAATTTATTTAATAAATAGTCGCGTATGGATAATGTCATGTACGAGGGCCCAGCGGAGGCAAGTCTTTTTTCCTTGTCAGAGCTTGAAGCTGCTATTGCTAAGTTAAGTGTTAAAAAATGCCCGGGTTTGGATTTGATTGAAAATAAAATGATAATTAAGTTCTTTGATAATTGTCCACAAATATTATTACAAATGTACAATAAATGCTTTCTCGAGATGACCTTCCCGAGATCCTGGAAGATAGCACTGCTCAAGATCCTTCACAAGCCTGGGAAACCTAAGGCTGATCCTCGGGCATATAGACCCATCTCTTTGTTGGCAAATCTTGGGAAATTATTTGAAAGACTGTTGGTCCCTCGAATCGTTGGAGGCTTAACGGAGGGTCACATGGTGTCGGATTCTCAGTTTGGCTTCAAAAAGGGTCATTCAACAGAGGAAGCAATTCTAGTATTAATTAACTACATAAATTCTTCTCCTGAGAAGTATGTACTGGCTGTTTTTGTTGATTTTGAAGGTGCTTTTGACTCTGTTTGGTGGGAGAGTGTGCTGGTGTCTCTGAGGGATTCTGGTTGTGATAGATATATTTATGGAGTTATCCGTTCTTACTTCAGTGATCGGCTTGTGAGAGTTTGTGCAAAACACCTTATGTTTGATAAGTATGTTAACAGGGGATGTCCACAGGGTTCTGTCCTTGGGCCGATATTCTGGAACTCGGTTCTTGATCAATGGCTAAACAGATTGCAGGTTCCTCAGTGTTTGCAGGTGGCTTATGCGGATGACTTGGTTCTGGGAGTTGCTGGGGATTCTAGAGCCATATTGGAGCTGAAAATTCAGGAAATTTTGAACAATCTCTCAGAGTGGGCTGTGTTGAACAAATTAAAGATCTCATCTAAGAAAACCAGGATGATGGTATTTAAAAAGCACTTTGATTACAAGCGCCCGCCCAGAGTACTGTTGAATGGAAGGCAGGTTCCTTTTGTGTCTAGTATTAAGCATTTGGGTTTGATTTTGGATGACCGGCTGGGTTTTCATCTGCACGTGTCACATTTGAGGGATAAACTAAAGAAATTTACTTCTTTCGTGATGCGTATTTCCAGGAAAGAGTGGGGTCTTAATAAACGCACGATGCTACTATACTACAAGACCATTTTCTTGCCGATTGTCGCATATGCTGCGGGAGTTTGGATGAATGCTGTGATCAAGGTCAAAATTAAAAATCAACTTATGTCGCTGCAGAGATCTATGTTGCTAGCATTGCTGTATGCTCCTCGGACTGTCTCGACGGTTGCACTGCAGGTGATCGCAGGTGCTCTTCCAGTTGATTTATATGTATTGTACCGTGGTATGTTATATGCACTAAGAAAAGGAATTTCGTCTCAGTGCCTGGGCATCTCTATTGACCTGACTGCCAACATTAAAGAGGAAAAAGTCAGAATTTGGAACTCCCTCATTGCCATGTGGAGGATTCGATGGAGCTCTTCTGCATTTGGCGAGACAACAAGAAGAATTATTCCAGCCGCGGATTTTGCTATGTCAAAGACAGTGTCTTCTTGGTTTTGTCCTACGATGTTTACAAGTTATATATTGACCGGACACGGATCTTTTCGTGACAAACTATTTTCAAAAGGATTGGAGCCTGATCCGTGGTGTTCTTGTGGTGATGCAGAAACTTGGACGCACGTGTTGTTTGTTTGTCCTTTTTATGGATCAGAGCGTCGTCGACTTTTCGACGAGGTTTCTCCCTTTACTGAGGATAACGTGGAGATCCTTTTACAAGATGCATCTAGCTTCCAGGCTCTGCAGAGATTTGCTGCCGCTGTGTTTGCCAGAAGAACAATCATAAGGAACTTTTCAGATCTAGAGTTGGCAGCATATGTGAATCATGCATGATTGCATCTGGGTTCGGGTGCTTCAGTCTGGGAAGCTATTTGTCCGGTCTGTGGCTCCTGAACATGTACCACTACGGTGGTTTTTTTTTTTTTTTTTTTTCCTTGGTTCTCGGGTTTGGGCGGCCTGAGACCAGGGATGTTGGCACCCAACAGTATTGCACTTCCTCTGTTGGGTGCAGGTTAGTGCCTTGCACTTCAGTATACAATAGTAGAGACAGGTCCGGCTCCACGTGCCCAGGGTCGGGCATCAGCCTACAGCTGAAGATATCAGCTGTTTCCTGATGGCAGAGTGACCTGACATAAACAACATACTAAGTTCATAAACATTTCTTTAATACAAGTTTAACCTTTCCTATACAAAATTTGACTATTTTTCTTTAGATATAATTAGTGTAATTTATATCTAAAAATGCTCTTGTTTTGAATATTCAATTTCTTAGCTATGTTTCAGGCCCACTTTACAGTTATCTGTTTTATTTAAAGAATTAGGTGGAGATGGGCATATGCCTGGGAACCACCCCGACACAGTATACACACACACACACACACACACCATTTTAAATTGTAAATTTATTTAATAAATAGTCGCAATTCAGAAATCTCACAAACACTCTGTATATAACCTGACTGCACTATAGCTTAAGGCAGACGAGACCGAAACAAAGCGAATCGGTAGACCTGCAGTTTAGTGTCCCGAGTCATGTTCAGTTAGCAAGTCACCGCCTGATCTTATCTGTTTGAAAACAGCTATTTGAACACGTTTTCAGAAAGGATAATAAACAATTTACTGAATTTGATAATAAAAATAAAAGTAGGGAATTATCAAAACAATACTGGAAACAGGTAATTATTAATTTTTAATTAATAATAACACTGAAGTCTTGTTATAACATAAAAAAAATATATATAATCGAGATTAATACGTACATTACTGTATTATTATTTGTCCGGTCCGTTAAATCCAAAATCCGTTCAATCCGGAATCTGTTAAATAGGGGTCCGTTAAATCAAGGGTTTACTGTATACCGACTTTAAATGTGTAGTTTTTTATTAAAATATTTATTGTGTAGAAGTTAGAAGACAGCAGCTAGGCGCCTCTGTAGCCAGGTGGGTAGGAGCAGCAGTGTGTAGCACACGCTTCTTGATTAGACCGGGGTTCGAACCCGTGACCACCAAATACGGGGGATGCAGAAAGGCCAGGGAATGGCCACCGCATATCCCCGGAGCAATATGCCTTAGTTGTTAATGCTCCTAAAAAAACAAAATAACAAGAAGACAGCAGGTTCAGTTCTTTCCCCAACTCTTTTCCTCTTGTATATCAATGACCTTCTTCCATTGACTGAACATCCTATCCACAGTTTTGCCGATGATAGCACATTGCATTACACTTTCCACTTTTATGAAACTGTTTTTATGCTGGAATTTAGCGACCTGCCTCGCCGTGGCTGGGGCGTTCACTTTGTTACCAGGAATCCAAAGGAATTCGGGGTGTGGCAAAGGCCAAGAAGGTCGAATGAATTCAAAATTTTATCGCGTTGGTGAACCCTTTGTTACAGGAAACGCTTTTTTAGATAAGTTTAATGAGTCGTGCGCGGCCTATCCATTTATTAGGGAATCGCTCATCCAAAATGTTTCTACCGACATGGCTAGAATGAGGTTTATCCACCGTCGTGTATAAACCATATGTAATGAATGACATCGGTGTAACTTCTTCCAACAACTCATTTAAATATTCCCTTACAAAAATTGCAATAGGATTCTCCTGCTAAACTCCAACTCAGGAGAATAGGCTCCATTAAATTGTCGCCAATTATTCCAGACCATACATTCATGCTGAATTGCTGCTGGTGTCGTGATTGAACGCGGCGATTTTCTTCAGCTCATCGATAACTGTTGTGAAAATTGACCACATCATTCGTAATGAATCCAATGGAATTCTCATTGATATAAAAACTGGAACAAGAACAAAACTGAAACGAACTTCCTACAATCTCATCTAAACCTCAACCACTGTAATTTTAATTTATGACCCCTAGTTATGAGATTATTCCACCTTCATTCATTTTACTAATTCCTCTCAGAGCCTTATAAACCTGAATCATATCACCTCTGAGGTGCCTGATTCCCAAGTTCTGTAACCCACATAATCAGAGTCTTTGTTCATTCAGTCGTCCTTCTGTCGATCTCACAAAGGTGAGTACAGTGGTCTCCGACAGTTTTTAAATTCTGTACAGTGGGATCAACTGACGATGTTATCACCAGTAAATTCTGAGTGGGAAGCATTCAAGGAATTAATCGTGGAAGCTACTAAAAGTTTCATACCAACTAAGAAATATTGCTCAAGGTTTAGGCCTAAATGGTTATCTAATGAACTAATGAGACTCGTGACAGAGAAGAAAAATGCACGGGATGCATATAAATTATCAGGCGACTCAGAAGCCTATGGCAGATATAAGCTAGTCTGTAATCAGGTCACAAAGGAGGTTAGGCAGGCGAAGGCAGATTACGAGAAATCTTTGGCAAAAGATGCTAAGAAAAACATCAAGGATTTCTTTACTTATATAAACTCTAAAAGGTATGAATCTGATTGGTCCACTTGACATCGATGGTTCGACTCTTGATGATCCTGTTCAGATAGCAAACAAACTGAATGAGTATTTTGCATCTACATTCACACATGAGGAGTTATTAAGGTTTGAAAATGGCAGAAGGTTACCAAATTGTAGCAGGATACTTAATGATTGTGTAATAATTGAGAGCAAAGTGGAGGAGAAATTGTTGAAGTTAAACATAAGAAAAGCACCTGGGGTGGATGGGATCTATCCAGTTATATTAAAGGAGGCGGCAAAGCAACTAAGCAAACCCTTAGCCATAATTATGAGAGCATCCTTGGACTCAGGGGAGGTTCCACGGACTGGAGATGTGCAAATGTATCCCCAATTCACAACGGGGATCGAAGGATGACACGAGTAATTACAGACCAGTTAGTTTAACTTCTGTTCCGGGTAAAATAATGGAGTCACTGGTTAAAGATGCATTGCAGGATCATCTAGACAAGACTGCAGCAATAATTCAGACACAGCATGGGTTTGTTAAGGGAAAGTCTTGTCTGACAAATTTGATAGAATATTATGATGTGGTTACAAAGGAACTGGATGCAAAAAATAATTTTGATATCATATATTTGGATTTCAGGATAGCTTTTGACATTGTTGACACTGTACACATTGGAGCAGAATGGTATTAAGGGTAAGTTGCTACAATGGATAAAAGGATGGTTAAGTGGGAGAAGACAGAGGGTGGTAATCAGTGGGTGCTGCTCTTCTTGGACTAATGTTATTAGTGGAGTCCCACAGGGTTCGGTGTTGGATCCACTGTTGTTTTGTATATTTATCAATGATATTGATGAAGGTATATCAGGCTTAATGTCGAAGTTTGCAGATGATACAAAGGTTGGCAAGGTTGTTAATGATAGTAATGGCAGTGTGCTACTGCAAGAGGATCTAGATAATTTGGGCAAATGGGCTAAGAAGTGGCAACTGAAGTTTAACCTTGACAAATGCAAAGTACTGCATATGGGTAGAAGTAACCCCAGAGAAACGTACCAACTGTGCAGTACTACACTTAAGGTGGTAGAAAATGAAAAAGACCTGGGAGTAATTGTGCAGTCAGATATGAAGTTTTTTGAGCAATGCAGACAGGTTGCCAGGGCAGGTCATGGGGTTTTGTCAATGATATATAGGAATTTTGTTGGCAGGGAAAAGGTGATTATCCCTCTGTATAAGGCAATGGTTAGGCCACGCCTTCAGTACTGCGTACAGGTCTGGAGGCCTCATTTTAGGAAGGATGTAGATTTACTTGAGCGTGTACAGAGAAGGGCAACAAGATTAGTGAGGGGAATAAAGGGATCCTCTTATCAAGTGAGGCTTAAGTTCTGAAAATTGCAGTGGCTGGAGACTAGGCACCTGCGCGGTGATCTGATTGAGGTATATAAGGTTGAATCAGTTGAGCACGCTGAATGCTGATGGGATCCTTCCACTTGTTCAGATTACCAACCTACGGGGACATAAGTTCAAAATAAGAAAGGACAGATGTAGAATAGATGTGCAGAAATTTGCCTTTAGTCAGAGGGTGGTTAATTGCTGGAACAAACTTCCATCTGCCGTTGTGGAAGTTGATAGGTTGAATAAATTTAGGGAGGAACTGGACAGGCATTTGGAGGGAATGGTGTGATTTTTTTTTTTTTTTTTTTTGGCTGATGCTGCATAAGCTCATACACTTGCTTTCTTGCATCACATGCCACTACTACTACTACAATTCGACTGGCCGTTTCTATGGACCCATTCAAGTAGATCAATGTCTTTTGGAGATGAAGTGTCCATACTTAAACACAGTATTCTAAATCTTTCGACTTTCGCATTCCTACAGTGAATATACAGCATCACTGCCGGTTCCCATCTGAATCTAGGAAAAGGCCAAGCTAACTGCCTTCTTCTACCTGATTTCCTCACACTGGATGTGAATTTACCGAGGAATCAAAGCTCCAGGTAAAATGGCTGCTAAATGACGTGCACAACGACTGGTTATGGCCACCTTTCCGGTGGATATATGAAGTTGAATTACTTGGATTTAACACTCGTTTGGTTTCACATTTTTCTTTCCCCTGTCTTGTGTGTACTGTGCCTCTGAATTAATGCTTTGTATTGTTAATATGAAAATAGAAGTATCCACATCTTAATCGCTTCCACTGAATAGGCCAATATCGCATTCACCGTGTTCTCCAATAAAATAATCCGTGCACGCCGTTTGTTATAACAGATAATGTCAGAATTCTATGAAATCCCGATGAGTCGTATACTACTTAAAGAAAACGACGTTTATTTTAATCAGAGCTTTGGTTTGCGTATGTGCAGTGAAAGTGGTTACGTAAAATCCCAATTTGTTCTTAAAGTAAAACATACTGCGTGTCTATCTACAGCAAAAACTCAACTCTATGGGTATCGAACCACACCCCTTTTGCCATTGCGGAGTGGAGGAGCCCTGGGCCCACATTATGTATGAGTGCTCCTCCTATGAAAACCATCGGTTACAACTGTTTAGAGTAATCCCAGGGACTGCCCGCAATCAGGAGCAAATTCTACTAAATGACGCCGATAAATATATTGCCTTCACCCGATTTGCCCAAGCTGTCTTCACCACAAGGCGTGCCAAGCTCACCGGTGCACGGACAGTCCAGAATACTCCCCACGCACGGAAACCCCCTTCGGGAGTAGGATAAATGTAAACCTGTGCTACAGAAACAATACTGCTAGCCCTTTATGGGTAGGATTCATGCTGGCACCAACTTTAGGGTACGGGATCACTGCTTTTACTCCTCTTGCTGCCTAAATCCATGGTGGACTCCCTTCACTATTAGTCCAACTTACTTTGACCACACAGTCTCAGTTCCTCCTCTCTTATTCTTTGAGAAAAATCTTAAAAAAAATTGTTTTCTTCTGTTTTTTTTTGTGGTCTCTGTCAGGAAGCTCAATAACTGTGGCAGAGGCCATGAAGGGTATGACGGGCAGCCTGCCTCATCTCTCAGAGGTGTTTGCGGGCAACGTACGAACTCATTAGGGGTCCAACGGCCAAGAAGCCAGAGAATCAACGAAATCCAACACAACGCTATACACATACAGCATGCCACACACATTTTTGGCATTTACAGAGTCCTGTGTACTTCACAAGAGTACAGATGGAGCAGTTCTGGGAGATCACAGGTGGCGCCTTACACTGAACATTGTACTGTTGCTTCTTACAGTTCGTATATCATTGCTCCGTGGAAAAAAAGTTGTCTACTTCTACACAAATGACTGTTTTAAAGATCATTATCCCTTTCTTCAATGTTAATTTTAATGGTTAATAAGACAATTAGGGTCATACTGTAATATCTGTTTTGCAATATCTGTTGGAGCACAATGTCCTTAAAATTACGGCTCATCATTTCTTTCGTTTTATTTTAATTTACCACTCCTTACATTCTAAAATATCCTTGCAGAAAAATGGCGCACGCTATCACTTCGTGGCGGACATCCCAATAAGTCCCCAAATATACAGAATGCCTGGCCGACAGAGCAAAATAAATCCGCCAATCAGCGTCCTTAACGTGAAGGCTATGCTAAAAATCTCTGTTGAACTTTCTTTTAAATTAACTAAATTCTACTAATAATAGACTGAGAGCATGCTTTTTATGAATCGAATTTATTCTATTTAACGCCGAAATAAGAGGTCCCTCGCCACTCCTCTCCTCTGTATACCTCTTCGGACTTCTCATCGTGCACACTGCATCCACAAGATGTCCATTTGAGACCAAATGTGGATGGAAGTCAGTGCCAATGAATATCCCCAATACACAATAATGGATTAGTACAAGCTAACATATTATTACATATTACCCAATACATAATGACGCGATATGTATTAGGGGTATTGCATAACATACAGCCTCAAAGTGAAATGATTGAAGTCAACTCAGCTAATTGCAACAAAATTAGCCTTCAAAAATAAGTAAAACCACATCGGATGAAGTGCTTACCTTAAGTTTCTAATTTCTGAGTTTTCTTCAGAGCTAACGCACGGTGACAGTCCTCGAACGCTGTCGACAATGTCATGGTACGCAATCTGTGAAGAAGATTCCCCAAACCTAGTTTCCTAAGAATACCCTACACGCGATATATTTACTTATTCACCAATTCTGTGCAATTAGCAGAGTTCAACGTTCAAAAGTACATCGGGAAAAAGTATGCAATTAACTTATTCGACACAGTCGTGTCGTATGCCGAATTCCGAATTCATACCCCTCACCACTCCTCTCCTAATTGGTATGCGTTCTTTGAATCGTCTGGATTTCAATAGGTAGAATTGGCTGAAACCAAGTCCCAAGGAATAAATCCCAATAGCTACGTACAATCCTGATCAAAAGATAAACTGAAGATTCTGCAAATGGCGAGTTCTTTTTATAAGATTTGTTTTCATTGTGACGTCATTTTCATACCACTCAAAGATGGCCTCAAAACGGAAATAACAAATTTAGTGTAATTTATTGTTTTGGCTTCCTGTGATTATTAAATGAATAAATACATGATTGTTGAGTAGTTTTAATTTGCGATGAGCAACTGAAAATATCAGGTGTTGGATTTGATGCAAAATCCGTGGTAGACTTATGTCCTTCGTTGTCTGAGGAAGAAATAAAAGAATGGGGCGGTAACTTCAACCTAATACCAATGATGATCTTCGTAGCTTCTTCATTATCACTGTACCGTACCCGAAACATTGTCTCTTTTCCTCCCCTTCCATCTTGTATTTATCTTTCTAAATTTCCTTCTATCCTTTCCATTCTGGGGGGATGCCAGTATTCCTGGTATGTAAATATGAGTTTCATTCCAAGTTTGTAGTTTCTCGCGCACCTCCATGTGCCTAATAATGGCAGTTTGGGGGCTAGGAACCAGGGGTTCCTCGTCTCCTGTCTGCGTAGTTGCCAGGCGGTGGAACAGAACATTCAATCAAATATACACATAATATACATACATACACTCACACAATTTCCAACTTCGGAATATGCCTTTGACAGAAGCATCTGCGGCACATTGAGGAAACGATGGTGACCGCCTAACGATACAAGAGTATTTTGAGTAATTTGTACCTTAATATGGGGAGAAGTTGTAGAACGTCTACTGATAAGAAGGCATCTTTATTCTGCGCAAAGGTCTACCATCATGAGCCTGACTACAGCTTATCCTATGATCTTCAACGATGCAATACAAGTAATTGCAGGACAAAAGCCAATTGATCTTGTAGTGGATGAAAGATATTTAACTTATAAGATGAAGAGAAATCAGACTTCGGAAAGAATACAAAATAAGAGCTTGTCCTGATATTTGTAGATATTATGAGAATAAAGATGCCATGAAGGAAAGGAAACGGTTTGAATTAGAAACAACGAGAATATGGGTTATTAGACAACTTCCAAATAGGGAAGGATTACGTATCAGATGATGCAAGAAGTAGCTTCTGCTGAGGGAAGGGAAGGATGGCCTGGTTTAAGTGCGTATCAGACAATTGGTGTGATGGGCCATGGATTGATACAGTGGAGGATATTGTTTTAAGAATATTCCTTATAAGAAGTAATGAGTAATAAATTAAAACAAGTAGTTGAACTCCCCTCTTTGGAGCTACGGTGCCTCTTTGAGAATAGGGAAAACAATTTTACATTTTTAGAGTTTGCTAAAGAGGTGTTTTTACACTTCGTTTTACGATATACAAAGTCTAAATTTGCATATATATGAAGTGCATACAGCGTGTGTGTGTAATCAATGTAATAATAGTGATTTTAAATGTACAGTATTTGTTTAAAATATTTAAGGTTTTATGCTGCACAAAAGGAAATTGTTTTTGGGATAGAATGTAGCGACTTCCCTCGACGTGGCTGGGGCATTAAATTTACCACCAGGAATCCAAAGAATTTCGCGCTGTGGAAAAGGCCAAGAAGGTCGAATGAATTCAAAATTTAATGTTTTGATGAACTCTTGGTTCATTTCCTGAACCAATTGTATGTTTAATGAGTCCTGCGCGGCCTATTATTAGGGAATCGCTCATCCGAAACGTTTCTAGCGATATGGCTACAATAAAGTTTATGCACCGTCGTACACAAACCACATGCAATGAATGACATCGGTGTCTTCTTCCATCAATTCATTTAAATGTTCTCTTACAAAAATTGCAGTAGGATTCTCCTGTTAAACTCCCACACTGAACAATACAATCTATGAATCATATATCACCTTTGAGGTGCCTGGTTGCCAAGCTCTGTAACCCCCATAATCGGAGTCTTTGCTCATTCGGTCGTCCTTCTGTCGATCTCAAAATTCGATCTACTCGTCTATGGACCCTTTCAAGTAGGTCAATGTCTTTTTTGCAGATGAAGTATCATACTTAAACACAGTACTCCAAATGTGGTTGCCGTATTGCAAACTTTCGTCTTGAGTATTCCTACACTGAATAAACAGCATCCCTGTCGGTCTCAATCTGAATCTAGCAAAAGGCCCAGCTAATTCTGTCTTCCCTTACCTGATTTTCCTCAACCTGGATGTGAACTTCCGTGAAATAAAAGGTCAGGGTAAAACGGCTGTTAAATGACGAAATTGCACGATGACTGGTTGTGGCCTTCCTTTCGATGGATATCAAGTCGAATTATTTGGACTTAACACTAGTTTCGTTTCAGATTTTCTTTTCCCCTGTCATGTTTACTGTGCTCTGAATATTAATGCGTTGTTGTTGTTTTGTTAATATAAAAATAGGAGTATCCACATCTTATTCACTTCTACTGAATAGGCCAATAGCACTTAAACTTGTCCTCCAATAAACAGAATAATCAGTGCACATCATTTGTTATAACAGATAATGTTAGAATTCCTTGAAGTCCAGATAAGACGTATAATTCATAGAGAACACGAGGTTTATTTTAATCAGAGCTTCGGATGAAGTTATAATAAGTCGCCTTATTAGAACTTCATCACCTTATCGATACTTAACTTCCAAGGACGTTATAGCGATCTTTATCGATTTTCAGGACGCTTTCGATACTTTATGGTGAGAGAGCGCCCTCAGTAGACTCCGTTCCAATCATTGCTTTCTTCAGCTTTATAAACTTGTTAGAAACTACTTTGCTGATCGCACCATCACCGTCATCACTAAAAGCACGAAGATTCACAGATCTGTCTCCTGTGGTTGCCCCAAGGATCAATATTGGGTCCCTTGATTTGGAACCTAGTTCTTGATGATTGGCTGCTTAGGACGACTGAATTTCAAAATGTGCAACAACTGGCGTATACAGATGACGATGTCATCTTGGTGAATGCAAACTCACGATCTGATTTAGAACTCTATGCCAATAAGGTACTCTTTGAACTATCGTCTTGGTCCTCTAAGAACAAATTGAAATTATCCCCAACAAAATCGAAGATAACGATTTTTAAACAAAAATTAGACTATCGCAGACCACCAGTTGTAAAACTTGACAAGAAATCACTTCCACTTGTCCGAAGCACCAAATTTTTAGGAGTTATCATCGACGACAGCTTTTCCATTAATGCACATATTCAACGTCTGTCCGTTAAAGTTAAGATTTTACCGCAGTGCTGCTCCAAATTACCAGACAAGACCGGGGATTGAACACTAAAACCCTACATGTATTTTAAAATGCTGCCATAATCTCAATTACAACCTATGCTGACAGCCTTTGGTTTAGACGCACTGCAGTTAAAACTGTACAAATCAAGTTATCCACTATTCTATTCAACGTTGTTTTCTCCTTAGCCTACTTCACGTTTGCCGGACAGTATTAACTCCAGCTCTACAGAATCTTGCAGGCACCATACCACTTGTACTGCTTGTTGTGTTTAGAGGACTTTTATATAAATCGCAGAGGCATTTCTACGGAATTTAAGGGAATCATTGTTAACCCCTCAGGCTGATCCCAAAATCGAAATAACCCGATGCTGGAATTAGTCAGTGAACACCTGGCAGAAAACACGGAATTCTACCGAAAAAGGAGCTAATACCAAAACTTCGTTCCCGACGTAACTGCACAATGTCATCATCCACCAGAAAATGGTTTTCACCCTCGCTGTTTACCTCCTACATTCTAACTGGACATGGTTAGCTTAACGCAAAACTCTACCAATTCAGACTTTCCAATACAGTCTCCTGTCGATGTAGGCTACCGGAAGACTCTCCTCACGTACGTTTTTGAATGCTCCATTTACGAGGACCCAAGAGTAGCTCTTAGGCAACAGTACCAAACTTTGTGCTACGGATTTGAAAAGACATTCAAATCTGTCAACAATTTCCAGGCACTACAAACCTTCTGCAATGCTGCTTTTAATCTGAGGAAGTCTTTCAATTTTACTGCAAGCAATCAAACTGAAAACATTTCTTCGTAAATGAAAATACAACCCGTTGCCTCGTTGTCGTAGTGGTGAAATTTTGCTAGTTTTCAAGAACAGACGAAGGTTTTAACAGATGCTGCATTTTTGTTCATTCTTTATCAAGACTCTCCAAAACTCAATCGTTCCTCTGCACTTCTGATTCCACTCCTGATTAACAGAATTATATCTAGAACTCGAACTTGCTGATGTTGTTTTTGAATGACCTTACTACTTCTGGTTGACGATACTCCTTTTCTCCTTGTGGACTACGTTGGGCAGCGCTGCATAAAGACAGGACAAAGACATGGATAAAGATTTTATTTCATTTTATTTTTTTCTTTTGTTTAATTTTGTTTTTTATTTATTGGTTTTTTGCTTTATATTTTATTATTATTTTTTTTACTTTATACTATTGTCTTATTTATTTCTTGGTCTTCTGCTGTCCTGTCTCCTATGAACGACTGTCTGTGCGCGCCCGAGCTGTTGGCAGCTTGCTGGTACGGGGTTCATTTGAATGGATCCAAACTGTCTTTGGACACTCAGTCCGTGGCCTACCTCGTCCTGGTGTAGACGGACCCTAGGCAGGCATGCAGAAAAATACATCATCACTTCGTGGCGGACATTCCAATAATAAGTTTCCAAATAAAAAGAGTGCCTGGACAGAAGAGAAAAATAAATCGGCCGATCAGCTTCTTTACCGTGAAGGGTGTGGTAAAAAAATCTATTGAGCTTCTTTTTAAACTGTCTAAATTCCATTAATAATAAAATGAGAGCAAAATTGTATTGCCGAAATAAGAGGTCCCTCGCCACTCCTCTCCTCTGTATACCTCTTCGGACTTCTCATCATGCACACTGCACCCACAAGATGTCCATTTGAGACCAAATGTGGATGGAAGTCAGTGCCAATGAATATCCCCAATACACAATAATGGATTAGTACAAGCTAACATATTATTACATATTACCCAATACATAATGACGCGATATGTATTAGGGGTATTGCATAACATACAGACCCAAAGTGAAATGAATGAATTCAACCAAAATTGCAACAAAATTAGCTTTCAAAAATAAGGAAAACCACATCGGATGAAGGCTTACGTTAAGATTCTAATTTCTGAGTTTTCTTTAGAGCTAACGCACGGTAACAGTCCTCGAACGCTGTCGATAACGTGTGACAGTGCGAACACTGTGAAGAAGATTCCCTAAACCTAGTTTCCTAAGTAATAGCCTACATGCGATATATTTACTTATTCACTAATTCTGTGCAGATGGCTGAGTTCAACGTTCAAAATTTATGGGAAAAGTATGCAATTAACTTATTCGACACAGTCGTGTCGTATGCAGAATTCCGAATTCATACCCCTCACCACTCCTCTCCGAACTGGTATGCGTTCTTCGGATCCTCTGATCTTCAATAAGTAGAATCGGCTGAAACCCGAGTCTCAAGTAATAAATCCCAATAGATGCGTGCATTCCTAACCAAAAGGTAAACTGAAGATTCTGTAAATGAAGAGTTCTTTTTATAAGATTTGTTCTCATTGTGACGTCATTTCGATACCCCTCAAAGATGTCCTCAAAATGGAAATAATGAATTTAGTGTAATTTATTGTTTTGCTTGCTATGATTGTTGAACGAATAACAGCATGATTGTTGAGTAGTTTTTAATTTGCAGTGTGTAACTAAACCGTGCAACTGATGGAAAATCCATGGTGGACTTATCTGTTTCGTTGGCTGAGGAAGAAATAAAAGAATGTGATGGCAACTTCAACCCAATACCAAGGGTGAAATTCGTAGTTTCTTCATTATCTCTGTACCCTACCCATAACTTTGTCTCTTTTTCTCTCTTTCCATCTTATATTTATCCTCCATTATTTGCTTTTATTCTTTCCATATTGCGGATTCCACTATTCCTGGCATGTCAATAAGAGTTTCATTCCTAGTTTGTTCTCCCTGTCGCATCTCCACTTCGCCAAGGATGGCAGTTAGGGGACTAGGAACCAGATGTTCCCCAGATGCTGGCACAGAATATTCAATACAACATACATAAGAGTATTTTGAGTACTTTGTAGCTTAATATGGGGAACAGTAGTAGAACACCTACTGATAAAAAGGCATCTTTATGCTGCGGAAAGTTCTGCCCTCCTGAGCCTGGCTAGAGCTTGTAATCGGTCATCAACAGTGCGATACAAGTTACTGCAGGACAAAAGCCAATTGATCTTGTAATGGATGTTTAATATATAAGAGTAAGAGAAATCGGACTTCGGAAATATTAGGAGTAAGAGCTTGTCCTGATATTGCTGGATATCATGAAGAAAAGGAAAGGAAAAGGTTTCTAGTAGAGATCATGAGAATATGGAAGGGTAATTGGACAACACCAATAAGGGAAAGATTAGGTATCAGATGATGAAAGAAGTAGCTTCTTTGAGGGAAAGGAAGGATGGCCGGGTTTAAGTGGGTATCAGACACTGGTTGTGATGGGTGATGGATTGAGAGTAAGACTTCAGCAGCTGGGTTTAGTTGATGATGGAAGGGGGAGATGTGATGGCACGGAAACAGTAGAGGATGTTGTTTTTTCGAATGTTCCTTATATAAAGTAATGAGAAATAAATTAAAGAAAGTTCAACTACTTTCTTTAATTTATTGATCAACAGTTTAAGGTCATATCTAACTGGTCATATCTCCAAAGAGGAGCTATGGCGCCGCTTTGAGAACAGGGAAATTTATATTGCATTTTTAGACTTTGTTAAAGAGGTTTTTGAAGAGAGAACATGAGTTTGATTTACACTTGATTGTACGAAATACAATGTTTTTATTTGTATATACATTGTTTAAAGCGTATGTGTAAACAGTGCATACAGTAAACCCTCGATTTAACGGACTTAAAAGGCAGAAGTGGTGTCCGTTCATTATGAAAGTTCGTTAAATCGAATGTAACCTGAGGGGTGGGCACTTTTATTGTTCTTAATGTAAAAAAAAATGCTTTAATACAATATAAAATCATGTTGCATTTGGCCTTTAATTTACGGATATCAGAGAAATTTTACAAACGTGGTACGGAGACACCTCTTCTAATTTCTCAATTAGCTCAAATTACTGTGCACATTTTGGCCTTTGCTGTTCTTCTACCCTTAAAGACCCATACCAATTGCAATACATTTTAAGTTCCCATGCTTTCTTTTAATTCATAAATAGTCACAGTTCAGCAATCTCAGGAGAAATCTCTATACTACTTGACCGTACGATAGTTTAAAGCAGACGAGATTGAAACAAAGCGAGTCGGTAGACCTGCAGTTCGGTGTCCCGAGTCACGTTCAGCTCGCAAGTCACTGCCTGCTCTTATCTGTAATCTTGGAAGAAAACAGCTGTTTGAACACGTTGTCAGAAAGAATAAAAAACATTTTCCTGAATTTGATTATAAAAATAAATCTAGGTAATTATCAAAACAATAACGTAAATATGTAATTATTATTATAATAACATTGAAGTTATGTAAAACCTAAAAATATATGGTAGATTGATATGTACATTACTGTATTCCGTGCAATGTATATATTATGTAGATTAGTTAATTCGGGGTCCGTTAAATCAAGGGTTTAGTGTATATTGATTTTAAATATGTAGTATTTTATAAAATATTTATAGTTTTATGCTGAACAAAGGGAAACTGTTTTTCGGTTAGAACGTAGCGACTTGCCTCGAAGTGGCTGGGGTGGTAATTTTGTCACCAGGAATCCAAAGGAATTCGGGGTGTGGCAAAGGCCAAGAAGGTCGAATGAATTCAAAATTTTATCGCGTTGATGAACCCTTTATTTCAGGAAACGAATTTTTAGATAAGTTTATATAAGTTTAATGAGTGCTGCGCGGTCTATCCATTTATTAGGGAATTGCTCATCCAAAAGATTTCCAGCGAAATGGCTAGAATGAGGTTTATCCACCGTCGTGTATAAACCATATGCAATGGATGACATCGGTGTAACCTGTTCCAACAACTCATTTAAATGTTCCCTTACAAAAATTGCAGTAGGATTCTCCTGCTAAACTCCCACTCAGAACAGTAAGTCCAATTAAAATGTCGCCAATTATTCCTGCTCATACATTCATGCTGAATTGCTGCTGGTGTATTGATTGAACATGGCGATTTTCTTCAGTTCATCGATAAATGTTGTGAAAACTGACCACACCATCCTTAATGAATCGAGTGGAATTCTCACTGATTTAAAAATTGGAACAAGTTTTCGGACGACTTGATCCAAATATTAACGACGTGCTGGCTAAAGGAACTTTCTGAAATCTAATGTAAACCTCAACCATTGTAATTTTAATTTATGATCCCTAGTTATGAAATTGTTTAGAACAGTGAGAATTCCACGTTCATTCATTTTACTAACCCCGCTCAGAGCCTTATAAACCAGAATCATATCACCTCTGAGGTTCCTGGTTTCCAAGCTCTGTAACCAAACATAATCGGAGTCTTAGTTCATTCGGTCGTGCTTCTGTCGATCTCACAATTCGACTTGCCTGTCTATGGACCCTTTCAAGTAGGTCAATGTCTTTTTTGCAGATGAAGTAACATACTTAAACACAGTGTTTCAAATCTTTCGTCTTTGGCACTCCTACACTGAATATACAACATCCCCACCGGTTTCCATCTGAATCTAGCAAAAGGCCCAGCTAACTGCCTTTCCCTACCTGATTTTCCCCATACTTGATGTGAAATTACCGCCGAATCAAAGGTTAGGGTAAAATGGATGCCAAATTACGAAATTGTACGAAAACTGGTTGTGGCCTCCCTTCCGGTGGATATGAAGTCGAATTACTTGGACTGAACACTGGTTTGGTTTCACATTTTCGTTTCCCCTGTCATGTTTACTTTGGCCCTGAATTAATGCTTTGTATTGTTAATATAAAAATAGGTGCATCCACATCTTAATCACTTCCACTGAATAGGCCAATAAGCACGTTAACTGTGTCCTCCAATAAACAGAATAATCAGTTAAGTGATTCGGGCTGTGGCAAAGTGGTCACGTAATATCCCAATTTGTCCTTGAAGACAAACCCCCACTCTTTTCCTCTTGAATGTTAATGACCTTCTTCCATTGACTGGAAATCCTATCCATAGTTTTGCCGATTATAACACATTGCATTCAACTTTCCATTTTGAGAAACCTTGTCCTGCTCAATCAGCTTCAACTTCTCGAAAATCTGCTACCAATTCCTTAAATGCCGATCTTCAGGTAATTCTCCAGTGGGGCAAAGACAACTTAGTTGATTTCAACCCTTCTAAAACTCAGTCTTGTCTTATATCTCGCAAAAAGGATTCTTCTGCTCCTATGCTTATCTTCAGTGACACTCCGATTTCTAGGCAAAATGATATATCTCTTTTGGGGATTACCCTGACTTTTAATCTCTCTTGGCACAAGCACATTACAAATATTGCTTCCTCTGCATCTAAAAAACTTGGTTTTCTCTTTCGCTCTCAGCGTTACTTTTGTTCCAAACAGCTGCTCACTCTGTATAAATTGCAAATTCGCCCAGCCATTGAATATTCTTCCCACATCTGGGGTGGTGCCCCCAAAACCTCTCTCAGGCTTCTTGATTCCATTCAGAAGAGGGCAGTTAGGTTAATTAATGATTAATCTCTAACAGAGTCTCTCCACTCGCTTTCTCATAGACGCACTGTTTCTGCTGCATGCCTCTTCTACAAATACTTCCATGGGCACTGTTCTTCTGAATTGGCTTCTATAATTCCCGCTCTCTCTTTCAAAACAGTCCGAACACTTGCTGCCACCAGCCAATATCCATTTGCTGTCCAACTTCAAACTCACAGACAACTTTTCATCTTCCTCGTTTATTCATTCAACTGCCGTTTTCTGGAACAACCTTCCTTCATACATATTTCCTGAAAACTACAATCTACAGAAGTTCAAGTCCAATGTCAACAAATATCTTCTTTCATCTTCCCAACCTCCAACCCAAGCACGGTACTAAGTACTATAGGTTATAATACCTCTCGTGTTTGGGGTTTACATAAAAAAAAAAAAAAACATTGGGTGTCCAGCTATTGATGTAAAAAGCAAATGTGACAAACCCTGGTATCTACTTCCGGGAATAAGGACCCCTGGGTCATGGTTTTCAGGATCGTAATAAACAAGCTTCTGCGAGGAGAAGTATTCGGCACGACACTAAAGATGGATGGCTCCTCTACTTACACCTGGGAGGATAGCATTAACAATATTCTAGACACCATTTATCCGATTGAAGCTGAAGCTATGACTCAACAACAACAACAACAACAAATAGTTGATGAAAACCACTACATCATCCTGCCTCTATGGATCCCCTTACACTAACATTGAGATGGACTTGGCAATAAAAAAATTGAAAGAAGGAAAAACACCTGGTGCAGACCTGCTGGAAGTGGATGTGGTTAAAACATTTGCAGAATACTACCCTGTAACTCTCCTAAGCCTTCTGAATTGGTAACTCACAGACACCTTTCCAACATCCAGGAAAATAGCAACATTGAACTATCCCGACAAGCCACCACAAATACCCACTTCCAACCGCCCAATTTCCTTGCTCTCTGTAATAGCCAAGTTACAAGAATGCCTTCTCCTATTTCGCTTAACTGACAGATATGAAGAACAAAAACTTCCATGTGACAAGCAATTTGGATTCAAGGCAGGTTGCAGGACAGAAGATGCCATCAACAGGTTAATCACTCAAGCAACCGAAACAGCCTTTAAGTACTCCTCTCTTGCAATCATGGTATACTTCGTTGGGGCCTTTTATCGACTACGGTGGGCCAGCGTTCTACGAAGGTTTCGGCAGTCAAATATTTCCAACAACCTATATAACAGTTTAAGGTCATATCTAACTGGTAGAAAAGTCAAAGTTACCAACAGGTCCCAGAAAGTGACCAGGCGCTTTTTTTTTTTTTTTTTTTAGTTTCCTTTAGGAAGCTCAGGCAACCCTGACGGAGGCCATCCAGTTTATAATGGGCAGCCTGGGTCATCTCCCAGTGGTAAAGGCGAGCAACGCAGGGTTTTTCATAGGGGGAAAAACCCCGGCAAGAAGCCAGAAACAGAACATGGCACTACTCTGCCTCAAACCAGACACCACAATTTTTCTGGCTTTACAGATTCTGTAATTCTTCACAAAGTACCGTGGCGCTGTTGTGGGAAATCACCGGTGGCGCCTTCCACAAAGCACTGTGCTGTTGCTTCATACAGTTCATATGGTTGTCGGTATCGATGCTCCGTGAAAAAGAAGTACCATGTCTGTACTCCTACCAATATGACTGTTTTACTGATCATTAACCCTTTCTTAAATGTAAAAAAAACAATTAGGTGATACTGTAATATCTATTTTCACTTAGTGTTCCAATATCCGGTGAAGTGCAATGTTCTTAAAATTACAGTTCATCACTTGTTTCTATTCATTTATCACTCCTTACATTCTAAAACTATCCTTGCAGAAAAACACGTTATTACTCGTGTCGGACATTCCAATAATAAGTTTCCAAATAAACAGAATGCCTGGACAGCAGAGCAAAATAAATCGGCCAATCAGCATCCTTAGCATAAAGAGTGTGGGAAAGAAATTTATTCAGCTTCTTTTTAAATTATCTAAATTCTATTAAGAATACACTGAGAGAGCATGCTTTATGAATCGAATTCATTTTATTTATTGCCGAAATAAGAGGTCCCTCGCCACTCCTCTCCTCTGTATACCTCTTCGGACTTCTCATCGTGCTCACTGCACCCACAAGATGTCCATTTGAGACCAAATGTGGATGGAAGTCAGTGCCAATGAATATCCCTAATACATGTTAATATCAATTAGTACAAGCCAACATATTATTACATATTACCCAATACATAATGACACTTTATGTATTAGGGGTATTGCATAACATACAGCCCCAAAGTGAAATGATCGAAGTCAACCCAACTCATTGCAACAAAATTAGCTTTCAAAAATAAGCAAAACCACATTGGATGAAGCGCTTACGTTAAGTTTCTAAATTCTGAGTTTTCTTCAGAGATAAAGCACGATGACAGTCCTCGAACGTTGTCGACAACATGTCATAGTACGCAATCTGTGAAGAAGATTCCCTAAAACTAGTTTCCTAAGAATATACCCTACACGCAATATATTCACTTATTCACTAATTCTGTGCAGATAGCCGAGTTCAACATTCAAAAGTACTTCGGGGAAAAGTATGCAATTAACTTATTCAACACAGTTGTGTCGTATGCCGAATTCCGAATTCATACCCCTCACCTCACCTCTCCTAATTGGTATGCGTTCTTTGTATCGTCAGGATTTCAATAGGTAGAATTGGCTGAAACCAAGTCCCAAGTATCCCAATAGGTACGTACATTCCTGATCAAACGATAAACTTAAGATTCTGTAAACGACCAGTTCTTTTTATAAGATTTGTTCTCATTGTGACGTCATTTTGATACCACTCAAAGATGGTCACGTAACGGAAATACCAAATTTGTGTAATTTATTGTTTTGGCTTCCTGTGATTATTGAATGAAAAACTTTATGATTGTTGATTAGTTTTTATTTTGGAGTGTGCAACTGAACCCATCAGGTGTTGGATATGATGTAAAATCCGTGGTGGACTATGTTCTTCGTTGGCTAAGGAAGAAATAAAAGAATGGGGTGGAAACTTTAACCCAATACCAACGGTGAACTTCGTAGCTTCTTCATTATCACTGTACCCTACCCCTAACATTCTGTCTCTTTTCCTACCCTTCCATCTTATATTTATCCTGCAATATTTCCTTTTATCCTTTCCATACTGCGGGATTCCAGTATTCCTAGCATGTTGATAAGAATCTCATTACTAGTTTGTAGTCCCTCGCGCACCTCCCCGTGGCTAAGGATTGCAGTTAGGGGGATAGAAACCAGGTGTTCCTCGTCTCCTGTCTGCGAAGTTGCCAGGCGCTGGAACAGAACGTTCAATAGAACATACACATACTCTACATACATACACTCACACACTTTCCAGCTTCGGCACATACCTTTGACAGAAGCATCTGCGGAACATTGAGGAAACCTGGTGACTGCCTTACAATACAAGAGTATTTTGAGAAATTTGTACCTTAATATGGGGAGCAGTTGTAGAACGCCTACTGTAGCAAGGCATCTTCATGCTGCGCAAAGTTCTACCCTCCTGAGTCTGGCTAGACCTAGTTGTACGGCCTCAACGATGCGTTACAAATTATCGCAGGACAAAGGCCAGTTGATCTTGTAGTGATTAAAAGATATTTATCATATAAGAGTAAGAGAAATGAGACTTCGGAAATATTACGAGTAAGAGCTTATCCTGATATTGGAAGATATTATGAAAAAAAAAAGATGCCATGAAGGAAAGGACACAGTTTCAATTAAAAAGCATGAGAATATGGGTCATTGGACAACTCCAATAATTGAATGATTTGGTATCAGATGATGCAAGAAGTAGCTTCTGTTGAAGGAATTGAAGGATGGCCTCGTTTAGTTTTGTATCAGACAATGGTCGTGGCGGGCCAATGGATTGAGGGTAAGACTTCAACAGCTGGGTTTAGTTGATGATGGAAGGTGTAGATGTGGTGGCATGGAGACAGTAGAGGATATTGTTTTAAGAATGTTACTTATATGAAGTAATGAGAAATAAAATAAAGCAAGTAGTTGAACTCTCCTAGTTGGAGCTATGGCGCCTCTTTGAGAACGCGAAAAACAATAGTGCATTTTTAGGGTTTGTTAAAGAGGTTTTTAAAGAGAGAACATGAGTTTTATTCACACAATGTTTTTATTTATATATACAGGGTGTCTCAAAAATATTGGTACAAACGTTTAGTGGAGGTAGGTAACATCTAAAGGAATGTGAATCGCATAGGAACCCATAACCGGAAACGCCGCCGTAAGTCGGTACACGGCGCTGTTCATCAGTTCGGGAGAGGGAAAATTTCTGGTTTACTCATTCAAGCAATAGTCGCTGCACGAAGAGCATGCATCGATAAACGAACTGTCAGGTCCCACAGAGCCAGTAGAGGATTATGTGTGGCACAACATCGCTTCGCAATAAATGTGTAGTCAGGTATGGTCGTTGACTCCTTAGTCGGCCCATACCTGTTACCATCCCGCATGAACTCCGCTAAATATCGGATCTTTCTTGAACAAGTTCTACCAGGGTTACTTGACGATGTTCCAGCAAATGTGAGACGCAACATTTGGCTTCAACATGACGGGGGGCCTGCCCATTATGGAAGGTGTGTTCGTGACCATTTGAACAGGCGTTTTGGGCGTCGATGGATTCGACGCCCCAAACGCCCAAAACGCTTGGTGGGCCCGTTGCCTGGCCCCCACGCTCACCTGATTTATCGAGCTTTGATTTATTTCTGTTGGTGGCCCTCAAATATATCGTGTATGAATCGCCTGTGGAAACGGAAAGGATCTCGTAGCGAGACTCATCTGCGCTGCTGCTACTGTCAAAGAAACTCCAGGTGGGTTCGACCGTGTCCGCCAATCCATGCTGCATCGCGTCTCATGGTGGAACCTTCGAGCATCTGTTGTAACATCATGAAATGCATCCATCTCGTACTCCATTCTTAATATTATGTCAAATAAATGTTTGCCACTAATTACTATCTTGTGTCATTTCTGTTTCTTGTGCCTCTGCTACTACTTTCCCGTGACATTTCCAGTTATGGGTCCCTATGCGATTCACATTCCTTTAGATGTTACCTACCTCCCCTAAACGTGTGTACCAATATTTTTTAGACACCCTGTATATGAAATGCATACAGCGTATGTATAAACAGTGTATATAGTAAATTTAAATGTATAGTATTTGTTTAAAATATTTATGTTTTTATGTTGGACAAAAGGAAACTGTTTTTGGGTTAGAATGTAGCGACTTGCCTCGATGTGGCTGGGGCGTTAACTTTGTCACAAGGAATCCACAGTAATTCGCGCTGTGGCAAAGGTCAAGAAGGACTAATGACTTCAAAATTTTATTGCGTTGTATTCGTATTTTATTTTATTACCTCAGCTTCCTACAATCTAATCTAAACGTCAACCACTGTAATTTGAATTTTATGACCCCTAGTTGTGGAATTGTTTAGAACTGTGAATATTCCACGTTCATTCATTTTACTAATCCCTCTCAGAACCTTATAAACCTGGATCATATCGCCTCTGAGGTGCCTGTTTGCCAAGCTCTGTAACCCATATAATCCTAGACTTTGTTCACTCGGTCGTCCTTCTGTCGATCACACAATTCGACTTGCCCGTCTATGGAACCTTTCAAGTAGGTCAATGTCTTTTTTGGACATGAAGCGTCCATACTTAAACAGAGTATTCCAAATGTCGTTGCAGTATTCCAAATCTTTCTTCTTGGGCACTTCTGCACTGAATATACAACGTCCCTGGCGGTCTCCATATGAATCTAGCAGAAGGCCAAGGTAACTACTGCCTTCCCCTACCTGATTTTCCTCACTGTGGATGTGGACTTCCGTGAAATCAAAGGTCAGGTTAAATGGTTGCTAAATGACGAAATTGCAGGACTACTGGTTGCGGCCCTTCGCGTGGATATGATTTCGAATTATTGGACTTAACACTGGTTTGGTTTCACATTTTCCTTTCCCCTGTCATGTTTACTGTGCCCCTGAATTCATAATGCGCTGTATTGTTAATATCGCCAGGAAGTTAATTTTTCTATCAGATTATTTTTGTATACTGCTAAATGAAAGGAGTTTAGCTTGATTTTTAGACCGGGCTAGCCGGTCTAAAATTCATTAAATATTAAATGCTCCATGGTCTCAAAAGCACCACACTTACATAAAGGAGAGGCAGCCAACCCCAGAGTGAACAATTTGGAGTTCAAGCTGCCATGCCCTGTTAGAAGAAAAGATACATTCAGACCCGGGCAAAACCAGGTGAACCGTTGCTTGGTAAATTCTAATATTTTAGCAAGGTAACTAAAAGTAACTCTACCAGCTTCTGCATTGGACCAAGTTAATTGCCAACTATTAACAAACTCTCTTCTAATTCTACAATTATCATCCTTAGTTGGGATGTCTAAATTAATTGAATAGTTGCTCACCCTTGCAGGCTGAACTTTCCGACGATAATATTGTAAGTAGTGGTACATAAGTTCATATTGGATAGGAAGTTTTCCACTCAATACTTGGAGTGCCATTGTCGACACTGTTCTGAAATTTCTTGTGATTGCAAGAAGAAAGAAACGTCGTGCTTGAGTCAAATACTTCGAGACTACGCAGTTACAACACGATAACCCATGCACCTGCAGCGTAACAAATTATTGGTATAAAAATACACTCGTAGTATAACTTTAAAGTTGCGGGTTTAATTCCCCAGACATTTTTAAGTTATTTTAATGATTTTACCAGTTAAAGCTTATTTTCTTCAGCACATTTTTTTTGGGCTACAAAACTAAAGCTATCGTTCATCGTTATTCCAAGATATTTATACGTTCCTACAATTTTAATGGATTGATTATTAATTTTTACATTGGGGGGGGGGGGGTTCAGGTTCAAATAACCTTTCAAAAGCATTTGTTTAGTTTTGTCAATAGAAATCTGTAGTTTGTGCACACTACACCAATCATCAAAGTCTCCCAAGATTTCGTTCGCACGTTCTTCAAGTTCCCTACAAAGGTCGCGGGTTCGAATCCTGCCTCGGGCTTGGATCAGAGCTAAGAGCTAAAAATATAGTGTTCGTAACAGTGCTCCGTGATGAATCAAATACCAGAAGACTCCGTTTAATATCAACGATCCAATGATGGAACTATCGTCCAACTCTCTATTCCAGGTAAAATTGTATTGTCAATTTTCTGTTGCATATGTTGCAGACACCACAAAAGGCTTATCATAACCACAGTAAGCCATTCCCCGAGTAAGGCTAAACTGTGTATGTAGAAACCTCACGAGGTCAAGGTTGCCACGCAATAGCGCCGATTTAATCCCTCAATCATTGAGTAGGGTAAATTTCCTAGTGGCCTCCTCCCTAACATCTAATGGCCTGCAAGTTCAAATAAATCCATTGAGCGTCCCCCAACATAATAACTCCGTTAATATAGATAAACCTAAGCCGCTGTCAATAACCAACGATGGGAAGAGTGATGTCAGTCCTGCTGTCGTGTTCATCTCAGAGAACTCTGTAAATGAAAACGAAACTCCATGTGAGGAGCCAACCATCAGTGAAGATTCTATGCATGGAGACGTACTAATTGGTCAGAAAACAGACGGTCTGATATCGGAGAAAACACCCAGGGTTTATACTAACGACAAACTAGCTGGCGAACACAGTGCACCTGCCACTAAACTCTGCAATTAATTTTAATACTGGGATACAATCTCACGTAAATAAGAGTTATGTTGTTAATGCTAATGGCAATCTTACAACCCACATTAAGCCAGTTGTCTCCAGAACGCAACTCCACAGAAATCGATGTAGACGACGGCATATTAGTGATAGTATTGTATATGCCAGCCGTCATAAAGAAAACCTGGCTGATGCTGGTCCTAACAGTGAAAAGAGTATTGAAAACTTAAATGAATTTCAATATTCAATATGGCAGTCCCAAATAAACAACAGCGCGAGTCTAGATGTCCCAAGTGAAACACCCAACTCGGTTGTGGAAGCTTGCCTAGGAACCGACAAAAAATCTGACCATCGACAAGCAGATGACAAAAAATCTGACCATCGACAAGCAGATGACAAAAAATCTGACCATCGACAAGCAGATGACAAAAAACTATATCTAATGGTGAATGAAATAAGGCATCTACAACCACGAAATCAAGCCGGAACTGAGCATAGTTCAGAACTGACACTCTTTATTTAGCCCTTCCAAACTTTGAAGATCGGCATCTGGAGGAAACATGTCCCTTCCCTGAAAGTATTGGGTATTTAACCTTCCTGTTAAAACATCTAGGGGAGCAAACTGAAGATCTCAGGGATGAGGTTTTCTCTATGCCAGAACAAAATAGAACGTCAAACATATGATAGCAGACCTCTTTGACTTGTATAAGTCTAACCACAACCTTGAAGCGATTGGCAAATCCCAAACACCTCATCCAAATGGTTGAGACTAATGAAGTGTCACGAAGAGAGCCAGCATCTTATGCAGAAAAGAACGCCCTACCTCTATACATAATTGCCTATGTCCTGACCACCTAGCACAACTCTCAGAGCATCTTAGCCGGTCGGAACGAGTACTTAGGGAGCTGACGTTACCACTGTAAACCAACCTTAGTAATATAACTAAAGAAAACCAACATTTAAGATCCAAAACCAAGTAATTTTAGACAAACTAAATGACGTAGAAACACAACTGCATGACTTCAAACAATTTGTTAGTGAAACGGGAATTCCAACAAGTCAACATTCACTAATAGAACCAAAATTAAACCATCCTTTCCCCGACGAACCTCAAGAGTCCACTCTGAACAGTATGCCTGCTACCACTGAGATTCCACTCCATGTGAACGAAGGAGAGAATGCAAACGAATGTGCCGAACTTCAGAAAAAAACAACAACTCGCTAAGCAAAATTCCTACTTCACTGCCGTCTTGGACCAACTGTTGCCTAATGATGATCTGACTGTTGACACTTAATACCATCTATCTATTCGAGATTTAAACCAAAATACTTCCTTTAGAAGAAACAAGTCCATTCACTACAGAGGAACTTACTTCAATCCTGAATAAAATTCAGTCAAACAAATGTCCTGGCGATGACCTGATTGATAATATATTTATGAAACGTTTTTATGACCGAAGGTCCAAAGTTCTACTTACAAATATTCAACAACTGTTTAAATGCTGGAACTCCATTCTATAAACACGCCATTATGTAAACACGCCATTCTTAAGATTTTACATAAATCTGTTAAGCCACTAGACAATGCCAGATCCTACCGCACGATAGCCTTGCTCTCTCACCTGGGGAAAGTGTTAGACTAATCGCTAATAAAATAACCACACTGCACGGAGTTACAAACCTCACATCCTCTCTTCAATACGGTTTTAGGCAAGGGCTTGGATGCGAAGTCGCCTTATTAGAACTTCACTACCTTATTGATAGCTCCACTTCCAAGTACGTTACGGCGATCTTTATCGATTTTGAGGGCGTTTTTGATACTTTATGGTGGGAGAGCGCCTTCAGTAGACTTCGTTCCAATCATTGCTCTCTTCAGCTTCATAAACTTGTTAGAAACTATTTTGCTGATCGCACTGTCACCGACATCAATAAAAGCACGAAGATTCACAGATCTGTCTCCCGTGGTTGCCCTCAAGGATCCATATTGGGTTCCTTGATTTGGAACCTAGTTCTTGATGATTGGCTGCTTAGGATGACTGAATTTCAAAATGTGCAACAACTTCGTATGCAGATGACCTTGTCAGTTTGGTGAATGGAACCTCAAGATCTAATTTAGAACTCTATGCCAATAAAGTACTCTTTGAACTATCGTTTTGGTCCTATAAGAGCAAATAGAAATTATCACCAAACAAATCGAAGATCATGATTTTTTAACACAAATTAGACTATGGCAGACCACCAGTTGTAAAACTTGACAAAGAAATCATTTTCATCATCAACGACGGCTTTTCCTTTACTGCACAAATTCAGCATCTGTCCGTGAAAGTTTAGAGTTTTACCGCAATGCTGCTCCGAATTACCAGACAAGACTGGGGATTAAACACTAAAATCCTACATCTACTTTATAATGCTGCCATAATCCCATTTATAACCTACGGCCCCACCCTTTGGTTTAGACTTACTGCACTTAGAACTGTACAAACTAAGTTATCCACTATTCAACGTTGTTATTTCACGTTTGCTGGAGAGTATCAGCTCCATCTCTACAAACTTTTGCAGGCACCATACCACTTGACCTGCATGTTGTGTTTAGAGGGCTTTGCTTTTACATCCGCAGAGGCATTTCTACGGAATTTCAGGCCGAATCATTGTTAATCCTCCGACTGATCCCAAAACTGAACGAACCCAATGCTGGAATTTGTTAGTGAACACCTGGCAGAATAGATGGAATTCTACCAAAAAATTCGTTCCCGACGTAATTGCACTACTCTCATCATCCACCAGAAAATGGTTTTCACCCTCACAGTTTACCTCCTACATACTAACTGGACGTGGCTCGCTTAACGCAAAACTCTACCAATTCAGACTTTCCTATACAGTTTCCTGTCGATGTGGGCTACCGGAAGACTCTCCTCACGTACTTTTTGAATGCTCCATATAGGAGGACCTAAGATTGGCTCTTAAGGCAACAGTACTAAACTTATGTCACGGATTTGAGAAGATACTGATTTCTGTTTTTCTCATTTTTCTGTAATTCTTTATCAAGACTCACCACAACCCAATCGTTCCTCTAAATATCAACCAGTGACTACAGATTCCACTCCAGATTAACAAAATTATATCTAGAACTCGATCCTGCTGATCTTGTTTTTGAATGGCATTACTACTTCTGTTTGACGGTACTCCTTTTCTCCTTTTGGACTACTTTTTGGGTAGCACTGCATAAAGACGGGGTAAAGGAACGGATAAAGATTTTATTTTTTTGTTTTATATTTTATTTATTTTTTTTGCTTTATTTTATTTTTTATTATTATTTTTTTTATTTTTTATTATTATTTTTTTTATTTTTTATTATTATTATTTTTATTTTTTATTTTATGCTATTCTCTTCTTTATTTCTTCGTCTTCTGCTATCCTGTCTCCTGGCAATGACTGGATGTGTGTGTGCGCGCGGTGTTGCCGGCTTGCAAGCACGGGGTTTTTTTCAATGGCTCCGAAGTGGCTTTGGACATTTAGTGCGTGACTGTTAAGGTTGGCCATAGAACGTGCGTAGTTGTGGCCCAGCTCCCAGTGTTGTAGACGGACACTGGGCAGGCTTTCCAAGTGATCGCTTGCCTGGTGACAAAACGGCCAGAAACAAATAACAACACACACACACACACACACACACACACTACACGAACATAATATTAAACACATTTCTGGCCTGTTACAGTAAGCATCTCAGTGTACAAAGGTGGAGTTCAACTTTCGTTCAGGGGCCATCGTACATAAGATTCTACACATGTCAACAGGCTGTTGCTTCGTATAGTTATTGCAATATTTGTTGGAGTGCAATGTTCTAAAAAATTACAGTTCATCAATTGTTTCTTTTCATTCTCAATTATAACTCCTTACATTCTAAAACTATCCTTGCAGAAAAACAGGTTGTCAATTCGTGGCTAACATTCCAATAATAAGTTTCCAAATAAACAGAATGCCTGGACAGCAGAGCAAAATAAATCTGCGAATCAGCATCCTTAACGTGCAGGGTGTGGTAAAAAACTCTGTTCAGCCACTGTTTAAATTATCTAAATCATATTAATAATACACTGAGAGAGCATGCTTTTTTATAAATTGAATGTATTTTATTTATTGCCGAAATAAGAGGTCCCTCGCCACTCCTCTCCTCTGTATACCTCTTCGGACTTCCCATCGTGCACACTGCACCCACAAGATATCCCAGACCAAGTGTGGGTGGACGTTAGTGCCGATGAATATCCCTAATACACGATAATGGATTAGTACAAGCTAACATATTATTACACATTACCTAATACATAATGACGCGATATGTATTAGGGGTATTGCATAACATACAGCCCCAAAGTGAAATGAACGAAGTCAACCCAACTCATTGCAACAAAATTAGCTTTCAGAAATAAGTAAAACCACACCGGATGAAGCGATTACCTTAAGTTTCTAATTTCTGAGTTTTCTTCAGAGCTAACGCACGGGGACAGTCCTCGAACGCTGTCGACAACATGTCATAGTGCGCAATCTGTGAAGAAGATTCCCTAAAACTAGTTTCCTAAGAATATACCATACATCCGATATATTTAGATATTCACTAATTCTGTGCAGATGGCCGAGTTCAACGTTCAAAAGTACTTCGGGGAAAAGTATGCAATTAACTTATTCGACACAGTCGTGTCGAATTCCGAATTCCGAATTCATACCCCTCACCACTCCTCTCCTAATTGGTATGCGTTCTTCGGATCGTCTGATGTTCAATAAGTAGAATGCGTTGAAACCCGAATCCCAAGGAATAAACCCCAATAGCCACGCGTATTCCTAATCAAAAGATAAACTGAAGATTCTGTAAATGAAGAGTTCTTTTTATAAGATTTGTTCTCATTGTGACGTCATTTCGACAACACTCAAACATGGAATCAAAGCGGAAATACTAATTTTAGCATAATTTATTGTTTTGGCTTCCTGTAATTATTGAATGAATAACTTCATGATTGTTGAAATGTTTTTATTTTGCAATGTGCAACTGAACCCAATCAGGTGTTGGATTTGAGGTAAAATCCGTGATGGACTTATGTCCTTCGCTGGCTGAGGAAGAAATAAAAGAATGGGGTGGCAACTTTAACCCAATACCAATGGTGAACTTCGTAGCTTCTTCATTATCACTGTATCCTACCCCTAACTTTCTGTGTCTTTTCCTCCCCCTTCTAGATTTCCTTTGATCCTCTCCATACTGCGGGATGCCACTATTCCTAGCATGTAAATAAGAGTCTCATTAGTAGTTTGTAGTCCCTCGCGCAACTCCATGTGGGTAACGATGGCAGCTAGGGGGATAGGAACTAGATGTTCCTGGTCTTCTGTCAGGGAAGTTGCCAGGCGCTATCATCATTCTTCTTTTTCTTTCTTTCTTGGCAACTCACTTCTACTGTCTCTCTCTCTCTCTCTTTCTCTCTCAGGGTAACATGGGAATTTTTTTTTTTTTTTTTTGTCTGGTGCAGAATAAGCCTCAGGCTTTCTTGCACCATATGCTAATTATAATAATAACAACAGAACATACATACCGTCATACAATTTCCAACTAAGGAATATGCCTTTGACAGAAGTATCTGCGGCACATTGAGGAAACGCTGCTGACAGTCTTACAATACAAGAGTACTTTGAGAAACTTGTACGTTAATATGGCGAACTCTTGTAGAATGCCTGCTGATAAGATTTGATTTTGATTTGATTTGATTTTTTATGGCGCATTGGCAGCTAAGGCCATAATGCGCCAAGACAAGTGCTGAGAAGAAGGCATCTTTATGCTGCGCAAAGGTCTATCATCCTGAGCTTGACTAGAACTTGTCGTACGTACTCCAACGATGCAAAACAAGTTATTGCAGGACAAAAGTCAATTGATCTTGTAGTTGATGAAAGATATTTAACTTATAAGATTAACAATCTAATTTCGAAAAAAATAGAAATAAGAGTTGTCCTGATATTGCTAGATATTAGGAGAAAAAGAAAAGATACCATGAATGAAAGGAAACGGTTTCAATTAGAAAACATGAGAATTTTGATCATTGGATAACTTCCAAATAGGGAAGGATTACGTATCAGATGATAGATGAGGTAGCTTCTGTTGAGGGAAGGGAAGGATGGCCCGGTTTAAGTGCGTATATGACAATGGGTGTGATGGGCCATGGATTTAGAGTAAGAGTTGAACAGTTGGTTTAGTTGGTGGTGGAAGGTGTAGATGTGGTGGCACGGAGACAGTAGAGCATATTCCTTTTAGAATGTTCCTTATGTTCCTAATATGAAGTAAATTAAGACAAGTAGTTAAACTTTCCTCTTCGGAGATGTGGCGCCTCTTTGAGAATAGGGAAACGAATATTGCATTTTTACAGTTTGTTAAAGAGGGGCTTTTACACTCCATCTTACGATATACAATATTTTTATTCCTATACATGTGAAGTGCATACAGCGTACGTATAAACAGTGTTATAGTGATTTTAAATGTATAGTATTTGTTTAAAATATTTATGATTTTATTCTGCGCAAAAGGAAACAGTTTTCGGGTTAGAATGTAGCGAATTGCTTCGAAGTGGCTGCGGCGTTAACTTTGTCACCAGGAATCCAAAGAATTTCGCGCTGTGGCAAGGCAAAGAAGGTCGAATGAATTCAAATTTTATTGCGTTGATGCACCCTTTGGTTCACGAAACACTTTTTTAGGTAAGTTTAATTAGAGATGCGCGGCCTATCCATTTATTATGGAATCGCTCATCCGAAACGTTTCTAGCGACATGGCTAGAATGAGGTTTATGCACCGTCGTGCACAATCCACATGCAATGAATGACATTTGTGTATCTTCTTCCAACAAGTCATTCAAATGTTCCCTTACAAAAATTGCAGTAAGAATCTGCTGTTAAACTCCCACTCAGAACAATACAATCTAAATTTAACCTTAATTAATCTTGCTACAATCTAACAATCTAATTTATACCTCAAGTAATCTTCCTACAAACTAATCTAAACCTCAACCACTGTAATTTGAATTTAATGAGCCCTAGTTATGGAATCGTTCAGAACAGTGAGAATTCCTCCTTCATTTTACTAATCCCTCTCAGAGCCTGATAAATCTGAACCATATCACCTCTGAGGTGTCTGGTTGCCAAGCTCTGTAACCCACATAATCGGAGTCTTTGTTTATTGGGTCCTAATTCTGTCGATCTCACAATTCGACTTGCCCGTCTATGGATCCTTTCAATTGGTTCAATGTCTTTTTTGGAGAAGAAGTGTTAATACTTAAATACAGTATACCAAATGTGGTTGGAGTATTCCAAATCTTTCGTCTTCGCACTTCTACACTGAATATTCAGCATCCTGCCGGTCTGCATATTAATCAAGCAGAAAGCCCAGCTAACTGCCTTCCCCTACCTGATTTTCCTTTCTGTGGATGTGAACTTCTGCGAAATCAAATGTCATTGTTAAATGGCTGCTAAATGACGAAATTGCACGACCACTGGTTGTGGCTTCCCTTCGGGTGGATATGAAGTCGAATTACTGGACTGAACACTGGTTTGGTTTCGCATTTCCCTTTCCCCTGTCGTATTTACTGTGCCCCTCAATTAATAATGCTTTGTATTAATGATATAAAAGTAGGAGCATCCACATCTTAATCAATTTCACTGAATAGACCGATAGCCCGTTCATCCTGTCCTCCAGTAAAGAGAATAATCCGTGAACGCCGTTTGTTATAACACATCATGCCGATGAGATTTATAATACATAGAGAAAACGACGTTTATTTTAATCAGCGCTTCGGTTTACGTACGTGCAGTGAAAGTGGTAACATAAAATCTCAATTTGTTCTTCAAGTCAAAGACATTGCTCTTCTAGGTACTGTGGTTTCTTCGTTTTATTCTTCAATGACAACGCCATATTTCATAACTAGACATGGTTCACTGTGGGATAAAGGCAGAATGTGATGATTTACTATATCAGGTTATTAGATCTTATTTTTCAAATAGGCAGATAAAAGTCATCTCACAACACATGGTATTTTCAAAATTCATTTCCAGAGGATGCCCACAAGGCTCGGTCCTTGGGCCTCTCCTCTGAAATTCTGTTTTAGACCAATGGTTACTAAAAGAAAGTCAAATTTGCAATAAAATAGCATATGCCGATGATTTAGTGCTATGCATACCAGGCAGGTCAAGACTCTTGCTAGAAACACATGGGAAAGAAATCCTGGATGATTTGCTTGAATGATCTAAAGTAAACAAATTAAAAATTTCTGAGACGAAAACTAAAATGATCTTCAACAATAAACCGGATTATAACAGACCTCCTAAACTTCATATGAACAATGTCCAAATTCCTTATGGTTCTCAAAATAATTATCTTGGTCTCTTAATTGATGATAAATTTTATTTTATCCCCCACGTAAAGAACTTAGCTGAAAAGATTAAAAGGTTTACTGCCAATGTGATTAGGCTCTCAAGAGCTGAATGGGGTATAAAGCACAAAATTTTGGCATTATATTATAAGGCTATATTCTTGCCAATTGTAGTATATGCGGCTGCCATATTTTGATTCATATTTTGATTCCGACAAGGTGTTTAAATAAAGACGCGCCTTATTTACCAATTCTAGAATTGGACAGTAGACAGAAACTTATGTTTCTACCTTACTAGTTCAAACAGCTGTTAACTTAGAAACTAAATGTTGTGTTTTTAAATTATTAATAATATTGAATGCATAAAATGGTATTAACTACACATAATTTTTTTTGTTTATTTCATTTTTCTTTTATATAGAATTTGTTTTATTACTTTTTTGTTTATTATTATTATTCTTTTTTTTCTATTTAATTATTTCTTTTCTTTTATTTATTTATTTTTTCCCTCTGGTTGGGAATCCTACCAGAGGGAAAAAATAATGGTAAAAAACTCTATTGAGCTTCTTTTTAAATATGTAAATTCTATTAATAATACGCTGAGTGCACGATTCTTTTATGTATCGAATTTATTTTATTTATGGCCGAAATAAGAGGTCCCTCGCCACTCCTCTCCTCTGTATACCTCTTCGGACTTCTCATCGTGCACACTGCACCCACAAGATGTCCATTTGAGACAAAATGTGGATGGAAGTCAGTGCCAATGAATTTCCCTAATACACGATAATGGATTAGTACAAGCTAACATATTATTACATATTACCTAATACATAATGACACATTATGTATTAGGGGTATAGCATAACATACAGCCCCAAAGTGAAATGAACGAAGTCAACCCAACTCATTGCAACAAAATTAGCTTTCTAAAATAAGTAAAAACACATCGGATGAAGCGCTTACGTTAAGATTCTAATTTCTGAGTTTTCTTCAGGGCTAACACACGATGACAGTCCTCGAATGGTGTTGACAACATTTCATAATACGCAATCTGTGAAGAAGATTCCCTAAACCTAGTTTCCTAAGCAACACGCTACATGCGATATATTCACTTATTCACTAATTCTGCGCAGATGGCCGAGTTCAACGTTCAAAAATACTTCGGGGAAAAGTATGCAATTAACTTATTCGACACAGTCGTGTCGTATGCCGAATTCCGAATTCATAACCCTCACCACTCCTCTCCGAACTGGTATGCGTTATCCGGATCGTCTGATCTTCAATAAGTAGAATCTGTTGAAACCCGAGTCCCAAGGAATAATCCCAATAGATACGTGCATTCCTGATCAAACGATAAACTGATGGTTCTGAAAATGATCAGTTCTTTTTATAAGATTTGTTCTCATTGTGACGTCATTTCGACAACACTCAAAGATGGATTCAAGGCGGAAATACTAATTTTAGCATAATTTATTGTTTTGGCCTCCTGTGATTATTGAATGAATAACTTCATGATTGTTGAGATGTCTTTATTTTTGTGCAACTGAACCCAAACAGGTGTTGGATTTGAAATAAAATCCATGGTGGACTTATGTCCTCCGTTGGCTGAGGAAGAAATAAAAGAATAACTTCATAGGTTCTTCATTATCACTATACCCCACCCCAAACTTTCTGTCTGTTTTCCTCTCCCTTCTAGATTTCTTTTTATCCTTTCCATTCTGCGGGATGCCACTATTCCTATCATGTAAATAAGAGTCTCATTACTAGTTTGTAGTCCCTCGCGCAATTCCATGAGGGTAAGGATGGCAGTTAGGGGGATAGGAACCAGGTGTTCCTGGTCTTCTGTCTGGGAAGTTGCCAGGCGCTATCATCATTCTTCTCTTTCTTTCCTGCTTGGCGACTCCCTTCTACTCTCTCTCTCTCTCTCTCTCTCTCTCTCTCTCTCTCTCAGGGTAACATGGGAATTTTTTTTTTTTTTTTTTTTTTGGCTGGTGCAGCATAAGCCTCAGTCTTTCTTGCACTATATGGCTAATTATAATAATAACAGAGTGTAACATATTCTACATATATACCGTCATACAATTTCCAACTAAGGAATATGCCTTTGACAGAAGTATCTGCGGAACATTGAGGAAACGCTGCTGACCGCCTTACAATACAAGAGTGTTTCGAGAAATTTGTACCTTAATATGGGGAGCAGTTGTAGAACGCCTACTGATAAGGAACTCAAATCAGCATTATTTTTGCCTCAAGTCTGTTTATAGTAATTCTGCCTCAAGTAAATAATCACGTTTATTACTAATAAGGTATCTACTTTTGTGCAGTCAACAAGTCCTCCTGCAAATAATGAATCATTAGATTCATGTTCTTTCCTATGGTGTGTAATATAATATAATCGACGTACTAACTTTTTGATTACATTAAAAATATAATTTTTAGATATTTAAAAATCAGGAGTACTGTACCTTGAGGTACACTCCTTTGGAATCGATATTTATTACCTAAATGATTAGATATACTCAAAGTAATTTTGCTAAGAATTAAGATACCTAACGAATAGATGACATAAGGAACCTCTAATTTCATAATTTATGTGCAAAAACATTAACATTTATTAAATTACAAGCTTTGGACAGATGAATAAAAAATAATAAGAATGTGTTATTGGCACTCAATTGAAGGTGTTAATAATTCCTGAAACAACAGATTGATGTTTCACGAACTATTAACGCCTTAAATCTGTTGTGCTCTTACCTTTCTAGTAAGCAAACAAGTTATTACTTAATAAGTGAAATTTAGTAAAGCAAAAAATGATGTGTGGAATTAAGTATTTTTAAGCTAATTTGTTAAGCACCAACTGCATTGACATGTCTGTAATTCACATGTTCATTAATAGAAAATTCCTTGTAAGTAGGACGTTGATAAATGCAAAGAACTGCATATGGGTAGCAGTAACCCCAGAGAAACTGTGTTTTTTTTTTTTTTTTTATGTGAACCCCAAACACGAGAGGTATTAGAACCTATAGTACTTAGTACCGTGCTTGGGTTGGAGGTTGAGAAGACGAAAGAAGATATTTGTTGACATTGGACTTGAACTTCTGTAGATTGTAATTTTCAGGAAATACGTATGAAGGAAGGTTGTTCCAGAAAACGGCAGTTGAATGAATAAATGAGGAAGATGAAAAGTTGGTTCTGTGGGTTTGAAGTTGGACAGTAAATGGATGTTGGCTGGTGTTCGGACTGTTTTGAAAGAGAGAGCGGGAATTATAGAAGCCAATTCAGAAGAACAGTGCCCATGGAAGTATCTGTAGAAGAGGCATGCAGCAGAAACAGTGCGTCTATGAGAAAGCGAGTGGAGAGACTCTGTTAGAGATGAATCATTAATTAACCTAACTGCCCTCTTCTGAATGGAATCTAGAAGCCTGAGAGAGGTTTTGGGGGCACCACCCCAAATGTGGGAACAATATTCCATGGCAGGGCGGATTTGCGATTTATACAGCTGTTTGGAAGAAAAGTAACGCTGAGAGCGAAAGAGAAAACCAAGTTTTTTAGATGCAGAGGAAGCAATATTTGTAATGTGCTTGTGCCAAGAGAGATTAGAAGTCAGGGTAATCCCCAAAAGAGATATATCCTTTTGCCTAGAAATTGGAGTGTCACTAAAGATAAGCATAGGAGCAGAAGAATCCTTTTTGCGAGATATAAGACAAGACTGAGTTTTAGAAGGGTTGAAATCAACTAAGTTGTCTTTGCCCCACTGGACAATTACCTGAAGATCGGCATTTAAGGAATTGGTAGCAGATTTTCGAGAAGTTGAAGCTGATTGAGCAGGGCAAGGTTTCTCAAGATGGAAAGTTGAATGCAATGTGCTATCATCGGCAAAACTATGGATAGGATTTCCAGTCAATGGAAGAAGGTCATTGATATACAAGAGGAAAAGAGTGGGGGAAAGAACTGAACCTTGGGGGACACCGGCATTAGTGGAGAAGTTAGAAGACAGAGAGCCATCTACCATCACCCTCAGTGAGCGATCAGAGAGAAAACTGGATAACCAATTACTAAAAACAGTTGGCAAACCATAAGATGGAAGCTTGTTTAGAAGACCTTTATGCCAAACACGATCGAAAGCCTTTGAGATGTCAAGAGCAACTGCTTGTGTTTCACCGAACTTTTCCATTGAAGTAGTCCATAAATGGGTAACATAAGCCAGAATATCACCAGTGGATCGACACCGACGGAATCCATACTGGCGATCGTTGATCAGACGGAAGGTTTCTAGGTAGTTTAAGATTTGGCGGTTAATTGATTTCTCCATTACTTTAGAAAGAGTAGAAGTAATTGCAATGGGACGATAATTGGATGGGAGGGATTTGTCACCCTTTTTAGGAACTGGCTGGATATGAGCAAATTTCCAAGCAGAAGGAAAAACACCTTTGGAATAAGAAAGTGAAAAAAGGCGGCAAAGAATAGGAGTAAGTTCAGGAGCACAGATTTTGATAAGAAGGCATCTTTATGTTACGCAAAGGTCAATCCTCCTGAGCCTGACTAGAACTTGTCGTACGTACTCCAAGGATGCAAAACAAGTTATTGCAGAACAAAAACCAATTGAAATTGAAATGGATGAAAAATATTTAACTTATAAGATTGACAATCTAATTTCGGAAAAATTAGAAATAAGAGTTGTCCTGATATTGATAGATATTAGGAGAAAAAGAAAAGATGCCATGAATGAAAGGAATCGATTTCAATTAGAAAACATGAGAATTTGGATCATTGAATAACTTCCAAATAGGGAAGGATTACGTATCAGATGATAGATGAGGTAGCTTCTGTTGAGGGAAGGGAAGGATGGCCCGGTTTAAGTGCGTATATGACAATGGGTGTGATGGGTCATGGATTTAGAGTTAGAGTTGAACAGTTGGTTTAGTTGGTGGTGGAAGGTGTAGATGTGGTGGCACGGAGACAGTAGAGCATATTCTTTTTAGAATGTTCCTTATGTTCCTTATATGAAGTAAAATAAGACTAGTAGTTGAACTCTCCCCTTTGGAGATATGGCGACTCTTTGAGAATAGGGAAAAGAATATTGCATTTTTACAGTTTGTTAAAAAGGGGTTTTTACACTTCATCTTACGACGATATACAATATTTTTATTCCTATACATATGAAGTGCATACAGCGTATGTATAAATAGTGTATATAGTGATTTTAAACGTATGTATTTGTTTAAAATATTTATCGTTTTATGCTGCTCAAAATGAAACTGTTTACGGGTTAGAATGTAGCGAATTGCCTCGAAGTGGCTGGGGCGTTAACTTTGTCACTAGGCATCCACAGTAATTCGCGCTGTGGCAGAAGCCAAGAAGGTCGAATGAATTCAAAATTTTATTGCGTTGATGAATCCTTTGGTAAACTTATGTAAGTTTAGAAAAGTTTAATGAGTGATGAGCGGCCTACCCACTTATTAGGGAATCGCTCATCCGAAACGTTTCTAGCGACATGGCTAGAATGACGTTTATACACCGTCGTGCACAAACCACATGCAATGAATGACATTTGTGTATCTTCTTCCAACAAGTCATTTAAATATTCCCTTACAAAAATTGCAATGAGAATCTGCTGTTAAACTCCCACTCAGAACAATACAATCTAATCTTAACCTCAACTAATCTTCCTACAATCTAACAATCTAATTTAAACCTCAAGTAATCTTCCTACAATCTAATCTAAACCTCAACCATTGTAATGATCCAACCATTTTAATTTGAATTTAATGAGCCCTAGTATGGAATCGTTCAGAAATTTGAGAATTCCACCTTCATTTTACTAATCACTCTCAGAGCCTCGTAAACCTGAATCATATCACCTCTGAGGTGCCTGGTTGCCAAGGTCTGTAACCCACATAATCGGAATCTTTGTTCATTTGGTCCTAATTCTGTCGATCTCACAATTCGACTTGCCCGTCTATGGATCCTTTTAATTGGGTCAATGTCGTTTTTGGAGAAGTGTCAATACTTAAATAGAGCATACCAAATGTGGTTGGAGTATTCCAAATCTTTCGTCTTTCGCACTTCTACACTGAATATTCAGCATCCCTGCCGGTCTGCATATTAATCAAGCAGAAAGCCCAGCTAACTGCCTTCTCATATCTGATTTTCCTCCCTGTGAATGTGAACTTCTGCGAAATCAAATGTCATGGTTAAATGGCTGCTAAATGACGAAATTGCACGACCACTGGTTGTGGCTTCCCTTCGGGTGGATATGAAGTCGAATTACTGGACTGAACACTGGTTTGGTTTCGCATTTCCCTTTCCCCTGTCGTATTTACTGTGCCCCTCAATTAATAATGCTTTGTATTAATGATATAAAAGTAGGAGCATCCACATCTTAATCAATTTCACTGAAATGACCGATAGCCCGTTCATCCTGTCCTCCAATAAACAGAATAATCCGTGAACGCCGTTTGTTATAACACATAATGCCGATGAGATGTATAATACATAGAGAAAACGACGTTTATTTTAATCAGCGCTTCGGTTTACGTACGTGCAGTGAAAGTGGTAACATAAAATCTCAATTTGTTCTTCAAGTCAAAGACATTGCTCTTCTAGGTACTGTGGTTTCTTCGTTTTATTCTTCAATGACAACGCCATATTTCATAACTGGACTTGGTTCACTGTGGGATAAAGGCAGAATGTGATGATTTACTATATCAGGTTATTAGATCTTATTTTTCAAATAGGCAGATAAACGTCATATCACAACACTTGGTATTTTCAAAATTCATTTCTAGAGGATGCCCACAAGGCTTGGTCCTTGGGCCTCTCCTCTGGAATTCTGTTTTAGACCAATGGTTACTAAAAGAAAGTGAAATTTGCAATAAAATAGCATATGCCGATGATTTAGTACTATGCATACCAGGCAGGACAAGACTCTTGCTAGAAACACATGGGAAAGAAATCCTGGATGATTTGCTGGAATGGTCTAGGATAAACAAATTAAAATGATGATCTTCAACAATAAACTGGATTATAACAGACCTCCTAAACTTCATATCAGTCATGTCCAGATTCCTTATGTTTCTCAAAATAAATATCTTGGTCTCTTAATTGATGATAAATTTTCTTTTAACCCCCACGTAAAGAACTTAGCTGAAAAGATTAAAAAGTTTACTGCCAATGTGATTAGGTTCTCAAGAGCTGAATGGGGTATAAAGCACAAAATTTTGGCATTATATTATAAGGCTATATTTTTGCCAATTGTAGTATATGCGGCTGCCATATGGTTTCTTATGGTTACTCACGTCACAGTGAAGGCCAAACGTTTATCATTGCAGAGAAAGATGATATTGGCAACACATAGATGCTGCAGAACATCAACCAATGCTTTACAAGTGATCTCAGGTTGTATCCCGGTTGAGCTTTATGTGGCATACCGAGGCATGATTTCTAACTTAAAGAAAGGTTTGGTAACTCAAATCCTCGACATTGCATGTAAACCGGCTAATGAAATTCAGCAGGATAAAATTCACAGAGAATTGGAAATACAGATGGCAATCCAGTGAAACAGGACTCACTACCAGGGAGTTCATTGAAAGTGCTGTAAATAAGAAAGTTATGGGATGGTTTTATCCTTCAATGACAACGACATATTTAATAAGTGGACATTTTTCACTGCGGGATAAATTGTGTAAATTTGGACTTGAACCTGACCCTTTGTGTTTTTGTGGGGCAGTAGAAGATTGGAGGCATGTTCTGCTTTACTGCCCGGCTTATGACGACTTCAGACAAGAACTATTTAACAGCAGTCACCACATTAGGGCTGACAACTTCAATATTTTAATTCAAGATGCCGAGTACTTTGCAGCATTCCAATCCTTTTCTGCAAAGGTGTTTAAAAGAAGACGCACCATGTTTACTAATTCTATAAGTGGACAGTAGACTGATGTATTCATGAAATTATATTTCTACCTTACAACTGTTAACTTAGAAACTAAACGTTGTGTTCTTAAATTAGTAATAATACAGAATGTATAAAATGGTATTAACTATACATAAATTTTTAATATTTTTTTTCTATTTATTTATTTTCTTTTATTTTTTTCCCCTCGGGTTGGGCAGCCTGAGGGCTCCTGTACTTTGGTATCGCACTCCTTATTGGTGCAGCAGCAGTAGATAATAGAAGCAGGCACAACTCCTCATGCTTAGAAATGGGCAGTGATGGACCGGATGTTGATCGCAGTAGAGTGTAGACACAGCTACTCTCTCTCAACACAGATTTTGCAAGGTGGAGTTCCACTAAACGTCTAGGTGCCCCCCAAAACAAGTGCATCTGCATACATACATACGTAGTATATCTTTTATTGTGTTTTATTGCTTGCAAGTGAAGTTATAGAATTAAAATTGTTTCTTGCGCAGAATGCGATGATTGTAAATAGAAAGTGTTTGTATGTATGTGTATTTCTAATAAAAATGTATGTAAATATGAAAAAAAAATGTTGTTTCTTCGTACAGTTCGAATGGTTGTCGATATCGTTCTCCATGACAAATAAGTATTATGTCTGTATTACTACCAATATGACCGTTTTACAGATCATTAACCCTTTCTTTTATGTTAATTTTAATTGTTGATAAGACTCATAATCTAATATTTATTTTCACTTAATGTTGCAATATTTGTTGGAGCGTATTGTTCTTAAAATTGCAGATCATCGCGGGTTTCTTTACACAGTGGTTATTCTCAATTATCACTCCTTAACATTCTAAAACTATCCTTGCAGAAAAACACGTTATCACTTCGTGGAGGACATTCCAATTAAAAGATTCCAAATGAGCAGAATGCCTGGACACCAGAGCAAAATAAATCGGCAAATCAGCATCCTTAACGTGAAGGGTGTGGTAAAAAACTTTATTCAGCTTCTTTTTAAATTATCTAAATTCTATTAATAATACACTGAGCGCATGCATTTTTTCATGCATCGAATGTATTTTATTTAGGGCCGAAATAAGAGGTCCCTCGCCACTCCTCTCCTCTGTATACCTCTTTGGACTTCTAATTGAACACACTGCATCCCCAAGATGTCCATTTGAGACCAAATGTGGATGGAAGTCAGTGCCAATGAATATCCCTAATACATGTTAATATCGATTAGTACAAGCTAACATATTATTACATATTACCTAATACATAATGACACATTATGTATTAGGGGTATAGCATAACATACAGCCCAAAAGTGAAATGAATGAATTCAACCAAAACTGAAACAAAATTAGCTTTCAAAAATAAATAAAACCACATCGGTTGAAGGACTTACATTAAGATTCTAATTTCTGAATTTTCTTCAGAGCCAAAGCACGGTGACAGTCCTCGAACGCTGTCGACAACATGTCATAGTACGCATTCTGTGAAGAAGATTCCCTAAACCTAGTTTCCTAAGAATACCCTACATGCAATATATTTACACATCCACTAATTCTGTGCAGATAGCAGAGCTCAACATTCAAAAGTACTTCGGGGAAAAGTATGCAATTAACTTATTCGACACAGTCGTGTCGTATGCCGAAATCCGAATTCATACCCCTCACCTCACCTCTCCTAATTGGTATGCGTTCTTTGTATCGTCTGGACTTCAATAGGTAGAATTCACTGAAACCAAGTCCCAAGTATCCCAATAGGTACGGACATTCCGATCAAAAGATAAACTGAAGATTCTGTAAACGAGCAGTTCTTTTTATAAGATTTGTTCTCATTGTGACGTCATTTTGATACCACTCAAAGATGGCTTCAAAACGGAAATAACAAATTTAGTGTAATTTATTGTTTTGACTTCCTGTGATTATTGAATGAATAAAGACATGATTGTTGAGTAGTTTTTAATTTGCAATGAGCAACTGAAACCATCAGGTGTTCGATTTGATGCAAAATTCGTGGTACAGTTATGTCCTTCGTTGGCTGGGGAAGAAATAAAAGAATGGGGTGATATCTTTAACCCAATACCAATGGTGAACTTCGTAGCTTCTTCCTTATCAATGTACCCTACACCTAACGTTGTCTCTTTTCTTCCCATTCCAACTTATATATATCCTCCTAGATTCCCTTTTATCCTTTCCATACTACGGGATTCCACTCTTCCTAGCATGTTGATAAGACTTTCATTCCCAGTTTGTAGTCCCTCGCGCACCTCTCCATGGCTAAGGATGGAAGTTAGGGGGATAGGAACCAGGTGTTCCTCGTCTCCTATTGGCGAAGTTGCCAGGCCCTGCAACAAAACATTGAATAGAACATACATACAGACACTCACACACTTTCCAACTTCGGCACATGCCTTTGACAGTCTGCTCAGCCAGCACAGTAGTATTGTCACCGTCCTCCCCACACCGGGTGGAAAAGGCCTGGGTTCGAATCCCGTCGATGACGCGAGGAACTTTAATGGACCTTTTTCACTCCATGGCTGAGTTAGTTGCTCTCAGGCGTAGATAGCAAGGTTTTTCTCCCCAGTAACTGGGTTTTTTTTCGTCCAGCAAAACAGGCAAATCAACCATAGAACATACGCAATTTACAGACACAAATACGGGTTAATGTATTTAATTACGGGTAACCCTAAAATAATAATAATAATAATGCCTTTGACAGAAGCATCTGCGGCACAGTGAGGAAACGCTGGTGACCACCTTACAATACAAGAGTATTTTGAGAAGTTTGTACCTTAATATGGGGAGCATTTGTAGAACGCCTACTGTAAGAAGGCATCTTTATGCTGCGCAAAGTTCTGTCTACCTGAGTCTGGCTAGACCCTGTTGTACGGCCTCAACGCTGCGTTACAAATTATCGCAGGACAAAAGCCAGTTGATCTTGTAGTGACTAAAAGATATTTATCATATAAGAGGAAGAGAAATCAGACTTCGGAAATATTACGAGTAAGGGCTTATCCTGATATTGGTAGATATTATGAGAAAAACGATGCCATGAAGGAAAGGAAACGGTTTCAATTAAAAAGCATGAGAATATAGGTCATTGGACAACTCCAATAAGGGAAGGATTTGGTATCAGGTGAGGCAAGAAGTAGCTTCTGTTGAGGGAACGGAAGGATGGCCTCGGTGCGCATCAGACAATGGTCGTGACGGGCCATGGATTTAGGGTAAGACTTCAACAGCTGGGTGTAGTTGATGATGGAAGGTTTAAATATGGTGGCAAGGAGGCATTAGAGGATATTGTTTTAAGAATGTTCCTTATATGAAGTAATGAGAAATAAATTAAGGCAAGTAGTTGAACTCACCTCTTTGTAGCTATTGCAACTCTTTTAGAATAATGAAAACAATAGTGAATTTTTAGAGTTTGTTAAAGAGGTTTTTAAAAAGCGAACATGAGCTTTATCTACACAATGTTTCTAGTTATATATATATGAAATGCATACAGCATATGTATAAACAGTGTATATAGTGATTTTAAATGTATAGTATTTGTTTAAATTATTTATCATTTTATGCTGGGGAAAAGGAAACTGTTTTCAGGTTAAAATGTAGCGACTTGCCTCGACGTGGGTGGGGCGTTAAATTTGTCACCAGGAATCCACAGTAATTCGCTCGGTGGCAAAGGCCAAGAAGGGCGAATGAATTCAAAATTTTATTGCGTTGATGAATACTTTGGTTCACGAAACGCTTTTTTCAAATACTTGTAATGAGTCCTGCACGGTCTATCCATTTATTAGGGAATCGCTCATCCGAAACGTTTTTAGCGACATGGCTAGAATCAGGTTTATGCACCGTCGTGTACAAACCACATGCAATGAACGAAATCTGTGTATGTTCTTCCAATAACTCATTTAAATGTTCTCTTACAGAAATTGCTGCAAGAATCTGCTGTTAAACTCCCACTGGAACAATACAATCTAATCTAAACATGAACAAATCTTCCTACAATCTCATCTAATCCTCAACCACTATAATTTGAATTTTATGACCCCTAGTTTTGGAACTGTTTAGAACAGTTGGAAGTCCACGTTCATTCTAGGTACTAAGTGGTAGATGACTCTCATCAACCGGTGAAATACCACCACTTTGCTTATTGGAGGCTTGAAGTGGTGGAACCCATGTTTAGTCTCTAGAGCTAAGTTCCGGTCAACCCTTCCCTATCTCTTCCAGCATGCAGTATGATTGATGAAATTTGAGGTTATGATGAACGTCGTGGCGAGATCCAACATTCCTTACATTTCGAGGGTACAGCTCTGAAATGGTGTTCGCAGGCCGGCCGCTAGTTAGTACACTGGGCCGAACCTATTGCAAACTCTCTAGAAGGCTTCCGGATCACCTAGTGTATAATCTTGCTACCTCTACTCTGCCAGATAGTGACTGGAGGGAGTCCGAGTAGTGCGTATGCGGGGAGCATACACACTACTCGGACTCCCTCCAGTCACTCCCTCCAAAAGAAATTTTTGGATATGGCGTACACATGGTAAGAATATACCATGTGAACGCCATATCCAAAAATTTCTTTACTTCATACAGCATGTCCCACCCACTTTTTCTTACTATTGAATACACCATGAATTGTCAAACTAATATAGCAAGTTTATCTGCGAAAAGATCTAAACCTCCCAAGGACTTCCTAAATCATTTCACAAATATACGTGGTTTCAATTCCAATCTGAACGATGTCCATTTCCACTTGCACTCTTCCAAACCCCATGTACCTTTTCTGACTGAATCTCAGTTATCGGTTGATTCAACTACTGCTCATCTCAGATGTCCAAATTATTTGCTGTATGATTCCTTTCGCCTCGAAAGTGGTACTTGTGCATATGTCCGTTCTGATATTCCCTGTCAGAGACTTAGCAATTTTGAATCTCCTCTCTTTGATCTTCTCTGGCTTAAAATCTCTCTACCTCATTATGTCAAATTCATCTGTTGTCTCTACCGATCTCCCAACTCCACTAATCACTTGGAGCTCTTTGACTTCCTTTCTTTGCAATTTGACTTTCTCCAGTCCAACTTTCCTAACAGTGAGGTAATTTTCCTTGGTGATTTTAATGTTCACAACTCCATGTGGCTTCCGTTTTCTAGTCACACCGACCCAGCAGGTCGTGATGCTGAGGCTTTTGCAATTACTAATGACCTAGTACAGATTGTTCATTTACCTACAAGAATAGTAGTAGTAGTAGTAGTAGTAGTGGCACATGATGCAAGAAAGCAAGTGTAGGAGCTTATGCAGCATCAGCCAAAAAAAAAAAAAAAAAAAAAATCACACCATACCCTCCAAATGCGCGTCCAGTTCCTCCTTAAATTTATTTAACCTATCAACTTCCACAACGACAGATGGAAGTTTGTTCCAGCTATTAACCACCCGCTGGCTAAAGGCAAATTTCCGCACATCTATTCTACATCTGTCTTTTCTTAATTTGAACTTATGTCCCCGTAGGTTCGTATTCTGAACAAGTGGGAGGATCCCATCAGAATTCAGCGTGCTCAACCCATTCAAGGCCTTATAGACCTCAATCAGATCACCGCGCAGGTGCCTAGTCTCCAGCCACTGCAATTTGCAGAACTTAAGCCTCTCTTGGTAAGAGGATCCCTTCATTCCCCTCACCAATCGTGTTGCTCTTCGCTGTACACGCTCAAGCAAATCTACATCCTTCCTAAAATGAGGCCTCCAGACCTGTACGCAGTACTCAAGGCGTGGCCTGACCATTGACTTATACAGAGGGACAATCACCTCCTTTTCCCTGCTAGCAAAATTCCTATATATCATTGACAAAACCCCATGACCTGCCCTAGCAGCCTGTCTGCATTGCTCAGAAAACTTCATATCTGACTGCACAATTACTCCCAGGTCTTTTTCATTTTCTACCACCTTAAGTGTAGTACTGCACAGTTGGTACGTTTCTCTGGGGTTACTTCTACCCATATGCAGTACTTTGCATTTGTCAAGGTTGAACTTCAGTTGCCACTTCTTAGCCCATCTGCCCAAATTATCTAGATCCTGTTGCAGTAGCACACTGCCATTACTGTCATTAACAACCCTGCCAACCTTTGTGTCATCTGCAAACTTCGACATTAAGCCTGATATACCTTCATCAATATCATTGATAAATACACAAAACAACAGTGGACCCAACACCGAACCCTGTGGGACTCCACTAATAACATTAGTCCACGAAGAGCAGCACCCATTGATTACCACCCTCTGTCTTCTCCCACTTAACCATCCTTTTATCCATTGTAGCAACTTACCCTTAATACCATTCTGCTCCAATTTGTACAGTAGTCTTCCATGCGCAACAGTGTCAAAAGCTTTCCTGAAATCCAAGTATATGATACCAAAATTATTTTTTGCATCCAGTTCCTTTGTGACCACATCATAATAACCAATCAAATTTGTCAGACAAGACTTTCCCTTAACAAACCCATGCTGTGTCTGAATTATCGCTGCAGTCTTGTCTAGATGATCCTGCAATGCATCTTTAACCAGTGACTCCATTATTTTACCCGGAACAGAAGTTAAACTAACTGGTCTGTAATTACTCGTGTCACCCTTCGATCCACCTTTGTGAATTGGGGACACATTTGCACATTTCCAGTCCGTGGGAACCTCCCCTGAGTCCAAGGATGCTCTCATAATTATGGCTAAGGGTTTGCTTAGTTGCTTTGCCGCCTCTTTTAAAATAACTGGATAGATCCCATCCACCCCAGGTGCCTTTCTTATGTTTAACTTCAACAATTTCTCCTCCACTTTGCTCTCAGTTATTACAAAATCATTAAGCACACTGCTACAATTTGATAACCTTCTTCCATTTTCAAACTGTAATAATTCCTCACGTGTGAATGTAGATGCAAAATACTCATTCAGTTTGTTTGCTATCTGAGCAGGATCATCAACAGTCGAACCATCGATATCAAGTGGACCAATCATATTTATCCCCTTCCTTTTAGAGTTTATATAAGTAAAGAAATCCTTGCTGTTTTTCTTAGCATCCTTTGCCAAAGATTTCTCGTAATCCGCCTTCGCCTGCCGAACCTCCTTTGTGACCTGATTACAGACTAGCTTATATCTGCCACAGGCGTCTGCGTCACCTGATAATTTATATGCATCCCATGCATTTTTCTTCTCTGTCACGAGTCTCATTAGTTCATTTGATAACCATTTAGGCCTAAACCTTGAACGATATTTCTTAATCGGTATATAAAGTCTAGTAGCTTCCACGATTAATTCCTTGAATGCTTCCCACTTAGAATTTACTGTTGGTAACATCGTCAGTTGACCCCACTGTACAGAATTTAAAAACTGTCTGAGACCACTGTACTCCCCTTTACGGAAGGAAAAACCCTTTCCTTTACCCCTGACGGTAGTTACCTCTTTGAGTAAATCCCACTTCAGCACACTGTGATCACTGCCACCTAGTGGTTCCTTTATCTGCAAATTCTTAATACACGAATGATCACTGCTGATAACCAGATCAAGAGTATTACTTTCTCTGGTTGCCTCTCGAACATGCTGCTGCAGAAAACAATCATCCAATAAATCCACAAAAGTCTGACTAGTGTGTGAGTGACCAACCCACAAGTTCCAGTCAATATCTGGGAAGTTAAAATCCCCCATTATAAGACATTCAGATTTATTGGCCCACTCTATTTCTCTGTACAATTGTTCATTGTACTCATTCAAGTCATTAGGCCTATAACACACTCCTACTCTTATTTTTGCTTTCGCAGTGCTTATCTCACACCAAACTGACTCAACAGAGCACTGTTCATCTATATTAACTGGGTGCACTTCCTTTGATTTTATGTTTTTCTTAATTAACAGCATAACACCCCCTCCCTTTCTGTCCTGTCTATCCTTTCTGTACACATTGTACTCCCCAAATTCCAGTTCTGCATTCCTTATATCTTTGTGACACCACGTCTCTGCTATCCCAACAATATCCGCCTTTGATGTCTTGACCAACACTTCAAATTCATCAAATTTATTTACTATACTTCTAGCATTGGTATACATGCAAGCATACATGCTCCTATGCCTATTCCTTGTTACCCTAACACATCCCATATACCCAACTATTCCATGATGACTGCCATCCGTCCCTGAAACCCCCAACACCCCTCGCTCCAGATCGCTTCTTATTCTAATAGAAGTTGTGCAAGAATCACCTTCACCTCTGCCTGCGGTTACTGTTAAACTATTAGTCTTTGTATCCCCCCAAACTAGCAGTTTTCCGACCCACCTTACACTGCCTCGATAGCATCAGCAAATATTCTTGTACCCTTTCTATTTAAGTGTATCCCATCCCTGTAGAAGCAATCTCTCCTGTTAACAAGTACAGCCCAGGCTGAAAAAAAATTCTACCCTTGAGCCTTGCACAATCTTTCCAGGGCCGAATTGATCGACAAGGCTCTCATCATATACTCCCTCCTATCGTGTCTGGGCAGAATTGCAGACACTTTCAAATTCAACCCTAATTCACGGCTTTTTTTCAACAGTGACCTGTACTTGTTGAGTAATTCCGCCGGTCTCCTACTCTTAATATCATTAGTGCCAACGTGTACAACTATATCACCTTTTGTGCCCTTGAAAGATGATATCCGCTCTACAACGTCATCAACCTTTGCCCCTGGCAGACATACCCTGGTCCTGTTCCACCTATCCTTTTTACAAAGGATGGTCCCCGTTTCCCTGACAATAGAGTCACCAACAACAACTAGTTCCTGTGGGACCAGCGCATTCTGCCTTAGGGGTTGCCGCTGTGTTGCGTGATGACCAAGTGCAAGCTCTGGCGTTGATGTGGGCAGCTGAGAGCCTGATGGGCCCCTCAATTTAGATCTTTCGAGGGCATCCACCCTGTCTCTCAAACTGTCATATAGGCCCATAACAACGCTGAGTTGTCGCCTGATTTCCTTACACTCCTTGCATCGCGCACACACAAAGACATCCCCCATGGCAATATCATGTTCCGTTCCAGAGAGTTCGGCAAACATTTCACAAGTTGCACATTTCTTTAGGCTGTGATGCGTTGGAGAATTGCCCCCCTCAGTTCTCCCCCGAGTCACAGCACTCCTGCCACTTTGTGCCCGTTGCTTTGCTGCTCTAGTTTGGGGCATGGTAGTTTAAATTAATAAAATCAATAAATTAAATGTCAGTAGTATTTGAATAGAAACTATTAAATAGAAACAGTGAAACGTATTACTATATAATTATGCGTTAGAGCTACCTAGCTACCTCAATTAATAAATTTGAATTCCCTACCACTATATCCAAAAACAATGGCTACAAAAATGGAACGAAATAACGGTTTTATCTATCGTAAGTAAAATCCACAAAAACTCTTTATCTAAATTAAAAATAAAAAATAACCAGCGTAACTATAACTATATGACTACGTATTAAGTACAGTATAAAATAAAAATCATGTAAATAACAGGTAAACACTTATCGTTTTTGCGGAGCCTGTAACTGATAGCTGTAACTTTTAAAGAGATTCAGCGCCCTCTGACCGGACAATCCTAATCATACAGCCAATACGCTTGATCTTTTTCTCACAAACAACCCTTCTAAGTACAAGGTTGAAGTGAGAGGTCCTTTAGGCACTTCAGATCACAACTTGGTGATTGCCTCTTCTCCAATGGAACCTTTATCTCATGGCTATTCCCAACCTCGTATTGTTTGGCATTACAAGAATGCAAAATGGGATGACCTGCGAGACTTCTTTTCTTCTTTTCCTTGGTCTGATTACTGTTTCAAAACTTCTGATGTCAATGTTTGCTCAGATCGTGTCAGTGAAATTATTCTTGCAGGAATGGAATCCTTTATCCCACACTCCACTTTAAAATCTCGTCCTTTATCTAAACCTTGGTTTTCCAATAAATGTGCTAAAGCTGTTCAAGAGATGTTGCATATCGTAATTGGCTTGTTTCTAATTCTCCAGTTTCATTTTCTGCCTACACCAAAGCTCGCAACAATTGTAAAGCAGTTATCAATCAGTCAAAACTAGAGTTTGAACAGGCTAAGAGTAGAAAACTTGCTTCTTGTCCTAATGGTAGCTGGGCATTCTGGTCTCTTGCCAAAGCTATTGGCCGCAACTTTTTCCCATCTCTGCTCCCACCTCTGTCCAAACCAGATGGTTCTGTTGTCACTTCAGCTAAGGATAAAGCTGACCTGCTAGCATCCCATTTTTCTTCCAGCTCATGTATTAATGATCTTGGTAAACACCTCCCACCATTCCCAACGCGCCCTATTCAATGCCTCCTGTGGTCTTCCGTCAAAAGGATATCAGAAGGATTTTGATGAATCTTGATGCTAAGAAAGTTCCCGGTCCTGATGGTATTTCTCCACTTGTTCTCAAAACCTGTGCTACTGAACTTACTCCTATTCTTTGCCGCCTTTTTTCACTTTCTTATTCCAAAGGTGTTTTTCCTTCTGCTTGGAAATTTGCTCATATCCAGTCAGTTCCTAAAAAGGGTGATAAATCCCTCCCATCCAATTATCGTCCTATTGCAATTACTTCTACTCTTTCTAAAGTAATGGAGAAATCAATTAACCGCCAACTGTTAAACTACCTAGAAACCTTCCGTCTGATCAACGATCGCCAGTATGGATTCCGTCAGTGTCGATCCACTGGTGATATTCTTGCTTATGTTACCCATTTATGGACTAATTCAATGGAAAGGTTCGGTGAAACACAAGTAGTTGCTCTTGACATCTCAAAGGCTTTCGATCGTGTTTGGCTTAAAGGTCTTCTAAACAAGCTTCCATCTTATGGTTTGCCAACTGTTTTTAGTAATTGGTTATCCAGTTTTCTCTCTGTACGCTCACTGACGGTGATGGTAGATGGCTCTCTGTCTTCTAACTTCTCCACTAATGCCGGTGTCCCCCAAGGTTCAGTTCTTTTCCCCACTCTTTTCCTCTTGTATATTAATGACCTTCTTCCATTGACTGGAAATCCTATCCATAGTTTTGCCGATGATAGCACATTGCATTCCACTTTCCATTTTGAAAAACCTTGTCCTGCTCAATCAGCTTCAACTTCTCGAAAATCTGCTACCAATTCCTTAAATGCCGATCTTCAGGTAATTCTCCAGTGGGGCAAAGACAACTTAGTTGATTTCAACCCTTCTAAAACTCAGTCTTGTCTTATATCTCGCAAAAAGGATTCTTCTGCTCCTATGCTTACTTTAGTTACACTCCGATTTCTAGGCAAAATGATATATCTCTTTTGGGGATTACCCTGACTTCTGATCTCTCTTGGCACAAGCACATTACAAATATTGCTTCTTCTGCATCTAAAAAACTTGGTTTTCTCTTTCGCTCTCGGCATTACTTTTGTTCCAAACAGCTGCTCACTCTGTATAAATCGCAAATCCGCCCTGCCATGGAATATTGTTCCCACATCTGGGGTGGTGCCCCCAACACCACTCTCAAGCTTCTTGATTCCATTCAGAAGAGGGCAGTTAGGTTAATTAATGATTCATCTCTAACAGAGTCTCTCCACTCGCTTTCTCATAGATGTACTGTTTCTGCTGCATGCCTCTTCTACAGATACTTCCATGGGCACTGTTCTTCTGAATTGGCTTCTATAATTCCCGCTGTCTCTTTCAAAACAGTCCGAACACGTGCCGCCACCAACCAACATCCATTTGCTGTCCAACTTCAAACCCACAGAACCAACTTTTCATCTTCCTCATTTATTCATTCAACTGCCGTTTTCTGGAACAACCTTCCTTCAATGTATTTCCTGAAAACTACAATCTACAGAGATTCAAGTCCAATATCAACAAATATCTTCTTTCGTCTTCTCAACCTCCAACCCAAGCACGGTACTAAGCACTATAGGTTATAATACCTCTCGTGTTTGGGGTTCACATAAAAAAAAAATTCATTTTACTATTTCCTCTCAGAGCCTATTAAACCGTAATAACATAACCTTTGAGGTGTCTGGTTGCCAAGTTCTCTAACCAACATAATCGGATTCTTTATTCATCCGGTCGTCCTTTGGATCCTTTGAAGTGCGTCAATGTCATTTTTGGAGATGAAGTGTCTATACGTAAACACAGTATTCCAAATGTGCTTGCATTATTTCAAAACTTTCGTCTTGCGCCCTCCATCTGAATGTAGCAAAAGGCCCTGCTAACTGGTTTCTGGTACCTGATTTTCCTCAACCTGGATATCAACTTCTAGGAAATCAAAGGTCAGGGTTAAATGGCTGTTAAATGACGAAATTGTATGACGACTGGTCGTGGCCTCCCTTCGGGTGGATATGAAATCGATTTACTTTGACTGAACACTAATTTGGTTTCACATTTTCCTTTCCCCTGTCATGGTTACTGCGCCCCTCAATTAATGCTTTGTATTGTTAATATAAACACAGGGGCATCCACATCTTATCACTTCCACTGAATAAGCCAAATGCACGTTTATCCTGTCCTCCAATAAACAGAATAATCAGTGCATGCCGTTTGTTATAACAAATAATGTCAGAATTCTATGAAGTTCCGATGAGACGTGTCATACATATAGAACACAACGTTTATTTTAATTAGTGTTACATAAAATATCCCAATGTTTTCTGGAAGTCAAAGACATTGCGTATCCAGATACTGCTGTTGCTCCATACAGTTCGTATAGTTATCATTGCTGCTTGAAAAAAAAGTACTATGTCTGTACTGACCCATATGACTGTTTTAAAGATCATTACCCCTTTCTTAAATGTTAATAAGACAATTAGGGTCATACTCTAATATCTGTTTTCACTTAGTGTTGCAATAACCGTTGGCGCGCAATGTCCTCAAAATTAGAGGTCATCACTTGCTTCTTTATAATCTGCTCATTTTCACTAATCACACCTTACATTCTAAAATTATCCTTGCAGCAAAACACGTTGTCACTTCCTGGCAGACATTCCAATAATTTGTTTACGAATAAGCAGAATGCCCGGACAACAGAGCAGTATGAATCGGCCAATAAGAATCCTTAAAGTGAAGGGTGCAGAAAAAAAATCTATAGAGTTTCTTTTTAAATTCTATTTGTAAAGCACATGCCTTTTTTATTTATAAAATTTATTTTATTTAAGGCCGAAATAAGAGGTCCCTCGCCACTCCTCTCCTCTGTATACCTCTTCGGACTTCTAATTGAACACACTGCATCCACAAGATGTCCATTTGAGACCAAATGTGGATGGAAGTCAGTGCCAATGAATATCCCTAATACATGATAATGGATTAGTACAAGCCAACATATTATTACATATTACCTAATACATAATGACACATTATGTATTAGGGGTATAGCATAACATACAGCCCCAAAGTGAAATGATTGAAGTCAACCTAACTCATTGAAACAAAATTAGCTTCCAAAAATAAATAAAACGACGGTTGAAGCGCTATAATTAGGACTCTGTTTTTGAGTTTTCTTCAGAGATAACGCGCGGTGATAGCCCTCGAACGCTGTCGACAACATGTCATAGTACGCAATCTCTGAAGAAGATTCCCTAAATCTAGTTTCCTAAGCAACACGCTACACGCGATATATTTACATATTCACTAACTCTGTGCTGATGGCAGAGTTCAACTTTCAAAAGTACTTCGAGGAAAAGTATCCAATTAACTTATTGGATACAGTCGTGTCGTATGCCGAATTCCGAATTCATACCCCTCACCACTCCTCTCCGAACTGGTATGCGTTCTTCGGATTGCTGATCTTCAATAAGTCAAATCGACTGAAACCCGAATCCCAAGGAATAAATCCAAATAGGTAGTTTCATTCTTAATCAAAAGATAAACTGAAGTTTCGGTAAATGACGACTTCTTTTTATAAGATTTGTTCTCATTGTGACGTCATTTTGACAACACTCAAAGATGGCCTCAAAACGGAAATAACAATTTGGTGTAATTTATTGTTTGGGCTTCCTGTGATTATTCAATGAATAAATATATTATTGCTTTGTAGTTTTCAATTTGCAGTGTTTAACTGATGTAAAATCCGTGGTGCACTTATGTGCTTTGTTGGTGAGGAAGAAATAAAAGAATGGGGTGACAACTTCAACCCAATACCAAGGGTGAAATTCGTTGTTTCTTCATTACTTCTGTACCCTACCACTAATTTTCTGTCTCTGTTTCTCCCCTTCCATCTTATATTTATTCTCCTTATTTATTTATTGCGGATGCCACTATTCCTGGCATGTCAATAAGAGTCTAATTCCTAGTTTGTAGTCCCTCACGTGGCTAAGGATGACAGTTAGGCAGCTAAGAACTAGGTGTTCCTCGCCTCCTCGTTGCGAAGTGGCCAGGTGGTGGCACAGAACATACACATAATCTACGTACATAAACTCACACACTTTCCGGCTTCGGCATATACCGTGGACAGAGGCATCTGTTGCAAACAGAGGAAACCCTGGAGATCGCCTTACAATACAAGAGTATTTTGAGTACTCTGTACCTTAATATGGGGATCAGTTGTAGAAAGCCAACTGATAAGAAGGTACCTTTATGCTGCTCAAAGTTGTGCCCTCCTGAGCCTGGCTAGAGCTTGTCGTCGGTCTTGAACCCTGCGATACAGGTTATTGCAGGAGAAAGGCCAATTGACCTTATAGTGGCTGAAAGATATTTAACCTATAAAACTAAGAGAAATCAAACTTCCGAAATTTTAGGAGTAAGAGCTTGTCCTGATATTGGTACATATTATATAGAAAAAGATTCCATGAGGGAAAAGAAACGGTTTCTATTGGAAAACATGAGAATATGGAAGGGTCATTAGACAACTCCAATAAGGGAAGGATTAGGTATCAGATGATGCAAAAGTAGCTGTTGTTGAGGAAAGGGAACGATGGCCTGGTTTAGGTGCGTATCCGACAATGGTCGTCATGGGCCATGGATTGAGCATAAGACTTGAACAGCTGGGTTTCGTTGATGATGGAAGGTGTAGATGTGGTGGCACGGAGACAGTAGAGGATATTGCTTTTAGAATGTTCCTTATGTGAAGTAATGAGAAATAAATGTCTATGTGGCCACAATGTCTATGTGTCTGCAGTTCTGCCCAGACATGATAAGAAGAATTATATGTTAAAAGTCTTGTGTATTAACTCAAAACTTGAAGGACTCAGCAAGGCTTTTGGGGGGAAATTTCTATCAGCATGGCCCACACTTGTAGGTAGATGGAATTTCTTTAGTAGAGACGGAATACACTTAAACAAACGTGGTGCAAAGGTTTTTGCCAGTATTATTGAGGATACCTTAAAGGTTCAGGTAAACTGAACTGCTAGTTAGGGGGGGGGGGATGTGGGTAATACTGACACGCGTTTATCTGATAATATTGGTCAAAATACTCTTGCAAACACCTCAAGAGTTCTTATCTGTAACCCCAACTGGACATTATCTAGATGTTCTCGGGGCAGAAACGTTTCAAGTGAGCGGGTAGCTAATGCCAGGGAAGAGAGCCTAAAAACTTTAAGGGTTGTGTTAGGGTTGTTAAATATACAAGAACATTATTATTATTATTTTAGTGTTCCCCGTAATTAAATACATTAACCCGAATTTGTGTCTGTAAATTACGTATATTCTATGGTTGATTTGCCTGTTTTGCTGGACGAAAAAACCCCAGTTACTGGGGAGAAAAACCTTGCTATCTACGCCTGAGACCAACTAACTCAGCCACGGAGTGAAAAAAGCCAATTAAATTCCTCGCGTCACCGACGGGATTCGAACCCAGGCCTTTTCCACCCGGTGTGGGGAGGACGGTGACGATACCACTGTGCTACCCGCGCACAATATACAAGAACAGTAAATCTTAATTGTTTATATAGTCATGTTAGAAGTGTCGTCTATAAAATGAGCGAATTCGAACTGCTGGTTAAAACAAGTAACGCGGACATAACAGGGCTTACAGAGACGTGGTGCCACCCGGAGATTGAGGATGATGAGTTTCAGTACGGCTTGTATTTAGGAAGGATAGGGTAGAGAGAAGGGGTGGTGGGGTAATGCTTCTTATCAGAAGCAGCCTGAGTGCGACAATAGCTTTCCCGGATTCAGACATTTTATATGCTAGTATAGAATCTGTATGGTGTGAGATAGTTGGAAACAAAGGTGTAATGCGAGTAGGAGTAATCAGCAGACCAGGTGATTGTGAAGATTATGACAAAAGCCTCTACATGCAAATGGAATGGGCAAGTAAGCGTCAATGCCTTATTATGGGTGATTTCAATTTGCCTCTAATTGATTGGAGTAAATGGGAAGGAAACTCGACATGGGGAACAAAATTTTTAAATCAACTAGATGACTGTTATTTGTATCAACATGTCAGGGAAAGTACTAGAGAAAAGAATATCCTAGACCTCATCATCGCACATGAATCAGATGACATAACAGGGCTGACAGTAGAGGAACCAGTAGCAGGAAGTGATCACGGAGTTGTACGGTGGATGATGACGAGAGAGGTAGCAGAAGTAAAAGGCAAAGGAATGGGTTTTAATTGCAGAAAAGGAAATTACGATGCCTTAAAATACTACATGGCCTCTATTAACTGAGTAGATATCGCACAGAGAACGAACACAATCGAACTGGTATGCATTTAAAACATTAATCACAGACGCCTTGAATGCGTTTTACCATTAAAAAAAAAAAAATACTCCACGTGGAGGGTTCCAAGTTGGATGAATAGTGAAGTTGCCGCATTACTTGAGCAGAAAAAGGTGGCATGGAAAGGTTACAGAGCAATAAAAAGTACTGAAGCCTATAACAGCTACAAGGTGATGTGTAATAGAGCCACAGAAAAGGTTCGACAGGCAAAGGCAGTTTATGAGAAATCACTAGCAAACAGAGAAAATAGGGGGATAAAGAATTCTTCACATATATAAATGCCAAGAAGAGCAGGACAAACCAGATCGGACCTTTATGTAAGGGAAAGGGGATAGTAATAAATACACCAGCTGCCGTTGCAGATGAACTCAACAGTTATTTTGCATCGATTTTTACAAATGAAAAGCCTTTTGTGGCAAAGGGAAATTGTGGGAGCGAAGTTAAAAAAATATGTAATTAATGATATTGAAATTTCGCAAGATTATTTAATGAAAAAACTTTCGAGCCTACAGACTAGTAAGGCTCCTGGAGTTGATGGAATATACCCTATAATCTTAAGAGAGGCGGCAAGTGAGTGCATTGAACCATTGAGGCTAATTATGCGAGCATCACTAGACTCTGGGGAGATTCCCTTGGATTGGAAAAGTGCAAATGTATCTCCCATACATAAGGGTGGCTCTAAAAGTGAAGTTGGAAATTATCGACCTGTCAGTCTGACTTCAGTAGTAGGGAAAATCATGGAGGCAATAATCAAGGGTGGAATTCAGCATCATTTGGCTAGAAGTGAAATTCTCAAGGATACTGAGCATGGTTTTGTAAAGGGAAAATCATGTTTAACAAATCTGGTTCGCTATTTTGAAAGGGTCACTCACGAGCTGGATTTAGGGAATAATTTCGATGTTATTTATTTAGATTTCAGCAAAGCTTTTGACTCAGTCCCACATGAGCGGTTGCTTTATAAGCTGAAACAGGATGGAATCACTGGGAAAATCCTTAGATGGATAGAAGGATGGCTTCAGAGCAGGAGGCAGAGGGTTGTGATAAATGGCTGTTCCTCAGATTGGAAATTCTCTATTCCTCAGATTCCTCAGTATTAGGACCACTGTTGTTTTTAATAGACTTCAGGAATGCTTTAATCCAACAAAGTGTAAGGTATTACACATGGGAAACAATAATCCCAAAAAAACTTATTCACTTGGTGGAGTTCAACTAAACCCAGTACTGGAGGAAAGGGACTTGGGTGTTACGATACAGTCAGACATGAAATTCTCTGAGCATTGTAAACAGGTTGCAAGGAAGGCCCATGGTGTCCTATCGATGATCTATCGAACTTTTGCAAGTAGAGATAGGGACGTGATAATCCCATTATATAAGGCCTATGTTAGACCACACTTGGAATACTGTGTTCAAGTATGGAGACCGCACCTAAAGAAAGACATCGAGCTTCTTGAAAGGGTGCATAGACGGGTAAGTCGCCTGGTGAGATCGGCAAAAAGGCGTCCTTATGAAGAAAGACTTCGAATATATGGGTTGCAGAGTTTGGAAACTAGACACCTTAGAGGAGATTTGATTGAGGTGTTTAAGGCTTTGAGAGGCATCAGTAAAATGAACAAGGACCAAATTTTCAAGATTATAAATGATGCTAGAACTAGGGGACATAAATTCAAGTTACGGGGGGAAATGTTTAGATTGGACTGCAGGAAGTTTTATTTTAACCACCGAGTTATAAATTACTGGAATAAGTTGCCTAAACGGATGGTAGAGGCTGACAGTTTGGGGAAATTCAAAGGTCATCTGGATAGTACTTTCGGGTAAGGGAAGCGCATCGGATGATAGGTTTAATTTCCTTTTCTTTTTTTATTCTGTTTTTTTTGGCTGGTGCAGTATAAGCCATAGGCTTTCCTGCACCATCTGGCCGTTACTAATACTATAAATTAAAGCGAGTGGTGTGGTTGAACTCTCCTCTTTGGAGCTATGGTGAATCTTTCAGAATACGGAAAACAATATTGCATTTTTAGAGTTTTCAAGAGAAAGAACATGAGTTTTATTTACACTTCGTTTTATGATGTACAATAATTTTATTTGTGTGTATATATATATATATATATATACACACACACATATATATACAAATTTGTATATATATATAGTGCATACAGCGTATGTGTAAAAAGTGTATACAGTAAACTTTCGATTTAACGGAGTTTAAGGGGAGAAGAGGTGTCCGTTAATTTCGATATGCCGTTAAATCGAATGTAACCTGGGGGGGGGAGAGATTTTTTATTGTTCTTAATGTAAAAAAAAATGTTTAATACAATATACAGTAGTGTACAATATAAAATTATGTTGCAATTTGGCCTTTGATTTACGGATATCAGAAACAGTTTGTTTTTTTATGCCGTAAATTTCACAAACACGTGCTACGCAGACATCTTATTCTAATTTTTCAATTAGCTCTAATTTCTCTGCCACATTTAAATTATGTCACACTTTGGCATATGCTGCTCTTTTGCCCTTAATCACATATACCAATACCAGTACATTTAAGTTCACACGCTTTCTTTTAACTGTTTTTCTTTTAAATCCATTTTAACTTGTATAACCTAAAAAAATAATATGGTCGAGATTAATACGTACATTATTTTTCCGGTCCGTTAAATCCGAAATCCGTTAAATCAAGGGTTTACTGTATAGTGATTTTAAACGTGTAGTATTTTTTAAAATATTTATGGTTTTATGCTGCTCCCTTCTAACTTCTCCACTAATGCTGGTGTCCCTCAGGTTCAGTTCTTTCCTCCACTTTTTTCCTCTTGTATATTAATGACCTTCTTCCGTTGACTGGAAATCCTATCCCCAGTTTTGCCAATGATTGCGCATTGCATTCCACTTTCCATTTTTGCGAAACTGTTTTTGGGTTAGAATGTAGCTACTCGCCTCGAGTTGGCTGGGACGTTAACTTTGTCACCAGCAATTCAAAGGAATTCGGGCTGTGGCAACGATCAAGAAGGTCGATGAATTCAAAATTTTAATCAGACACGTTAGACAGTCATACCTGTTTTCTTTTAGTGTTGCAATATTTGTTGGAGTGCAATGTTCTTAAAATTACAGCTCATCACTTGTTTCTTTTCATTTACCACTCCTTCATTTTAAAACTATCCTTGTAGATAAATGGCACACGCTATCACTTCTTGGCGGGCCTTCCAATAATAAGTTTCCAAATAAACAAAATGCGTGGACAGAGAGCAAAATAAATCCGCCAATCAGAATCATAACTTGAAGTGGTAAATAAATCTATTGAGCTTCTTTTTTAATTATTTAAATTCTATTAAGAATACACTGAGAGCATGCTTTTTTATGATTCGAATTTATTTTATTTATTGCCGAAATACGAGGTCCCTCGCCACTCCTCTCCTCTGTATACCTCTTCGGACTTCTCATCGTGCACACTGCACCCACAAGATGTCCATTTGAGACCAAATGTGGATGGAAGTCAGTGCCAATGAATATCCCTAATACACGATAATGGATTAGTACAAGCCAACATATTATTACATATTACCTATTACCTAATACATAATGACGCGCTATATATTAGGGGTATTGCATAACATACAGCCCCCAAAGCAAAATGGTTGAAGTCAACCCAACTCATTGCAACAAAATTAATTTGAAAAATACGTAAAACCACATCGAATGAGGGGTTTACGTTAAGATTCTAATTTCTGAGTTTTCTTCACAGATAATGCACGGTGACAGTCCTCGAACGCTGTCGACAACATGTCAGAGTACGCAATCTCTGAAGAAGATTCCCTAAACCTAGTTTCCTAAGAATACCCTACACACGATATATTTACTTATTCACTAATTCTGTGCAGATGGCCGAGTTCAACGTCCAAAAGTACTTCGGGGAAAAGTATGCAATTAACTTATTGGACACAATCGTGTCGTATGCCGAATTCCGAATTCATACCCCTCACCTCACCTCTCCTAATTGGTATGCGTTCTATGTATCGTCTGGACTTCAATAGGTAGAATTGGCTGAAACCAAGTCCCAAGTATTCCAATAGGTACGTACAGTCCTGATCAAACGATAAACAGAAGATTCTGTAAACGACCAGTTCTTTTTATAAGATTTGTTCTCATTGTGACGTCATTTTGACAACACTCAAAGAGGGCCTCAAAACGGAAATGTTTTGGCTTCCTGTGATTGTTGAACGAATAACAGCATGATTGTTGAGTAGTTTTTAATTTGCAGTGTGTAACTGAACCCATCAGGTGTGTGATTTGATGTAAAATTCGTGGTGGACTTATGTCCTTCCTTGGCTCAGGAAGAAATAAAAGAATGGAGATGGCAACTTTAATCCAATACCAGTGGTGAACTTCGTAGCTTCTTCATTATCCCTGTATCCTACCCCTAACTTTCTGTCTCTTTTCCTCCCCTTCCATCTTATGTTTATCCTCATAGATTTTCTTTTATCCTGTTCCATTCGCAGGATGCCACTATTCTTGGCATGTGGATAAGAGTCTCATTCCTAGTATGTAGTCTCTCGTGCACTTCCGCGTTCCTAACGGTAGCAGTTAGCGGGCTAAGAACCAGATGTTACTCGCCTCCTTTCTCCGAAGTCACCAGACTCTGGCACAGAACATTCAACACAACATACGTATGATCTACAAAGAGTCTATGTATGTATGAATGTATTTGTGTAGGGCTTCACCTGGAACGTTAGTTCATGTCCGTCTCGTTTCACTTTTAAGAAACAGGATTCTGCAGAAATGGCCACAAAAGAACTGGCTAATTTGGCTACCCGGAATCATCAGTTCGGAAACGTGCCACCACCACGGGAAGGTAGACCAGGGTCTATCAACCGGCGGCAGCAGAAGAAGGGACGGAAAGTGTCCAACAAAGTTCGAGCCAAAGGTTCATGTAATCCAACCTTGCAAAAGTTCCAGAAAAGTTGTCCCAAAATGGAGACTTGAGGACACCCTCGAAAGACCTGACGCAAACGTTTTCTGTACTTACATAGGCCAGTGATAAATCGGTTAGAAAAAAGCTCTTAATTAGAAGATAAAGTTGCTGGGAACATTCGGAATGACGTAAACGTTCGAGGGCACTTTCCCACCAAAGGGAATCAAACGCACCCTCGAAGTCAATAAAGATAGCAAGAGTATACTTGAAACAGCAGTGTTCAACAGAAGAAATGAAGTCAACAAAGGCGTCCTCACAGGACCTTCCAGGAGTGAATCCGTATTGATTGGGAGCAATAAGTCCCAGTTGCAATAACAAGTTTTTTAATCGCAGGACAATTAAACGTTCTAATAGCTTACCAAGGTTGGCCTATAAGCCGATAAGACCTCGGTTCCTGAGGGGGTTCTCGGATTTCCTAATCAGCTTGATAAGGGCTTCTCTCCTGTTTGGAGCAATGGCGCTTCTTTGAGAATACGAAAATAATATCGTATTTTCAGAGTTTGTTTAAGAGAGAACATGAATTTTATTTATACTTTGTTTTATGATATGGTTTTTTATTTGTATATATATATATATATATAGTGTATACTGCGCATGTATAAATAGTGTATATGGTGACTCTAAATGTATAGGATTTTTTTAATATTTATGGTTTTTTGCTGGACAAAAGGAATGCAGCGACCTGCCTCGGCGTGGCTGTGGCGTTAACTTTGTCACCAGGTATCCAAAGGAATTCGGCTGTGGCAAAGGCCAAGAAGGTCGAACGAATTCAAAATTTTATCGCGTTGATGAACCCTTTAGTTCAGGATACACTTTTTTAGATTAGTTTATATAAGTTTAATGAGTCCTGCGCAGCCTATCCATTTATTACGGAATTGGTCATCCAAAAAGTTTCTAGCAACATGTCATTCATTGCATATGGTTTATGCACCGTCGTGCATAAACCATATGCAATGACATCGATGTAACTTGTTCCAACAACTCATTTAAATGTTCCCTTACAAAAATTGCAGTATGATTCTCCTGTTAACTCCAACTCAGAACAACAAGCCCCATTAAACTGCGCCAATTATTTCCGCCCATGCATTCATGCTGAATTGTTGCTGGTGTCTTGATTGAACTTGGGGATTTTCTGCAACCCACTGATAACTGTTATGAAAATTGACCACACAATCCCAAATGAATCCAATTAAATGCTCATTGCTTTAGAAACCGGAACAAGATAGTTGATAGTTACAAGATAGATATCAGCGACTCGCTGGCTAAAAGAACTTCCTACAGTCTAATCTAAATCTCAACCACTGTAATTTGAATTTTATGATCCCTAGTTATGGAATTGTTTAGACCAATGAGAATTCCACCTTCATTTTACTAATCCCTCTCAGAGCCTTATAAACCTGGATCATATCACCTCTGAGGTGCCTGTTTTCCAAGCTCTGTAACCCACATAATCGGAGTCTTTGTTCATTCGGTCGTCCTTCTGTCGATCTCACAATTCGACTTGCCGTCTATGGAACCTTTCAAGTAGGTCTTTTTTGCAGATGAAGTGTCCAAACCTAAACACCGCATTCCAGTTAGGATGGATTATTTCTCTCTTGTCAATCCAACCAAAATTATTCCCGTTTCAATGTTAATTTAGGTGGAATAGAAGAAACTCAGGCAACCCAAGGTTTTCTTCTATGCCACCTGTTGTAGCACTGTCTTTTTTTTTTTTTTTACTTGGTCTCCGTCAAGGCCGGCGTAGCCTAGAGGTCAGGCGCGCGGGTGCATAAGTGCACACGTGCCTTGAGTGACCGGTGTTCAAACCCGTGACTGCTGAATACGGTGCTGTTTCTTGTATTCTGTGTGTTTTGTGAACTCCTCTGACCGTTTGGTCGTCCCGGAGTATAAACAGAAAATTGATTTATTTAAGAAACTCAGGCAACCCTGGCGGAGGCCAGCCAGAGAGTATAATAGGCAGCCTGGCCCAGTGGGGCATGGGCCAGGCTGCCTATTATACTGAAAACTGGGGCTATCTACTCTATTGGCCCCATATTTCTGTCTTTTCCCCCCAATCTTCGGTCTCCCTCCCCTCTCTACCTTCATCATAGCGAAAGCCCCACACGTCAAAAACTTAATATGATAAAATTACCTTACGCCCAAAACTCGGCCTAGCAAACCAAAGCGACAATACCCCTACAACAGCGCAGATTTTTTCTTTATTTATTTTTCTTTATTTATTTATTTTATTTTTATATATATTTTTTTATTTTTTATTATTTTTATTTTTATTATATTTTATTTATTTATTTAATTTTATTATTTTTATTTATTTTTATTTATTTTTATTTATTTATTTATTTTATTTTATTTATTTTTTCTTTTTCTTTTCTTTTATTTGATTTATTATTATTATTATATATATATATATATATATATATATATATATATATATATATTTTTTTTTTTTTTTTTTTTTTAAGGTCCTAGCCGCCGAATATATATATATATATATATTTTTTTTTTTTTTTTTTTTAAGGTCCTAGCCGCTGAAATCCCAGGAAATTAAGCGGCAGGACCTGCCAGAGTGAATCTACAGCTGCTGGGTTCCTGGTCTGCCTCCACGGGGCGTAAGTGGGACAACGTTGGGCCTCAATAGGGGTCCAACGGCTAAATGACCAGATGAACAACGGTACAGAACACAACACATGAACAATTCCCACACACTTTTAAATCTCTGGCATTTCCCAGTGAACTGGTTCACCACAATGAAAGCAACGCGGAGATGGGGGGAACCCCTGGTGCCGTAAGACAACAACACACACTTACACTTACACTTACTGTAATATCTATTTTCACTTAGTGTTACCATATTTGTTAGAGCGCAGTGTTCTAAAAATTAGACCCCATCACGTGTTTCTTTTCATTTTCATTTATCACTCCTTACATTCTAAAACTATCCTTGCAGAAAAACAGGTTATCACTTTGTGGCGGACAATCCAATAATAAGTTTCCAAATAACCAGAATGCCTGGACAGCAGAGCAAAATAAATTGGCCAATCAGCATCCTTCACGTGAACGGCGTGGTAAAAAGAAATCTATTGCCTCACAAACCCCCACAAATTCACTATGCCATTCCCGGAAGATCCACAGTCACCAATTTAACTTCCATAACCAGCACCATTCTCAGGGCACTAGAAGCAAAAGCACAACTTGCCGTTACATATGTCGACCTGGAAGCTGCCTTCGACTCAATCAGCATTCCCTCACTCGTTCACCTCCTAGAAAATTACTTCCATATAAAGGGTGACTTGTTGTGGTTTATCACAACCCTGCTATCAGACAGAATCATTGTTCTTACAGCGGTTCAAGATATAATCTCAAGAAAAATCACTGCAGGAGTTCCCCAAGGCGGAGTCCTCTCCGGAGCATTATTTACAGCAGTCATTATTCCGTTTGTTCAAGAGAGAGAAGACATAATCTGATATGCTGACGATATTAAGTTACACACCCAGATTAACCCGGGGGAACATATCTCAAAAATTAATGAAAAGATCAGTCGAAAGGTAGACGACTTAACTACTTCACGTTAAGGATCTGGATGTGACTCGGCGGTACGTATACACCACTATATACTCCGTCGTGTTATACGCCTCAGAAATATGGGCATCTATAGCCCCCACGAATATCATGCGTGTGTACTCCTCCGAATACTAGCTCCTTCGTTGGGTCACACATAAACATCATCGTCCTCCCCAGCAAAGAACAACTTCGATGGCAACCGCACTGAACTTTGCCCACTGCCAAATCTTATAATGGAAAGACGCCTCAACCTAACTGTCAAAATGACCACTGCAATAATCTCGGAGCCAAACATATGGGAACTGTGCAACTGGAGGATCCCTCAACCCGGACTGAGATCAGCTCCAACCCTTATAGCCAACCATAACAGACTAGCCCTTAGCGACCTCTTTCTCCCCAAGCAGATGCTTATCACTGTCCAAGCAATCAAAGGGGGCCTCTAAAAGTTTGTCAAGGACTGCAAATACCGGAGGGAGATCCTTGATGACCTAAACTCAAACAGGAAAACTTCACCGTAATGTCGCAGTATAATAAATTTAAAAAGGATGTCTGTATAATATTGTATATAATGTCAAAAAATACTGTATAACATTTTTATGAATACTGTGAATAATTTAACTGAAACCTATTATATTGTTGGCCCTGGGGGATGAACCCGAACTTCGATGTGGGCCCCGTCCTCAAGGCCTTTGTACACCAGCCAATGTGAAGGCCCCTGGCATTCCTGCCGTGAAGGGTAAATTGTATACATCCTTCGTACAATAAAGATTATATATATATTGCGATTTTTTTTAAATAATCTAAATTCTATTAATAGACTTAAGCGCATGCATTTTTTTATGAATTGAACTTATTTTATTTATTGCCGAAATAAGAGGTCCCTCGCCACTCCTCTCCTCTGTATACCTCTTCGGACTTCTCATCGTGCACACTACACCCACAAGATGTCCATTTGACACCAAATATGGATGGAAGTCAGTGCCAATGAATATCCCCAATACACAATAATGGATTAGTACAAGCTAACATATTATTACATATTACCCAATACATAATGACGCGATATGTATTAGGGGTATAGCATAACATACAGCCCCAAAGTGAAATGATTGAAGTCAACCCAACTCATTGCAACAAAATTAGCTTTCAAAAATAGTGAAAACTACATTGGATGAAGGGTTTACGTTAAGATTTTAATTTCTGAGTTTTCTTCAGAGGGAACGCACGGTGATAGTCCTCGAACGCTGTCGACAACATGTCAGAGTACGCAATCTCTGAAGAAGATTCCCTAAACCTAGTTTCCTAAGAATATACCATACATCCGATATATTCACTTATTCACTAATTCTGTGCAGATGGCAGAGTTCAACGTTCAAAAAGTTCTTCTGGGAAAAGTATGCAATTAACGTATTCGACACCGTCGTGTCGTATGCCGAATTCCGAATTCATACCCCTCACCTCACCTCTCCTAATTGGTATGCGTTCTTTGTATCGTCTGGACATGGATAGGTAGAATTGACTGAAACCAAGTCCCAAGTATCCCAATAGCTACGTGCATTCCTGATCAAACGATAAACTGAAGATTCTGTAAATGAGGAGTTCTTTTTATAAGATTTCTTCTCATTGTGACGTCATTTTGATACCACTCAAAGATGGCCTCAAAACGGAAATAACAAATTTAGTGTAATTTATTGTTTTGGCTTCCTTTGATTATTAAATGAATAAATAAATTATTGTTGAGTAGTTTTTAATTTGCAGTATGCAAATGAACCCATCAAACGTTGGATATGATTTAAAATCCGTAACGGACTTATGTGCTTCGCTGGCTGAGGAAGAAATAAAAAAAATGGGGATGGCAACTTCAACGCAATACCAATGGTGAACTTCGTAGCTTCTTCATCCATCTTTTATTTATCCTGCTATATTTGCTTATATCTATTGCACACTGCTAGATGTTAATGTTTCTGGCATGGAAATAAAAGCCCCAGTTTGTAGTCCCTGGCGCACCTCCACGTCGCTAGGGATGGCAGTTAGGGGGCTAGAAACCAGGTGGTCCTGGCCTCCTGGCTGCGAAGTGGCCAGGCTCTGTCACAGAACATTCAACACATCATACACATAATCTACATACATACACTCATTCACTTTCCGGCTTCGTGGACAGAGGCATCTACTGCAAATAGAAGAAACCCTGGAGATCGCCTTACAATACTAGAGTATTTTGAGTGCTTTGTACCTTAATATGGGGAGCAGTTGTAGAACTCTTACTGATAAGAATGCATATTTATGTTGCGCACAGGTCTTCTCTGCTGAGCCTGTCTAGAGTTGTCGTTGAGTTGATCTTGTAATGAATGAAAGACATTTAACTTATAAGACTAAGAGAAATGAGACTTCGGAAATATTAGGAGTAGGAGCTTGTCCTGATATTGCTAGATATTATGAGAAAAAGATGCGATGAAGGAAAGGAAACAGTTTCAAACAGAAAGCGTGAGAATATGGAGAGGATCATTGGACAACGTCAAAAAAAGGAAAGGATTATGTATCAGATGATGCAAGAAGAAACTTCTGTTGAGAGAAGGAAAGGATGGCCTGGTTTAGGTGCGTATCAGACAATGATTGTGACGGGCCATGGATTGAGGCTAAGACTTCAGCAGCTGGGCTTGCTTGATGATGGAAGGTGTAGATGTGGTGGCACGGATACAGTAGAGCATATTGTTTTTAGAACGTTCCTTATGTGAAGTAATGAGAAATGAATTAAAGCAAGAAGTTGAACTCTCTTCTTTGCAGCTATGGAGCCTCTTTGAAAATGGGGTAAACAATATTGCATTTTCAGAGTTTGTTACAGAGGTATTTAAATAGAGACCATTAGTGTTATTTATACTTGGTTTTATGATAAACAATGTATTTATTTGTGTATACACACTAAGAAAGTGCACCACCATTTAAAATTGTAATTGCCGTCCGAATAACGTAAGTGTATGGCAATATTTCTTACAGATTGCATCAGATAATATGGACAGCCGTAAGAGATGACGTAATATTGCATCAGCTGTTACTTTCAGATACAGAAACGCTCTGTAAGAGCTGCAATCATTCCTTGCTTGTGTAAAGATGGCTAGTTACGTGCAGTTGACACCACCAAGAAAGAGTGCTCTTGTTGCTTTACGTAGGGAAGGATGTTCTTCCCGTCAGATTACTTACAGAGTCTCTTGTAATCAGTCGACAGCGAGTACATTTCTTTACAAAGTCAAGTTCTGCTGATAGGAGAAGAGGAACCGGACGCAAACGAGTCTCTACGCGAAAACAGGACCGCGCTTTGAAATGTTTATACCTTAAAAACCGGAAAGCTTCTTCTTAGTCTGAGCTGGAAATAGAATGGGAAGGACGTATAGGAGTGGTAGCAATTGCAGTAACAGTCAGAAAACGCTTCTTCAAAAATGGTCTTGTAGCCGGTCGTCCTAAGAAGAAGCCCCTCCTCACACGAAAAATGAAAAAGGCCCGATTAATTTGGTCTACGGAGCATGTAAAATGGATCCCCGAGCAGTGGAAGTCAGTTATTTTCTCGGATGAGAATAAATTCAACCTACATGGCTCTGATGGGAGACAAACGATTCGCCGTAGATGTGTGAAGAATACCATCCGGGCTGTATGGTGGCTACAGTGAAATTCCCTACCAGACAAATGATATGAGGGGTGCATTATGTCCCAGGTTCTCTGCTGTTTCTATCCGTTGGGTGCTGTCACCATCATTTTCTTCGACCTGATTGAAGATTTGTTCTTCCAAATCAACAAGTTTCAGATTGTGGTAGACAAATATAAACAGTGCAGAATTGGAATTTGGGGAGTACAATGTGTACGAAAAAGGACAGACAAGATAGGAAGGCAGGATGGGTTATGCTGTTAAGAAACGCATAAAGTCTAAGAAATTGCTTCCAGTTGACATAGATGGTCAGTGCAATGTTGAGTCAGTTTGTTATGATGTAAGAGCAGTGGGAAAGGGAAAATGAGAGTAGGAGGGTGTTATAGGCCTAATGACTGTGATGAGTACAACAAACAACTGTACAGAGAAACAGAGTGGGCCAATAAATCAGAATGTCTAATAATGGGGATTTTAACTTTCCAGATATTGACTGGAACTTGTGGTTTGGTCACGCGCACACAAGCAAGTCTTTTGTGGTTTTATTGGATGATTGTTTTCTACAGCAACATGTTTGAGAGGCAACCAGAGAGGGTAATACTCTTGATCTGATTATCAGCAGTGATTATTCGTGTGTTATGAATTTGCAGATAAAGGAACCACTGGGTGACAGTGATCACACTGTACTGATGTGGGAATTACTTAAAAATGTAACTACCATCAAGGCTAAAGGGAAGGGCTTTTGCTTTCGTAGAGGTTACTACAGGGGTCTCAGACAGTTTTTAAAATCTGTACAGTGGGATCAACTGACGATGTTACCAACAGTAAATTCTAAGTGGGAAGCATTCAAGGAATTAATCGTGGAAGCTACTAGACTTTATATACCGATTAAGAAACATCGTTCAAGGTTTAGGCCTAAATGGTTATCAAATGAACTAATGAGACTCGTGACAGAGAAGAAAAATGCATGGGATGCATATAAATTATCAGGTGACGCAGAAGCCTGTGGCAGATATAAGCTGATCTGTAATCAAGTCACAAAGGAGGTTAGGCAGGCGAAGGCAGATTACGAGAAATCTTTGGCAAAGAATGCTAAGAAAAACAGCAAAGCGCTCTTTACTTATATAAACTCTAAAAGGAAGGGGATGAATCTGATTGGTCTACTTGATATCAATTATTCGACTGTTGAATCCGCTCAGTTATCTGACGACATGAATGAGTATTTTGCATCTACATTCACACGAGGAGTTATTCAGAGAGGGAAACGCCAGAAGTTTATCAACCTGTAACAGGGTGCTTAATGATTTTGCAAAAACTGACAGCAAAGTTCAGGAGAAATTGTTGAAGTTTAACAAGGAAGGCACCTGGGGTGGATGGGATCTATCCAGTTACACTAAAGGAGGCAGCAAAGGAAGTAAGTAAACCCCTAGCCATAATTATGAGAGAATCATGGGAAGGCCCCTCGGACTGGAGATGTGCAAATGTATCCCCAATTCACAAAGGGGGATCGAAGGGTGACACGAGTAATTACAGACCAGTTAGTTTAACTTCTGTTCCGGGTAAAATAATGGAGTCACTGGTTAAAGATGCATTGCAGGATCATTTAGACAAGAATGCAGTAATAATTCGGACAAAGCATGGGTTTGTTAATGGAAAGTCTTGTCTTACAAATTTGATTTGTTATTATGATGTGGTTACAAAGGAAAGTGATGCAAAAAATAAATTCGATATCATATATTTGGATTTCAGGAAAGCTTTTGACACTGTTGCACATGGAAGACTACTGTACAAATTAAAGCAATGGTATGAAGGGTAAATTGTCATAGTGGTTAAAATGGTGGTTGAGTGGGAGAAGACAGAGAGTGGTAATCAATGGACGCTGACCTTCGTGGACTACTGTTATTAGTTGAACCCTACGTGTTGGGCCCATTGTTGTTTTGTATATTTATCAATGATATTGATGAAGTTATATCAAGCTTAATGTCCAAGTTCGTTGATAATTCAAAGCTTGGCAGGGTTGTTAATGACACTAATTACAGTGTGCTACTGCAACAAGATCTAGAAAATTTGGACAGATGGGTGAGAAGTGGCAACTGAAATTTAACATTGACGAATGCAAAGTACTGATTATGGGTAGCAGTAACCCCAGAAAAATATACCAACTATGTGACGTTACCCTCAGGGTAGTGGAGAATGAAAGAGACCTGGGAGTAATTGTGCAGTCAGAAATGAAATTTTCTGAGCAATGCAGATAGGCCTGGAGAGCAGGTCATGGAGTACTACCAATGATATACAGGAATTTTGCTAGTAGGGTAAAGGAGGTGATTATCCCTTTGTATAAGGCAATGGTCAGACCACGCCTTCAGTACTGCGTGCAGGTCTGTAGGCCTCATTTAAGGAAGGATGTAGTTTTTGCTTGAGCGTGTACGGAGAAGGGCAACAAAATTTGTGAGGGGTACGAAAGGGTGGTCTTACCAAGAAAGGCTTAAGTTCTGTTAATTGCACGCCTCTGGACAGTAGGCACCTGCGATTTGATCTGATTGTGGCGTATAAGGCCTTGAATGGATTAAACAGGCTCAATGCCTATGGGATTCCTCCGCTTGCTCATATTTTGAACCTGAGGGGGAATCAAACAAAATTGAAGAACGATAGTTGTTGAATAGACGTGCGGAAATGTACCTTTTGCCAGCGGGTAGTTGATTGGTGGATCAAACTTCCATCTGTCGTTGTGGAAGCTGATAGCTTAAATAAATCAAGGAGGAATCGGACAAACGTTTAGGAGGGAATGGACGTTTGAAATTTGTTTTCTAGAGAAGTTTTTGAATACAGAAGTCCTGCCTCGCTGCCTTGCATCTTACAAATCCATACATGAGATGCATACCTGCCATTCCTTGATATGAATATGCCTCCATTATAACAGCAAATGCACAGTATGAAAATGTTAATAACAAGTTCCAAATGTGGGGTGTCCCTTGCCAGGAGCACCAACTGAAATCACTGAAGGCGAAATCAAACCAATGTTTACATTAGTATTATTATTATTATTATTTTTTTTTTTTTTTAGATTCTAAATCCATCCCTGAAGTGGGTACTACATGTTTCGATACACCCTGTATATAGTCTGCGCGGGTAGCACAGTGGTATCGTCATCGTTCTTCCATACCGGGTGGAAAAGGTCTGGGTTCGAATCCCGTCGAGGAACTTTCATGGGCATTTTTTCACTCCATAGCTGAGCTAGTCAGTCTTAGGCATAGATAGCAAGATTTTTCTCCCAAGAAACTGGGGTTTTTTCGTCCAGCAAATCGCCCATAGAACACACACAATTAACAGACATAAATACGGGTTACTGTATTCAATTACGGGCAACCCTAAAATAATAATACAACACCCTGTATATATTTCATTTTTAAAAACTTCAAACAGGAAAGGTATTAGAGCCTATGGTACTTAGTATCATGCATGGTTGAAGGTTGGGAAGATGGGAAAAGATACTTGTTGGCATTAGACTTCAATTTCTGTATATTGTAATTTTCAGGAAATACACGTGAAGGAGTTTTGTACCAGATTATGGAAGTTGAAGGACAAATGAAGTTGAAAAAATGTTGAAGGACAAATGAAGTTGAAAAAATGTTGAAGGACAAATGAGGAAGTTGGTTCTGTGAGTTTGAAATCGGACAGTATTTTGGGTGGCTTTTGAGCGGCTGCGGCACGTGTTCGGATTGGTTTGGAAGAGAGATGGGAAATTATAGAAGCTAATTCGGAAGAACATTTCCCATAGAATTATCTACAGAAAAGGAATGAACAGAAACCGAACATGTGAGACAGAGATAATGGAGAGACTGTTAGAAATTGGTCATTAATTACAGCTGAAGTCCCACAAGTAGGCATTGTCTAGTATCTTATTCTCAGCTGTTCTTGTGTCTTTTATCACAGGCAGGACTGTCATCATTATCTTTGCTAATGGTATAAAACACTTCACTTTCATCAACTCTGAGGACTTTCTGACTATATAAATGCCTTGATCCAACAGAAAATTTAGAACCTCGAGCCCTGCCTATCCAGTATCTGCCTCCGCATCCATCGTGTTATGTAAAAACGGTTGGTTTTCTCACTCAGATAATATCCAACAGTGGTGCAAACCATTTTAACGGATCCGCTGTCTCTGCTGTCCAACAATACGCTGATTTCGGTGCTATTTTTGACGAAAACCTCTCCTTTCTTCCACACATAGATCACCTCTAATGAAGTTCTGCCGACTCCGGTGGTTGCTGAATTTGCACCCAAGCTGTTGGGTGCAAATTCAGATCTGTGTCTATCCGGCCATTCTCTGTGGCACCGAAATGTGTACATCAACTGCTACGACACCATCTAGACCTATTTTTGCAGGGGAACTCAGGCTGTTCAAGTGGGCCATTTGGAAATTTCGGCTTAACTCTCCGCACCCAGATGGCGGCAACTCTTAACATCAAACGTCTTCCGGCAAGTTTTCTCGAGAGAAGACTCGTGTTTGATAGAAATCATTTCTTCCAGAACCATTTCACAGGGCAATAGAATGTGTTCCCGAAGACTTCTCCATCAATCACGGTTATATCACTCCAGTGATACAACCTTTCTGCGCCTTGCTGAAATAACTGGCAACCTAAGTATCGCTTGTCTTGAATACTTTCGCTTTAACAGAAATAAACTGTGAATATCTGTGTTCAGAATGAGACTGTTTGCTTTGATCCCATCATAAATAGCTGTGAAAGTAAGAATAAAGTATCAAAGATTGACGGACTATTAGAGAAAAGGCCTTGAGTTTCTGGTTGCATAGTCATACACGGGTGTGCAAAACTTAAGGACCTGTCAGGTTTTCACCTTTATCTTCTCATACGAGTAGCCTAGATATGGGAAAAGGATACCAAAGGAACCTCGTAAAATACAGAAATGATGAAGGAAACAACACAGACACAACAACTGAAACAAACCGGTACAGAGGGACTTTATTCAAAAATGACAACACAGCACTGGATGCCACAATACAGATGCATCACTGCCAGAGACGGAACAAAGAGAAGAGGTTGTCCTCAGTAGCAGATATGGCCACCCCTAATGTCGATGCAGGCTTTGCCCCACCTGTCCATACTTAGAACAATGTATAACAATGATAGGTTCTCAGAACAATGATAAGTTCTTGCGGTAACATCGTCCATTCCTCTGTCAGCGCCATCTTCAGCTGGTGAACATTTTCTGGTGGATGTGGATGTGCCGCTAGGCGTCTCCCCACAGCGTCCCATATGTGTTCGATGGGATTTAGATCGACGGAACGGGCAGGCCAATCCATACTAACAATGTCTTCACTTTCGAAAAGCATATCAACAGCTGCAGTGCAATGGTGTGTGGTGTTATCATACCATAAACACGAACTCGGGGCTAATGGCACCTCGGAACAGACGGACATGTGTAAGGATTACCTCAGTACAGTGCAGTACCGTGCACCGGTTACAGTACCACCTTCCAGTATCTGGAGTTGTGTACGTCCATCCAAGATAATGCCTCTCCAGACGAGAACACCTCGACCGCTATATCTATCTCTTCCAGTGATGTTTGCGGGGTGATACCGTGTAAAAAACCTCTCGCCAGATTAGCTGACGTCCAGAATCGCTGCTCAGACTGAATCTACTCTCATCAGTAAAGAGTACCTTACCCCATTGCGCTGTTGTCCAGTCCTTGTGTTCAATGCACCAATGTAAACGGGTCTCCGATGAGCAGGTGTTAAAGGGACACAGTGAACTGGCCGTCGAGCAAACAGTCCACCTTTGTGGAGTCGCCTGTCCACGGTAAACCGCGATATCCTGCGTCCTATACAGTTGGTTAGCAATGGATCCTGCTGTCTGGTGTCGGTCCTTCTTGGCCTGTAGGAGTATATTGTGGTCATCATTGGGCGTTGTTTTTCGTGGACGACCACCACTGGTCCTTCGAACAGCTGTACCTGTCGTTCTGAAAGCTGATGGTATGGATGGTGCCGAACTCTGCAGCCACACTCCTCGCACTTCGACCTTCCCAACTATTCAACCCCGGGTAAAGTCATCCAGATGTTGTCTACTGGCCATTTCATTGTCTTAACACTGTATGAAACCAATGGAACGTCTGTAACAATCGTGCTCACCATTTGGTAATTTGCACGCTGAACTGCTGCTTTTATCTGTTTATGTGAGCCGTCTCATCACGATTCAAATGTTTGCATGTGCACCAGCTTTCTAGTGAACAGACACAGTTATGCAAATCGCCACAGGCTGTTTCGTTTGATTTTGTAATTTTAACCTTTAGAAATAGTGTTGGTCCTTAATTTTTGCGCACCAGTGTAGATTAAATATTATTGCTTCCACCGGAAAACGGATAACATTTATTATAACAATAATACGGAAAACTAAGTGAAAGAAATAAAACATGATGACAAACAGTAGCTTTCGAGACGATGTGCCCCTTCCTCAGCTAAAAGTGGTAGATATAGTCGACTTGGCATGAGTATGAATCAAAACATGTGGAAAGTAAGACAATGCAGATATCTGATGTGCCACGTATGCAAATTGTGAATCAGGATTAATTAGGTTGTGTTGTTCAACCTAATAAGTTTAAAAATGCGTTATCTTCCTAATTCTAATTTAATTATTAAATTAATTAAAGGCGTTGTAATTGATTTTAAAATTTATTAATTTTAGATCAGTATGATATAATAAATTATATTCAATATACTTCTTTATTAGGATATAATAATTTGTTATTGAAATTATTAGTCTTTAAAATTATTGGGTTGAATAATACAACCTTGATCCCAGACATGACGTTGAAATAATCGACCACTCCCGTGACTACCGCCAAAGATCGTGGCTTGAGGCGCTGCACATATCCTATTGCAAAAAAAAAAAAAAAAAAAAAGTGTCTTGAACTGTAATAGGGGAGTACGCATACACCCAATTATAGAATCGACCATTTTACAGTGCGATGAGCGCTTGCGTTCGTCTCGTGTACGCTGGTTACATCCCCCAGACCAGGCATCTGATCTTGCCCAGGGACTGATTTATTGCTTTATTCCATATAAAGCTCATGAATGCACAATCCACCAGTGCACGTCTCTTGCTTTCCCGATGTTTGATTCATGCTCACGCCCAGTCGATTCATATTGTTATTCCATATAGCGAATATGTACCACCATTGACTTTCAGCTGAGGAAGGGCACATCGCCCCGAAAGCTGCTGTCATTTTATTTTATTTCTTTCACTTAGTTCTCTGTATTATTGTTATAAGAAATGTTATCAGTTTTTCGGTTGAAGCAATAATATTTGAAGGACCGTGTTGGATCCTCGCCTAACAACGCGTCATGAGGACTTTACCCAAGACCAGTATACTCTGCCCTGAGACCGACTAACTCAGCCACTGTGAAAAAGACACATAAAAATTATTCACGTAATTTCGATTATATAATTTCAGTTTTAAGTTAAACGAATGCTAGTTTTCGCCATACAAAATAAAAAGAATTAAATTTTGCGTTATCTTCATAATTATATTATAATTATCAAACTAATTAAAGGTGTTGAAATATAATTTTAAAATTTAATCATTTAAAATCATTATAATATAATGAATTATATTTAATGTACTTCTTTATTAGAGTATAATAATATTTTTATTGAAACCTTTATACTTTCTAATATAAAAACGGTCATAATAGTTTTATCTTCTTTAAAATGAACATGATAGAGAAAGCATACTATTAATGTGTTTTATCGCGGATGAATTTCCAAATATGATCATTAGACACAATGCGCTATGCATTCAATTAACATAATGCACAGTGCAGTAATGCGATTGTAAATTAACTTGCAAATTAGTTGGCAAATGTATGCTTTGCTATTCGCATCAGTGAATGGATAATAATTGAATTTTGGGCAGATAGTAAGACAATTTCCGATAACTATGACGTCATTTCCGTTCCATAGTTGCTAGCATCAAACACGAGAATGCGTTTTGTGGCATTTACACGCATGCGCTTAAAGACAAACAACTAATGTCTGCATTCAAATTCAGAAAATCATGGAGAAATTCTTATTTAACCGTCTTATTTGTTGTGGCTAGAAGATTTTTGATATTTAATTATAATATAAATAACTTTTGATATTAATTTATGTATAATATTGTAAATAAACGCTTTGTAATTTATAAAATGAACGTTTGCAATGTGTGTATGATAGGGAAATTTCTGTTTAAAATTGAACATGGAGAGATGAGGATTTTATGCTTAGGTAGACTTATTCTACAAAACCTCCTTCAGTGGAGTTAATCGTAGAAGGATGGTGCACTGAGGCTGATATCGAGATAAAACTGTACAAACCCAGGGGTGCATCAGTGGCAACGTGCATTTCCATCAACTACCCTCCAAACTAACAACATTAAGCAGCTCCCTTTGGCACTATAAGAGGCCTTCGGTATTTCCTAAGGGAAAAAATCTGTTTTTAGTAGAAGTGAGTTTTGTTTCGCGATAAAAGGAAAAGTTTTATGATAACACACATCAAACGTTTATTACGTAGCTACGTGTAACTCGTTCCTTCCCCCTAGGGAAGTCGATAAGACTATAAAGATAATATACACTAGAACAAAGCCCTGTAGCCAATGCTTGTTTTCTTGATATTTTTACTTTGTTTGTCCTATTAAGGAGAGACAATTTGTTAAGAAATTCCTGTTTAGAGTTCAGAAATTGAGCATGGAATGATCCAGGAAGATTAATTCAACTTTGGGATAATGAAGAGTCAGATTAGTTTCAATACAGAGCAGACCAAACAGTGAGTTACCATAGAAACCATATGATACCATGCAGCGAGAATGAATGACTTCATCCCCCTTTATGAATACGAGGACATTATAAGCTCACTAATGAACTCTTATCCTGAGTTGTTTTGTCCAAACTAGGCACAGGAAAATTTTAAATCCGTGTTTACAACATGATTATATTGGAATACAGCAGGCTACGCTGTATTGCAGCTTCTATACTGCTTGGAACTACTTCCAAACTGTAAACAGGTTGGAAGTAATCTCAACCCACATATCAAGTTGGATCAAAGGCGGTTCTTCAATTTGATAACAAGGAATGCTTGCTACAAATGTAAAATATGGTTAAAGTTACGAATTTCCATTACCACTGTAGTAACGTAAGAAAACCTACATGGGTGCACATCTAAAGGATAACTTCCTACACACAAACAAACAGAAAAAGCTCAAACTAAAATTGAAGAAACTCATAAAATTGTATAAAACAAGTTAACCTAACCCAACATACCGCCAAGTGACATTTAAGGTACTGCATCGCATACGGATTATTTTAAAATCAATACTAAACCTATAACTACAGTAGTAACTCCTATCATTTACTAGCACACATTTTCAAACAGCAGGAATCGAGATTCGTCGGGCCACCTTTTACCAGTTCTTCGGTGTTGGCGTTCCTACGGCTACTTTAACTTTGCCTTTTGGTTGTTTTTTTTTTTCTGACAGAAGTGGAACCCGGATGGGCCGTCCGCTGCGACACTCCACCCTTGACAAGGGATGAAGAGTACTGCGCTCTGCAATGCGTCTTTCCTAACCACTCTTGTGGTTGAGTTGTTGTGAAATTCCAGTAAGGCTGCAGTTTTCGGGGCACCCGGCGCATCTGGCGCGACTACCATACCACATTCAGACTGCCTTAAATCTTTCGCTTTGCACATATACAGCATCCCTACGTAATTTCGCCCACTGCTTTATATCATATGGTACGAACACGTGATGCTGAAGGAGTGCCTCATTTCATAAAATGGGCGTGTACCTCACAAATTGTCACTCAGTATAATCGTCAAAATAAGGATTTAGCCAGGTATTGTCGTGGATTAGCGAACACTGAGTTCCACCGCATCCCACAAATGTTCGATGGGATTGACGTCAGAGAATTTTGCGGCCAGGGGAGCACACGAAATGCTTCGACATGACCTTCGAACCATTCCTGCACAATGCGGCTCTTGTGACACGTGAACGATGGTTGAAGTAGGATCTGACAGTGAGGGAATAAACGGACAAAGTCCAAAAAAAAAAAAAAAAAACTATTATTTGTAGGCCACCCGAATAATTGATTTCATCTGCCGTGCTGTGTGTTATGTCTATTAATTGTGTGTGTTGTATGGCCGATTTGTCTGTTTGCTGGACGAAAAACCCCAGTTTCTGAGGGAAAAACCTTGCTATCTATGCCTGAGACCGACTAACTCAGCCACGGAGTGAAAAAAGCTCTTTAAAGTTCCTCGCGTCATCGACGGGATTCAAACCCAGCCCTTTTCCAAGCGGTGTGGGGAGGACGATCACGATACCACTGTGCTTCCCGCGCAGACGGACCCAGTCCATGAAAACATCTTTCAAACCATGATCAAATCATCGCCCGGGCCTGTTTTTTTCCAACCAGGCAGTCTGATCGCAGCTACTCATATGCTCGCCGTCGAATACGCACTCGTCCATCAGCATGATGCAGCTGGAACTTGATTCATCAGGCCAGGAGACGCTTCTGCAATCGTATAATATTCAGGAACGGTATTTCCTGAATATTATACGATTTCCAGTTGTACTCTCCCGTTAATTTGGGGATCATGAGTCGTCTATTGTTTCGGACAGCACTTACCAACCGCCGTTCACCTCTATTTTTCAACCTGAGGAAGTCGCCTCTTCCCAGCACTTTGAGAGGTTGCGGGTACCTCTTCGGACCATTCCTGACACACTTTCACAACAGCCGACAAAGCCAATGCATGCGTTTGTGAGATGCTGGGCCCGGCCTTCCTATTGCCGGAAATCATTCCATTTTCGAAACTCTGTCAGGTCCTTTTTCTTCATTGAACGCGTTTCCTATTGACGAACATATTCTCGATTGTCGGTTGAGACTTTTCGAATGATATATGATTTGTCTTTGTACATGAGAAACTGTTGGTTGATAACGTGTAATAGAACGTTAAAACGGTATCACAGTTTCTATCACACTTCGGAAATTCGTTTCTTATTTGGAATATAAAAATCGAACCCACAAGGTAAATTACCCGATCAGACCTAAGGTAAGCAGTCAAAATCTCTCTCTAGCTCTGATATAGATAAGGATGGCTAAATAATCCTTCCAACCGAAATCATAAACACACCGAATAGAAACAGAGGGGGCAGTTATAGCTTTGTAACCACTGTCTTTTCAGTGGAGAGGACCTTCAAAGGGTTGATCACTTCCTCGCTGGACTTTTTGGTGTACCATAAAAGATACAGTTAAAATCCTTCGTATCCACATTAAGAAAATTTTATGAAGACTTTTTTTACATAAGGATGTATTCAAGGCACTACAGCAAAAATCTGGTTATTTTGAGCAGACTGCTCAAAATAACTGCTCAAGATTTCTTAATAACTTGGTGACTCAGTTACGTTCTAACAATAATTGTCCCAATCCCCTAATTCAGAAGTCCCAGATAGTGAACGACAACAGAATTTCCATGAACAATCCCACCTACACCCGATTCCGACGGCATATATACAAGCAACTTGATCTATGGGTGGAAACCATATCTTCTATTTGCCATTGTTTAATCTTCTGTTAGCGCACTGAAGACGAATTGCAATACAGAAGATTGAAACGTAGTATGCTGATTCTGTGAAATTAGAATAAATGTTTTTGTAAATGAGGAACCCTTTCATCGAAGGGATCCGAACCCGTTCTTTTCCTGTACCTTAGATGGCATCTGCCTAAACTAAGAGCTCTCTCCTCTATGACTGCTGTTCAGTACACCTTTCTTTTGATGACAAGTATTTAGGGTTAAATTAAAGACCCTTTCTCGAAGATATAAACTGTGTGCCTTTATCAGAAAAAGGTAGTAGCCGGTCCGTGCAGCCAACGTTTCGTGTAAGTGAATTCCAACTATTGAACTCCTTAGATATCAGCGGGTTATTTTTGCTTCGCCTTTAATAGCTGAAAGCAGTTATCATGCGTTACCATGGCGATGCACTCGGGGCCACGTTACTTCCGCGTTATATCTATATTGGCTTTTTTCCGGCCCTTGTTATGTAAAAAAACAAAATTTAAATTCTCTCGTTATATTTTAATTGGATTTCGAATATAAAATCATTTATAATATCCATTCCGTATCCGATTTTGAGCTGAAATAATTGGAAACGATCAAATAAATAGTCCGAATATTTCCAATTTATAAATAAATTTTTCTCAATAATAAAAAAGCGTGGCAGAATAGAAACGCGAGTATTTTTCTCTCCGTATTGGATATTGTAGTTCTGTTTCAGAACATCTCACGCAGTGTTAACCGAGAACAAAGAGCTGACATCGGATAGACCATACAAAGCAATTCTTTTGAAAAATTTCGAACATTTCCTGTCTTTCAAACGCATTCATTCCATTATCTGAAATCTTGAGGCATTTTCGATTTTCTTTGTTTGGTCCGTGGGGACCAAAATGAAATATCTCATTCAGCAGGAATATTTTTGTTCGTACGAAAAATATGTCTAACGTAGCTTTATGAGGAAAATAAACCTTATGGGAGTTCACTAATTTAATTCAAACTCTATATTGCGCTAAGGCTGCAAAGTACTGAGATAATTTTTAAATTTAAAACTTACATAAACGCATTATATTTCAGCTTATTACTTCATTTATAATGACCAATTGGAAAAATAGATTTCTCGTTTAAAGTTCAGCTAATTTGAAACAATACAAGTCAGAGTCCATATAGATTAAACAAAATCCAATCTCTGTTTCCAACCAATCGACCAGAAGTAACATTAGGCACAAGAAGAACGCCCTTACCTATGAGACGTTTAGAACTGGAGAGTGGGTTGTTGCTGTTGTATTAGCGGTTTAGGAGAATTAGCGAGTAAGGCCACATAGGTGTTTGTCCATCCAGAATACACCGCTATCTGGCTCTAACAGCAAGTCGGAACCCTGCAATGTCTTCTCATCAACTGTCTCTTGAAGTTACAGTGGCCACAGGGGAAATCATTTCAAGCTAGGATGTGCTAAGAAGGTTCAGTTCCGTAAGCCAGTGATTTGTATCTCATTAACCTAAAACCACCGCGAAACTGGTGCCATGAACACTTGACTTGGAGTCTTGACAAATGGGATGCAGTTATGTTCTCTGATGAGTCCCGTTTTAGCCTACAAACAGATTCTAGGCGTTATTTCATTGGGACAACTAGAAATGCGGTACCATCCTTCCAACATCAGAAGGATCACTTACGGTGGAGTGGGTGTTCTCGTGTGGGCTGGAATAATTATCAACGGCCGTAGTCCTCTTTATGTTTTTAATAGGGGTACCGTAACTGCGCATGGGTATTGGGAACATTCTCTCGAACTCTATGTGCTCACTTTTTAGAGGTGCAGCTAGCCAAGATTTTCTTTTCATGCACGACAACTCCATTACACATAAAGCTTAAGTAGTGGAGGAATATCTTGAAACTGAAGATATCCAACGACTGCTAAGGTGTGCGCTGTTGATAAAATGGGATTTGTTGCCACAGAATCTTATAGACACCCTTATATCGAGCATGGTTCACCGCTGTCAGGCCTGTTTAGCGGTTGGAAGGGGTCATATGCCGTATTGACGTAATGTGATCATATTTTCGAGATCTTGCATCGACTTCTGCAATATGGCCTTTTTGGTAATTGTTATACAACCCCTATAAATGTCCCTTATACTTGTCCGAAGTTTCTCGCTGTCCCCTAATTTCATCGGAATTCTATGGTACATCACCATACCAAATATTTGTCCGGATTTATTGCAAGCTTCACGAGTTACACTTTTGTGTTCTGTTAATTCTGTTGAGCAGCGTATGTAATCCAGGGGATTAACAGAAGATTGCATCTAATGAGGTTCACTTATGGACAGTGATTTGTTGAATAGTGGAGTAAATTGCTTCTCAACGTGGCAGAGACTAAGTCTGGCTATGTCAAAAGCGAAAAATGCTCAAAGTGGATTTGGATGATTATCTTACTGGAATGTATGCATATTAGATTATAAGAAGAGTAAGACTGTTCTGTTTATTATTATTATTGGCTGATAAAGAAAAAAATTCTCTCCCTGAATGCTGTAGTGGGTAGCACAATTGGTAAAATCACCGTCTTCCCTACTGTGGGTGGAAAAGATCCGAATTCGAATCCTGTGAGTAGCGCGATAAATTTTTTAGGTCTTTTTCTCCACATGGCTGAGTTAATTTGCTTCATACGAAGGCAGCGTGGTCGTTTTCCCCGGAAATTCGGGCTTTTCGTTCAGCAAACAGCAAATCGAATAAGGAACACACCCAATTTACAGACATTACATACAGCGCAATGTGGCCTCAGTTGCCGATGCGCCTAAAACCCTGTAACATACAAGAGCTTCGTACATCATTTAGCTTTGCTAATACGAACCTTTCCTTCATCGTTTGAACATCAACGTTCACCTAATGCTTGCTTCGAGGGTCAAAGAGCGATAGTTTGAAAGCACGAAGTTCGGAGTGTGTGGTAGGTCAGAGAGAAGTTGAAAATGGACTTTTTCAATCATTCCAATGGCTACATTGGCTGAATGAGACTGAAAATTTTCATACTGCAGTGGAACACCGTTTGATAGCAAACCTCTATGTATAGTTTAAATATCTCTAAGTACATGCGACTAAACTACTGCCATTCAGGTTTTTTATGTACGCTTACGTTCAAAAAGTAAGTGGGTAAACGCACAATCTTGTCCAGGGTCTGTCGAGCAACTGGTGTTGCGAAATTGCACAATTCGGCAAATTGAACCGATCTCTAATAGGAGTTTGCAGCATTCACAGTTGAACTACTTTGCATAGCAGAAAACTGGAATGGGGGAAGGAGCTACGAGAGCACTTTTTGAATCGCCCAATGGGGCAGAAAGTTTCTTAGGTTATTTAGAAAGTTCTCGACGCCTGGGCAGGAAACAGCTGCCTGTTTGATATTAGCAGAAACGCTCGTAATGTTTGGGCCTCGGACGTTACTTCGTGAACACTTCATGAATGCATCTGACTCCCCCGTAATAAATTCTTCTTTTATGGCCTATAAAAACAAAGCCAACCCGCCCTCCTTCGGCTTCCCCACTCCGAGAAAGAGTTAAACTCTCGCGTCTGATGTTCTGTTGTCATGGCGACGTAATTTCAGCCTCGGAGTTTCGCGGAAGTTGCACACCGTGGCCCTATCACTTTTCCAATGCTCCAGTATCATCTGGGTTTGAGAGTAAGGAGGAATTTTATGGACAACATATCGCCTGTCAGTTGCAGTTAAGTTTTAAAGTCTCGTTTTATCCATTCGGGTTATTTTCATCTTCGCTTTCTCTTTCGCTGGCTCGGATGAGACCTCCTCTATTTTCCATCTCGCATCCACAGAGTCTCCAGAGGAGGCGCGCGGCCATTACTGACAATCTGGCCGTTTTATTGCGTCAGTTGTGCCTTATGAGAGAAAGAATTGAAATAATAATTATTCTGAAACTTTATAGCTATTTATATAGATAATAAAATGGCCGTTTCTCATCCCTGCACGCTCTCTGTCTCTGCGTTCTATCAAGATGTTCGAAATTGTTTGCGAGAAAGAAATCTAAAGTGCACAGATTCTGAAGGTGGACGAAATCGAAAGAGACCTTCTTTTTCTTAAATCAGAACAGTTCCAAGTCTTTATTCGCACGGAATTCTAATTACTCACTCTTCTTTCGTTTCTCTTCGTGGTACTCTTACTGAGGAAGCTCAATGAAAGAAATTAATTTCCAAACATGATGACTAATCGAATTATTCTTTCCAAAATGAGCATTTGAATAGTAAACTTATCTGGGCACCTCGATGCCCTTCTGATGGATTTTTCTGTGACATCCCACAAGAACTGAGTCATCAGAGAAGTGTATGTGTGCGTTACCCGTCCATTCCAATTTAACAAGAAACCTTAATTAAGCCATAATGCGTACTTTCTGGGGATTTGTCTTGCAAGCTTCAGTCTTGCTTTGCGAATTAACCGAGTGAGTGATAAACTAAATTTAACCATGATTCGATTATCAGCTCTATTAGTAAGACGGTTACTTTATTTTTATCACAGAGCTAATGTTCAGCGAATTTATTTTTAATCCTGTGGAAGGATGTCAAATCCCATGTGAGCAGTAGAACACGGTAATTACTTGGAGCAAATGAAACGTTTTCATCCAAAGTGTCTGCCCCCCTCCTTTGAAGAAACACTTTAGAAACGGAATTTACTAAGTTAAATGTATTTAATTAAATTGAAACTACCGTCACAACTGGTTAGACTAGTCCATCCCGATAGGGTGAGTCATGACCGTCTGGAGAGTCGAGAAGTTTCACAGAAACACTGGTATTTTCAATGCTTAAATTTATATATTTGTTTAATTAATTCCATAAATAAAATTTTAACTTTAAAGAAAATTATAATTCAGTGTTCCTGAATTAGATCCAGCATTCCTTACATTTAGCGGGCGCAGCTCTAAAATCAGAATTAGCCAGTGTGTAATCTCACTGCATCTACTCTGCCAGATAGTGACTGGAGGAAGTCCTAGTTTTGTGTTCAAGGGGACATTGCAGAGGCCGCGTTATGTCAAAGAGCTGGACTCGAATTCCGGCAATGACGCGACGAATTTTATGCGATTTTCACAACTTGGCTGAGTTGGAGGCGGGGCGGGGATTGCAATGTCCACACATCCAGCTGGCTTCAGTTTTGGAGTCACACAGACCCAGCTAGTCGAGATACTGAGGCCTTTGCAAGGTGATGGTTTTTCTCCAATGGCGCCTTCTCTAGTAGCCATTCTCAGCTTCCGGTTGATTGGCATTACAAGAATGCGAAGTGGGATGATCTGAGAGATTTTTATTCTTCCTTTTCTTGGTTGTATTACTGTTTTTAATCTTCCAATCCCAATATTTCCTCAGATCCTATCAGTGAAATTATTCTTCTGGGAAGAATAAAAATTCTTTATTGAAAATCCACCCTAAGCTTTTGTTTTCTAATAAATGTGCTAAAGCTGTTCAAGATAAGACTGTTTGTTATCGAGTTATCAAGATTAAACTTGATCGACAATTAGGATTCTGCCATTCTGCTGGAAGTAACCATCTGACTGAGGATAAACTGTCAACATGAACGGATGCACTTGGTCAGCAACGATGTTTAGTTACGATGTGTCATTCAAAAGTGAATTTATGGGTATCAATGGACCCAACGTGTGCCAATAATATGGAAACTGGCAGAATCCATATCTTCAATATGGATTCTGCCAGTTTCGATCCAACTTTTCCACTGATGCTGGTGTTCCCCAAGAGGTTCAGTTCTTCGTACCACTCTTTTCCTCTCGTATATTAACGAACTTCTTCCACTGACCGGAAATCCTATCCATAGCTTTGCAGATGATAGCACATTGCATTCCGCTTCCAGTTTAAGAAAACACTTCTGCTTTGTGAATGGATATTCACCACCAATTCGCTAAATACCAATCTCCAGAAAATTTTTAAATGGAGTGAAAAAAACTTAGTAAACTTCAATCCTAAAATAAAAATATACCTTGTGTCCAGCAAAAGCGTGTACTGCTCGTATGTTCATTTTCAAACCCACTGTAATCTCTGTAGAAGATCGCTTATCTCTATTAGGGATTGGCATAGCTTCCACTCCTTTTCGTAATCGTATCAAAAATATTACACCCGTCCACTGTCCAACTCAAAACTTAGAACCAATTTTTCTCTTCCTCCTTTATCCCTTCTACTTCTGTTTTTCTGGAACAGGCTTGCTTTGCAAGTATTCACAGAAAATAATAATCTGTAGAAATTGAAATCTAATATTAAAAAATATCATCTGTCTTTTCACACTTCAACCAATGTACAATACTCAACACTATAGATTTTAACACCTTTCGTGTTTATGATTTTCCAAAAATAAGTATAACGACTTATCGATTCCGTTTTGGTAAATAATAAATATTTTCTCTTCTGATTTTGATGTGATGGTGTCATTGAAAAATTGCTTTGTGGTTCTGAAGACGGAATAATGTTCAATCTCTAGATTATACATTAATTAACAACTCATCTAAGAGAGAATTGTACCATCTATTCTTAATAAAAAGATTACTCATTTGTATAAAAAAGGAAAAAGGTATACCAAACTCTTATAGAATCAATGTATAACTTTATTATAACATTATTTATTATGCCTGAAGTCTCAGAATTTGGAGAAAACAACATGAATCCATGGACCCGTCATTTCCGACTACTGTGCAAGGTGGTGGAGGCAGTGTTATGGTGTGGGGAATGTTTTATTGGCACACGTTGGGTCCATTGATACCCATAAATTCACTTTTGAATGACACATCGTAACTAAACATCGTTGCTGACCAAGTGCATCCGTTCATGTTGACAGTTTATCCTCAGTCAGATGGTTACTTCCAGCAGGATAATGCGCCGGTGCACAAAGCCCGATCACTATGGGATGGTTCCAGGAACATGACAATGACTTTTATTTGCTGCAGTGGCCCGCTCAGTCTCTGGATCTCAATCCTATTGAACATCTTTGGGATGAGCTAGAAAGGGCTGTTCGCTGCAGGCCTACACCTCCGTCGAATCTCAAGGAACTGCGTGACACACTGATGTCTGCATGGTACTCCATTCCTGCATAACGTTTTCAGCATCTTGTTCAATCCATGCCTCGACGAATTCAGAATGTTTTGAAGGCTAAAGGAGGCTCAACACGCTGCTAGTTAGGTGTACCTAATAAAGTGGCAGCACAGTGTATTTATTATTGCAGTTATGTCTTTGTGGCTGCATATTACGTGCATTTTGTACTCTACGTATTCTTCTAATAAATTAAAACAACTGCATAGAATTTTTATAACGTTTTATTGTATTTAATCAAATTGTTTTTTTTTTTAATATTTAAATTAACTGTAAGATTTTAAACTATATTTTAATAAACCTTTATTTCTAATTATTCTTTTAAATATATTACTAACTAAATTAGAGCTTTTAGAGTATTCGTTATGTTTGATAAATGCCTGGTGGGGATCCATGTTGGGTAAATCAGTCAGCGCGCTGCACGTGAATAAAAAAAAAAAAATCGTAATCTGGAAGACTTTTCCAAAAAAAATCTAATAAAGTTTAATCAATGAGCTGAGAGAATGCATATTCATGACGCTGCAGGAATTTTCGGGTGAAGTGTGTGCGTGTGTGTGGGGGCCTGTGTCATTAATCAGACGTTGCTTTAGTTAAGGTTTCGTCACAAGATGAGTGATAAATTATCCCGCCCAAGATATCGGATAAATCATTATTTCTGCAAGTTTCCCGTACTGTGAAAATTACAGTTTTAATTAACTTGTCAAGGAGATCTTAATTATTCCACTTTCCAAATTGTCCCACACAGAATCAGTATCGCTGTTCCGCTTATAAATAATTAATGCTCGAATGATATGAACCCTAAAGAAATGCGATGGAAAGAAATGTGGGGTGGACGAAGCATTCCCGGAATGATCCACGAATAAAACAACGTGGGCTTATTGGTATGCCTTATCAATAATAAATTGCATAACTCTTGCTCTCCAACGATCTTCGGATACATCTCCGCGGAGAAATTGTGTGATTAATTTTAGTGGACACCACTTCATTATCTGCGCTTTTAATCACAGCACTGCATCTGCAACACGATATGCCATCAATAACAAAAATGATTATGGAGCTTCGGATATAACGACCTTAAATATTTCATTCGTAAGGCCGGAGTTAGAATGTTTTCCAGGCTTCAATTACACAGCCCTTATCAGCTCTTTCCGGTTTTATATTTCACTCGAAGTGCAGTTCGTTTCTCTGAAAACAAGTTGAACTTAATGCTGCAATTTACCAATAATATGATCGTTATTAATTCTAAATATAGTTTTGGCTTTCGAAAATGTAGAGGGTGTTTGATATTTGCACGGAAAAATGTTGGATCATATTCCTCAGTTAAAAAAAGTTCCCATTAAGATGTTATATATAAATATATTTCAGAAACGAGAACTTGAAAGTCCTTAGTTCCAGGATATTAAAAAATAATCATTAGTTACCAAACCGCGTAAAACGGAAAAACACTACTTGAAATTTATGGCATTAAAATATGACTGCGTCAAACGGGCTTTATAGCACGAAACAAACGTATCAATATCGACATGAATAGAGTTGTTTACTGCATAAATCATACCGGCTGTGAGTTACCAGTGTGGAAGTGTACATGCTAGCGGTCTCAATGTACTAAATACTTGAGTTTCAGGTTCCACAACGACTGCTTTGTTATTCAGAATAGCATTTGTTAAACTGATATTATGACAAACAAATCTGTTCACTTATGCAAAAAACAAAAGCCAGGAGGTTGCCAAATGACAAATGTTTCATCTGCAAGCGTGTGGAGGACATTAAATGAACAGCAACTACATCATTTCGCAGTACGCTTGTAGAAGAACTGTTGCTGTAAGACATGAAAAAAATGAGGAAGGGACTTTATTCAGTGGCTCATTTGATACCGTAAATATACAGTGAGGTTGCCCAAATTTGGCAGTGACCGCCTGGTAAATAAAAACAAACAGCTCCAATTGGAGCAGAACACTGGCTTGTAATCTGTTTGGGTTCGGAAGCTGTACATCAGAATAGATTACTATTTATTAGCAAAATAGACGTAGGATGTGGGTACTGTTCTGATTACTGGTACGAGCCTGCTCTGCTCTACCTTCCTCAGCTCCCAATGCGTGCTATTCACCTAGTTACATCTTCTCTGTTGAGTTGTGGGCTGCCAATAGTTTCAGCTTGGACTTCATTCTAATTTAGTGATCATATATACTTCATGGACTGCTGATGATGGGTGGACTTAATTTGTTTTATCTGGACTTGCTGCTAACAGTGTTTGCAGTCTACTAAGATGCCCCTCGTGTGGAGACTGCATCTTTGGTGAACACATCACTTCTTTACCATTGAATTAATCAGCTAACGTGGATTCTTCTGTCTGGTGGCACCTTCGTTCAGTCTGAACTTCACCAATGTGAGCTTTTTATTATCGATGAACTCAAAGCGTTTTAGTGTTTAATGAGGTTATAGTTCCTGAACGTCTTTAACTGGACTGGACTAACTGGATCTGTGTTTGAAATATATGTACTGTATTTATGTATATTGTGTAAGTAGATTCATGTATCTATTTCTCTAAGTACAGTATTGTATGATATTGCGGGGATGTCAGTTTTTGTCATGGAACGCCCAGTATAAAATATTTAAAAAAAAAATGGTGCTAGTTCTTAGGGGCGTCCTTCCGCTCTACCTGGAGATAATTCGCCGGGGCCTCCACTACTGTCTACCAGCCATTATCTTCGGACAGGCCATCAATAACTAGAACGAAATCAAACAGGAAAAAAAAAAACAAATTGCCACCCTACTACTTCAGATCGCCAGGACAGATGAGCTGCTACGGACAAGAGCCCCACCACTAAGAAATTTACACCTAATCGAAATGCCCTGTTTCCCAAGTCTCCAAATTGGTTCTCTCCCAGTCTTTATCCCACCTACCTCATTACCGGACAAGGATCTATAAACCACAAACTAACATCCACGGGAATCACGGAAAACTCCTACTGTGTATGTGATAAAATAGAAGACTGTGGATCCATCTCCAAAAATATCCAACACTTATCTCCAGTGATCCTACAGTTGAGGAAATTAGGATTATCTTGACTAGTATAGATGAAGCCTTCACACAATGACAAAGTTCATTGCTTCTGCTCATCCATGAGGTTATAAGACATGGATATTGTGGATTTTTTGCTCTGAACAAATTAAAAGACGTTTATTTCAATTTCTTTTTATGTTCTGTAGTTTATGATTGAGACTTTAATCACTTGTAATTTATCTCGAAGAAAAGACATTTGAGACATATATTTGTAGGAACCTTATTCCTTATTTTTAACTCTAAAATGCACTCCTACAATCTGAAATAGCCTCTTCACTAAAGCTTCTCTGCGATATATTTTTCAGTCGATCATCTGGGGACGCTGTTGTCCTCCAGTGGCGGTCACAGCACCGAACATAAGCTCTTTAGAAACGATTACATATCCACGTAGTCAACCAAAACGAAAAAAACCAAAAGCGAAATCTCACTTGTAATACGTAAACTGGTTGACTACGCGGACAAGTGTAGTTTTTAAACAACTTAAGTCCGAGCGCTGTCACTGGAGGGACAACATCATTCCTGAAAACAATTACAATGTAGTCTTTAACTTCGCTTTTAGCTGGAGTGTAAAAATAACTAGTTTCATTTATTTATTAATGGATCGCTCAACTTCTCTTGCTAGTACTACAAGAACTAAAAAATATACTATTACTCGTACAGTTGTGATATTTTAAAATGTTTCTTTAATTATTATTTTTTTGTTTTCATTCAAATACGTTTAATATTCGTAGATTTAATAGAATCTGCTTTTACCTGCCCAGACTGTAAATATTAAATTTTGAAATATCATTGAGTAGTCAAGGAAAGAAATATATTTTGCAATTTTCTTTAATTCTGCAGGAAACAAAACAAGAAAATTCGAAAGCATTTAACAAACAGAAAACTAAAAAACCTTTCAGTAAAGTTGGCTTAGGATAACATCAATTTAAATGAGATACAACGTCACTTTACAATTCTTTTTTCTTCAGAATTTATTAATGTTCCTTCTTCAGTGTTTTCACGGAAGTAGCTTTGCTTTTATCTCTCAAACGTCAAGGAATTCCATACGTAATTTAATTCGCAAGTCCCACTTTCTGAAAATTCCAATATCTCATGAAATTTGTCCTTTTTAAACTTGTTTTTTTTAATTTTTTTATTTGAATGGTTCACCACTAGTTTCGCTATTAAAGGCAGAGAGACAGAGAGAGAGAGAGAGATTTTTCTATTCTATAATTTATAATTAGACAACACGCTGCTGTTACACACAACCATGATAAACAACAATGCTCATCTTAGAAAACTTACAAAGACCAGAATACGCATCATTAATAAAAATAAAATAAATATCAAATTGAAATAAATTACTTGTTTACATTCGTCAATATGCAAACCATAGTGTTTTGCTTTTAAAATATTTTGAAGCATTACGTTATTTAGACCATATTTAGCTGATAAATTTACAAAATAATAACCATCTGGCGAAAATCTGTGCGAGTTGGATGTGTTAATTCTGTGAGTCAGCATAAACGTAGAAATCTTGAGCGCCCTCTTCTGGAATTCACTAATAAAAATTAATATTCCAAAAATATTACACAAATGTAGAAATCTTGAGCGCCCTCTTCTGGTACTCACAAATTAAAATTAATATTGCAAAATTATTACGATATTCGCTTTCCTTTAAAAACTACAGAATTTTAAAATAAACAAGCGTATTTTGGAATTTGTTGCCCCTTAATTCTTTAAAATACCGTGAAACTTTGCGTATTGTTTTTGTGTTGCTGTACTTTATTCCCTTTATGAAATATGATTGAAATTTAAACCAGATTTTTTTATAATTTAAACTTATAACTTATCAACATTCTAAGTACTTTTTAATAATATATATATAAAATTCAGTAACCACGAAGAATCCCAAACAATTCTTTGCATATTACTGCATGTGAATATGTAGCTTTGATGAACTCCACATTTCTGAGTGAGTAAACTATGAAAAGAGATACGTCATTATTTTGTTTACTGTCTCTGGTAAAAAAGACTGTCAAATTATTTACCTGACTGCCCGGTTTTCGACAGAGTCAAAGTGTTTGAGAGGGGTTTTATGGGCATCCCTGAAGATGTGGGAACAAAATTCTACGGTAGGGCGGATTTCAGATTTGTAAAGAGGGAGTAGCTCTTTAGAAGAAAATTAACAGCTTATTTTCCAGCGTGGAAAATTATTTTTTTTAAAAATGGTGGTAGTTATTTGGGAACTTGAACCTATACGTGTAGAGCGTGACTTGTAACGCTGTAATATTGAAAGTAGCATGCTGTCATTGGCTAAACTAGGACACTATTTGGAATCAACAGAAAGAGGTCGTTAACCTACAAGAGAAGAAAAAGATTTGTACAAATAATTGAACCCTAGGGAACATCAGCATTAGTGGAGAGGTTAGAGGATAGGGAGTCATTGTCCATCAGCTGCAAAGAACGATCAGAGATTAAACTGGCTACCTAGTCATAAAAACAGTCGACAGTCCATAAGATGGAAGCTGGTTTAGAAAACCTCTACGCTAAACACGATGAAAAGCCTTAGAAATGTCATTTGGACATGTGTTTTTGTAAAGGGCGTTTCCTAGAACATCTGTTCAACTCCGCCTCGTATCTCTGTGAAGAACAGCATCACTATAAATGGGCCAGATTTATGTGTGACGCCGGTTTGTGTGTATTATGTGTGTGTTCTGTTGTCTGTTCTGCCCTCTTGGCTACCCAGAAGCATGAGTCACCTGGACAGATGATTCTGGGTACTCACCACGGGAAGGTGGGCCAGTCCCAGTAAAACACGTACCGTCTATAAAGAGACTCAGACTCACCTGATGTCAAAAGGTAGGCCAGGTTCCTCTGGGGACCTATTCCAGAGGAAGAGAGAAAAAAAAAAAAAAAAAAATCCCGTGGTGTAATTAAATAAAAATGTGTATATATATATATATATATAAATATATATATATATAAGCATATAGATAATTGTACGATAAACATATAAATATATAGATAATTAAAACTTTTAGATTAGTAAAAAAAAAAAATTTAAGCTGTTGTATGGGGATCCCCATTCGTAGCCTGCGTTATTCAGTAGGAAGCTTCCTGCGTGTGAATTCTTGCATCGAGAAGTTCTGGAAAGCAGCAAGGTTCTGTGGTGTCTGTAACAGAATGTCCAGTTGATTTTCAGAGAGGGATGGTATTTGCTAGAACTTGCTTTAAGTCCTCGTAGAGAGCGCACTCGAAGAGAAGGTGGAACCAATTCTTCTTGGCCACGCAGTAGCAAACGTCTATAGGTATTAGGTCTAGTTGGAAAAGCTTCTCGTTCAATGAGCCATGCCCAGTGACAAGGAATGATGTCACAAGAGTTAGACAGAGTCACTTCTGCGCTGATTTAGAGGAGGGGGAAAGTCACATCCGGCAGGAATCTTCTTGTAACTGCTCCCTTGGTGGAAGTGTCCCATCTTGTCTGCCAAATGTTTATCATGTCATTATAACAGCGTGTTTTCTCTGCTTTAGGGTTAGTGTCCACGTTTCGCTCAATGTCCAAGATATTGGTCGGAATTTTCTTGTTGATTCTTGACTTGTAACGGTCAGGTCACGGAAGGTTACATACAGATCCAGTGGCAGGGTCCCAGCTAAGACCTGGACAGCAGCAGTGGATACTGTCCTGCATACCTTATGGATAACCAGAAGTATTGTCCGTTGTATGGAGCCAAATTTGCCTATCATGTTTACCAATCTAGCTCGGTGGAACCAAGCACCTGCAGCATACGTCGCGATCGGAAGGAAGACGGCTTTATAGTACAGCTGAAGCGACCGCTTGGACAGGCCCCATTCGTTCCTGGTGATTCTGATGATTGAGCCTGAAAATTTTTTCACCTTTAAGCTCAGATGGATGACGTGGGGGTGAAAGCTTAATTTATGATCCAGAACGACCCCTAGCACAGTGGTCTCTGTGACAATGGGAAGTTGTACCCCAGAGACTTGCAGAGGCCGCCTGAGGTTCAGCTTATTTTTAAACAGTATAATTTTAGTCTTGCTTGGATTTTATTTAGTGCAGCCCAGGAACAGAGGTCGTCAAGGACCCGATTAGCATTGCCTTTTATGGCTTTGCGAGAGCGGCCGGATACCACTGTCATGAGATTATCCGCAAAAGCAACAATCTTGGTATTGGTAAAGGAGCGGGAAAGCCAGTCTTGTAGGATCATGTTCTACACGAGATGTCCCAGGATTGAACCCTGCGGGCACCCCCGAGTGATTGGCCTGGAGACACGATGGTATTTTGACTTTACAATTACTGTTCTATCTGAAAAGTAGCTTTGGAAAAGTTTATAGAGATAGCTGGAACAGGAGGCTGTCCGGAGGCATGCCAGAGCACTGCCCCACCAGACAGTGTCAAACGTGCCCTCGAAGTCAATGAAGACGGCAAGTTCAAATTTTGCTTCGGAGTTTTCTATATGCAGAACTAGATCGAAGAGAGCCTCCTCACAGGACCTTCCTGGAGTGAATCCATACTGGCAGGGGGAGAGCAGATTCTGTGCTTGAAAGAGAGCTGTGGTCCTGAGCGCCATTAGCTACTCCAGTATTTTTCCAAAGTTTGCAAGTAGCGCAATTGAACGGTGAGAGCGCGGGTCAGTAGAGTTTTTGTGCTGCTTGTTAATTAGCCTCAGTAGCGAGATCTTCCAGTCCACAGGAAAACATCCCTTCTGAAGACATTTGTTGTACAGTAAGAGTATATACTCCGGCCGAAGCTTGTGGAGACGGAGGATGAAACTGTATTCGATGAGATTTAATCCTGGACATTTTTGGATGTTAATATTTTGGAGTACTGCTAGTAATTATTCCAAGGTGAAAGGTTCTGTGGTTTCATCTGATTCATAACTGTTGTTTGCAGTACGAATGGCAGTATGTTCAGACAAGTCCTGAGAAGTGTCGTCTGGTGGAAATAGCTTATCAAGGATGTGATTGGCTGAGTCCTGCCAGTTGGAAGCCTCCCGGGAGTCTGTAATCACTGTGCTGAAGATGTCCGGAGTGTAGGTTTTGTCCTGCATGATCTTGTAAACTAGGCCCCACGGATTCGCCGTACCAGATTCTCTGACAAAGTCAGATCATGTTGCCTTCTTCCTAGCTGCAATAGCCTTTGTGTATTCATTTTTCTTAGCGATGTAGTCGCTGTATACTGGCCTGGCCAGTCGCGGTGTCGCTGGTAAAACGGCGAGCCCGGTGGACGGACCGTCTAAGCAAGGTGAGTTCCCGAGTCCACCAAGGGCATGCAGTGGGACGGAAGATTTTCTTCTTGGCGGATTTATAAGAAGCCTTCAGAACAGCTTGCTGCAGGGTGGTAACTAATTCGTCAGCAGTGCAGACACTGTATTGGGTTGGATCCGTAAGAGGGAAATCTGAGATAATAGATCTTTCGAACGCTTCCCAGTCAACATTTCCGTTGGAAAATCTGACAAAGTCCGGAATCCTGGTTTCATTGGTTTTTTTTTTCATTGGTCCAGTTGGAATTGACTTCCAAATTGGAGACTACAGGGCTAAGTTTCCTTGTGGAAATGGTAGGATCAATGCTTGACTCTCCAATGGAGCTGCTGTAATTTGTATACTGACTAGGCTGATTGTCGATCGTTAGATTCTTGCTGATGATGAAGTCCTCAACCAGCATTTCCCGGGTGTCGGTAGTCGAACTGAACCAGAATGGTGATCTGGCGTTGGCGTCAGTGGCTATGAGGAGTGATTCGTGTTTGATAAACTCACTCTAGGGCGTACTCCAAGAAGTTAAGGGAGTCATTGATATCTTCTGATGGGGGGGGGGGTAGTAGAGTGACACCAGGTAGAAAGATTTCACGTGACTTGGATGGACGTTGGAAACTGGTTGCAGAGTCCCTGAATGACCAAGACATCCAGATCTCTGTTAAGCACCACAATGCATGTGTTGGGATCTGCCTGGGCAGGTTGAATAATGCGGGTATGGATGGAATATTTGGTTATTTTTGCAGAGAGAAGAGAATGGGTCCTAGTGACAAACGGCTCCTGAATCAAGATGATGTCGACAGAGTGGCTCTCTGCAGCAAGGCGGATTTCGTCTGCCACAGTACGTGACCTGTGCCCGTTCATTTGCATAATCTTTAGACTCCGGGTCCAGGTATGGAAGGGGAATTATCAGTATAGTGGAGGGGGCTAGCAATGGAGCCATCTCGAAGAGTAGAGCTGGTTGGACTAAAAATTAGCGGTGCTTTGCCGTACTAGTTCTAATGCTCTTTGGTGTTCTGGGCAGGAGATGTCCCGGACAGAACAGTGATGCTCCCGTCTTCGCCTTTTGCAGTTTACGCAGCTAGGCTATTCATCTTATTGGGGACACACAGCATTAACGTGTTCACTGCGAGCACAGTGTCCGCAAGAGGGGGAGCTGTGGAAACAATTCTGGGAGGTGTGCCCATAACCCAGGCAGAGGAAACATTTTTCCACCACTGTGAATGGGCAGAATCTGTGTGCATTGCAGCCAAGGAAGATTTTATCTGTTGATAATATGTACTTCTAGAGGCATGGAGAGAGACTAACAACACGGTGCTGTGTCAAACTGGATTTGGCCTTAATTGCAAATCTTACCGTGGTTTCAGCTTTCACTTCCTCCCAAGAGAACCCAAAGGCAGCCAGGTTCTTGTGAAAAAGGTCTTCAAATCGAGGGACTTGATTTCCTGTGTTGGGTAATGACAATACCTGCAGTGGCCAAGGAGATAGAGGTGGAGATACTAGACAAATCCTCCTGTGTAGCTGTTTCCAGAAGGACACACACCCCGGTTTCTGATAGATCTCAGTGATCTTACTTTGATAATTCTGTAGTTCAGTCTTGAGTGTTTTGGTGACCAATTCTTTTATACCATTGCTCATGAAGTCTTGTTGGCCCTCAAGAGCAGCCAGTGTTGTGGTTTGCTAATGGCAACTGGGGTTCGCAGTATTTTGCCTTCTTGAGTAGTGGTCAGGTTTTGTCTTGTTCGAACGCAGCTTGCGTAGGAGGTGGCCTCTGTCGAGGGGCCAGAGAATCTGTGGTTCTCAGAGGAACTGGTTAGAGAACCAACAGCGATAGGAAGCTTGGAAAACGTGTCTACCATCCTCTCCAGCACAGGAGTCCTCGATCGCAGCTCTTCATTCACTGCTTTCAGCTTTTCGTTGTCAATTAACAACTGAGTGGTAATGGTCTTCAAACTTGACCATAGCTCCTGGACATAATTACCTGCTGTCTTAGTGAGACGGTTGGTGTCATTATTCAGGAATGAGACTAGAATCCGATGGAATTTGGATATGTCCTGGTGCAAAGAATTTGAATCGGAAGTGGCTCCTGGAACGGCAGTACTAAGTGTGTGGCAGGGTTTGGATATGTCCTGGTGCAATAAAGTTGCATCGGAAGTGGCTTTTGGAGCAGCAGTAGGTGCTTGGTGGAGTTTGGATATATCCTAGTGCAATGAAGTTGAATCAGAAGTGGCTCCTGGAACAGCAGCACTAGGTGCTTGGTGGAGTTTGGAGATGTCCTGGTGCAAAGAGGTTGAATCAGTAGTGGCTCCTGGAACATCTGCACTAGGTACCTGTTGGAGTTTGGAGATGTCCTGAGGGAAAGAGGTTGAATCAGAAGAGGGCGGAGAGATTCCTAGCCTTGGAGAAGATTCGAGACCAGATGCAATGGTAAGGGCCAGGGCAGAAGGAGGACTTATCAGTGCAATAGTCTTGGTAGCCAGTTGCGGGGTAGCAGTAGAGCTAGCTGGTAAGGCAGAACACAATGGGTCATCAGGGCCCTGATCAGATGCCATAGACAGTAGGCAACCCTCATCGTGGGAGGAGTATACGGATAGGGAGATGCCAGCCCTTGGTTCTTTGATCTTCTTTCTGTACTTTTTCTTCTTCTTCAATACAAGATTGCCATTCTTTGATGGAGTCTTAGTTCGGACATTGGGTGGAGGTGGGCAATCTGGGTCAGGCCCTTTTTTAGTGGTGGAACTGGAGTTCTCACACGTACTCATGATGGAAATATCAGTCCGTAGTTCGGGATGAAAAGTAAGCACTGAAGTATGAGTGTAGGAATGCAGCATAGAAATGTCATGTGGACATGTGTTTATGTAAGGGGCGGCTCCTAGAACGTCAGTTCAACTCCGCCTTGTATCTCTGTGAAGAACAGTATCACTACAAATGGGCCAGATATGTGTGTGACGTCGGTTTGTGTGTATTATGTGTGTGTTCTGTTGTTATGTTCTGACCACTTGGCTACCCAGAAGCATCAGTCACCTGGACAGATGATTCTGGGTACTCGTCCACACCACGGGAAGGTGGGCCAGTTCCAGTAGATGGGACACCTATGGTCTCAGAGTATGAGACAAAAAAAAAAAAAATTTTTTTTTTTCCTTCTCTGGGGCCCACTCCAGAGGGAAAAAAACCCGAAAGGAAGAGAAAGAAATGAATTGAAATAATTAACTAAGATATCAAAAAAATAATAATAATAAAAAAAAGTAAATAAATAAATAGAAAAAAAAAATAAATATATATACTAAGTAAATATATATCAAAAAGTGAAAAGGGAAAAACCAAGGGGGGGAAGAGAGAGAGAGAGAGATCAAGAAAAGGGTAGATCTTTCAGTTGTGCAACCAGTAAGAATGGCAGCATAAAAACACTTCGGTGCCTCCAGCCAGATGGATTTGATCAACCTCGTATCACTGGAATCATACTTTTCCTTAGTTCAAACACTTCTTTAGCAAATACCTGGAGCATCTGAAACTTACTACAGTCTCTTAAAAATATAGCTTCTTCTCCTGGAGCTATACTCTCAAGAATTTCACGTATCGCTGTCCTGGCATTGTCATATATTGGACAATCAGTAGCAACTCCTTGAATTTCAGAGCAGTCGTGTGTAGCACAGTTGGTAGGGTCGCCATCCTCATAACACCGGGTGGAAAAGACCCGCGTTCGAGTACTGTCGCTGATGGGAGGAATTTTGATTGGCCTTTTTCATAACGTGGCTGAATTAGTTGGTTTCAGGCGAGAGTTGCATGGTTTGTTCTAACAGAAACTCGGGTTTTTCGCCCACCAAACAGACAATCGACCTCAGAAGACAAGAAATTTACAGACACGGAGCAATATGGCCTTAAATCGTTGATGTGCCTAAGAAATCCTAACCCTGCTTGAGTTCCACCGAAGTTTTCCGTCGATTTGTTCAATGGTGAATAACATAAATCAAGATATCACCAGTTGCTGATTAGCTAAAAATTTCTCGTCACTGGCAAGAAGGAAAATTTCTACCGGTGTTCGGAGGAAGGTGATTACATCCACCGTGTCACCTTCAAGGGCCACACAAAAGGGAAAAAAACACAAACTCTACTTTGCTCTAAATTTATTTGGGTCGATTACTCCATTAAGTTGCTACCCGATGAATTAAGATATCGCTATTGAACTGTATTATTTACTAATTCTATCTGCAATAATTTCCAATAATATGAAAGGAAATATCACGAAAGTCATAACTCGACATCATCACCGATCTCAGGACACATCGAATTTTTAAGGAGTAACTGCAGAGGAAAAAAGGAAATCTCTAAAACAACTAAACGTTTTATGATATTAATTTTCCGCTCGAACATACCCTCATTTACAAGTGCACTTGGGACTTCGTGAAACTCATATCCGTCTCGTTGTGCTCCACTCTTTGCAAGTCCTTCACAAGCACGACGACTATTGGTTTTCACTCCAATGATCTCTCGGAGGCTAATTGCTGCACTTGTTCTCATAGAAATCTAACGTTCTAAGCGTAGCTGGACGATCAATAGCTCTCTTTCACTCTACTGAATGTAATGCAATTTGTCCTCCCGTTGTTATTATAAGGTGAATAGCTCCATCATTTTTACCCCTTTCACTCTGTGGGAGTTTGTTTGCATCCCCTTTCATACGCGATCTTTCATTTCAGGTGAGCGAACACACCTAAGTTGTAGCATTCGATGCGAAATAATATCGCGAGTTTATAGCAGCTATTGCATGAACAGACTGTTAGATAAACAGAATACTTACCAGCCATCACTTATTACGAATATCGATTTAGTGAAATTCGATTTCTTTTCCGAGTTTCATATCGTGGAATTTCAGTATTCAATACTAATTGTCAAACGTTTCTCTTCTGACGATTACAATAGTTTACGACAGATGTATATATTGCTAAAAATAACAATATAGATTGAGGAAAATGAGTTCATATTCAAACCTTTTAATCTATAGTTCGTTTTTATATTAATGATATTACTTATATTAATTAGAGATTACCTTGGATTGGAAAAGTGACAATGTATCACCAATACATACGGGCAATTTTAAGAGTGAAGTGGGTAATTGGTGACCGGTTAGGCTGAATTCACTGGTAGGAGAAATCATAGAAGTAATGATCAAAAGTGCAGCATAGGATCGTTTAGATAGAAATGAAATTCTAAAGGAAACACAGCATGGTTTTGTAAATAGAAAATGAAGTTTAACCATCTTGGTTAGCTCTTTTGACATAGTCACTCATGAGTTGGATGCGGTAAATAATTCGACATTGTTTCCTAGGGTTTCAGCAAGGAATTAGATTTGGTACCACATGAGAGGTTACTGAATAAGCTGGAACATGTGGGTAGTATAGGAAAAATCTTTAGATGGATCGCAGGATAACCGCAGGACAGGAGGCAGGTGGTTGTGATTAATGATTACCCTTTAAATTGTGCTAAAGTAAGAAATGGGGTTTTCCGAGGATCGATACTGGAACCACGTGATTATATTCATTGTGCTACCAAGGTGGCCCATTGTGTTCTATCGATGATTTATCGAATATTTGCTTGTAGAGATAGGGAGTCATAATAGCTGTATATAAGAGTGCACTTGAAACACTGTTCAAGAAAGGAGACCGCAGTTAAAAAAAAAACAAAAAAAAAAAACATCCAGATTCTTAAAAGGATTCGAAGAAAGGCAAAAAAGGAATCTATAGTTCCTATACTTATCTTCGACGAAATTCAAATTTCTAGACAACGTCGCTTATCTCTATTATATATTATTCCGACTTCTAATCTCCTTTGCCATAAGCACATCACAAATATTTCTTCCTCTACATCCAAATATCGATTTTTTTTCTTTCACTCTGGGTGTTACTTTATTTCTAAACAACTTCTCTCCCTCTCTGTACAAATCCCCAATCCAATCTTCCTCTCTCAGGCTTCTAGACTCCATTCAAAAGAGGGTAGCTAGGTTAATTAATGATCCATCTGTAACAAAGTCTCTGCACTCTCTGTCTCATAGACGCTGTGTTTCTGCTGCATGCCTTTTCTGTAGATACTTCCATGGGCACTGTTCTTCTGAATTGGTTTATATAATTCCCGCTCTCTCTTTGTCTTCCAAACCATTCGGAACACGTGCTGCAACCAATCAGCATCCTTTTACTGCCCAACTTCAAACTCACAGAGCCAACTTTTCTTCTTCATAATTTATATCATGAAATATTCTCCTGCAGAAAGTAACTTCGACAGAATTTTATACAGTATTGCTCTTTGGTTCACTAACAATTACAGAGTTGGGGAACAAAACACGTTCGGACCTGCATTTGTAGGATAGGTGACGTGAAAGAAGCCCAGCTTTTTCGTACAGAAGTTGGTGGGCCAGGACGGAGGAAAACAAGTCTCTTGACCTGTCCAGTGACTCCTACATTTATGGGGACTTTAACTGTATCTTCTACAACAGCATCTGAAACTATTATGTTTCTGTACGACTAGTGTTAGGAATTTGATAATGGCCTAATCCCATTTGAACAGTGCATAAAATTTTGAAAAGGCCAGCAATACCATACTTCTGGACCAATGTAAGACGTATGTTATATTTCTTAAGGCGTTTTCTGCCTCATACAACACAAATACGCTTCCGTTAATAGGAGCCAAGATTTGATAGAAGGAATTTTCTTTTCCTTCTCTCTGTAAGATGGTTGCAATTTCTTTTCTCTTCTGTCGAGCTTTATATTTTTCTTGTTTCTTGTTCTCTCTTGGGCGTTTGTCGTTACGCCTTCACAAAAAGCGGTAAGACAAGGAAAAGGAACCTCATTAGTAGAGAAGTCAGCCTAACAAGAGACAGCAATACAGGGATGTGGAGAAAAGAGATCAAAGAGAACAAAAAGAAGTGTCATCTTTCTCGTTTCAAAGAGGTACCACCTCTTTTCTAACAAAATGGACTCGGGAGTTTTTTGCGTTGCCATTTTTGCCTCAGTTTATTTCTTCTTTATCTTCTTGTTAGCGGTTAACAAGGAAGTTAGAGAGGAAATCAGGTTTTTAGTTGGGAACTCATCAGATGTCGAGCAGACAAAGTCTGTTCACTAGAGTGTGTTTATTTTTCGCTCCAATGAAGGTGTTTGTTTAATTGACAGTCACTATGTTCATGAAAAATTTCTTCAGACAATTGAAGACATGATAAACAAGTGCCACGAATTCTAATACAAATAGTTCTTCTCAAAGTTTGTTTGAATTTAAAGAATTTCAATTTCTTTTTATATCGGCATTTAACGATATTTATAGTTTATTTTACATACTTTTTGCCCATTATACTTGAGCAGGTTCATTAAGAATTTCATCAAAAAATTCTACGTTTGTTTGGCACTTAGCAGTTTGAATGTTTTTCAAGAAACAGAAGACCAGAGAAAATTTTACATTGGTTCCAAAATGTGTTGGTTAGAAACTATAAGTTATTTTACGTCTCAACTTCAAAAACTGGTTACAGAGTACCTGTCCAATCGGAATTGACTGTTCATTCTGCAACAAAGGGATAGCTTTTAGAGCAATTTCTGCTAGCACAACTAGTATATATTTCTTAATATAATCTCAAGCACTAAAGGTATTAGAAAATACAGTACTTAGTACTGTGCATGGGTTGAAGGCTGATAAGATGAAAGAAGATACTTGTTGAACATAAGCCTTGAATTTCTGTAGATTGCAGTTTTCAGGAAATACGCACGAAGCAAGGTTGTTGAAGAAAAGAGAAGTCCCAGGAATAAATCAGGAAGAAGAAAAACTGCTTCTGTGAGTTTGAAGTTGGCCAATAAAAGGATGCTGACTGGTTGCGACAGGTGTTAGGACTGGTTTGGAAGAGTGAGAGGGAATTATAGAAAACTAATTCAGAAGAACAGCGCCCATGACAGTGTCTATAGAAAAGACATAGCAGAAACAGAAAGTCTATGACACGGAGAGTGGAGAGACTTTGTAAGAGATGAGTTATTAGTTAACCTATATGCATGCAGTGCAGAAGCTTGAGAGACGTTTAGATGAACAACCCCAGATGTGGGAACGATATTCGATCGTAGGGCAAATTTGAGATTTGTACAGAGTGAGTGCAGAACGGAAGGGAAAATCCAGTTTTTTAAATGCAGAGGAGTCAATATTTGTGCTGTGTTTGCCAAGAGAGACTGCAAGTCAGGGTAATCCCTAATAGAGATATCTGATCTTGTCTAGAAATCTGAGTATCATCAAAGATAAGCACAGGAGCAGAAGAACCCTTTTTTGCAAATTATAAGGCAGGACTGAGATTTAGAAGGATTGAAATGAACTGAATTATCTTTGCCCCGTTAGAGGATTACTTGGAGAACAGAATTTAAGGTGGTGGTGGTGGTGGTGGTGGTGGTGGTTTAACAGTGGCGGATATTCGAGAAGTTGATGCTGTTTGTACAGGGAAGGGTTTCTGAAACTGGAAGGTGGAATGCAATGTGCTGTCAATAGCAAAACTAAGGATTGGATTTTCAGTCAGCGGAAGAAGGTCACTAATATACAAGAGGAAAAGAGTGGGAGAAAGAACTGAACCTTGGAGAATACCAGCATTAGTGGAGAAGTTAGAAGACATAAATTCCTCTACCATCAGCTGCAGTGAGGAGTCAGAGTGAAAACTGGATACGCAGTGACAAAAAACAGTCAGCATTCAATAAGATGGGAGCTTATTTAGAAGGCCTTTGTAACAAACGTGATCAAAGGTCTTAGAAATGTTAAGAGCAGCTGCTTGAGTTTCACCCAAATTTCCATTAATTTGTCCAAAAATAAATGAAGTAAACCAATAGATGAATTATGGCATAAGCGAGATCTACTGCGTATCATTTAAAGAAGGAAAAAAAAAAGGATTTTATTTTATTTTTCATAAAAACACTTTATTTTGTAATAGGATAATCCAACAGTTAAAGGACTTATGTGCTGCAATATAATTTAGGTCCTTCAGGCCCGATATTGAGGGGTTCCCCTATATAACGAAGGCTCAGAATAGTTTCATAAAGGTCCTATAAAATAAATCATCTTCAAAAATGCCATACAATCTTACCGAAGTGCAAAATATTTGTACACTAATCTCCACTTAGAGGTAAGAATATTCTTTCTTTTTCCAAGATGATTTTGTTGAGTCCCTCGATAAATTTTGCTGAGGCAATGATATGTTTAGTACTGCTATATTTCAAACAATTAGCACTTCTTGAGTTGAAACAGGGGTAAGTTTATTTGAACTTACTGACTGTGCGTTACTTTGGTCTTGCACTATCTCCAGCATCAGCTCCCTGTTGAGATAGCGAAGTGTTGTGTGAGGACAATAAATATACCAATTGAAGCCTTGACCAAATCAGATTGTGAATTCGACTGTTTCTCCCTAGATGTCGCCACAGTCGTTCATTGAGTTCGATTTTCTTTCCAACTCTATCCATTATCTCCAAGATATTGCAATGCTATCTCCACTAAGGGACTGAACCGATCAAAAAAGAAAAAAAAAGGACAGAAAGTCGCAACCCACCCCACTTCGCCTGACTGTCACTTATTCCACTAAAAGTGAGTGATAAAATTTTCATTTCATTCTTAAATTTAATTAAGTTGTCACGTTCGCTTCATTTAGCCCAGCTCACGCAATTAAGACATTCTTCAACCTGGAAAGTAATTTCATCCAGTAAAAAAATTCTAATCGTGCATGGCCATCGAGCTGTATAATAATCCAAGGAAACACCGCATTAGGACGAAGTGAGAGAAAAGCAATCTTCTAGCAGCCAGATGATCGTCCTTTCAAATACCCTTTTTTTAAAGTTTTGCAAATTCCATCGTTAATAGTTAAATTAGTATTTTAATTTATTATTTTTATCGGGTAATTACTTCGAATGGCAAGAACTTCATATTAAAAAGTTTTGTCAACTCTTTTAACCTTAATATAAAATATATGATAATATATTTTATTTAAGTATTCTTCAGAATACTTCAAAGGTATCAGGTGATACAGAATTGGTAGATATAAATTACTCTGTGATCAGATCACAATGGAGGTTAGGCAAGCTAAGGTAGATTATGAGAAGTTTCTAGCAAGGAATGAAAAAAAAAGCAGCAAAGAATTCTATGATTATATTAACAGTAGAAGGAAGGGGTTGAATCACATTGGACCACTTGATGTCTATGGGTTGCTGATGACCCTGCTCAGGTTGCGGACAAATTGCATAGGTATTTTGCATCTACATTCACTCATGAGGATTTCTTTAGGGAGAGAAATGTCAAAAGTTTATCAAACTCTAACGAGGAGCTAAATGATTTTGTGATAACTGAAAGGATGTTGAGGAGAAATTGTTGAGGATGGAGCTGATGGAATTTATCCAATTATATTAAGGGAGGCAGCAAAGGAAGTAAGCAAACACTTAGCCATAATTATGAGAACATCCTTGGATTCATTTGCAAGTGTATCCTAAATTCATAAGGGGGATCAAAAGGCAACGTGAGTAATTACAGACCTGTTAGCTTAACATCTGTTCCAGGGAAAATAACGGAATCACTGGTTAAAGAAGCAATGCAAGACCATCTGGATAGGAATGTAATTTTACTGCAAGCACAGCATGATTTGTAAAGGAATGATTTTTGTCTATCCAATCTGATAGGTCATTATGATTCAGTGACCAAGGAACTGGAGGAAAAAAATAATTGTAACATCATATACTTGGATTTCAGGAAGGCTTTTGATACTGTTGGACATAAGAAATTGCCCTACAAACGGGAGCAATGTGGCATTAAGGTAAAGTTACGGCTTTGGATGAAAGGATGGTTAAGCGGAAGAAGACAGAGAGTGGTTGTCAATGAGCACTGCTCTTCTTGCACTAATGTTATTGGTGGAGTCCCCCAGGGTTCTGTGTTGGGGCCATTGCTGTTTTCAATATTTATCAATGATAGTGACGAAAGTATATCAAGCTTAATATAGAAGTTTGCAGATGATACAAAGTGTGGCAGAGTGGTTAACAACAGTCATCAGGATTAGCTACTGCAACAAGATCTAGAAAAATTGGATCGATAGGTAGAGAAGTGGCAGTTGAAGTTCAACATTGAAAAATGAAAGTTACTGCATATGGTTAACAGAGAAACACAGAGAAACTTATCAACTGTGTGGTACTACGCTCAGGGTACTGAAGAATGATAAAGACTTGGTGGTAATTGTGCAGCCGGACATGAAATTTTCTGACTAGTGCAGACATGCTACCAGGAAGGCTCACAGGATTTTGTCACTGATATACAGAAACTTTTCTAGAAGGGATAAAAATGGTAATTATCCGTTTGTATAGGGCATGGTTAGGCCGCATCTTGAGGACTTGAGTATAGAGGTCTGGAGGCGCCATTTTAGGAAAGATGTAGATCTACTGGAACAGGTGCAGAGAAGGGCAACCAGACTGGCAAAGCAAACAAAACGGTGCTAATACCTAGAAAGGCTTCAGTGCTGCAAATTGCAGCTTCTCGAGACTAGTCACCTGCGGGGAGATCTGATTGATGTGTTGAAAGCTTTTAGTCAGCTGAATGTTAATGGCATTCTTCCACTTGCTGAGACTACACACATGAGAGGGCATAAATTCAAGTTGAGGAAGGTTGCAGAATACATGTGCAGAAGTTTGTTTTCAGTCAGAGGGCGGTTGATTGTTGAAACAAGCTTCCATCTATTGCTGTGAAAGAGGATGAGTTGAATAAATTCGAGGGCGAACTAGACAAATTCTTGGAAGGCATGGATGGGTGAGCTGTGTAGGTTTTTATTATTTTTATTTATTAATTTTTTTTGGCTGACGCTGTATAAGCTTGCTTTCTTGCATTATTTGCTCTTACTACTACTTTTAAGAAATTTCGTAATAAATGATCACAAATTTTAGAAATAAACTTGAAATATATATCTTATGTTTTTAACACCTGATTATTTATTAAGTACTTAAGCAAATACAGACAAATGATATGCGGTGTCTATTTGGACAATTCGGCGGCGTTCATACAAAGAAGTTTTAAATCACAGTTCGAATATTTTATTTTAAAAATTCCATTTTTATCAGTTTCTTTTAGTAATACACGATCCATCATTGCTGTACAATGAGATTTCAGCTTCGATTTACAGTTGGTCAAGTAACGGTGATCCTGAATATGACAGAGAGAGTTCGAAGAGACGCAATTTTCAGGAAGCCGTCGGTCAAAATGTGAAAAACGATTGGAGTCGGAAGGGCGTGGTGCCACAGTCTCCATTGACTATCAACATCAGTTCGGATAGATTGGTAAGGCAGACGTGAAAAATAAATCAATTTGATAGAGGTCTCTGTGGTGTAGGCTGATTGATGGTCATAGATAGCTACGTTCAGGCAGAAACTTTTCTTTTGTATGTACTGTACCTACAGAATGTTACAAACAAGAATTCTGTTTGATGACATTGTGAAAGAAGCTACTAACTATTTTAAAGAAGAGAACTATGCTCTATACAAAGTGCGGCCATAAAGAGTTACAAAGGCAGAGGAGTAAAATACATAAACAAAATTAAATTCGTAATTGAAGCCTCATACATTGGTTATTGCAGTAGGGAATGTGCATTATGCCATGGTAGCCTTGTTAGGCTGAAACAGAAAAGGACCCTACTCCATGCTGGAAATAAAGACAGAAATAAATTGAATAAAAACAGTATATGCATCGACCTATATGACGCTTTAATCAATAAAGTTATAATCCAGCTTGACTTTGGTATAATCTTCTTTATTGTTTTACGATATTCCAAACAATAAAGACATTGGAAACTGGTACTGAGCACCTTCCATGGGTTGAACGTTCAGAAGACTGACGATACCTGTTGACATTAGACTTGAATTTCTGTAGATTTTATAGTGTGCCCATGAAAGTATCTATAGAAAAGGGACTCAACAGAAAGAGAAACAGAACGTCCGTGAGACAGAGTGGAGAGATTTGTATAAGACGGGTTCTTAATTAACCTGACTGCCTTCTTTTGAATGGCGTGTAGAAGTCCGAAATAGGTTCTGGAGCACTATCCCTGATGTGTGAACAATATTCCATGGTAAGGCGGATTTTATGTGTCTACAGAGTGAGTAGTTGTTTGGAAGAAAAGTAAGGATGAGAGCGAAAGATAAAATCCAGTCTTTTTGGATTCAGTGGAAGCAATATTTATAATGCGCTTATGCCAAGAGAAATTAGAAGTCGGGATAATCCCTAATAGAGATATCTGATCTTGTTTAGAAATCTAATTGTCATCTAAGATAAGCTTAGGAGCAATGGAAACCTTTTTGCGAGACATACCAGGACTAATTTTTAGAAGGATTGAAACTAATTATCTATGTCCCATTGAGAATTACATGTAGATCACCATTTACGGAATTGGTGGTGGAAATTTGAGAAATTGAAGCTGTTTGTGCAGGGCAAGATTTCTGGAAAGTTTTCAGGGTTTCAAACGGTACGGTGGAATGCAATATGTTGTCATCAGAAAAACTATGGATAAGATTTGTAGTCAAAGGAAGACCGTCCTTAATATACAAGGGGAGAAAGAGTGGGAGAAAGAACTGAACCTTGAGGAACACATGTATTAGTGGAGAAGTTAGAAGACAGAAAGAAATCTATCACCATCCGCAGAGAGAGAGAGAGAGAGAGAGAGAGAGAGAGAGAGAGAGAGAGAGAGAGAGAGAGAGAGAGAGAGAGAGAGAGAGAGAGACTGGATTTGCAAAAGTATACAGAAATACGTAAGATGGAAGCGTGTTCAGAAGACCTGTATGCCGAGCACGATCAAATGCTTTAGAATTGTAAAGAAAAACTGCTTCAGTTTCACCAGATTCTTAAATTGAATTTGTTCATATTTGTACGATCTGTCTTTCGCTCCTAATTTTTAAACTAAGAAGAAGAGGACTTTGGCTATCTTTTGGAGAGCACTTTAAAAACTTGTTGGTGTGACAAATCCATAACTAGTCACTCAGTATATTTCTACATGCGTCTCTTCATTTGCAGTGTTTGGATTAGTCATCTCGTCATTAGCTCCACAAACACACCTCTGCAACTTCCATAACATCCACTGCTGGCTGTTACGTTACTTGATAAGAGCATTCCAAAATCATTTACTATTTCCAGAATTCCTTAAGCTGTCTCCACTGGACACCGTCGCAGCTGATTCTAAACAAAACTAATATTTTAGCCCTGGCTAAACTGCTTCCTGCCAGACTAGATTCGCTGGAAAAATCATCAGTCATCGAGCAGAAAAAGAAGAAGTCATAGGATCCGCAGACGAACCTATAAGGTTCAACCTTCAGCTGCGAAGTCTTCAAATTAACAGCAAGGCCCTCTGCAGTGAAAAACGTACAGAACTAACGTCCTGAAAGAAACGTACCAACTTATCTAGTATCGACCTCAGATAAACTCTCAAAAGGTGTGATTGCAATCCAATCACCGCAACAGGGGATCTGTGTTAAATGATCCCTGGTACTTTGCAAGCCGTTCCTGTTTTTCCTGTAAATGTTTCCAAATCCAAGGGAATGTTCGGATATGTTTGGGAATATTGTGTACTTAGTAAATTCTGTATTTCATCCACATTCTTTGCCGGTGCCTTAAAGATTAAATGGCGACATCTCGCAATAAACGCGGAGAAAGTATTTATTTGCATTTGCGCCTGGGAGGTCATGGGTGAGGGTTGCCATTTCTATAAACAGAGAGGAAGATAAATAGATACTGTAGAGCAGTTTCGCAATTCCATAGCACCGAAGGCACAGATCTGAAAGGAAAAAGAATCTTCAAACATGTTGCAATGTAATAAATCTCGTCGTGTGTCTCATACAAGTTTCACAATTTCTTGGTGCTGTAGCTACGAATATTTTATTGGCCGGAATCTTCCTCCGTGCCGCAGTCAACAGTTGCATCGTTAACGCTCTGCTGGATCGCGAACGCGTCTTTGGATTTTAGCGTTTTCTACGTGTAAAGGAAGGAAAATGAGTTTGGAGATAGGGCGAATCAGTGAGGCATGAACTTCTAAAATGGCAGCGACACAAAGAAGTGGAAACTCTTCCTGTAATCTGTCAACACCTTTGTGGGGGTGTTGGAGTAGAAATGACGGAGCGACACAGTTGGTCGAAGCAAAAGACGACGCGTTGTGCTGTCGTACAATAGCGTCCTGAAGTGACAGTTTGATGCTATCAATTGAATTAGAATAGCGAGCGCCGGAATGCTGCTAAGAGACAAATAGATGGAGAGAAAGATTGAGGATTTATCATAAGAACAGTCGTCCAGAAAGTTTTGAAAGTGCGTGCGTGCATTTTGGCGAAAGGATTATGTCCGATATCGATACGTTAACGCTCTTAGTTACCGGAACAGCAAGGCCTTGACCTTGGTTTGACTTTGTGCGTAGCAGAGTCAAAAGATGGTTCCTTGTTTTGAAATTGCTGCTACCGCTTTGCCTGACAGTGAAAGTATCAAACAGCTGTTGGGTCACAAGTAATCAGGTCTGTAGGAGGCTATTAAATTATATATACACTACCTAGACACTTTAATAGGATCCTGAGCTATGGGAATATATAATAATAAAGTTGATATTAGATATAAATCACGTATTACGTGAATATATACTAACTAGCCGAAATATTAGAAACCTTTTGCAGTTGGAGTCAATAGATAATTGAATTAAGCAAATGTAAAGCTGTCACACGTTATGATTACAAGTGTCTTAGTATCAGATAAATGCTGTACGCTTTCCTGGAGCTTCTTAATCGATCTGGTCATAGGGAAGACAGGGGGGGGGGGGTCTTTCCGATTTTCATAAAGGAGTTCGAGTACGTTTAGCAGGACCCACAGCTGAGAAAACAAAGGAAATCAGCGGTGTGTCGAAAGCAACCATCTCATAAGATACAATGAGTAGAAGACGGTAGGAGAATGCAGCCTTAAAAGGAAGAAATGCAGCAGAAATTTGGTACTTCATGACCGAGACCGTAGAATTAAGGTGAATTGTGTATCCGAATAGGAGCTACAGTGTGCAGCAAATGACTGCAAAGTTCAATTTAGACAAGGAAAGACCCATTTCCAAAAGAATTAAGCGGCAGAAGTTGAAGAATATGTTGTTTTGATAGTCATGTGCCAATTCGAAAGATTCGACAGGAGTAGTGCAGAAAGTAGGTATTCCACACACGCGTGTGTGGACACGCGGCTGGAAATAGTATAATGGTTTCGGGTATGTTTTATTCGTACGGACTGTTTTCGCGCATATCGTTAGAAGATCGTGTTACCTCCAGTGAATATCTTTCTGTCGTATCGAACTCACTTCAATCTTCAATGCTCCATTTTTACCCGGGTTTAGATGGATTCTTTCAAGACTACAACGTAACTATCCATCGTGCAAAAAATGTATCTGTTTAGTTCGAGGAACATTTCCGACGTTAAATCTGCCCACATAATTCACCAGATTTAGATCCATTTGCGAAGTTTTGGATTTGTTGGAGAGGTTAGTTCGACTTCGCAGATATCAAACTGCAGATCACAATACAGCAGCTGACGAATCACCAATTGAAGAATGGTCAAATCTGGAGTTAGGCTCCCTCAGACACTTATTGGAATCCATGGCACGACGTGCAGGTATGTAATTCGAACAAAAGGTGGCCCTAGTAGATACTGATAAAGGTTTGCGTGAGTGTATGATATTGACTGCGCTGACATGAACATGCTTAGAGACACTCAATATACCCAATGAGCTATGGGGATATGTGATGATACAGTTGATATTAGATATGGTTAGGTTGTTATAGGGTTTTAAGCGCATCAGCAGCTTAGACAATATTAATAAAAAATAAAAATGAGGTACGTTCTCTGGCCGATTTGCTGTTTTCTGCAAGAATAACCCAGTTTCCCGGATCCATCTATCTGTGTGTCCCTCCCCACGTAACAGTGGGATTTCCAGTGGACGGATTTTCATGAAATGTATTTGGGCTTGCAATATCCTGTGAACAGAGGAATGGTTGAGCGACAGAAGGTAGAGGTTAGTTATAAATGGACGCTGCTTTTCTTGGATTAATGTTATTATTGGAGTCTCCCAGAGTTCAGTTCTGGGTTCTTATTGTCGATATTGAAGAAGGCATATCAGGTTCGATGTCTAAGTTTGTAGATGATACAAAGATCGGCAGGGTGATTAATGACAGTAATCAAGGTAAACCACTGCAGCAAAATCTAGAAAAATTGGACGTGGACAAAAATATATTTGAAGTTAGGTGGTCTACTGAAGTTTAACATTGACAAATGCATATTGCACATCGGCAGAAATAATCACAGAATAGCATATCAATTGGGTGGTACCACACTCAAGGTGGTGGAGACACAAAAGATCCAGGGGGTATTTGTGCAGTTAGATATGAAGTTCTCTGAGCGGTGCAGACAGGCTGCTAGGACAGTTGACAGAGTTTTGTCAATGATATACTAGAATTTTTCCAGCAGTGACAAGGAGGTGATTATTACGTTGTATAAGGCATTTGAACAAGTTTAAATCACATTATCCATTTCATTTTATAATTATTAAATTATTATCGATATTTTTATAGACTTCATATAAAAAGTATAGATTTTTTATAATAATTAATTTAAGCAATAGACATCTTTTAAAAATAAATAATAAATTCAGTTATTCTCAATCTATTTTTTAATTCCATTTGGTCGAGGCCCCTTTTGTCATACCCTAAACGTCGGGATATTAACAGGTAGTCGATTCAAAGACACTTCTGCTCGCTTTATATAAATGTCATTGTAGCTGTCGAGCATAGCCTCTTTCTGTACATAGCTGTGAGCAAAGTGGATTTGACACTTTAGTGAATCGATCTCATATTGCGGGGGCACTCGCCACGAGTTTCCTTGGTATTGCACTACTCTAAATAAAACACACTGCTACAACGAAGCTGTGTCTTTTATTCATGTTATCTTATAGGTATATACAGAAAGAGGCTAAGCCTCACAGGTTTTCCATAAAATAAAATATGAATAAATATTTAATATCAAGAATATTTTAATGTTTTTATTAATAATATAAATGATGAAAACAAATGATATAACAGTTTTCATAAACAGTGTTCCGAACATCTTACACCTTCTGCAGCAGCGTGCATTGCTGGTACATAGTAGAATTGTTCCAGTACCACGTGTGATTTTCTCTACATGTGCACTGTACCATCGGGACGCATAGGACCTGACTTTCCTCCATTGTGTTTGTCAGCTGGTGTGAGACCTCCTGCTCGTTATACAGCGAAGAGATAGTGTCTCTTCTATTGAAAAACCATTCTCCTTTTAAGGAAGGTAGGGAGGAGCTTAAGCAAGAATTAACTGCATATTTTGGAGTGGGCCATTCGCAATTTAATAGAAGGTAATGACGATATCTAATCCCTGAATTTTGACTTTTTGGCTAGAAGACAATTGTGTTTCCTCTCAGTAAGATGATTACTGGGTGTTCAAGGGCCGATGAGCCATTTTGTTTCCTAAGGATGGAATATAATTTGTAATTTTGTAACAGGATGGACGAAGTGCAACAGATATATTTTAATAATGGCTAATACAAAATGTTAGATTGTTGCGGACTGTACTTAGAGGAATGCAAAGCTGGTTTTAGGACTAGTGGAAGTTTTCTGTGGAGATTATGTAACTGTGTCTTAAAAGTCCCGATCTTTTTAGCCTTTAAAGGATCCCTAGTTTGTAGGAATTTACCAGCTCTTTCTCCTTAAATCTAATCAGATAATTTATTAGGGAACTCCTGTAAGTAGCACAATAGTTATAGTCACAGTCCTTCCATACCATTGGAAAGCCTAGGTTCGAACGATTCAGTTGTGTTGTTTTTGAGTGCCTCTGGATTGCCATTTATCCGCGTTGAATTTTGGCAGATTGATATAAATAATTGGAAGCAGTGGCCTATGATTACACAGCATGCGCCAGGCTCTGATGCAAGTTTTTCAGTTTACCCTCAAGGCCATTTTTCCGTTTTTCTTTTGTTCCCACTGAACTTGGAACTTGCTCCAGAGGATGACACTCATCTGACCCTAAGTGATTTTGATTTAAGACTGTTCCTGCAGCCTAAGTTAAGGTTGCTTCTTGCACGTAAATTTCTTTATATTAGAAAGGACTGCTCGATGGCTTTCCTATGGCAACAGAAGCTCTAAACAGCTACAGAAAATGTGAACTATGTATTTTGGTATTTCTGAGCTATATAAGCCTCTACATTCAATACGTGTGAATCCCATTTTGATGCAGAGTGCCAATTTTGATAATTATCAATCCCTTATAGGTTTATAGTTCTATGCCAACCTTTACTTTCACTTATGTCACGCGTTAAATGGAAAGTATTGCTGTGTTTGTGTAAAGTCGACGTCTGATATGTCTCAGAAGAGCAGAGAAGATACAGAGCAGAAACAAACACGCGTGAGCCCTTCCGCGACTTAATTAGACATATAGATAGATATTTGCCTATACTTGACAGGATTAGTGCTCTGGTGTAATCCTAAAGCCTCATTACCATTCTTAATCATCGAGCATCCCTGTTTTGGTTGCCTACATCTGCTGTGATGCTACCTCCATCTTGAGCAAGGACATGACCCGTGTTACAACTAATCTCTGTAAAGTGATATTCGCTGTTGTCTCCGTGCACAGTTCAGTAGGTAAACAGACGTAATTACTGGACGTGTGAGATGAGGAAACATTGCGCGCATTTATAAGCACCCATCTGCATCCTCTCTATTGCTATACAAGATAAACTCTCAATTCCCTGCAGGAAAACTGCCTGCTATCTCGTACATAAAATGATAACACCAAATTACCCATGATGCAAAGCTGCAGCTGTGCATCATGGGTAATTTGTCCAACAATTACAAATCAATAAACGATTTAATTTTGATAATTAACAGCGGAAAGTAATAGAAGAAATATTTATCTGGAGTCAAAGGGCGTGTCATAGGTGAACTCAATGCAAAGAGTATTCGTTGATTGATAAAGAACAATACTTAAAATTTCTTATTAATTATCATCGAGTAGTATGTTAAAATAGGCTTATATTTCGAGGAAATTGATTTTGGTATTTCCTTAGATCTGCATGAGCTCAACAGATGGCAGCACAAGGTGATTATTTTAATGGTTTACAATAAAATTCACAATAAGATAATTATTAATAATATATTAATATTTTTAATAATTTTCGATGTTGTTTTATTAAAATTATAGAATTATTTATTATAAATATTAAAATAAATTCACCAATAATTGTTTAATTTATTTTATGTTTAATCCTACTTTGATTTAATACACCATAAGCCAACTTATATAGAATTAAGGAGGTGTTAATGCATCCTTCGAATGCCATAATCGGTGGTTAATGCATCTTTCGGATGACTCCTGGAGTCATTCGAAGGATGCATTTATGCGATGGTTGTAAAAGAAATTTATCCTTAACTACTTCTTTGAATCCTGAATGGCGCCACCGCTAAATTTTTGTAGACATTTATTTGAAATTATCATTAAAACGAAAATGTGGATCATAAAACAGGTGAAGGAAATTTGAAATCCTACTTAAGCCGAATATAATTTCAGTTGGCGGTTCGGTAGATAGCTTTTAAGAGCGTGCGCGAGATAAATGTTAAGATGAGCTAAAAGGAAAGAAGCTTTTTCGAAGTGTAAAAACTTTAGAATTTTATGGTCGCTGAAGGAATGCGATTTACGTAGCTATAAAACTACTGGTTTGGAACTTTGAGGGCGAACATCCTTCGGCGGACTCATTTAATGAAATACGGAGCGGCTCACACTTTTTAACACAACTTTCCGCCATAAGTCACGCGCGAGATGTTTGCAGAGGCAAGCGGACGGATTTTTGGGTCTTTTATGGCTGTTTCCGTATTCGGTTTGTTTGGAAGATGCTAAATAGTTTCTGGACGTGGTGACGGTTTCGAGGAGTTCTAATCTTTCATTGTTAGGGGAAGGAAAGAGAAAAATGCAACACGTGATCGAAAGAGCAAATGAGGTTTTTCTTTCTTTCGCTCTCAGAAGGGCAGAGAGAAAATCGGGCGGCTAAATAACGCTCGTAGGTATCTGACATCACCCGACGTTTCATTTGGCCTTGGAAAGACGTCATCAGCTGTGACTGCAATCTCTGCACACGAAGTAATGAATAGAATGTAATGATTATAAAAGATCTTGTTTATCTCCGAATGGCTGTGAGAATTTATGTGGCATGTAAAATTATGCAAATTTCTAAGGAGATTGTGGACGAAATGTTAGATGGGATGGATATTAACGAGTAGTCGTTTTTGAGGCAACGTCGAGCAGAAAATCTTCATTAAGGTTCTGATTGTAAATATTGCAGTTTTTAAAGGGAACGGGAATTTAGATAGGGGTTGCCATGGAAACATAATGAAGAGACGTGATATGGAGGGAAAGGGGGATTCGAATAAAAATAGAAAAAAAAAGTTATTTTAACGTTTCGCTGGCGAGAAATCAGCCGAGTTCTTCCCTTCAGCAGCTGGAGGGCGAATCTGTAGTAGTGTTACCCAAGCATTGTACAATGTGTCCAGTAATGCCCGCACATTGTCAGATGAATTGACGTATCATCGAATGTCCTTTTAGGTCCCAAACATGCTGAATATTATTATTATTAAAATCAGTTTATTTCCCAAGAAACCTTGGGTCACCCCGGGACGGCACTGTGCCAGAAGGGTCATCAATAGGATCTCAGATCTGTGCCAGAAGGTATATAAGGTATAAGGTATAAGGTATGTTAGTGTCTAACGGCTCCTGGGATTTCTCCCATCTCCGCGGGTGTACATTGTATCGGGGCCAGAGATTTGAAGTGTGTGGGGGTCATGTGCTGTATATTGTGTTGTGCCCTTTGTTCCTCCGGTCTATTAGCCGCCGAGCCCCTAGTGGGACCCGACGTTACCACACCATGCCACGGGGAGGCTGACCGGGTATACCACTGTAGCTAGAGTACTCTGGCGGGTCCTGCCACCTACTTTCCTGGGATTTCAGTGGCTAGGACCAGATTTAAGAATGAGATGATCGCTGTTTCTTGAGCAACGGTTGTAATTTTAACAGAGCGTAGGGTTGTTCGCTGATAACTTGTTCCAGGGCCAAATAGGTCGGGCAGTAATTTTGATGTTTTTAGATTTAGACCTGTGGGGGCATGAGTGTGTGTGTATATAAAAATATATATACACACACACCCACACACACCCACACACAAATATATATATATATATATAAACTAAAAAAAAAAAAAAAAAAAAAAAAACGTTGTGCAAGAGAAAAGTAAGGGAGGAAGGCAAAAAGACTGGAGGGTAGGATCTCAGATCGGATGAATTAGGGGACCGTGGTTGGACAAAGAATTCACTGACATGTCTCTAAAACCAGTTAAAACCGCACCATCTACTATGGTGCAGTGTCTTGCTGATAAGCGTTGTCTTGATATGCTGTCATCATGATGGGTGTACTTGGTGGTGACGATATGCAAGTTAGACGTCCCCATTGAGCCGTTGATTAGCGGTGATCAGAGGACTCAGGGCATGCCACGAAATTACCACAACACTACCGCCTCTAGCCTGCGGAACACCAACAGTGCATCCAGGTGCTATGGCCTCACGTTGCTTTCTCCAAATGTCGATATATTCATCAGCATGATAGAGTTGGAAACGGAATTCATCACACTAGGCGACATGGACATGTGGACATGTATGTGTAAAGGGCGGCACCTGGAACGTCTGTTCAACGGCGACAGTAGAAATCTATCTGGCGACAGATTTCTACTGTCGGTTGGTGCTGATGCGTCCATGCAAGGGATCACTTTGTTGTGAGGATGGGTACCTTAATGGCCGTCGACCGCCACAGGCTATACGAGCTAATGTTCTGTAGACTCGTGACACCATAAAGTAAGGTAGATTCATGTCACCATAGAACGGGAGCACTCAAACATGTTGGCTGTTGTTGAGATACTTACACTTTGGAAAGATTCGAAAGTGAAATTATTATTAATTAAAATCCGTTTATTAAAATAGCAAGTGTTTGCTTTCACCCCTTATACACAGCCGACCGGCTAGAAGGGCTAGCCGGTCGGCTGTGTATGGAATGAACTTGGAATGATTGCGAGAGCAATCATTCCAAGTTCGAAGTCTGAAAAATCTCGACATCGACCCATTCTTCCTCGCAGACACTCAAAAACTGATCACCATGTGTCCGAATTACAATCTTATATCAACCGTTCCCTAACTTTGAGCCTTCATCAGCGTCACAGACAACTCTATTCGTGCACAAGGAGATATTGCTACTGTAAAGCGAACTCAGTGTGGATATATACATTTCTTTATCGCTTCTATTTATTTTATTTTTATCATTTTATTGCTGAGTTAGTCCCTATAGGAGTGCTAAACGGCTCCGACAGGACTTTTCATTCATCAAAACAGGAAAAAGAGCCCACACAACACATGCAATTTACAGACACAATACGCTGACGCCTCTTGGCCTTAGTTCCTTTGGCAAAAACAACAACCGCAATCTGTTTATCATTATAGTGACTTAGCTATTTGACACCATGTTGGGTTCGAGTCCCGTCACGGATCAGATGAAGTTTTGACGATCTTTTCGCTCATTTTTCAGTTGGCCGGTCTGAAGCCGAGGAGCGAGATTTCCCAATGAATTATTTCGAATATTTTTGTTCTCATAAACAGCGCTTGAGCCCAATAATTGCTTATTAAATTTCCTTTTGATATTAAAAATAAAATACTCCTATTTGTCTCCTCGTTCTCTTGATGTTGACAGCAAAGGGCGTTTGTTGGGAAGTCCTTGGGAGGTAGGGGTTAAGAAGCGAAAGTGAAGATCGATAATGTCAACCTGTGGTATGAGCTTTTCTAGAAATCTCTTGTGGTCAATAAAACAAAAAAAAAGTGGGATCTTCCTCTGTGGTCTTTTGTCACGTGATCAATATGTTACAGGTGATTGATCACATCTTTAATGTTGATTGCCTGCTATGACAAAGTAATCGTTATAAATTTAGCCCTGCTTAGTCTTTGGGAATTGGTTGTGATAGATGACGCCATGATGATAAATTAAATGCGATAGCGAGTCCCGGTGATAAACGAGTGAGAAGAACTTTAAATTGCCACAGTACGTGCTTTAAAAACTTCCTATCAATTTTTCTTTCTTCCTTTGCTTCTTTCTTTTTTGGCTATTCATATTTCTTGATTGCAACTTTTCCACGTTCAAAATAATTTAACCACACGCATCTAAGAATAAATGCAACAGATGAATCCTGTCTTCTCAAACATTTATACTTAATTAGAACTGATTTTATTTAAATAATTATACATATATAGAAATAAAGTATTAACACTTTAAATACTCCAAAATATTAAAAATGATTAATTTATTACTTTTATTATATCATAAATACATAGTTTTATTATTACTGTATTATTGTTTCCTGTAAATCTTCAGAACCTTCAACATGTCGGAAATCAGCTAATAAACTATCTTCACTGGCCAGAAAATTAAAAAAATATATATTTAATATCTAGTAGGGTCACCTTTTTGCCCGAATTACAGCCCGTACACATCGTGGCTTGGTTTCCTTCGTGTCTGAGCAGTCTTGCGCCAGACTTCACCGTTCTTCCATCACGATTTTTGTCAGCTGCTTTTGTCGGCTACCAATCTTATGATTGGTAGAGAACTGCGAAGCCGGATTGCCCTTCCAACAACAGAATATTCCCCATGTCGTAAAACCACTTCCACCAGCTCGAGTGGTGGACACGAGACACTCCGGATGAATGGCCTCAAGAGGTTCACGCCACGCTTTCACCCAACGATTGGTGGAAAAAAGTGTAATTCAGGACTGGTCTGACCACATAATCCTTTCCACCGTTCCACAGTCCAGTCTTTGCGTTAGCAACCCAAGTGTTGTCGAATCTTTCGATTTTTTACAGAAAGAAGTTGCTTTGGTATAGTTCGGTTAGCAGTAGGTCTGTCTTTGCCTAAATTGGATTTTTAAGTTATTTGGTGCACACTTAGATCTTCTATTTTGATGCACAGGTCACTTTAAATAACTGCAGTCTCCTTTCGTCTTTCACTCATTATCTACACCTTTAAGATGGTTCCTTTCCATATATCCCAGTATTTTCTTTTTTCCTCATTTTTGGATCCTGCTAAACGTGCTCCAACAATGACACCTTTCTGAAAACTGGAAAGATCGCCTGACTTTCCCAATACCAGACCGACTAAGAAACCTTGGGAAATAGTACAATATTTATCTGAAATCGAGGAACTATTGATCATACCAAGTGACAACTTACATTTGAATCATCATCATCAGCCATTTTCAATCCACTGCAGGATGAAGGCCTCTCCAGCAACTTTCCAGTTCCTTCTGTTTTGTGTAATGGCCATCCATTTACTACTCACAAAACCGTGAATTTCATCTGTCCATCTCGGTCGTTGTCTTCCAGGTTTTCTTCAAGCTCCTCTTGGGTACCATTCAGTTATTTTCTATGTCCATCTGTCATTATGTCTTTGAGGTATGTGTCCTGCCCAAGACCATTTTAGTTCTTTAGTTTTGATAAGAATGTCCTGTACTTGAGTTTGCTGCCTAATCCATGTGTTTCTCTTCTTATCTAACAGTCTGATTCCCAATATGATTCGTTCCATTCTTCGCTGTGTAGTTCTTAGCTTCTCTTCCATTGTTTTGGTGAGTGCCCAAGTTTCACTTCCATAAGTCATGGTGGGGAGTATACATTGGTTCATTATTTTACGTTTAAGACAAACTGGGATATTGCTCTTCAGTATGTGACTATATTTCCTGAATGCTATCCATCCAAAATTTATTCTTCTCTTGACTTCCAGTCATTTATCATTATTACAGCTAATAACTTGTCCCAGATAAGTATATGACTCCACCTTTTCAATTACTGCTCCTTCAATCATTATTTCCCTTTCCGTGGCATACTTGTTCATTATTACTTTTGTTTTAGCCATATTCATCTTTAGTCCAAAATCCTTACTAACTGTGCATAACTGATTAAGATTTTCCTCTAATTCTTTGGGATTGTGGCTTATGACCACAACGTCATCTGCAAATTGTAAATGGTTTAGGTACTCTCCGTTCACATTGACTCCTTTCTGCGACCAGTCTAATCTTCTGAAAGCTTCCTCAAGAGCAGCAGTAAATAGCTTCGGAGATATTGTGTCTCCTTGTCGAACTCCTTTCTCCATTTTAAATTTCCTACTGTCTTTGTCTAGTCTAATAAAGGAGGTAGTGTTCTGATATATTTTCTTCGAAATCATAATATATGGGGTATCTATGCCTTGTCTTTCCAGTGTCCGAAACATTGCCTTATGCTGTATGGAGTCAAATGCCTTTTCATAACGCACAAAGGCCAGGCATAATGGTGTTTTATATTCATTTGCTTTCTCCATTAGCTGTGATATTATGTGAAGTTACATTTGCATACCTTACCTTTAATCATCTGTTGACGTCAACTGCAAAAGGTTTCTAATTTTTTGGACAGTGAGTGTACTTCGTGAGCATAAACTTCTATTCGATGTCAGACTCTGAGATTCTTATAAATACTCTGGATGCAGATTGCTGATTTATGGTAATTTTTTTTTTTAATATCAGTCAGGTTAGCACGTCATCTTACGCCATTTTGAAATAGTATTTACAATTGAACTTTTAATGTTTTTGGGTGATCTTGTTACTGTTTTGTTTTTTAGGAGCATTAGCAACTAAGGCCACATTGCTCCGTGAATATGCACCGTTTGAACTTACGGTGGTCATTCTCTGACCTTTCCGCATCCTAAGTATTTGGTGGTGATGGGCTCGAACCCCGGTCTAATCAAGAAGCGTGTGCTACGCACTGCTGCTCCTTCCCACCTGGCTACGGAGGTGCCTTTGGGTGATCTAGATCCAAAGTAATGAATATGAAAGTTATGAAGTTATGAACTGAAAATAAAAAACAACAAACACTCTCTTTTAACTCTTCAAGAAAGATAGCAACTACACCCCATTCACCAATATTGTATAATTCTATACTATAATATTTTCTAAATTATATAAATAATAGTTACGTACAAGGAAGACTCCATCTTGTAAAATGGACTACTCTAGCGCTCCCTATCGGAATGCTTTTACAGCCAAAAATAAATTGTATTGGATAAAACATTGTCGCACAGGATTTCCGTTGAACATTATAGTTCTGAAAATATTGTGTTTTCATAATACACTAGTATTCGAAAATATATTTTAATTTTCAAATATATTAAGAATTTAATAACACTGCTTTTATTGTCAAATGTTCGCCAAATCTCAATGCAAATTTATAAGAAATTTTTACTGAAAGGGAAGGTCGTGAAGTGACATCTTTAATGCATCGAATGGAGTTTAGAATGGGGATGGTAATTGACAGAGAATTCCAGTGGGTGGAGTCCCATACTTCAGAATTGTGCCAGAGCACATCTCATGGTTTGATGTGCAGGCGAAACAATCACGTGACTGTATGCCTGTCTTTTGATGGTCTATCGTTCAGAAATGTCAAGACAGCATTTTCTGTATTGGAAAAGTGTATTGACAAGTGCATCTCACACTTCGACTGACTGCCACAATCAACTTGTGCTGATGTTTCTCACAGCGAGATCCTGGCAGTTCGACTAGCTAAGAAAACAGGAAAAGAAATGCAACGATCTTATTGCAAAAGGCATACTTAGGCGTGTATGTATGAAGAAAAAAGTCCCCTCAGTGCACTTCCTGTAATCGTTGGGATACGAAAGAGAATACGTGATGTAATTTTCTCTAATATTACTCATAAGCGATTCGCAGTTTGCGTGGTCACACACCCAAACAGCTCTGTCTCCAGTCGATCACACACTGACACGAACAATCTTGTACTTGTCAGGACCACCAACAAAATGTACCCGACTAGCTAGATGAGCGACCTGCCAACCTCGGCTGACTTTGATAAACGAGGTCAAAGAGTGCTACCAAAAAATCCCTCCACATGGTACCATCCATCACACTAAACAGATGAGCATTCAGGAGTCACACACCAAGATGGAGAAGCACACAAATTCTCAATAGCTGGGCTTGAAAGACAGTAATAAAACTGTTCGCTGTTTTAAGCGAAGTGGGCTGATTTTGACTCGAGTTTCCTTTGTTCATTCATGAGAAAATTCAGACGCTTTCTTTAAACGGGGAGAGTATGAACGTATTGATTTTGTAAATTATTTTCTCTGATGTTATGTCCATTAACTATTGCTAACTGTAATCACTCCTTTGCAGCTGAAATTACGTGGAAATTAAGAAGCATAACATTGTTCTCTAGTAGCTGGGAGATGCCAGAACGAAGACTATCTAAATATTTTTCACACTACTGTAAAGTTATTTCCCACTTGCGCGCGTGTGATTAAAATTAGGCGAATTTTGAATAAAATGAAATGGGTTAATCTTACGAAGATTCAGTATGGGTGTTATGTAACCACAGCAATATATACCAACCTTTCTTGACACAATTTCTTTCTCAGGTTTGCATCCAGTAATACTCAAGTATTGTCTACTAAAGTAATGAATCCAATGTCAGGAATTCAAGTTTATATTTACGCACCCTGATCAACTAGGTGTTTTTAACCTGTTGACTACGTCTCAATCTTAAAAGTGACAAGAGGAATTTTAGACCATGTAACAAAACAATCCTCGTTTCCTGGGATAATGTGGGCATGGGATTGAGCTGAAGAACAAGCATTTACAGTTCATCCACAGTTGCCTAATGGGATTGAAATCTAAGGATTGGGCCAGCCACTACAGATTCTGGAAGTGTTCTATGTGTTCCTAGATCCACTCTTGCACACATTGGACACTGTGGATGGTTGCTCTGAAGATTGGAAAATTCTTCCTATCCATAAGGATAAAATTACAAAATTGTTGTGTGATCATGGCGGTTTTCTGTCAGTTTTTCCACTCGTTAATGATTAAAATATGCATTTGTAAGATAATCCAGTAGTTTTACTCCCGATTAATTAGCAAATGTTTTTACGTTTGTTATTAATCAGGAGCTGATAATTATACATCTTTAGAAGCCCTTAAGATCCTGTCTCTTCCCTGTTTCCGGTGAACAGATTTTACGCACTGTTGTGTAGACATTCAGTTAGCTTTATGTTAGTAACACCTACCTAGTACTTCGTTGGGTCACTTTTTTCACGTGATACAACTAGTAGACATCTTGGCACGGACTCCACAAGGTCTTATGGAGTGTCCTATGGTAGTGTACAAGTTCAGTATGCCCTCCTTTTGTTAGAAGAATGGTCGTATCATTGATTGTCCCTTTCCAATAGGTCCCAAACATGCTCAGTTCGGATGATATCGGCTGAATTTCGCTGCTATAGGAGAACAGAGAATTCATTATCATGTTTCTGAAACCAGTTAGCAACTTGCTTGGCGCGTTGTCTCTTTGATAGACACAGGAGTTGTCTCAATATACTCTCATCATGAAGATTTGTTATTTGGTCTTCGACAATAGAAACGTGGGCGTTCCAACTGAGCGGTTGATTAATTGTGATTAGAAGACCCAAGGAATGCCTCAAAAACGGTCCCCAATACATAACAACACCACCTCCAGCCTTCCGAACATTAACAGTGCTCGAGGTGTCATGACCTCATGTTTCTTTCTCAAAATACGGATATGCCCATCACTGCGAGAGTTATTATTATTATTTAAAATTAGTTTATTTCCCTAAGAAACCTTGGGTCACCCCGGGAGGGCACTGTGCCAGAAGGGTGTGAATATTTACAGACTAAGGTGCGAGGAACATATGTACAATATACAAGAGTACATGCGTGTTCGACCTGAACAATTCACAGGATTAAATATACAATTGCATGGAGACAAAACAAAGTCTTTGTTAAATGCAAATAGGCAAGTATATAAAAAAAAAGCAGTCAGTCATGTCCAGGAGCAGGTGAAAATCATAGATTCATTATCTGGTAGCAGTTCTTGAGGATTTCGTTTCTGTAGAGCTTGTCTTCACGGAACCTGTCAGGGTGGATCCTAAATTTATTGAAGATCCGAAGACAGTTGGCTGGAAACATGTCCCTCAGGGAATCGATGCTCGACAGCGTAAGATGCAGAGGAAGACAGGAGTCAGGGTGCTCCCCTCTTGCACTCTTCGGGGTAGAGATTAATGTGGATACCGATGGAGCATCAATTCGCCTCGTTATAAGCTGTGCAAGCGTGAGGACATTTCTTGTCATAATGATTTGTCTCCAGGAAGTGGGGCAAAGATTTGCTTGTAGGATGATCTGGAGATAGTTAGAGGGTAGCCTACCACCCTGTTCATCCATCCGAGCAACCAGTACTCTAAACTGAGATACTTGTGAAGGTATGAGGTAGGGGCAGATGACCAAATTTCTGATGCATAGAGACGGATCGGCGTAATGCAACTCAGGATGTGCCGAACAAGCAGCGATTGCTGATGCACATCAACTAGCTCCTGACGCACTGCTCAAAGAGCCGCGTACGTCTTCTGCCTCATCCTGACAAAGTGAGGTTGAAAGGTGAGCCCAACATCCCAGGCGAGACCAAGGTCAGTAAGTAAAGTGTAAAGTGTGTTCGTGTCAAACGGCACCAGGGGTTCCCTCCATCTCCGCGTGGTTTTCTTTGTGGGTGTAACAGATCACTGTAAAGGCCAGAGATTTAAAAGTGTATGGGATTTGGAAGTATTGTGTTGTGTATCGTTGTTCCTCTGGCCATTTAGCCGCTAGACCCCTGCTGGGGTCCAACGTTGCCCACACTCAGCCCCGTGGAGGCAGACCAGGTACACCAGCATTATAGTTATTTACTCTGGCATTTTTTTTTAGGCCCTAGCCACTGAAATCTCAGTGGCTAGGGCCTAAAAAAAATAATAATAACAATAACGCGATTTTAAGGGGTGGTTCGCTAATGAGGTTAAATTTCGGAATTGATGTGGGATTTGGCTATTATAATTTGGAAGTTTTTATAAGTTTTTGTCGTGTGGGGCGTATAGAGATGTATAGAGAAAGTGGGGGGAAGACAGAAGTATGGGGCCAATAGGGAAGACGACCCCAGATGTCAGTGTGACATGCCCATGCCGCACCAGAAGAAGTAAACGGGGGAACCGCGGGAGGGGATGGGACCGTCTCCTCCTCCTCCCGCCAGGATGGGGAGAGAAAGTGGGCCAGATAGGTGTCCAACCGAGATCGCCAAAAGGCGAGGCGGCAACGTAGCTGCGGTCACAGTCGTTGGTTTTGGTTGTCCAGTTCAGAATCACTTCAGGTGGGTTACTGCGGTCACAGTCATGGTTTTTGGATGTCCAGTTCAGTGTCACTTCAGGTAGGTCACAGTCTTGGTTCAGTGTCTCACTAGTCTCGTGTTCGTCTTATGGGGTCACGGAGAGGAGTGATAACTAGTCAGTTTGTAGTACTGCTCTGATGTCAATTCAGGTAGTCATATTCGTTGAGAGCATCAGTCCTGGCCTTTTGCACCAGGTCCTGAATGGAAAGAAATCTTTGTTGGTAATTTCCTCTGATCGGTTGTAGTCATGTGGTATGTCCATACAGTAGTGTTGATTGTCTCCTCCTTGGTTGGTTTCAATGGTGTTCTTCTATTCGGATGTTTCCGTATTAGTTGTTGCGGATAGCGATTTCTGTTCTCCGTCTGTTAAAGATGTCCTGAGCATAGCGGCTGAAAGCGGTGTACTCGTCTTCCGAATCCAGGAGGTGATGCTCGTTGTCTTTTGATACGAAATTTATTCTGGTGATGACTAGAAGCTTGTTGGTTGATGTCATGAATCTGATTATTATGATCTTGATTATGATTAAGTTGGAAACGAGATTCATCAGACCAGGCGACAGATTTCCACATGTCGGTGGTGCAGTGTTGGTGCTGACATGCCCATGGAAGGGCTCAATATGTTGTGTCTCGCAGTGGTCATGGATACCCGTGACGGCCTTCAACTGCCATAGCCTATACGAACTAATGTCCGTCACATGTGAATATCGGTCTTGCAGCTCCTAAGCTGTGCTGGGTGGTTAGTTGAGCCACTGTGCTGCTTCGTTGCTGTGTTACGAGACACACGACGATCACTACGGGCGTCGACCATGCGTGGCTGCCCGCGTATGACCTTTGTCTAATTGTTCAACTGATGTCGAGCTAGTCAAGAAAGATTCTTTGGTGTCACGAGTCTTTCTTGACTAGCTCGACATCAGTTGAACAATTAGACAAAGGTCATACGCGGGAGCACCTGCAAGTCTTGTCCTCAACAGTCATTCCACATTCGAAGTCAGAAAAATCTTGACACCGACCAATTCCTCCTCTTATATCAGCCATTGCCGACGTTGAGCCATCACCAGCGTCACAGACCAGTCCATTCCTACAAAAGAGGGCTGCTGTTAACACAAATTGAACTCAGTGTAATCCAAACCGCTACGATCGTAATAAAGTGTTCAGACTGTACACAAATACACTACTGTAACCTGTGGATTATTTTAAAACAACCTAATGGTGCCATAAATACATTCCACTATATTTTCAGCAAACGTCCTGTTGACCAGAGTCACGATCATCAACAACTATAAAGAATTTCTAAACAGTTTCGGGTATCCATTGGTACACACTTCACATTTGAATAATTTACGTTAAATGGTAAGTTGCGAGTCATCTAGCAAAGCTTTTAAAGGAAGGAAAAAAAGTTCGTCCCTTGAATCAAATTCTGTATTAGTCTCCTGGAAAATAAAACTTGGAAGCGTTTCAAAGGTAACGCAGCGTTAAGAAGTCCATTTTCACGACATAAATTCGATACTTGACGGATATTTTTAGACACTCGCACGAACAGAGCTCCCAGGTGCGGAGAAAATAGATGTTAATCCATGCAATTTGCCTTTCTGGTTTCTTCGAAGAATTTATTCGTGCAGAAAATCGCCGGTAATGAGAATTTAACGATCAAAATTACATCGGTTTGGCAGCTACGAATACACTAATAGATACGTAACAGGACTGCGTAGACTGACGCAATTTTTCGACTTTTTATTCCAACTTTTCATATTTTTCTTTTTAATCTTATGCAAGGTGACTGTTCTCTAAAGTAAGACGTTATTTTTCTCCTTATTTTCGATCGATGTTTACTCCGATCGTGTACCTCATTTGATGGAAACAAGGAAAAGAGACTTCCTGTGACTTTGACTCCGGTTAGATGCTCATCTACATCTCATCCCTGCTCTGAAAGCCAACCAGACACGTCATCTCTCCTTTCATCCACCAAACCATTCGAAACTTTGATAGAAGTTTCTTTAGAGAATTTTTCTTTGTGTCCACTCACTCTGTATCTCCCCAAGCACGCGCTTCGCGAAGTCCTCTGAGATTCAATATCGACAGAAACACGATTCTTCAGAGATCTTTTTTTTTTTGCTCTTTGTTCCCTCTTTCGGTTTGCGGTGGAAAGTAGCACGAACTCTTCAACTGTCCTTCCCTACGTCCTCAGAAATGTATAATTAACAAATAACCCCAATATTTTGACATTTCTGACGTCGTGCGCTGTTTTATAAAGAGTGCAGTTCTTTTGGCTTCTTTCGACATTTTGTTTTTCTGTTGAGGAGGAAGAAAATGTATTTTCCAAATATTCTCCTGTTCCGCTGTCTGCCATGATAGATTGCTAAAGTTTGCGAGTGTTCACAGAGCAGTAAGAAGAATCGTGATTAATGCAGCATTGTAAGTTAAATCCAAAGAAAAACGGTTGTTTTGCTACTTTTACAGAATTCGCTGTAATTGATGAGCTTTTAGGACAAGATTGCGATACCCCGCCGAAATATATCGCACTGTACCTGTTGTAGTTGATCAAGCAATGAAAACAGATGACTGAAACTTGTTGTGTGACTTGGTGAAGAGGGGATGATAAGCTGTTATTTATTGTGTACATTCGTTTCCTTGACAACAGACCGTGCACAACCTTCCTTGAAAATGTATTACACCAATTACTGAGAGTCAGAGAATTCTTTGGCTCAATACTTCCTTGTAATTTATGCTCCCATCGAAAAATTTGATTATTCTCGCAGTTCTTTTTCTTGTTCGCTTTTATTTATACAGGGTGTTACAAAAAAGTCCGTTGCCACACTTATTTTCTCTTTATTACTTTCATATTTTCATTAGATGTTCGATAGATGTTCCCTCCTTAGTTTTCTATGCATCCTCTAAGTTAAGAGTTCCTTTTTGAAGTGTTAACTAATTTTTTTGCAACCTCCTCATAAAAATAAAATTAGGGATGACCTTACGATCGTCGAGGAGTCCTCATGACATGTTTGTCTTATCAGTTCATCAAAAGAAGTGTCGAAATTTTCTATTTCAACATTATACTACGTGCAAAATGTAAAAATTTTTATAAATTTTTCTGTATAAATGTACATCATGTCATAATGTACATGTATGGCATCAAACTCTATGCCGCGACTGAGAATCAACTCCAACAGCTACTCTGGATCACCGAAAGGTTCAGCACTGACATCAGAATGCAATTTTGAGTAGACAAATGCAAGATCCACGGATTTCATCAGGGAAAACCAGTCGGATGAAATTACGAGATGAAGACTGGTAAATATATTGAAGCCATGACAGAGGGAGAGATCTACAAGCACTTGGAGGTGATGCAAGCTGAACATCAAGAAGACAAGCAGATCAAGGCACGTCTAATCGAGAAATAGCATCACACATTCAGAAGCCTGCTAAATCACAGCTAAACGGAAGGAACATATTTGAAGCCGTAGTCACGAGTTTGGGGAAATCACAAGGACCAGGACAATGATCAGAAAAAGCCACCAACACCATCCCGAGGGAGGGGGTTTGGCAGATCTCATCGAACAACAGAACAAAGCGAATAAAAACCTAAAGGATTACTTCTAGAGAAAAAAAAAAGTGCGAATGTACTAGCCATAAGGAAGATAGACAAACGGCTCACACTGCCTAACCTCACACGGAGATCCACCCATTCAGACGAAAGAAACGAAGACAGAAAAATGGACAAAGAACGCACTCATGCAGGCACTACAATGATCGAGATTACATAGATAAGGTGACTTCGAAAGCACGGCTCAAAACGGGGACGGTCTTTCCCGAGACCGAAGCATTTATGCTCGCCATCCAAGGCCAGAAAAATCAAAACCAGGAGCGTCGTCGCCAAGGATCCCGGAGTGACATAAGAACGGAGAAGCTGATCCCACACAACAGACCGGACATAACCCTCACTGACAAGAAGAAAAAGGCTACCTCGTAATCGAAACACTGTACGAGACTAAGAGGAAGTTTAGTCTCGAATTCCATCCCCGCACAGTGTCAACCACCGGCATGGTGCTGTTGTTGTTGTTGTTGGTATTGGGCTTAACGACATAAGGGCTACTGAGGCCAAATGTGTCTGTTCATTGTTTATTTACAGGTAACATATAGCTATAGATGTTAAATTATATGCTCCTGTACAGGTCAATATATTTTAGGTTTATCAAAGTTCCCGGCATGATGCCAAAGAGTCTCCATAGAACCTAGCAGCAATAGGCTCCTCGAGTACACCAGCAAGGAACTCCGAAAAGGCGCGTGAACGCCTATGTGATAGTCACACAGTTCTTCGATCAGTAATAATAACTACATAAACCACCCCACGCACCTGGTACCAATATTCGTCGTGGGATTAAAAACCCATAAGGGGAAGAAAGAAATAATAATTATAACCGCTGACTGGCCCATTTCAATTTTTTTGAGTAATTGAATATCAGAAGGAACCAATGCTGTCTACCTATCATAAGAATCTCTAGAACAAACGGATGTATTCTGAACTTTACAACCCCATAACAATGGATGGAAAAAGGGAGCAGTCGCGCTCTGGCTCATTTTATTTTACAGGACCCGTATAAATTGTAATCTTGCCCATTATTGCATATTTTGTATAGTTTAAAGCTAGTGGAATGGCAATTAAGGTCGCAGATGTTGGAGGAGTTGTGAATTTCTCGCCCTAATCCAGAGTTCGTCCCAAAGATATCCTTATGCGGTGAAGCTGATCACGATAGGCCCAGTTTTGCAGCAGCGTAAATACCAAGCAGGTGTCCAAAATTTCTGTCAGCTTCAGTAGAAGTTCAGTGGAAAATCCCTTGCGATTGACAGAAATTTCCGAGAATTTTCCAAACCGCAAAGTCGACTGCCAAATCTGATAATTGTGTATCTTCGACCGATGGAACCTCTCTCTGTTGTTCCAGAGTTTGCAAATAACCAACAAAATTTTCTTAGAGAGAGAAAGAGAGAAGTGAAAAAGCAAACGCCCATGTGATCAATACTTGTAGGTTTTCTCCAGAGAATCCACCTTTCCAATTGCGACATCCTGTCCAAGTCATTAGCCTTTCTTTTACCAATTATCGCCAGAAACAAACGGATCAGCCACTTCATGGTCGTTAGGTGGGGAATGGGCAAGCCAACTGTAACAGGAAGTAAAAGAAAGTTGTTGTCTGTTTAAACCTCTGCACTTATGACTCTAGAACAAAATGATTGATCTTCATACTTGAGAACTTGAGTTTGTCTGGTATTCAACAATTATAAGTTTAAACAAACTTCACTAGAAATGTATTCATTTTAAATTATATATTAATTTATATTATTAAAATTATTTATTTATTTTATATTAAGATAATAAACACCTTTATTGTATTATTGTCTACTGGATCGTTGCAATTTGATTCAGCTACCACTTTTAATATAATACATCACTAAATGAACTTAAATTAAAGCATTTTATTATTAAATACCAATAATGATGTGTACACATCAAAAATAGAATGCCTGCTTAATTAATACTTAAGCATTAATTTACTAACATTTATTTTGAATTTGTTTAAGACGTATCGCAACCCCAGGTAATCACTCTTTCCATGATTGGATCCGTGTCGCATTTTGATTACCTTAACAGACACGCGTGTGTGTTAAGTTAATCAACCCTCATTAAAATTACAGAATAATTCTTCGTGCCCATCGGCGAATGTTCCTCCACCCACCCTACATTAGTGACAGCTGTGCAAAAATTATTGTCACCGATTCGTCAGCAAAGTTTGAAAGTTGGGTCATCAACTCCAGCATGCATTCAAACTTTCCAATTTTCAGCAACAAAATTTAATTTTTGGAACTGCAGTGATACGTAACAAGACTCATTAAGTCGTTTTTTGTTTCTCCAGAAGGCCACAATAAGCATCGTATTTTAAAAGAACTTCAATATACCATGCTCTTTAATTATACACTGCTCGACAAAATCAATAGAACACGTAGAAAACCTGGTGCAACTCTTTTGGCTTGCGATGAAGCGTGACAAAATTTGGTATGGTGGCGTACCATAGAATAAAGATGAAATGAGGAGACAGACGGAAACGTCGGACAGCCATAAAGGACATTTATAGGGGTTGTATAAGAATTACCAAAAAGGTGACATTACACAAGTCGATATAAGATGCTTAAAAATATGGTAAATGGCATCAGTACAGCTTATGATCGCCTTCAACAGCTAAACAGGCCTGACAGCGGTGAACCATGCTCCATATAAGGAGCTCTATAAGATTCTGTGTCTTTATCTATTATGTGTTTAATTAAATTCCACATTAGTATACTGTGATCGCTGCACCCAGTGGGTCTTTTACTTGCAGATTTTTAATGCACGAAGAATCATTGCTGATAACCAGATGTGTTGCCTCTCTAAAGTGCTACTGTAGAAAGCAGTCATCCAAGAAATCCACGAAAGTCTTGCTAGAGCATAAGTGACCAACACGACAATTCAAGTCAATGTCTGTAAAGTTAAAATCCCCATTATGAGACATTATGATTTGCTGGCCCATTATATTTCTCAGTATTGCTATTTGGTATACTTATCACAGCCATCGGGACTATAGCACTCTGTTATTCTCAATTTTGTTTTCCGAATCCTTATATCATACCAAAAGGACCAACATTGAACTCGTCACCGTAGTCAAATGGATGCACTCCCTTAGATTTAACATGCTTCTTAACTAAGAACATAACCCCTCCTCCCTTCCTATCCTGTCTATGGTTTATGTACACATTCTACTCCCCAAATTCCAATTCTGTACTGTACATCTGTTTGACGTTATGTCTTTGAATGCCAACGATATCTACCTTTGATGTCTTGATCAGCAACTGAAATTCATCAAATTTATTTAATGCTCCTAGCATTGGTGTAGATGCATGTATATATGCACGTGTTCTTGCTCTAATTTACCCTAACACAGCCCATTATTCATTTGGTCCATAATAACCCACAGCAGGGCCTGAAAGCCCTGCCACCTTGATTTCCAGGCTATTGTATGTACCAATAATAGCAATGCAAGAATAACTTTCGACTCTATCTGTGGCTCTAGTTAAACTATTAGTCTGTGTATCCCTCACAGGCTAGCAGTTTTCCGGCCCACCTATCACTGCCACGATATCATCAGAAAATATTCTTGCACCCATTCTAGTCAAGTGTATATCTTTAAAAACAGTCTCTCATGTTTACAAGCATAGACCATAGTCAGTAAAATTCTAAGCCAACGAGCCTTGCACATTCTCTCCAGGGCCGAATTGACTGATAAGGCTCTCACTTGTACTCCTTTTTATTGTGTCTGGGCAGAATTGTAAAAACTTTCAATTCAGTCCTAACTCGCGACTTTTTACAAATATTACCCTGTACTTGTTAAGTCCTCAGATCTTCTACCTTTAATATCATTAGTGCTAACGTGTACAACAGTATCACCTTTTGTGCTCATACAAGATGATATCTGCTCTACAACGTCATCTGCCTTTGTCCCTGAAAGACACTCTGGTTCTTCTTCAACTATCCTTCTTGCGCAACATATTTCTCGTTTCCTTGACAATAGTTCCTGACAACCATCACCTCTGGTACCCGTCCATTCTGCCTTGGAGATTGCCGCTCTGTTGCTTGATGCACGAGTGCGAGCACAAGTATGGAGTTGAGTAGCTGATAGCTTGCTGGGCTCATTTTAATTCCTTTCATGCTACTCTTCAAACTACTCTTGAAACTCTCATAAGCGCCCATCAGAACAATGAGTTGGTACCAAATTTCTTCACACTCTCTGCACAGAACACACAGAAAGACATTCCCCTTGGCTGTATCATGTCCTGTTCTAGAAATCGGCAAACATTGCATAAGTTTTACATTTTTCAAGTCTTTAATTCGTAGGAGAATCGCCCCCTTCTCTTCTCCCCCGACCCACAACACTCCCAGGTGGAGGTAGTTGCTTAATATGGGCATATTTTACTGGCAAGAATTAGGATCCCTCGTGTGTATGGAACAACGTTTCTCTCGGTGAATTCATTCTACAGGCAGCTCTTAGTAGACCATGTGCACTTTGCCATGTTGCATTTTTTCCGGACAGAAACAGTACCTTTGAAGACGATAATGCCCAGTGTCATCGGGCCGGCACAGTCCACGAGTGGTTTGCCTGAAGATATCACCCATCTTGATTGGCCTCCAAATTTTCCTCACATCAATCTAATTGAACACCCAGGGAATGGTGGTCCACCACGGTATTAGGAAGCTGATCACAGTTGAGTGATTACTGAGTTTATAAAGGAGGAAAGTTTTGTTTTGTTTGTTTTTTTGAGACAAGAGGTATTAACTGCTTCTTGAATTGATTTATTAAATGCATGGTATTATCAGCGGAGATTGATCAGGCTGTGTGCGTAATATTTTTTAAAGAGATTAACGCATTTTGAACATCGTTTTCCTCAATATGGATTATGGATAATGCATCAGAAGAATCAGAGGCAGTGAGGAACGTATTGTAACGGATTATAGTTAAAATTTACAAAGTAACCTGCATATAAATTGGCTACTTGTTGAGGGCCAGATGCTATTTGCTGATTGCTTATTAATCGGTGTATAGCAATGGGTTGTTTACTTTTAAGGGTATTAGCGTATTTCCAAAATAAGTTGAAATCTTCCTTGGTCTTATAAAGGGCATCGGAGAAACATGTTCACTCGAATAAACTCATTCGCTATTCAAAAAATTACTCCACCTTTTAAAGCATCAGCATGAATATTAACAAAAGAATCGCTATTTATGCGCGATGATTGATAAATCTTTAATCCAGGATTAGAAAAGGAAAAGAAAAAAACAACGGAAAGACTTTGGTTTTCATTATTAATAGTCGGAGTGGATTTTATAAATGGTTAACAATCCCTTGATCACATCACAAACTAATTTTGAAACCATAATTATTCTGGTACGTCAATGATCTTTCCCCAAAGAAGCAATGATTGCAAGAAATAATTGCTTATTACCAGAGGCGTATTTAGTCTTGTAAATCAAACATCATTAATCTCTAAAAGATTAAAGATAAAATGATGGTAGCGCATTAAAAGGAAATTATAAGAGAAAGAGAGAAGTACCCATTTCAGAAATCAAGGCACTTACGCGGATTATTTGAATAATAAATTAGGATTCGTTTAAGTTGTAGCGTTTACTCAGCACATGTTAAATATTAATGAGGGTACGATTTAATGGATAAATTTATTTTATAGCATCTTGGTAGATTCAGGCAATTAGTTTTTGACCAAAAAAGGCAGCGGACATTACGCAATCTACAATAAATTCATTAAAATCTGAAAAACGAAAACAAACAAATCTGCCTTTATTGAAGAAACAGAAAACCCATCTCTGTTGTTCATAATTAAAATATAAATTATAAATCTTAGTGTCTTCTAGCGCGTAGAATTGGAAATTTTATAAACACGAATCCTCAGTTGCATCCCAGTTATAATTTAATTATTTTAAATAATTAAGTAGAGATTCTGCAATACACTGGATATTTGCAAAGCAGGAAGGTGCAAAGAAGTGTACAGAAAATGGTAGATATCACAAATTTGAAAGCGCGGTAAGGTGCTTTCAAATTCACGGGAAGAACCTTTCCTTCAAGCTTGTCCAACTGCAACCGTGTTGAATAAGCCTTTAGAAATTCTCCAGTCTAAGACGGGAATCGATCCCAATTCTCTCTAAATCATTGACAAGTAGCGAAACCACTATAATGAGGACTCCAGTTGTCCACACTCCTTCCATGAGTTTTCATGGAAGAGCTACTGCTTACAAATCTTTTATTCTGTCAATACTTAGATGGTCATTAATGTACTATGAACAGTGGAAACGATATTTTTACCATATGAGCTATGCGTTCATTTGCAGTCTTCAGATAAGACGGTTGAATGTGTCTGGAGAATGCGTTTTTACGCCATGACCCCGAACTTCAGAAAAATGTTTGGAGTTGGAGGATCATAGTGGAGGTGTTTTTCGTATTTCTGACTCAGACAGTTGATTGAATGCCAAAAATCATCAATGCCTGGTCATACACTGGCCTCCTCGACAATTCCGTGATGCCTACCCTCTTATACTGCTATGGAAATGGACCTCTACATGTTCCAGCACTATAATGCTCCATGCCATACAATGAGTAATGTGAAACCTGGTTTGAGGAAGAGAAATCGAAGAGCTCGGCTGAAATGAAGAAGGATTCTGCTAAACGTGCTCCAGCAGTAACACCTTATTGAAAATTGGTAAGATCAATTATCTTTCCCATAACTGGATCGACAAAGAAGCCCAAGGAAAGCGTACAGTATTTATCTGATACCAAAGAACTCTCGATGATCCCATGTGACAACTACCATCAACACACCGTACGTTTACGTGTTGAAGCCGATTGCAAAAGGTTTCTAATTTTTTGGCCAGTGAGTGTATATACTCATATACAACGCTATAATATATTTTACACACCGTACGTTCAATAATGTGTTGTGGTCAATTGCAAAAGGTTTCTAATTCCTTGGCCAGTGAATGTATATACTAGTATAAAACGATTCTTTATATATCTATATATGAAATATCAGAGAGGAGCTTAAGTCAGTTGAGATCTTTTCATATTGGAATATTCTGTCTTCTAAGGAAACGTTTAAAAACCATTCCCAAAGTAAAATTTCGAAGTTGGTTTAACAAAACCTTCTTCAATAACCGTTGAGTGACATTTCGCTTATGACACAAGTCAGGAGCAAGGTTAGCACACCCACCTTCTCCTCCAGAGATGTGGTGACACATCAGTACGCTGAGGTTCCTGAAGATGTCGTCACACAAGCTGTGACGACATCTTAAAGGAAACGTATGAAATTGCAAATTTTGTGAGACTTCTGAAATTCAAAACCTCAGACCCGAAAGAAGTTTCCCCGCATGCACTTTTCAGCAGAGAGTGCGAGTTTTATTTCTAAAATTTCCAAGAAGCAAAAAAAAAGTCTTCCATCCACACAGAGATGGATTGGTTTCTCCTGAAAAGAGAAATTGGAGAAGACAAGTTGCGTGTATATAAACTTACGCGATTCTTAACCGCGGTATATCGAATTCAGCAAATTTGAATAATATAATATAATAATTTTTAATAATTTTTATACAGCATAAATGTAATAATTATAATTATTAATAAATATTGTCTTATTGTTCAGATATTTAAAATTTAAATAAATAACTTCTTAGTACTATAGACACCAAAAAAGGAGATATAATTTCAAAAACCTTGCATACAATTTATTATTCTTCCTATAGAGGGCGTTGTGTATCGCAGTTGCAATTTAAACTTTGGAGTTTGTCAATTACTACAGTTGCGAGTGTTGCCATAGAGATAAGAGAGCCAAAGCAGAGAAGGGGGAAAAAAATGGAGATTCACTCGACTCATCCTCGTATAATGACTTTTCCAAGCGAAGATATTCATAACACGAGCTTTAACGACTTCCTATAATAACCTGAGGGGAAAACTAAAAAACTTCTCGAATTTTTTTACTAAAAGCTAACAAGCTGTTGCTCTTTTTCTCATATTGCAAACACGTTGTTGTGTTTTGCATAAAGCAAGTTTAATTGTATATTGGAATACATCGAGGATGCTGTGCGTTCCACATAACCAAACAGTTTCATTAAAATGGAAATTTAAAGTACTTATCTGAATTTAAATTAGCTTCAAAATCTATTTTAAACACACAATGGAACAAAATATTCAGAAATGATCACAATGGATAAGAAAAGATGCGCATTTGTGAACATGACGAATGGAAAATAATTTTACTACAACAAATGGGAGTTGAAGTGTAACAGTTAACTCGCATTTGCACTTTCGATTGCTACCATTCACCCTTGCGTTTATTGGACCAATTGAAAAGGAACCTCGTGCTAGCATAAATCATCTCCTAACTCCGAGACAAAAGAGGAGCTCTCGCAAAGCATTTAACTCCCAGATTAAGACTTTTATTAATTACAGTGAGTACTGCTTGTAGGAGTTTGTGTTCAAACAGAGACGCAGAGCGAGGTTAATGAAATCATCTCGAAGATAATTTAATTATTCTTAAACATATTTGATTCGTAAGGCAAGTGTTGTCATCATGTGAGTTCTTAATTGCCTTTTCCTCTAGGGGACTGAGTCTCTCTATTGGGAAAACCCTGTCTTTGTTTAAAGACAGCGCTAATCTGTTTGTTTTTAGCATAAAATTAGATCTGAAGAGGCTGAAAATTCGTTACTAAGGTGCACGTGACAGTATTTTCATTTGTTCGGTATCAAATAGTTAGTGACTTTCCTTAGCCTTCACTAATTAATAGTCTTAAGAGCTGAAAATTTAATTGCATCGGTACTTTACTATTGTTAATAACATTTGGGGCAATCGTAGCCAAAACAGATGCATTTATGTGTTACTTTGGGAATGGTTTTTAAACGGTTTCTTAAAGAAGACAGAATATTTCAATATGAAAAGGTAATAGTCTTAATGTCAATGGGGGAGAAATTATTGCTAAAATTGACAAACAGTCTCCGGGCACTTTTAGTTATGTTGCCAGAGATTTTGAAATAGTTGCACAGTATGGTACATAATGCATGGGTGGACAGATTGTCAAAGGCCGCCTTAATGTCGAGAAACACAATATCCAGTTGCTCTTTGTTGCTTAAGGTACTTTCAATTCTGAACAGTGTGTCCAAGAGGTTGGTGATCGTGGAACGTCCAGGTAGTACACTATGGAGGTATGGAGGTTTGTGGCCGAACATGTGATGGATGAGAGCAGGAAGTATGGCTTTTTCCAAGATTTTGAGAAAAGTGCATCCTACAGAAATTGGTCTGTAGTCATTAGGCAATTTTGGGTTAGACTTTTTTGGAACTGGAGAAACATAATATGTGTTCCAGATAGCAGGGTAAACTCCTGTTACGAGGACGGAATTGAATGCATCAAGCAAGAGATCAATGATATATACACTGCACAGTTTAACCATGAAAATAGGGAATCCATCCGGGCCAGTGGTAGACTTGTTGGGAAGACTGTTGATGACCTCAGTAAGGCGTTCTTTTGTGATGGCTATTTTATCCAGTGATGTCTGGTTAGCTGGTGGATTAACCCGAATAAAGGGGTTTGGGGCAGATAGGGGCTTAGTTGCGAGCGAGTTAGCCCATACAAGGAAGGTGTCAGTGGACATGGGGGACTGTTGATTCTTGTTGGTGAAGATTCTTTTCCCAAGTTTCATTCTGTGTGCAATCCAGTCATTCTGCTCTAGTAATCCTTTAAATTTTCGTGCGATCCACTAAGGAAGAAGACACGTCCAACCTTACCCCAATTATAAGGTACGAAATTCATTCCAAAGATGTTCTCTGTGCTGGCCACTGCAGTGTTCCAAAGTTATTCTCTTCAAAGCATACGTAAATAGCCTTCGCTGTGCCATGGAGCGTTGTCCTATTGCAATGGTGTAAAATAATAGCTTGAACTTTGCTTGATGTTATTAATCATGTTTTTGTTTTTTTTATTAAACACTTATCGTTACATATTTCACGATGTACTTAATTTTATAACTGCACGCGATGATGTCATTAAGATAGTTTCTTAATTTTGTAATTTTTCTATGTATGTATGATTTCTGTAGCTATGTAATTTTTCCTCTATATTTATTTATTTTATGTATTTTCCGATATTTTATTCTGTGTTACGCTCTAATAAGTTTTGTTGGATGTATGTATGAGCCACCCTCCTAGATAATTTCTGTACAGTGGTGTTTGTTAAATAAACCGATGATGATAATAATAACAGTTGTCGAAGTCATGTGATCGGCTTGATTTCAATATGTTTTGAAGATATGATTTAGTTAAGTTAAAAACCAATATTATTTACAGAACAGTTATGATTATTGCCTTTTAATATTAGCTAATATAATATTCATAAAATAATCACTAATGTTTCCCAATCCTTAGTTACGATTTAATAATATAAAAAAAATAATAATAATAATACCTGAGGATCATTGAAACTCAGCAGTTAGAGCACAAGGAGATCAAGGCCTGCCTGGTCGAAAAAAGCCATCGGAGACTCAGAAGTCTGCTCAAAGCAAAGCTGAACGGAAGTAACACAGTTAAAGCCATAAACACCTATGCAGTTCCAGTGCTAACGTACTCCTTCGGGATTATAGATTGGACTAACACCGAGCTGGAGAATATCATGAGAAAGACAAGGACAATGTTTACCAAGATCCACCAACACCACCCGAAGTCAGCCATGGAGAGACTGACAGTGAGAAGGAAGGGGCCTGATAGACCTCATCGAGCAACAGAAAACAGCTAACCTGAAGGATTATTTCCAGAAAAACACAGCATCACTCTACCAAGCCATAAGGAAGATAGACAAGCGGCATACCCCACTCGACCTAAGCGAGGAATTCCCTCCCTCCCAGACGTCACAAACGAAGCTAGAAAGATGGGTAAAGAAGACACTCCATGGTAGACATTACAATGACCTCCATCAAGACCATATAGATAAAATGGCTTCAAATGCATGGCTCAAGAGCGGGACCCTCTTCCCCGAGACCTTCGCCATCCAAGACCAGGTAATCAACCCCAGAAACTATAGAAAATACACCACCAAGAAACCCGGAGTGTCAGATGACACATGTCGACGATGCCACCTGTCCTCAGAAACGATCCAACACATCACCGAAAGATGGAGTATGATTACTCAGACGGAGTACACTCGCAGACTATCTAGCTAGGAAATGCCAGTTGGTCAAAGAAAGTGTACCATATTACAAGTACGAACCCCAACCCACAATTCATGGTATGTAAATTTAGCTGTCACATGGTATGACCACCATTTTCTCGGTATATGATAAATTCTGTAGGATAATTGCATTAGTTTTTTTTTTTTTTATGTTCTGGTTTATAAGAAATGCGAATTAATAATACAGTGCTAAAACGCTTACAAAGTAAAACGTTATTCACCTTTCTTTAAAGTTAAATATTCTGGCACAGTACTTGATATATTTGCTTCTATTATTACTATGAATCGGTCTTCTTATGGTTATCTCATTCCTTCGTGGTAAAAGAGATGTGATGAACGAACGTGGTGTGGTGAACGAACAACACCAGTAGATATGCAGTTGACACTTTAAACACGTAGTGTGTGGTATCCACTAACAATAGACATTGTCATAAAACATTCCCTTTCTCTCTACTTGTAATGCGAACCTCTTTTAACCACGCACCACTCTTTTTGTGTTTTATTTTAAAGAGTTTATTAAATTGTTTAATTGTATATTATATATTTTATTTATTATTATAAATAAAATATATAATAATATCTTTCAGTGGGCTCCTGAAAGGCTACTTCTCAGTACCCGTCCACATCACCACGATGAGGTGGTGGTGTGGACGTGTACTGAGAAGAAGCCTTTCAGGAGCTCAGTGCTTCCCAGTAGCGAAGTGGCCAGAAACAACTAAACAGCGCAACACACACTGCACAAACATATCTAGCAATTCTACAGGGTACTGCATCACCAAATAGTGTACCGCGGAGGAGTTGAAATAACGTTTGGGAGTCGTCCTACATAAGACACAACAAACGTCTGCACATTGCCGTAATAAATCCTCAATTCCTTTTACTAATTCCAAGAGCCTAATCCGATTATTTTCCTACGTCATCAATCTTATTTAAAATCTTGAACTAACCCTACCATTCTTGACAAGGCAAACACTTGAGAATCATCTCATACTGAGGGAGCTGCAGACCAACTTAATCCCTAAGGAGTTAATAAAGGATTCAGATGATGTAAAGTGTTTTGTATTTCCCACCTCTAATGATGTTAATAGACAAACTCCACGAAACGCAGAGTACATAATTTTTCTGCGTAGTATAATTTATTAACGAGAATAATAGAAATAGTTTTAAGTAGTATTAGTATATTCCAAATACGAAATAAATGACTTGAGATTTGCTACTTGAACAATAGATACTTTAACGTTTTAAATCTTGTAATAATAAAAAAAAAAAAAAGAAAAAGAAAAAACGGAAGTAAGTGATGAGTTAATTATGTGAAACTGTATACACCACAGGCTTTCAAACGTAAGTAGACTATAAGTTTATTTAATGCGAAGTTGCAGTTTATTTTAGATTAATTCTAATTAGGGGCGTCGACTTGGATTGATTTCACCCCCTCTTTTAAAGGCAGGAAATAAAGGTACACTTCAGCGGAAATGACGTAATTTAGTTTTAACAGACAATGTCAAATTTGTTGATTATTTATAAAGAATAATAAAATAACTTTTTAGACTAATTTCCTAATAAAAATAAGAATATAAATATATATATTAATTAAGTTGTGCACTAAAGTTCTTCAAGCATTATACATAGCTTACCTCGATTCTATCTTCTCCTGCATCTGTGTCTTTTTCTCGGTCTTTCTACTTTTCTTCAAGGTTTCCAGTTGTGTATTGTTTTTATTATACTTTAATTTAAAATTATTTAATTGATATAAAAATTGTTATATTAATATGAGGGATAATGACACAGGCATTTTAAATAAATGGCAGCCTTACCCGTCGAAGTACAGGTTCAACACCTAGGCAAATTTTGGTGAAGTGACTACGCATGCGATCGATGCATTTGCTCTAGCAGTAGCTACCACGAATTATATGGGTGAAAATATATGGAGAGAGAGGTCAGCTAAAGAATGGCCTTTAATCCTATAGAATTCTCTCCACTATAATTCCCTGTATCTTGTCCTGTCAACCAAGTTCTCGAAGACGAGAGGTCCAATCACTCAGAGACGTGAAATGGCACATCATACCCCAATATTTTAAAGAATACAAGAGTAATTCACGAAAAACATGAGGATTTTCATTACTTCAGGTCCTATTGTTTTGACTGTTGACGTAACTAATCAAATGAAACCTACACTCGCTGGCCAAAAAATTAGAAACCCATTGCGGTTGGTGTCAACGGATAAATTAAACGCACGGTATGCAAATGTAGTTGTCGCATGGTATAATCACAAGTTCCTCAGTATAAGATAAATCCTGTATGCCTTCCTAAGGCTTCTGAGTCGATCTGGTCATGAGGAAGAGAGGTAATCTTTCTGATTTCCAGAAAGGTGTTATTATTGGCGCACTTTTAAGAGCCATAATTGAGAAACAAAGAAAATGAATACATAGTTATATTTTTGCAGATTTTTTCAACCAACCATAATGGCATTATTGTTATTTTTTTTATGTTCTGGTTTATAAGAAATGGGAAATAATACAGTGCGAACTACGCTTACAAAGTAAAAGGTTATTCACCTTTTCTTAAAGTTGCATATTCTGGCAACTGCAGATATTTGCTTCTGTTATTACTCTGAATCGGTCTTATTTTGGTTTTTATCATTCCTTCGTGGTAAAAGAGACGAAATAGAGAAGGTATTTGTGCTTTCTTGAGGAACACATGCAAACCTAACGATCAACACCGTTAGATGCTCAGTTGAAACTCTAAACACGTAAAGTGTGGTATCCACAATAGGTTACTAACAATAGACATTGTCATAAAACATTCCTTTTCTCTCTGCTCTTAATGCGAACCTCTTTTAACCACGCACCACTCTTTTTGCCATCGTTTTTGTGTTTCGTTTTAAAGAGGCCATTCCACGCTCATATTACAGCCACTGTTTACGACAAACGTGATAACCTGAATAAAATCCTTTTCTTTTGAATACGATGATTGATCTACCTGCTGTTGTGGCCACAGACTGCTGCTGTACAAAGGATATCAAAGATTTGATTAACGTTACACCTTATGAGCATTCTCCGACAATGGGATATTTCATTTTTATAGCTGTGTAGTGCCACCGTGTGGTACAATGTCCATCTTTTCCAATATTCCTTTTTTTCTGAGGGGAACTGTCTGCATGAAACACGTAATTATATTATCGGCCCAGGTCCATCTGTCATGGCTTTATGGCCCCCGAGAATATTATGTACGGAAACTTCGCAAGAGATGCATGGTATCCATTTCAGACACCGCAGTAACTATGCGGATGTACGATGCAGGGAATGAATGAACTTTTATTTGTATGGTTCACGTGGGAAATTTTTCTGTTGGTTTGATGGTTAAAGCATTCTTCTATTAAATATTTCTCGCTTTTAAAATTTTAAAAGTTCTGGTATTGCTCTCACGACAGAGTTACCCAATTGGGATGGGATATTAAAGAAAATTAATTTTTATGCATTTTCGTGGTTCAATGAATTCAGTACATTCTACCAAAACGGATATACACTGCCCTACCAAAAGATATGAGAACATACCTATAGCACGTAGGTCTATGTTTAGCGGCAAGGAAGGCTATGACCTTTAGATCGATTAGAGTCGTTGGTTTCTGAAGTCTATCTTGAATCCCCAGTTCCAGTTGACTGAATAGACTCTTAGTGGAATTTATGTATGGTCAGTATGCAGGCTACGGTCAACACTGTGGTCTGACATTGTCATATTGTAATGTCTCAGAGTACAATATCAAAATTATGGGATGAACCTGTTCCCTCAGGATGTTCATACCTTACTGTCTTTTTTGGCCAGATCTGATTTTCTAGTTTCTGGTTTTCACTGTTAGTAGCCATTGGTTTAAACTCCTAAATACTATCTGCATAAAATACAAGGATGAACTTTGCTACTGCCAGTTAATTATGCTCCTGCTGCAAGAACACATATTTCCAGGATGTATAATTTTCAGTGAGTCGCTGGAGTCATTAATGACTCCACCTAAGCACTGCATCTATTTTTATAGTTTCAGCGCTTCGGCGCTTCTGTTGAACCATGAGGTGAACACATTGTGGGCTATTTGATTTATCTAGGACGGAAGGTGTGTAAATATTGGAACCATAGATCTGTAATAAATTGGAAAGGTAGTGTACATGCGAATCGAATATACGTTGCATTACCTTTTATATTCTGCGCCTCTCTGTTCTCTGTTGATAGGTGCTCACGTCCTAACCAAGCACCACGTGCAGATGCACCTATAAATATTCCAGTAGGCCTTCGAGAATGTTTATAGTCAGAAGACAGCAGGTCGACGTTGTTGCAGAAGAACACACAGGACCACAGTGAGACGATTGTGACACATGTCAGCACCAGTACAGTGTGCAGGAAGCGGCATCATATGGGCTACCACAATCGTGCAGCTGTCCACAGGCCACTAATTATCCCAGAGGCCTGCCGGTGGTACTTCGGCGTGATGGATGCCTGGAGAAAGCTACCTGCCGGACTGCATCGTCCCGACAATGAAGTTTGGAGGAGACAGCGTGACGTTTTTGATGATTTGGCTTAGGACCATTGGTTTTGGAGAAAAGCACGAATGCTGAGGTACATACAGACGTCCTGCACAATAATGCGTTACCAATATTGTGGCAGCACGTTTAGGAAGGCCCATACGTGCAACAGCAGGACAATGCTCCATATCATATTGCTCTTGTTGTGTCCGATTGCAAATGAAGGTTATTTTAGATACGCAGGTGTTCGGATATTAATGATAGGGCAGTATATACTTCCATTCAATTGATGATCAGTAACAAATCACCGAATCCATCAGCTTACAACCGTGCACCTTGCTGTGTATCTTCCAAAGTTAGCTTGTTTTTGTTTTTTATTCTCCCCAGATTATTCTTGATCGTCAAACATTCAACCTGTTGATGGAAATGCTGTTCGCCAACAGTGGTATGTAACTCCATCCCTGTATTATGTTCAAAAATGGCATGCTTGCTGGTTAAAATTATCAAAATAATAGAGGCAACAGGGACGACTCACGCTGCTCCAAACCGGAAATGAACGTGCTCCCCTGCCGGTTTTTTAACTTCCGGAGGCATTTTCGCAGCTTAATTGAGTTTAACGTTCGCAGTGGAAAGAGCGAATTGAATCATTAAGCAAAGCCTCTTCCATCTAAATTGAAATCTAACTCGCTCACAGAAAAAGAGGAGACTCGGAATTAAGTGAATTCCGGACCTCCTTTTGTTCTTCGAAAGAAATGAGTTCGCGCAGCGACAGATCGGTGAAAAAGATAGAAGAGACAACCTCTCCTCTTGGACGTCTTTCCATTCGCTTCATTGTGCGAGCTATAATAATGTTTACGTAGCAAACACTTAAATGCCGAGTTGCTCTCTTCCTATTCTTCCTTCGTTCATTCAAATAACAATAGTACAACCAGTTGTTTATTGTAGATAACAGCGTGTAAATATTGTGTTTGGTTAAGAAATCAGAACTCTTTCAAGGAAAGACACCTTTCCTTGCTTTTAAAAGGAAATAATAAGTTTCTTTTATTAAAAAAATGGTGTTAATTTACATTCATTCTCTTACTAATCTCTTCTTCATATTTTGGCCGTTTAAGACCCTAATGATTACATAAGCCATCATTATTTACCAAACTACTTATAAAAATCTTGGCGTGTGTTTTCCAATTTCGAAACAGAGGCAACCATATTACACCGAGAAAGAACCTTATGGCCAATGTGTGACGTCATATCTAGTCAACTTTTAACCGTATTATCAGTATGTGAGCAGAGATCACTGGAGAAACAAGAATCTAATTCACTTTTAATTTAATTTAAATAATAATTAACTTAATTAGTAAATAAGGCTTATTTTATTAATTTTAAAAAATAAAGTACATATTAAACGTAACCTAAGATGGAAAACTTTCGAAGATATACTGCACTGTTTCAGTTTGTAGTGTTTTTAAATTGATGTATATATTCACTAGTCAAAATATTAGAAACCTTTCGCAATTGAAGTTGGTTATCCAGTACTAAGGATTGAAAGTTCCTTAGTACTGGATAACTACTGTACGTTTTTCTGAGGTTTTTCAGTCCATCCACTCATGCGGAAGACAGGTGATTCTTCCGATTTTCAGAAACGTGTTATTCTTGGAGCACGTTTAGCAGCAGCCATAACTCAGGAAACAAAGGAAATAACTCGTGTGTCGAAAGCAACTATCTCAAAAGTATAAATCAACTGGAAGATGAAAGTAGAGTTAAAAGAAAGAAATGCTGCAGAAAGTCGGTACTCCCAAGGACGAAACCATAGGAATATAAAGCGAATTGGACCTTAGAACAGAAGGAAGGTCATATGTGCAGAAAATGACCGAAAATTTCAATTAAGGATTGGAGTAATGCTGTCAACGCCAACACTATGGTTTCACGAGTCTTGATTTGCACTTTTTTTGCACAAATGGTAAGGTGAAAGTGTGGCTTGAACCTTGTGAAGCCATGCATCCTGACTGTTTTGTGTCCACTACTCAGACGAATGGAGGTGGTATCATGGTGGACGAGCTTCAGTCTACAATATTTCATTTTTCCCGGATTGTGATAGATTATTTCTAGACAACAATGGAACTATCCATCGTGCAAAAATTCTATCGGAATGGTTCGAGGAAGATTCCCAAAATTCGAACGTCCACCATGGCCGCTGAATTTTCTGGATCTGAATTGAGGGAATGGTTAGTTCCTTCGCAGTTCTCTACCAACCAAAACACGCCAGTTGAGATGGTGAACTTATCAAATCTGGAGCTAGACTGTCTCAGACACCTAGTAAAATCCATGTCACCACGTGTACGGTTGAAATTCAGGCAAACGTTGACTCTATTAGATAATAAAGTTTTCGAAGTTTTCTCCGGTGAGTGTATATAAGGACGGATTTGCAATATTACATGAAAAAGAACAGAGTTCTTTTTTGGACGACGAACGATTTCTACTGAACGATGTACACTAGTGATAAAAAGAAATGGAACAAACACAAAAGCGGGAATAGAATTTTAATGCAAATAAAACATCTGGCGTGTAGCCATGAAGGGAGTTGTGCACTGAAATGTGTCTTATGTATACAATAAAGAGTTCTGTCCATTACAGATGAGCCTAGAAAATCCTCAGCAGTACCTAGTTTTCTCCAAACTAGTGGCAGAGAGCTCTGCATCGTGCAAACAAAACTATCACGGAGGAAGTTCTCTCTTATAAAACGAAAACACGCTTTTGTCTGTGTTTTGCTTGCTATAAACTCCAGATTATATTTCCTCTTGGAGATAAAACCTCTTTTCAGTATGATTGACTGGTACCAAGCCCAAAGAGAACAAATATTGTGAATTTTATATTTACAGTATATCGAACAACAACATGCATCAGTGATTTAAATATAAAAGTGAAATAAGACCTCACTTCCACGTGAAAACGTTTAGGTTTTCTTTATCTTTTGACAACAACAAGTCTAGTACAATAATTTATCTGATCCCATGGCTGAAAACGGTATGCGATTCATTTAGTTAAGCACGCCTTCATGCCATTGAGACAAGAATTTAAAAGTAGAGGGAAATGATTGCCAACCTTTTTAGGAATTGGCTGGATAGGAACAAATTTCCATGCAGAAGGATCTGCTGTTGCTGATGTGTTTTATTTATCTAGATAACGCTACAGAGCCTCAATGTATTCTACGGTAAGCCTGTCTGTTTTGCCGGATGAAAAACCCGATTTTCTGAGAGGAAAACCATCCAAACTCTTACCTGAAACGAACGGACTAACTCAGCCATGATGTCGAAATAGCCTACAAAGTAACTCTTATCGATACAGGAATCGAACCCAGACTCTTTTCTACACGGTTTCGAAGAACAGCGATTATAAACATTATTATTATTATCGATTTATTTCCGCATCAGTGGGCACCCCTGGAACAGCCTGGTTGGCTATAAGGGTGTACATTATGCAAATTCCAGTTGAATACATTCATTGGAATTTCAAGAGATCAAAACAGATTGCAAATACATAACAAGATAAAAATCGATACATAAAATAATAAACAATAAAATCGATAAATACCAAACAATAAAAAACACAGTGGTGAATCCAGGAAAGCCTTTGCAGGGAATTCTTTTCACAAAGCGCTTATTGTTCGTGTTTATAGAGTTCTTTCACCATGTCCTGTCTATAGCGCTTCGAGCTGCAGAAAGATGAGGCATCGATTCCCAGGGAGTTATACATTTCAAACGTATTTGCCGGGAACACTGACCTAAGGTATTGCACATTTTGCAGACAAGATCGTAGACAAAGTGTTGAACTGCATCGGGTTCTTTGTGAAGTCCAAGGGTTTGCAGAAACATCGCAGATATCAGGCGAATCCATTTGGCCGCATAGAAGTTGTGCCAAGTTGTGTTAGATTCCTCTCTTTGCCTATGGTTTCCCAGGGTTTCATTCCCAGGTTTGTATAGAGCACACTCCTAGAGATGGTGAAAGGGTAGCCCATCTCCCTGTTTAGCCATCTCAGGAGCCAATATTCAACCCCCAGGAATCTCTTCAGTTGAGTAGAGGAAGCTCCTGACCAGAGTACCGAAGCGTAGAGCGGTACGGGTGTTAAATTTCTTCGGACGTATTCCAAGAGGAAATCCCGAGGCCTAAGACTGACCAACTCCTGTAGCATTGCCCAGGACGCCGCAAGCGTCTTTAGCCTGGCCATCTTGAGGTGATCTTTGAAAGTAAGCCCATCATACCACTTCAACCCCAAGTCCGTGTGAGAGTGAACCTTTTTGATGGCGGTCCCATTTATTGTGAGCATAATTTCATTAATGATCCTCCTTTTTGTGAAAGTCATCTGAGCTGCTTTTTGAGGATTCAGTTTAAGTCCCAGATATTTCAGTTTAAGTCCCAAAACAAAGCTAATTATCTTCAAAAACAGGTTGGATTACCGCAGACCCCCTAAAGTGCTTATTCACGGGAAGCAAATTCCATATGTTGCACAAACTAAACACCTTGGCATAATATTGGACGACAGGCTCAGTTTCCAACCACACGTGAACAGTTTAGAAAACAAAACCAAAGCATTCACTGCAGCCGTCATCAGAATCTCCCGTTCGGACTGTGGATTCACCAAAGGAACCCTATTTCACTACTATAAAGCTGTGTTCTTGCCAATTGCCTCCTATGCTGCTGGGGTCTGGTTCCATAGGGTCACTAACAGTAAAATCCGGGCCAAACTCCTTTCCATGCAAAGAACTATGCTGCTTGCGACACACCGAGTAACAAGAACAACATCAACTAATGTACTGCAGGTTCCATCTGGTGCCCTTCCCCTGGACCTGTATATAGCTTATAGAGGTTTCAACTACAAACACAAAAAAAGGCCTACCAACCTCACTCCTTGGAATAGACTGCAATCCTGCTACAAATATCAAACAGGAAAAAATAAACCTATGGAATAAACTCCTCTCTCTTTGGCAGGTTAGATGGGATGAAAGTCCCACTGGAGCGGTCACCAGACTTTTTATCCCGGATGTCACCTCTGGCATGAATAAGCCACATTGTAATTGGTTCTACCCATCCATGAGCACATCATACATCTTAACAGGACATGGCGCTCTTAAAGCGAAATTGTTCCGATTCGGACTGCGACAAATTCTCATTGCTCCTGTAGGGAAGAGGAATCCTGAAACCACATCCTATTGTCCTATCCCAACTATGAAAAACAGGTGTTGGCTGCTCACATTTCAAGCCCTAATTACACAGATTCTGTAGTCAAGATAGAGACAAGTTGCGGAGATGGATCCAGGTCCTGGAGTAGCTACAAACAGGCCACATACATACACGAATACATAAATGTCATTGAGTGTGCATACATGCATTTCTTTTACTTGAGTCTTGAGAGTTTTGTTGTGTTTTACAATTTTGTAAGAGAAGCTCCAATTTCTGCCGGAGTTTCTTACACAGGTTCAAATGATTGTAAATAGAGAGTGTGTTATGTATTTTTGTATTTATGTAAATAAATAAAAAAAAATAAAACAAAAAGTCCCAGACGTCCTAGATAATCCTGGAGCTCGAACAATACTATCTGATTTTCATAGGCGACTGCCTCAGCTTTTGCTGGATCATCGGATGTGACCAGCATCTTGAGATCATCAGCGTATGAAATGAAGTTTGGGTGCTTCGGAAGGAAGGGCTCTAGTACTGTGGCAAAAAACCAGGATGAGAGAACTCCCCCTTATGAGATGCCTACAGCGGTCGTGGTGGTCATCTCCAATCTGTGGTCATATTTGATAAATATTTGCCTGTTGATGAGGAGTTGATGGAGGACAGCAAGAAGATTACCTTCGATTCTGAAATAACTCTTCAGAACATTGTGCTTGACACCATAGCAGTCTCAAGGAGTCATGTCTGGTGAGTGGGGAAGATATTGAGTGAACAGATTTGAATATTTGCCAGACGTAGTGTATGCCGGTCTATTGTCTTAAAATGCCTCGTGTTGTTGTGATAAATCAGCATGGACCAGAACCTTTCTTTCTTCTTATACCAAATTTATGTCAGAGAGAACCTCGTTTCTTATCTTTCTACAATTCGTTCGATTTGGAAGTGGTCATCCTACCAAAGAGAATTTGCTCATTCTTTTGAACAGATAATTTCGACATTGTCATCTAAATCTGCTTAATCTTCGCTTTTTGAACAGAACCCTAATGAACCATTTTGAACCTAATGGCCTACAATTGCATCATTTCATTGTTCTGTTGTTAAATATCTTTTTGTAAATATACTTCTTACCTCACTTTACGGACAACCCTTGATCATAATATCCTAAGATTGGTCGAAACTTATATTTTAAGTGTAAACCTGTTTAATTCTTCTCCACGAGGAGTCTTTCCATTTACAATGGGTTTCCTCAGCCTACAAGTTATTTTTTGGCAGGAATTTTTTCTCGCCATAAAGTGCGGTTCAAGGTGGTGTCTTGGTCGGTTAAGTCTCGGGCTAACATTCACTCCGTACACCATCCATCCATGTCCAGGATCTTGGCAGATGTCGATATAAATTTTGAAAAGTGTTGGTGACATGCAGCAGCCTTGTAATAAGCCCTTTGGAGTGTGAAATTCAGGTGACAAAGCTGATCCCACTTTAATTCTGCCTCTGTTATTCCTGTAAATTGTCTTTATAATGTTAATCAGTTGTCCATCAATATTTGCTTCTTTCAGTGCTTCCCACGAGAGTTTTCTTGGAACACTGTCATATGCCTTTTCAAGGTCAATGAAAATCATAAAGATTTATTTTTCTTTCGATTGGCATTTTTCAAGGATCTGTCGTACTGTTCAGATATGGTCTATACATGACCTCCCGGCTGAAAAACCACTTTGTTCTTCTGACACCTCGATTCGGGCTTCTAATTGGTTCATGATCCATTTTCCAAGGATTTTTAACAGCGGGTTCAGGACGCACATTCCTCTGTAATTTGGACAGCTTTTCCAATCGCCCTTCTAATAAACTGATGTAATATATCCTGTTGTCATTTCTTTCGGTATTTTTTCTCTCCTCTCAGTATACCATTTAACAGTTTTTGTATCAGAACCGTCACTCCTCTGCCTCCGTATTTCAGAAGTTCCATATAAACTCGTCCAGGTCCAGTTGATTTGCCATTCCTTCCTTCCTTTAGCAAGAGTTCCACTTCCCTAACAGAAACTTTTAAGCCCGAGTCTTCTACACCGAAATCCTCCACGTCTTGAACTCTTCCCGGTCTTCTTTTAAAAGTCCTTCATAGTACTTCATCCAGTCTTTCAAAGGTATTAATTGCAAACCATCGTCGTGTTAATTCTGTTTTTCAAGTTTTTAAGGACCTTCCTCGATTCCTCTGATCGCTCGAAGCCCAATTTGCCATTAATAGTCACGCATATCCTTTCTCATTCTTCATTTTCGCTTCTATTACCAACCGATTGGCTATTTTCTTCTTTTCAACATAAATGTTCTTATATGCATCACCCCTATCACCCAGCCATTTCTAATATGCAAGTTTCTTTTCTTCTACAGTAGCTCTTACTTTCTCTGTAATCCAGGTCTTTTTTTGGTCCTTTGGCTCTTCTTGTTGCCTAGGATTTCATGAGCTATTTTTTTTACAATATTTTTTAAATATTCGTAGATTGCAGCATCCAATCTCTGGATGAAGTTGTTTCTAATGCTGTCGTTCTGAAGTAGTTCAACGTTAAATTGATCCACTTGTAGAATTTCTCCTTCCCTGCATTATTGGCTGTCCACGCTTATATTCTACCACAGTGTTGTTTTAACAAGAAAATGGTCAGATCCACAATCGCTCCTCCATAAACTCTGATATCTTTCAATACATATGTTTGAATGTTTTGAAATAATGTAATATATAACTGATCGTCTTGTCCCCTGTGACCAAGTATATTTATGGACATCCTTGTGTTGGAAAAATGTGTTGTTTTTTCTTAAGTCGAACTGTTCACAAAGATTGCATAGTTTATCTCCGTTGTCGTTCCTCTCTTTCTCTCCAAATCTCCCAATAACTTTGCTATTTTATTCAGTTCCTACTCTTGCATTGACATCCCCCATTAAAAATATCTCTTTGTTCTTAGGGATATTTTTATTAGTTCTCTCAGATCCTCCCAAAATTCACCCTTCAAGGTATCAGCCGTGTCATTAGTCGGGCATATATTTCCAAAATATGTATTTCTCTCCCGTACATTGTCAGTTCCAATGAGATCATTCTTTCATTAATAAATTGCCAGTTTTTGATGTTGTGTCTCAATTTCTTGTTAAAAGCAATAGAAAATCCTGCTCTTGCTCTTTCACTCTTATCGACTCCACCCCAAAAATGGTGGTATTCTCCCATTATTTCCTCTCCACATCCCTCTTTCTTTGTCTCCGACAACACAACGATGTCTAAATTGAATTTTTGCAGTTCTACAAAAACCTTGAATATTACAGCATCCCAAAATCATTGTCCTTTTCCGAAAGTGCAGCCCGTTTTCATTTTCACTTGAAGGTCGTTTCGCATTTGTGTATTTTTTACACTGAACGAGGAGCTAGCATGTTGCAGCAACCCTCAACCTGGAAGACCGGGGTATCTCTCTTAGTCTGGGCCCTACCCTTTGATCTGTCTGGCTGGGGAAGCCCTACCAATAGCTAAGCTACCGCCGACTTAGCTCTCCGGGTTATCGGGACATGCAAGTTCCCCCACCACGACAAGATGGAGAATACTATCGGGGGAGAAATCTGTTTAATCCCTAAACTAATTCAGGAAATGGATTAAATACGCTGTTATGTAACTTATTGGCACTTCTGATTTTTCTGCAAAGGTATCCTTAAATCTCCTCATTCCGCTCCCACTGGAATTAGCGACTTAACCACAGCTTTGCATGTTTTATGGTATGACTCTTCCCTAAGCTATTTTTTTGGAAATAAATAAATTGATAAATAGGAGAATAAAACTTTCGCCCTCGTACGACCTCCGAATTCGAGTATATGAGAAGGATTTTTCATCTTGATGCCTCAGTAATTCCGATGGCACGTGCTTTTCGCTTGCACGTGCCAAGAATAAATGAGCTCGTGAAACTACGTAATCTAGTGTGTAAATGGTGCTCCAAGGAACGTTGAGAAACTGCAACTTTTGATAGAACACGAGAAATAATGTAAGTTGGTGGTGCATCGAACACTAGAGCATCCCCTCGGTATTTTTATGTTTCTTCAGAACTTCTCTGGTGTCGGCTAAATTCGTAAATGTAACTCAAACTTCAAATGATCGCTCATAAAAGATATACACGAGTATCATATTTACCAATCCCTACATTCCAGTTTCTTCTCAGATGTTGATTAAACTGTGTATTACCAGGACAGATCTTTATCATAATTTTTCCATCTACATAAAAATTATTAAAAGTAAGTAGCTTAAGTAACTTTAATTTCTTCAAACAGAATTCATTAATATGAGATTAGGTGGATTTTTCTGAAAACCACATCGGTCCCTACACGACTAATAGTCAAGAATCCTACTTTGTGGTTCTAGAACGTTTCTGTCAAAGAATTCTTCGAAAAAGACCGAAGATCATTCCTCCAAAATGAACAGTTTTGGAACACCCGCCTCATTGGCCTGACCTTACCCCATTCGACTTAAAACAACTCCTTAAAAGAATCTTGATTCAACTTGTGTACATTTTGATACAGTTACTCATGAGCTGGATTTAGGGAACAATATTGACATAGTTTATTTGGATTTTAGCAAAACATTTGACTCATTCCGTCATTAGGGGTTACTTTATAAGCTTGAACAAGTTGGGATTACTGGTAATATTTTAAGATGGATTGCTGGGTGGCTACAGAGCAGAAGGAAGAGGGTTTGGGGTTGTGATTAATAGATACTCTTTAGATTGGCGTAACGTCAGGATTGGGGTCCCTCAAGGATCAGTTCTCGGACCTCTATTGTTTCTCATTTGCATAAATGACATCGACGAAGAGATAGAAGGCGTGATGTTAAATTTTGCAGATGACGTAAAGATTGGCAGAGTCGCTAATGTCAGGCAGCGTTCAAATAAATGTCAGGCAGCGTTCAAATAAATGTCAGGTAACCCACAAATAAATTATACACTTAGTGGGGTTGAATTAAAAACAGTGGAGGAGGAAGGGAATCTGGGAGTTACAATACCGGCAGATTTGAATTTTTCTGAAGAGTGTAAACTGACAGCCAAGAAAGCCCATGGGGTACCATCGATTAATCATCAATGATTAATCGAACGCTATCCTGGACAGATAGGGTGGTCATGATCCCACTGTACAACGCGATTGTAAGACCACATTTGGAATACTATGTTCAAGTATGAGGTCTCCATATTTGAACATAGGGTGCAAAAAGGGTCCAAAGACGGGCAACTCGAATGATGAAATCGGCAGAAGGTACGACCGTACGAGGAAAGGCTACGAGGATGTGGGATAAAGAACTTGGCAACCAGGCACCTCAAAGGGGACGTGATTGAGTTTTATAAGGCTCTGAGAGGGATTAGTAAAATGAATGGGGGTGGGATTATCAGTGTTATAATGAATTCCAGAACTTGGGGCCATAAATTCAAATTAAAGGGGTTGAGGTTTAGATTTGATTGTAGGAAGTTTTCTTTTAGCCAGCGAGTCGTTGATAGCTGGAACAAGTTGCCCTCGCGGCTAGCTGAGGTTGACAATTTCAATAAATTCAAAAGGGAAGTATATAATTTGTATTTCTTATCTACTTGTTTGTTTTTTTTTTCCAGTGCTGCAAAAGCCTGAATTTTGTTTGTAAAAATGGTTCTGCGCAGTTTCATGGTATTAAAATATTCGTGATATGTTACTGGTTATTCTTATCGTCCATTCCACGCTCTGAGCAAGGAAAACGTCTCTGTAAACATTTAATCTTCAGAAGAAATATTTGCGTACTGTGACATTTACCCAGTCGAAAATAAAATCCTGCCTTCAAAGCTTCTGTCTCAGTCAAAATCCCCTTATATGTTTGCGCGTGTCACTTATTTATGACACACCAGTTGACAGCGGGAAAAAAGTTCACAATCACACTTTCTGTTTTTATTTCCTATAAGAAAACAACGCTCAGTGCATCCAATCTCCGGCCGGAAGTTAACCTTCCTTCTCCACTCCAGCACCACGTTGGCAATAATCTTTGAGTGACAAGTCAATTCCTCACCGGCAGGAGCACGTGCTTCTATTTCATTCCCCATATCTAGGTGGTAGGAGGGATATCGTTTTCCCTCGTGTTCTCGTGATCTGATTTGCAGTCACCTCGGAATAAAAGAAATGCGTTTTTCTTTGTCAACTCCCAAAGACACTCGTCCGTGCTGTATGTGTCAAACAGATAACGTAACTCCACTGTAGAAATGGACGTAAGTGTACAAAGACACTGTCCTGCAAGAACAATGAATTCTTCCGCTGCAAATATGTTTCTACATACCTATTCTTTTGAATGTGACGTCATTATACTGATTATCCTGGACAGAAAGGGGAGGCTCATTGTAATTCAAAGGTGAACTGGGTAGATTTTTAATGTGAAAACATCTTTGGAGCAAAACGTACTACAAGTTAAACCGATCGGTAACGAAAATGCGAGACGGAAATGACCCAAATTACGTCACTTCCTAAATTACGCTAACTCAGTCACTAACGTTGATTCGATAAAGTAAGTAGCAGGCGTGAGCATAAAAATTTACGTCTTTCTTAACTTTGGTTCTAGTTGTTCGATTTTAAAAATTTAAATGGTTTTTATATTCGTCAAAGATGTTTCCACATAAAATGAAACATCCTTCCTGCATATAAGGTATACACTGTTTTTTTTATACGAATTCTTCTCATAAACCAGATCTTTCCAGAAAAGCAGACTTTAACTGTCCTTTGGCAATCTAAGCATAATACTAATACGTTTTACTAATACTATCACGTAATTGACAGTATTAGTAAGAAAAAGGTCATATGATCTGGAGACTCACGATTTACACTTTTTGCCCCAATGGTAGGGTGAAAGTGCAGCGTGAATCTCGTGAAACCGTGCATCCCAACTGTGTCATGTCCACCACTCAAGCGGTTGGATGGTGTACTATGATATGGGGCATGGTCTTTTGGTACTGACTGGGTCCGCTCGTACTATTAGTACGAAATCTTGAACTCCATCCTACTTCTCAGACATCTGTCTGTTACTGTGAACGATTTCCAGGTAACTTTCGACATCACAAGAGGCATCCCGCAAAGGAGTGTGCTTTCAACAATTCTCTTCGCAGCAGTTTTGGAACTTTTCCTAGCATGTAATCCTAACTTTGTCTCCTATGCCGATGATCTGAAGTTCTACGTGAGTTCAAACCTTCTTGATCAGATCCCAGATATTAACCAACAGGCCTCTACACAGATAATGAAACTGGAAAACGATCTAGCCATAATTGGGTTGCATCTGAACCCTTCCAAATCTGCTCAACTACCGATAACCAAAAAAAAAAAAAGAGTTAAAAATGAAGTTCAAATCTTCGTTGGCGGGGAAAGGGTGCAAAGGGTAACTTCCCACACAGACCTAGGCCTCACCTGGAATGTTGGACTCACCTTCCAGCCTCACTTTGTGAGGATGAGACAGAAAACGTACGCGGCACTTTGGGCAGTGCACCAGGAGCTCAGTGGTGTGCATCAGCCAGCGCTGCTTTGTCGGTACAATCTGAGGTGCATTACCCCTATCCCTCTTTACGCATCTGAAATGTGGTCATCTGCTCCTGCCTCCCACCTAAAAAAGTAACTCAGTCTGGAATATTGGTTGCGCAGATGGATGAACAGGGTGGTGGGTCACCCTTTTACCATCTCTAGATCCATCCTCCAAACTAATATAGGGACCACTCCCTTGAGACTTCTCACTACGACAACAAATGTACTCATGTTAGCTCGGCTTATCACTGGCCGAATAAATGCTCCATCTGTATCCACGTTAATCTCTGGCACAAAGAAGATAAGAGGACAAGCTCTACAGAAAAGAATGCCTCAAGAACTGTTACCAACTATTGAACTTGTGACGACCGCCTACACCTGGACTTTTTGCCTGCTGCATTTTTATTTTTATTTTTTTCTATTTATTTGTTTATATATTTTTTAAATTCAGATGTCTATTGCTATAAACTTTGTTTTATTTGAAGCGTATGTAAGTTCAATTATGTAAATATCTTGGGTTGAGCACGCATGTACTCTTGTACACTGTACATGTGGTTCCTCGCGCCTCAGTATGTAAATCTCTTATCCTCCTGGCACACTGCCGTCCCGGGGTGACCCACAGTTTCTTGTGGTTAATAAACGGATAATAATAATAACAATATTAGAAGGAGTGGGACAACCTCACTCCAGTATGCTTCATTTTTATCGTAAGTACACGTGCCTTGAGTGACCGGGATTCAAGCTCGTGACTGCTGAATACGGTGCTGTTTCTTGTATTCTGTCTATCTTGTTAACTCCTCTGACCGTTTGGTCGTCCCGCAGTATAAACAGAAAATTTAACTTTATTTATTTTAATCGTGATGGTTGTGAGAGGTGTCTTTCATAGTAAGTTTGAAACGGATTGTTCTTTTTCTACGATTCGGTGAAGGAGATCAGTTATTTTCTTCCTGTTTTCTTCTGTTGCTAATTGGTTGGGCGCGGGAGGTTGTCCAAATGCCTTCTTGGACCATTCGGTAAATACCTCGGCAGTCATGAGACCCTTTTTTCTGTTATCCCTAAAGATCCTTTTTCCTTGTTTGAGCTTTGATAGTACAGCTGCGTAATGTGCTTGTCTTTTCAGCTTTATAAAGTGAGCACTCTCTTTTTTGTACAGAATGTGGTCATTAGGATGTCCTGTCTTCAGCCACTTCCTGTAAAGTCTTTGCTTTTTACGAAAGACATATTTTATCTGTGGATTAACCAGTTTTTGGATTTCTCGGTTATCCTTATGACCTTCGATACTCCTTCAGAGGCAATTTTCGTGAGCTTTAGGGACAGTAGTTGGAAAGCTTCCTCTGCCGGCTTCTTGCTTAGTTCTTGCCATTTGTATTCACGAAGTTCTATGAGAAAGATGTTTGGCTGGATGTATTTTAAAGAAAAGGTCGTTCTGTGCATGCCGTTAAAATTTCCGCCGTCCCTCTGATTGGTTTTTACAACATTGAGTGTGGTCTCTACAGCTGTGGGATTGTGGCCTGACTTAAAGCGAAATAAGTTATCTGCTAACCTAATGCTGAGTGTATTGTAATAGACAACATCTAACCGTTGATTCCCTCTAGTTGCTGGAGTAACCAGCTGTTTCAGATTTAGTTGTACAAGAATAGAGTCAAGATTTCTTTTTGCGTCGGTATGTTTTGGAATTAATATTAGTATTAGCAATGGCCGCATGGTGCAAGAAGGCCTATGGCTTAGGCTGCACCAGCCAAAAAAAAAAAAAAAAAACTCCGAATAAAACAATGATAAAAAAAATAGTTAATAAAAGAAGAGAAAATTAAACCTATTCATTTTACTGATGCCTCTCAGAGCCTTAAACACCTCAATCAAATCTCCTCTAAGGTGTCTAGTTTCCAAACTCTGCAACCCACATATTCGAAGTCTTTCTTCATAAGGACGCCCTTTTGCCGATCTCACCAGGCGAGTTACCCGTCTTTGCACCCTTTCAAGAAGCTCGATGTCTTTCTTTAGGTGCGGTCTCCATACTTGAACACAGTATTCCAAGTGTGGTCTAACATAAGCCTTATATAATGGGATTATCACGTTCCTATCTCTACTTGCAAAAGTTCGATGGATCTTCGATAGGACACCATGGGCCTTCCTTGCAACCTGTTTACAATGCTCAGAGAATTTCATGTCTGACCGTATCGTAACACCCAAGTCCCTTTCCTCCAGTACTGGGTTTAGTTGAACTCCACCAAGTGAATAAGTTTTTTTGGGATTACTGTTTCCCAGGTGTAATACCTTACACTTTGTTGGATTAAAGCATAGCTGCTATTTTTCTGACCATTCCTGAAGTCTATCTAGGTCTCTCTGAAGAAGCTCAGCTTCACAGTGATCATTAACTACTCTACCAATTTTAACATCATCTGCAAATTTAGACATCACGCCCTCTGTCCCTTCACCGATGTCGTTTATGAAAATTAAAAACGACAGTGGTCCTAATACTGATCCTTGGGGAACCCCACTTCTTACATCAACCCAATCTGAGGAATATCCATTTATCACAACCCTCTGCCTCCTGCCCTGAAGCCATCGTGCTATCAATCTAAGTATTTTCCCAGTGATTCCAACCGGTTCCAGCTTATAAATAAACCGCTCATGTGGGACTGAGTCAAAAGCTTTGCTGAAATCTAAATAAACAATATCGAAATTATTCCCTAAATCCAGCTCGTGAGTGAAACCTTTTAATATTTTAAAAGGTTTCACTCACGAGCTGGAATAGCGAACCAGATTTGTTAAACATGATTTTCCCTTTACAAAACCATGCTGAGTATCCTTGAGAAAGTCAATTCTATCCAAATGATCATGAACTACACCCTTGATCATTGCCTCCATGATTTTTCCTACCACTGAAGTCAGATTGACAGGTCGATAATTTCCCACTTCACTCCTAGAGCCACCCTTATGTATGGGAGATACATTTGCACTTTTCCAATCCAACGGAATCTCCCCAGAGTCTAATGATGCTCGCATAATTAGCCTCAATGGTTCAATGCACTCGCTTGCCGCCTCCCTTAAGATTATAGGGTATATTCCATCAACTCTAGGAGCCTTACTGGTCTGTAGGCTCGAAAGTTTTTTCATTAAATAATCTTGCAAAATTTCAATATCATTAATTACATATTTTTCAACGTCGCTGCCACAATTTCCCATTGCCACAAAAGGCTTTTCATTTGTAAATATCGATGCAAAATAACTGTTGAGTTCATCTGCAACGGCAGCTGGTGTATTTATTACTATCCCATTTCCCTTACGTAAACGTCCGATCTGGTTTGTCCTGCTCTTCTTGCCATTTATATATGTGAAGAATTCTTTATCCCCCCCCCTCTTTGCTCTGTTTGCTAGTGATTTCTCATAAACTGCCTTTGCCTGTCGAACCTTTTCTGTGGCTCTATTACAGATCATCTTGTAGCTGTTATAGGCTTTTTATTGCTCTGTAACGCCACCTTTTTCTGCTCGAGTAATGTGGCAACTTCACTGTTCATCCAACTTGGAACCCTCCTCGTGCAATATTTCTTTAATGGTATATACGCATTCAAGGCATCTGTGATTAATGTTTTAAAAGCGTACCACAGTTCAGATGTATTCATTCTCTATGCGATATCTACCCCGTTAATAGAGGCCATGCAGTACCTTAAGGCATCGTAATTTCCTTTTCTGGAATTAAAACCCATTCCTTTGCCTTTTACTACTGCTACCTCTCTCATCATCATCCACCGTAGAACTCCGTGATCACTTCCTGCTACTGGTTCCTCTACTGTCAGCCCTGTTATGTCATCTGATTCATGTGTGATGATGAGGTCTAGGATATTCTTTTCTCTAGTACTTTCTATGACTTGTTGATACAAATAACAGTCATCTAGTTGATTTAAAAATTTTGTTCCCCATGTCGAGTTTCCTTCCCATTTACTCCAATCAATTAGAGGCAAATTGAAATCACCCATAATAAGGCATTGACGCTTACTTGCCCATTCCATTTGCATGTAGAGGCTTTTGTCATAATCTTCACAATCACCTGGTCTGTAGATTACTCCTACTCGCATTATACCTTTGTTTCCAACTATCTCACACCATACAGGTTCTATACTAGCATATGAAACGTCTGAATCCGGGAAAGCTATCGTCGCACTCAGGCTGCTTCTGATAAGAAGCATTACCCCATCCCCAAACAATATCTAAATACATTATACAAGCCATACCGAAACTCATCATCCCCAATTTCCGGGTGGCACCACGTCTCTGTAAGCCCTATTATGTCCGCGTTACTTGTTTTAACCAGCAGTTCGAATTCGCTCATTTTGTTGACGACACTTCTAACATTACTGTATAAACAATTAAGATTTACTGTTCTTGTATATTTAACAACCCTAACACAACCCTTGAAGATTTTAGAAGAAGAAGAAGAAGAACTCTTTATTGCATACAAAACGCACATGCCGTACACAATACCCTTCACGGCTAAAAGCCAGGGGTTTACAGTAAAGGCTAATACAAGGTTACAAAGTCTAATATAAGGTTACAGAGGCTAATACAATATTACAGTAAAGGCTAATACACTGTGATAAACAAGGATGAGATAAGAGAAAAAAATAATATTACTAATTATACAAATGTAGGAAACCGAATGAAAAATTTACATATGAACATATATACACAACAGATGTTAAATTTACATATGAACATATATACACAACAGCATGTCATCATGTTCAATTATTCTCCAGGGAGCAGTCTTTTTACAGTGCTGGATTCATCTGAGCAGGCGCAGAAAGTTGGAACATTTAGTGAGGGATCCACGGGAGTGATGGACAGGTCCTTGGGAGCAGGTCCTAGTGTCCTGTGACGTGGTCCTGAGAAGGAAGTGGATGGAGTAAGTTCTGCCTGTATTTTTTATCCAATGCGAACTTGTAGAGGTCGCCATCCAAGGAATATATGTACTGCAGCATTTGCACGGGTAAGAAGCGATCGGATAACTTTAACCGGTTTGGGGTGGCCTGGAGGACTGGATTGGCCCGAAGGCTTGGGACCGGGATCCTCCAACCGCAGTTGGCCCAGAAGTCTGGTTCCGAAATAATGCCAACCATCATTTTTACAGAAAAGACGAGTCTTCTCTCATGGATAATGGCAGGAAGACGTCTGATGTTTAGAGCTGCTGCCATCTGGGTGGTCCTTTGTGCAGGAGGAAGCCGGAATTTCCATGTGGCCCACTTCAATAGCCAAAATTCGCCTGCAAAAATCCGTCTTAGATGCGTTGCGGCAGTTGAGGTGCAGACTTCTGCTCCATAAAGAAAAAAATTTAGGCTCTCTTCCCTGGCATTAGCTACCCGCTCACTTGAAACGTTTCTGCGCCCAGAACATTTAGATAATATGTCCAGTTGGGGTAACAGATAAGAACTCTTGAGGTGTGTGCAAGAGTTACTTTGACCAATATTATCAGATAAACGCGTGTCAGTATTACCCACATCCCCCCTAACTAGCAGTTTCCCTGAACCTTAAAGGTATCCTTAATAATACTGACAAAAACTTTTGCACCACCTTTGTTTAAGTGTATCACAAAACAAATTCCTTCTACCTACAATTGTGGGCCAAGCTGATAAAAATTTTCCCCAAAAGCCTTGCTGAGTCCTTCAAGTCATGAGTTAATCCCCAAGGCTTTTGACATATTATTCCTCCTATCGTGTCTGGGCAGAATTGCAGACACATGAACATTGTGGCCACATAGACATTTATTTCTCATTACTTCATATAAGGAACATTCTAAAAGCAATATCCTCTACTGTCTCCGTGCCACCACATCTACACCTTCCATTATCAACGAAACCCAGCTGTTCAAGTCTTATCCTCAAACCATGGCCCATGACGACCATTGTCGGATACGCACCTAAACCAGGCCATCCTTCCCTTTCCTCAACAACAGCTACTTCTTGCATCATCTGATACGGAATCCTTCCCTTATTGGAGTTGTCTAATGACCCTTCCATATTCTCATGCTTTCCAATAGAAACCGTTTCTTTTCCCTCATGGAATCTTTTTCTATATAATGTTTACCAATATCAGGACAAGCTCTTACTCCTAATATTTCCGAAGTCTGATTTCTCTTAGTTTTATAGGTTAAATATCTTTCAGCCACTATAAGGTCAAGTGGCGTTTGTCCTGCAATAACTTGTATCGCAGGGTTGAAGACCGACGACAAGCTCTAGCCAGGCTCAGGATGGTAGAACTTTGCGCAACATAAAGGTGCCTTCTTATCAGTTGGCTTTCTACAACTGATCCGTATATTAAGGTACAGAGTACTCAAAATACTCTTGTATTGTAAGGCTTTCTCCAGGGTTTCCTCTGTTTGCAACAGCTGCCTCTGTCCACGGTATATGCCAAAGCCGGAAAGTGTGTGAGTTTATGTACGTAGATTATGTGTATGTTCTGTGCCACCACCTGGAGGCGCCTCCGTAGCCAGGTGGGAAGGAGCAGCAGTGCGTAGCACACGCTTCTTGATTAGACCGGGGTTCGAGCCCGTCACCACCAAATACAGAGGATGCGGAAAGGTCAGGGAATGCCCACCGCATATCCCGGAGCAATATGGCCTTAGTTGCTAATGCTCCTAAAAACCAAATAACAAAATAGCCACCACCTGGCCACTTCGCAACGAGGAGGCGAAGAACACCTAGTTCCTAGCCCCCTAACTGTCATCCTTAGCCACGTGAGGGACTACAAACTAGGAATGAGACTCTTATCGACATGCCAGGAATAGTGGCATCCGCAATATGGAAAGGATAAAAGGAAAGATAGGAGGATAAATATAAGATGGAAGGGGACAAAAAGAGACAGAAACTTAGTGGTAGGGTACAGAGGTAATGAAGAAACTACGAATTTCACCCCATTCTTTTATTTCTTCCTCAGCCAACAAAGCACATAAGTCCACCACGGATTTTACATCAGTTGCACAATGCAAATTTAAAACTACAAAACAATGATTTATTTATTCGTTGAATAATCATAGGAAGCCCAAACAATAAATTACACTAAATTGTTTTTTCCGTTTTGAGGCCATCTTTGAGTGTTGTCAAAATGACGTCACAATGAGTACAAATCTTATAAAAAGAAGTCGTCATTTACCGAAACTTCAGTTTATCTTCTGATTAAGAATGAAGCTACCTATTTGGATTTATTCCTTAGGACTCGGATTTCAGCCCATTCTACTTATTGAAGATCAGCAATCCGAAGAAGGCATACCAGTTCGGAGCGGAGTTGGTGAGGGGTATGAATTCGGATTTCGGCATACGACACGACTGTGTCGAATGCCGAAATCCGAATTAGGTAATTAATTAGGTTAGGTAATTGCATATATTAATTAGGTTAGGTAATTAATTAGGTTAGGTAATTGCATAAATCCGAATTAGGTTAGGTAATTGCATATATTTCTCAGAAGTACTTTTGAACGGTGAACTCTGCCATCAGCACAGAATTGGTGAATAAGTAAATATATCGCGTGTAGGGTATTGCTTAGGAAAGTAGCTTTAGGGAATCTTTTTCAGAGATTGCGCACTATGACACGTTGTCGACAGCGTTCGAGGGCTATCACCGCGCGTTATCTCTGAAGAAAACTCAAAAACAGAGTCCTAATTATAGCGCTTCAACCGTCGTTTTATTTATTTTTGGAAGCTAATTTTGTTGCAATGAGTTGGGTTGACTTCAATAATTTCCCTTTGGGGCTGTATGTTATGCTATACCCCTAATACATGATGTGTCATTATGTATTAGGTAATATGTCAATAATATGTTAGCTTGTACTAATCCATTATCGTGTATTAGGGATATTCATTGGCACCGACTTCCATCCACATTTTGTCTCAAATGGACATCTTGTGGGTGCAGTGTGCACGATGAGAAGTCCGAAGAGGTATACAGAGGAGAGGAGTGGCGGGGACCTCTTATTTCGGCCTTAAATAAAATGCATGTGCTCAATCTATTATAAATAGAATTTAAAAAGAAACTCAATCGATTTTTTTCTGCACCCTTCACGTTAATAATTCTGATTGCCCGATTTATATTCCTCTGCTGTTCAGGGCATTCTGCTTATTTGGAAACATATTATTGGAATGTCCGCCAGGAAGTGATAACGTGTTTTGCTACAAGGATAATTTAAAAGTGTGATTAGTGAAATGAGCGGATTAAAAAGAAGCAAGTGATGACCTCTAATTTTAAGGACATTGCGCGCCAACGGATATTGCAACACTAAGTGAAAACAGATATTAGAGTATGACCCTAATTGTCTTATTAACATTTAAGAAAGAGTTAATGATCTTTAAAACAGTCATATGGGTAGCAGTACAGACTAGTACTTTTTTTTTTTAAAGATCATATCCATTATCGAAGGTGAAGCTGCTTCAGACTAGTACTTTTTTTTTTCAAGGAGCAATGATAGCTATACGAACTGTATGAAGCAACAGCAGTATCTGGATACGCAATGTCTTTGACTTCCAGAAAAAATTGGGATTTTATATTACACTAATTAAAATAAACGTCGTGTTCTCTATGCATGACAGGTCTCATCGGGACTTCATAGAATTCTGACATTATTTGTTAAAACAAACGGCATGCACTGATTATTCTGTTTATTGGAGGACAGGATGAACGTGCATTTGGCTTATTCAGCGGAAGTGATAAGATGTGGATGCCCCTATGTTTATATTAACAATACAAAGCATTAATTCAGGGGCGCAGTAACCATTACAGGGGAAAGGAGAATGTGAAACCAAACTACAGTCAAAGTAATTCGATTTCATATCTACCCTAAAGGAGGCAACAACCAGTCGTCGTGCAATTTCGTCATTTAACAGCCATTTTACCCTGACCTTTGATTTCCTGGAAGTTGATATCCAGGTTGAGGAAAATCAGGTAACGGAAGGCAGTTAGCTAGGCCTTTTGCTACATTCAGATGGAGTGCGCAAGACGAAAGTTTTGGAATAATGCAACCACATTTCGAATACTGTGTTTAAGTATAGACACTTAATCTCCAAAAAAGACATTGACGCACTTCAAAGGATCCATAGACGGGCAAGTCGAATTGTGAGATCGATAGAAGGACGACCGAATGAACAATGAATCCGATTATGTTGGTTAGAGAGCTCTTGGCAACTAGACACCTCAGAGGGAAAGCTATCGTCGCACTCAGGCTGCTTCTGATAAGAAGCATTATCCCACAACCCCTTCTATCTACCCTATCCTTCCTAAATACATTATACAAGCCGTACTGAAACTCATAATCCCCAATTTCCGGGTGGCACCACGTCTCCGTAAGCCCCATTCAGTGCGCGTTAGTGCGAATTCGCTCATTTTATTGACGACACTTCTAACGTTACTGTATAAACAACTAAGACTTACTGTTCTTGTATATTTAACAACCCTTGAAGTTTTTTAGGCTCTCTTCCCTGATATTAGCTACCCGCTCACGTGAAACGTTTCTGCCCCAAGAACATCTAGATAATACGTCCAGTTGGGGTAACAGATAAGAACTCTTAAGGTATGTGCAAGAGTTACTTTGACCAATATTATCAGATAAACGCATGTCAGTATTACCCACATCCCCCCATAACTAGCAGTTTCCCTGAACTTTAAGGTATCCTCAATAATACTGGCAAAAACTTTTGCACCACCTTTGTTTAAGTGTATCCCGTCTATACAAAACAATTGGCATGTTAACATCTCCCAACAGGATCGTATCTACTTCTGGATTGACCTTAACGGTAAGCCATGCAAGGAGTTCATTTCTTGACGCTCTGGTGTGCTCAGGAGGCAGGTATATAAGGCAGATTTGTAATTTTATTTTCTCATTGAAAAAGGTAGCACAGGTGGCTTCAAAATTATCTGATTTGGAGAAGTGTTCCTTTGAAGACTGATATTCATCTTTATACAGGATCATGGTTCCTCCACCCCGTTTTTCAACTCTTCCAGTGCCAACACATTTGTATCGAATCGGATTAGCGAGAATGTTTAGTTGTCTGTTATTGCGTAACCACGTTTCAGCAAGGCAAATGTAGTCAAAGTCAGCCGTCATCATGCAGGTTTATAGCGCAGGAAGCTTGTTGGAAATGCTTCGAACGTTCTGGAAAACATACCGCAGGCTGCCAATCCCCTGTCTTAGAGAATGGGAAGGATTTAGTTGCTACTGTGACGTTTCAAAAGGGCTATTGGATCTTATCATCCATCTATCCCTGTATGGTTTGACCAGTGACCCTGCCGGCCAGTCCTGAAAATTCAGTAGTAACGAGGACTATCCCATTGGGCACGTGACAACAAATGAGGCTTAAGCAGGATACCTCGTCTTTAATTGTTTAACTTGATTTGTTAGTCCAAACTCAGTTTTACACATTTCTTTAATGTTACTGGGCTGCTTTATGACTGTGTACACCGAGCTATGTCACACTTTTCCTCCAATGGCGATGGTGTCTTTCAAGATGACAATGCGCAGGAAGTGTGTGAGGAACACAGTTCTGACTTCCAGCATATCGATTGGTCTCAGAAATCTGCCGATATCAATCCCATAGAGCACTTGTGGGACACTATGTACAGGCATATCAGGCGTCTGGATACACCAATCACCTCCATACCTGCATTGCTGACCGCATTACACACAGCTTGGTTGGCCATACCACCCGAACGCTTGCGACATCTTGTTAAATCAATACCACGTCGGATAACTGCTGCACTGAGGGAAAAAGGAAGACCTACGAAGTAGTAGGTAGGTGGTAATAATTCAGTGATCACTCAGTGTATAAACAATGTAACATTTTGACAATGGAACAAGTTAGTGGCAAGCATAATTTTAGATGGTAGTAATCCACCAAAGAAGGTGAAATTGCATCGTTTTTTTACATCTGATACTGTGAATGCATTCCGAACAAGTTTCCCTGATATTGCACCGCCCCCCAATAAGCAATGCTTCCCCACTGGAGAAGACTAATAGTTATTCTCGGAGGACACCACCACGCAGGGATAAAGTTTTTAGGCAGAGTAAAATATTAATAAATTCTGAAATAATACTTAAAAATCATCTTTAACTTATGTGTATCTTTTTATTTGCGTTACGGTCACTTTCCCTTCTAAGAGGTTTGGTCGCGTTTAGAGATGATTACTCAATAGAGCTGAAATGAATCGAAAAACCAAATGACTTTTTTAGCCAATTGATATATATTACATAATAGGGTATAATACTTATTTATAGTATCAAAAACATTTTTTAATTATACTTAAAATTTTACTTCCTATTTATAGAACTTAACTATTAATATGCGATTTTATATCTAATTTTAAATTTTATCTTACAATAAATTAATATTTAAGGAAAATATGCTGTGAACATTGAAAGTAGTACAATACCCTCGATTCTCGTTATGAAGATAGTGTGGGGATCAGATCCATCCAAAAGGATTGGCACTCGGTCATGATGAACACAACCGGGCGCATTGCTTCTCATGTACTATATTAACCTACAAAAATATTCGGATACCCCTTGCAATGTGTTGACGGGACGTTTCGGGCTCTTTTCATTGCCTTTACTACTAGAAACTGCCAAAGCCCAGTTGTACACTAACATCTTGAATAATTCTGTGAGGCCCACACTGTGGCAGTTCCATCGACGTGGGATTCCACCCCTCTCCCCATTGTAAATTTATACCTCTTAATTTATTCAACGTAAACTAGTTGTCTATGTATGTCTTAATGAGACTTCCAAACTTGGACGCAGTATTCCATATACGATCTGACCATTGTCTTATTGCAAATGCGATAATCACTCTGCTGGCGAAGATAAAATGAATTTTCTGTTTACAGTGGAGATGGCTACGTAGGACCGTAGAAATTCATAAAATAGAGAGAATGCAGAAACATCACCATAGTTCACAAAAGTTCATGGCAATACAGCGCGATCATGATCTCTGTCGATCCAAGTGCCCATACTTATTGCATATTCTGAATGTGAAAACACATTCAGGATAAATGAGATTTTTTCAACACCAATCGAATCTAATCCAGATGAAAAAGTTTGAAGAGACTGCCAAGATGCTTTCATTAATATAGCATTAACTACCTTGTTTACTTTTGCGTTATCGGCAAACTTAAAGATTAAACTTGATACACTATCATTAATGAACGTTAAAAACAATACGGGCCCAACACCGAACCCTGAGAGACCCTACTCATCACATTATACCATGAAGAGAAATTGCCATCTCTATCCATTTTTTATCTCCTGCTACTTAAGTATCTGTAAGGACCCGTCCTTACATTAATTAATATAAATGGTTAAATATTATGAGAATTTAACTGTAATACGAATAGTGGTTTTCTGGTAAAAACAACATCAGTTAAGTAGCACTGGAATTCAAAAATACCTTCCAGTCACTCCTTGTGTAGTTGTAGCTTGTTTGTATGGAAGTTCTTTGACGAGTCAGTGAAAGTAATATACCATGACAAATCCCCCATTAAGACAGAGGCAGATGCACCATAGTAAGGGCCAAGAGTGCTTAAGCTGACCCTCTTAAAGATTTCACGGTGAGACGCTATTAGAGGTGGGCGACGTCACCAGGTGTGCGCGCGTGAGGTCACGGGAGGAGCTGTGACGCTTCTCAGTTGACCTGAACTTCCGCTTCTCTTTCTGGATTGTTCTGGTATGTTCGAGGTCCACGGAAGTTGGGGCACAAAGAATAAAGAAGACCCGCCCACGGAAGAGGAGAGGAGACAAATGAGAACACAGGAAAAAGGATGTGCAGATCTCCTATTGGCCAGGAAGAAAATAGAGGGAATTTTGAGAGGGAGATTCTGAAAAGGTTTTCGTGGCATTCTGGAAAAGTTTTCGTGAGAGTCGGAAGAAGTTTTCGGAGCGGTCTGGAGGATGATTTGAATGAGTTGGAGAACGATACAAAGCAGAGCGGTAGTCTAATTTGGGTGATAGCTGCAGCCCTGAGGTAGATGGAAGCAGTGATAGAAATTCTGCGTATCCCGACAGCCCGTAGGAATGTTCACCTGTAAACATGGAAGCCGTAGTGAGGAAGAAGGAAGAATCACACCCTGAGAATTATATAGGCAAAGTCAGTCGAATGAGTGGTCGAACCATTGACCTACTCGAAAACCCCTCTATCCACGGAAGAAGAAATGCTGACCGGTAAAGAGTATGCGACACGGATTGATTCCAGCCGTGCAGTACCCGGTAGGGAAGCACCATAATCACCGAGGTCCCCAAATGAGCGCCCCCGCATTCCAGTACCTGAATGACCGATATGAAAGGATGCCGAGCAGAGAGGAAAGTTCCAGGCCTAACACGTAAGTCCTAGAGAGTTTACCGAAATAGGTGTACTTAATTTATTAAGGAGAGGACTTTAGGATAAAAATGTGTATATTTAAGTAATGAATATATGAATAAACGGGTAATGTATTTAAGACGGACGCAGCCTATAATTTGAAGTGAAGCTCCTCATATTAATGCTTGCTGGAAGGAGAGATTATAATAGATAACTGAGAATTGTTTAAAGTTGAGAAAGGTTTTTATAATATGTATGAAATTAAAGGTTGAAATTTCGATTTATTATGAGTTGATTTGTGGAGAGTATTTCTGATTTAAGTAGGGGCTAATTAATAAGTGATATATAACGGTATAGAGGATTATCTGTTCTAAAGGGTAATGTTAAATTGAATTGATTAATATTTCCTGTTGACCTGATTGCAGAAAGGGTGTCTGATTGAATAAATGCAATTTTCTTACAAATTGAGACACGAACTCTGAAAGTTTTTGTGAGCCAGTTCATTGGCTGGTAGTTGTTGGTTTATTATACAGACTGTTCAGAAGAAGAGTGGGAAGAATCTATGTAAAGTGTATGACACGACCTATTGAAGTCCCTGTAAAGAACATGAAGAGACACCATGTCATAATGAATAATAATGTGTATTAGAATAGGATATCAGATGGTGAAACAATTGAGTTTGAACAAGATATTTACACATATAAAGGTTAATGAATTAACAAGTCACCAGCCAAATATAGTTTGACTAAATACTATTGCTAATTTCTGTATGATATGTTAATAAACATTGTTTTATTTTACATTCAAGTGTTGGAGTCTGTCATTCCGAAACTCAGCCAATCCTGTGGAGAAATACTTAAAATAATTAAGGTCCCCTACGAATCGGGTAATCTTCTGAGAACAAACAAGTCAGATGCTAAGTGGGAGGATTGGACTACGGGGATATACATATAAAAAAGGGGATAAATTATAATAATTAAAATATAAAGAAAATTAGGGCAAGAAAGAAAAACAATAATACACCAAACCCCCCACAATAATAAACACCAACGCCCCACCCCCACATATCTCTTTATCAATAGTGGTAACTTGACACTAATATCACATTGTCCCAGTTTATACAATATTTGATGTTGCAATGATTCTAACACTTTACTAGGGTTTTAGAGTCTATGGTTAAAGACGCAATACAGGACCACCTTGACAAGGATACTTCCTTAATTGGGTCTCAGCATAGTTTTCCGAAAAGAAGACCCTGCCTGAAAAATTTGGTTATAATGTCGGTGGATGCAAGCGACAATTTCTATGCTATAGTTCTGGAATTCAATACGTCTTGTGGCCCAGTTCCTCATGAAAGGTTATTTTATGAATTAGAGCAGGTTGAGATAGGAAGGAAGATCTATCAGTAGATTACACATTGGTTGAAGGACAAGAGATAGGGGGGGGGATGGTCATAAATAGGTATTCTTCAGAGTGGACTGAAGTAGCAAGTGGAGTCCCTCAGGGTTTAAATTGTTACAGCAAGGTATATTGATGGTTCGCTGCAGAGTCAAGTGTGGGAATGGCAAGAGCTTTATCTAGCGCTATACGAAGCAATTTTACGTGGTGCAGTGTCTAGCGAGACGAACTCTGCAATTGGTTCCAGGGTATTTTTGAATAGATGAAGCAATATGCCCAATGACCACGCACGCGCATCACTTTAATATCGTTACAATGTTTAAAGTTATCTTAATTGCGATGTTCCACGCGGTGATTTATAATGCTACGCTCCAGAACGATATCCGTGAACATCCAGTAGAAAATTTCGATCTCTTCCCCACCATAGATCTTAGTCCAGAATATGCTATTTCAGTTTTCTTTGAAACTGTGAATAAAAACAAAATTTCTAAACACTCAAATGTTCTCCGAGTTTTTCTAATCTCTTCAATTTTTGGTGCTCGTTTTATTCAGGTAGGTTGTGTACACTACCCTCTAAAAAGTGCATACCCCTGTTTATAGAGTCCATTGGGCTGTCCCATTTAAACCAATGTCTCAGGTCTGTAGGAATAGCTTATGAACCACGCATGTTAGTTGTTCTGGCCATGGCGCGTACAGTCGAGCTGACGGATGCCAAGTGGGGGTTACTCTCAGATATCGCGTTGGTGACTTGTCGATTCGTGCAACTGCGATTCGCATTTACACTATCAAGAGTCCATCGTCCTTGTTGGTATCATGAAATGGAAACGTGACAATAACATCACCATCCAGTAATGCATGGGGAACAGTAAATTCACTCCACATGATATAGGGTACCCAAAATACAATATAACAATCGCGGGATGCCTTGAGACATCCCGCTAAATATCAACCAGGAGTTTAAGCGTCAACCTGGGTTTATTCTGTAAGAACATACTACGTACTGAGCTCCACAGGCTCGTTTTAATGGGACAGCGGCCACGCATAAGCCAAACATTGCGAACCGCAATCAGCGGACTGGCCTATGTATTCGGAGACGGTAGGGTTAAGGTCTGGTGTTGTTTCTCATGGTATGGCCTAGGGCTGTTGAAGAATTACATGCTTCCTACAATGTGGCAGTTCTTTGGGAAGGTCCTATGTTTCTTTGAACAATATAATTCCCCAAGACACGCTGCCAGTTTTGATCGGCAATGTTTTATGAACAGGAATTTAAAATAGTTGCAGTGGCCGTGCAGACTTCCAATTTGAACCTTATGGTACACCTATGGGATGAACAGGACATCGGGAAAGGGTTAAGTGGGTCATAGCGGTAACAGGGGAACGACCCGCTAATTGGTGTGGTAGTGAGTTAGTATGAAACAGCATTCTTCTGCAACTTGAAGTGTAATGCATATAGAAATCTTGTTGTCTCTGGCCAGATCAAGCCAACCTCTGAATAGGTTTCTGTGGGCTGCATCAGATATCCTAAAGAAAGCAGCTTGCAATATGTTCATATTTTAAGGTATTAAAAAATGTTAAATTCTTACAAACGTTTACTGTATTAAACTAGTTCCCTACTGACAATTTCCTTCAATATACCACTTCCTACTCCTAAGATAACAGGGACAGGGGCGGATTTAGGCATGGTCTTTATGGGCTGCAGCCCAAGGCCCCGTTCAATCAAAGAGCCCCCTTCGCGGTCAAAAAAAAATAAAAACAATTTAAATTAAAAATTTAAGAAAAAATAAATTATACAACATTTTTTCGTACCTAGATAAAGTCTAAATCGTTCGTTTGCAACACTATTGCATTTGAATAAGATATCAATGTTTTAAATGACAGTAAAAGCGTAACTCTCACCGTTTGACATTTGAGGTTTTATAGTTGAAAATTAAATAGTCATTCGTTCGGTGAAGTGTACTGTTCACGTGCTTCGTTTCTTCACTGGTAAGTATCGGCAAAGTTTACTAAATACTAAATAAATATAAGCTAAATCACTCTCTGGAAATCTTTTGTCGGCACGTAAATTCAATAGTTTTTTGCATTTCCTCGAAATGAGCCATAATAAAAATAACTGAACACCGTTTGTTTTAAGTAAGCGGTCGGCACTAGTACACTATACGCTTGCCTACTTGACAATGACAGTGTAAGATGTAAAATCTTACAAATTTAAAATAAAAATAATTGTTTTGCTAGAAGTAATGTTAAAGTTGGAAGAACCCTAGATTTAGTGATGGGATAGTTTAACTGTGAGAATTGAGAATAGTAGCAAAGGGGTAAACAAGTAATTCAAATAATATGAGAGAGCAAACAGGGACAGCAGCAGGATTAAGTAAAGGGGTGCCATTTGAGAACGGGCGTGAAGGGGTTGCTTAAGGAAGAACAATAAAACGTGCAGCGGGATTATGCGAGGCGTGCCAAACTTGAGGGGAAGAGTAAAGTTCGGGAAAGAAAAATTGAGAGAAAAGAGCATTCTGTGTCTGACTACTGTGTGGTGTGGTCAAAGGGGAGAAAGAATGTCATGAGTGCGGATTGAAATGGAGGTAGGCGAGTTTGGTAATGTAGGCCTTGTAAAGAGAATGAGTCAGGTATGTACACCTGTGAATATATCGTCTACACAAGAAGGTGCGTCATGTCAAGAGTGCCTCAGAAGTGAAAGTAAGCCTGTCAGCCTCGAAAGAAAACTGGAGTGCCCCCAGCAGTCTCGAAGGAAAACCGGAGTGCCCAAGGATCTGAAGTAAGCCTGTCTGCCTCGAAGGAAAACCGGAGAGCCCACGAAACTGAAGTAAGCCTGTCAGCCGCGTGGGAAACCTGAACGCGAGGACATTGGAAGTAGCGGCGAAGTCGGAAAGTAAGTCTGTTCCTTGTTTCTTTATTGAATCCTGAACTGAAGGACTCATAACCTAGTTCTGTAATTCATTGAGTGATAGTCCTTGTGAAAGAAAGGAACATTCCTGTTGTTAATGATTATGAATAAATGTAAGAGTGGTTCAGGAGTAGTAAAATCAAAGTAATAATATAAAGGAATTAGCAAAGAAATTATATTTATAAGGGTAGTACTGTAAGGATAGGTTAATCTATGTCATTAAATTAGGCCAAGTGCCAAACAAGGTAACATATCAGTTTAGGTGTAAGGAGAAATAAATTTTATTAATAAATAAACCTCATGAGTAAAGAAGGATGACTAAGGTGATAACTAGGGTGGCTAGGATATTAATTAAGGCAGAATGGGTGACCTATAAGGAATGCTATTGAGATAAGAGGGTAACAGACGTAATAGGTTTTATGCGTGAGAGGCTAAAACAAAGATTGTAAAGCAGTAATAAGAGCTGAAGTAAATACAGTATTATTGATGTAAGAGAAAGAAAGAAAAAAAATTGGTAAGGTAAGAGAATGACTGAGTGTGGAGTCAATTTTATGTAAAATACAACTGATACAAACTGATGTTAATAATTCTCATATTGAGAATAAGAGAGAGAGAGAGAGAGAGAGAGAGAGAGAGTGTAATGTATTATAGCATGGTTTACATATGTATATGAAATTAGGAAGTTTGTATGCAATTATTTGTTTCTTTTATGTAAATTCTGTATTTATGTAAATGTTGTATGCTCATTAACAGTTTGTTAAATTTTGTAAACAAAATGTGTGGCTTTAATGTTCTGCTAACAACTGCTTTACACACCCTAGAAATTGGAATTTTCTGAAAACTGTAGTCAGATTTGTGGGTGATAAAGAGGTCAAAAGGGTGTTCAACGAATTGCAAATTTTTAGATAGTTAATAAGAAAATTTTTAAGTAAATAATAAAAATAATATAATAAAAAATAACATAAAAAATACCCCCTTCCCCAACAACTAACCTAATATGGTGGGGGATTGTTTTTTTAAGTTTTTTTTAATTTCTTTTCAAATTAAATAAATACCTAAAAAAAATGTCTGGTAGAAAATATAAAAGCAGAACTGAAAAATGAAAAATACAATTAAATAGAGAAAAAGAAAGAAGTAAATGTGCCAAAATTTCAAATTTTTTTGTGTTGAAAAATAAAACTGAGAATCTAAACGATATAGGTGCAGTAATAATCCATAGAGAGAATAACTTAACCGAAGAGAAACAGAACAAACAACAAAATGTATATAACAATAACGAAGAATTACTAGAACTAGAATCACAACCGAGAACCTCTAAAAACAATGTTGACGTTGACGAACATTCAGTACCAGACAAAAATATACAAAACCTAACGACGACCAGTTCTCTGAAGTCTGTTGCTGTTTTGCAAGAAGATAGTGATGAAGAGGCAGAAGAGGCTTTAGAAAATGCAGAGTTGCTCGCTAAATATGATGACGTAGGTTTGTGGCCTACACAGTTAAATGATCATTTTATTAATCACTGTCTCTCACGTGAAATGACTTATTTCCAAAATAAATATGCAAAAAATATATATCCAGTTTCAATAAGGATTTACAAAGAACAAAACAGACAATTTTCAATAAGTACTTTACGAAAAAAATTAAAAATGGTCAATTACTGGAAAGATCTTGGTTGTGCTATTCTACCAGTATGGGAAGTGTTTTTGTCTAGTCTGCAAACTTTTCTCTAAAGTCCCTTCTCAATACACAATCGGATTCTCTGACTGGAAACATATAGGACCTTGTTTAGAAAGTCACAAATTCTAATGAACATAAGAAATCATTGTTAGTATGGTTAACACGTAAAGAAAATAAATCTGTTATTGGCAAGCAGTTGCAGGAGCATCAAAATTAGTCATAGTGTGCATAGTGTTAGGGTCGGGCGCCACCTGTGGTTTCCCACATCTGCGCCATATGTACACTGTGAAGAAATACAGAACACTGTAAATGCCAGAAAAAGTGTAGTGTGTTGAATGTGTAGTTTTGTGTTGGGTTCTGTTGTGTGTCCTGGCATTTGGCCGCAGGGCCCCTGGTGGAACCCCACGTTGCCCGCACACACCACTAGGAGGTAGCCAGGCTGCCCATAGTTCTCTGGCTAGTCTCCGTCAGGGTCGCCTCAGCTTCCTGAGCGGAGACCAAGTAAAAAAAAAAAAAAAAAAAAAAAAGTAAAAAAAATAAAATAAAATAAATAAATAAATAAATAATAATAAAAAAAAATTAAAAAAAAATTAAAAAAAAAAAAAATAAATAAATAATAATAATAAAATAAATAAATTAATTAAAAAAAAAATAAAAAAAAAACACAGCGATTAGATAGAGTGAGGTAGTACAGGGTGTACAGAAGAAGAGGGGGAATGAAAGTAAGAGTAAGGGGATATAGGCGAAGGCATCCCCAACCAGTCAATGTACACTCAGTCAATCAGGTGAAAGGGGAAGGAGTGGGGTCGAAAGTAACTGTACAATTGAGCACAGAAAGAATCGCCATTTGGCGCCTCTGTCATCGACATCGGCTGGTGTCCAATCCAGGGGTTTAATTCAATCCAATGGTACCTTTCAAACTCCAATCATCAGATAGTTGTCCGTTTGATGGTGTGGCGGTCAAGTTCATGACTGTCTAGTCTGGATGAAAGTCCATCATGGTCTCAGACCGTCTGTTGTCTTCCTTGGGACCGTTGTGGCGCAGGTACAGGAACTGTAGATAAGGATTTCCTTCGGCTGAAGAGCTCTTGTGCGAAACGCGTGAAAGCTGTATATTCCTCCCTACTATCAAGCAGGTGTGTTTCTTGGTCTTTGGGTATGTAGGTCAAGGAAGTGATAAAGGTGCAGCGAAGATCCTCATATAGGGGGCAGTCATACATAAGGTGCGACCAACTCTCAGTCCCACCACAGGTGCAAGTGGGATCATCGATGATTCCCAGGGCCGTCAGTTTGCCTTTTAATGATCCATGGCCAGTTAACAGGTATGTAGCATAAAGACCAGGTGAAAACCAGGGGGGAAGCCTGGGGAACACCCTGTTAATGTAAGGGAAGAACTTTCTAGTGATTTCGCCTTTGTTGGAAGTAGTCCATCTCGCTTGCCACGCCTGCTGCAGATGCCTGAGGAGACGCTTCTTTTCTGCTGTTCTGTCGTTTGCGGGGTCTGTTGTGAATTCGAGGATGGTCTTGGAATTTGCTTTGGAGAGGTGGAAGAGTAGTCCACAGCGGACCACCTCCAGGTCCAGTGGCATGGCGCCTGCCAGGATTTGCAGAGCATGGGTACTGACAGTGCAGCAGGCACGGGTAGTAGCGAGCAGGATGTTTCTTTGCAGAGAGTCTAGGATTCTTCTACCACTAACAGTGATTGCTTTCGGGTACCAGATGCCTGCTGCGTACGTTATAATCGGGGTAAATATCACTTTATAGAATAAGGACAGAGTGTGCCTATTGAGTCCCCAGTCCCGTCTGGAGACCCTGGTGACAAGGGCGGTGTAATTACGTATCTTTCTTCTTAGGTATTTAAGATGTGGCTGGAAATTCAGTTTGCTGTCAAGTATAACTCCTAGATACTTGAGTTGAGTGGAGTATTTTATGGTCCTGTTGTCGATTTTTATCTGTGGCGGTCTGGCTTCATTGAGACTTCCTTTGAGAAGAGTAGAATCTGTTTTGGCGGCAGAGATGGTGAGGTTATGGTGTTTAGCCCAGTCCTGTAGCTTCTGTAGTGCATTATTCGCCAAAGTCTCCAGTCGGGCCCTAGAATCGCCGGTAACGGTGATAATAAGATCATCTGCATAGGCTTGAGAGGTGACCTCTCCCAGGTCCATGCCAAGGAATTCATCAAGGACAAGATTCCACAAGAATGGGCCCAAAACCGAGCCCTGTGGGCATCCTCTGTAGACCTGTCTGGTGATTTTCATATATGGAGCATTGACAGTGATTGACCTGTTGGAAAGGTAGCTTTTGATGGAGTTATATAGGTTTACTGGAAGCTTTGATTGGCGCAATCTGCCTAGGACGCTCGGCCACCAAAGTGAGTCGAACGCCCCAGCAAAGTCGACAGCGATGACCAGAAAGTATTTCTTTTGGGTAATTCCTACTGCTTCAAGGAGATTGTGGAGTGCATCTACAGTGGAGTGCCCCGTTTTGAATCCAAATTGTCTGTGAGAAGCCATGTTTGCATTGTTGTAGTGTTTGAGAAGTCTGTAGTAGAGTAGCCTTTCATAGAGTTTACTAAGTACCGACAGGAGAGCGATGGGACGGTAGGAGTTTGGGAGTTCAGGTGGTTTCGTTGGGTTCTTCAGGATTAGTTTTACGTTGGCCGACTTCCAATCTGTTGGGTAGTGACCATCACGTAGACAGGTATTGAATAGATGAAGTATTAATTCGGGGACACACTCCACTGTTTTCTTTATAATCTCAGGCTCCAGCAGGTCCGATCCTGGGCATTTCCTATCTTTGATCAGGACCGCAGCAGTTTGTAGTTCTCCTAAGTCAAAGGGAGATTCCTGCTCTTCAGTGTGGTAAGTCTCATTCTCTGCACAGAGGGATTTCTGTTCCTGAGTGATTGGGTTTGTTGCTGGTTGTAGGATGGTGTCCAAAATGTTTGTTATGGATTGCTGCCAGGTGGTTGCTTCCGTACCTTGTAATGACTTGGTTGAAGTGGTGACCTCTCCCCTGGGTAGTTTGTTTGTGGTGATCTTGTACACCACTCCCCAGGGGTCGGTATTGCCAGTGGTGGTGACGAGGTGTTGCCAGGATTCTTGTTTTCGTTTGCGGATCAGGGCCGTGTACTGGTTTCGCACTTCCCTGTAGTTCTGTCTGAGCGCCTCCACTTCACGTGCCGGCCAGGTCCTCCGGGCACGCTGGAAAGTCTTTCTTCTTATAATGACTTCTCGGCGCAATCTATGCAGCTCTGGGCTCCACCAGGGCTTTGCGCCTGGGGCAGGGTTTTTCCTTTTGATTGCCAAGTTGCAGGCGGTTGTGATCAGATCAGTGACTTGTCTTTGAAGGGCATCTGCGTTGTCGGGAAGTAGGTGGGGTTGGGTCTCATTAGTTAGGGTTGTCCTGAAGACGTCCCAGTTCGCCTTTTCAATTGCATATCTATTTAACATGACTCGTATGGCTGGGGATCTAGCTAGAGATCGATTTAGCTGGAAGGAAATAACCCTGTCAGTGGCTTATTATTCAATTCCTTACAAGAATTTCTAGAAAAAATGGACTGCCACTGGATAATTTTAGAAGACTGTCTTTTGACAACGCTGCAAATATGTCCGGCCGATACAATGGTGTGCAAGCACATCTCAAACAAAAAATAAATGCGCTGATTATGTGCAGTGTGCTGAGCATTCCCTAAATCTAGTTGGTGGGGAAGCGGTTAAAGTTGTATCTCAAATTCTGAACCTTTTTGGAGTAGTGCAACAAATATATGTTTTCTTTTCTGCAACTACCCGTAGGGGGGGAGCTTATAAATCCTGAAACAAAAATAAATTTTCAATAAAACATTTAAGCTAGACTAGATGGTCTTGTCACTATGATGCTGTTAGAGTTTTAAAAATAGTTACTGTGATATTATGAACATATTAAAAACGTTTAGTGACAATATGGATGAGAAACTTGATTTTCGAAGAATGTATAGAATAATTTGGCGAAACTTGAAATCGCAATTTTTTAAACTGTTTTTTGGGAAGAAATTTTAGAGAGATTCAATTTAGTTAACAAAAAAGTGCAGACCACAGACTTAGCCATATGTGAAAGGTGAGAAATTAATTACGTCATTAGAAGCGTTCGCGAGCAACATACGAGAACAATCAGATCAGAACAAAACGAATACGAGGAGACAGCCAAAAAATTAAGTACAGAGTGGAAAAAGAATACAGTGATTTAAAAAAGAGACGTATTTCAAAAATTTCGGATAAATCTACAGAGAACGTTTCGCTAAATGGAGCAGGAAAATTTATGAAAAGAAACTTATCGATGTTTTTCCGAATTACAATATTAAATTTTTTTGCGTTGCCAATCACCAGCTTTGAGGCGGAGCGATCCTTCTCCAGGATGTCCTATATAGAAAACAAATATAGGACAGCATGGACAGGCATATCAGGTGTCTGGATACACCAATCACCTCCATACCTGCATTGCTGACCGCATTACACAAAGGTTGGTTGGCCATACTTCCCGAACGTGACCGACATCTTGTTGAATCAATGCAACGTCGGATAGCTGCTGCACTCAGGGCAAAAGGAAGACCTTCGAGGTATTAGGTAGGTGTTCATAATTCAGTGATCACTCAGTGTATAAAACAATGTAATCATTTTGGCAATGGAACAAGTTAGTGCCAAGCATCATTTTAAATGGTAGTAAACCACCAAAGCAGGTGAAATGTCATCGTTTTTTTACATCTGATACTGTGAATGCATTCCGAACGAGTTTCCCTGATATTGCACCGCCCCCCAATAAGCAATGCTTCCCCACTGGAGAAGACTAATAGTTATTCTCGGAGGACACCACCACGCACGGATAAAGTTTTTAGGAAGTGTAAAATATTAATAAATTCTGAAATAATACTTAAAAATCGTATCTTTTTATTTGCGTAGTTAACCGTTATGGCCACTTTCCCTTCTAATAAGTTTTCCCCTCGAATGACGTTCTGAAACTCCAGTCTTTCTCATCCTCATTTAATATTTTTTAAATCATGTGTACATACTTTCGGCGTTCACCTTTAAAACTCCCTGGGGTGGCAATCACTCAAAGGAGCTAAAGAAATGAGAATAACAAAATAACCTTTTTAGCCAATTGATATATATTGCATAATAGTCTATAATAATTATTTAGAGTATCAAAAATATTTTTAAATTATACTTAAAACTTTATTCCTTACTTATAATACTTAACTCTTAACATGCAATTTTATATCTAATTTAAAATTTTACCTTACATTAAATTAATATTTAAGGAAAATATTGTATGTATAGCGAAATTGGTACAATACCCTCGACTCTCGTTATGAAGTTAGCGTAGGGATCAGATCCATCCAACAGCATTGGCACTCGGTCATGAGGTACACAACCGGGCGCATTACTTCGCATGTACTTCTCTTTTCGTTGGCTTTACTACTAGAAACTGCCAAAGTCCAGTTGTACACTAACATCTTGAATAATTCTGGGAGGCCAACACTGTGGCATATCCATCGAAGTGGGATTCCACCCCTCTCCTTATTGTAAATTTATACCTCTTAATTTATTCTTATTCAACGTGAACTACTTGTCTGTGTATGTCTTACTGAGGCTTCCAAACTTGGACGCAGTATTCCATATACGATCTGACCATTGTCTTATTGCAAATGCAATAATCACTCTGCTGGCGAAGATAAAATAAATTTTCCTACGTAGGGCCGGAGGAATTCATAAGATAGAGAGAATGCAGGAACATCACCATACTTCACAAAATTTCATGGCAATACAGCGCGATCATGATCTCTGTCGATCCAAGTGACTGAAGTACTTATTGCATATCCTGAATGTGTTTTCACATTCAGGATAAATGAGATTTTTTCAACACCAATCGAATCGAATCCAGATGAAAAAGTCTAAAGAGACTGCCAAGATGCTTTCATTAATATATCATTAACTACCTTGCTTACTTTTGAGTTATCGGCAAACTTAAAGATTAAACTTGATACACTATCATTAGTGAACGTTAAAAACAATACGGGCTCAACACCGAACAATGAGGAACCCTGCTCATCACATTATACCATGAAGAAAAATGGCCACCTCTACCCATTTTTCATCTCCTGCTACTTAAGTATCTCTTTATCAATAGTGGTAACTTGATACTAATATCACATTGTCCCAGTTTATACAATATTTGATGTTGGAATGATTCTAAAACTTTACTAGGGTTTTAGAGTCTATGGTTAAAGACGCAATACAGGACCACCTTGACAAGGATACTTCCTTAATTGGGTCTCAGCATAGTTTTCCGAAGAGAAGACCCTGCCTGAAAAATTTGGTTGTAATGTCGGTGGATGTTGCTGGAGAGGCCTTCATCCTGCAGTGGATTGAAAATGGCTGATGATGATGATGATGATGTCGGTGGATGCAAGCGACAATTTCTATGCTATAGTTCTGGAATTCAATAAGTCTTGTGGCCCAGTTCCTCATGAAAGGTTATTTTATGAATTAGAGCAGGTTGAGATAGGAAGGAAGATCTATCAGTAGATTACACATTGGTTGAAGGACAAGAGACAGGGGGGTGGTCATAAATAGGTATTCTTCAGAGTGGACTGAAGTAGCAAGTGGAGTCCCTCAGGGTTTAAATTGTTACAGCAAGGTATATTGATGGTTCGCTGCAGAGTCAAGTGTGGGAATGGCAAGAGCTTTATCTAGCGCTATACGAAGCAATTTTACGTGGTGCAGTGTCTAGCGAGACGAACTCTGCAATTGGTTCCAGGGTATTTTTGAATAGATGAAGCAATATGCCCAATGACCACGCACGCGCATCACTTTAATATCGGTACAATGTTTAAAGTTAACTTAATTGCGCTGTTCCACGCCGTGATTTATGATGCTACGCTCCGGAACGATATCCGTGAATATCCAGTTGAAAATTTCGGTCTCTTCCTCACCATAGATCTTAGTCCAGAATATGCTATTTCAGTTTTCTTTGAAATTGTGAATAAAAACAAAATTTCTAAACACTCAAATGTTCTCCGAGTTTTTCTAATCTCTTCTTCAATTTTTGGTGCTCGTTTTATTCAGGTAGGTTGTGTACAGTACCCTCTAAAAAGTACATACCCCTGTTTATAGAATCCACTGGACTATCCCATTTAAACCAAGGTCTCAGGTCTGTAGGAATAGCTTATGAGCCACGCATGTTAGTTGTTCTGGCCATGGCGCGTACAGTCGAGCTGACGGATGCCAAGTGGGGGTTACTGTCAGATATCGCGTTACTGACTTGTCGATTCGTGCAACTGCGATTCGCGTTTACACTATCAAGAGTCCATCGTCCGTGATGGTATCATGAAATGGAAACGTGACAATAACCTCACCATCCAGTAATGCATGGGAAAACAGTAAATTCACTCCACATGATGTAGGGTACCAAAAATGCTATATAACAATCGCGGGATGCCTTGAGACATCCCGCTAAATATCAACCAGGAGTTTAAGCGTCAACCTGGGTTTATTCTGTAAGAACATATGGAGCTCGAAAGGGTCGTTTTAATGGGAGAGCGGCCACGCATAAGCCAAACATTGACAACCGCAATCAGCGGTCTAGCCTATGTATTCGGTTAAGGTAGGGTTAAGGTCTGGTGTTGTTTCTCATGGTATAGCCTAGGGCTGTTGAAGAATTACATGCTTCCTACAATGTGGCAGTTCTTTGGTAAGGTCCTATGTTTCTTTGAACAATATAATTCCCCAAGACATGCTGCCAGTTTTGTTCGGCAATGTTTTATGAACAGGAATTTAAAATAGTTGCAGTGGCCGTGCAGACTTCCAATTTGAACCTTATGGTACACCAATGGGATGAACAGGACATTGGGAAAGGGTTAAGTGGGTCATAGCGGTAACAGGGGAACGACACGCTAATTGGTGTGGTAGTGACGTTAGTGTGAAACAGCATTCTTCTGCTACTTGAAGTGTAATGCATATAGAAATCTTGTTGTTTCTGGCCAGAACAAGCCAACCTCTGGATAGGTTTCTGTGGGCTGCATCAGATATTCTAAAGAAAGCAGCTTGCAATATGTTCATATTTTAAGGCATTAAGAAATCTTAAATTCTTACAAACGATTACTGTATTAAACTAGTTCCCTACTGACAATTTCCTTCAATATACCACTTCCTACTCCTAAGATAACAGGGACAGGGGCGGATTTAGGCATGATCTTTATGAGCTGCAGCCTTGGGCCCCGTTCAATCAAAGAGCCCCCTTCGCGGTCAAAAAAAATAAAAACAATTTAAATTAAAAAGTTAATAAAAATAAATTATACAACATTTTTTCGTACCTAGATAAAGTCTAAATCGTTGGTTTGCAACACTATTGCATTTGAATAAAATATCAATGTATTAAATGGCAGCAAATAGTAAATACGGCTCTGTCTTCTATCGCCTCTGTCGGTAGTCGGTAAAATCAAAATATACTTTGTCATTTGTCAATTATAGAAATAATGTGGCAACGTCGGAATGGGGGGAGTGCAAGTCTAGCTCCTCTAAAGTGTAACTCTCACCGTTTGACATTTGAGGTTATGTAAGTATAGTATAATTGAAAATTAAATGGTCATTCGTTCGGTGAAGTGTACTGTTCACGTGCTTCGTTTCCTCACTGGTAAGTATCGGCAAAGTTTACTAAATAATAAAAATAACTGGACACTGTTTGTTTTAAGTAAGCGGTCGGCACTAGTACACTATACGCTTGCCTACTTAACAATGACAATGTAAGATGTAAAATCTTACAAATTTAAAATAAAAATAATGGTTTTGCTAGAAGTAATGTTAAAGTTTGAAGAACCCTAGATTTAGTGATGGGATAGTTGAACTGTGAGAACTGAGAACAGTAGCAAAGGGGTAAACAAGTAATTCAAATAATATGAGAGAGCAAACAGGGACAGCAGCAGGACTAAGTAAAGGGGTGTCATTTGAGAACGGGCGTGAAGGGGTTGCTTAAGGAAGGACAATAAGACGTAAAGCGGGATTATGCGAGGCTCCTCCTTTGATCTCTGACACCGTTGGAGCCAAAAGAGGAAATTAGTGGACGTCCAGTGTTCGCGTCAAATTAAAAACGGCGTCAGGCCGACTGATTTTTGGGTGTTGGGATACTTTTAGAGAGAAAGGTGTGAAACGAAAATGAGTGGTTTTGGAGGTTACCGGTGGACATGAAAGGGTCATTGTGCCTGTCAGAAAAAAATAAGAAAGTTCGAGAAAAGGGTTGGTTTGGGCGCTAGAGCGACAGCTTGGGAGAATTGTGTTGGCAAATGGAAAGGAATGTAAATTTAAACAGAGGGGAAAGGATTGGTTGGGAGAGGCGTGCCAAACTTGAGGGGTTGTTGTTGTTGTTGTTTTGGTTTAAGCAACTGAGGCCATATTGCTCGGGGATATGCGGTGGTCATTCCCTGACCTTTCCGCATCCTCCGTATTTGGTGGTGAGGGGCTCGAACCCCGGTCTAATCAAGAAGCGTGTGCTACGCACTGCTGCTCCTTCCCACCTGGCTACTGAGGCGCCAAACTTGAAGGGAAGAGTGAAGTTCGGGGAAAGAAAAATTGAGAGAAAAGAGCATTCTGTGTCTGACTACTGTGTGGTGTGGTGAAAGGGGAGAAAGAAGGTCATGAGTGCGGGTTGAAATGGAGGTAGGCGAGTTTGGTAATGTAGGCTCTAGTAAAGAGAATGAGCCAGGTATGTACACCTGTGAATATTATTATTATTATTATTATTATTATTATTATCAGTTTATTTAACAAACACCCCTGTACAGAAATTTCCTAGGAGGGTGGCGCATACGTACATCCAAATACACTTATCAGAGTGTAACATAGGATTAAATATCAGCAAATACATAAGATATATACACATAGAGGAAGAATTACATACAGACATCATGCATTCACCGAAAAATTACAAAACAATATATGTACATAGAAAATTATAAAATTACAAAACAATGTACATACATAGAAAAATGACATCGTCATTTACACTATGAATTGGTCCTCATTGTTATTCTCTGAACAAAAGTAATACCCTCAGTCCTATAAGAATCTTTTGAAAATATAATATATCGTTCATTTAAGATTTTTATGAGTTTTTTTTTTTTTTTTTTTTTTTATGAGTTCGAGGGCACTTGAAGTCTTTCTTCAATTACGTTCTTCATCATATCTGTAGTTTCGTATACAGATCCGCTGCAATGAGCTTCCTGTAAGTTTTCTCATGGCAGTACCTGTCTGGGTCTATTTTGAGTTCTCCAAACATCTCCAGAGTATTGGCAGGAAACATCCGCTTTAATCCGTCCGTGTGGTGGAGAGCGCTTCGGGACTATGAGGGTTGTGGAGGCGGGCTCCAGGGCGGGGCCTTACTACAAGATTTTCAATTTGAGGAGCATCTAAACTCCCAGTGAGAAGTTGTGCTAGAGTGCAGATGTTACGTATTGTAATCATCTGAATCCACGGAGCTGTGTTCAAGTTTGCGTACAGTATGGATTTTGAAATTGTGAAGGGCTTCCCGGCGATCCTATTTAACCACCGGAGCAACCAGTATTCCAGGCTGAGAAATTTCCTGATATAAGTATTTGGAGCAGAGGACCAAATTGTCGAAGCATATAAGGATACAGGAACGATACATCTTTGGATATATTGGGTCAGTAGCTGCTTGTTTCGAATTCCAGTTATTTCCTGTCTTACAGCCCATATGGCAGCGAGAGTTTTTGTTCTCGTGTTCTGAAAGTGCCTTTGGAAGGTAAGGCCCTCGTCCCACGTCACTCCTAGATCGGTGTATGAGTTGACTTTCTTAATCTGTGCTCCATTAATAGATAATTTGATTTCATTTTTTATCTTCTTATTAGTTATTGTCAGTTGTGCTGACTTGTCTGAGTTTAGCCACAAACCGATTTTGCGTAGGTATGTCTCCAGTTCATACAGCTTAGCGTTGGCATTGAAATTGACGTCGGACACCTGAGATCCTTCGTTAGAAACAAAAAAATACTTAATATCATCGGCGTAGGAAATAAAATTCTGATTTCGCGCCAGAAAAGGCTCTAGGGCGGCAGCAAACAGCAAAGCTGATAAAACTCCTCCCTGAGGGATGCCCCAAGTGAGGGTGTATTCTGCACGGAATTCTTGGTGTTGTACAATGAGGTGCCTTGGCTTCAAAATGGTCTTGATGATCTGCAATAGTTTGCCCTCAATGCGGAAATATACTTTCAATATGTTTTCAAGTGCAGGTAGTGACACATTATCGAAAGCTGCCTTTATGTCAAGGAATATGATGTCAATTTGGGCTTTTTCATTTAATGCGTGCTGCATTCTGAAGAGAGTCTCCAACAGATTAGTAGTAGTGGATCGTCTCGGTACTACGGTGTGGAGGTGGGGTGGCCTGTGCGCGAAACACTGTTGGGTTAAAGCAGGAAGGATGGCTTTCTCAAAAAGCTTTAAAAGAGAACAACTGATGGATATAGGCCGAAAGTCTGAAGAAGCCTTAGGATTCTTCTTTTTTGGCACCGGTCGCACAAAGTAGTGATTCCATCTCTCGGGGAGGATTCCATCTCTCAAGATGTTTTGGAAAATGTGCAACAGCACATCAACAATATAGGCACTGCATATTTTTAAAATAAAGATAGGAAACCCGTCGGGGCCAATCGTAGATTTGGTAGGCAAGGAATTGATGGCATTGATGAGATCTTCTCTACAAATCGTGACTGTGGATAAAGCATTCTCACAAACGCCTCCTCTCACTAAAATATGTTGTGCCATATTCTCCAGCTGATATCCTTGGGCATTTTTTGCTTTACCTTCAACTGGCAGCCTTTCAAAGCACTCCTTAGCCCAGTTTCCGAATGTGGTTTCTTCCATTTCAAATTTAGCGGCCTTTTTGCTCACGATTCTTTTCGAATGTCGAAGCTTTCTAATAACCTCTTCGTAGCGTGAATGTAGTTTCTTTTTCAAGAAAATGGCTCTTTTTTTCTTGTAGTCGGTGAAGTCTTCATTCACTCCTGATTTTTTCCATTTCCTATAAGCCTTTTGCTTGGCCACAAACGCCTGTTTTAAATATTCGTTGAACCACGGTTTAGTTTTGTCCGTGACGCTTACCTCTTTTGAGGCACCCAGGTCAGCAATAAATAGGAGCTCTTTCTCTATCAAGTTGGCAGCTTCTTCCACCGGTTTATTGTATAGAGCATTCCAGTTGTAGGTCCTGAGATGTTTTAAAATAATCTCAGGTCTAATGAACTTAAGAGAGTAAATCTTCTTGATTTGACGAGTTTGCTCATCGATGCGTTGCTCACCTGCACTATTGGATAGGGGAATTTCACAACATATTGGGTTGTGATCTGACTGGAATTTAGTTTGAGGGGTAACATTTTTGATGTTTATCAGATTATGATATAATAAATCCAAATGCTGCTCTCCCCTAGTCGGAAGCGTATCAAGTAGGGTCAGCCCTAAGGTTTGGAGGGTTGCATCAAGGTATTCTTTAGCTTGATCGTGTCTTGGGCTAGGCATATTAAAGTCGCCAGTTACAATCATGGGAATATCTGTGCCCAGATTCTCTGAAATCCACACAAGAAGCTCGGTCCTGGTGTCAGCACTGTGTTCCGGCGGAAGATAGATAAGGCAGACTTGGATTTCTTGAGCCTTCCTCGTGAAAGACGCGGATATGGCTTCAAAGTTTTCAGACTGACTTTGTTTAATTCTTATAGGATGTAAACTTTCATGATAAAGGATTGCAACTCCTCCACCCCGCTTATCTATTCTGTTGTTCCCAATAAATCTGTAACTGGAGGATTGTACCAGCAGATCCAGTTGCCTGTTATAATTTAGCCAAGTCTCCACTATACACATAAAGTCATATTCTTCAAGGAGTAGGCAAGTCTGCAATGTGTGCAGTTTGTTAACAACACTTCTAACGTTCTGAATAAAAAAGCAAATGGTGTGGCATTCTCCAGAAGGGGCATTCCGTTGCTTTAGTGGCTATGTAGGTTGATGCGTACTACTGGTTCTTTGCACATATGCGGTGTTCTTTTCTCGGTATCGTTTAACTAGTGTACCCACTGGCCAGTTGTTGTTTTCAAGGATTAGATTTAGGTCATCAGGGGAGCATGTGAGCAAAAATGACGCATAAGAAGGATGCCTTGTTTTCAGCTGTCTTACTTCTGTGTGGACTCCGAATCCTTGAGCAAACATGGCCTTTATGTCATTCGCCTGCGTGTTCGGGGCAAGCCTAGTAACAAAGACTTTCTCTCGGGTTCTGACGGCTGTAATATTGAACCTCCTTGCCAATTGGCCATCTGTAGGGAGGTTTGTATGCACTGTATCTACATTAAAATTGTAGTTCGGAGATTGTGTAGAGGGATAACAGTTATTATTCCGGATCTCGCTATTGCGTACATTTGTTATGGAAGTTGCTCTTCGGTTGGTAGCCTTCGCCAAGCTCTGATCCTGCTCTCTCTCATAAGACTTCTGGGATAAGGTTTTCCTTGTATTCCCGTTTGATGTTATTTCCGCATATGTCAGCCTGGGATACTTTTCAGGGCACACTCTATTAGCCTCACACATGGCCGGAGAGTAAGAGCAAGATAGATCCTGTGGTAAGGGAGATGGGGGGGGGGGCTCGGGTAGGGGTCTTAGATCCTTGTTGCATATATTCTAACAGGGGCTGTTGCTCATGATTATCTATCACCGGTGGTTGCTCGATAAATCCTCTAGTTTCTCTGTTTCGCCGATAGGGAGTGATGGGAGGGATATTTAATATGGCATCTTTTGGTCTATGTCCCACTAATGGTTCAGCATTAATAACCGAGAAGGGGGCACGAACTTGGGCATCCTGTCCGCTTCTATGGAGTATAGTGCCATGCTCTTCGCGTTCAGGCTCCAAGGTTTGAGGCACTCGCGGTATTGTTTGGTAATTTGGCTTACCCTATAGCATCATACAGCTTTTCAGGTCAGTGATCTGGCCTCTTATCGAGCAAATTTCCTGTTTTATTTCTTCGTTCTGTGCGCGGAGTTCTTGGTTGATAATGAGAAGGGTGGACAAGCACTCGAAAATTCGAGGAAATTTTTCTTCTAGATTATGCATGTATTCTTCGGCCTGGATTGCAATAGGTTTAAGAAATTCCCCAAATACTTCATCTGTTACGCTTTTGAGCATTTGTTTCGTGCCACTGAAAAAGGCGGTGTTTGCCTGATTAGCCAAGGCCTTAGGTGGGTTTGCCTGCGGGCTGACAGGGGGATTTGCATGAAGACAGTCCTCGGGACATGTATCACAACCAAGGACGTTTAAAATGTCAGAATCGAGTTCTCTGCTGGTGTATTTCCCATTAACATCTTTTAGACAGTCACTTGTTCGTTCATGGCCATAATTTTCGTGATCTTTCTCGTCTTCTTTATTATTTTCTAAATTATTACTTCTTCCATTGTTTCCCGAGTCACTGTGATGTGCATCAGCGGTGGGGTGAGGGGTCAGCGTAGCCACTTCTTCCGATGTGTTGCATTCTTCGGTCGGCGCATTTCTTTCTTCCCGCCGGGGGGAATTGGGCTTCTGATTGGAGGTTCTTGCAGCTCCTGTCTGTTTACTATTTAAGCAGCATTTTCCCAAGAACACTTTCCTCTTGTTGAGCGATAAGCGCGAGAGGCTCGAGTATCCTGAGCATAACCGGCATATTCTATGCTTTGACTTACTGCAAAGTAGGGTTTCATCTGCTGAATTATTGCAGAGATCACATATGCCGGGAATTACTGCGGTTGCCATGTTTAAGAACTGGTCAGGTGGTTAAAGTTGCAGCGAGGTAAGAATGCAGGGAACGGTTTCTTATTTCCGCTCCAAATTTAAATTTATACACACGATCCAAATTAAAGCACTCTGAAACTGTACAATGTTCAGTTTCTTAACAGAAATGTCATGAAATCTCCTTAGGCGCTGTAATCGGCTGATAAGTATTTTCCTGAAGTAAACAATATTCCCTGTGGGAACGGGGTTATTCTTCAAAGGAACAGTGAAATGAAGGTCAATCTCTGTTGCAGGTGCACGAACGTAGAGTGTCTTCGTTCTCACGTTAACCCTTCAGGCAATTATTCCAACTGCTATTAATATATCGTCTACACAAGAAGGTGCGCGGGTAGCACAGTGCTATCGTTACCGTCCTCCCCACACCGGGTGGAAAAGGCCTCGGTTCGAATCCCGTCGATGACGCGAGGAACTTTAATGGGCTTTTTTCACTCCGTGGCTGAGTTAGTCGGTCTCAGGCGTAGATAGCAAGATTTTTCTCCCCAGTAACTGGGATTTTTTCGTCCAGCAAAACACGCAAATCGACCATAGAACATACGCAATTTACAGACACAAATCCTAGTTAATGTATTTAATTACGGGCAACCGTAAAATAATAATTTGATTTTTTTTTTTTTTTTTTTTTTTGATGTCAAGCGTGCCGCAGAAGTGAAAGTAATCCTGTCAGCCTCGAAAGAAAACCGGAGTGCCCAAGGATCTGAAGTAAGCCTGTCTGCCTCGAAGGAAAACCGGAGAGCCCACGAAACTGAAGTAAGCCTGTCAGCCGCGTGGGAAACCTGGACGCGAGGACATTGAAAGTAGTGGCGAAGTCGGAAAGTAAGTCTGTTCCTTGTTTCTTTATTGAATCCTGCACTCAAAGACTCATAATTTGCCATTGACAAAAAGCTTGTCCAGGAATGGGCACAGTTCAACTTACTGCAGGCAGATTTTCCTGACTCATTCCTTTTTCTCGCAGGAGGACTGGTTCCCTAGGGCACACTTATCTGAAATAGAAATAACTAGAGAGACCCTAATTGATGCCATCAATAAACTACCCAACAAAGCCACTGTAGGTCCGGATGGTTTCTCACTCTTTATTATCAAAATTTGCAGCCCATACGACTCATGCGGTGATATATTCAAGCTAATTTATGAAAAGAAACTTGTCGATGTTTTTCCGAATTACTATACAATATTAAATATTTTTGGCGTTGCCAATCACAAGCTTTGAGGCAGAGCGATCCTTCTCCAGGATGTCCTATATAGAAAACAAATATAGGACAACATGGACAAGCATATCAGGTATCTGGATACACAAATCACCTCCATACCTGCATTGCTGACCGCATTACACAAAGGTTGGTTGGCTATACCTCCCGAACGTTTCCGACATCTTGTTGAATCAATAGGTAGGTGATCATAATTCAGTGATCACTCAGTGTATAAACAATGTAATCATTTTGACAATGGAACAAGTTAGTGCCAAGCATCATTTTAGATGGTAGTAATCCACCAAAGAAGGTGAAATTGCATCGTTTTTTTACATCTGATACTGTAAATGCATTCCGAAAGAGTTTCCCTGACATTGCACCGCCCCCCAATAAGCAATGCTTCCCCACTGGAGAACACTAATAGTTATTCTCGGAGGACACCACCACGAGGAGTAAAGTTTTTTCAGGCAGAGTAAAATATTAATAAATTCTGAAATAATACTTAAAAATCATCTTTAACTTATGTGTATCTTTTTATTTGCGTTATGGTCACTTTCCCTTCTAAGAGGTTTTCCCTCGTAAGACGTTCTGAACCTCCAGTCCTTCTCATCCTGGTGTTACTATATTTAATATTTTTTAAATCCATGTGCAAGTACATTCGGTCGTATTGCAAGCTGAAATCCATGGTGATTACTCAATAGAGCTAAAATGAAATGAATAAACAAATAATTTTTTAGCCAATTGATATATATTGCATAATAGTGTATAATAATTATCTATAGTATCAAAAACATTTTTGAATTATACTTAAAATTTTATTTCCTATTTATAGTACTTAACTATTAATATGCGATTTTATATCTAATTTTAAATTTCATCTTACATTAAATTAATATTTAAGGAAAATATTCAGTGTATAGCGAAAGTAGTACAAACCCTCGATTCTCGTTATGAAGTTAGCGTAGGGATCAGATCCATCCAACAGGATTGGCACTCGTCATGAGGTACACAACCGGGCGCATTGCTTCTCATGTACTATACTAACCTACAAAAATATTCGGATACCCCTTACAATGTGTTGACGGGAAGTTTCGGGCTCTTTTCGTTTGTTTCACTACTAGAAACTGCCAAAGCCCAGTTGTACACTAACATCTTGAATAATTCTGGGAGGCCAACACTATGGCAGATCCATCGACGTGGGATTCCACCCCTCTCCCCATTGTAAATTTAAACTTCTTAATTTATTCAACGTGAACTAGTTGTCTGTGTATGTCTTAATGACGCTTCCAAACTTGGACGCAGTATTGCATATACGATCTGACCATTGTCTTATTGCAAATGCGATAATTACCCTGCTGGCGAAGATAAAATAATTTTCCTACGTAGGGCTGGAGGAATTCATAAAATAGAGAGAATGCAGGAACATCACCATAGTTCACAAAATTTCATGGCAATACAGCGCGATCATGATCTCTGTCGATCCCACTGCCCATACTTATTGCATATCCTGAATGTGAAAACACATTCAGGATAAATGAGATTTTTTCAACACCAATCGAATCGAATCCAGATGAAAAAGTCTGAAGAGACTGCCAAGATGCTTTCATTAACATCATTAACTATCTTGCTTACTTTCGCGTTATCGGCAAACTTAAACATTAAACTTGATACACTATCATTAATGAACGTTAAAAACAATACGGGCCCAACACCGAACCCTGAGGAACCCTACTCATCACATTATGCCATGAAGAGAAATTGCCATCTCTATCCATATTTCATCTTCTGCCACTTAAGTATCTCTTTATCAATAGTGGTAACTTGACACTAATATCACATTGTCCCAGTTTATACAATATTTGATGTTGCAATGATTCTAAAACTTTACTAGGTTTGTAGAGTCTATGGTTAAAGATGCGATACAGGACCACCTTGACAAGGATACTTCCTTAATTGGGTCTGAGCACAGTTTTGCGAAGAGAAGACCCTGCCTAAAAAATTTGGTTATAATTTCGATGGATGTAAGCGACAATTTCTACCCTGTAGTTCAGGAATTCAATAAGTCTTGTGACACAGTTCCTCATGAAAGGTTATTTTATGAATTAGAGCAGGTTGAGATGGGAAGGAAGATCTATCAGTAGATTACACATTGGTTGAAGGACAAGAGACAGGGGGGGATGGTCATAAATAGGTATTCTTCAGAGTGGACTGAAGTAGCAAGTGGAGTCCCTCAGGGTTTAGATTGTTACAGCAAGGTATATTGATGGTTCGCTGCAGAGTCAAGTGTGGGAATGGCAAAAGCTTTATCTAGCGCTATACGAAGCAATTTTACGTGGTGCAGTGGCTAGCGAGACGAACACTGCAATCGGTTCCAGGGTATTTTTGAATAGATGAAGCAATATTCCCATTGACCACGAACGCGCATCACTTTAATATCGCTACAATGTTTAAAGTTAACTTAATTGCGCTGTTCCACGCCGTGATTTTTGATGCTACGCTCCAGAACGATATCCGTGAATATCCAGTTGAAAATTTCGGTCTCTTCCCCACCATAGATCTTAGTCCAGAATATGCTATTTCAGTTTTCTTTGAAATTGTGAATAAAAACAAAATTTCTAAACACTCAAATGTTCTCCTAGTTTTTCTAATCTCTTCTTCAATTTTTGGTGCTCGTTTTATTCAGGTAGGTTGTGTACAGTACCCTCTAAAAAGTACATACCCCTGTTTATAGAATCCACTGGACTATCCCATTTAAACCAAGGTCTCAGGTCTGTAGGAATAGCTTATGAGCCACGCATGTTAGTTGTTCTGGCCATGGCGCGTACAGTCGAGCTGACGGATGCCAAGTGGGGGTTACTCTCAGATATCGCGTTGCTGACTTGTCGATTCGTGCAACTGCGATTCGCATTTACACTATCAAGAGTCGATCGTCCGTGATGGTATCATGAAATGGAAACGTGACAATAACATCACCATCCAGTAATGCATGGGAAAACAGTAAATTCACTCCACATGATGTAGGGTACCCAAAATGCTATATAACAATCGCGGGATGCCTTGAGACATCCCGCTAAATATCAACCAGGAGTTTAAGCGTCAACCTGGGTTTATTCTGTAAGAACATATGGAGCTCCAAAGGGTCGTTTTAATGGGAGAGTGGCCACGCATAAACCAAACATTGCCAACCGCAATCAGCGGTCTAGCCTATGTATTCGGTGAAGGTAGAACTTCCTACAATGTGGCAGTTCTTTGGAAAGGTCCTATGTTTCTTTGAACAATATAATTCCCTAAGACACGCTGCCAGTTTTGTTCGGCAATGTTTTATGAACAGGAATTTAAAATAGTTGCAGTTGCCACGCAGACTTCAATTTGAACCTTATGGTACACCAATGGGATGAACAGGACATTGGGAAAGGGTTAAGTGGGTCATAGCGGTAACAGGGGAACGACACGCTAATTGGTGTGGTAGTGAGTTAGTATGAAACAGCATTCTTCTGCTACTTGAAGTGTAATGCATATAGAAATCTTGTTGTCTCTGGCCAGATCAAGCCAACCTCTGGATAGGTTTCTGTGGGCTGCATCAGATATCCTAAAGAAAGCAGCTTGAAATATGTCCATATTTTAAGGCATTAAGAAATGTTAAATTCTTACAAACGTTTACTGTATTAAACTAGTTCCCTACTGATAATTTCCTTCAATATACCATTTCCTACTTCTAAGATAACAGGGACGCCGGTGCTCGAGAGAGGGATGATCGTCGACAGCAAAATTATCATGTAAGTCAGAGTTTGCGTGTTCCGAAGTTTAGTTTTCCCGAATATCTTAGAGGGAACAATGGATGGGCGACATTATTTTCGCTGCACAACGCTGGAATAAGTCAATGAGCGAGTGCAAATAGTGTCCAGGAAGATTAACGAGATTTTCACTCCATTATTTGCACATAGACTCGCGCGGCAACATGCGAGAGGGATCGATGATGCAAACAGCCACTGCGCTTCAGGTAAAATCGATACATATTAAAATAGCTATAGATAAATAGCGTTAAAAGAAACTCGGATTGCTACCCTTAAAGTGTAAGGTTATTATTTATTACAGGAAGTTGTGCGTATACTTTCTCTCAAGAAGTATTTGGACATTAGCAAAATTGGTGGTATTGAATGTTCAATACGCTGTTCAGAACAGTTATCTGATCACGGCATGTAGTAACGATGTTTGGTGAAATATGAAAGCTGAGTTCCACTGAGTGCATGTCAGATATGTTCAAAACAGCTCCACAGTGGACAGAAATTGTGGCTTTATTGGATCATGATGCATCAGAAGCAAAGTACTGTAAGATTTTTTGTCGCTGTTGTGGACAATGACTTTGGTAGTGTGTACGGCCCTTAGAAACCATCAGACATGTTTTGCATCCGAAATGGATTGATAAATCAAATTATCCGATGAATCGATGAGGGTGCTTGATGCTTCCACAGTATTCTCGACCAGCTGTGCCATCTAGGATTGAGTGTTGTTGTCAATCAGAAAAAAAATTCTTGGCTTACAGAACCAGCAGACGGAAGAATCGTGGCCCGCTGGACCTCATCTGTATGCGTGCAGTCAGGGATCCATTCTTGATGACGTGAAGGCCTATACGATTATGGAGACTAATGGCATACCAGCAATCCACCTCCTCCTAACTAACTGTGTTCCAATATGTACACTGGTTCGTTAGGGTTTCTCTTTCAAGTCATGCAATGGCCGACGTGAAAAGAGTAAGTAATCGATCTTGCTCCTGAATTTTGTTCGTCTCTGACCTGGATTTCTACGAATGGGTCCAGTTTCTTGCAACTGATTCCACACCGTGCTGGTGAAACCTTGTGACACATCAAGCCATACCGCAAATCGGCGTTGTGATTGGCTTACATTTAATACCCACGATGATTCTCCAAGCGGTAGTCTCGTGTAAATCCTTCTGAAATGAGATTTTAAGATTCTCACTGCGATAATCGAAAGGTCTTTACAGCTGTCGAATGAGATGAAGCTGTGACAGTGGAGAGTATTACGTGCAGATGTAAATTTCGAATTCCTTCAACAAATGCAGATGGAGTCTACGGAGAAATGGTTTTATTTTTATTCAAAGTAATCGATATTGATTGAATGCACTTATTACACCATTTGAAAAGTTTCCGAAAAGAGTCAGGGAAGGAGTCCATGTGGGCGAGGGCATTATCGTGCAACATGAACCAGCTGCTGTAAGATGTAGATCTTACAAATTTAAAATAGAAATATTTGTTATGCTAAAATAAATCCAGGTACGGCGATGGAAAGGGAGTATTAAGACTGGATATTTAATCTTAATAACGTTTGTAAAAACACTGGATTTAGGAATGGACAGTTTTAGACATGTAAATTTAAATAGCGGCTAAAGGTAAACAAATAATTTAAATAATACAAGAGAACAAACAGAGACAGCGCAATGACTGGGGAAGGGGTGCCATTTGTGAACAGGCGTTAAAGGGTTGCTGAGGGCAAGAACAATAGGATCGTGAAACTGGATTAGGATGCGTCCGTTTGATCTAAGCCACTGTTAGGAAGTAAACAGGAAATTAGTGGACGATTAGTGGAAATTATTCCAGTGTTCGCGTCAAAAGAAAACGGCATCAGGGTGACTTAATTTTGGAGAAGTTGGCCATATTTAGCAGAGAAAGTGTGAACACGAAAATGAGTGTTTTGGAGGTGACCGGCAAACACGAAAGGGCCATACTGCCCTGTGAAAATGAATGTTAATGATGATGAAATAACGTAAGGCTGGTACAGGGGTTAAAAAAAAAGGAAAATAATAGTATAAAGGAATGAGTAAAGAAATTATATTTATAGGGACAGTACTGTAAGGATAAGCTAACTTATATCATTAAATTAGGCCAGGTTCCAACACAAGATAACATACCACTTGAGGTGTAAAGAGAAAGAAATTTTATTAACAGAGAAACCTCATGAGTAAAGAGGGATGAATAAAATGGTAACTAGAGAGTAACAAAGGTGGTATGAGGGATTTATAGTGAGCATTACTGAGGTAAGAGGATACCAGTTGTAATACACTTCGTGTGTTAAAGGCAGAAACAAATATACAAAAAGAGTAATAAGAGTTGAAATGAGTTTTACTGATATAAGAGGTAAAAATTGGTAATGGAAAAGAATGATTGAGTAATCATCGAGAATTCATATTTATTAAGATACAAACTGATGTTAATGATTTGTAAATTGAGAATAGTTGATGAGACAGGGACAGTGCATTGTACTAGTATGATTCATATATATGGAAATGGGTATGCATGTATGTAATTATTTGTTTCTTTTATGTAAATGCTGCATATAATGTTCATTAAAGGTTTGTAAATTTTTGTAAATGTGTGTCTTTAATGTTCTGCTAACACCCGCTTTACACACCCTACAATCTAGAATTTTCTGTGAATTGCAGTCTGAGTTTCGTACTGCGGGGCTCTTTGAGATCTCAATAGGGTTCAAAAAATCAAAATTTAAACAAATTAGAACAGGCGTTAAATTAGAATTGTGAACAGGCGTTAAAGGGTTGCTGAGGGCAAGAACAATAGGATCGTGAAACTGGATTAGGATGCGTCCGTTTGATCTAAGCCACTGTTAGGAAGTAAACAGGAAATTAGTGGACGATTAGTGGAAATTATTCCAGTGTTCGCGTCAAAAGAAAACGGCATCAGGGTGACTTAATTCCCACCCCACCCACACGCGCTGCCTTTCTCTCGAAATTGTGAACTCACCCGGAAAACGCGCTTCAATAGTCTTTGAGGCACCTGTAAGTAGAACACTGCACTGACTTTCTCTCCTTCAATTACAAATTCCTTGTGAATTACACCGTGTTTGTCGAAAAACATGGCCAGTATCGTCTTGATCATGGACTTCTGTAAACGAAACCTTTATGGGGCTTCGTGATCATTTTGAAGTCCATTGCATGCTGTTACCCTTCGTCTGTGTGTCGTACTGAAAGATCCAACACTCATCTTCAGGGACATTACAGTCGAGGAAATTAGGATTGCTTTGAAAAGTATGGATTAATGTTTTGCACACACCTTCCTTTTCCCTCATTCATGCACACTTTGAGGAATAGTCTCCTTATTCGTATCCAAATCATCATCCATCATGCTGAGACTCAAAAGACGATCTCTTGATGTGTTGTTCGAGTTGTTATGGGTAATTTCATTTTCACAGTCATTATGTAATAATAGCAATATGAAATAAAGGTATTAAATACTATGATAATATTAAGAACCAAAGCGAATTGGTAATAGTCCTAAATATCAACTGAAATTTCAAAAATTGTACCAAATCAGTGGATCATTCACTTTTCCGAATTTTCAACAAGGAATATAAGGAAGCATATCCTTTATTACTTCAAGGTTGCTTGGATAACATATTCACTAAATTCTGAATATAGTGGTATATATCAAAGACAACCTTGCGGGTATAGCATATATATTCCCCTATGCCTCTGTTTAAAAATCGGAAAAGAAATTGAACCAGGAAATTATTATTTCTTCCTTTTCGCATTGTTACTAACTATCTTCTACTTCTGTCTATCGGCTGGGTCAGCCACGAAGTTTTTTAATCCTACATCGAAGAATTCAGCCTAGGAGAGTGTCTGATATCATTGCATCACATTTAGGACGGGTCCATTTACTGCAGTAGAATAAAAAAAGGAAGGCCAATGTGTAAAACAAGAGGCCGGATGCAATCATTATCTCTTAACCACTGTGTTGGTAGCGCTTAGTGAGAAATGAGAGGGGAAATCCCTAAGTTTATCTAAAAGCATCACGTACTTCAGAAACATTGTAAGACCACGTTCATTAAGCAGATGTTCTGCGTTAGTTCTTTTTGAGGTAATTTGGATTCTCCTACGGCCATTTACCAAAATTCATTAAAGTCGGTTCCTACGATTGTCTGTTACTAGATGGAGCTGTTTTTCGAAGGGAATGGGATATGTGGAGGAAAAAAATCCTCGTGTTTGGAAATAAACAGAAACGCACAGGGATCAAATCATTAATGGGTCCGAGGGTAGTTTAGCCTCGCTCACACTTTTTACACTTTTCAGTTTGGTTCTCTTTTTTAAGAAGAAAGTGAGAATGACCTATTTTTCGACCTTTTTTTGGGGGGGGGGGCTATAATCTGTGCCCTCTCTCGCCTCGTACAAAACGGCGGGAGTGGTGCTATTGAACTCCACACACAACACGTCTTCAATCAGAAATGTTTCCATTTGGGTACTGAAGAAACTATTTTCGGAATTCTTCCATTCTTAGATTTCGGGCCCTCCGGAGCGGGCCATTCGGGGACAAATAGAGCGTCTCTATCAAAGGGAACGGCGGTGATCGCGTGTAGAATGTTTGGCCAACGTTCTGTAGGGCGTGCAGTTTAGGGGAGGCTTATCAATATGCAACCGCGAAGGTGAATATAAATCAATAGCGCGCGCACAAAGGGGCCGCACGTGCGGAATTTAGAGTTTTTTGTACGGTATAGTACCGTTAGAGTTCAAAGGCCTTTTCACGAGCTCATCGTTTGGCGACGGAGGCAAACCGCGGGGACAAATTCTGAATGGATAACACCATCGTGGAATAAAAATCAAAATGCGGGCAAAAAAGAAATTCGATTGGAAATTCTACAACGTGTACTTGATGCGGGGAAGGGGGGGGGGTTGAGAGAGAGAGAGAGAGAGAGAGAGAGGAATAACGATATGGAATGAAAAAAACACGAGTGATCAAAGAAGAGGGACGGTGAGGAATAAAAGGAAGCATAAATGAGAAAGTTAAAGAAAACTAAAGATAGAAAGAAAGAATAAAACGAGGCAGATAGAGAAAAAGCGGAAGAATGAATTAGGATAATGAAGCGAATGATAAAAAGATGGGGGAATCAAATGGAGAGTACAGAAAAAATAAAACTAGAAATAAAATGAACAGAAAGTAGAGATAGAGGGGGGAGGAATGGGAAAAGAAAGAAAGAAAGATATGAAGAGAGGAAAAAAAGAAATAAAAGGATACAAAAAGATGAAATAGAGGAAAGAAAGAAAAGAAGAAAGAGAACGAAGGAATAACAGGATAGGATGAATAAACAAAAGCGATCAAAGATATAGAAACAGTGCAGTATAAAAAGTTTAAACAGAGAGTGAACGAAAAGGAAATATAGAAATAAAGAAAGAGAGACAGATGGAAAAGAGGGAGAAATAAGATAATAAAGGTGAACGAAAAGAAGAGAAAGAGAGAATGAGGAAGAGAGAGGTGGAAAAAGAGACTAAGAGATAGAAAGAAAGAAAGAAAGAATGAGAGAGAAAACGACAGAATAAAGAACGAATGGAGGAATGAGAGAGAGTTGGAAGGGAAGAAAGAGAGGCAGAGAGAATGGAAGCGGAAAAAAAACCAACACTGAGAGACAGATAAGGGAGGAGAAATGAAATTGAGGAACTAAAATGCGTGAGAATAAAATTGAGAGAATGAGAAGGAAAAGAGATAACAAAAATACACGATAGTAAAAGAGAAAGCGAGAGAAACAAAGGAGAGCAATCGAAATAAAGTAGAGGGAGAGAAAGAAAGAGAAAGAAAAAAAAAAGAGAAAGAAACAGAAGAGAAAATACCCGAACAAATGCGAGCAAAATGAGAAAAAAGGAAGAAAATGAGAGAGAGAGAGAGAGAGAGAGAGAGAGAGAGAGAGAAATGATGGAAACGAGAGAAAGAAATAATGAAACAGAGAATGGCAGAGAAAGAAAGAATAAGGAGACAGAGATTTAGAAAGAATGAGAGGAAATCACAGATATATACATAAAGAAAGAGGTAGAATGAAATGGAAAAGAGAGGAAGAAAGGAATATGAGAGAGAGAAAGAGAACTAACGAAGTGAGAAGTGGAGAGAAATTAAGAGAGAACGATTATCAGTAGCAAAAAGAAAAGGAAGAGGGGAGTCTCTTCCAAGAAACGATATTTCTAATTTTCTGAAAGTCAATCCACGAAAGTTTTTAAACGCAGCTTTTCTGAAATTTCATTCCGCGCTCATTTCAAAAAAAAAAAATAATAAATAAATAAAAAAAGCAAAGCCATCTGCGCAACAAACCGTTCATTTGGCAAGGAGAAAGCGGAGACGTGCAAAGAAAAGTTTCCTTAATCAGCACTCTCAAATGAAGCATCCTTTTAGAGATAATGAGGAGCAAGAGTCCGCTTGCCTCGTTTTTTTCTCGCAATTACTTTTTAGCGGGAGTGTGTCTTACGAGCATTCGGAAAGATTTCGCGCGACGACGTACAATCGCACTTCGGTGGCGGATTTGTGAAGAACAACTGTTGCGTCGCTTCCCGTTAATCACCCCATCTCTCACTTTGTCGCTCTTCAAAACTTCTTCGACGCAATTTCTCTTATTTTCCTTCCTCGCATTCATTTGGAGCTTTGTGAGCGGCGTCATCTTAAAAACGCCAAATGCCATTCTTAACGAAAAGATCGAATTCCAAGGTGGAGAGCCTGCGAGTTGGTCAAAGCCTTTAAAACAACACCCAATTCAAACGAAATAAATTTAGGGATGACCGTACGAGTTTACAACGCTTTAATAGTTAAATCAACTTCATTTGCATCTCTGAAAATTCGTTGAGTAAATTAAAATAAATTTAACTCAGTTGGTGTGTTCTTCTAAGTTGTAGGAAGAATGCAATCCTGCTTTCCCAATCCATGATGCTCTGGGCGGCAATTTATTCAACAAAGTTCCCAACAACAATTAATGTACCTTAAATACATAAAGGAAGGAACAATCCTCGATCCTTTCTTCGAAGTGCACCTACATTCCTCAATTTATGTTGAAGAAATTGGAGTTTCAATAACAAAAGAATAAAACAACCATTTGGTAAGTTTGCACATTGTTCAAATTAAAGTATCTTTCTCTGGCCAGTGTTTCTGACTTTATAGATCACACACTAGCCAGATTTAAATCGATCCGTTTTAAAATGATCGCGAACGAGAGACCAACTATAAGTTGTGGTGCTATTCAAACCAGACATTGCTTTTTCAAATATTGTTTCGAACCTCAGTTATAATAAAAATGAAACGAAGTAATTTTGTTGTCGTAGTAGAATTTTAGGAGCATCAGCGACTAAGACCATATTGCTCCATATGAAGTGTCCGTGAATTGTGTGTTTTGAGGTTGGTTTTTCTCTTTACTGGAGGATAAACCATGCCATCCTTGCCTGAGATCGAATAACTCAGCTACGTTGTGGAAAAAGCACATAAAAATCCTTCAAGTCATCGACGAATCTCAAACTGAGGTCTTTTTCCACCCACTTGCAAAGACCCCTTCGAAAAGATGTCTTTTCGATGGAGAGGATAATGGACAGTACATTCGTTTATTCAACTGGTTTGATAATGAAATGAACTGTTTCAAATTTAAGAAAAAAATACTGTATATTTCTTTAAAACTTTATAATTTAATATAAGATAATATATAAAATATTAGGTTCTCTTTATAAATTTATTAAATTATTCAAATATTTTTAGGATTTTTTAAATAAAAGAAATAAATTTAACACAGCATTATGAAATATTTATATGTTATAAATGAATCATGAATAAAGAAAACAGTATTGTTGGAATTTAATCGTTCTCATTCTTCGTCGAAACTGCTGTCTGTTTTTGGTTTGAGAGAAAGGTTGTCAAGGTAGAAAAAATTCTAATTTTATATACAAAAACAAAGAGGGGTTTGAGGGAGGAATGTTAATGAGTTGCATGTAACAATAATTAGTTTGAAAAGGAGAAGTTACCTCTTTGATGTCCTGTAGAACACTTCAGTGCTGTCACTCTTCATGGTTGAGTTAACTATGCAAATAATTTACATGAATTGCTCACATTCGTAGACAAAATCAATGATCCAATGCACCAGAGAATTGGAAACCCGCGGACCCCAGACCAGACACAAATTTTTGAGTGAGAGAAGACTCTGTCACTCAAATATTTGGGTTCGTAATTTGATGTATTTTGGGGTGTGCGGGCCTCTGTTTTCATTGGAAAACTTCATCCTCTCTAAATCCTAAAAGGATAAGATAATGTTGATCAAATGTAAAGGTACTGCTTATCGTAGTTTTCTACCCCAGGGCAATCGTTCATTAAGAAGTTATCCCACATGGTGTCAAACAGTGAACGAAGTTTAATCACAGAACAGTTCGACCGCTATATGTGAGGCTATTCCGAGAATAGCTGGAAAAGTTTCAGGGCACAGGCGGTTGCATCATGACAACGTCCCTGCACACCTGCACTTTCCATTGTAGAATTTCTGTCGAAGCACTCCATAACCATAGTCAACCAACTGCCATATCCATTGGATTTAGCTCCCTGTGATCTGTTTTTGTATTAAAGCTTAAAGACCCCTTTTAAATCACAGGTTCGCAAAGAGTGACGAAAATATTCAGATAGAGACAGAACTATTAACAGTTCCAAAAAGAAGAAACTTCTGGAAGCAATTCCGAAATAATGAATGATTTTATGGTGGTGTTAAGAGCGTACGTAAATAGGATACTTCATGATGATGAAGTATAGACGAAGAAAGCTGGAATGAGAGATAGTTGCAACCAGAAATCCACCTTCTTATTGCGGGTTTATTTTCTTTAGTCCGCTGGGGATCATTCTTCTCCGTCCAACTAACAGACGACAGGACTGAAGCCACGTAGAAGCGGAGTTGTATCGCCTTGATGTTTTCTTGAAGATGCTGTAAAATGTAGGTCCTTTAGCAGAGAACACATTCCCTCCTATTCTGTCTATTTTATTTTATGTGGCAGGTACTTCTACGACCAGTCAGTCTTGCGCATGAAGAAGGAACGCTCTTTCTGCATCATGATGGTAGCGCAACTCTTTCTTATATCGCTGTGTGCTTTACTAACTAAGGTGCTTAAGCGTGCACGAGTTAAAATATTGGTGGGATACAGAAGGAGGAAATAGAGGGTACTCAAAAGCAGTTTGTGGATCCCTGAAAATCTCACAGCGAATGCAAAAAAAAAAAAAAAAACGTGTTATTGGACGTGTCTTTCGTCACACGACGTTGGTATTTACGAGTAAGAAGGGTTGTGTATCCGCTCAAGAATAATGGGCAGCCTGGCTTACCTGCAAGCAGTGTGTACCGGCAACGTGGGGGTCCCATTAGGGGTCCTGCGCAAAAAAGCCAGACCACAACAATAGAATCCAATAGAATATATATTTTTTTAATATTAAAATATTATGTTACTTATAAGTAACATAATACTTTAATATTTAAAAATAAAAATCACGAAAAAAGGTATTAATAAATAAGAAAAACCCATTGGAATGGTGAGGTCTGATTGAGTTGGCTTCACAGAGAGCTCATCCTCAATAAGCAGAACTTCTTCAGGTCGGCATCAAGATTCTGTGTATTTCATGAGGCAGAACCCTGTCTGAAAGATGTTGAAACGCGGCAGAGCTTTTAGTGGCCCTTAGGACAGCAACAAGTCTTCTAGAGCGAAGGTATTATGTCAATTGTCATTCTGACCGTTGGCAGCAGGTGTTGCGGATCAATTAAGATACAGAACCTTTGAATCTTGTGTTGGTTAGGTCGGTGGTACGAATCTTAGTTGGAAGTTTGTGCAGCCAGAGGTTTATTCTGCAGCAAAGACAGGTTAAAGTTTCTAAGAGCCGCTGAAGCCCAGATATCAACTGCATAAAGGTGGAAAGACTGCTTTTTCTGCGACAATTTTTCTCTGATGATCATCGAAAAAGGTTATTTTTGGGGGAGGGGTGAGAAGTCTTCCTCTTATAATAAGAAAAGAGAAGAAACATATTCCTCACTTTTCCGATGTGTACCTGCCATTCCTCAATTTATGTTGAAGAAATTGGATTTTTGTACGACGATATGACTTCCCCTTATAATACGAATAGAGGAGTAACATTTCCTCACCTACTTCACTTTTTTGACGACTGCTTACCATTCCTCAATTTCTGTTATTTTAAGAAATTTGATCTGTCAACAACGAAATGATTTCCCTTATAATACAAACAGAGGAGTAATGTAATACTTAAAAACCAATCGGTTTTACTGTGATTGATCTTATAATTAAACTCCTCACGTTCTTTCGAGGGTGTCTTTGTAGATGTAAAACGATAGCAAACAGCGTATTTAAATTTCGATCAATCCAAGTAATAAAAAATAATAAAATAGACACAAAAAATATAAACTTTTATAAACAAATATAACATATATTGAAAAATACAATAATAGATAAATTACTCGGTTTATTTTTCAAAAATATTTAAAAGATCTTATAAAATTATACGTTAAATATTAAATTATATTGAAAATTAATAAAATTTTTAAAAATCTCTGAAAATTCGTTGAGTAAATTAAAATAAATTTTAATACACAATTATGTGCTATTCATAAGCTATACTATACAAATGTCATAGAAGTTGATGCACTGGATCTGAGTTGGTGTATTCTTCTCAGTCGTAGAAAGAATGCAATCCTGCTTTGACATCTATTCTTGTTCTTGGGTACAATTCTTGGGTACAATTTATTCACAAAACTTCCCAACGACCATTAATCTAGGAACAGATGTCGATCCCTTCTTCGACGTGCATCTACATACCTCAATTTGTGTTGAAGAAATTGGGGTTTCAACAACAAAAGAGTAAAACAGCCATTTGGTCAGTTTGCACATTGTTCAAATTAAAGTATCTTTCTCTGGTCAATATTTCTAACTTTATAGATCACGCACTAACCAGATCGATTCGTTTTAAAATGGTGGCTAACCATCTATATGTTGTGGTTCTATTCAAACCAGACATTGCTTCTTCAAATATTGTTCCAAACCTCAGTTATAATAAAAATGAAACGAAGTAATTTTGTCGTTGTGGTAGAATTTTAGGAGCATCAGCGACTAAGGCCATATTGCTCCATGCGAAGTGTCTGTGAATTGTGGTTGGCTTTTCTCTTTGCTGGACGATAAACTCTAGTTTCTGGGAGGAAAAACCATCCATCCTCGCCTGAGACCGACAAACTCAGCCACGTTGTGGAAAAAGCACATAAAAATCCTTCAAGTCATCGACGAATCTCAAACTGAGGTCTTTTTCCACCCACTTGCAAAGACCTCTTCGAAAAGATGTTTTTTCGATGGAGAGGATAATGAACAGTACATTCGTTTATTCAACTGGTTTGATGAACTGTTTCAAATTTAAGAAAAAAATACTGTATATTTCTTTAAAATTTTATAATTTAATATAAGATAATATATAAAATATTAGTTTCTCTATAAATTAATTAAATTATTCAAATATTTTTAGGATTTTTTAAATAAAAGAAATAAATTTAACACAGCATTATGAAATATTTATATGTTATAAATGAATTATGAATAAAGAGATTAGTGTGGTTGGAATTTAATCGTTTTCATTTGTCCTCGCGACTGTTGTTTTTGGTCTAGAAATATTTGAGAGAAAGTGTTGTCTTGACCGATAGAAAAAATTCTAATTTTATATACAAAAACAAAGAGGGGTTTGAGGGAGGAATGTTAGTGAGTTGCATGTAACAATAATTAGTTTGAAAAGGAGAAGTTACCTCTTTGATGTCCTGTAGAACACTTCAGTGCTGTTACTCTTCATGGTTGAGTTAACTATGCAAATAATTTACATGAATTGCTCACATTCGTAGACAAAATCAATGATCCAATGCACCAGAGAATTGGAAACCCGCTGACCCCAGAACAGACCCAAATTTTTGAGTGAGAGAAGACTCTGTCACTGAAATATTTGGGTTCGTAATTTGATGTATTTTGGGGTGTGCGGGCCTCTGTTTTCATTGGAAAACTTCATCCTCTCTAAATCCCAAAAGGATAAGATAGAAAAGGTACTGCTTATCGTATTTTTCTACCCCCAGGGCAATCATTCATTAAGAAGTTGTCCCACATGGTGTCAAACAGTGAACGAAGTTTAATCACAGAACAGTTCGACCGCTATATGTGAGGCTAATCCGAGAATAGCTGGAAAAGTTTCAGGGCACAGGCGGTTGAATCATGACAACGTAACTACACACTCTGCACTTTCCATTGTAGAATTTCTGTCGAAGCACTCCATAACCTTAGTCAGCCAATTGCCATATCCATTGGATTTAGCTCCCTGTGATCTGTTTTTCTATTAAAGCTTAAAGACTCCCTTTTAAAAGTCACAGGTACGCAAAGAGTGACGAAAATATTCAGATAGAGACAGAACTATTAACAATTCCAAAAAGAAGAAACTTCTGGAAGCAATTCCGAAATAATAAATGATTTTATGGTGGTGTTAAGAGCGTACGTAAATAGGATACTTCATGATGATAAAGTATAGACGAAGAAAGCTGGAAAGAGAGATAGTTGCAACCAGAAATCCACCTTCTTATTGCGGGTTTATTTTCTTTAGTCCGCTGGGGATCATTCTTCTCCGTCCAACTAACAGACGACAGGACTGAAGCCACGTAGAAGCGGAGTTGTATCGCCTTGATGTTTTCTTGAAGATGCTGTAAAATGTAGGTCCTTTAGCAGAGAACACATTCCCTCCTATTCTGTCTATTTTATTTTATGTGGCAGATACTTCTACGACCAGTCAGTCTTGCGCATGAAGAAGGAACGCTCTTTCTGCAGCATGATGGTAGCGCAACTCTTTCTTATATCGCCGTGTGCTTTCCTAACTAAGGTGCTTAAGCGTGCACGAGTTGAAATATTGGTGGGATACAGAAGGAGGAAATAGAGGGTACTCAAAAGCAGTTTGTGGATCCCTGAAAATCTCACAGCGAATGCAAAAAAAAAAAAAAAAAAAACCCCTTGTTATTGGACGTGTCTTTCGTCACACGACATTGGTATTACGAGTACGAAGGATTGTGTATCCGCTCAAGGATAATGGGCAGCCTGGCTTACCTGCAAGCAGTGTGTACCGGCAACGTGGGGGTCCCATTAAGGGTCCTGCGCAAAAAAGCCAGACCACAACAATAGAATCCAATAGAATATATATATTTTTTAATATTAAAATATTATGTTACTTATAAGTAACATAATACTTTAATATTTAAAAATAAAAATCACCAAAAAAGGTATTAATAAATAAGAAAATCACATTGGAATGGTGAGGTCTGATTGAGTTGGCTTCACAGAGAGCTCATCCTCAATAAGCAGAACTTCTTCAGGTCGGCATCAAGATTCTGTGTATTTCATGAGGCAGAACCCTGTCTGAAAGATGTTGAAACGCGGCAGAGCTTTTAGTGGCCCTTAGGACAGCAACAAGTCTTCTAGAGCGAAGGTATTATGTCAATTGTCATTCTGACCGTTGGCAGCAGGTGTTGCGGATCAATTAAAGATATAGAACCTTTGAATCTTGTGTTGGTTAGGTCGGTGGTACGAATCTTAGTTGGAAGTTTGTGCAGCCAGAGGTTTATTCTGCAGCAAAGACAGGTTAAAGTTTCTAGGAGCCGCTGAAGCCCAGATATCAACTGCATAAAGGTGGAAAGACTGCTTTTTCTGCGACACTTTTTCTCTGATGATCATCGGAAAAGGTTATTTTTGGGGGAGGGGTGAGAAGACTTCCTCTTATAATAAGAAAAGAGAAGAAACATATTCCTCACTTTTCCGATGTGTACCTGCCATTCCTCAATTTATGTTGAAGAAATTGGATTTTTGTACGACGATATGACTTCCCCTTATAATACGAATAGAGGAGTAACATTTCCTCACCTACTTCACTTTTTTGACGACTGCTTACCATTCCTCAATTTCTGTTATTTTAAGAAATTTGATCTGTCAACAACGAAATGATTTCCCTTATAATACAAACAGAGGAGTAATGTAATACTTAAAAACCAATCGGTTTTACTGTGATTGATCTTATAATTAAACTCCTCACGTTCTTTCGAGGGTGTCTTTGTAGATGTAAAACGATAGCAAACAGCGTATTTAAATTTCGATCAATCCAAGTAATAAAAAATAATAAAATAGACACAAAAAATATAAACTTTTATAAACAAATATAACATATATTGAAAAATACAATAATAGATAAATTACTCGGTTTATTTTTCAAAAATATTTAAAAGATCTTATAAAATTATACGTTAAATATTAAATTATATTGAAAATTAATAAAATTTTTAAAAATCTCTGAAAATTCGTTGAGTAAATTAAAATAAATTTTAATACACAATTATGTGCTATTCATAAGCTATACTATACAAATGTCATAGAAGTTGATGCACTGGATCTGAGTTGGTGTATTCTTCTCAGTCGTAGAAAGAAATGAATTTGTCATCTATTCTTGTTCTTATTCACAAAACTTCCCAACGACCATTAATCTAGGAACAGATGTCGATCCCTTCTTCGACGTGCATCTACGTACCTCAATTTGTGTTGAGCAGAAATTGGGGTTTCAACAACAAAAGAGTAAAACAGCCATTTGGTCAGTTTGCACATTGTTCAAATTAAAGTATCTTTCTCTGGTCAATATTTCTAACTTTATAGATCACGCACTAACCAGATCGATTCGTTTTAAAATGGTGGCTAACCATCTATATGTTGTGGTTCTATTCAAACCAGACATTGCTTCTTCAAATATTGTTCCAAACCTCAGTTATAATAAAAATGAAACGAAGTAATTTTGTCGTTGTGGTAGAATTTTAGGAGCATCAGCGACTAAGGCCATATTGCTCCATGCAAAGTGTCTGTGAATTGTGGTTGGCTTTTCTCTTTGCTGGACGATAAACTCTAGTTTCTGGGAGGAAAAACCATCCATCCTCGCCTGAGACCGACAAACTCAGCCACGTTGTGGAAAAAGCACATAAAAATCCTTCAAGTCATCGACGAATCTCAAACTGAGGTCTTTTTCCACCCACTTGCAAAGACCTCTTCGAAAAGATGTTTTTTCGATGGAGAGGATAATGAACAGTACATTCGTTTATTCAACTGGTTTGATGAACTGTTTCAAATTTAAGAAACAAATACTGTATATTTCTTTAAAATTTTATAATTTAATATAAGATAATATATAAAATATTAGTTTCTCTATAAATTAATTAAATTATTCAAATATTTTTAGGATTTTTTAAATAAAAGAAATAAATTTAACACAGCATTATGAAATATTTATATGTTATAAATGAATTATGAATAAAGAGATTAGTGTGGTTGGAATTTGATCGTTTTCATTTGTCCTCGCGACTGTTGTTTTTGGTCTAGAAATATTTGAGAGAAAGTGTTGTCTTGACCGATAGAAAAAATTCTAATTTTATATACAAAAACAAAGAGGGGTTTGAGGGAGGAATGTTAGTGAGTTGCATGTAACAATAATTAGTTTGAAAAGGAGAAGTTACCTCTTTGATGTCCTGTAGAACACTTCAGTGCTGTTACTCTTCATGGTTGAGTTAACTATGCAAATAATTTACATGAATTGCTCACATTCGTAGACAAAATCAATGATCCAATGCACCAGAGAATTGGAAACCCGCTGACCCCAGAACAGACCCAAATTTTTGAGTGAGAGAAGACTCTGTCACTCAAATATTTGGATTGGTAATTTGATGTATTTTGGGGTGTGCGGGCCTCTGTTTTCATTGGAAAACTTCATCCTCTCTAAATCCCAAAAGGATAAGATAGAAAAGGTACTGCTTATCGTATTTTTCTACCCCCAGGGCAATCATTCATTAAGAAGTTATCCCACATGGTGTCAAACAGTGAACGAAGTTTAATCACAGAACAGTTCGACCGCTATATGTGAGGCTAATCCGAGAATAGCTGGAAAAGTTTCAGGGCACAGGCGGTTGAATCATGACAACGTAACTACACACTCTGCACTTTCCATTGTAGAATTTCTGTCGAAGCACTCCATAACCTTAGTCAGCCAATTGCCATATCCATTGGATTTAGCTCCCTGTGATCTGTTTTTCTATTAAAGCTTAAAGACTCCCTTTTAAAAGTCACAGGTACGCAAAGAGTGACGAAAATATTCAGATAGAGACAGAACTATTAACAATTCCAAAAAGAAGAAACTTCTGGAAGCAATTCCGAAATAATAAATGATTTTATGGTGGTGTAAAGAGCGTACGTAAATAGGATACTTCATGATGATAAAGTATAGACGAAGAAAGCTGGAAAGAGAGATAGTTGCAACCAGAAATCCACCTTCTTATTGCGGGTTTATTTTCTTTAGTCCGCTGGGGATCATTCTTCTCCGTCCAACTAACAGACGACAGGACTGAAGCCACGTAGAAGCGGAGTTGTATCGCCTTGATGTTTTCTTGAAGATGGTGTAAAATGTAGGACCTTTAGCAGAGAACACATTCCCTCCTATTCTGTCTATTTTATTTTATGTGGCAGGTACTTCTACGACCAGTCAGTCTTGCGCATGAAGAAGGAACGCTCTTTCTGCAGCATGATGGTAGCGCAACTCTTTCTTATATCGCCGTGTGCTTTCCTAACTAAGGTGCTTAAGCGTGCACGAGTTGAAATATTGGTGGGATACAGAAGGAGGAAATAGAGGGTACTCAAAAGCAGTTTGTGGATCCCTGAAAATCTCACAGCGAATGCAAAAAAAAAAAAAAAAAAAAAAAACCCTTGTTATTGGACGTGTCTTTCGTCACACGACATTGGTATTACGAGTACGAAGGATTGTGTATCCGCTCAAGGATAATGGGCAGCCTGGCTTACCTGCAAGCAGTGTGTACCGGCAACGTGGGGGTCCCATTAGGGGTCCTGCGCAAAAAAGCCAGACCACAACAATAGAATCCAATAGAATATATATATTTTTTAATATTAAAATATTATGTTACTTATAAGTAACATAATACTTTAATATTTAAAAATAAAAATCACCAAAAAAGGTATTAATAAATAAGAAAAACCCATTGGAATGGTGAGGTCTGATTGAGTTGGCTTCACAGAGAGCTCATCCTCAATAAGCAGAACTTCTTCAGGTCGGCATCAAGATTCTGTGTATTTCATGAGGCAGAACCCTGTCTGAAAGATGTTGAAACGCGGCAGAGCTTTTAGTGGCCCTTAGGACAGCAACAAGTCTTCTAGAGCGAAGGTATTATGTCAATTGTCATTCTGACCGTTGGCAGCAGGTGTTGCGGATCAATTAAAGATATAGAACCTTTGAATCTTGTGTTGGTTAGGTCGGTGGTACGAATCTTAGTTGGAAGTTTGTGCAGCCAGAGGTTTATTCTGCAGCAAAGACAGGTTAAAGTTTCTAGGAGCCGCTGAAGCCCAGATATCAACTGCATAAAGGTGGAAAGACTGCTTTTTCTGCGACACGTTTTCTCTGATGATCATCGGAAAAGGTTATTTTTGGGGAAGGGGTGAGAAGTCTTCCTCTTATAATAAGAAAAGAGAAGAAACATATTCCTCACTTTTCCGATGTGTACCTGCCATTCCTCAATTTATGTTGAAGAAATTGGATTTTTCTACGACGATATGACTTCCCCTTATAATACGAATAGAGGAGTAACATTTCCTCACCTACTTCACTTTTTTGACGACTGCTTACCATTCCTCAATTTCTGTTATTTTAAGAAATTTGATCTGTCAACAACGAAATGATTTCCCCTTATAATACAAACAGAGGAGTAATGTAGTACTTAAAAACCAATCGGTTTTACTGTGATTGATCTTATAATTAAACTCCTCACGTTCTTTCGAGGGTGTCTTTGTAGATGTAAAACGATAGCAAACAGCGTATTTAAATTTCGATCAATCCAAGTAATAAAAAATAATAAAATAGACACAAAAAATATAAACTTTTATAAACAAATATAATATATATTGAAAAATACCATAATAGATAAATTACTCGGTTTATTTTTCAAAAATATTTAAAAGATCTTATAAAATTATACGTTAAATATTAAATTATATTGAAAATTAATAAAATTTTTAAAAATCTCTGAAAATTCGTTGAGTAAATTAAAATAAATTTTAATACACAATTATGTGCTATTCATAAGCTATACTATACAAATGTCATAGAAGTTGATGCATTGGATATGAGTTGGTGTATTCTTCTCAGTCGTAGGAAGAATGCAATCCTGCGCAAACTCCATTCGCACAATTTATTCACAAAATTTTCCAAAGACCATTAATAAATAAATAAATTTTCATTTATTGCAACTACAGCAAGCCCATCACAGCACTAGGCTAGGGGCATAAATTCAGTACAAAGGAGACAAATATATATATTATATAAAAAATTACATAGGATATTCTGTATATACATTAACAACGAATATGAAATATAATGATCAAAAATATATATTACAGAACATCACATTTGGCTCTCGGATGCAGTTACTGGGTTGCAGGCAGGCAGTTGTTTGTATTTCTCATAATTTGTTTGGAAATGAGACTCCTGTAGGCTTCAGAGTTCAGCAACCTCTTACAATCAATGTTGTGATAATTTATGAGGTGAAGGGATGCATTGGGGAACATCCTGTCCATTTGTTTTAGTCTGGAGAGTTTGGATTTGAATTGTTGTTGGTTTCTTGAGTTTTCTCTGTTGGTGGGAGCTATTATGTTGACTAGGTTTGGTGAACTGGATGCAGAAGTGATTAACTTTGCAAGAAGCATGACTCCAGACTCGTTGATCATCTGTATCAGAGGCTTTGTTTTTAAGTTTTTATAAAGCTGTTGACTGGATATTGTACGGGGAAAACGAAGTTTATTGTTCAGCCATCTAAGAACCCAATACTCTAGCGCAAGGAATTTTTTTAAGGTAACTTGAGGAGCACCAGACCAGATTTCGGAGGCATAGGACAGAATGGGAAAAATGCATCTCTGAACGTGGTTAATGACTGTTTTTCTATCTTGAATCGCCGCTGTTTCTTGCTTGATCAGCCATCTTGATTTTTGAATCTTTTTAGCAACATATACATAGTGAGAATTAAATGAAAGATTTTTGTCAAAAACAACTCCTAGGTCTTTGTGAGCAAATACGTTGGGAATTGAAACATTTGCAATTTTAATTTCTATGTGGTTTGGTTGTTTCTGTAAGGAATACGTTATTTGAGCAGATTTGTTTGTATTTATAGTCAGATTGAGATTCTTCAGATACTTGATGATTCCGCACATCTGTAAATTCGCATCATGGTTAACCTTGGAAACGTCATCACAGGATTTGGAAATAATAAACAACTTTAAATCATCGGCATAAGCCAGCAGATTTGGATTTTCTTGTAGAAGTGGTTGTAGATATGCTGAAAATATAATACTGGACAGAACACCTCCTTGAGGAACTCCTGTTGCGGCTGTGACGAGAATATTATCAGTATTAGTGGGGAAGATGAGATTTCTATGATTTAGGCTGTACTGAAGATAGGATATAACCATTGTGTCAATGAGGAAATGATTTTTTAGTATTTCGATGGCTTTCTTGTGATCAATATTGTCGAAAGCACCTTTGATGTCTAAGTAAAAGACATCGCATTGTGCTTTATCCTGAAACGCAGTTTGGATGCGCAAAATGGTGTCAGCTAGGCTTGTTGTTGTAGAGCGCCCTGTAGGACCAAAATGCATGTTGTCGGGTGCATTAGCGAAGATCGCATCCCGAAGATATGGCAGCATGATCTTATCAATAATCTTAGCGATTATTGATGATACAGCAATTGGACGATAGCTTATATGGTTATTATTACTAGCCTGTTTTGGAGTCAGGGTAATTCTAAAAGTCTTCCATAATCTTGGACGGAATGGCTGGGAGATGCAACTGGAAATAATATGAACTAGAGAATCAATGATGAATGCACTGGACAATTTAATAATAAAACTAGGGATGCCGTCAGGGCCTTCACTACTATCAATTCGTAGTTTGTTAATAATTTTCTGAACTGTATTCTTGTTTACAAGTTGGTTGATTAGCAGGGCTTGATTAGGATGCATTTGATGTTGAACGCTATTTGCGTGTTTATAAGAATTGAATTCTTTAAATTTGTTTTGCATATCTTCATTGCAGATGTCAAAATTGCATGTTTCCATATTTAATTTTATCCATTCCAAAGTCTGGTCATGCTGCAAGGTAGCTCTTGTTTTTGAAGAAAGTGCTCTTTTATTATGCTTGAGCCTGAACGTTAAGTAATTTTTGTACGCCTGAATTTTTTTGAGCTGAAACAGTGCTCTGCTCTTTTTATACTTTATGTATGTTGATGAAGTGCCGTACTTCTTCCACTGCCTGTGGCATTTTTGTTTCCTTTTAAAGTATGGTTTTAGATGAGATTTGAACCACGGTTTGGATTGAGAAGAAAGTCTTACAAGTTTGGATGCCGACTCTGTTTTTAATTGATTTAACCATTTTATTAGTAGAAACGTGGCGTCCTGAACAGGTATATTTTTAAGAGAATCCCATGGATAGTATTTTAAGAGTTGCAAAAACTTTGCTTTCTGAAGGAATTTAACTGATGATATTCTTTTAGTGCTTTCTAGAGGGAGGCGAGGATTCCCACAGCAAATTGTTGCTTGCAATTCTATACTTTTGTGGTCAGATCTAAATGTAATGTTGCTACCACGCTTTTCTTTAAGTTGAAGATTGGAGTAAACTAGATCAAGCGCTTGATTACCTCTTGTAGCAGGGACGTTGATACTTTTAGCTCCTAGAACTAATAAGGAGTCGGACAGCAATTTCATTTGTGAATTATATTTGGGCAGGGGAGATTAAAGTCGCCCATTATAATTATGTTAGATTGAGACTTATGAACAGTGATGATCCAATATAGGAACAGATCTCGATCCCTTCTTCGACGTGCAACTACATTCCTCAATTTGTGTTGAAAAAATTGGGGTTTCAACAACAAAAGAGTAAAACAACCATTTGGTCAGTTTGCACATTGTTCAAATTAAAGTATCTTTCTCTGGTCAATATTTCTAACTTTATAGATCACGCACTAACCAGATTGATTCGTTTTAAAATGGTGGCTAACCATCTATATGTTGTGGTTCTATTCAAACCAGACATTGCTTCTTCAAATATTGTTCCAAACCTCAGTTATAATAAAAATGAAACGAAGTAATTTTGTCGTTGTGGTAGAATTTTAGGAGCATCAGCGACTAAGGCCATATTGCTCCATGCAAAGTGTCTGTGAATTGTGGTTGGCTTTTCTCTTTGCTGGACGATAAACTCTAGTTTCTGGGAGGAAAAACCATCCATCCTTGCCTGAGACCGACAAACTCAGCCACGTTGTGGTAAAAGCCCATAAAAATTCCTCGACAAAACTCGAACTCAGATCTTTTTTCACCAGGTTTCAAATATCCCTTCTAAAAGACGTCTTTTCGATGGGATCTTTGTAGTTGGAGAAGATAGTGGTTTGATAAAGAAATGAACTGATTCAAAGTTCACAGAAAAAATACTATATATATTCCTTTAAAGATTTTAGCGCATTAGGTTCTCCTGAACAATTAATTATTTTTTTTTTAAATAAAAGAAATGAATTTAATACACCAATGTAAAATATTTATAACATATCAATAGATTATTGATAAAAAATACACCAGTGTTTGGGTTATGTTGAATTTCGCACCATTCGAGAATTATGTTGGGTAAATATTAAGAAATTTTCTTGCATGACCACCAGTTTAGATAAGTTTACAATAAATCATTAATACAAACATTATTCATATTTAGCAGTCACGGGCTTCAACCCCGGTCCACATAAAGAGCGCGTGCTATTGCACTCTCGCTCTTGACTACTCGCTACGTCTCGCATGAAAACGAACAAGCCGAATACTTTAGTTTAAAAAGGGGGGGGGGGAAATACTCAGGAATATTTTTTGAATTAATGGCGTCATTTTAAACACAGCGCGTGGTGATCTACTTTGCAATAAAAACTAACACCAAACTTCATTATCTGATAAACTCACTGATTTAAAAATTTCACTACTGGAACTTCAGTGTTCTGCACAAGCATTAGCCTGGTACATTAATGTGGTTTTTATGTGATGGCGTTAAAAAGGTCGAGGACTGATCATCTTGAAATAGTAATAGTAGTAGCAATGGTAATAGAAGCATGTAATGCAAGAAAGCAAGCGTATGAGCTTATGTAGCATCAGCCAAAAATAAATTAATAAATAACAATTTCACATAACCATTACCTCTAAAAGTTTGTCCAGTTCCCCTTCGAATTTCTTTAATGAATGAATCACCTCCTTCAATCAACTTCCACAACAACAGATGGAAGTTTGTTCTAGATCAATTACCCGCTGGCTAAAGACAAATTTCCGCACATCTATCCTACAACTGTCTTTCCTCAATTTGAATTTATGCCCCCTTAGGTTCTTAATCTGAGCAAGCGGAAGAATTCGATCAGAATTCAGCGTGCTTAACCCATTCAAGGCCTTATACACTTCAATCAGATCACTTTGCAGGTGCCTAGTCTCCAGCCGCTACAATTTGCAGAACTTAAGCTTTCCCTCACCAATCTGGTTGTCCTTCTCTGTACTCGTTCTGAAAACTCTACATCCTTCCTAAAATGGGGCCTCCAGACCTGTACGCAGTACTCAAGGTGTGGCCTGACCATTGCCTTATACAAAGGGACAATCAGCTCCTTTTCTGTGCCAGCAAAATCCCTGTGTATTATTGACAAGACTCCATGACCTGCCCTGGCAGCCCATCTGCACTGCTCAGCGAACTTCATATTTGACTGCACAATTACCCACATTCCTTTTTCACTTTCCACTGAGTGTAGAACCAAACAGTTGGTACGTTTCTTTGAGATTGCTTACAGGCTAGTTTCATTGCTTGCGAATCTCGGAAAACTCTTTGAAAGACTTCTAGCCCCGAGACTCCATAAGATGTTAAGTGAGAAACAACTTCGTTTTAGCCTACAATTTAGCTTCAAAAAACGGAAATCTATGGAGGAGGCCATATCTGCTCTAACTACTTATGTTCGGAATTTTACTTCAAAGTATTTTTTGGCTGTGTTTGTGGACCGAGGGTGCTTTCGACTCCCCTTGGTGGGAGAGCGCCCTCGAGTCCTTAAGAGCTGCTAATTGTGATGATTATACCTACACGGTCTTAAGTTCTTATTTCAGTGACCGTATGGTAAAAGTAACTGCAAAGCACCTGACATATAGTTCCCCTATATCCAGAGGATGGCCTCAAGGATCGGTATTGGGGCCTCTCCTCTGGAATGCAGTTCTAGACAAATGGTTTTTGAGAGAACATCAAGGTGTGCTTAAAATTGCATATGCCGATGACTTAGTGGTGGCTATCGAGGGGAGATCCAGAAAAGTGTTTGAGGAGCGTATGCAATCAATTATTGACGATTTGGTAACATGGGCGAATACAAACAAATTAAAAATTTCACCAAGTAAGACGACTTTTATGACTTTTGGCAATCACTTCAACTATAACAGATCTCCTTGGATCCTTCTTAATAACATACAGATACCATATGTCTCTGAGACTAAATATTTAGGAGTTATATTAGATGATAGATTAAGTTTTCAGTCGCATGTTTCAAAATTGAAGAACAAAATTCGAAATTTTACTCCCTTTTTGGTTAGGATTTCTAGGAAAGAATGGGGTCTTACTAGGAAGACATTATCATTGTATTATAAGACGATCTTTTTGCCTGTAGTTTCTTATGCAACCAGCATTTGGCATCAAAATGTTACCAAAGTCAAGATAAACAAAGCTAATATCCTTGCAAAGATCCGTCTTACTTACCATTCACCGTATTCCACGAACTACTTCTAACAATGCCTTGCAGGTTTTGGGAGGAGTAATGCCACTTGACCTCTATATCATTTATCGAGGAATGTTGTACAATCTCAAAAAGGGACTTTCGACCACAGCGTATGGAATAACAACCGACCCCGCAAATAACATAAAGCAAGAAAAGGCTAGAATTTGGAGTGAATTAAATGGAATTTGGCAACGCAGATGGGATGAAAGCCAGTTTGCTCTCATCACTAGGAAATATATACAAAAGGCTGACTACCTAACATCCCCAGCTATCAACTCATGGTTTACGCCAAATATGTACACTTCCTATCTGCTCACGGGACACGGTTCCTTACGGGTTAAGCTCTTTGAACGTGGACTCGAACCTGATCCATACTGTACATGTAATGACCTCGAAACTTGGATACATGTTCTCTTATTTTTCCCGGAATATGAACGATTTAGACAGACTTTAGTTGGTCTTCTTCCAGAGTTATCAGAGGAAAACGTCGGTATTCTTGTTGAGTGTGACAGTAACTTTAAAGCCCTTCAAGATTTTTCTACAAATGTTTTCAAGAAGCGTTTTCAACTAAGATCCTTGGCTCTCAGAGGATGTAATTAAGTGATCTCCTTAACTTCTTTCTCTCTCTCTTTTTTTAGTAAGGATTCTACTATTATTTTATTTATTTATTTATTATTATTATTATTTATTATTTTTATTATTATTAATTTATTATTATTTTTTTTTGCTGGCTCCCAGGTGTGGGCTACCTGGGAGCGGGATTGCGGGCCCCCACTGGTATTGGGTGCGGGATTTAGTGCTTTTCGCACATCACAGGTGATAATAGATGCAGGCCTGGATTGTACTGTCAGGGATGGACACCAGGCAGCAGCTGCCCAGCTGTTGGCTGCTTCCTGGTGGAAACGTGGCCTGACACAAACCAGAACACACACTAATATCTCACACCCAAACATTTACACTTTTCCAGGCCCGCTATACAGAGTTCCTGTACCAAAACAGAGGACAAGGTGGAGATGGGCTTTTTGCCTAGGAGCCACCCGGAAACCAAAATACACACACACACATACAGATGTTCCCACATGAGACTGTATATTTTAAATTGTATATAAATCTTGTTTATAACTTAATGTATAAATTTTGAAAATGTGCATAATTGTGTGTGTAAATAAATGAAAAAAAAAATGAGATTACTACTACCCATATGCAGTACTTTGCATTTGTCAATGTTGAACTTTGCTTGCCACTTCTCAGCCAATTTGTCCAACTTATCTATATTCAGTTGGAGTAGCATACTATCTTTACTGTTGTTAAGAACCCTGCCAATCTTTGTATCATCTGCAAACTTGGACATTAATCCTGATATACCTTCATCAATATCATTGATAAATATACAAAACAACAGACGGGCCAACACAGAACGCGGGTGGACTCCACTAATAACATTGGTCTACGAAGAGCATCGTCCATGGATTACCACCCTCTGTCTTCTCCAACTCAACCACTATTTTATCCATTGTATCAACTTACTCTTAATACCATTCTGCTCCAATTTATACAGTAGTCTTTCATGTTTAACAATATCAAAAGCTTTCCTGAAATCCAAATATATGATATCAAAATTATTTTTTGCATCCAGTTCCTTTGTGACCACATCATAGTATTCAATCAACTTTGTCAGACAAGACTTTCGCTTAACAAACCCATTCTCTGTCTGAATTATTACAATTATTACTGCAGTCTCATCTAGATGATCCTGCAATGTACCTTTAAAGAATTCTCCATTATTTTATCCGAAACAGAAGTTAAAACTAACTGGTCTGTAATTACTCTTGTCACCCTTTGTGAATTTGCGATTGTGAATTGTGGTGTCATAGCCTGTTACGACTTGTCGCAACTTGTTCGATTGCGTTTTTTTTTAATTATTAAGGATATTGTTAAAGTCTAAAATTATATCAAATTAAAATATTTCGGTGTTTTATTAATTTAAAATGAGCGATTTTGCATGCATGAGAAGAGACAATGTGTAGCTCAAAGGCTTCTTTCCGTGGTTCGCCAAGTATAAGAGGGCCACTTGTCCGTTGAAGATGATCCTCGCTCTGGCCGCCGTTCAACTTCAAAAACCAATGATTCAATCGCTCGTATTCCCAATATGATCAAGAGTAATCAACGGTTAACCATTCACAAAGTTTCCAGCGAAATCAATTTTTCTTCTGGAACATGTCAATCATTTTTAAGATTCGTGGATGCGACTCATTTCAAACAAGTTTCTGCCTGTGAAGATCTCAGAGACAGGCGAGTTCTCGCATATCAGGATCGTTGCCAACGTGATGTTGCTGACCCACTTTGTTAATTCTTTCATCATTGCTGGTGATGAATCATGGGGGTGTGTATGATCCGAAAAAAAAAAGGTCCAGTCCTCTCATTGGAAGACTTCGTCTTCTCTAAAGCTCAAAAGAATAAGACAATGTCCATGAAATGTGAAGGTCACGATTATCGTATTTTGGAATTTAACCAAAAAAACAGTTCTACTCGAATCCATTCCGAGAATAGCTGCAAAAGTGGGTTTTGAGGTACAGGCGGTTGCATCATGACAACTTCTTCGCACACTCTGCATTTTCCATTGTAGAATTTCTTTCGAAGCACTCCATAACCTTAGTCAACCAAATGCGGCATCCACTGGATTAACTCCCTGTGATCTGTTTTTGTATTAAAGCTTAAATCCCCTTTTAAAAGTCACAGGTTCGCAAAGAGTGACGAAAATATTCAGATCGCGACAGAACTATTAGCAATTCCCAAAAGAAGAAACTTCTGGAAGCAATTCCGGAATAATAAATGATTTTATGGTGGTGTAAAGAGCGTAGGTAAATAGGATACTTCGTGATGATAAAGTATAGACGTAGAAAGGTGGAAAGAGAGATAGTTGCAACCAGAAGTCCACCTTCTTTTTGCGGGTTTATTTTCTTTAGTCCGCTGGGGATCATTCTTCTCCGTCCAACTAACAGACGACAGGACTGAAGCCACGTAGAAGCGGAGTTGTATCGCCGTTTTCTTGAAGATGCTGTAAAATGTAGGACCTCTAGCACAGAAAGAATTCCCTCCTATTCTGTCTATTTTATTTTATGTGGCAGGTACTCCTACGACCAGTCAGTCTTGCACATGAAGAAGGAGCGCTCTTTCTGCAGCATGATGGTAGCGCAACTCTTTCTTATATCGCTGTGTGCTTTTCTAACGAGGGTGCTTAGCGAGCAGGAGGAGAAATATTAGTGGGATACAGAAGGAAGAAATAGAGGGTACTCAAAAGCAGTTTTTGGATCCCTGAAAAGCTCACAGCGAATGCAAAAAAAAAAAAAAAAAAAAAAACCAGTTTTGGTACTTACAAGCAAGAAGGCAAGAAGGGTTGTGCATCCGCTTGGGAATAATTGGCAGCTTGGCTGACCTCCAAGAAGTGTGTACCGGCAACATTGGGTCCCATTAGGGGACCTGTGGCCAAGAGCTAGACCACAATAGACCCCACCATAATAAATAAATGTTCATTTATTGCAAATACAGCAAGGCCATCACAACAGGCGCAGATAATACGATAATACGATAAAATAATCGAATTCATAGCGGATTTCGTTTAAACATTAACAATGAATAGCAATTATTCTTATGGACTAATAAAAATTTTGCAGAACAGCACATTTGACTTTCAGTTGCAGTTACTGGTTTGAAGGCAGTTTGTCTTTATTTCCCTTCATTTTATCGAATATATGACTCATGTAGGCTTCGGAGTTGAGTAACCTGTTGTAATCAATGTTGTGATGATTTAGGACGTAAAGGAATGATTGGGACACATTCTGTCCATTTGTTTGAGCCTGGAGAGGTTGGATTTGAATTGTTGGTTTCTTGAATTTTCTCTTGGGAACAGCTATTATATTGACTAAGTTTGGTGAATCGCATGCAGAAGTAATTAACTTTGCAAGAAGCCTGACTTCAGACTCGTTTACCATCTTTTGAAGAGGCTTTGTTTTCATAAAGCTGTTGCCTGGATATTGTATGGGGAAAACGAAGCTTACTATTGAGCCATCTAAGAACCCAATATTCTTGGGAAAGGCAGTTCTTGTCAGTTACCTGAGAAGCACTAGACCAGATTTCGGAAGCGTAGGATAGAATGGGTAAGATGCATCTTTGATCATGCTTAATGAATGTTTTTTTATCTTGAATCGCTGCTGTCTCTTGCTTGATTAGCCATTTTGCTTTTTGAATTTTTTGAGCATCATATAGATGACATTAAAGGAAAGATTTTTATGAAAAACAACTCCCAGGTCTTTGTGAGCGTAGACATTTGGGATTGGGACATCTGCAAGTTTTATTTCTATGTGATTGGGTTGTTTCTGAAGGGAATAAGTAATTTGAGCAGACTTGCTTGCATTTATAGTGAGATTTAGATCTTTCAGATACTTGATGATTTCACAAATCTGTAAATTCTCATCATGGATAACTTTGGGCATATCATCACTGGCTTTGGAGATTATAAATAACATTAAGTCATCGCCGTATGCCAGTAGATTTGGATTTTCTTGTAGAAGTGGTTGAAGAGATGCTTAAAATATAGCACTGGAGAGAACGCCTCCCTGAGGAATGCCTGTTGAGGTTGTGACGAGAATATTGTCAGTACTAGTAGGGAAGAGGAGAAACCTGCGATTTAGGCTGTACTGAAGATAGGAAATGGTCATTGTGTCAAAGAGCTCATCGTCAGTCAGAGCTCATCGTCAATCAGACTGAACAAGAAACTCGATCTTTCTTTCCTGTACCTTCGATCAAGAGCGAGTTACTCAGGTCGACATCAAGATTCTCAGTATTTGATAAGGCAGAATCCTGTCTGAAAAAGTTTTGAAGCGCGACCAGAGCTCGGGGTTGGCCTTTAGGACAGCAACAAGTCTCACAGAACGGAGGCATTATGTCCGTTGTCATTATGGCCGTTGCTAGGAGATGTTGGGGATCAGTTAAGATATTGGGATCTTAATTTGAAATCAGTTGAGAGCCTTTGAATCCTGTGTTTGCTAGGTCAGTAGTACGAATCTTAGTTGGAAGTTTGTGATTTTTGTTGGCCAACGTCAGAAGCCAGAGGTTTATTCTTCAGCAAAGACTGGTTTAAGGTTTATAGGAGCCGCTGAAGCCCAAATATCAACTGCATAAACGTGGAAAGACGATTTCTAGTGTATCTCAAGGTTGTCATTTTATCACTGATATGTAGCAGATGTTGGTTCACTATCCATCGGAGTCTTGGGCTACAGGTCGGTAGCATCTCTAAGTGGGCATTGAAACGGATTTTGGAGTCGAATACAACCTCCAGATTTCCATGACTGGATATAGTTGGAAGCCCACCGACGCATCGGTGGGTTTCCAACTATGTGCATCATGATTATCCCAGCTACATCTGTCCTCTATGTTATAAATTTGGACTTTACGGGTTGATATTTTTAGCCTCAACTGGCAGAGGTGCAACTATTGTGAGTGCATTTCTGTTTTTACCCGTCCACATCATGATTTTTAATACAACTAATAAATATTTAAGCGATAGATGTAAATGATTTTTAAGTTTAAGATCTGATTCTGTTCTGGAGTAAATAAATAAAATACGAAAAAAACTACAATTCGAAAAATAAAATGAAGCGAATTCTTTGTCATAACATTTTGACTCACAAGAGCCTTTTTCAAAATCTCTTACTGGGATAATGGATTAAGACCTACAATGCAAATTCCACGGTATAATTGATGGAATGTAAACTCCTTGGCTGCAGTAAAAAAATTAGTCACAAGCTGGAAGTTGTCTTCGTAGTTCAAGGGTTTATAACTTCACCAATGAAAGGCAAGAAAAACAGCTGAGAGTGTTTTTTGGTTCTCTGGTTTTCTGGAAAAGTAAAGAATGCTACTGCAGGAAAATTAAAGTACACTCTAAGCAAAGTTGCTTCCACACAAAAAAAGAAAAGAGAATTTCTCTTGTCTTGTTCCAACAGCTGATTTCCTCCAAGGAAGAAATCAACTTCAAGAAAATGTGCAGCACACTCCGAAATAAAATACGCACGAAAAACTTTGTTTCTGCTTCAATAAATTAACCTCGTGCAAATATTCGAATGTCTTCCAACTATCAAAAGCCACGTTCAGTTCCTACACTATTAATAAACTAGCTTTATTAATAATTAATTTAAAGTAAATTTCACTAATCACTTAAAGTCATTGTGATCTTTAGGTCTGGACAGAAGAGGTGCATCTACCTTTTCATGCGTGCGTATTGCTATCTCTGTATTAAGTTGAAATCCGTCGGTGTCTAACCATCCATCCATCAGTATTTTACCTGTAAACAATTTCCATTTCTGCAGAGAGCCAAACTATTTAGTAGAATAGTTGATTAGCGGGTCTCGTACTTGGTATCTCAGTGCACTGTGTGTATTTTCTGAAGAATTGACGGATTCGAGTGCAGGAGAGAAACTACAATAGCAATTTCTCTCCTGAACTCGATTTTCAACTCTCCTATAACTCAAGCATTTTATTAATCCATTATTATTTTCTATGTCATTTCATTTCACAACTAATGGTAGTATTTGAAAAGGAAATAAAAATGTAGCAGTCTTGTTTAACTAATCTTGATTCCAGTTCGGTTAAAAAAATCGGCCATGATTTGATGAAAAATGAAATCATTACAGAACCCATTGTGCTTGCTGTACGTCTTCGGAACCTTCAATTTGCTGAAATTAGTTAATAAACTCTGTTCTTCATTATCCTTCTGCTGCAGTCCAGGACTTTTATTAGCGTTGTCATCCCTGGGCCAAAGTTTTCTCCATGGTAACTGTTGAACTTGGAATTTTGTTCAGTGCTAGTGCTATATTATAAACGTGTTTTGTATTTTGATAACGTCTAATGATTCTGTAAGATTCTGTATTTATGTCTAACAGAATTGGTTTGTGTCTTCTCTTTAAACATTCTCGAACTTATTGATCCATATGCTGAATCAAGGATGTTATATTCGATGGTAAGAACATGGCCTTTATGTCCACTCCTTTAAATTCCTCACAATTGGAATGCGAAGGAGGGTTATCCAGAAAGACAGCAGCTCTCAGTTTAAATTCGATTTCTTTACAGAAGATGCAAATAAAAAAAAAAAAATTCTTTGAATAATGTAGGATATATCCATGCTGGCCTTTCTGAATGATAGTAAACTGGCAAAGATAAAGAATTATATATTTTAAAAGCTCTAAGATTAGTTCATTCATCAACAAAAAGGTAATTCATGAGTTCCAGTTGCATTGATGTATAAGGGTACCATGATTCTCTTTTTGGATATTTTTGGTGACCAAACGATACGTATTTATCTGTAGCTCATATTTTTGGACATCAGTGTAGTTACCACCGTTTTACAGACTTCATTCATGAATTATTTCAAGAACAAAGTGTATAAGTTTTACTTTACGCTGTGCCGACTTCGGGGGTCTATTAAATGCGGGTCTCTTTTCGTAAATTCGAGCAATAGCTACTGAAATCTCGGCCCTGCCACTCTGACTGTGATTAATTACCTCGGAGATTTGGGAGGAAACGGAGAATCTTAGCAACAGGCATTACCGGCACCTCTCCAGCATCTCTCAGGTTCAGCGAGGCGAAGAGAACTTGTCCACTGCTCCCATTACAACCCGATCGATTATTCTGGTGACGGTTGCCTGCTGCCCGGGCAAGTGGATTTTTATTGAAAGGGTTTAAGAAAATGTTTGCCTTACCAGAATCTTTAACACATCGCGTTGGGATTTAAACGTAAAGCCCAGTTTTAAAGTGTTAAACAGTGGCTTGAGTTAGTCCTTTTGTGTAGATGCTTCTTAGCGGGTTAGGAATTGGCTAAATAATCTCGAACTGGATGCTACCAGACAGTGTCGAGACTCATTTACTTTCCATTTTCTTTGTAGCATAAATCTTGCCAAATGGCTTCTTAAAAGAATCAAAAAAAAGGAAGAAACAAAACCATTCCATCGATCCCTGGAGGCCATCTTTGAGCGCGTTGCCTTTTAAACGAAAGATGTTTAAGTATTTAATAAGATTTCCGTCTGACTGAGTCGTTAGCAGAGCGTATCTTGTGGATAAGCGGCTGGAAAGTAAATGGGGAGGAGTTTTTCCCTTGTATCAGTGTTAAAGCAGGGTGCGCCCGATGAAGAAAACACCTAGATGGGTCGTGTTGCACAGCGCCACCAGAAAAAACAAAACAAAACATCCTTTTATGTTAATTGTTAATTAAAATTTTCACTTAAAATATTCATTAACTCGCGCATACAAAAAATTATTTATTTTTTTATATTTTCATCAATTCTTTTGATGCTGATTGTCACTATTTATTAATTAAAACTATTTGTTTTAACAGAGAATAAGCTATTACAGGAAGCAGACATTTTATTATTTCTAAGAAAAATAAGCATTGCTGGTGATTGCCACTAACTGGAAAATTCTTTGGTTCATTTTCCTGAGGCGAAGGGTGCAGGTTCCATAATTTGGAATTGTCGGCGAACAGTTTTAGCACTTCGAGGGAGCCGAACACTTCCTCTCAGTCATTTCTGAGGTGAGTTTGGAGAGAAAATCTAAATAAAATGAAACAAAACAAAGTTTGTTAGGCGTTATGGTTCATTTTCTTCCTTTTAATGAAAGGATTAATGATTTATGTTATCGTGAACACTCGTTAAATTGTTTTAAGAGAAGGAAATGGTCATTATACTTCACGAACTTGCTTTGATGGAGTTACACCTGATATTTTAACATCTTGACTACCAGTTGCCTTGGTATTGCGCTACTTTAAATTTAATTTTATTGAATTTTTAGGTGCCATTTTAAATAAATAGAAATATTCTCCTATACTGGAGCAGCGCCTTTTATTTAAAGTAGGGCAATATCAAGGCAACTCGTGTCAAAAGTGCCTCCACAATATGAGATCGATGTCCTAAATAGAAAATGAACTTTTTATATTTAACATAGCTTGAGACTTAAGTAAGTCTGCTTCAGAAACTAGACAGAAAAATACGTTCTTCAGATTCTAGAAAGTCCAAATATCGTTCAACTTGAAGAAACGTAGCAACAGCAGCACTTCTGATCCTCCAGTAGTAAGCATTGTTTCCAGTTTCTCTTCGGATCCCTTTTCTGTATTTGTTTCTCTTTCATTCACCAACAGAATTATGAAAGATTGCGAACGCGTTGTAGGGGTGTCGTGTGTCACGACTGAGGCAACGGGAAAGTGTAAAACAACAGGACAGCGCAAAAAACATCACAATTGGAATGCGAATGCGAATGGAACACAGGGTTTACTGTTCCTTCCTCACATATAAAACCTTTGAATATTCTTAATGGTACCGGATTTTCTGTTGAAGTTTACTTTCCAGTAGGAAATGCTTCTTCTTTCACTTTTTCTTTCTTTCTTTCTCTCCGTCGTGAACACCTTCCAGTAATGCACTGCCTGCAGTAAGCTGTTCTACCGTGCAAAATCCTTAGATCAATGCACCACGCTCTCTAAAGAGATGAAAATCGATGTGAGTAAAGAAAGTATGAATGGCGTAGAGTACTGTCACATGCATCAAAAGAAATTCAATTCAAAGCACGCGATTTTATAAGCCCGCTGTTACCTTTTTTTGGCAACTCAACAAAAACACATACACGGTTGACCGAAGACGTTAGTACGAAATTAATTATAAGAGGCAAACATTCATTTTTTTCAACTCTTTCAACCATCTAAAGACTAAAGGAATATTTCGACACCAACACACTTTTAAGACTACTTCCCGGCATATTTTTCCTTTGAATAATAGGTGTTTTGATTACTTATCTGCCTCCAAAAGCATTTCATTCCTTTGGTATATCGTATATTTTCTTCAACCAACGTTGCCTACCATTAGACGAGAGAAGGGAGGTTTCCCTGTTATCCGAGAAGGCATTTTGGTGCCTCTTCAGATAAGATATCATACAAGCTTCTTGTGTAATTACTTCGAAATTTTGGCCACAAATTTCAGACAACATTGCCAATTCTTTGGAGATTTATTATTGTAAAAGTACGCAGTTTTACTGGTGGTCGATGTTTCATTTTAAAACTGCCAAATCCTCTTTGGCATCCAGCCAATTTTCCGCATTCTACACTCAAGGGCCAAAAAATACCAAACCTTCATTCTATATCTATTGGGCCATCTTTGATCGAATTACAACCCGTAGACGCAGTGAAGAGGATTCCATTAGATGTCCGAGCAATTCTAGCTCAAGATTTGATCATTCTTCCATCAGGATCTTATTCAGCTGCTGAATTGTGATCGGTAGAGAACAGAAGCCGAACTGCCCTTTCCAATGTATTCCAGATATTCTCAAATGGATTCAGATGTGGAGAATTAGGAGGCCAGAGTAAATGTTAGAAATCTTGAGAACGTTCCTCAAACTATTCAGATACAATTTTTTCACGGTGGATAGTTGCATTGTCGTCTCCAAAGAATCAATCACAATCCGGTAAGAATGAAAAACTGGTCCGATAAAACAAAAAGATATTCACTTGAATTAACACGGCCTTCTTAATACATGAGCGAACACAGTCCGTAGCAAATGAAGTATGTAGAGCTGCTGGAACGGGTACAGTGAAGGACAACGAGATTGGTGAAGGGAACAAAGGGTGCACTTACCGAGAAAGGATTAAGTTCTGAAACTTGCAGCGTCTGGAGACTAGGCACCTGCAAAGTGATCTGATCTGATTGAGGTATTTAAAGCTTTAAATGGTTTGAGCAAGCTCGATGCTGATGGAATCCTTCCTTTCGCTCGGATTACGCACTCGAGGGGGCATGAATTCAAATTGAGGAAAGACAGTGGCAGAACAGATATGCGGAAGTTTTTCTTTAGCCAGCTAGTGGTTGATTGCTGGAACAAACTTCCATCTGTCGTTGTGGAAGGTGACAGCTTAAATAAATTCAAGGAAGAATTGGACAAACTTTTGGAACGGATGGAGAGGTGAATAGGGAATGTGTTTTTTCCCTTTTTTTAAGGCTGATGCTGTACAATCGTGATTTCTTCCATCATATGCCACTGCTAGTGCTAATCCTCATTTCTTCCTCTTCAAGCTGCATTCTCCTTCCATCTTTCACTCATTGTATACCTTGGAGATTGTTGCTGTGGGCACATCAACGATTTCTTTTGTTTTCTCAATTGTGGCTCCTACTAAACATGCTCCAGCACTAACACCTTTCTGAAAATCGGAAAGATCGCCTGTTTGCTCCATGACCGGATCCAATAAGAAGCCCCAGAACAGCGTATACTTTTTATCTTATACCATGTGATCATACCATGCAACAACTGACATTTACATACTTTTAATTATCTTGATGCCAATTGCAAAAGGGTTATAATTTTTCGGTTTGTGAAAGTAATTCTTTGAGTTCATGTCCACTTGGTTTATCGATTTTAAATAGCACCTGTTCTGTACGTTCTTGTATATATTCATGTGCTACTGCGTTGCCCTCTACGAAAAATTTCTTAATTAATCGTTACTGCCCAATACGTGGGTAATCTACTATACTTAATAAAGCACCACAACTGAATAGGGAACTTACTGAATAGGAGACTTCAGCTCACTGCCAATCACTGCAACTTTAATGAGCTTCTTTCAAAACATTAAGTGACAGAGAAAAACAAAATCCGTTCCAGGGCTCCGCTGAATATTTTCCCGTTACCTCTGTAATATCCACAAGCCCCTCGTGCTGCACCAACTAGGTACGCGTGTAAAAATCAAAAAGATGTGTTGTGGTTTGAACTTTCTGTCGTTCCTTTATTAAATCCGAAACTCTTGAACACCCCAATATTAAACTGCTTTGCTCTCGCCAAACACAATGTTCGTACTGAATCGTCCGTTTTCCCTTGACTACCCCGGAAGCAACAGCGCCTCGGCCCGATTTGCTCTTCCAATAACCGTTGATTGACAACTCAATTTCTCATCTATCTCCTGTGGCACGTGCGTCAATTGCAGCCCTATCGTTGCCATGTTAGGTTATTGCTTTGTTTCCAGGGTACGTCGTTATTGGACTCTCTCTCTGCAGCGGATCCAGTAATATGGCGGGCCTAAAACACCGCGTGACACAAACTTTCCATTCTCTGAATGGAGACTTTGTGATAATGTTCAAGACCATATTACAAATTTATACTGTTATTGACAGTCTCAACTTTTATATCAACATGCCAACCTCTGCAATCAATGGTCTTACCTAATAGAGGGGGTCGAAAGCGTGTTGACTATGTTAGTCTATACATAATGAAAATTCAGGTCTTAATGCCACTGTTGAGGTAAAAATAGCTCTTTTAATATTAATAAAAAAAGAATTGAGTTCAGATACCACGGATCATGGCTATACATTTTGTTTTACAGCATACACTATGTTAACAAAAGTGTTAGGACACCGGAAGATAATCATTTCTAAAATATCGTCTATGGTGAAGAGGGCACATAGAACTGAAGAATGATTCTGTTCATTTCATTGAAACTGCTACAAGGAATGGACACAGTGAGTTTAAACATAGACAAGTACGTCGTCCTCCAGTGTGTATTATAGCCTTCTTTTAAGCTACTTACTTTAAACATCATCTGTGAATGATGCTGACTGAATCTCTATCGCAATTCGTAATCAGTTCAAATCTGCTTTCGAAATTATAGGTTGAAAGTTAATGAATTTTTCCGCAAATTAAGAAAACCTTTAAATGTGTTATGAAGATAAATTAATGACAAGGATTGGTCTCTTTTCTGGAATTGATGGGACATTGACAAATTTTCACGAATGGGGAACAACACTGGAATGTAAAAGATGACACAAAAACAGAATGAACTCCAGCGAACATGAGAAATCACAGTGATTTGGAGACTTACATGAATCAATTTTTAGTTCTAGATTCTTCTAATCTCTTTCGGACAGATCCAAAGGAGCATCGAGTGATGTTTGGGAATTTTTCAAGATCATCAACTGTTAGTTAAACCATTGGAAGATAAGAACGAGTGTCAGCATAACTGGGCGTAAATTTCAACATAAATCTGTCCATGAGTACATTTTTGGCTTTTAAAATTCGGGTTTGAATCTATTAATAAAAGAATTTAAATTTTAATTCCAAAAGAAAGACACTCGTGCATAATAATACTCAACTGAAAAGTAGAGTGTTCACGCTCTCTAAATTTCCCAACACTCCAAAGAGACAAGCAAACACCATCGTTCATTGAACACCGAAACAGATCATGGCCGAAAACTATGCTCCTTCTAATTCCCCGTGCGCAACTCTTTCCGACATCTTTGCACTTTGTTTCATCATGAGATTAAGCGAGCAGATACTCGTCCAGTAATCCAAGCGAGGAGCCTTCCCTTAATGAAATTTATTAACAGTCTAATTCTATAGACGGTTCTTAATGGTTTACTTCCGGCTAGAAGGTCGAGCCCAATTGGTCGCTCACACATAAACGACATTCTCTGATCTCCAAACAGCACAACTGCATTTTTTTTTTTTTTTTGGTAAAAGTTGATTTGAAATTACAAATTAGGAGCATATAAGTACGATCCAGCTTCTATGAAATTCTGTAACCTCCCCTGTTTCCAATAATAGCTGCTGCCAGTATTATACAGGTCAGTAATTAAGTTCGTATCTAGGTCACTCCTACATCTATAGCATCTGGGAAACCGTGGTATTGCAGGCGCACGAGCTACAGGTCTATTTGAACAACTCACAGGAAAAAGTCTGTAAGCTTTTTGAGAGGTTACAATTCAGTGCCTTTAAAGTCCAAAGACTTCAAAAGGTTTCAGGATGCAATCTAACTAATTTAAGAGGTTATTTTCCTATATAACATTAATATTCAGACCCTACCTATCTACAAATAACCGTTATTTACAGGAAAATAAGGTATGCTGAAACCTTTAGTCTTATGACCCTGTATTTTCCGTGGAACACATTCCCACAGTTTTTTTAAAAATGTCCGATATTTTCCGTCATTCGGCCTTAAAAGCGGCGACCAGTTCAGTTCTGTTTTTGGTCATTGTCTTCACACAAGCACTGGACCATCCAATTCATCTCATAGGTTCTCGTTAGGATTGAGGTTGAGGATCTGGGATGGCCAAAACAACTTCTTGATGCTCATCTCTTCAAATTAGTACTTCATAGTTCGAACAGTATTTCATGGAGCTTTGCACTGCTGATACAGGTATGGCCTGCCACAAGGACGTGAAGACAGACCTTAGCATTAATGGTTTTTACCAAAACAACCAATGGCCACAGGCCAAACAATGAAAAACTGCCTGAAAACATCACGCTGTCTCCACCAAACTTCATTTTTCGGACAAAACAGTTCAGCAGATAACTTTTTCTGGGTATCCGTCACACCCGGGCACGACCTTCAGATTAGTAGACGAGTAACGTGACTCATCAATTCAAAGCACAGTTTTCCATTGACATACGGTCCAAGAACGGCAAGCCTTATACGTATTTCGATGATGTCTGTCATCATTCGGGGTTATTAGTGGCTTGTTTGAGGCTGCAGGACCGTGGTAATTCATATCATGCAGCGCTCTGCACGCTGTACATGGTGCTGTAATGTGTCTCAATCATTTAATTGAGGTACTCTGTGTACTGTAACAACGTCGACCTGCGTTCTGAGTGGACAATTCTTTAAGAAGTTATATCGAAGCTATCCGTCAGCTTCGAAGGTTTCCGAGTAGTTTTATGACGGTTTCAGCACCAATCTGCTTCCATTTGCAGATCACATCACCAATCGTTGACCTATGGATCCTCATCATCATCATCGGCCATTTTCCATCCATTGCAGGATGAAGGCTTCTCCAGCAACTTTCGAGTTCCTTCTGTTTTGGGCAAATGGCCATCCAATTAGTGAACAAGAACTCTTGAATTTCATCTGTCCATGTTCGTTGTTTTCTTCCAGGTTTTCTTCTAGCTTCTCTTGAGTACCATTCTGTTATTTTCTTACTCCATCTGTCACCATGTCTTCTAGCTATGTGTCCTGCCAAATTTAATTTCAGTTCTTTAGTTTTGATAAGAATGTCCATTACTTGTATTTGCTGCCTAATTCATGCGTTTTTCTTCTTATCCAATAGTCTGATTCCTAATATAATTCGTTCCAAATCTTCGCTGTGTAGTTTTCAGCTTCTCTTCCATTCTTTTTGTGAGTGCCCAAGTTTCACTTCCATAAGTATGACCAAGTTTCACGTCCATAAGTATGCCCAAGTTTCACTTCCATGGATCCTTAGTGCCGTTGAAATGTCACCTACAGACCCATTCCTTATGTGGCTCCCTACTATTATTAAGCGCTGGAAGTCTCTGAACTCCATCGATCGTAGCATCTTGCATTCACAACCGGGCTACCGTCTCCTCAAAGGCCTATGAACATATTTATTTATAGCCTGGTCTGAGACGGGGTGCTTTGTTAGGACATGACCAACTATCAAGGGACGGATGCCGGATATTAATTGTTGGGGAGTGCACAACCATCATTCCTATAAGATCAAATATTCTATAGATTTACAATGGATAGATATTGTTACCTTAGCACCCTGTCTTTTGTGTTGCTAGTTGGTAGGATCGCCGCCCTACCCACACCGGGTGAAAAAGACTTGAGTTCGAGTTCCGTCGATGACGTGAGGAACGAATTTTATGAGCCTTTTTTACAATGTGGCTGAGTTAGTCAGTCCCAGTTGAAGGTACAATGGAATTCCTCCCGGAAACCGTGGTTTTTCTATTGAAAGGGACGGATTTTCTATTGAAAAACCACGTTGCCTTTAACTTGTCTGATGTTCTTCACACGTGTCAGAGGGATTTACAGATACTTTTGGGGCTTATGGTGTAGGTCTCACAGAATAGCTGTATTTATTGTATTCAAAAATAAGCCACATCTTCATAAAAAAATTCTGAACTCTCATTTCCTTCATAAATTTCAGTTCGTGACTTTGAATATTTCACTTCCACTTAATTTCCACCTCGCAAATATGCGAGATATCCCACAAGTCCCATGGACCACATAAAAGCAGGCTGGCATTTAACCTAAAACCAACAAAAAGCATTCTTCTATTTCTTAATTGAAATGGAGTCCGTAGTGGCCGCGCAATAAAGAAACTCCATCACTTGCTTTCAGTTAAACTAAAATTCCTCTTGAGAATGCAAACAATCGCCTCGTGGAATGAATTATCCCTTTAATGTGTCGGGTGACAATTAACAGCGCACAACAGCGAGTCTTGGAAGATGGAATGACATTCCTGAGGAAGGTGAGGGCGTTATCTTTCTTAATGTTCGCATTGCTACGTTCAAAAGGAGGTTTTTATAGCTCAAGGTTTGAAAAATGTTTGGGCATTCTTGGTTGGTGTAACAACAGAAAGTTGTAGATGAAATTACCACACTTTGAGAAAGCCGCTGCCATTATTTGTTTTGTTCATTTTATGTTTATTTGTGCACTTAATTTCGCACTTCGTGTTCTGCCCTAATGACAAATTCTTGCTGGCAAGCATCCACTAAACAGCGCCTCTTTTCTTCGTACCTTTTCACGTGATACGAAAACCAATTAATTTTCTTACAGAGTTCAATACCAAACTTTGTTCAGTAACACATGGAAACAGCCTATGTACAAAGTGTTGCAGGGTACGTTGCCATAGGAAACGGGCAGTTTCGAGTCGAATACTTAATTTTCACATTAGATGTAAATTATTCACAATCCGGATATCGATTTGGCGAGGTTTATTGATGGAACAGTGTGAATTGGAGATCTCGAACACTGCAATTGCAGAATTCCCTGAACATTTATTTATAAATATGCGCACTGTCCATTCAAAACATTATGACACTCCTTTTAGGGCCGGCTGTTCCTCCCTGCTCGATGGAGCACGCGTCATAGTGGCTATCGCAAATATATCACAGGTCTCGCAGCTACAAGATTCATGCGAAGTGCTTAATCGACACGGGAAAGACACGTTGATGGACTTCGAAAAAGGGATGATTATCGGGTACTGGTTGAAGGGTGGCAATACTTAGAAAACTGCGAATATTGTGGGATATTTCGCAGTGTGCTGTAGTTAAGGTGTTCCAAGATTGGATGGACACTGGACAGCGCAGCAGTACCCTGGCAAATCGTGGTCGTCCACGCGATGCGAACTGAAAGACGGAAAATGAAAAACGGTGGACCGTGGACTTTGTCTGCACGGGTAGTACAGTGGTTATATTCACCATACATTCCACACCGGGTGGAAAAGGCGGAGGGTTCAAATCCCGCCAATGCCGTGAGGAACTTTTATGGACTTTTTTCAGTCTGTGGGCAAGTTAATCAGTTCCAGGCATGGACAGCAAGGTTTTTCTCCCCCGGAAACTTTAGATTTTTGTACAGCAAAACAAGGCAAATCGACCAGACAACACACGCAATTTATGGACATATTTGCTCACGGGTAGATTAATGTGGCGACACTTTAATTTGAATATGGACGTTAACCAGGGGATGGCCAGCGGTGTTTCCAAGACCACTATCCAATGATCCAATGAACCCTACATGGGCCGCCGTAGTAGGTTTCCAGTCAAGGTACCTGTACTTGCATCTGTGGTGGGGGGTCTTTGGGCCATTAACTGGAAATAAATTGTCTTCTTCATCAGGCGTTTCGTGTTATATGGTGTGGATTGGAGATGGATGATACGATGAGCAACTGTAGAGACGAATCACTCCCATATTCTGGTCCAACAGAAAGAGGCAGGTGGTAGGACTGCTTTGGTATGAGAGTCTTCCTGAAAATCTCTTTGAGCCCTCATACCCCTATATCGCACTTTGAATGCAAAAACGTCCTGCCCATTATGGATGATCAGGTACACCCCCCTTCATGGTGACTGTTTTCCCGGTGGCACAGGTGTTAGTTGCTTGTTGTTGTTGTTGTTGTTAGGTTTTAGGCGCATCAGCAACTTAGGTCATATTGTGCCATATACATACAATATGCCTGTAAATTCCATGTGTTCTGTGACTATTTACTGTTCATTGGGACGAAAAACAGTTTCCGGGAGGGAAAACTATGCTACCTTCACCAGAGACTGACTAACTAAAACACCTTACATTGTGAAAAATACCAATGAAAATTCCTGGCGTCATTCATCGACGGGATTCGAACTCAGGTCTTTTGTATATCGTGTGGGGCGGACGGTGGTTCTAATAACTGTGCTACCCACGAGGGCAGCACAGGTGTGTTGCAGCAAGACAATACGCGCCCACATTGCTGGTATTGTAACACGAATCTGACTTCTAGGTGATACCCTGGTCGCTGAATTTGTCCGATATGAATCCTATAGAACATCTCTGAGATTACGTGGATCGACAAGTCTGGCGTTTGGATTGTCCACCAGGGCAGATCCATGGGGTGCAATCATGGCGACATGGTACATGACTCCTGCAACATTCAGAGGCCTTAAAGAGTCCATGCCTCGCTCTGTGGCGGTTGTGCGGTGGCAAGAGGAGGACATACCTACTCTTAGGTTTGTGTTTATGTTTTGACTGAACAGTGTACAGAGATAACTTTCAACGAACACTGTGAAGACAATACATACTCAACGAATTTGCGAACCCACCTAAAAAAGGGAGAACATTAATATTACATATTTTTCCCAGCTTATAATATTAGATGGAAGATATCGAATATAATAAAACAAAGAAAAGATTAACGTACCCAATTATAGTCCATCAATAGCTAATAAAATTAAGGACAAAGCTTAAAGCCATGAAAAAATTCAGACAGTGATGCAGTTGGCACAAATACATTGCTGATGCGTTCGCATCTCCTGTGGATGTTCGAGAGAGAGGATAACAATTTCTGTTTTTTTTTTTTTTTTTTGATGATTATAGGAAACCGATCATACATCTCATATTTGTAACTGTAATTTAATCGAGAATTTAAGAAAAAAAAAAGAATCTGCATCTGCAACAGTTATGTCTTATATAATCTTTGAGTTAATTGATACACCTGCTGCTTTCAATCATACTGACAGTTAACAGGGTGTGCACTCATTTATCGATGTGGTAAGTTTTATTTGACTGTCTGGTGTACACAAGTAACTATACGAAGCGTATTGAAGACAAAGAGTTTCTTGTGTATTATGGGGTTGTCCAGGGGAATCCGATAATCCCCCGTTTCTGATGATTCTTTGTAGGCAAGTAATTTTCTCAGTCCTTAATAAGATTAATGACAGCGTTCTGTCGTAATCTTCCTAACAAGCTCGGAGTGTTGACTACTTTTTCAGTGTCTTATTGCTAAGCCTCTTTCGAGAGACAGTGTGTACAAAGATCCGCAGAGCACGTGCAAAATGGTGAGCCCCGTCGAAAGAACTTCGCACTCCTGCGGATCACGACGCGGACCGTGGGGAACGCACACCTGGAGCTGCCTACGTCGAACGCGCCGGTCTATAATCTATAACGTTATTCGCCCAATTACGCGAGTGTTCGCTGGATGTCACGTGACCCGTGTTCGGTGTACGTTTCCATGGAAACGTATCCGTTTCTACGAATTGTTACCACAATTACCGCGTTGGGATTATACCATTAGGTTTTTCCCCTTTAAAGATATCAATAAGAGCACACTTGCGTTGCTTTTAATTTTGGTTTCCATGGCAGGCTGGTTGATTGATCGTCGGAAATTAATTGGATTCGCATTTAGCACGGCTCATTTTGTCGTAAAGAGGTCTTACTCCATTGAAGCCATTGAACGCCCTTGGCACACACATCGTATTTGTAAAGAGAACAGAAGATTAAAATATACACTGAAACTAAGACAGTTAAAAAGTTACAGGTGTAAAGATAGATTTTTAATGGATAGTGGCAAAGAGATTAAAATGTACAGGGTGTCCAGAAGACAGAACACACGCATCCACTTAATGATATAAACAGGGCGGTCCACAAGAAACGAAGTGTTTGACTCAAAATAATATTAATTTTTTTGGAGTCCTTGTGGAGTCCACAAAGTGTTGAGGATGGTTTGTTGAAATGTGTCCAGTAAGTTCCAAACATGCTCAATTGAGTTGAGACCGTCTGAGTTTGGCCCATGGGAGAATGGAGAATTCATTGCTGTATCCATGAAACCAGTTAGCTGCCGGGAATTGTGGCATGGCGTGTTGCCTTGCTGATATATCCAGGATACACTCTTATTATGAAGGGGTGTACATGATTGGCGACATTAGAAAGGTAGGCATTCCCATCGAGCCGTGAATTAACTGTGATCAGTGACCCAAACCATAACTCCACTGTCTCCAGCATGCCAAATACCAACTTTGTATCCAGGAGCCATGGCCTCATGGTGCTTTCGCCGCATGCGGATGCGCCCAACAGCGCGACAGAATTGAAAACCGGATTTATCAGAACGATTTCTGAGTCTTGCTATGTTGTATTGGGCAGTTAGCTGGATCGCTGTGCTGCGTTGCTCTTTTGTTGCAAGACGAGACACATCGACGTTTACTTGACCACTTGTGGCTGTCCCGTGTGGGACCTTTGGCTGGGTGTTCGATCGTTATTGAGCCTTCACCAGAGTCACAAAGCAGTTTATCCGTACAGAGGGGGGGGGGGGGTCAGTAGAGATGGACCGCTTTGGAACCTCGCCGTTCGATCCATTGACTAGACTTCTGTGTAGTCCACATTAGTCCAATTGCAAATTTACTTTTTTCCATCTGCATCCTAACGTTATATAACTTGACGTATCCACTGCATCTTTTTCTTGGATGTATAATTCTTTGTATTGGAGAACTTTAAAACCATTGATGCAGACTGTATAAGGTTTTATTTATGTTTTCTATAAACATCTCTCCCTCTGCAGTCGCTTCAAGGAAATATAAGAATAGAATCTTTGCATCTCCTGACTCAAGTAATTTATGGAGAGATACCACCAGATTTCTAAATGCTGTTGTAATTGCGATTTAGCAGCATTCGCGACTAAGGCCATATTGCTCCGCGTATACTGTCTATAAATTGTGTTCTGCGGTCGAATTTCTGTGTGCTGGATGAAAAACCGAAGTTTTCATGAGGGAAACTATGTTACCATCGCCTGAGATCGACTAACTCAGTTATGTTTTGAAAAAAACCCACAAACATTGCCCCCTTTATGAACGGAGACTCGAACTCAGGTCAGATCTATAATTTTTTTAAATTTTAAAATATATTTTGGAAAATAAAGCAATATGGTTGATTTATTTGTACCTTTACAAGTTTAATTAAATGTACTTTGTTTTACAATTAAGTTTATTTGGAAATACTCGGTTCACCAACCAGGCTGTCCAGGGTCTTCAACTAATTATATAATTTTGTTTGTTTTGTTAAAATAATAATGTCGGGGTCAAGGATGAACGAGGCCCATGGCCGCGCCTACTAACGTGTTCGCTTAAATTCCTCGAAGAAAATTTAAAATTGGGTCGATGTGCGGTCACACGAAACCTTTTATCTTGTTACTGTTTCCTTATCTGAAAGCTGCACGTGCTTTCACAGACGCTGTTTATGGGGTGTGACGCAGATAACGAAGAAGTATACGGTACAAGTGTCGGAAAATAGTGAAGAGTGTCGGCGGGGATGGCGATAAAGAAGAAATGATGGGAGAGATGAAATGCGCTATGGCTCCGTGGAGAAACTTTGCCAATACGATAATGCATGGATGCAGTTCCACCCCCCCCCACACACACACTTTGAAGAAACGTCTATCTAAAAGGACACGTGATCGTCAAACACCAATAAACGTTTTCAGCAATGAGGCTTGGCATGAAAGGGAAACGGAGATCTAACCATCTTAAATAACAATTGTTTTTTAATTATTTGAAATACAAAAATATAGTAACTGTTATTATCTCTTAAAATTCTGATCAGGTAAGTGAATTCTTTAAGTAATCACTGGTGGGTTTTCCACAACTGCGCCATCATTCCTCTTGTGAAGTATACAGAACTCTGTAAAGGCCAGAAGAGTGTGTGTGTGGCATGTTGCATGTGAATAGTATTGTGTTGGGTTCCATTGTTTCTTTGGCTACTTGGCTGCAGGGCCCCTAGTGGGACCATATGTTGCCCGTTACTACCACTAGGAAGTAAGCCAGGCTGCCCATTATTCTCTGGGTGGACTCCACCAGGGTCATTTGAACTTCCTGGAGGAAGTCCAAATTAAATAAATGTGAGCAACTCGAAGAATGGGAGCCAAAGTGGGGCGGTAGATGGAAAGATCAGGAAAGAAGGCGTCCTCCAGTTGAGGAGGGCAGGGAAGGAATGAAGGGTTGGATACTCCTGAGCCGGGAAGTCAACCAGAGCCCAGGGACAGTAAAAGTCTGCAAGGCCAGAGTAATTCCATAAGAAGGAGTCAGCAAGCCGTGGTAAGTCATTGGCGGGATTAGTTGTCCTGATTGTTATCTATCTATTATGGGTTAGATTGATGGTTGAAAGACACACGACAGAGATTTCTAGGGATCCGTATTTGACTCCTAAACATTTTAGGGATTTGTTACTAAAAGGCGTAATTGTAGCTCATAACAGAAGTTCTTGTTATTAATCTGCATGTTCCTGGAATAAACATATGTGAAGCGGTTCCTTCTGTGTGGCCTAAAAGAGAAAGTAAGCCATACCTTTCAAAGAACTTGAACGCCATTTTGATTAATGATTAATCTACAGTTTGACGTAATTCGCATTAAACAGAATTTGGATTTCATTAATTAAACATGAAGAACAGCAGATCTCCAATGGTGAATACGTATCGATCTAAGCGCTATTCAGGAAATAATATAAATTCAAATGTCATTGAAAAAAATGACATGCCTAGGACCAGGGGCGGATCTAGGGGTTTTAGCGTTGATGTCCTCAGTGGGTCCCTTTTGGGTATCAGTATAATGTGCATGGTACAATCATTAGTTAAATCAGTGTGGTCACTTCCTGAATAATATAATCAGTTTAATTTTGGTTGAAAAGTTGCTTCAATGCAGCAATATGATTAAAGTGGTCATTAATCATTTAAAAATTCTAAAATCAAGATTGTCCTTGTATACTGTAAATAATAAATAGATTTCGTTTTACAAATTAATAATAAGGCCCTAACACAAAAAATACAAGTTAGGTATCTAGATCTAGAGCTACCTGTACTCGAGGGAGCCAAGGGCTCAAGCCCTATTAGCCGTGTCTGGATCCGCTCTTGCCTAGGACCGTGTTCTCCTGGTTGTATCGATGTGTCAAATTCTAACTGCGCAATATGGTGAGAGTGGTGACCATTGGTCTGTCATGAAACCAATATTGAAAAAAGGTCAACGTAAATGTAGAGGAATTTGTGTAAAAAGTGAGTTTAATAATCATATGACTAGAATCTTCTTGTCATCTTCACACGGAAGTCAATTGGTATACAGCCCCTCACGTTCAATGCCCCCACCCCCAAGTAGCAGGACCTGTACCCCGCCATGCTCTGGTAAACTATATATGTATCGGCAGCAGAATATTTGCTACGCATTCATGACTGCTACAGTGTAATAAAGTCTTAATGGCCAATGAAAGGTTACAACATATCACCTCCCAAGTGCCATTCATTAAGATTCCTTCAGAAAGAAGTGTTACACAAATGGCATTAGCTCGTTAACACTCCAATCACAGGGGCCCCGTATATTTAATACGTTTTATCATCTTCCGCACCTTCTAAACTACTGGCACATCCATTTGTTAAATGGTTTCGCAGGACTTAATGGTTGTGATAACACTTCTTTTAGCAGAGAGAGAGAGAAAATAGAATGGCAATGTTTGAATGGACTCCTGTCATTAATCGCTGGTTGTTTGTCTCCAAATTATATTCATCAATCAGTGTCACGTTGCTATGGCGATAAACAGCGAATTTGGAAATTAATGAACACAATTTAAACTGCATGTGGTTGCTGAATTCTATAACCAGGAGGACCACTACCAAACTTCTTCTTTTTTTTTTAAGATTGGAGAAAGGATGTTTTTTGTTCATTTGTTTTTTGATACGCTATTGCTTATTGCAGGCACCTGCAAATAAAGAAAATAAAAACTTAAAGAACTTTTTAGTTCTTTGGATGTTATTGTCCTATTTTTAAAACATACAGTGTAGTTAAAATGATATAAACAAGTCGCGTACTTGTATAATTAACAATGAACAATGAATATTACAATGATACAGAAACACGTTCAATAAATCAATTCCAATATTTTATTAACCCGGCAGTGGTAGCGCTACACCTGCGAGGTCCATCTCAAAAATAACGAGTCCGCGTTATTTGTTGGTTTGGGATAAAAGGTATTCTAGACGAACCCCCATCTTATGGATTTCCGGTTGTACATGCATTTGGGAATCCAGTCTTCTCTCTCACCGCTCTCTGCGGATTATGGTAGATGATTTTCTGTCTTCTAACTTCTTGACTGATGCTGGTATTCTTCAAGGTTCAGTTCTTTCTCCCACTCTTTTTCTCCTGTATATTAATGACATTCTTCCATTGACTGGAAGTTCTATCCATAGTTTTACTAATGATACCACGTTTCATTTGTCTTCCAGTTTAAGAAACCTTGCCCTGCACAAATAGCTTCAACTTCTCGAATATCCACCAGCAATGCCTAAAATGCTAATGCCCAGATAATTCTCAACCCAGATCTCCAGATAATACTGAATCCAATCTTACATCTGGGGTAATGTTCTCTCAGTCTTCTAGAATCCATTCAAAAGAGAGCAGTTCGGTTAATTAAGAACCCGTCTCTTGCAAAGTCTCTCCACTCTTTGTCTCATAGAGATTCTTTTTCTGCTGCATGCCTTTTCTGTAGATACTTACATGACCACCGTTCTCATGAATCAGCTTCTGTAATTCCTTCCCTCTCTTCCGAACCAGTCCGAACACGTGCTGCAATCAGTTAGCACCTATTTAATGACCAGCTTTAAATTCACAGAACCAACTTTTCTTCTTCCTCATTTTATTCATTCGACTTCAGTTTTCTGGAACAACCTTCCTTCATACGCATTTCTTTAAAATTAAAATCTACAGAAGTTCAAGTCTAATATCAACAAGTATCTTCTTTCGTCTTCTCAACCTTCAGCCCACGCATGGTACTAACCATTATAGGTTCTAATATCCTTCGTGTTAAGGCTTTCATTAAAAAAAATAATAGTCATCCAGATGACTCAAAAATCAGTTTCCCCAATGCCTATTGTCTGTCCACGATTTCCAATCTATAAGAGGTAGATTTAAGTTGCCCATAATAAGGCAAACACGCTTGGCTGCCCATCAAAATTGTCCATATTAGAGCCCACAGTGATCCAGTTATCCGAATATTAATGGTAGCGCGGTGTACAAAATAAATCACAGTTCATTTACAATTCCAATTAGTTGTATTAAATTATCCTTTAATTAATTTTAAAATCTTATTTAGAAAAAAATCTACCTCACAGTCGTTTTTACCTGCTATCCTGATGGAAAAATTGTATTAGGAGTAGTTTGTTTTTTATTTGTGTAAGTTCTAGAGGTTCTTTTTCTGTAGAATTTTAAGAGGACTGGTGGAACTGACTTAGTAGGAGAGGGACATTGACTTCATACGTAATTTTATGTTGCAGCCTTAGAACCAGTAGAGATCTTCCTACTTTGTGTCATTAGCTTGAATATTCTGTACCAACGAAAATCATTATAATAATTAATATCAATACTAAAATGATAATAATCGTAATTGAACTGTAAACATTGCATATACACAAATAAGAAATAAAATCCATAAATTTAACTTAATACTGTAGTTTTAGTGTTTTTTAAGGCGCATCAGGAAATGAGGCCACAATGTGCCGTTTATAATATGTCTGCAAATTGAGGTGGATTTGGTGTTTTGTTCCACGGTAGATTTGCTGGACGAAATATCGTAGTTTCCGGGAGAAAAAACACGTTACCTTCCCCTGAGACCAACTAACTCAGCTACATTGTGAAAAAAGAACCATAAAAATTCCTCGCACCATTGACGAGTTTCCAGCTTAGGTCTTTTCCACCTGGTGTGGGGAGGACGGTGGTTATACCAATTGTGTTACCCATGAGGGGAGCCTAGGTTGGATGTATGTAATCCGTATTCTCTGTTCCAACGATCCTCGCATATCTTCCTATTATTTCAGAAGCAATCTTACCTGTGCTGTGTATTCTGTGCTTGGTCTGCGTATTGCTGGACTTTTCTGGAAGAAAAAACCAACCCGAGACGACAAACAATAAACCCACTTTCCTACAATGCCGGGTCACACTTATCAGTGGGTAGAATCGCCGTTCTCCCCACACCAGGTGGAAAAGACCTGAGCTCGGGTCCCGTCGAATATGGGAAGAACTTTTATGTGTCTTTTTCACAAAGTCGCTGAGTTAGTCGGTCTTAGCCGAGGGTAGCATGGTTTTTACTACCAGAAACTCGGGGTTTTCATCCAGCAAAACAGCAAATCACCTCAGAACACACGCAATTTACAAAAAATATACAAGGAGCAATGTGGCCTTAGTCGCCGATGCTCCTAAAACTCTCTCACAACAACTTTTCTTGCTTTGCAACACTTCCTACTTGCATAAAGTGGCAAAGTGTCCACTCTCTCCAGCCTTCGGTCGGCAACACCCTCATCCCAATTGTGTCCAGCCATCGTGATCTGGGCGTTGTATTCGACCCAAAACTTCGATTCAACGCCCACATGGATATGCTCCTCACACGTGCTTCAAGACTCCGGTGGATAGCAAAACAACATCTCCTTCATATCACAGATAAAAAGATAACCGTGAGGTACATAAGAACAGTTATCTTTCCACCTTTACTCTATGCTGCTGAAATTTGGGCGTCAGCGGCACCATCAATAAAGAAACCACTCTTTGCCACAGAATTCTGGCTCCTAAAGTGGGCCAACAGAAAGCACAACCTTCCAGCTCTGATTCGGACCACACAGCTTGCCAACTCTCTCGGAATTCCACGGCTTCCCACCTTAGTCGACGACCAACGCCTCCTAGCAACAGTCAGGATGATAACAGGCATAATGGCAACACCTTCATTCTGGGATACCTGTGGCTGGAGGATCCCCCCCTGCTGCCCTTAGGGCCAATCCCGAGCTCCACTCACATTCAGCACGACTCCATCTCTCGGACAGGTTCCTTCCTCAGCAGATGCTCAAGCAAACCCAGGCACTGGACGCCGACCTGAACAAATTCGCTGCTGACCGGACTTACCGGAAAAAAATTATGACGAGTAGGACTAATCGGCAATGACTGATGTATACCTTGCATCTGTTCCTGTCTAATTGAGCTGGTGCTCTTATCTCGATGTTAAGCCAGCTCAATCAGATTTAACTCTCGTAAGGAGTTCTCTCCTTTGTATTATAATGTTTTCTTTGTAAAATTACCTTTTGTAAATAATTGTTCAATTTTCCCGGAAGTTTGGGAAACTGTAAGCCCCTGGCTTTATGGCCGTGAAGGGTAATAAAGATTATCTCTCTCTCTCTCTCTCTCTCTCACCTTGCCAATTTTATGCAAGGAGGAAGTGTATCTTCTACTGAATCGCGTTACACTGTTGCGTTGACCAACGGTAAGAAGTTATCACCTCCCAAGTTCCGTTCATTAATGATTCTTCGATGAGAAGAGCCTACCAATAGGTGTTAACTAATTAAAAAAAACTTGTTAAATTGTTGCTCGGAACAGAAAAGCTGAGATAAGACTTGTATGGAGAGAGAGAGTGAGAATATCTTGGAATTTGAATGGACCGAAGTCATTAATTGCATGTTGCTTGTGTCTCCAAATTATATTCATCATTAATCAATGTCAAGCTGCAGTTGCAATTAAACAGTGAATAACTGAACACAGTTGAAACCAGGCGATAATCGAATCAATCTATGGCAAGGATGGTCCACTATCGAACAATTTACAGTTCTGGAAGGGGTTGAATGTGAATTATTACTTACAAGATCCATCCTTTTTAAAGAAGTTTAACATAAAATGTTTCATAACAGAAATATAAATATCTATTAACAAATATAATGTAAATATAATAATTGCGAGACCTGAGTTCCAAGAATATTCCTTAAATGTAAGTTACACGTTGGAAAATATTTCATACTTTTCTCAACAAATTTTTTATCGTATTCCATCAAAATTTTAAATGTCCTGAGACATTGAAAACTCGTAAAACTTTAGCTTATAAATATTTGAAAGAAAACTCATGAGAAAAATAGTATATTATGCATAACCCACCCTTTATTTCTCTCATAATTCAACTTATTTGTACCAGTTTGCACAGACTTGGACCTAAAAGTTTCAGAACTGATTTGTTAAAATTATCTGAACATTGAATAAGAAACAAACTTTTTACGTAACATATGTCTGGAATTCTTTACAATAGGTAGCATTTTGATTACCCACGAACAAAGATTCATTTTTATCTTATTTTGATAGCAATTTCGTAGTCCTCTGTAAGATCTTCTTGTTGAAGAAATCAACCTCTGGGACTATAAATTACCTTTGAAGCATATGGAAAAAAACAGCTTTATCCAGGATATTTAAATGGTAAAAATAGTTCGGAGAACAGAGGCGATATCATTGAGCCCGTTGCATAATTCATTTGTCTCTAAAGGCAAAACCCTTGTTTAAATGTTAAATGACTCTGGAAAACAGGTGGACAAAACGCTCGTAAATCTGCAATATCATCATTCTTATAAAAGGAACAGATATACAGAAGAGGAGACAGAAAGTAAATCAAAATACGACGTTAAAAAGTTTTTGTCTGAGACATTATTGCATGTTGAAAGCTATTAACTAAGATCCGGATGAGCAGTGATGTCACTGTCTAGATAGAAAGATGGTATACAAAGAAGGACTTCTATTCATCACTTGGCTGTCCAAGCTAGAAGGATTAATAACACCGTTTCCTAGATCAAAACTATTGTACATCCTTTGTGGACGGAATTCCTTGATGCTGCGGTCAGCTGGGAACAATTATGTCCAACAATTGCTGATAAATGATCAATATGTCATCGCACGGTGATTGATCACCTCTGTGAAATACATTTCATGCGTACGGCTTACGCTTCCATTGCTATTTGTTCGTCAGGGACTCGGGGGCAGCTATTGGAATGAGAATCTGCACGAGGATTCTTTGTTGCAATTTTAATGAAAAAAATAAAAAATATATATATTTAGAGTTGAGCAGAAAGGAACCAAAAAGTAATATTTATGAGATTAAAAAATGAACTTTAACAATAAACACACAGTTTTCTTCCTATTAATTTTATTTTATATTCGTGTGCATCCGTATCTATTGTTTTTAATTTCAACCCAACATGTGTTCAAGTTATTAGTGTAAGTGTAAGTGTGTGTTGTTGTCTTACGGCACCAGGGATTTCCCCCATCTCCGTGTTGCTTTCAGTGTGGTGAACCAGTTCACTGGGAAATGCCAGAGATTTAAAAGTGTGTGGAAATTGTTCATGTGTTGTGTTCTGTACCGTTGTTCATCTGGTCATTTAGCCGTTGGACCCCTATTGAGGCCCAACGTTGTCCCACTTACGCCCCGTGGAGGCAGACCAAGAACCCAGTAGCTGTAGATTCACTCTGGCAGGTCCTGCCGCTTAATTTCCTGGGATTTCGGCGGCTAGGACCTTAAAAAAAAAAAAAAAAAAAAAAAAAAAAATTAAAATAAAATAAAATAAATAAATAATAATAATAATAATAATAAATAAAAAATAATAAATAAAAAATATAATAAAAATAAAAATAATAATAAAAAATAAAAAAAATATATATAAAAATAAAATAAATAAATAAAGAAAAAATAAATAAATAAAAAATCTGCGCTATCGTAGGGGTAATGTCGCTTTGGTTTGCTAGGCCGAGTTTTGGGCGTAAGGTAATTTTATCATATTAAGTTTTTGACGTGTGGGGCTTTCGCTATGATGAAGGTAGAGAGGGGAGGGAGACCGAAGATTGGGGAGAAAAGACAGAAATATGGGGCCAATAGAGTAGATAGCCCCAGTTTTCAGTGGGGCATGCCCATGCCCCACCAGAGTAGAAGTTTGGGGGTGGAGGAGAAGGAACAAAAAATGTCCCCTCCCCCCAAGGAAGTGGGAATAATAGGTGAAGAGGGCTAGGGTGTCCTCTTCAGATCGCCATCAAGCTGTTTGCAACTGTGCTGCGTTTTGCCTGTTCTCTACTGTCTGTGCTGCATTCCCCCGTCCTTGCTTTTCTCTTCCGTGTGATCAGCACTCTTCTTGTCCAAGTACTGGTCCTCTGCAGGGTTTCGGTTTTCTGTCACATTTGGCGGCGATTTTTTTTCAATCTCTGTGTACGTTGCTGTAGATAGCTATTAGTGTTTTTCTCCTGGTGAATAGGTCTTGCGCATACTGGGAGAGTGCCCTATATTCATCCTCAGTGTCCAGGAAGTGGTGCTCCAGTCCTTTTGGGAAGTATCTCAACCTTGTTATTAGTAGCCCTCTGAGGTCTTCATAGTGTTGACAATCATAGACTATGTGGCTCCAGCTTTCACTTTCCCCACATATGCAGTTGGGGTCCTCAACGAGCCGGAAGCCAAACAGCTTCTCCTTGTAGGGTCCGTGTCCGGTTAATAGTGTTGTCATATGGTACCCTGGGAAGTACCAGGCCGGCTGCTTTGGGTATATTTTCCGGAGGTCTGGTAGAAATCTTTTTGTTACTTCGCCTTTTGTAGTCTCTGTCCATCTTCTCTGCCAAAGATCTAGGAGGTGGGTCTGTAGCCTATTTTTTTCGTGTTTTAGGTTGCCCGCCGGGTCAGTCGTGTATCCTTGGTGGGAAGCGGCCACTCCCCTGGACAGCAAAAACAGTAGCCCCGCCTGAACTGCCTCCAGGTCCAGAGGGAGCGCTCCAGCAAGTACCTGCAATGCTGGGGTACTTACCGTGCTGCAGGCGCGCGTTGTTCAGGTTATTTTGGGATTGCTGTTTCCAAAGTACCTTGCATAGCTGCCACTTTTCTGATCATTCTTGGCGCCTGTTCAAGTCATCCTGAAGGAGCGCTGCCTGGCAATGATTATTAATGACTCTCCCAATCTTTACATCGCCTGTAAATTTTGTCAACACGCTGTTTATCTCTTCTTCGATGTCGTTCATGAAAATTAGAAACAATAGTGTCCAAGAATCTAAATTTGGAGAAACCCCAGTTCTGACGTTATATTAAGAATATCAATCAAAAGTTTATAATCTAAAGAACATTCGTTAATCCATATCCTCTGCCTTCTGTCCTGCAATCCATCTTAGAATCTTTGCAATAATCCCAACGTGTTCCAGCTTATACAGTAACCTCTCAGGAGGGGCTGAGTATAATGGTTTGCTAATAAACTACGTCGAAATTGTTCCTGCAACTATCCGTGTCAAAATAGCTTACCAGGTTAGTTAAACATGACTTCACTTAACAAAATCATGTTGTGTGTCCTCCAGAATTCCATTTCTATCTCAATCTCCCTGGATTGCACTCTTAATCATTGCCTCCAAGGTTTTCCCTATCACTGAAGCGGTCTATAATTATTGACTTCTCTCTTAGAATCGTCTTTATGTACTGGCGATACTTGGGCACTTCTCCAATCGAAAGGAATTTCCTCGTAGTCGAATGATGTCCTCATAATTAACCTCAATGATTCAATACACTCTCTGGTCATCTCCCTCAAAATTATTAGGTAAATGCCATCAACTCCAGGGGCCTTACTTGCCTTTAGGCGCGAGAGGTTTTCTAATAAACAGTCATCTCGAATTTCTATATCATTAATTTCATGTGACTCAGCCTCATTTTTATTTTTTATTTATTAACACACAACTGTATATACATTCTCAAGTTATCTTAATCAATTTACATACAATATTAATCAATTTATATACAATATTTATATACAGATTTATATACATGCTCTTATATATACTGTAGTCTTTCTGTACATTGATTGTGTGTGTCCTGATATGAAGGGTGGCTCCTAGACACAAGCCCATCTCCACCTTTTACTCCTGAGAAAGCTCAGAACGTCTGCAAGACAGGCCTGAAAAAAAGAGCATTATGTCAGGCCATTTTGCCACCAGGGATTAACTAACACCTGGATCCACCATTCTCTATGTGTGCTGTAATGCACAAATCCTGCACCTACCGGAAGTAGTGCTATACTGGTAGGTGCCAGCAATCCCGCCCCCAAGGCTGCCCAAACTTGGAGGCCAGCGAAAAAAAAATAAATAAATAAAAATAAAATAAAAAATAAAAATAAAAATTTTCCAACTAAGAACAATGTACACTTGTTGAAAAAAAAAGCAACATTATACGATTATTTACATGCAAATAGCAAATACATACACTTACATTAACTTAACACTTAGAAACATTAACATTATCTCCACTTTAGAGTCCATCCACAAATGCAAGCCTGAATTGGGTGTCCAGGAGCAGAAGATCATCTCGCTGTAGACAAGAAACATCCTATAAAGATGACATTACACGAAGTGTTCTGTCGTCAAATGTGCAGCACTTCCCTTAATTGGTATCCTGCAATAGATTTCTTAGCTCCTGTCTTCTTTTAAAAACTTTGGCCGCGAATTCCTGAAGCAAAGCAAAGATGTCCCACCTCTGAACCAAGAGAGGTAAATTATTCTCCGTGAGGTTTGGCAACCTATTTAGTAATTCCTGCCTGTCTGAAGTATACAGTCCGCATTCAAGGATGACATGTCTCCAAGATTCCACCTCACCGCACGAACAGTAGGGGTCAGGTTCTAATCCTCTTTCAAATAGTTTGGCCCTTAAGCCATGTCCAGTGATTAAGTAACTCGTTGTCATGGTGGGAGCAAACCAAGACGACACCCTCCTGTCCATTGCAAAGCTTACGGCTGGAATGAAGCCTCTTGTAATGGTTCCATACTCACTCAAATCCCAACGTTGCTGCCAGCAATTCACAAGCTCGCCCCAAATTCTACGTTTTTCCTCCTTTATGTTGTTATTTGGATTAGAAGTGATATTCAATATTTGTAACGCCCTTCCCTTCTTTAAGTTATATACAATACCTCGGAAAATAATGTGTAAATCCAAGGGGATGGTACCTGCAATAACCTGTAAGGCATTTGTCGACACTGTCCTTGGAGCGCGTATAACTGTAAGCAACATTGTACGTTGCAGGGACAGAAGCTTGGCTTTAGTTGTAACCTTGGTAGCAGCCGCAAACCAAATACCAGCACCATAATCTACAATGGGAAGAAATATCGTCTTGTAGTACAATACCAGAGTTTTTTTGGATAAACCCCATTCCTTGCGGGAAATTCTAACAACTGCAGCTACGAATTTTTTGATTTTTTCATTGATTTTAGTGACATGTACATGAAACCTGAGACGATCATCTAAAGTTAAACCCAGATATTTGGTGTTCTGTACATATGGAATATGAGTACCATATAGGGTTACCTTTGGCGGCCTTCCATAATCGAAGTGGTGTTTAAACACCATGAAATTGGTCTTGGTGACAGAAATCTTTAGTTTATTCAAACCCACCCATGCCACTAAATTATTCAAAACTGACTGAATTTTTTGTTCGAGAATTTGTCTTGATCCTCCCTGCACCGCCACCACCAAGTCATCTGCATATGCAACTTTGATGAACTCATCGCTATCCTTCGTGAGCCACTGGTCTAGCACTGCATTCCAAAAGAGAGGTCCCAAGACTGAACCCTGAGGGCATCCTCTTGAAACGGTAGTCGTGTATGATAAATGCTTTGCACATACTCTAACTTGTCGATCCTTAAAGTAAGATCTGAGGACTCTGAACAGGTAGTCATCACACTTTGCCAGTTGCAGTGACCTGAGAGCACTCTCCCACCAAAGGGAATCGAAAGCGCCCTCAAAGTCAATAAAAACAGCAAGAACATATTTGCTGTTTGCCTCCTGAATGTAAGTCAGCAGGGTTGAGATTGCGTCCTCAGTGGAACGTCCTTTTTTGAATCCAAACTGGCAATCAGAGGAGAGATTATGTTCTGTAAATAATTTAAAAATCCTTGGGGCAATCATCCTTTCAAATAATTTGCCAAGATTTGCCAATAAAGAGATTGGCCTGTATGCTCTGGGGTTTGTTTTTGGCTTTCCCGGTTTATGCAAGATTTTTAAGAGCGCAAGCTTCCATTCGAGAGGGAAAAGCCCTTCTAGCAGGCATTTATTAAATAAGTTTAATAAAATCTCAGGGAAGAATTCATAAAATTTTCCAATTACTTGATTCTCAATGAGGTCAATGCCAGGACATTTTTTATGGTTCAATTTAGCTACTGCAGCACCTAGCTCAAGCATATTAAAAATGGCAGTTTCGGTTGTCCCCTTATATTCACGATTAATGCGTCTAATTTCCGCTTGATCAGGGCTGTCCATAAACGGCAAATCTTCCGGAAATAGGCTACTCACTATCCCTTCGACTGTAGATTCCCAGTCCGAAGTTTCTTGATTCTCTCTAATTATCGTGTTGTAAATTTCACCACACAAAAGTTTATTTCTTGAAAGCTTATAGATTATACCCCAAGGGTCAGCATTTCCTGTTTCCTTCACCAGACGTTGCCAACAATTTTGCCTGCTATCAGCAATTGCTTTATGGTACCTCTTCCTCAAGTCTCTGTAATCATTTTTCAAAGCCTGAGTGTCTGCGTCCGATAGATGCCTATTCCTTTGGTATGCTTTTCGTGCTTGTTGAGTTTGTTGTCTCAATTCAGCTAGTGTCGAAGACCACCATGGGACAGAACTTCTTCCTGTCTGTTTTCTTTTCGTCGAGTAGGCCATCGCTTGATATAAATGATATTGAACCAGAAAAACATATTCTTTTGCTGTTAAGGTGTTAATGATTACTTTGTTATCTCCATTAAAAATTGTATTCAGATATTCACGAAACTTGGTCCAGTTCATTCTGTCCATCCGAAAACGCCTTAAATCCCTTATTGTTATATTCACTTGCCTATCCTCCGGTAAAATCGAGAAGGTGATTGCTCGATGGTCACTATTAATTAGATACGGATTGACGTCCCAATTTTGCACCCTATCCACCAGATTAATGGAGGTTAAAGTAGCATCTATATTAGATTCACCATTTGTCGTCGAGAATGTATATGGTTTATTTGGCAAGTTCTTTACACAGAGATTATGATCCAAGATCAGATCAACCAACTGCTCGCCTCGAGCATCAGAAAAGCCGCTGTTCCAAAGTGTAGACTTAGCGTTGAAATCTGCTGTAATTAGTAAGTTTTTAGCTGAAAATCTGCTACATACCCTGTCAAGTCTGTGTAAGGCTGGCTGAATATCTTCTGAGGGAGGAAAATACTGGGAAACCAGATAAAACGACTGGTCCCTGGAGGAAACCAGGATACAAACTGTGGTAGCAGAACATTCACTTGAGATAGTTGTTATTACTAGTTCACTGTTAAAGATAATTATGGCGGCCTTGGGTCGATCGTCACTTGAGGCAATAATCCTTGCCGAAATTGGATATCCTATAACTTTATACGCTGAACCCCCTACCTGAGAAGAGTAATACGGTTCTTGCAAGCATACAATATCAAACCCCAGATCATCAGCAGCTTTCCTAATCTCGTCCGCCGCTGCACGAGATCTTTGCCCATTAATCTGAAGAATTTTTATTTCGCCGTATTGCAGGTTTACACTTGTTGAATCAATTACCGTTGTATTATTCATGTCTGGTTCTTCGGTCTGTCAATTCAACAGCTTTAAGATACTCAGGGCATTTATTATCCCTGACCGAGTGATTACAATCCCTACCTCTACGTTTACAATTAACACACTGTGGTTGTTCCTCCTTGTGAATACAGTCAGAAAAAACATGGCCTCTACCCCCGCAGTGGCCACAAGATACAGCTTTATGGGAACAGAACTGCGCACTGTGACCATATCCTAGACATCTGAAGCATTTGCTTACAAGTGTAAACTTACGAAATCTGTGTGACGTGAAACCTAGATAAATTTTGTCACTCTGAATCACGTGTCCCATAAGGCGTGGGCTGAAACCAATAACCCAATTGGTCACTCTGGTTCCGGTGCCAGAGTTAAATCTGAATGTAATCTCATTCTTAACTTCCTCCTGGCTAAAACCAAAGTCTTTTAAATTTTTATTAATTAAATCCTCCAAAATATCCTCCTTAGAATATTCCTTCGGGACACCGTAGATCAAAATTGTAGGATCGGACAATCTGGGTTTTTCTATTGATAATCCTGCTTTTTTTAATGCAGAAGCACTTGAGATCTTCTTGGCATCATCAGGATTTGTTGTCTCTAACAACCCACCTTTATTTCTCAAAAGACGTACACCCTTGATTTTCATGTCCTTGTGATCTTTTTTAATCACTTCAGTAACTGCCTTCCTGATATCCTGGCTAGACGCCAGGGAAGATTCTGCTGAGGGCCTAAGTATTAGTATGTTTTCGGAATCAGAGATCCCACTTCCGGAATCCATCCTATCTTCACCAGCAATTGGTCTGCCCGAAGAAGCTGCCACCTCCACTGAAGACGTTAGCAGAGGAATCTCTGTTATTTCAGGAGTCTGTCTATTTCGCTTTGTCCCACCACGAACAACTTCCGTAAAAGTCTTATGAGGATGTAGATCACGTTGGATCTGTATCATCTTGTCCAAAAGACCTGCTCTGATTTCCAATTCAGATGCTTTGGTCTTAAGTCGTTCATTGTCAATTAAGATTGCGGTGGTAACTGCCTCTAGATCCGCCCATAGACTATGAATGCGGTTAGAGGCAGACTTAGTTATCTTACTAGAATCCTTTGATAGAAACTCTCCCAGAGCTTTCCTGATTTTGGCAACCGTCGCATATACAATTGAAGCATTCAAAGACCCACCCAGGTCCAATCCCTCTGTTAGAGAAAGATCTTCAGAAGATTCTGTTGGAATCGAGTTACTATCGACAATGACCATCGGCGGCTCAGAAGCCAACGAAACAGAGGGACTCTCCACCACAATGTTTTTATCTCCTCGAGCTTGAGTAATTCTAGGAGTTTTGGGAGTTTTCTTCCCCCTGCATCCCTTTTTTTTCTTAGATGAATCCGTAGACTCTGATCCAGAAGAATTCTCAATGTCAATATCTTGTGTCAGTATCCTAACTTGGTCCAAGTCAGTATCCATGTCAGATAAGTGTAGGCAAAAAAAAAAAAAAAAAAAAAAAAACCACACGACTATTGTCTATCCTCTTGTTCTAAACTTGTCTTCTCAATCCTAATAGGATACTCATTAGTACCCTAAAGACAGAGTTATATCAATATGTCTATGTTTAATATGTATTTCACTTATCCAGCTGGATGGAAAGTGGAAGGGAAGTTCTGAAATCTTCGAAAAGCAGTGTCTAGATCTCAGTCCCTAATAGCCTGAGGGCGCCAGAAAAATTCTTGAAATTAAGTATTTTTATAAGATCCTCACCTACCAATAACGGGGTCCCAAGGACCAATAGATGAGGAGAAATATCAACTTTAAGATTGAGAAATGATAGCCCAAACAAGCCCACAATGTTATCCAGCAGAAGGCTTAAGTAAACTAATGAACAAACGATATTAAGTCAAAATACTGCGATGGCGCTAGTAAATGTTTTCCGTCTCCATGACTAATTTCAAAAAAAGGAATATTTCAAGTCGCCATTATCATCCATACAAAGTCTATGGGATAATGGTATCTCTATGGGAGATTTCAGTGATATATGTATAAGCACTATGAAATCAATTACTCAGTTTGTAATATAATCTCATGCAAATAATTCCACAACCCCACGGTCCCAACAACCAAAAAATCACCTATGAACTCACCACAACTTTAACTTCTAGGAAAACATATTTACACATAAGGGGGTTGTCAATGAACGCATTAAATATCTCAAAAAGCAGGAGCACATTCAGAACACATGAGCCACACTGGACGATACCAGACTCAGCCTCAGTAGCACAGCCACTTCTCAGCGTGAACTGTCCTTCGTCAGTAAAGACAGATGCGAAGCACCTATTCGGTTCATCAGCAACATCAGCTGGGTTATCTAAGACGCTCCCATATCCAGTACACAAGGGTGCGATCTCATTTTTGTTTTATTCTTCTTTGCATTCATATACATGAAAATCTCCTCGTCTCCCATCCTTTTTTCTCTTAACCAATGATTTTTCACACTCAGCCTTAGCTTCCTAACCTTATTTGTGGTACTATTAGATGTGTACCCTTTTTTTTTATCCTACGATGTGAGCAATACACAAAGGAACCAGTTTTTTCCTGCTTCCTTCGTGTATCGTGGCCGTGAGATCGAACCGGATAGTGCGGCACCATCGTGATATCCATGCCCGAGGCTGGATTCTAACCCGCGACTTTTGGGTTGCCAGGCAAGCACTTTGCCCACCCGGCTAGCCCGGTCGGCTGTGTACCCTTAGAAGTTACCCATCAGACATTCACACTTACTTGCATGCTCGTTCCATCTGCATGTAGACTCTCATTATACTCTTCACAATCGTCTGTTCTGTAGATTATTCCCATTCTCATTATATCTTCTTCAAGTAACTCACCACCCAGATTGTATGCTGTCAAGCGAAACTTCTGACTCAGCAAAAGCTCTTTTCCTGCTCAGGCTGCTTTTGCTAAGAAGCGTGACCACATCATGCCTTGTATCTTCCATATATTTCTTAAATACATTATATATACTACAATGGAACTTGTCACCCCCAATTTCCTGGTGGTACCACGTTTCTGTTAGCCCTATTATGCCGGCACTAATTGCCCTCACCGGGAGTTGGACTTCAGCCACTTTGGTGGAAACACTCCTGACATTACTGTAGACGCATGACTAAGTATTCATTTATAGTTTACTACTCTGACACATCCCGTGAAGTTATTTAGGCTTGTTATCTCCCTATTGTTATCTTCTGTTTCTCATTTGAATAGTTGCCCCTTCCCTGAGAACATCTTACCAACATCGGCTGTTACAGGAACAAACAAGAATTCCTGGGATGAGTATTACCAATCTCCCCTAGCTATTAGTTTCCCTGAATCCTTAAAGTATTCTCAGTGATACCGGCAAAAACCATTGCACCACTTTTATTCAAATGAATACCGTCTCTACAAGAGATTCGACCTAAAACTATGGGCCACGCTGATAAAAATTCTCCCCCAAAAGGTTCTCCATCAACGTCGCAATCTAAATATTTTCCAGAAATAAATGTCGGTTGGATTTGCTGTCTATGAATCATAAGTGTTCTATGGTCGATTTGCTGTTTGCTGGACAAAAACCCCGAGTTTCCAGGATTAAAAAAAACCACGCTACACGCATCTGAGACCGACTAACTCAGCTACGCTGTGACGAAGCCGATAACAAATTACTCGTCTTATTGATGTGACTCGAACTCAGGTCTTTTCCACCCAGTGTTGGGGAGGACGTCAGTTCTATACCAACTGTGTTGCCCACGAAGATAATAAATGTGGGAATCGTTGGCAAGTAGTGGTAGGCAATATGTGAATCATCTGGGAGAGCATCAATTCCATTTATAATAATAATAACCAAATAAGATAAATAAATAAACTGCAACTTAAATAATCAGCAATCAAATTTCAAATTTGGAGATATCGTATTTCAAACATCTTCAAATTTTGAAATTTTCCAAAAACATGACTATTCAAACTTAAGATAACAAGGATAGAAAATATTTATTTAAATGACTAAACAGATAAAAAGAAATAAATTATATTTATTTATTTGTTAATAAATAAACACATATAAATATTGAAAGGCTATCAAAATATTTGAAATATAGATTTATGTTTTAATATATTTCATATACTATAGAGATACCATAAAGTAATTATCTTTATTGATTTGTAAATAATTTTTATTAAAGGCAAATAATAATACACGCAGAGCAACTTGGAATTTAAGAACGAGGAGTGCAGAGTCAGAAGAGGCTCTATTAGCCATCAATATCTTGTCACCTGCATACCCACAAACAGCCCTTACATGCACAGAAACTCCATCCCTTTCAGAGCCTCCAGCCTCCGTGGAACACTCTCCATCCACTAGCCTCTTGTAAATGTCCTCAAAACCTTAGAGCATGCTCCCAATAGATGCATAAAGGTGGAGCTCTTCCTCGCAGAAGTGCCTAGGATATTATGGGTCCTTAAATGGGCCTCCTTGATTGCATTTAAAAGTCTACCAGATAATTTATTCTTTTGTTAAAAAGGCTGAGCAGTTAATGAACTGGCAAGAATCAAAACTGCCCTATGATCCCAGTCCCAATCATCTGTGATCTTCATCTCATTAATCCTGTATCTTTCGGAAAATAATTTTTTTCCCTCTTTAATGGAATGATTAATCCTTCACGTCCAAATTTACGAAATGTGCTGGTACTTCGTGAGAGAATAAATGCTTCATTGAATCCGAAGAGAAACGCATCTTAAACAACGAACTCGGTTAGTGCATACCATCTGCATGAAATACCAGCCCAGAGGTCATTTCTTCGAACACTTAAAGTATTTTGGCATGTCGTGGATACAAAATAAGAGAGAGAGAGAGAGAGAGAGAGAGAGTCGTTAGAAGAGGCAGGGAATGCTAGGTGATGTTGCCTGATGACGTAGATTGGCCCACAAGACGGCCGAATGCTTGGAATTCTTAGGACAACTCAGCGTTTCTGGAGAACATAATTTTTCATCCCTCGCCTTTGTAACAGCCACCTTTCACTGGTATTGCAGTATACAGGGCGGTGAAGTGGAAAATCCAAGTAGTGGGTAGTCGGAGAGCGCGTGAAATACCACAGTGACTGCAATCTTTTTGGCCTCCACTGATAAAGGAAATGGTATAGATGGCTGGTGTTGTTTACATCGACCTAAATGAGCTACTGACGAAAAAACGCGAAGAACTTTTCTCTCCTTCGTCAATAGCAGCACAATTTTGTGCATCCTCAGAGGAAAAAATACACGATTGTTTACTACGTGAGAATATTATAATAAAAATTAGGATTATTTATATAAAACGATTTAAATTCTTAAGTTCATCAGGAATATTTAAAGATAAATTTATTTTCTTAATTTGATTGGTAAATAATTTAAAACTTATTTTTGCACCTTTTTTTTTTTGTAAATAAGAAGAAATAAAAAGTAGGACACCAACTTAAATATTGAGTTAGATGCGAAAGCGTGGGGGCACTTTAAGTGTATATTATTTTGCCCTTAAGACATTGCCATATATTTTTCTCCATATGATTTCAGAGAAATTAAAGGGGTTATTTTAGGAATGTCCACACAAAGAGGGAGGGGTCAGTTTAGGTATAAGGAGCGTCCACGCAGAAATTAAAGGATGGGAGGGGTCATTTTAGGTGTAAGGAACGTCCATACAGAAATTAAAGGGATAGTGGTGTCATGTGGTCTCTTTTTCGTATTGGGATGTTGAGCTTGCGCGTGTCAGCTGTCGCGGGCAGCGGGACACAACTAATGACAACAGTTCCGCGTTTGTGAAACTAACACTCGTGAACTTTCCCGAAAATACATCGTATACGGAAATTTGTGAATAATTTCGCAATCACCGAGGTTTAATTGTTCGTGGCAAGCGTGAACGCTGGTCCCGCAGAAAGGGTGGAAACGGAGTTAATTAAAAATCATGCACGCGTGCATTACGATCACGTGAGAACACTCGATTTGTTTAATTGGTGCGTTAAATGAACGAAAATAAAAGAAAAATCGCTCGAAGTTTAGGTGGAAAAAGAGAGCGTTGAAAGAAAGGGGCAAACACACTTGAGGAAGCATCGCAGCTGTTGCGAGATGCGCATTGGAGTTAGGGGGTAGGATTAATGCACGTGCCGCTGTTTTTCCCTTCGCGGCGAAGTTCGCTTTATTAGTAGCAGAATCGAAATGGGTGCGAGCGAAGCGGTGGAAAGAACAAACGGGGCAGAGAACGAGATAAACCCCGATGAAATTGCGCGTGGCCTTTCCAATCCCGCGGCGGGGAGAAAGAATTTTGATTTCTCTGTTGCGAGGAATTCGTTCGGCGAAAATGTTTGAGCAACCCGTCTTTATTGCCGCTCCTTAATCCACCGTCTTCAGGGGAAGTGGCTTCGCAGCGTCATTGGTCAAATAACCCCGCAATTGGACAACTACTTGCCCCAATAATCCTTCCTCTGCACTTTCTTCTCCAAGTGGGTCCCTGCTGGTGCTTTTTAACTCCTTCTTATTTTCATTTTCTCTCTCTCTCTTTCTCTTTCATTCTTTCTTCCTTTTCCTTCTCCCTCTCGCTCTTTTCTCGTCTCAGCTCTGTTTCTGTCGTTTCTTTTCCCTCTCATTAGTAGTTTTTTCTTTCCTTCTCTTATCTTGCTTTCACTGTCTCTTTTTCCCATTGTTTGTCTTTCTTTCTCTTCTGTCTTAATCTCTCATAGCCTTTCGTTCCCTCTCTCTCTATTTTTCATCTCTTATTCTCTCTCTTTTTCTTTCCCCCATTTGTGCTTATCTCTTTTTCCTCTTCTCAATCTCTGATTATCTCATTCATTCTCCCTCTCTTTCTTACAGTGGCTTTGCGCTTATCTCGCTCTCTCTTGCGGCCTCCCGTTTCTTTCTTTCACTTTTCACTCTTTCATTTTTGGACCTTTCATCTTCTCCCCCACGCATTCTCACTCTTTCATTCTGTTTTCCTCCTCATGTTCTTTTTCACTCTCTTTCTTCAATCTTTTCCCACCTTTTTCACTCTTTTTCCACCTTTGTTTTTTTATGCTATTTTTTTGTTTTATTTCCTTTTATTTGATCTTTTCTCTCTCTCCCTTTCTTTTCTTCCTTTAATTTTTTTTCTGTTTCTCTTTTTTAAACTTTTATATCTGTGTCTCAAACTGTGTTTTTATCTCTCTGCTATTCATTTGTTCGTTTTCTCTTTTTACTTCAGTCTGTCTATCTGTCTCTCTTTATGTTTTCCTCTCTCTCACTGCCTTCATATCTTAGTCTTTCTCTCTTTTCCGTCACTTATACTCTCTGTCTATTTTCATGTCTTTGTTTTCTCTGTCTATTTTTTCCTCTCCTGTTCTCTCTGTAACTTTGTGTTTATTTCTTTTTCTTTCAGATTATCTTGTTCATTCTCTTTTTTCATCATGGGATTAGGCTCATCTATCTTTCTGTCTACCTTTTCCTTCTTTCACTTTTCTTTCTTTTCCCCTTTCATTCTCTCCCCAAACACTCTTCCTCTTTCAATAGTTTTTCCTTCTCGTGTTCTTTCTCTCTCTTTTATCTTCCCCTTCTCCAATAATTGTTTTGTTTCTTATTTTTAATTTCTCCATTTCTAATTTTCTTTTTCTTCCTGTCGTTTTTCATTTTCCTTCCTGCTGTTTTTCATTTTTCTCTGTCTCTTTTCATTTTAAATATTTATCGCTGTGTCTCAACCTCTGTATCTTTCTTTTTCTCTGTTTTCCCCCCTCTCTCTCTCTCTCTCTCTCTCTCTCTCTCTCTCTCTCTCTCTCTCATGTAGAAATTAATTTCGGTTGACCGTTAAGGCTTTTTATGTTATTAATTATACCGATATTTTTTTTCCACTTTTACGAAAATAGGCGCACTCCTGCCATTCAATTCTATCTGAAGTGGTTTCTCTATCAAGACAATGCCAGGATAATATTATGCAGGCAGTCATCACTGCCATAGTTTCCAAGATTCTGCCACATCCTCCTTGTTCACCAGACTTAGCCCTTTGTGATTTCTTCCTGTTTACACGTCCAAAGAAAGCTCTGAAAGGCAAAATCAACCCCTTGTATTTGAAGGATTGTTATAAAACGGTGGCGCTACACCTGACAGGTGTAAACTTGCTTTTTAATTTCTGGAAAAAAGTTTATGAGCTTTTTAAATTCTGCTTGGAGTTTAGTAATATTTAATCCTTTCTTAATGAACTGCAATACTTATTGTATGATTAATTTTAATTTTTACCAAAAAAACTAAACATTTAAAGAGAGATGTGTTTTTTACACCTTTTATTTTCAAAAAAAAAAACTAAAAAAAAATAATTCTGATTAATATTAAGAAAAAAATATTATTATCATAAAATATAAAGATGAAACTATTAATTTCTTCTATTTTTTTTTTCGCTACCGTTAGGTTAGGAGAATTTACAAAATATCTAAAATAAAAACCTCAGACATTTTCCCTATTTTATGCAGTAATCTGTTATTTACTTAGGAGAGAGAGAGGGGAAAGGAGACCCACAATACCTTTGTATATCTTCATTATTTGTGATTTAACTTTCAACAAACAAACAAAGAATTAAATCCAGTAATTAAAACCTGTTTCATATATTGGAAAAACAAAAACAAATGTACCTTTTATACGTCCACAACCGTACACGCAGACAGCTTAAAACAAAATCCCCGCTGGAAGAGCCCTTCACGAAGACCCAGAAATCTCTTTCTAAGCCTCTTTTCGTAAGACCAGAGACACAAAATGAAGCACAAACAAGAAAAGGAACAAAAAAAAAAAAAACCCACTAACATTGCTAGGTCTCCTGATAATAGAGAGCCCCGCTCATTCAAAGTCTGAAACATCAAATTCTAATACTGCAAACTTCCAAGCGGGGTAAACGCGACTATCGCTCTAATATATTATAAGACACGCGCCCCCCAAACATATTAAACCACCCCTTATTACGAAACACGATGAAACGCACACACCGAAACTTTAAAAACTTCGTCGGAGAAATGAATTCTAATGATGCTGTGGCCATGGCAACCGAGCGCACTTACACCGATCGCATTGTTTCCCTTCGCAACAACAAACTGGAAATAACGGCACGCGCATTACACCTCCCCCCTTTCCCCATACCTTCGGCTTAACGGATGGACAATAACAAAATAGGAATGCAGCAAGTTTCGAGGGCCCCAAGTCACTATTACGGCAACCATATTCATTTGGAAAGTTACGGTGGGCCATAAACTAATGGTTGAAAGCGCTCAGCATTAATAACGGGCCACTGTTGCAGGCATCAACGGGTTTATTAGCGAACAGCACATGTGGCTAAAGTTCAACGCACTTCCCTCCCCCCCCCCCGGCATTAAAGAAGTTTGTCCCTCGGAACTGAATGCCGCTGCAAACTTCAAGGAACAGTTAACAAAACTTTGATTTTAATATATCATCGGATAGAGTGAACATCGCTGATTACTCCATGTTCTAAGGCTAGTTTGTCTGTTCCCAGAATGAAACAAGTCGTGACATCCGTCCACTGGAAGTCCTTTGTTACATGCGGACGAACGAACGGACATGATGAAGACAATGGGCGCTTATGCATTATTGTTAATACGCCTAAAAATAAAAGAAAGATTCGATTTCGAACTTTACAAAATCTTACAAAACAATGATGGCAAAGCTCATGCCGAACGGTGGTTCTACATGGCTACACGTACACAAGGTCATCCATACCGGTTTGATAAAAACCGGTATGATAAGTGTTTATAAAAATAATCCCCAAGCATTGGAAGAACTTAAAGCCAATACACAGAAAGAAATTGCGAATACAGACGTTTAACCCGGAAGTGGTGGCGCTGATTGTTACAAAACGGTGGCGCTACACCTGACAGGTGTAAACTTTCTTTTTAATTTGTGGAAAAAAGTTTATGAGCTTTTTAAATTCTGCTTGGAGTTTACTAATATTTAATCTATTCTTAATGAACTACAATACTTATTGTATGATTTATTTTAATTTTTACCAAATAAACTAAACATTTAAAGAGAGATGTGTTTTTGACACCTTTTATTTAAAAAAAAACTAAAAAAATTAATTCTGTTTAAAATTAGGAAAACAATATTATGAACATAAAATATAAAGATGAAACTATTAATTTCTTCCATTTTTTTTAGTTTTAAAAATCATTAATCGAGTAAAACCTTAAAATTTAACTCTGCTTATATATCTTCCTATTATTTGTAAAATGGAAATTAATAATTTAATAAACTTTTAAAATTAGTTTTAGAAACACTCAAAATATATATATATAACATTTTAGGAAGTTTTATTTACTTCCATTATTCAGTGGCTTTGAAACTTATTTAAAATTTGACAAATTAAAGTGCACTAATTTGTAACTTGTTAATTACAGTTTATTATACTATTCTTTTTGCTCATAACAGGACAACTTTGCCTGCCCAACGAGTTGCAATCGTATTGAACTACTTCCAAAAGAATGGTCTCGCAATCATAAACGAAGTCTGCTTTACTTTGCAAAGCAGTCAAAGGTGGACATTTTCAAAAGTTATTATAATTTTTTGTAATTGATGATTATCATTACAATTTTCTGGAATTTTGAATCTCCTGTGTCATCTTTACGGTCACCAAAGTAGGGGTGGTTAAGGACAACTGATCTTTCTTTAAAAGTAGTTTGTTAAATTTAAAATAAACCAAACAAAGAGATCGTATGGTTTTCTTCGGGGAGATTAATTCAACCACTGAAAAAACATCATAGAGACCGGGGAAGGGTGAAGAATAATATGGGGTTGGATATGCATCAATTCATCCCTAACAAAGAGCCAAACTTCGTCATCTCTCCCTCCGCTGCCACCCTCCCCCAGTCGACAATTCTAATCTCCGTCACTCAGTTCCAGCACGCGACTTTGGAGTCTCCCATGCGGAAACAAATGAAAGGAAGTGCACAATGGAAATTGCGGGCGAAGTGTTGACGCTCCCAACTAAGTTTACGCAGAATCCTTCGGAAAAAAAAAGAAAAGTTCGGTCAGCAAATGATAACGTGAGAGATATGGAAAGTGAGATTATTCCTTCCCAGCATCCTACGCAACTATTCACGAAGGTAAATAAAGCGAAAAGTTCAATTATGTAACCCTTTCATGTGTAAAACAGCCGACGTCGACTAGCGCACGAAGCAACGCTCGAGATCCGAATCGCTGCGGTGAAAACGTGAATGTTTACGAACATTTCCACTCATCAACAACACCCCACACTATCGAGAGTTGCGCTATATTCTCCGGGTTTCATATTCTGTCTCTCATGCGTTTCTCATATTGCTTTGTGACAGGGACGTCACAAATAATGAGTTAACTCTATCTGTCCATCAATCCAGGCCAATAAATTCACTCGTCTCTGCGTGACCTTATCAACTTCCTACCTCCTTCATATTCTATTTGGAACACATCAACCAGCATGTAGGAGGGGCGGTTGAGGTATATAAAATGTATCAATAAATTATAGATTCAAGAAGAATGAATATCCAGCAAATCAAACATAGTCCAGTAATGAAATTAATGAAATGAAATGCTAAAAAGTTCCATGAAAGATGACCAGAGCTTTTGGGGAAGTGTAATAGTTATAGTAATGGAGGCATACGATGCAAGGAGGCAAACTTGCGTAGCATCAGCCAAAAACAAAAAAAAAAAGAAAAACAACAATTTCGCACATCCATTCCCTCTGAAAGTTTGTCTAGTTCCTCCTTGAATTTATTTAAGCTATCAACTTCCACAACAGATGGAAGTTTGTTCCAGCAATCAACTACCCTCTGGCTATTGGCAAATTTCGGCACATCTGTTCTACAACTGTGTTTCCTCAATTTGACTTTATGCCCCCTTAGGTTCATAATCTGAACAAGTGGAAGGATCCCATCAGAATTCAGCGTGCTCAACCCATTCAAGGCCTTATACACCTCAATCAGATCACCTCGCAGGTGCCTAGTCTCCAGATGCTGAAAATTACAGAATTTAAGTCTCTCCTGGTAAGAGAACACCTTTGTTCCTCTCACCAATCTTGTTGCCCTTCTCTGTACTCGCTCATGCAACTCTAGATCCTTCCTAAAATTAGGCCTCCAGACCTGTACGTAGTACTCAAGGCGTGTCCTGACCATTTCCTTATACAAAGGGATAATCACCTCCTCTTTTTCCTGCTAACAAAATTCCTGTTTATCATTGATAAGATCGCTTCAGCTGCTCTGGCAGCCTGTCTGCACTGCTTAGAAAACTTCATATCTCACTGCACAATTACTCCCAGGTCTTTTTCATTTTCTACCACCCTAGGTGTAGTACAACACAGTTGGTACGTTTCTCTGGGATTACTTCTACCCATATGAAGTACTTTGCATTTGTCAATGTTAAACTTCAGTTGTCACTTCTCAGCCCATCTGTCCAACTTTTCTAGAACCTGTTGCAGTAGCACACTGTCATTAACAACCCTGCCAACTTTGTATCATGTGCAAACTTCGACATTAACCTGATATAGCTTCATCAATATCATTGATGAATACACAAAACAACAGTGAGCACAAAAGAAACCGAACCCTGGGAGACTCCACTAATAACATTAGTCCAAGAAGAACAGTGTCCATTAATTACCACTCTCTGTCTTCGCACACTCAACCACCCTTTTATCCATTATAGCAACTTACCCTTAATACTGTACTGCTCCAATTTGTACAGTGGTCTTCCATGCGCAAGAGTGTCATCCACTTATGCTACTGTTGCGGATGGTTGGAAGAGATCTAAAAAGGATGGGAGTCAGTTGAGGATGATTCAGGACGGGCGGTCATCTGAAGAAACTGAAGCAACTGACATCGTTGAAGTAAAAATTTTATAAAATAGAAGAATCAAAGTGTGTGAACTTGAAAAAGTACTTATCATTTTCTACTGAAGAATTTTAACAGTAAACCTTTACCCTCTTGGAATGTTCAATGTTTGTGCAAGATTGGTTTCCAGAATCCTTTCCATTCACGACAAACACCAGAGGGTGGAGTCATCAAAAGAGACTTTATGATTTTAAATCTAAATTGTAAAGTATGCTGTGGAAGCAAAGGGATCTCCGACCCCAAAAATGTTTCCAGTCCAACCATCAGCTTGAAAAGTGTTGGCCATAGTTTTCTGGGACATAAAAGGATTGTTCTTAATTATTTATCATCCAACTAAAATCATAATAACAGGGAAATATTATGCAAGTTTTATGCCAAAGTTAAAGGTGACAATTGTAGAAAAAAGTGGTTCATCGAGTTTTGCTTCTCCACGACAATGCTCCCGTGCACAAAGACCGCGTTGCACAGGCTGAAATTCAGTGTGTATTCGAAAAATTAAACCACCCTCCTCACGGCTTAGGAGGGTGGTTTTAAAGATGATGAAGAGCTAAAAGCAGGTGAAGAAGGCTGGTTTAATGATTAACACGAATCATTCTGAAAGATTAAACTCTTTGCAGGTTAAACAAGTGTACTGAACTTGGGGGTAAATAATTCAAAAATAATAATAATAATAAAAAAACATAGACCCATGTACCTAGACTGCGCCTTTTATACTCCGTTCTTGAAACTGTTTGGCCCACCCTCGTAAGCAGAGGGGGGCATCAAATGAATAAATTTCCTTCTCAGCCTGAATTGCGAATCTTAGACTTTTATTTTTACGTTTTCATCTATTGAGTTACACTTGAAAAAAGTAATATTTATATACTGAGAATATTTATTTTCCTAATAAATATCAGATTGATTAATAAACAGCTATTAATATTTAAAAGAATGTTCTCCTTTGAGAAGTCGCCTTCGATTTTTAGAAATATTTTGCATTCGCGAACGCTTCAAATGTGATGATTATTCGAATAGCAAATGTCATCTCTTCAATTCTGTTTTTCAATATGCTCTCTTATTTTTCTGTTTTCATTCGTTTTCTGTACATCTGAGTTGAGTCTGATTTTTCTTCTCCTCTTTGCTGTGTCAGAACAATCTCTACTCGAAGAATGTACCAGAAAGGCTACATCGATTCACCTGTCAAATTAGTTTCTTCCCATCTGACTTTAACAAGAGATGCTTTGAAGTGATCTCGAATTCCTTCACCTTCTTTTCCGTCTTTCTGCCTAACTTTTCACTTTTAACGAACCAACATAAAAAAAAAAAAAAAAAAAAGACGAATTCTTTTGTATCCTGCTCAGTTGAAACTTACTCAGTTCTCAAGGATTCCAATTCTTATCGCTAACAGCTAAATAAGGCAGTTTTCTCTCTCAGGGAGGCTGTCTTAAAGACAGAATTATTGGCCAAAGAAGGTCGGAAAAACAGATTTATTCTCTTACATCTATGGCATGTGCGACAGAAGATCATTAGATGAATAGAAAGATGTATAAATACTACGAACATACACTGCCCTCAAAAGAATTTGCAGTACACTTTCCAGCCTCTCGATAAGTTGATGTGGTCTTGCACATCATCAAATAGTTCATGGAAGAACAACTCGTGGTAAAGAGAGCAACTGCTGTAATATTTATCCCTTTAACGTACGTTGGAATAGTCCATTAACTTGGCTGCTGCAGAGAGTCCAGTGCATTGAGTCTTGAGTGCGCATTGTCCTGAGGCAAACTGGGGTTTAGAGGTAGCGCGCTATCTCTCCTTTATGACCATATTTTCCTTCCTATTGTTTCTTGTGGTATCTCGGCATGGGTAAACTGTGTTAATTTTAAAAGGTATGTAAGAAAACTGTATTTCACTCAGACGCTGATGCTCCTGAAGATGGCTCTTGTTTGTAGAAGTGTCTCCACTGATGCGCTATAGATTGTCACAAGGAGAATGCCAATTGACGTCTTTCTGATTTAGAGTAATCACTTTCAACATTCGTTGTGGAAATCCTTTTGTTATTCGTGACCTTGAGTTGGATTTGGCTAATGATCTTAAGAACGAGGCCAAGCGAATCTTAGATATCTTAATGGCTCTTCGGAATCATAGATGAGCTAATTCAAATAAAGGTGGAATAACTCGTAGGTTCTTTCACTCTGTTGTTGACGTTCCGCCAGAAAAATGGTTTCTGCTTAATCTACGAACTATGTTTTTATCAGCGGGGCATGGCTCATGTTTAGCAAAGCTGAATCTGCTGACTACTTGGATCTCAGAATGGACTTTTTGTATACTAACCTTGCTCACCTGACTGAGGGCAAAACGAGGCTCGATTAATTAAAACTGACCAAGGTTTTCAGGCTTTTCAAAAATTTTCCAGGAGAAGATTTGTACTATTTGAACTTGGGGAAACACTATTAGAGGACTTTTCTACTGATGACATGAATTCTGTATGACAGTTTAAGATGCTGAAATAGACTGTGTAACTGTGTGTGATCGATTTTTGATCTGGATCATTCTGAAATTAAAGAAATCCTGGGGGGTCTCCTGTTGTGGGTTATTATTTACACAGCGGATGCTTGGAGCTTGGGTTAAATTACAGCTTGTTCTTGAATTTGGTAATTGGTCTTCGTGGGCTGGTATTAATCTGCACAATTCAACTATAGTCTGGACATTTTCTTTTTTCTCCTTCCAGATCTGATCCTTTTATTTATAGAGTAGGCAGGACGAGAGGTACTGCTCTAAAGTATGGGCAGGATGCTTGTCACAACATGTGCGATAAAGGATAATTTTTGGATTCTTGTGACTTCCTAAATTGATGTTTGGCTGTATGCTTCCTTTTTAATGGATTAATGAAGAGGATTGTGGTATTTGTTGAGATTAGTTATTGTACGTTTATCGAAACAATATCAGCTCATTGTATCAACAAATTTCGATGACAAGTCATCAATTTTCGACACTGTTAGGACCAGTTGGGGTTATTAAAGCCTTGCATTTGCCTTCATCTCATGTTGAATTCATAAAATCAATGACTTTTTGTATCATTATTTTTTCATGCTAAATAGCATATGGGTAGCAGTAATCCAAGAGAAACGTACCAACTGTGTGGTACTACACTCAGGGTAATGGAGAATGAAAAGGACCTGGAGTAATCGTGCAGTCAGATAAAAAGTTTTCTGAGCAATGAAGACGTGCTGCAAGAGTAGCTGATGGTGTCTTGTCAAAGATATGCAGGAATGTAGCTATCAGGGATAAGGAGGTGATTATTCCCTTGCATAAGTCAATGGTCAGGCAACGCCTTGAGTACTGTACACAGGTCTGGAGGCTTAATTTTAGGAAAGATGTAGAGTTGCTTGAGCGAGTACAGAGAAGGGCAACAAGATTGGTGAATGGAACAAAAGATTGCTGTTATCAAGAAATGTTTGAAATCTGCAAATTGCAGCGCCTCGAGACCAGGCACTTGCGAGGTGATCTGACTGAAGTGTGTAAGACCTTGAATGCTTTATGCAAGCTCAACGTTGATGGGATTCTTCCTCTTGTTCAGATTACTGAGGGGACATAAATTCAATTTGAGGAAAGACAATTGTAGAATAGATGTGCGGAAATCTCCTTTAGCCAGCGCGTGGTTGATAGTTGGAACAAACTTCCATCTGTTTAATGGAGATCAACAACTTAAATAAGTTCAAGATAGAACTAGACAAGCATTTGGAATGAATGGATGGGTGAAATGGGAAGGTTGCTTATTATTGTTATTATTATTTCTTTATTTATTTTATTTGGCTGATGCTATATAAGCTTCCTTTCTCGAATCATATGCCTTTACTAATGCTAATATGTTGAGTTTGGATGACTAATTGAATTTTCTCTGCTTGTTTTGTGACCTCTGAAATTTATGATCATGTATGTGTGGAGTATGTATGTAATACGTATGTACTGTGTATAGCGGAGTTTCCAGTGGAGGGCTAGGGGCCACTTTTTATTAAAAATGAAATTAAAAATTTAATGTCTTTGACAGCAAACCCAAGCTTGCGTCGGGCAAGTCTTCTTATCGAACGAACTGTTTAATTGTGGAATGGAATGGAACAGAAATATACCTTGAGACTTGAAGCAATTTGTAAGCAGGATGTTCTCAACTCTTGTAGTTCGGTATTAACGAGATTAAAACATGTACAGACATGTTTGTTCTTCTTTCGGGAGGACACCGATGTAGGAAACTGAGTACGTAGGATGTGATAAACATTGAATATCGCTGTAGCATTAACTCCATTAAATTCTTAACTAACTAACGAACTGTTAATTAAATGAACATTAACTGCTGCATCTTGTTACCCACATAATCCTGTAAATTAATTGTATCAGTAAGGAGTAGGCCTAGCTCAGATGCCACTTGCAGGGCTAACGATCTCCTTCGTTTCCATTAAACTAATTTAACGGTGGATGAATTCCAACCAAGTAATCAGCACTCCTCTCGACTTCTGCTATTCTCCACTTCACTCTAAATTCCATAAACTTCCTTGCGTGTGTGTGTGTGTGTGTGTGTGTGTGCGAGAGAGATTAGGTTCCATGTTAATGAGAGTGTTTAAATGGGGTGTCGTTTATGATGAATCCTTGGAGAATCATAAATTCGCTAATTTGAAATTTTCTCCATTCTTTCTTAAAGTGCAAAGTTTCTTTGAGGTGGCACGAGGTGTGTATAAAAGACAGAAAATCTTTGTCCCTTCTTGCAGGATCGTCTCTCTCTCTCTCTCTCTCTCTCTCTTTCTCTCTCATGACAAGTTATAAACAATTAATGCATTTTAACTCTTTTACAGAGAAAAAGAACACTTTCAACAACGAAGAAGAAATCTTGCTCCTGATATAAATGCAGATTCCGTAGCTTTTAAGAATAATCGAATAACCATCCTCATGGAAAGATGGCTTCCGTTCTTTCAAGTGAATTTGTCGGACTTTGGAGAGCAGTGGTTCTTAAACTTGTTTGGGTCACCGTCAACCGTTTCTCTTTGCGAATCTGATGTGAGCAACAGATTTATAAATACGTATAAATGCTTTTAGACTATACGCGGTTATTTAATAAATGGAAGTTAACCGTTTGTGGATGTCATTCATTTGAACGTTATGCAATATCCATCTTACTCGTTGTGAACACAATGTTTGTTATACTGTGAGTATAAATACCAATCGCTTTAAGTATGGTTCAAGGAGCATCAGAGACAAAGACTATATGGCTCCGTGTATACTCTCTGTAAATTGCATGCGTTCTGAGGTCAAATTTCTGTTTGTTGGACGAAAAACCCCAGTTTCCGGAAGAAAAAACCATGCTACCCTCGCTTGAGACCGACTAACTCAACCACGTTGTGAGAAAGACCCATAAAAATTCCTCACATCATCGATGGGACTCGAACTCAGGTCTTTACCAGCCGGTGTGGGGAGGACTGCCATTGTACCAACTGTGCTACTCACGAGGGCACAGTTCATTTGCCACGAACAAATCTAATATAGAATTTAATGCAATTTCAAATTGCCTAATTACATCAAATAAATGTAAGATAGTAACCTTTATGGACCTTTAGAAATAAAAAATCTTGTACGAATATAAATCTGAAAATTAAATTATACCAAGAGATGATAATTGAATGCCCTTACGGGTAGCATAAGTGGTAGAATCGCTGTCCCTCCCACACCGGCTGGAAAAGACCTGAGTTCGGGTCTCATCGATGACGGGAGCGATTTGTGTGGGCTTTTTCACAACGTGGCTGAGTCGAGAGAATCATTGTTTTTTCTCCCGAAAACTCGGATTTTTCATCCATCATAGAGAAAATCAACCTCATAACACACGCAATTTACACACAATGTACACTGAGAAATATTGCCTAATATGGTTGTAGGAATAGTAAGATCAATGCTCCTAGGGTTTTAGGGACAATGCTCCTAAAACCCTGCAATAACAATAATTCTGTTTCAGTCCTTCGCACATAATTGTGCTTATGCCCAGGAGCGGATTAAGGTCGGTTGAGGCCCCGGGCGCAGAAAATATTGGGCCCCTTAAAAAAAAGAGAGAGACAGGGAAAATAAAAATACATGTTAACCATTTTTTAAAATAAATAAAAAATATTATGTACTATTAATGTTTTATTTCCCATAAAATTTGAATATAATATATGTATAATATAATTAATAATAACATAATAATAATCACAATGCTTTGAACTAATAGTTGAACTTATTAGTTTAACTATTAGTTGAACTAATATGTTCAACTAATTTGTTGGGGTTTTGCTTGGGCCCTTCAGAAGTCGGGGCCCAGGGCGCGCGCCCGGTGCGCCCGCCGTTAAATCCGCCTCTGCTTATGCCATCCACATTAAACAAATAATAAAGCTGGCATATATCAGAACATTATTTATAAAATGAACTGTTCACTTTTTTTTTCTTTTCTGGAGATCCTCAGGAGAGATTGATAATAATATCTCCTGAGGATATCCAGGAAAGCGAAGTTGTTGAGAGAGGAGTCCCACAGGAAAGCTCCCTCTTGAGTCTTTTGTCTGAAGCCACCCTAGAACCATTTCTGGCAACAGATGGTAATTTTGCATCTTAAGCGAAGGACATCAAGATGTACAGTAACCCAAATGATACAGGGGACATCCAATGCTTAAATAAATTTGTGAACACGACCATTCTGAATATTCACAAATACTCTCTATAAATAAACCTCGAACTCAATTGAAACAAGTTTGCACACATGGTATTTACAAAAGAATATATAGATAAAGTTGGATATCGAAGCTTATGTCATTTGTAACCAGATTCAGAAGGTAGGATCCCATGCTGACTTGGGGTTTCATCTGGGATACAGGCTTTACTTTTCAAAGCCATTTTGAAATCAGGAAGAAGATAAATTTTGCGTTGATGCGGATGATCGGAAAATAAACACACGTCCTTACTTTTATAATTTTTATTTACATCCACCATCTTTCACTATTGTGCGCTAAAACACACTGAAATATCTGCTTCTTTACCCATCTGTGTTCCAATATTTAGCTCATTAGCTACGTATCCTGCAGCTACAAAAGTGTGAGTTGAAAAATCGCTGTTATCAATCCTTTAGTATTTCGAACTTCGGGGAAGTTTTTGTTTATTGTTCCTACAACTTGGTGAATTGTACTGAATATCACCAGTGTTATGAAGAATTGGAGCCCGATATAGCAGAGTCTTCGAAGATGCTTTTTCGCAGTTGTCTTCGAGAAAGGTACGTTCCATCTCTTATCATTTTTTTCTCAGCGTTGTGGATAACAGGAGCTCGAAACAATATTATTTTAAGAAGATGATTTTTCGAATCTATCTTTGAGTTAGTTTTATTCTTCGTACAACCTGTGCTGATATCTATTCATCATTACCAATGTTGTCGGGAATAGGATCTCGAAATAGTATCTTTTTGCATCTCTCTTTTGAGGAAGATAAGCTCCAATTCCTTTTATTCATATTTCGGGGAAATATCGGATTTATTCTTCATACAACTTAGTAAATTATATCCAATATGAACAGTCTGGCGTGGAATAAGAGCCCAATATCGTATCATCTTTTAAGATGTTTTTTGTCATCAGTCTTCGAGAAAGACACCGTCCATCTCTTATCATTTTTACTTCGAGGAAGCATTGTGTTTATTCTTCCTACATGTGTGGTATCTTACGGAGGGCGACACCTGAACTTCAGTTCAACAGCGCCTTGGTGCACTGTGATGAGTACAGAACACTGTAAAAGGCCAGAAGTGTGCGTCTGTGTGAGTGTCACCAGGAAGGCGATCACATGGAACGCCTACCCAGTGTGCGTCTACACTACGAGGGGATGGGCCGCAACTACGCATGCCACAACTTCGCATTCTGCACCCACAGGAAGCGAACGGCAAAACCTGTGAGTGACAGCAAAAAAATAAAATAAAACAAACCCAAAAAAATAGTGTCTCTCTCTACATATATAATCCGACACTGTCCAAAGACCAATGCCAACACTGTTAGCAGGAGCCTCCACTAGGAAGGCAAGGAGGTATCCCATTGTTGAGTAAAAAGGCATCTCCAGCGATCAAAGGCATGACGATCAACTTTTAGCAGGGACTGGAAATTGTATGTGGTGCTCAGGAAGTCCTGCTAATTTTCAGGGACAATGACACCTGTGGAGAGAAGAAGGTTCTGTCGAAGATCTAGATATTGATGGCAGTGCTATAAAATACGTTCACAGTCTTCTGGTGGCCCACCAGAACACAGTGGTGATTCAGCAAGGCTGAAAGTTGCAAGTTTGGCATTAAGATCCATGACAAGAGGGTAGATAAAGAGTGTGCAGACCACGGTGGAACCATTTCTGAATATTCTAATGTGACCAAGGTAAAGTACAGGGATGAATTTTAAAGTAACAAGACCCTTAGAAGTAGTGGACAATCTGCATCAAAAGTTTCAACAGCATGTTTTCTCAGTCTTGGGATCGGAGTCATATTAATAGTTATACCCAGGAAGGTCATAGGGACAACGTGCCGTCGTAGAATCACAAGCCTCGGAACAAAAGGAAGAGATCGAGGGGTAGACAGACAATGAGGACCTGCAAGGCAGGAGTACACACAGTCCTACAGGTCCTGCATATTGCCAAAAGCATTTGACGTTGAATGCCAAGAAGTTTAGTCTGGACCGAAACCTTCTTAACATGCCAAATCAGACATGTTAATTATGGTAATAGCAACAAAAAATAGTATCTCTTTAAGATGCTTTTTCGCATCTGTCATCGTGGCAGATAGACTGCCCTACCATTAATATCCGGACACCTGCCTTTAGACAAAAAAAGAGCTTTTATTGTGTCATTTAATATTTTGTGCTGGAACCTTTTGCTTTTATCACGATATTCAATCTTCAGTACTCTCAACTAGCTTTTTATACATGTCAGGTGATATGTTCCTCCAAACGGCCTTGAACTCAGCCATCAGTTCGGCTTCGTCCTTTGGGTGATCTAGACGTGCACGTACCCGACGATTCAATATATCCCAAAGTTACTCGATAGGGTTCAGACCAAAACTCTGGGCTAGCCAACCCAACTTTTCCACACCCATGTCTTCAAACCACTCAGTTACGACCCGAACAGTATTGATGGCGGGTTGTCTTGCTGATACAGGTATGGGCCTTCCCCGAAGTATTGCCGTAATTTTGGAAATACGCAATGTCCAGGTTGTCCTGGTATTGCACAGCATTCATGGTTTTATCGATAACGACTAATGGGCCCAAGCCAAACCATGAAAGAAGCCCCATATCAAGACACTGCCTCCACCAAACTTCATTGCTGGGAGGATACAATCCGGTAGGAACTGTTCACCTGGAATTCGACACACCCAGGAACGGCCATCAGAATGGGAGCGTGTGAACCTCGCCTCGCCTGTCCATAAGACTGACTTCCACTGCTCTACAGTTCAGGATTTGCACTCTTTGCACCATGTTAATCGGCTTCTGGCATTTTTTGAGGTGATCAATGACTTGTCAACAGCTGCACGACGTTTGTAATCGATATTATGAAGTGTCCTTCGTATTGTACTAGTGCTGACATTAGTCCCAATACTCTCACAGAGGGTTTGTGCGACTTGAGACAATGGCAAATTACGATTTGGCGCTCAGTTCTTCGCAGAATTCTCTTGTCCCGTTCTGTTAGTTTTCGGGGTTTACCAGGAGGTTTTTTGGCAGATTCAGTCCCGTTCCTCTTGCATTTGCATGTGACGTCACTAACCGTTGACCTGGGGATACCCAGAGTGACTGCGATGTCTCGTACAGAACGGCTGTTCGAAGCCCAGTGTGCATATTTACAGCAGGTTCCGTGACGTGTTGCATGAATAGGTCCTGTTTTCCCATCCATGAAGGGGTGTCCGGATATTAATGGTAGGGCAGTGTACAGTGGGACCATCTGATGATGTTACCAACAGCAAATTCAAAATGGGAAGCGTTCAGGGAAATAATCTTAGTAGCTATTAAGCTTAAACCTAAATGGATGACAGATAACCGATGAGAATTTTGGCAGAGAAAAAAAATGCGTGAGATGCATATAAATTATCAGGCGACACCTATGGTAGTTATAAATCTGTCTGCAATCAAGTTACAAAAGAGTTTAGGCAAGTTAAGGCAGATTATGAGAGTTCTCTGGCAAAGGATGCAAAAAAAAAAAAAACAACAACGAAGACTTCTTTATTTATTTATTTATACGCAGACTTCTCACCCACAGGGGATACAGACCCGAAATAATGGTGAGAACGCTGAGAGTTACAGAATCAATTCAAAACTAGAATTAAAATATATACAAAATTTATATTAAGGAAACAGAATAAGGAGAAAATTCTTACAGATACATGGATTAAGTGTAAAAATCAATGTTGTAATTATTCAATATCTGAAGGAAACGAACCAGAGGACTACCAGGTAAGCGTTGAGTACGAGGGACAGGCAGTGAGAAATCAGTTTTATAGCGAGAATTCAAACGGGGTACATTTAAAGATATTTGTTCAAGAAGGGATGGGGAATCGATACCGGAGTTGATGATATTTTAGACAAAAATAGACCCACGGAGTTGTCGTCTTGGAGTGAAGAGGACGGATTCTGAAGCAACAATAAAGAGCGCCATAATTTCGATGGTGGTATAAATTATGGAGAAATTAATTCCCCACAACACTGGTTAAATTGCATGAAACTCAGCAGGGTGTAGAAAGATAAACAGAATGCCTCACCAAAGTAAAAAACATTTGATGAGAGATGGACTGCAACTTTCTCGAATACAAAAACTGGACTCTAATTCTCCAAAGGACATGTGAAAGGATGTTGAATAAATTCACGAGTTTGCATGAAGAGTTAGCACAATGGATCCCTGAATTTAGAAGTAAGAGTTGGAAGGCATCTTCCTCAAAGGCAAATAAGAAAAGTCATCGAAGATGATAATATTTCGAGCTACTATTCCTGGCAACACTGGCTAAACTGCATGGAATTCACGAAGCTGTAGAAAGAATAAAAGTAAAATATATAGCATCTTCGAAAGAGATACTATATCGGGCTCCTATTCTCCACAACACAGAACAGGTGGTATTGAATAGAATTCACTAGATTGTGAGAAGAATAAATGCAATTCTTCCGCGAAATAAAAAATGATAAGAGATGGAATGTATACTGCCTTACCATCAATATCCGGATACCCCTCCATGAATGGGGAAACAGGTCATTTTCTTTCTGGTGGGCATGCCTTACTGACCACCTGGGGACATCTATTCTGTCGTCCCCATACCTCTACCTTTACCCCCCCCCCCCCAGCTTTCAGCCTCCCGTCCCCCACTCTACCTATACATTAGTCGAACGCCCTAAACATTAAATTTAATCTAGTCCAAAAATAATGTTTCCCCAGTCTCGGCCTGACTATCGCACTCATTGCCCTACTCCTGCTGTATGAATGCATGCACACTAAGCGCTGTATGCAAACATTCAAAGCAATTACAACTGCATGGATATATATGTATAACTTCATCATTTATTTTTATTATTATTTTTTTTTAGGCCTTGACTTCCTGAGATTCCCGAAATCTCAGGAAGTTAAGCGGCAGGACCTGCCAGAGTAACTTACGTCTACTTACGTTACTCTGGCAGTTAAGAGCTTAAGTCTACTGGGTTCCTGGTCCGCCTCCACTGGGCGAAAGTGGAGCAACGTCGAGCCTCAGCAGAAGTCCAGCGTCTAATGACCAGATGAACAACGGTACACGACACCACACAAATACAATTCGTACACACTTTAAAACTCTGGCATCCCCAGTCAACTGGCACACCCACAATGAAAGCAACACGGAGATGGGGGAAACCCCTGGTGACCCTTGACACCAATGTACTTTATGCATGCAACACGTCACATAATATGCTATAAATATGCACACTGGACTTCGAACAGACAATTCGTGGACAAAAGTCGGCATGCAAGATGACACGTTCATTGATCACCTCAACAAATGCTCGATGCCGATCCGATTAACAAGAGGTAAGGAGCGAGAATCCTGGACTATAGAGCAGTGGAAAACAGTCCTATGGACAGACGAGTCGAGGTTCACACTCTATCAGTCTGATGGCCATTCCTGGGTGTGGCAAATGCCAAGAGAACAGTTCCTTCCTGATTGTATCCTCCGAACAATAAAGTTCTTTAGTGGAGGAAGTGGCATGATATGGGGCTCCTTTCATGGTTTGGCTTGGACCCATCAGTTGTTATCGACAAAACCATGAATGCTGTGCAATACCAGGACAACCTGGACAATTTCGCATTTCCAACATTATGGCAATACTTCGGGGAAGGCTCATGCCTGTATCAGAAAGACAACGCTCTATCCATACTGCACGGGTCGTAACAGAATGGTTGGATTGGTCAGCCCAGAGTCCTGGTCTGAACCCTATCGAGCATCTTCAGATGTATTGGATCGTCGAGTACGTGCACGTCGATATTGCACAAAGGACAAGGCCTAGCTGGTGGATGCGTCAAAGGCCGAGCTGAGGTACATATCACCAGACATTTATAAAAAGCTGGTCGAGAGTATGCGCGAAGATTGAAGGCCCTCATAAAAGCAAAAGGTTTCAACACAAAATATTAAATGACACAATAAAAGCTCTTTGTCTAAAGGCACGTTTCTGGATATTAATGGTAGGGCAGTGTATATTTTCTTCAAAATCGTAGTATATGGAGTGTCTATCCGTGTCTTTCCAGTGCCGGAAACATTCATTGCCTTATATGGAGTCAAAGGCCTTTTCGTAACCCACAAATGCTAGACATAATGGTGTTTTATATCCATTAGCTGTGATATTACTTGAAGGTGATCCATAGTTGAGAAACCTGTCCTAAGGTCAGCTTGCTCTTTCGCTTAATGATCATCAAGTATTCTTTCTAATCTGATAGTGATGAGTATTGTGAACAACTTGTAGATGTGGACAACAAGCTAATTAATCTATAATTTCCAATTTATCTCCTTTCTTGTGCAGCGTAAATATATAGGTTATATAATCTTAAACGTAGTTTTATATTCATCTTAAAACTACTAAAATAGTATTAACGGAAAACTGATACAGTACGTAGTTCATTGATGCAGTACATTTAATACAGGACTCACGTACTGCAACCATTATTGACATAAAATATGAAGATGGAATTATTATGTGATGGAATTAATATGAAGATGGGCTTATTATGTGTATAAATTAGTTTAATAACATATAAAACTATACAACATATTTGAACTATTATTTACTTCCATCTTCCAGTTTTTTCAATTTTTTTTTTAAATTGATTATTTAAAATTTGGCGCTCCGTGAATCGCACGAAATTTGCACGTCGCTAACCCCTGTCCCCGAGTAAACGTCGTCTTCGATGTTTTTATCTTGATTATTCAAAATAATAACGAAAATAATAGACACACTGGACAAAAAATAGAAACTCTGTATTAAGACAGTCACAGAGAGAAGAAAAGCAAACATTCGCGAAGAAAACTGTGATATGAGGGGGATGGTGTTGCCTCACTGAGTACAAAAACTGCTCAGGACGTTCGCCTGCAGTAATCTGAAGCCAGAATCAGAAACGCGCGTGAGTTATCAGATTTTGAAAAAGGTCTTATTGTGGGTACTCGTTTAGCAGGACTCACCAGTCAAGAAACGAAATACATAGCTGGTTTCTCAAAGGTTTTTAATGACTGGAAAGCAATCGGTTCTTCTACATCGCAAAGGCATGCCAGTGAAACAGTGAATGGGCGAAGGTCGTAAGAAATTGGGTACTTGGCAGTCGCCTGCTCATTCGAAGGCCACTTGTTTCAGACAAAAACCGAAAATCCGCTTGCAGTGGCTGAGAACGTCGTGATTGGACAATGGAACATTGTAAGGAAATCATGTGGTCAATTGAATCATTATGCACTTTGTTTTACATTGATGGTAGGCAGAGAGTGTGGCGATAACCTCACGAAGCGATTGACCCTGCTTGCCTTGTTAAGACAACCCAAGCATCTGCAGGTTGTATCATGGAATCGGGATAGTTGTCATACTTTTATCCAGAAGGTGATGGCCACTTTATGGCTGACAATGCAACGGTGCATTTTGCCAGAATGGTGCAAGAATGGCTCGGACGACATGACACGGATTTCCATATCTTCCATGGCCCCTGCATTCACCTGAGAATGTGTGGGATATGCTGGAGAGGCTATTCGGCAATAAAGTCCTGTTCCTTCAACTCTGTCTCATCTACGCGATATATTTCTGGAACAATAGTTACAATTAGACTAAATTGCACTAAACCACCTTCTAGAATTCATACCACGCTGCATACTTGCTGTAATTCGAAACAAAGGCGGCCCGATTCGATAAAGGTTCGCATTTTTAAGGCCAGTGTGTTTATTAACGAATTTTTAAACACACCTCTTTAAGACAATTGATGTCTACAGAACACTTGGACAGTTGTCTACCATAGACAGTCTATTCTACTTTGTACTCACTGCAGGAAAAAAGTCTTTGCTTGCACAACGAGTTGTCTGGTCTTGCACCACTCCACACTAATGTCCTCGCTAAAAGGTTAATGACTTTAAACAAGGGAATAAAAAGGTTATGATCTTATGTTTTTATTACAAAACTCGGTTTGTTCTGCGCATACAGTCTTCTGTCATACGTGCACACCAGCTGACAATACACGAATCGTTTCTTCATTTTTTTTTTAATTTCGTGATCTGAACCATTAATAAACTTCATTAATTCAGATGTCTTCAGCGACTGTCAATTTTTAAAGCACATACCGCTGGCAATGCCTTAATTAAAGAAGTCAAACATTCAGTTTCCAGTGACAAACATTCAATCCAGCGAGAATTTATGAATCAGAATGTAAATCGCAATCGGAAAATGCTCGTGTCGCTCATATTGCTCCGATATTACTGCATTTTTCACAGTTCTCTGGCCATTTCCCCTCCACTGAACACGTACCAATTAAGAACTCTGTTCTTCGCATTGGAAGTCGGCCTTCGAGCTCTGCTGTACCCTTCACCACTTCACTGCTAGTCAACGTTTTAATTAAAAGCGAATCACACAACTCATTTAGCCACTTGTATAAAGCTCATATTTCTCCGAAAACTAATTTCGAAATTTTTCCATTTAAAGAAATGAAACGTTCATTAAAACATGAAGGACGCAGTCAATTCTCCCATAAAGCATTGCTTGAAATTAAAGAGAAAAACGGTATTTTTGTTTATGCAGCAAACTACAGAGTTGCAGATTGGTAATAAAACACCATAAACAGAATTATATCAAAAAAATATATAATTTCCAAATTTTTGCTTATCCGTTAGAGTGCGCTGGCTTCGGAAATTAAAATGTCCATCTAATGAATGGTGGGTTGCAGATATTTCGTGAATTTTACGAGTTATTTAAAGATTTCTCCACAAATTTATGGACATGTTTTGATGACGTATTTCTGAAAACTTATAGCTTCCTTAACTTTCGCACATGAGTGCAATTTCTGCTCCAAATAGAGGACTTTTCAAATTTTAAGAGGCCCCCTTATTAAACGAGTCGTATTGTATAATTTAGAACTACCCAATTCAAAGCTCCTCCTTAAATTCCTCAAACTGCTTGGTCATGTACATATTAACTACACTTAGGAGAATCTTCCTTCTCATTCTGCCGCTGATAGATACCCTTCAATGCCAATCGAGGCTTGTTTCGTCCACAATAGTCGATGTTAGACGAATGTTTTTTCATTCCAAAGAGTTCACCGGCGGTTATAACGATCCATACATTTGCGATGACCCTAGAAAACGTAACCACAGAATAAAAATATCCCCTTAACAGACACGAACTTCTATTGAAAGCCCATTTTCTCAGCGAGTGCAAGAGACAGTGATATCCCATCCATCAAGTTCCATCACAGAATTCTACGGTTGGCTTCTATTTTATTGCGATCCACGATTTCACCACTTATGTCTGAACCGGCTAGATAATGGAAAAATCATGACATTGGCTTCATTCTTTTTCAAAATATTGTCAAACTCACCGCATCAACTTTTACTAAACTCCATTTGGCAATTCTAATCGAAAGTTTAGACTTGTTTAGAACGTTCAGCGTTGTCCATTGTGAATTCCAGTAGAAGCCATCTTTAATCTGTGACCCAGTTGAATGTTTGAGGAAGTCGCATTTCCTGAAAAGGACAGAACATTGCAAAAAACAAACGTTTATTTTGCTTTAGCAACTCCACGTCGGAGATTATTTGACCAACTTGCATCACTTTCGAAAATATCCAGAAACGCATTGTAAGATGCTGAAGAAAGGGGTTATCATCCCAAGAAGCCATTAAATATACAATCTCATTCTTGTCTTGGCAAACCTGTGTGCTCCTGACAGTATAGAGTGTCATGGGGAGCATTGCGACTGAAACAGGAGCGAAATAAAAGACAAAAAGCCATTTGAGAACAAAACAAAAAAACACTGAGGTCTTCGAAGGATGCGGAGGGAAGAGAAGTGCTGTTGCTATAGAAACGAGCGAATTTTCCGTAAGCTTTTCTGAACTCTCTAAACGTATGATGATGCATTTTATAAACATAAATTTGACAACAGCTGTACATGACAAGTAGATGGCGCCACAGTTGATGGCAGTCGAAATGTACTGAACTCTCTGGATACGTGCGGGGAAAAAGCATCTCGCTTTTGTTATTTATTTCTTATACCTGTTGTCTCCGATAGCGCGCGCTGGTTGGTCCCTCGTAAATTGAACTAGTGCGTGTATATGTGGGTTAAGCTAATAAGGGCCCTCGCTATTTTGCGTAATAAGTATTTTCACAGTTCGATGGTTATTTGAACTGAAATCTAAGCCTACATTTCGTGTCTCTCCTTTCTGTAATATCCTTGCCCACTCTCCATTTTTTTATTATTTGTAAAAGAAGAAAGAAAAACGGTAGAAGAATATTTATTCATTCTTTCCCTTAATTATTTTAATAACGTTATTAGCCGATCTTTTAAATTGGTACGTAAATGTTTTAGAGTTTGGTGCAGAAAGCGAATGAAAAACTGGAAGAAAAAAGAATCTTCGTCAGGATATGTTTTTATACTTCAGTAATTACTTCCAAATCTACCTGAAGCTCAGTGTTTAGCCACTTTTAATATTAAAGTAATTAGACTCGGTTAAAAGTCACGTCCAACCTGACTTCTTGGGGAACGAAGATCGTTACCTACCTTCCTACCTGGGGATTTTAATCCTTAAGTAGAAGAAAAAGTGGGAGTTGCTAATGATGTGCTCCAATCACCCGCTTGCCTGCGATTAATCATCTCACGGGCGAAGCGGCTTACGGGAAACGATACGAGTGTCAGGATTGAGTAACCACCTTTTTACTTAAGAAATACCATCGCTGCATTCAAAAGAATTCTTTGATCTCAGAATCTTAAGAGTGTTTGGTAACGCAGCTGACTATTTCAAGAATAGCTCCTGAAATGATGTGAATGGCTCTTGACAGGGAAAGATAATATTTATTTAAGAGATTATTTCAATTCCGGATATAATATCAACGCATTTAACCTCATTAGTTCGATTTAAGAAAAACAATATCAGCAGGGGCATTTTTTTAAACTTGGGAGATCATTAAACGGGGACTATTAATTATCGAAGATCTTTAAATGTTATGACCTTCGCATGGAGGTTCCCTAACTGCTCACTAAACTTAATACACGTGATTACTTGATGGAGAAGAGTTTAAGGACCCCTTTTAAGCAACAATCTCCTAAGAGAGGGATGCGTTAGTCAGTTTCAGGAGAAGTCTGACATTTTGAATTTTGTTCTCTTTAGAATGCAACCAATTTTTACACACAATTCAACTTATGGTTGGGCTCCATTCACGCAAATCCAAAATAAGAGCATCGAGGGTTGTTAAATAGTAATTAAACGTATGCCAGGGATTGCAATATCAGGAGTCTCAGCTGCTCAATGGATGTTCGAAAGCCATTTCTCCACAATTGTTGTTTCCAACAAACGGTCATTAGGGGATAGAGAGAAATCGAAACTGCAAGCGCATCAAGTTGTCCCCAGTATCATTTACATCGATTCCAGCATGGCTAAAGGTAATCGATACTAAAAGGAGATGCTCATTGCACCATGAGAGTGAGGATTCTCTTCTTCCAACTGTGTCTGTGAGACACGCAACAATATTTAAGTTCAGAAAGATTTATTTTAATGTTTATCTCAGGAAGAATATAAGTTTACCAAGTTATTTTACTAAGAATCCAAGAAAATAATTTTTCAGGCTGAGAAACCAAAACATAGGAAGGATTAACATATTATTGTGCAATAAGATTTGATACAGAGACTTCTGGCTTTCCTAAACATTTCTTCTGATTTTGAAATCGCCGATAAATGTTTCAGAAGAACCTATAAAAATGAACTCGGCATTTCCTTGTACCGAAAACCATCTTTGATCTCCTTATATCATCAAAGAAAGAACACTTGCAGTTTTTAGAGAAACTTCTTACTTTACAATCTTCAGCAAATCCCTCAAGTGTGCAGTGGGACTTGCAGAAGCGTTATTCTGTGAAGAAATGATTTGGAAAGAAAAACCTGCGATGGGATCGAATATTTTTCGCAAATCTTCAAGGAAGTCACGATTGCAAAGAAAAAGAAGGGATGGTAAACCTGTTAGACATTGAGAAACATAAAAAAATGAATATTAGTGGAGGAGATCTAACAAGAACTCCAATGTTGCATTGCTAATCAACTCGTAGCTTCTAGAAATGTCATCATGAGTTTGGAAAGATGTACAATAGCACGTCTAGAGCGTATACTTCATATTATGAGAGAGAAATGTTTTTATCTGAAAGTAAGTTAGCAGTTACCATCTTATGATTTTTTTGTGAAAAAAAAAATTACAATCTATGTCATTTCCATTTATGGCTTTTGCAGTTTTAGATGAAGATGCTGTCTCAAGATATTTAATTCCACCAAACGCATTATTACAGTAAATGTTTTATGGATAGTTGTAGCAGGAATCGTTACAGAACGGAAATTATTTGACAAATATTAGCGGCATCAAGACCAGAGAAGAAATACATTTTTTGATTTAAGTAATGGTTGATAGAAATTCCATTTGGTTACAAATTTTGGCTTTTAAGATTATGCAAGGGATTTGCAATCATCAAAAGAACCTAAAAGAAATAAAAGAAAAACTTGAATTTATTCAACTATTCTATCTTCCAGTTTTACTCTTTTTGAAAGCAAATAAAAATTGGGTTTTTGAAATGGAGTTTTCATCTCGCAGAATTAACCAACCACAGACTACACCATTTACGGATTCGATATGCTGGAAGATATGAACAAGAGCTCTGATGCTGCATATACGTTTAATTTGTAGTTTATATCTTCAACAAGAAGGCCTCTATTCTCCTGGTCACCTACGGGATTTGAGTCCCAGGCTTTTCCAAATGAATGACAAAGTATTACCAAGGAGGTCAAATTCCTTCCATAAAACCAAATCAGTGTTTCTATATATTCTTTTATCCGGGACGGTCACGTGGGGGTCAGAGGAGTTTACAAGATTGAAAACAGAACATTGCAGTATTTATCAATCAAGTGGGCTCGAACTACGGTCATCTATTTCATGAGTGTCAATTCTGCAACTGTTTGAATAGAAGCTACATAAGCTTTGCTTCCTTGCATCGTTCTACCATTTTAATACTACTAGAAATTACAATAAATTTCCTAACAAATAAACCAAAATATAATCTGCAATTTCCTGCGTTAAATAAGAACTATTAGAGTGTACTCTTAGCGATGGTAGACGAATCATATGGACTGACAGATGGATAGAAAGAAAGAAACACCAAAATTCCTTTCCAGACTCAACCATACATTTCTGTTTTGTATTCCGACAACTGACGCGTGATCACGGACTGGAAATATTTCTCAAAATGGAAAATTGATAGCGGAAAACACGAAGTAAGGACAGTTTCTTCTGCCATATGTCATCCATTCTCCGCTTGGAGTATGAGTTTCTTCTGTTCGTGAAATTTATCTCAAGAACCTCGGAAAGGCTAAATCAATACAACAGAATTCGTGGGCATACTTCATTTTCGATTCGCTTCACTAAATACAGCGTTGCCAATACAAAGGAATTACACGCTGTTGAGGCATCAAGTTTATGGCCAGCGTCTGTTGAGACGTATTCTCGTGATTCGTCTATCGGATGATACTGCATGAAATTCCTAAAACTAGACAGCATAAAAATACGTGAAATTTTCCATCCCAAGAGTAGGTTAACGTTGGGATAGTGATGAATATAGAGCGCCACCTGCCGTGGAAAACTAACATTTTAATTTTAAGGTTTATACGTGAATCCAGCGAGTAATAAATGCGTGCAATGCACAATGCGTTTTGAATGTCCTTCGCGAAGCGAACCCTATCAGAAAATGGCGATAAAAATATTCCAATAAAAACCGATTGTTTGTGTACTTTTAATTCTTCGCAACAAACTTATCTTTGCAACCCAGTGGAGCGTTTATCTTGAGGGACAATCTTTCTTCGACATTCTCTTTATTCTCGCCTCTGTGTGTGCGTTTCCTTGCAGGGAGATAAGCCGTTTTGCTTACAGCAGAAACAATTCTCATACGAAACACCCTTTTCTCTATTGTTGCTGGTGGCGATATTCCTCCACAAAGGAATCTTTACCCCTGCTTCTAATGATCCGAGTTGGCAAGGCGCCAACAGTCCAAAGGAATAAAAGTGGTCCGAACTGGTGTGGTTTAAATGCACGAAAATTTCTGTTTGGATAATATCAGTAATTTTCTCAAGTGCTGTGGTGAGTTTGGAAAAATGCCGTTTTTATTGCACCCATCTGACCACTGAGGAGAAAACTGCTGAAGTTAAAGTTGCCGGATCTTTTTACATCTGTCATATGAGCTGTACCCAATTTCAGGTATTAGCTATTAGCAGATTAAAGACAAGAACTTCCAAAGCTCCCTTGGCTCTTATTGCCTGTTTACGAAGCTGGTTGTTTAGCATACACATTGAAGCAGCTACGCCATTGGGTGTCAGCATGTCTTGTTTGCAGGCTGCCTGCATTCTTTTTTACTTTGTTTTTAAGGATGAATAAACACAGACACGATGTAAGAACGCGAACTCTTCTTTCGTTTACCGAAGGGGAAAAAATAATTCATACTTGGCCCATTTCCAAAAAAAATGGTTATCCAATATCATTTGGAACTTTACAGAACTCCTCCTCTTGGCCACTTTTGGCAGCAAATTTATTTCAGTTTCAACACGACCATCGAAGGTAACTTCATGAAATACAGTCTTTTGTTAATCCCTAAAATTTATTTCTCGTATCTGTGGCCATGATCTTTGTTTCTCCTGCTAGTAAGGACACACCTCAACGCCCCCTCCACCAAGTTGTGTATTTGCTAGGCTTTTTGGTCTACCTCTTCTAAGCCATTATTCATATGAATATCGGTACTGTTTTCTGAATCCACTGGAACCTGTCTTTTTATGGTGTAGTTTCACTATATATATTTTTTTTATAAAGAGACAATAACATCCTTCTTCTTATTTGCAAAGGTAAAGGTCCTATAAATGATAGCCATAACACCATGTGCTATTCTGGCCGCTTCTTTACAAGGCACGATAAATTTCCTACCTGATTATACCATAACCCCTAAGTCGTTTTCGCTGTGAATCACTTTTAACTGGTTTCCTCCAGATTATAAGTAACTCCAGGATTTCTACACTACAGGGACATTTAGAGCATTCATCTGAGGTAGATATTTATTGTGGAAAATAGGTGTAACTTTGTCTGCAGAATGCGTCTGGTTCAATTTAGCGTTAAATGGATTTCAGCGACTCTGATGTACACGGATCACTGTCTGGAACACCATGGAAGTGAAAGACGAGAGTAGTTACCAAAGTTCAATTATACAACTACCGATAGCTTACTGTATTTTGATGGAAATAGGTCTCAGACTGGTCAAACATGTAGCCAAACAAAATCATCAGCATAATGTTAGGCCATATCGATGATTTACTCGAATGGTCCAAGAATGTGCAGGGGAGACTGCTCAGCTAGATAAACTGCAGCCATTATCAATCCACTGCTGGATGGAAGCCTCCTCAACAATTCATGTTGTGGGAAATGGACTATAATCTGCCACGCTGGTTGGCAGATTATGCTGCAATCCAGTGCGGGTTGGCAGATCAACCGTATTTAGCAGTCAGGGGCTTGAACCTCGGTCTACTCTTTGAGTAGACCGAGGTTCTACTCAAAGAGCATGTGCTATTGAACTCCCGCTCCTGACCACTAGGCTACCGAGGCCCGTCTGTTCAGCCAGATAAATTTTCTCAAAACGTTGCACCGGGATTGTTTTCATGGGCGAGGTATACGTTACAATAATACTGGGGTTGCATAAACTGTGCATTGGAAGAAGGGTGAATGCGTTCTCCTGGTATACGTTACAATAATACTGGGGTTGCATAAACTGTGCATTGGAAGAAGGGTGAATGCATTCTCCTGGTATATGACATTTCAGTGGAATGAAAGAAACGGAGTTTTGCGATAGCATGAATAACGTTCCCATACTCACTGGATCGTGGCAACTAATAGATTGAGGTAGTCATACACGCTTGAGCAGGACAGAACTCAATGAAAATAAGTACCTAGTTTGAAAATAACTGCATGCTGCCATTGGAATGTTTGGAATGCGAAATCGACTTCATGGGCTGTGTTGTTTCACAAATTGTTCCTTGATATATCGCATACCGGAAGAATAAGATTAAAAATATGCATACAAATCATGGAGATTCAAATAAGTAACACAATTAGCCTTCCCAGCTCATAGAAGAATAACCAGAAAAGAAGAAATAATTCATATCTAGACCTTCCCTGACGTGGATGAAGATGCTACACACTATAAAACTTTTTTATGTCTTAAAAACTTCCTGTTTCATCCTTTTAAAATAACCAACACAACGGGATGACCAGTCTTTCAACGCTGCCATCTGAATGTTTCTTTCAATTACCATTTAAAGCTTGAAACTCACCTTAGAGTGGATTATTCTTGAAAGTTTGTTCAAGACTCCAGTACTCTGAACGAATTTTATAACATTTAAAGAAGGCAGTCCGAATTAATGAGGTTCTATTGTATCAAGAGCGGGTACGTAGGATTTAAAGAGTCACTTTGCAGTTTAGATTTTTGTTTCTCTTTCCAATGTATCTTAATAATATTCTTAACCGTTTAACGTAAAGCAAGTAAAACCAATTGAAATATATTTATTGGAGGAATTCGATTAACTTCGTTTACCAGCAGCTGAGATTAACTACGCAATTTCTTCTTTCAATTCTGCAGTCTGCTTCTTAAGTTTACATTTCAAAGAGGTTATTTTCATTCGAAAATCGGGAAATCATAATGGATTCCTTATGGGGTATTCGCCCGTGACTGAGGTAGCTTAAATAATTTCCTTACTGGTAGGCTTGTGAAACATGTTCTTAAGTATTTTATGGCTTGTGCTCATTTATGGAGTTTTCAGATGAAGATATAATCTTCGACGTAACTGGCGAGTTCATACTCAAAAAACGTGTTACTAAAAAGTGTCCTATATTTTGAGGAAATTGGTGTCAACGGAGACTTAATTAGGGTAATTACATCCCCCATTTACTGCAGTTTTTTCCTATTAACGAAAGGTCATTAGTAATGGCCTTCTGACACCTCCTTCGGTTTATCTTCTGCAAGTTCCACCTATCAACATCGACAGAGAGAGAGAGAGAGAGAGAGAGAGAGAGAGAGAGAGAGAGAGAGAGAGAGAGAGAGCGAATTTTGTCAGTCTCGCCTATCAACAATCAATGCCATTTATTAGGTGGCTGAATTTTCGATTTTCAATTTGGACTGGTCTAGTCCAAGTTGAAACTTTTTCTGTTTTGATGAAAGCACAGTCGAACTTAGGGATGGGGGTGAATTAAAGTGTATTTTGTATCATATCTGAAGACCCCTTAGACAATTCCAAACCCTTATACATTTAATCCCACATTTCCAGTTTCTAGATGAACAGCTACGAAAAGCCACTTGCCAAGGTTTGGGAAAGATTGAACTTCGCATTTGTTTATAATTTCGCACGTCATTGACGGGACTCGAACTCAGGTCTTTTCCAACCGGTGTGGGGAGAACGGCAACTCTACCAAGTGTGCTACCCTGTGGGGGGTGGAAACAATTAGATGGTTTATATATTTATTTATTTATTTTATTGTTCTTATTTTGTTTTGTTCCCTATTATGTGTTTGTCCACTTTATTCTTATTTCCCCCACTTACGCATCTGACTTTACTTCCTAGGAGAATTCCAGATTCGAGGGAACTTCTCAATTGTGTATAATTCCCTTCGGAAAGGCTGTGTGTTCAGGAATAACAAGCTCAGATTAATAACAACAAAGTTTATTTACATATATATATACAACAAAATATACAATTGCATAAAAAAACATGTAATATGCATACAAGGTTAAATCAAGGATACCTTGCATAAATTATTCTTATTTTAACAATCAATATGCTATTTTCATCATTATACTCTGTGTTCTCGCCATTCTGTTACAATATACTGAAGACCAATCATAACTTTCCTAGAGTCTCTATTTGTTATTAGTCTTTCAGTTGGACCAACAATTCTTCATCAATACAAACACTATATTCAATTATCTATCCTTAAAACATAATCAAGGTTTTTCATAGGATTCAATTATCTGTCCTTAAAACATTCAAATATTCTCATATAAAATTTACTATATTCAATTATCTATCTTTAGAACATTCCAAGATGCTCACTATAAACTTTATTATCCTTCTAACATATTATAATCATTTGAGCAACAATTTAACCTATTACTTATCTTTCGTTTTTCTTGCATTTTACAATAACCTTTTTGAATTAATTAAACTCTAACAGATATTTATTTAAAGTATACCCAGTAAAATAAAATAAAATAAAATATTTCCAGAAGCTTTCGGAACTCGTGTCCCTTTCTGTCAGTTGAGAAAGGGACACGAGTTCCGAAAGCTTCTGGAAATATTTTATTTTATTTTATTTTACTGGGTATACTTTAAATAAATATCTGTTAAACTATGGACCCCAGTACTCCAGGCCCATTTGTCACTAATTAAACTCTGTTATTATATATATATAATTTACTTAAGAGATAATTTATCTATCAATTTACTTCTAGTGCTATCCTTTTTTCATTAATTAATCACTATACTGTTTCACATACAGTACTTACTATTATCCTTTTTCTTTCCTTTCCTTTCCGGGGCGGTTCCAAGCTTTCCTGGCTCTCAGGGTACCTTCTGGGGATCTCTTTCATCAGCTACACCTGAATTTGCTACAGATGATTTTTTGGGAACTCTTTGCTGCACTGAGACTGGCGTTCTTTCTCCACCTTATTAAAGCCTATCACAAGGAAAACTCATAGGGCATCTCACACTAACTCCTTCTCCTCTCCACTTTATTAAAACTTATCACAAGGAAAACTCATAGGGTGCTACCCTCGTTTTTCCGCTCCACCTATTAAGAACTTTTTCAAGAAGAAAACTTCCCAGGGCGCTACCCTTCTCTTTTCCCACCACGACCAAACACTCAACTGTTAACTGACACATATTTCCTACCACAACAGAACCCTCAACTGTCCATGTTACTAACTCATTTTTACTTATATCGACGAAAATCTTGACTGCTGTGTCCGCTGACTATTTCATTTTTCCTATCACCAACAAAACTCAACTTAGAATCCCACTAACCCATTTTCATAAAACCCACATAAACTCAACTGTGGTTTCTCTCCGTTTTCTCCTCTTCACTCACTTTTTGTTCATCTCAATTTCTGTACCGGCTACATATGTCAAATACTACCTAGTTTTTAGTTTAACCAATCTTACTCATTTTATCAACTTTATCTCTCTTCTGATTCGCTAATTTTAATTTTCTCAAGCTGATTCCTTGTTGCTCGATCCAATTTCTCATTTTAAGAAGTCTGCAAACTTTCTCAGGCTGTCAGTACCTTTGAAGTCAGCCGCGTATAGTTATACTGTAGCAGACTAATTTCCCACGATCTAAAAACTTGCCATCACCGACAGCCAGAGCCAGACTTCCATCTAATTCCCAGCATTGTTCCGTATTTTACTGTCCAGGTGTCTTCAGGTGTCACTGATTAAAGAAATGTCCCAACAGTAGCATGGTCCTTCGCGCCATTGTTTTCCAGAGTTAACACCTTCTACTAATAACAGTTGCAACCAGTTTCCATTGTTTTGGATGCTCCTGTGCGCCGGGAACCGAAGTACACCTCTTACTTGCCATTAGCCTTTGTCAAGCTTAACGTTGACCTTCATAAACGTTGTCTAATTTAATCCTTGCCAGTGATCTTAGTAATATTCTTAACTTGTAATGTTCCGCTCCCCCATATTGCTTTATTATAAGTTTTACTTTAAATAAATCTCCCTCTTCCACAAAATATTATATTTGTAAGATTTTACATCTTACAACCCACGAGGGCTCTGGTTCGTAGAAATTAATGTAAAAAACTTGGAATAGCCGGCGCAGAGTCCTGATTTTATATTCTTTGGAATAACAGTGTGGTGAACTGGAACGTCGGCTGTGGGCCATGCTAACACGTCCCGCATCGATGGTTCAAATGGGCACTGTTCTGTAGAGACAACCTGGAATAGTACAGTGCTTTTGTCACTTGTTACTCGCATGGTGGTTTGTTTTCTATTCCCATCGATGACTGGAGCAATTGATAAAGTCCTCTTCATTCAATGCTGTAATTAGCCGTTTTCAGGCTTGAGTAGGGTTTTTCAGCTCACAAAATGTGAAAATCGGTCCATGAACACATACATTTGTACAGACAATAATATGAAATTGTGCAATATGGTCTAATTTGCTGATGCATCTGAAGCCCAACAACAACCGCAACAGCAGGAGGAATGCAGGATTTTGACAGCTGCAGTTTATCATTTATTGGTGGAAAGCACACGCAGGAGAGTGGATTGTGGCATAAAAGTCAAAGTGGGACTAACGCATTATTAAAGTGAATGGCAGTGGCCTTAATATGAGACAGCTGGACGCTAAAAATCATTGTAATCAAAACATAAAACTGCTGCTTCGAAAATAACTGAACAATTTAATGTGAGTCTCAGCAATCTAGTTTCTAGCAAAACAGTTTGGTGAGAACCTCATAAAGCTGCAATTTATGGCACAGCAGCTATTGCGAAGCCACTCGTTACTAGTCGTATTGCTAGAAAGAGGATACAATGGTGTAAGGAGCACAAAAACTAGATAATTGTAAAGAGGACGAATCATCATTCACACTTTTTCCAAAATGAGGAAGAGTTTACGTTTGGCAGATGCCAAAGGAAGCGTACCATATTGACTACCTTGTGACAATTGTCAATCATGGAGGAGGAAGATCAACAATGATTTTAGCAGCAATATCTTGATATTCTTTGGGTCTCGTCATCATCCTGAATGAGCGATTTACTGCCACTGATTACAGTGATATTCTGAGTGACCAGGTTCATCACATAGTGCAAACATTATTTCCCACAAACGGAGCCATGTTTTAAGATGATAGTGCTCCAATACACACAGCCAGATGTGTCCGGTCTTGAAGTGAGGGGAATGAAAGACCAAGTATCGTCCATGGCTTGGGCAATCACTAGACTTAAACGTTATTGAGCAAATATAGCCATATTTCGAGGAGAGAGTGAGAAGCAGATTTCCTCCACCTTCCTCACTCAAGGAGCTGGAAACGTTCCTCCATGAAGAATGATCAGATAATCCCCTTTAGACAGTTTAAGATTTATCTGAATCTATTCCACGAAGAATACACGCTGTTTTAAAAGCAAAGGGTTGTTCGCCAAAATATTGGTCCATATCCATTATTTTGTCCACCCCTGTGGACAAAATAATGGATATGGACCATTTCTGTCTTAAGCGCTGACATTTCTAGAGAAGTTTAGATTTTATCGTTACTTTTAGATTTATCTCGAAATGGGCCAGTCACTATCTTTGATGTCCTCCTCTAATAGATTTTTTCTGTTTTGACTTATTCAAGCTAAATTTACCATCACGCGAGGTTGTACTACAATACTCCGGTTGGATGTTTTTGATTTATATCCCTTCAAATGTCAGTTTTACCAGGTGCCATTCTTATCTGTTGAGGCCAGCCACTTAACTCCAATCAGAAGCAGTGGTCATTCTGTTTCTGTCGTATCACACGTGCCTAATTCAGTAACTATGGTAACCGTCCGTATCCGCAGTTCACAAGTAAGCTTGTCTGTCGATAGAATCCGAAGGTCTAGCGAAATTTAAAAAGAAAGAAAACTCCGGTTGTAGGCAGCAAAATTTCACAAGAAAAAACCATACCGCAACTGGAATTGAACAAGATGGGACGAAGTATTTTTAGAGAACAAAGAAAATGAACTATATTTATACATTTTAATACTCTAATTCTCTAAATAAATCTTGCAGTGGAAGAGAAGGTGGGTGCATGCAGTGTTGTTATTTGCAGTTGGGCATTAACTATCGGAATTAACAACAACAAAAGATGGCTATCTTGTGCTTCAGCGTTACCACAATGATCTTTGTCCATAGTGCCATCAGCCTGTCTGGGATAAGATGCTTTACAACTTCTGCGTGCATTTAAAGCAGTAAATCGAAGGATGGCCCTCAAGTGACACCGTTCGCAATAAAAAGTGAAGGTGGATATTGAAACAGCCGAGCGGCTAATAAGATCTCGCTAAAATATTGCCCCTGTATGGTAATCGGCTAGCTGAAAATTACTCGTTCGTAATTAACGCTATTTATAGCAGTCATTAGCGAGCTAGACGGAATCCGGGGCGACTTGAAGGCACGACGCTGAGAACTTGTGCGGCAACAGGCATTAACCTCTGTAGGACAACCCGCAATGGAAAACGACCCAGTAACTCGTAATGAAAGCTCGTGTTTCAATGTGACGTGGAAATGCGAGGTTCTACGGACACCAGGAAGGACGATTTAACACCTCATTAACCTCGAAAAGAACTGCGCAATAAGCATACGTTGCACGGAAGCGAAAGAGGGGGGCCCAGAATGCGATCCGTCTGATTTTGATTCATTACTGGTGTCCATAACGGCAGTGTTCAGTTTGGAGTGAACTGCGATTTTAACTCCAACGTTACACCAGGACATTGACCGCGATGATTCAGTCCTCTTTGTCCGTGATTAATTTCAAATCCCTGTCCCCCAAGGACGTCAGAGGACTGTTATTGTATTTTAAAATGTAATTACCTGTACAATTCGCTTACAATATACTGTCATTTATGGAATATGCAAATTAACTCATCCCTGCTTAAATAAGCCTGTCCAGCAGAGTAGCTGGACAGGCATTTTCACATACGAATGAACAGGGGGTGAAAAAATAATGGACACACCTGTGATAAGAGGTAGAGGTAGGCATTAATATTGTGCAGCGCGACCTTTTGCTTTTAAAACAGCTTGTATTCTAAATGGAATAGATTCAAATAAACCTTGAACTTCCTTAAGAAGAATATTGGACCATTCTTCGTTGAGGAACATTTCAAACTTCTAGAGTGATAAAGGTGGAGGAAATTTTTTTCTCCACCTTTATCACTCTCAAATATGCCCACAGTGGCTCAATAACGTTTAAGTATGGTGATTTTGCAAGTTATAGGAGATGCTTGGCTTCAGTTCCGTTTTCCTTATATCAAGATTGAACACATCTTGCTGAGTGCGTATTGGAGTATCTTGATATATCGCACCATTTGTGGTCAACAGTGTTTACACCATTGGGTAAACCTGCTCACTCAGAATATTAAGGTAATCAGGAGCAATAATTTAGGGTGATGATAGGACGGAAACAATACCAAGATATTAATGCCAAAACCAATTTGAATCCTCCTCCTCCATGTTTGACTATTGGAACAAGACTGTCAGGATGATGCTCTTCTTTTTGCGTTCGCCAAATGCAAAGTATGGAAGGATGCAAATATGTGGAAGTAGATGTAAAATATCTCTGTAAATATTCTCCTCTTGTATTGTTGGTCTGTGGGAAGGATTGCTATTTTATCAAATTTCCAAAAGGTCATTGCACTAGGAAACATGGAAAGTGTGCTGATTTGTCTGAGCTCCCATATTGAACAAAGTTTCAATCGTCCAATCTGGGATACAGACGCCTGTATAATTCTCGAACCTAGATCTCTCTGCAGTCAGTTGGTAGAATCGCTGTCCTCCCCACACCGGGTGAAAAAGACCTGGGTTCTCGTCCCGTCGATGAAGTGAATCATTTTTATAGGCCTTATCAAAAAAAAGTGGCTCAGTTAGTCGGTCTCAAGCGAGGGTAACATGGTTTTTTTCTCACAGAAACTATGAGTTTTCGTCCAGCAAACAGAAAGCCACGGGTATTTGCTGAATGGTTAAAAAAAGTTGAAAATGAAATACAAATTGTTCTTCCCTCCTCGCATTGGTAACCATCCAGTTGACCTTTGAATTTATTCAAACTGTCAGCCTCAATTGCCTACGAGAGTAACTTGTTCCAGCAATCAACGACTTGCTGGGTAAAAAAAAAAGTTTAGGTTGGACAGTTGAGTTCATGACTGTCCGTGCCAGTCTTCTGACTGGTACGGACAGGGAACCCACTGTCTAATTCCAGTGTTTTGAAGAAATGTAGCTCCTTTTGGAAAATTACACCATTGCATGGTGTAATTTTCCGGATGACTCTCGGGATTTGTAGAATATGGGCCAGAATTTTAGTATAAGATCTGTCTCGGTTGTTTATTTGTATACTGGGATTTGAATTTCATTGGGATTTCTGCAAGGGTTTAGGGCCTGGTACGGGAGGATGCCGCTGTTCTCTACTTCATTTTAAATTATATGGGAATCATATTAATCAAATGGGAAGCATTCAAAGAACTCATCTTGGAAGCTACTAGGCTTTACATACCAACTAAGAAATATTGTTCAAGGTTTAGGCCTAAATGGTTGTCAAATGAATTAATGAGACTCGTAACAGAGAAGAAAAATGCATGGGATGCATACAAATTAACACGTGACACAGAAGCCTATGATAGATACAAGTTGATATTCAACCAAGTTACAAAGGAGGTTATGCAGGCGAAGGCAGATTACGAGAAATCCTTGGCAAGGGATGCAAAGAAAAACAGCAAAGAGTTCTTTACTTATGTAAACTCTAGAAGGAAGGGGATGAATCAGATTGGTCCACTTGATATTGATGGGTCAACTGTTGATGATCCTGCTCAGGTAGCTAACAAACTAAATGAATATTTTGCATCGACATTCACACATGAGGAGTTATTCAGCGAGGGGAATGCCAGAGGTGTATTCAACTCTAGCAGTAAGCTACAGAATCTTGAAATAACTGGGAGTATAGTGGAGAAGAAACTGTTGAAGATAAACACAAGAAAGGCACCAGGGGTGGATGGGATCTATCCAGTTATATTAAAGGAGGCAGCAAAGGAAGTAAGCAAACCCTTAGCCATAATTATGAGAGCTTCCTTGGACTCAGGGGAGGTACCCATAGACTGGAAATGTGCAAATGTGACCCCAGTTCACAAAGGAGGATCAAAGGCTGACACAAGTAATTATAGACCTGTGAGCTTAACTTCTGTTCCAGGAAAATTAATGGAGGCACTGGTTAAAGAAACACTGCAGGATCATTTAGACAAGACTTCAGTTATAGCTCAGACACAGCATGGTTTTGTTAAGGGGAAGTCTTGCCTGACCAACTTGATTGGATACTATGATGCAGTCACAAAAGAACTGGATGCAGGGAATAACTTTGATATTATATACTTGGATCTTGTAAAGGCTTTTGATACTGTTGCACATGGAAGACTGCTGCACAAATTGAAGCAGTGTGGCATTGGAGGCAAATTGCTGCTATGGATAAAGGGGTGGTTGAGGGGGAGAAGACAGAGAGTGGTAATCAATGGACACTGCTCATCATGGACTGATGTTATTAGTGGAGTTCCTGAGGGCTCAGTGTTGGGTCCATTATTGTTTTCTGTATTTATAAATGATATTGATGATGGTATATCGGGCTTAATGTCCAAGTTTGCAGACGATACAAAGGTTGGCAGGGTTGTCAAGGACACTACTGACACTATGCTGCTGCAGCAGGATCTGGATAGGTTGAGCAGATGGACTGAGAGGTGGCAAATGAAGTTTAACATTGACAAATGTAAAGTACTACACATGGGAAACAGCAACCCCAGAGCAACGTATCAGCTCTGTGGTACTACACTGACAGTGGTAGAGAATGAAAGGGACTTGGGGGTGGTTGTGCAGGCAGATATGAAGTTCTCTGAGCAGTGCAGACGGGCTGTAAGAGTAGCTCATGGAGTATTGTCAATGATATACAGGAATTTTCCCAGCAGGGATAAGGAGGTGATTATTCCATTGTATAAGGCAATGGTTAGGCCACACCTAGAGTACTGTATACAGGTCTGGAGGCCTCATTTCAAGAAGGATGTAGAGCTGCTGGAACGAGTACAGAGAAGGGCAACAAGATTAGTGAATGGAACAAAGGGGTGCTCTTAAGAAGAAAGGCTTAAGTTTTGCAAATTACAGTGTCTGGAGACTAGGCACCAGCGAGGTGATCTGATAGAGGTGTATAAAGGCTTGAATGGTTTAAGCATGCTCAATGCTGATGGGATTCTTCCTCTAGCACAGAAAAATCACCTGAGAGGGCATAAATTCAAATTGAGGAAAGACAGATGTAGGATAGACGTGCGGAAATTTGCCTTTAGCCAGCGGGTGGTTGGTTGGTGGAACAGACTTCCATCCCTTGTGGTGGAGGTTGATAGCCTAAATAAGTTTAAGGCTCAGCTGGACAGGTATTTTGAACGAACAGAGGGGTGAAGTGGAAGTGGGTTTTTTTTTTTTTTTTTTTTGGCTGATGCTGCATAAGCTTGCTTTCTTGCATCAAATGCCTCTACTAATGCTAATGCTAATGCTAATGCTAATATTGCAGGATGAAAGGAATTCAGAGTATTGAAGAAGCAGTATGATTCTTCAATGCATGGTTCCACATGGCTATTAAGAAATATTTATTGCAATTGTAATAATAACATATATCAATACATTGAAATATTGCCCTTCCCTGCCACCAGGCCAAGGGCTAACAGTGATAATCCAATATAATAATAAATAGAGAACATTGTTAAATCAAACACAAGAAAATACATATGTGGGCACATAAAAGGAAGTACATCTCAAAACTCAAAGTATCATACAGTACAGTTGCATACATCACAATACAAAGATACAGGTGGAAACAAAAAATTTCATGTAGCAAATATGAAAAATTTAAATCAGCAACGTTCTTTGCACTGAATAGAAGAAGTTAGTTCATGATTATTCACTGAAACGTTAGTAAGCCATCTTCATATCAGATTGTTGGCTCGCGGCATTAAGACTAGCTTCGAGGGGATCAGGGACAGGGAAGTAAAATTCAAGGATGCGGCGTCTCTATTCCCTGTCACAAGCAAACTTATTAAAGTCAGCATCCAAAGACTGGGCACATGACAGCAGCTGAAAAGGCAGAAACCTATCGGATAGATGGGTTGAGATGTGGTATCAGATATGGGCAGAGAGTTGGAGTCGCTCTGAGGAAAGGCTGAAGGACTCTCGAAGAGAACAAGTCACAGAATGATGGTGCCAATATCTTGCCATTGATCATTTTGACAGTCGTAGTAAGTCGTTTCGCCTTAATCAGTGTGGTGAGCCTTTGAATTTGTATCAAACTGTCCATTTCAGTTGTCCTTAGCCCTAGAGGAAGTTCATGTTTGTTTATGTCCCATTTTAAGAGCCAAAACCCAGCAGAAAAAAAGTGGCCTAATTGTGTTAGGGACAGCGGATGCCCATACCAATGCAGCATGTAAAAATGGAGAGTATAACTTGTTTTTATATATTTTACAGTAGTTGTGATTTCATTAATACAATGTGGCTATCCGTTGGAGTCGAGCTGCCAGTGGGAATAGAAGAATTACACAGTGTTTGCTGAATACCGGAAGGCGTTTTCTTTAAGGAGAATATCATGAATTCAGACTTTTCTGGGTTTATTTTTAATCCGAACTGGTTGAGGTAGTTTGCAAATTCCATGAATGTATTATTAATTGATGCTGTTATCACAAGAATATCGTCGTTTGGAGAAATCGGTGTGAAGAGCTTCATATCATCGGCATAACTTAAACTATCATGCCTGGACTGGACAAGTGTGGAGATAAGCGCTGCAAACAACAGCCCAGATAAGACACCACCCTGTGGCACGCCAGAAGAGATACATCGCTCGTATATGTGCCCATGGACAGTAAGCCGGATTAATCTATCTTGATGGAGTGATGTGAGGAATAGAATGTCTTCCTTGATCTGATAATGGTCTGAAGGTAGCTTCAGCATTGCAGGAACATTTATAAAGTCGAAAACTGTTTCAAGGTCTATATAGGTGACTGCAAGCTCAGCTTGAGATTCAAATGCAGATAGGATAGAGCTGGTGGTGGCTAAGAGGGTAATCACAGTGAATCTATGAGGGAGAGAGGGAGTAATGGATTTGAAGAAGGTGATGTGGAAGAAGTTTAGTTAGAACGGGGAGGAACGCCTTCTCAAGGAGTTTTAGAAGACTTGAAGCGTTGGAGGTTAGCCGGGAAGGCTTAAGAAGAGTAGGAGATTGAATTTTGGGTATAGACTTCACAAGGCAGATGTTTCACTGCTGGGGAAAGAAACGACTTGACAAAATAACATTAAAAATAGAAGGGGGAGTCCAAAATATATGGAATAAGGCGTCTGATAATGAATTGGGAGATTCCATCTGCATCTGCCGCAGCAGAAGCTGTCGTAGAATTAATGGCAGCTATAAGCTGCTTCCTGGGGATTGATACTGCAGAGAGAGTGTTAGGTGGGATTCCAGTTATTGGTGTATGAAGATCAGGATATTGTTCCAGGTTCGAGCAAATCTAGATATGAAGTCAAACCACTGGTAAGGTTCAGGTTTTAGGCGAAAATCAGAAGGGGGCCCCCTCAGAGGAGGGGTATTCTCCTCTACGAATGGTTATATGAATATAATGCTTAATTGTTTGAGAATTTTGCTTGTTAAATCAACACCAGCTCTAGAATAAGTTATCCTGTCTTGAACACTTTGCGATTGCTTCCACATTGTGTGCAGATGTTGTTTTTACCCTAAGCTCACTCGATACTCTGAATTGAAATAAGTCTCTGGCAGGTAATCAGGTGTGCACGGAAAGGAGATCAAGATTAGTTGGTTGTTACCTCTGTTCGGGAGGCCGTTGATCATTTGTAACCCTGTACAAGATAGGTTTGATAAGAGTATTTGCTGAAGGTTAGCTAGCTGGAGAGGAAGATTAGTCTTCATGAACAAAGCGCAAGGTCGTAGGATGAAACTGGTTGATGATCCAGTTTGATATTTTATGGATGGCTTCACGTGAAGGTGCTGGGGGTATGTATATATATATATAACAATTACGTCTATGATAGCTGAGAGTAATAGCAAGAGTTTCATATGTTTGCGTTTGGCTAAAAACTTGATGAACAAGTGAGGCCTGTGAGCTCTTAAAGAAAATTGTAACATCGCCTCCTCTTTGCTCAACTCTAGAAGTAAAAGCAGATTTATAGCCGGCTGGAGCACAGAATATAAAAAAATTCTTGGGCTTTATCAAGCCAGGTCTCGGTGACGCAGAGGATATTGATATCACTAGTGAGGAGAATTTGGTCAATAGCATTCAGTTTCCGGAAAAAGGCTTCTAATTTTCTGGTACAAGACTCTGACTGTATAATTTCTAGGGATCTTTTTAAGGCAAGTACCTCTAGTATTTTTATTGAAATCAGGCTTTCGAGTTTGTCAATTCGTGACCCATGTTGAGATGAGCATCTCCGAACTGTTTATCACTGGTGATTGCAAGACTGATGGTATCCACTTCTTGAATAATAATAATTTATATTCCGTTTTCCTCTGCTTTCAATCTGGCTGGTATGATCGGCTTTTACCTGTTGGTAAGTGCTCGAGTCTTGAAGCAGATTTCTGATTTTTTTAATCTAATCTATGATGACTAACTCATCACAGAGTCTATTAACAAACTCGTTATTAACTAATCGTGGCATTAATTAACTGATCCTTTTTCAGGTTGCAGGTGATCTCTAGTGACAACACCCAAATAAAGCAGACAGTTTTAACTATGCCTTCGCAACCACTTGTCCTATTATTGCACTAGAAGATAACAAATCCTAACTCTGCACAGGAAATGTAATAGTTTAGCCTCCTTATGGCAGTAAGAAACATTACTGCAAGCTGGAAAGATTATTATTATTATTATTATCAATTTATTAATCCTATAAGATTCATCCCCAAGGCAGCCACGAGCTAGGAACCCAACCCACTAAGACTGGTTGTAGAAAGGTTTGCCTGCAGTTTCTTCATGACCATAAACATTTTGAAGAAATTTAAGACAATGTTACAGAGGAAATTTTAGACAGGCGAGGCACCTTAATCTGAAAGTGGATAATGAAGATGTCAATGAGTTGCTAGAGTCTCTTGGAGAGTCCAGTAATCTGTAGGCTGCTTTATATATTACCATAGATGGTGAATGGATTGCAAGAAGTTGACCGCGATGTGTCAGACCAGGGATTAGCCTGTAAAGGAAACCGAAGTGAATATGGAGACTGGAGTGAAACAAAAGGAGGACTGGACATCAAAGAAAGAGCTTTGTAGCCGGAATTAGTGGCAGATGGAACGCTATTGTTGTCACGTCAACACTGCAGGTGGCGAAAACAAAGTACGTTGGTATTTCATGAGAAATAATCAAGAAGGGACAAAGAAAGTAGTAATATGGGTAAATGGATAATATCATGCGAATGAATAAGAGAGAGATGAGAAAAATGGTACTAGGATGCAGTAGTGCGAATTTAATTTTTATATTTGAAAGCTTAGAGGGGAAAATGATGTATTACTTTAATTAAGTTATATCTCACAAACAGGATCATAGCCAGAAAGATGGGGAACGTGTTAAACATATATTTATTTATATAAAAGTATATAAGAAATCCCACATTATGAGCCTAGCTATATCCAATGGGCTCTTTCATTAAGTCAGAGAGATTAAATCTGCACTGTTCTCAATTCTCCTTACCCCATTTCGCAAGACGAATTCTACATTCAAAACAAATGTTTCTCAACCGGTTATACTACGAAAATAAATAAATAAACTTTCTGTTTATATTCAGGGAAGACCACACGGTCGGAGGAATTTACAAGATAGGGAGAATACAAGAAGCAGCACTGTATTTAACAGTCACAAGCTTGAACCCCGGTCAATCAATGCACCCACGCGCCTGACCACTCCTTATTGTTGTTTTAAATTCTGTTTGTGCGAAACTCACATGGCATATTCCATTGTACTGAAAAAATAATCTACGTTTCTGTTGGATGACCTCTTTAATAAAACAAGAACACCTCACAACAGCTACGTCATGAGATACGATATTTGAATGTCTCTCGAGTTAACTCGGGATTATTTCCATAATTTTCAAACCCGAGTAAACTCGGACTCACTTCGTTCATGTGAAAGGGGGGGGGAGTAGATGCTTGCTTGGTGAGTGGCATGGGGTCAGATTGTCTTCGATTGCAAAGATCTGTTCGATATGCTTTAAAAATAGGTGAAACAGGTGGTTTCAGATTTCGGAAAGTTCAAAGGGTTGGAAGAACGTGCGCACACCTGTTCATTTTGAACGCTAATCAGTGGCGCTTTAGCGAAGGCGACACGTGGTATCGTAAACGCGCGACAGTTCTGACGTCATCCCAGTCACGAGGAACAATCACGTGTGGCATTCAAACACTCGTTCCACGTTGGAATAAACGTGCATCGCATATAATTAACAAAAATAATAGTTGAAATAAAAGCTTACCTGATCGCGTTCATGAGAGGAATTAGGCTTAGAGAGAGGCGTTGTTGCAATCAGAAGATATAAATGTGGCGGGTGGTTGTACAAAACAGCGATGGATGGGTCAAATTAACTCGAGAACGTCTGATCTTGTTGCCAGCTGCCAAGTGGGTCACTTGGCACTGACAGCATTCCTCTTTTCACTTTTCCACTCTTCATTAAAGCAAATACTGGCCCTGTTCCAAGAAAACAACGTTCTTTACTGAGGATATCGTCTCGAGTAAGATAACTGGCTTGCAGAGGATTTGCGGTTTGCCCAGGCATCCTAAAGACCTGACTGTTCGCCGAGAGAAGAATCACTTATCTCATTAACTGAATTCAGAGGGCCGGAGGCAAATTCTTCCCACTGTCTGTCTACTCCCTACGGTTCACTAGACGAGCCCAGCATGGAAGCCACCCTTCGGTAAATCAATGTAGGACTACTCATCTCTGACCACGCTCCGGCGACAGCAGCGCCACCACGTGGATTGGCTGCAGATAAGCGAGCACAATCGCCATTCCATCGAGTCCTGTGGGGAGGAGAGTCAGAAGAGACGCGGAACAAAAGAAACGAGCGCATTTAGAGGGCTGTACAATGCAAAACCGGATTCGGCGAATTATACGACTGAAGTAGATGAGGGTCGAATGCGTTGTGGTCGTACTATGGAAGTTCGATGGCGTGTAGAAGGAAGAACTCGCGCAGGAAAAGATATTCTAGGCAAAGAGTAAAGAAAGGCCAATCGAAGTTATCGTATTGAACTTGCAATTTCTTAGAACTTCGAGTTGGTTAGGAACACGACGTTTCGGTCAGTTATCTCCAGTTCTTCCTCAAGTACAGTATAAATACTCGTACACTAAGAAGGGAGATATTTACAAAAAACGCCATGGTCTTTCGCGCAGTAAGTAGTTATTAATGGATTCGTGAAGCGTTTTCTTAGTGTAATAAATAAAAGAAATGCGATCTTCCCTTCTAATTTCTAAAAATCTCGATGAACATCTTCAGCTTTCTTGCCATTTTACCCTTTAGAGAACAAGGTCCTATTTTTCACAGATAAACGGTCTGTCAGGTATAGATAATGAGGAATTGTAGTGAGCGTGATGAAAGAAATCGGTTGTAGGAATTTATTTGAGTACTCCACGAAAGACGAGATCTGGCTTCTCTCCAACGAGCAGTTGCCAAGACGAACAATCTGAAAAGATAGCCCGCTCTGTTATTAGTCATGGGAGTTTGCCAGTAAACACCACTCTTGGGAAGAGCGGTTAGCCAATTGGAAATTTCGCGGTTGCACAGTTAAAATTTGACAGTGAAAAATTAATACACAAATCCAGTTTACTGCATTGGAAGCGATTACTCTCTTTCAAATCTTGATCAAATTTAGAAAACTATTTTTAAGAAATTCGTTGCTTCCTTCGTGGAAAACATTAACTTGACTATGTGATTTAACATTGAAATGTGTATTATTCGTTGATTTAAATTTTATCACATTTTAAATTACTCCTTTCATTACCTGTTATAAAAACATGCATACGCACTTGAGAATTCTTTCCCTGAAGTGTTTTGCACACAAAATTGCAAATGTGGTATTCTTTCAAATTAATATTACAAGTACTGATACCACCAAAAAATTAGGATGGGGAATCCGATGCTACAGAGAGTGGAAGAAATCCCTAGCAGAATTGGAGGGAATGTACTCGACAAAGACATTATATTGAAGCAGAGTCAAAAGAAACTTTTGGCAAGTCAGTTAAAAGAATCCATCGCAATTTGGGTAAAAATGAGCGAAGTTGGTTCGATACGACAGAAAGATATTCATTGGTGGGTAACGCGACCCTTGTAACGGTATGAGCGAATCCATGTCCGTACCAATGGAACGTACTCCACGCCATGAAACCAGTCGCTTGAATGATGGACAAAAGTCAGTCTGTATTCATGGCTTCATGAAGTTCACTCCACACTTTCACCTAACCATTTGTGCTAAAGAAAAGAATTCGCAGACCACATTTTTACATTGTTCCCCAGTTCATTCTTCACTCTGGCGGCACCACTCCAGTCGAATCTTTCAATTTTTTGCAGAAAGAAGTGGCTTTAAAATAGATACACGACTAAGAGATTCCAGGTTCTTCAATTACCACCGCATAGCTGGGTGGAAATGGGTCTTTCCTTTATTAAGTTGAATTTTTGAATCATTTGCAGTACGCCAGACCTCCTATTTCGATGAACAATTCGCTTTAAATTCCTGTGGTCTTGTTATTGGAGTACCGACTATCTGCTGCATTTCTTCCTTTTAGAGCTTTATTCTTCTTTCATCTTTCACGCATTGCATACTTTTGAGATTGTTACTTTCGACACCCCAATGATTTCCTTTGTGTTCTTAATTTTGGCTCATGTTAAACGTGCTCTAACAATAACACCTTTCTGAAAATCGTAAAGATCCCTTGTCTTTCCAATGACCAGATTAACTAAGAAGGCCCACGATAGCCTACAGTATACATTTCTCGCAAAAATTATGGACAATTACGGATTTTTTTTTTATTGCGTGGAAGGTTATCAGTTAAAGAGTGCAAAACGTTGAGTCAACGGTATGACTTTTATAAATTAAATTGGGAAATTATTTGTTATGGACATTCGATGCTGCGACAACCCACGTAATAGTACGCGGGCATAACTGTAAAAATTGTGCAAGGCATGAGTAGCACTACCACAAGACTCTCTGCAACCACTTATGGAATCAAAGCCGCAATGTGTACGGGAAAAAAGGTGGCAACGCGATGTATTAGGTAGGGGTTGCTAATGCAATGCCAACTGGTTGCAAGTAAGGCAAGTTCTGTTAACATTTGTTAAATTAAGATTAGATGAAAATCCAAACTGGCTAGCCAATCCAACTTTGCGGAATATTTTTGATTGTTCCGTATTTCTTTTAGGAAGAAGTCAATAGTGTCTTCAAGACTGTTACCGCAAGTGGAGAAAGGTGCTCAATGATCTCGTAAAGCATCGTTTTGAACGAATTAGATAAACAAGGCATCTTTGACAGAACACATTCTAGGGAAGATACGATATCACAGAAATATCAATTTATCATTGGAAGTTATCTCTTTCTTGGACTATATTATGGAAGGAAGTATTAGGATATTCGTAACGCTTAAATAGCTAAATGAAATCATTAATTACAAGCTCGCGTACATAAGACAAGCTGTTTTTGGTGCCAGAAAAGGAACCTAATAAATGTAACCAATATATTAGTTAATCAGGAATAACGAACTCTCTTATGGAGACAGAGGGATTACATCCCGAAACAAAGACGGAGTTGAGAGCTAGGGCAGAGATGAACAGCACGTATTGTTTTAGCTGGAAGGAAAAGAAAAGATGAGGTGTAGAGCAGAAGGAAATTAGATTATATAAAAAAGAAGCTACGTTCCATGTCGGTACACGCATAGAAGAAATAGCCATGAAGGATCGACCCGTCCCATTATCATACTTCGGCCACGAAACAATAGGGCTGCAATAAAAATTCCCTCAAGTCAAACACTGGAATTGAGATTTATCACCTTTTACGTAGAAACCAGAAACCGACAAGTCTTAAAACACTGGTGGGTTGAAGAAGAGGAGAGTAATGAGGTGGGAATACAGAATACAGAGAGAGAGAGAGAGAGAGAGAGAGATGAGCAGAACGGAAAGAATTTCTACACAAAAAGGGATGATGAATATGCACGCCGTACCATTAATATCTACCTTCATATCTACAAATAACCTTTCTTTACAGGAAACCTAATGACGTGTGCCGATATGGTCAGCCTTTGTTACAGCCTATAATCTACGCTGAATACTCTCCACCAGTTTTCTGTAAATATCCTCCGATATTTTCCGCCATTTGCCCTTCAAAGCGGCGACCAGTACAGCTCTGTTTTTGGGCAGTCTCTTCTCGCACGCACTGCAGGATTCAATTCATCACAAAGGTTCTCTATAGGATCAAGTTCAGGGCTCTGGGCTACCCAGTCCAACTTTTGGACACTCATGTATTCTAGCCAGTCCATCACAATGCAAGCAATATGACATGGAGCGTCGTCCTGCTGATACAGGTATAGGCCTTCCCCGGCATGCTACCACAACGTAGGTAACGCGCTTTATTGTCCAGGAAATCTAAATAGACATCAGCGTTCATGGTTTTGTCCAAAACAACCAATGGCCCTAAGTCAAACCATCAAAAACAGCCACAGACCAGCCCGCTGCCTTCGACAAACTTCATTATCATGACGACACAATTCGGCAGGTACCTTTCTCCGATCATCACTCACGTCAGGCTAGTAGACCATGTACCATGACTCGACACTCTAAAGCACAACTTTCTATTGATGAACGGTACAAAAATTGCCGACCTTACACCAATCTTGATGGTGATGTGGCGTTAGCCGGGTAATTATTGGATTGTGGGCAGCTGCGTGACCTTGATAACTCATATCATGAAGCATTCTGCGCACCATTTTCTCGCTGAAGACCTGTGGGTGTACTCGACAACAACGACCTGCTTTCCGAGCGGTTGGTTCTTTGCTGAACTTTCCTCTCAAATTCCATTAGCTTCGAAGGTTTTCAGGGGGATTTTATGATCCATTAATTGTGGGATCCACTTCTGGAAGTTTCCCGTGTGATTTAAGAAATTAAATTCTTTGGCAGGAAACGCCCTACTCGTATTTGTTTATTTTTACGTCTTTTTCTTTTTTACAGGTTATGTAACGAGAGTCTCTCATTAAGAAAATTCATTATTCTGGTGAGGTTGAACAGTACATTGGCGTCATAACTGGTGGAAGCCTCACACTAAAAGAATTAAGACCTAGACATTAAATATTGACACAAAGGCCCATAAAACATTAAAAGTGCAGTGAATCAACGCAGCTGATGGCAAGAAACACTTACAATTACTCGATTCAATTATAAAAATTCATGGAGAGCTGTTGTTTACAAAACGTCGCAGTCAGCACAATATCTTTAAGTCTTGGAACCAATTTGGCAGGAAAAAAATAATAAAATCGTTTTATATAACTGCCACTTTGGCAGTGATCCAAACAACAAAGAAATCCATCGCGCCTACGATGCATCTCATAAAAATCGTGGCCAATTATTCCTCATTAAGCGAGTATATTGTGGTGCTTTGAGATGTTAACTATTTCATTTCGATGTTTGCTAACAGAAACTAATTGCAGCTCCATCTTGGAGATGCCACTACACAATAGGAAATTAATGAACGTCCAAAGAAATTCTATCACACGATGAAGACATTTAACTAATTACTCAAAATTAAAAGAAATCATCTCCCTGTACGTCCTGTCTTGTTAAGAACTCTTAATTAGATTGAAGCGAGTCACGTGTGCTTCAATGCTCTTTGCGTGTTACAAATTTCGCCATAATTTAGTTTTCAACCTCATTAGTGAGCTTTGTTATTTTGCCATTAGCAGCTGCTGTTTGCTGGTGCATGAGTCTTCTTTAAAAGGACACCTTAAAATTCAAACACAAACAATTGAGTGCTAAAGCAAGTTGCTACGTGTGAATTAGCAATAAAAGACATGGGTCCAGATTATGATTTCCTCGTATACGTAGAGAGCATCATAACCGACGCCCGGCTTACTACAGCTCCAAAGTTGATGTTGTAATAGGGTTTTAGCAGCATCAGAAACTAAGTCCATATTCTCGTGTATATTGTCTGTAAATTATGTATGTTCTGTGGTAGATTCTATTGTTGCTGTATGAAAACCCCGAGTTTCCGGGAGGAAAAACCCAGACAAAGGCAACGTTGGACAAAGGCCCATAAAAATTCCTGACCTCATCGCCGGGATTCTAACTCAGGTCTTTTCCATCTGATCTGGGGAGGACAGCGATTCTACCAATTGTGCAACCCGCGAGGAAACCTTCGTGACTACCGAGGCAGATAAGCAAAGCTACACTCCCCGAAGATATAAATTACCTAGATTCAAGTTTCTTCTCGGGAAGAAACTGAAGGATACGTCCTCTGGATTGAAAGGAGACTTTGTGGGCTATTTTCTCTCGGTATCCAGGTTATTTGGTCTGGGACAAGGACTTGCATGGTTTTAACCCTTCTCCCCAGAAACTCCAGTTTTTCTTCCATCAGACAATTAACCAATCGCAGAACATACATAACAGCATAGACAGGCACTCAGTAATTGGGATGAGAGGAGTAATCGTCTTCGTCTTCATGTTCTATTTAGAATAACAGGTTTTGTTAGATATAAAAATATTTTGGAGCTCCGAGATTTCTAAAGTTCTCTCGAAACTTAATAACAAAAAAATCAACATTTCGCTTTAAAAGACAAAATTAATAAAACTTAGAGGAAATGTAATTTTTCTTTAAGTTTTAAGATTTCGTAAGTTTTAAATCTAAGTTTCGTCTAAGTTATTAGAACACACTTACTTTTAGGTCAGACCAGTCAAGCTGTCACAGTGTCTCTTCTTTTTAACAAATGGCCAATGAATCTTTTATGCTAGGACATCTGTTTGAAAGTAGTCCAATACCAAGGCAACTAGTCACAGAGGCAAGTGTGTTCTGTTTTGAAATTTAAGACTACTACATTTTATAAGGATAAAATTTCTCTGGCTGCAAAAACAGATGAAAGGACAAGTTAGTCCTGAAAATATCTTATTTTTATGGTGCCATATAGCTTTAGCTATGCTATAATTTGGAATTTCTCTCTTTTACTGCTTTCTCTTATTCAGTAAATTTCGTAATTTAGTGCGAACTGTTGTTGTAAATCACAGCTATGTGTCTGGTCATACAGCGCTTACATGAATGGCCACCATATTGTTGTTGCTTTCGAACCAATGAGAGAAAAGAAAGAGAAAAATGCTGGGTTTAGCCAGAGCTCGAAAGTTGTTGTTGTTGTTGTAATAGGAGCATCAGTGACTAAGGTCATATTATTCCTTATATGCTGTCTATAAATTGCGTGCGTTCTGAGGTCGATTTTCTAGAAGCTATTAATCTAGATTACAGATGGCAGTATGAGCAGTGGCTAGCAATTAAGCTCCCTATATCCACTCGTCTAGCATAATTTAGTTTTTAGTTGAAATTTAACTTTTATTATGGTTAAGAAACATGTGGTTGGTTATGCTTCGCAACCACCGATGCTCCATTTTATTTCCTATTCTTCGTTTCCTTTAATTATCATTTTAATTGTCATTTAAGCTTTTTTTTCTTGGTTTCTTCGTCGCTTCAGAAGATTTTATTACTGCAGACAAACAAGAAAATCAGCGCGAAAAACCTCATTAGTGAATAATACAACCTAACGTAGTTGTGGTCTTGCAGTCTCTGATGAAGAAGAGAAGAAAATCCAAAGAAAGCAAGAGTACTGTTTTCATTCTCCTTCTGGTTAGAGTGGTTCTCGCCTTTTATTTTCTTGTTTATTTTGGGTCAATAAAGGCTTGCGTGAAAGGTAAGTTTCTTTTCTTTCACGTTTTTTGTTGTGATTTAATCAGACTTACAAAAAGAATTCTTTTGCTTGATTTGGCAATTTACCAGTTATGCTCTGTGGTATCAGACCTGCTTAGACAAAAATAATAACATAAAAACAAGGGAGATATGTAATGAAATACACTCACTATCAAACAAAATAGAAACCTTTATTCGGTATGTAATAGGGCCAACTTTTGCCTGCATTACAGCCTGGACACGTCGTGGTAGGGAATAATCCTGGACAGTTGCGTTGTTGTAGGGTGAACTTCATCGGATGGGACAGAATGATATTCATTAGGGTAGTACGACCTTCTAACAGTATGAGTGTCCCCTACCAATAGAATATAGTCCATATTGTGATGTCGCATCCAACCGCTTGGATGGTGGACATGAGACAGTCTGAATGCGTGGCTTCATGAGTTTTACTGTTCACTCCACATTTTCAGCCTACCATTGCTGCAAAATAGTGTAGCGTCAACTTGAAGAGGCTATGTATGAGGTTCATACCACATGATCGTTTTTCAGACGACGTAAACATTGGTGGAGTCGATAATGGTTAGTACAAAGCAACGCTCTTTCAGGATGATTTGAACAGGCTGCAAGATTGGTCAGAAAAGTGGCAGCTATCTTTCAATGTGGCAGAATCCAAGGTCTTACACTTGTGGAATAGCAACCCACGAATAAATCGCACACTTTGTGGAGTTGAATTAAAAGCAGCAGAGGAAGAAAGTGGTCTGGGAATAAGGATACGGGAAATTATGTTGTTTTCTGAGCAGTCTAAATAGACAGCCAGGAAACCCCATGGAGTCCTATCGATGATTTATTCTATAGAGGTAGGGAGGTCATAATATCACTGTATAAGGCAATTGTATGACCAAATTTGGAATACTGTATTCAATTATGGAGACGTCATCTGAAAAAAAGACTTTGTGCTTCTTCAGATGTTTGTTTAACTGGAGTGAGGAAGTAGGGACGAATTTATCAGTGCCCAGGATAGAAGAAATTTTCAATGCCCTTGACGAAAGAAATTGTCTGCCCCCTTGAAAGAAGGACTTGTCACATGATGTTTAATGCGAATGAAGGATGGTACCATTCTAGTATATCCTGAAGCGATATTCCATGCATCCTTTGTTCATATTGAGCGCGAATGGCAGATATAATTTTACAATTTGTTAAAGACGAGAAGGTATTTTATTTAAATATTCTGTAAAGAGAAAAGCAGCCAAGCTTTAGGTAGATCTGGAATTAGTATACTAAAAAACAGATTTCAAGTTGATCCATTGCAGAGGATGGTACTCGACAAAGAGAAGCTTTTTTTTTGTATTAGATACCAAGTCACTAGCCCAGATTACTGAGTATTAATTTTAAGACTGAAATTCATGATGGCTTCAGCAGTAGTTTATAAAACTTTATTGGTTAATATATTATTATCCATATAAAGAATTTGAGATGGTTCGTATTTTGAGATCATTCCATGGGAGATAAACGGATTCCAGGAACAGCTAGTGGGAGAAATAAGTGAAGAAGAAAGAAATGCAGACAGGGTCCTTCCCTGAGGTATGTGAATGGAGATAGAGTTCCCTAACAATCTTTATAGAAAAAAATTTAGAAGGCAGTTAAGTGATCAAGCTCTTAGAAAGAAGAGAATTTGTTTGTGGTACCACAGAAATTCTCAAGTAGAAAAATGAGTCTCTCTATGTTAACTGAATATCATGAATACTGAATCATGAATATACTGAATCTCAAGTATAATAGCTGTAATAAATTTTACGGACAGAGAGAGAGAGAAAATTCGTCATTAACAAACTTAATGTATTCTTTTATTCAGTAAAACTAATTATTATCATTCTTAATCATCCAACAGCCTCTGTTCCGGATTCTGCACATCTATTACGAATGCAGCTTATATCTCGTGCAAGGACATGACCCTCGTTACAACTAATCTTTGTAAAGTGACGTGCGGTGTTGCCTCACTGCACAGTTCAGTAGATAAACAGATGTAATTAACCCACGTGTCAGGAGGCAGTGTGTGCTAGCCACATCTATGAGCATCTCTGCATCCGTTAAACTATCCCCTTATTGCTGTAGTAGACAAACTCTCACTTGCCTGCAGGACACTGCCTATCTCTCCCTCGCACATACAACGATAACGCCCAATTACCCATAATGCTTCTAACGCCGGGGTGGGCGTCATGAATCCCCTTTACAAATTATGTGCTTTGACCATAGAATTATACAGTGAACATTTGCATTTGCTCACTGACGAATCATCTCCCACTGCTTGTTAGGCTTTGTTTGTTCCAAATTGTGTTCACAGGAATGATGCATAGCTCTCCATAAATGAAATTTTCTTTAATTTGGAGTATATCTCGAAAGAATCCATAATATCCAGATTTCTTTGATTATGAAAGCAGCCAGTTAAAACCAACACGAGTCTTCAATGTTATAAGATTTCCATTAGTGTTAGACATAATAATTGTTATAATAGGAGTGGTCATTAATCATCCATAGCTCGCTGTATAGCCAATCCCACAACTTCCATCCACCACAAACTCTGCTTTAACACCAATCTATCAAGATGGATTAAGCAAAATAAACTTTCAGTTTATCTGAGATTTACGAAGTTATATCATAGGTTTATTACTTGGTTTATTTTCAGATATTTTCAATGCTTAGAATTCATAATTACTGATACCACCTGAGACTCTTTTTTATTGTTTCTGTCGTGAAAGAAAGGTGGAAACGTTCAAGAGACTTTTTCTTAGCAAGAGAAGATGACAATTAAATTGTTTCAAGGACCTCATTGCGAAAATGCTAGCTTGACCTGTAGTCCGCGATGTGAAGGATGCAATTACTTTGTGCCTCATCAGTATTCAAATGAATTCATTTCTTATGCGTTCAAGATTGAGATGGTCGACACGAAGTAATTACTTGGTACTTTCCTAACAGGATTTAAGAAAAAAATATCAGCCTACTAAGAATCTTTAGAAATCGTTCGGCGTGTTCTTTAAGTTTCTTCTAGATAGTGTAGAATTCGTAACAAAAGTGCATTGGAAGCTGGGCATTGAAATCAGAAACAAATATCAAGAAAACACATTTGGGATTATCCCTGTAAATTGGCCCAGCACGGAATAATTTATTTTAATACCAACTGAGTGAAAGTATGCTGTGTTTCCAAAAGTATAAGGGACGCTAACCATTAAGTTCATTTTATGCCAATATCGCAGGAGTAGTAAGATAGTACAGGTTTGATCAATTGCACAAGTACCAGAGAGGGGGCCGGATCCTTCTGAAGGTGTTGTGTGAAGTCTATACAAGGCGTATAGAATTAATCATAATCAGGTGGACTCAGAGCCGTTATAGGTCATCAAAAACTTCTGCACTTTAAATTGGAGTTTGTTGGGGGATGATGCTAGCAGTTTCGTGCAGCTGTCACTAACACTGATGGGAGGCCAAACATCGAAAGAGAAGCATGTCCAGCACTGTGAATGACACTGCATTACGGGTACCGCCCATTTTCCACACCTGCCCTAATTGTGGTAGCGGACTGATCATTGGATATCGAAATAAACATTTTCAAAGAGGAGAAACTTGGAATTATCACTTTTGCTGAGTACGTGGGTTCGGAAAATCTCTGTTGATTAAAGAACTGCAATTATCTTCCTAAAGATGGCGCTAAGAAATTCACTCAACCGAAGACCAGCCTCATGCCTCATGTCCATACGAGTTTCAGTTGAAATGCAGAGTTCCTCTTCTGTTTTCTTCAATACCTTTGTAAGATCCCAAATCTTACAAGTATAAATAAAAGGAATAATTTTAAATTAATTAGTTAGGAAAATTTTTATAACAAAATTTTCTTATTCCTCTTTGTAGTTAGTTACAAAGAATCAAAGATAGGGCAAGTTAAGTGTTTTTGCATCTAAATCTGCACAGATATTCATCTGAAGCAGATTGCTGATTACTTATGCCAATGTGAGGAAGAACAGAACAATTGGAATGTGACAATGGATGGCAAGTTTGATTTCTAAAACTTAAGTTCGGGTACATACAATGAAACTGACCCTACAAGCATTTGGGAAACAGAAAGGTGCCTGTTTCTGACTACGAACATAACAAACTGGATTAAGTAAAAGTACAGTTAGGGGAAAGTTCCAGAAAGAAGTGGCCCCGCAACCTTTGTACTTCGTGGGGAAAAGATGTCCAGCCATACAGCAAACGGAGAAAACCAAGATTTGAGATGAAGGACGAATTACAGTAGAGATGCTGGAAGAGAAGGAGATTGTATTGGTAAAGAAGAAGGCGGAAGGACGGAAACAAAAAGCAGAAGCACGAGGAGAAAGGGGTGTTGTAGTAGAAAAAAATTGGTTTGTGAATGTCTGAAAAATAATGTTGTAACGTCGTTTCGGAAAGAATAGTCATGAAGTAATGCCTGTGTTTTGAGGCAAAGATTGGAGGAGTGAAGATAGTCGGAAAAAAAAAAAGGTGAAAAGTTTGTCTGATGAACGGCCTGCTGAATTCTTAAGAAATCCGAGTCTCATCATAATAAGAAAATAAAATGGATGCAAACCATCGCCCATCGATTTCTCGAAAGGAGAATCTAGGAAAGGAATGCCTGAAAAAATCTGTAAGCCAGGTACAAGGAAGACGGCCGCGTAGAAAGATCAGAAGTGGAGAACCATTCGACTGGTGGCTGCACAAGTAAAGAAACGTAAGCTCCCCCGACAATAGTTTTGTTAATGATTAGGAATCGCTCAGAATTGATAGTTATTGATAGTTATACTTTATAGACAGATAGCTTGGCATAGGCCAAAACACAAGCACATAGTAAGAAACTAGGTTAGAGAGAGAAATACTATCTATATCTGATATAAAGACATTGTGTCGAATATACACTGTGCTGCCACTTTATTAGGTACACCTACCTAGTATCGTGTTGAGCCTCCTTTAGCCTTCAAAACAGCCTGACTTCGTCTAGACATGGATTGAACAACATGCTGAAAACGTTGTGCAGGAATGGAGTACCATGCAGACATGAATGTGTCACGCAGTTCCTTGAGATTCTATGGAGGTGTAGGCTTGCAGCGAACAGCCCTTTCCAGCTCATCCCAAAGATGTTCAATACGATTGAGATCCTGGGACTGGGCGGGTCACTGCAGCAAAGAAAATTCATTGTCATGTTCCTGGAACCATTCCATAGTGATTCGGGCTTTGTGCACAGGCGCATTATCCTGTTGGAAGTAACCATCTGACTGAGGATAAACTGTCAACATAAACGGATACACTTGGTCAGCAACAATGTTTAGGTACGATGCAGCATTCAGTCGTGAATCTATGGGGTATCACTGGGCCCAACGTGTGCCAAGAAAACATTCCCCACACCATAAAACTGCTCCGCCACCTTGCAGATTAGTTGTCAGACATGACGGGTCCATGGATTCATGTTGTTTTCGCCAAATTCTGAGTCTACCATCAACGTGATGCACCAGGAACTTCGACTCGTCACACCAAACAACTGGTTTCCAATCCACGATAGTCCAGTGCTGGTGTTGCTGTGCCCACAGGAGGCGTGCTCTCTTGTTCTTCTTTGATAACAAAGGTACGCGATGTGGCTCTCGGCTGTTGTAGCCCATTCGCGACAAAGTGCAACTAGTGGTCCGTTGGGTTACTTTGTTCTGCGCACCCAAGGTTGTATTCTGACGTGATGTGCGACATTGTGGCCCGTTTGTTAGCTTGCACAATTCTAGCCATCCTCCTCTAACCTCTCTCATCAACAAGCGATTTTCTTCCACAGGAGCGCCGTTGAGAGGATGTTTTCTGTTCGTTGCACCATTCTCGATACACTCTTGAAACTGTGGTGCGTGAAAAGTTCAGGAGAATTGCCGTTTCATAGATGCTTTGTCCAGCACGTCTTTTACCTATTACCATGCCACGTTCGAAGTCCGTCAGATCACTCCTTTTCCCCATTCTTGCTACGGTTAGTACGCTTAACTGATACTAGAAGGGTTGTTCTGCTACATTTATATCCACAACTGTGGTCATGTGATTTGCAACGTTGTGGGACAAACCATTTGTGTGCACAGCAGGGTGTACCTAATAAAATGTCAGCACGGTGTATATGTTATATGCTCAGGATTATGTATAAGTGCTCTAGGAAGAATATATATATATCCCTAAGTTGTATATGTTTATGAACGAAAAAAAAACAAAGGGATATTTGATGGATAATTGATAATTGGCTAGAGGAGTAGTATTTTGTAAGGCTAAAAGGATTGTTTTTAGAGAGTTGTATAGTCTGGTGTATAATGTTTCTTATCCTCAAAGGAAATAAAGACGTGTAAATATTTTTGATATTGAATTAAACCTTTGTTAATGTTGAGAAATTCAAATAAGTGCCTCATTATTCTAAGAGAAGTGTACACTGCTCTCAAAAAATTTCATGAAGTCCTAATCTATTGAGGGGAAATAAAAATATCGTCAGTGCCCAGAGTCTTCTGTGACAGGAAAAATAAATAAGGCAGTCAGGTAGCTGGTGAGATTTGGAGGAGTGAGGAGTTAGTTCTTTTTTAATTGAGATAATACACAACTACCAAAATTGGTTCCAAAGTACGGGGTATAACGACACCTAACCATATAGATGAATTGATAAATAAATAAGAAGAAATCCCTGTTCTCAGAGCTTGAAGTTTCGTAATCCAACACCAGTGAACAGAAAAACTCGAGAAGTTTCAAAAATAAATTTTCTTACCTTTACAGAAACTCGAATTTCATCAACAAGACACTTAAAATCGTGTACGGGCAGATGTGTGGCTCTACTTTGATATCGATGAACTGTTTCTGAAGAAATTTACTTCATTAACTTGCACTGGGCAGGAGTGCTTAAAAGATTTTCGTAATTTCACCGGTTTTTTTTGAGAAGGACATGTAATTAATCGAAGATTAACGAAGTGAATAAAACTTCCAGCCTTAAATAGTTTGCATTTCAGGAGTTCAATTAGCCATCCACCCAGGAAGCCATGGAAAAGTTTTGGCTGCAACTTCTTATTGTAAAACAGTTTAACGTTGGAACGAAGAACAAGAAAGAATCCTTAAGGGGATCGTGTTTCTGTCAATATGGAGCCTCTGGAGGACGTTGCAGACACACGCGCTGGGAGTCGGAGCGTGACGGGACACAAAGGAAAAATTTTTTCCAAAGAAACTTGCGCGAAAGTTTATAAGGTTTTGGAGGATGAAAAGACGGATGAGATATCGTGACTCTCGCGTGCGCGGAACATCGGGGATTGAACTCTCGGAGATATAAACACACGCGAAAAATAATACAAAAATAGTAAAGGGGAGTGAGTGATTTAAGGCCCAGATTAGCCTCGACAGAAACAAAAGATAAAATAAAGAAATAAAAGCAGAAATTTTCTTCGACCTCCACCGCAAATGTTGCCCTTCTATTAACTTCGTATCGGAGCTGCCAAACCCGAACTAATTTGAGCTCGTTAAATTCTCATTACTTCCGATTTTCAGCGTCAATAAATTCTTCGAAGCAGCGGCTTTCTTTCAGCAGGAGAGAGAGAGAAAGAGAGGGATAGGCAAATTGCGCGGATTAGCATACATTTTCTTTCAGTTATGTGCACGCCGATGTCCACAAAAACTCTTAAATATCCGGTTTGTATCGATAAATGGAATGCTTCTTTCTGTTGCAAAGACTTCAGGGACATTGAAGGGTTTAGAATTTAATTTTTCACCTCTTAAATTGTTTAAACATTGGAAAAGCTGTTAACCACCGGTTTTTTAAAGTTTTTCTTCCACTTCCAACGTAAACGGTTTTTCGTTTATCACGACCTGTTTTTGTTAGTTCAATTTTGTTTTTTTTTGGTAATGGTATCCACCATTTGCCTTTTTCAGGCTCTTTGGAGAATATTACAAACCCCAAAATAAATAAATAAATAAACCGTGTGGCAACCATTTCCTAAGAAATAAATTATTTCTTAAGAAATGGTTGCAGAAATGGCTTTGGATTATTATTTTTTTAACGTTCATTTACCTGCACGAATAAATGACTCCTCTAATCTCCTTTTTCAAGACATACTATGATAATTCGTTTTTAACTGGGAGTACCACGACCGCGTTGGGCATTCGGTAATTCTTATGAAAACGTTTACTTTATTTAAGTTAGGAAAAAATGAAATGTAAGTTCATTTTCTTAATTCAAAAATTTTTAATTTGCAAAGACCTTCGGAAGAAAACGTTCTTTCCATATCAGCCAACAGATATTCGATCCATTTTAAATTATATTTAAAATGGATCGAATCTCCACATGTGGCCACATTATTTGATGCATCCGCCCTGCTGATTTTCTAGGTACTGGTGGTGTGGGGGGATTGCGTCATCTGACATACTCTTTTCCACATCATGCTATTTAGTAAACATGTAGTGGTGCACAATGTGCCTTCACCATCAAGACATTTTACAAAAACAACCACAGTTATGAAACCACTTGACATTTATTTCACGTTCACTTTATCTTTAAGATCTTGTTAAGATCCTGTTCTGTCTGCTTATGCCTTTTATGTACCCATTCCAAATCATGGGTATTTAGTTTCGAAGAAATTCCTTCTGCTCTCAAAAAAGAGCTTCCTGGTGGATTCGTCCGCAGGCCAGGAAACACCGCAATTGATGGGACAGCTCTGATATGGATCCTAAAGCGTTCTGTATGTCTGCATGCACTGTTGTTGAAGTTATCTAATACGGGTGCGCGATGAATATTTCACCAGGACTTAAATTTCCATCCTTACAAGGTACAGGTACTGCAAGAATTGAAACCTCTCGACCTCCTTACCTGTAAAATTTTTTTTATCGAGATGCGATAACTCAAATGGATCATGACGAACTTCATTCGTAGTCTAGGGATGTCTGATGCAGCTCACTTCGATGAAACTCAGTGACCGAGCAACACTGTGGTGTGTAATTTCATCTCGGCATTATCAGTCCATATTTTTTTAAAGATAATAATGAAAGGCAACTCCTGTTACCTCAGGCAGCTATGTTAACGTGATGGCAATTTGATAGATGAACTAGCTACTTGCTTTCCTGAAGTTAATGCAACCATTTGGTTTCAAGAAGATGGCGCAACGTCACATGCCGCCATGGTGTCAGTTGTCGCTGCTACAGCTTTTCATAACCACATCATCTCCTGAAATGGTTGTATTTCTTGGCCTCCAAGGTCCCCAGACCCCTCGACATGTGGCTTTATTTAAGGGGTATTTAAAAAAGCAAGGTAGGCCCCACATTAAATATGAAGCGATTAAAGAAAGAATTTGCGAAGAAATTGCGGGAATTTCTTTGGAGATTCTGCGTCGCTTCATGGGAAACATGCGTGGAAGAGTAGAAGAATGCCAGTGCAGCGACAAAGGTCCTTGATGATGTCATCTTCAAAAAATAAACGGCATGCTATGTACTTTAACAGAGCGTATTTATAATATGACAAACACAAATTCTTTATTTAATTCCTGTTTTTAAAATGGCGTGTGCTTCTGCCTCACCCTGTACATTTGTTCTTATACCCTTCTAGTGTATGGGTACTCTCCAGGGATGGATGTAAGGCAAACAAATAATGATAATTTCTGAGGGTAATTAACAGTTCTTCCAGCAATGCACCACAGCCATCGTCCATTTTACTTGGCCCTGTAACTTATAAGGACAACTCGTTGGGGGGGACCCATCTTTGCTTGTTTATGAATCACAGAGCAGGTCCTTTTAATCGGGTAAATTAATAGCACGCGGGCAGCACTATCTTCCGTATATTTCCCTGTCTACACGTACAATATTTATACTTTATCTGCTCGTAAACCTTCCTCTTTGCGCTCTATCAGCCTATGTGATATCGTAATTGGGTAATAAAAGAACGCATTATACTTATCGATCTGTCGCATATCTGCTAGAGCATTTCGGGTTTCTATTTCAGTCTTTATTGCACAGCCACAGCATGTCTGGAGAGCGTGATTTCCTTTTAGGCAATTATTTCATCCCGGGGACAACATTTACGATCTCTCATAAGTTGCCATTAGAGTGCACTTTGACTACCATTTGTCTACGCGAAATTTCCAATCTGATCGATCACAAATCAACTTTCTGCCTCTTAATGTCGTAAAAGAAAGAGCGATTGTATTACATATGTCTGTTTACAGGTAGGTGCGGATACGCTTGTAAACAGGCACAACGATTCGCAATCCGTTTTCGCTGAAGAGTGAGGCTAACTACATTTACCAAACAGGTCACAGCCGCAGACCCTGTACGTTCTGTTGGTTTTCTTTCTTCGATGTCCAGCTGTTATGAATGTGCATCCATCTATCATTCTCTGTGTCTCTAGAATTTCATCTACTTTGTGTGATTGATGAGAGCGATGTGGTGGGATTTTCCCTGACCTCTTTAACCTCGTTCATCAAAGTCAGCGGAGACTGAAAAGCCTCGTTTAACCAGTACCGAACATTTTGCAAGTGATCTCGACAAGACTGAAATGTCACTTTGCGATTTTCTGACAACCCAGCTATTTTAAATGCAGGGATAAAAATAAAACGATGAGTTATCTTTTATGTACACTCCGTAAAAATCATTATAAAATTATTTTTAAGGAAGTATGAAAACAATAGCGAACAATCAAACTATATTGGGGACTCTTATTTAAGTGGCCAATACATAATTAGATCAGAAACTTCTGAAGAGCAATAATTAATATATTATAAGCTAATTGGTCAAAAAATTAGAAACTTTTATTCAGTATCTATTAGTGCCAATTTTTATCCTAATTATACACTGGAAACGTCGAGCCATGCATTTCACTAGGTGTCTCAGGAGGTCTAGCTATACATTTGCCCATTCTTCCATCAGATTAATTTTCAGCTGCCATATTATGTTCAGTAGAAAACTACGAAGTTCTATTTTCCTTTCCAACGTATTACAGACATCCTCGAATGGATTTAAATCTGAAGATTTAAGCTGCCATGATAGACGTTGGAAACTTGGGAATGCTCTTCGAATCATTCAGATTCAATTTTTGTACGGTGCATTGTCGCCTTGAGAGAATCCATCGTAATCCGAGTGAAAATGAAGCATTGTATGGTGACTTGGTCCGATATATAAAAAAATGAGGAGGTAACAACCATCTAACAGCATGAGCAGACCAACAGAACATACTCCATATCATGATACCATCTCCAGCCGCTTGAGTAGTGGACACGAGGTACGTGGGTGAATGGCTTCATGAGGTTCACGCCACACTTTCACCCTACCATTGCTGCTAAAAGCGTAAATCGAGAATCGCTAGATCATATACAAGAAATCTTTATTGATCTGTTCGCACTATTCCACAGTCCAGTCTTTGCGCTGGCGATACCACTCCAGTTGAATCTTTCAATTTTTTACAGAAAGAAGCGGCTTTTAAATATATACACGTCTACGAAATCCAAGATTCTTCAACTGCCACCGAAGGGTTCGGTTGGAAATGGGTCGTTCCTTGCCAAAGTTGAATTTTTTAATAATTTGCTGTACACTGGACCTCCTATTCTGACGAACCACTCGCTCTAAAATCGTACGGTCTCGTTCTTGAAGTACCGACTTTCTTTCTCATTTCCTCCTTTCATCTTTCACTCTTTAGATACTTTGACGTTCGACCGTCCAGAAATTTTAATTGTTTTCTCGGTTGCGTATTTAATTGTTTTCTTGGTTTTGTCTTCCTAAACGTGCTCCAACCAACTTGCAGCCTTCGTGACAATCGGATAGATCACCTGTTTTCCCTTTGACTGGATGCAGTAAGAAACCCCAGTAAAGCATACGGCATTTATCTGATAGCAAGGAACTTCGATCATATCACATGACAACTTATATTTGCCTACCATCCGTTTAATCATCTGTTGACACCGACCGCAAAAGGTTTCGAACTTTCTGCCTAATGAGGATAGTAATCAATGGAGTTGGAGTTTGCTTATTTATCGCGATACGATTTATATTTAGAACGAGTGAATAGTTATTATTTATCACACACTACAAGCTTCTGAGATTAAAATTCAGAGCACGTCTTGCTTTTCCACCAACACTGACAGATTTTAACTCATTCGAACACTATTTAGCATCTTTCACAGACCAATTTCGCAGACACTCGTAAAAGATACAAAATCCTCCGGTTGCCTTTGTAAACACCTCATGCGTGACTTATGCAGGACATTGGTTAAAAAGTGTCAGCCACTCGGTATTTCGTTAAATGAGTCCGCCCACACAGAGTTCCGAGCCAGTGGTTTTATAGCCCTGTAAATCGCATTCCTTCCGCAACCATAAAATTCTGAAGTTTTTGCAGTTTAAGAAAGCTTATCTGAGTAGGCAACGCACTTCATAACCTCTTTCCAGCCAATCTTAACATCATTCGCACGAACTCTCCCGAAAACTATCCACAGGACCGAGCAATAAAATTATATTCAACTCAACCAAGTTCCAGAATATTTTTGCTTGTTTACGATCTCAAAGTTGGGTTAGCGCATGCTTCAGATTAAACCCATAATAAAGGATTTCCATTTCGCTCAAGAATTTCCTGACAAAGTTTGACTTTGTCAGGAAGACAGAAGTTGTTCCGTACCAGTTGTCCCAGATTCTTACTAGTTTCGTCTGCTTTTTATTTATTTATTTTTGAAAATTGTTCCGTGTTAACTAACAATGTCCAGTTTTTAGGGAAAGTTCCACATTCAAAAACCAACTTCAGATTCCAAGGACACAAAAAACACATTTTGAGGTTGGTTTTGCACTAGCAGACGACATGCTGTAAATTGCGGTGTGTAAGCTATTCTTGGACATGCACTGTCCTGCCACTTAACGGCAGTTCACTGAAACTCGAGTGGTTGTACGGTGAGGCTGCCATTCCGCGAATTAAATGGTCAGAACAGTATAGTTAGCAGAATATTCGAGTTTTAGTGTTTATTTAAAGTAAAAGACCAGAAATGAGCATAATAACAAAGACTTTGGTGTTGTTCTTGTAGTAGGATTTTAGGGGCTTCGGCGAATAAGGCAGATTGTATACTGTCTGTAAATTACGTGTTCTGAGGCCGATTTTCTGTTTTCTGGATGAAAAACCAGAATTTTCGAGAGAAAAAACCATGCTGCTCTCTCCCGAGACTGACTAACTCAGCCACGTTTTGAAAACGGCTCAAAAATTCCTCACGTCGTCGAAGGGACTCGAATTCAGGTCTTTTTTCAGCCCGTGTGAGGAGGACGCGATTATACTAACTGTACTACCATGAGGGATAACAAAAGCTGAGGAAGAACTCTTTACAATTAGTTGATGTATATTTAAATTTAATATTTTAATATTTGAAAAATTAATTATTCTTTAAAAACTTAATAAAATATATTTAATTAAATAATTTTAAAAAGTAACACATTTATAATATATAAATTTAAATTTAAAGATTATTTATATACGCTATTTTTAAAATTTATAAATTTAAAGTTTTTCTGGTCCCAGCTTTTATTTCTAAGAGTTAAATAGATAATAAAATTAATTATATATAAAATAGTAATAAAATAAAATTATAAAAACAAAATAAATAAACTAATGCGTTAATTTATTTTAATATTAAAATTATAATAAATGTTAAAATTTATAATAAAATTAAATATTCATAAAATAATAAAATAAAATAATAAAAATATAAAATAAAATAATAAAAATATAAAATAAAATAATAAAAAACTTTTCATTATTTTCTTTTATATTTTAAAATAAAATAATAAAAAAGTTCGTTTTTCTTTTAAAAATTCCGATAAAATTTTGAAGTTTCTACGCCCCTCCCCGTTTGGTTGGTGACTGCAAGAAGAGTATAAAAAATATTGCTCCATTTCGAAAGAGTCCTGTTGCTAAGAAAGGAGGTGAAGTTGTTTGTGTGAATGTTCCACAAAGAGGAAAAGAATTAGATCGTTCAGGAGGAGTGGGCGTGAGGCAAGAATTGATAGAGCAGGCTGTTAAGTGGATGGTGGTTAAGTTGTCATCTCTATAAACATAGCTTTCCACTAAATGAAGCGAAGATTGTTGTTATCAGCTCCATTTCGCTTATAAAGCATTTTTTTTTTTATTTCTGTTTGTAAAAGCGTAAACAGCAACCTCAGTATCTTCAGAAAAACTTGTAGTTGAATCCAAGAATAAATTTAACGTTGCAAAATAGTGTAAAGCGTCAATAATTTTCTTTTATACACTGAGTGGCCACTTTATTAGACACACGCGTGTGTGCCATAAAGCAGGCGGGCGGATAGGTAGGGATACTGGACGTGCGCAGTTCAGTGCGAAACGGGCAGGACAAAAGGTTTAAGCGACTTTGAACGTGGCATGGTAATTGGCGTTAGACTCGCCGGTATGAGTATCTCTGAAACTACAGCCTTTCATGGACCATTCTTTATTGAATTTATTGAGTATTGGTATTAAAATACCAAATGACATCCAGCCAGAATACGATTCTGTGGTCGGAAAGAACTCTTTGATGCGAGAGGCCAAAAGAGACTGACAAGACTTCTGCAAGGTAACAGAAAGGCTGCAGTCAACGAAATAACAATCCACCACAACAGTGGTAACCAAGGACCATTTCAGAAGATACAAATGATCACACGTTTCCATGGATGGGGGTATCATAGCCGACCACCGAACCAGGTTCCACTCGTGAAGACAAACAACAAGAAGGTACGGTTACAGCTGGCTCAGGACCACCAACACTGGGCAGTAGAGGATAGAAATACATTGGCTGGTTTGCGGAACTCCGGTTCTTGATTTTTCACGCTGATGGGAGGATCAGTCCATGCGAGTAGTGCAGTGGTTATAATCACCGCCCTCCCGACATCGGATTAAAAATGCCCTGTTCGAATCACTTCAATAATGCAAGGAAGTTTTATGGGCCTTTATGTGCTTCTTTAGTCTGTGGTTCAGTTAGACGTTCTCCGGGGTACATAACAAGGAACTTTCTCCCCCAGAAACAACGGTTTTTCATGGTCTCGTGGGTATCATAGTTGATAGGATCACCATCCGACACACACCGGGTGAAACAGACCTTAGTTCGAATCCGTCAATGAACGAGAGGGCTTTTTATGGGACTTTTTCACAACGTGGCTGAGTTAGTCGGTCTCAGGCGAGAGTAGCATGGTTTTTGCTCCCAAAATTTACGTTTATCGTCCAGCAGTAAATAGCAAATCGACCACAGAACACATGCAGTTTACAGATATGTTATACATATGGTGCAATATGGCCTAAGTTGTTCATGCGTCGAAAAACTCTACAACAACAACAATACCAGGGTTTTCTTGAAGAATGATAGACAAATCGACCAGGAAACACACGCAATTTATGGATATATTACACCGATTTTCTGTTTCGAGAGTTAAATTCTAAGAGTTAAATGTTCAAATTTTTAAACATGTAATACAATTAATTATATATAAAATAATAATAAAATAAAATTATAAAAATAAAAAATAAAATAAATAAATTAATGCATTAATTTATTTTAATATTAAAGTTATAATAAATGTTTAAATTTATAATAAAATTAATTATTCATAAAATAGCATTATAAAAATAGAGGCAGATGAATTGTCTCTTGGGAGATCCTAATGGAACAGTTTCTGATAACAGTGGAGCGATATTTTGATACCACAGCTTACTGGAAATTATTTTGAACAGAAGCATCCCTTCTTGGCGGCAGCAGTGTATCCATCTGCAAATGGGTTCATCCAACAGGGCAACGCGCCATGTCACAATCTGGAGTATAGTTCTGCAACACCTGTTTGAAACAGTTGAGTCAACATCACCTAGCATCCCCGTGGCATGCTTTTTGCACCCGGTTGAGTCCATGCCATGACGATTCCAGAGAGCTCTGAGGACCAAAGGGAGGTAGGAAACTACTGGCTATTAAGTAGGAGTACCTAAGGAAGTGGCCACTCAGTGTAAATGGCTACTCATGAATTTGTGATGTCTGAATTATTAATTAATTAATAAAGCTGGGGCAGCTCATTTTATTTTAAACCTAAATTATCGTTACATTTCTATGTTTGGTTTCAAGCTGCACATTAAGCTTTGTTTCGAATGGACACGGGTGGTTTGTCCCTTTTTTGTTCAATATTCCGTCGTTTTGTGGAAGAGATCAATGGATTAAACCACGCGTTACAAAATCGAAGAATACTCTTTGTACAAAGGGTGAGGGCCTAACAAAGCGCTGTACACGTACAAAATGAGATCGTGAGAATAAAAATGATAAAATGTTTTCTCCTTCTTTATAGCAGCCTTTACATTCTTTCTCTTTTTCACGCCAGCCCACAAAGATCCGTTGCAGCCTCCCTTGCATATACGATCGTTGGACAATTTGATAAACCGAATGAAATCCTTTCTTATGAATGCGATGATTGATCTTGTTCTTGCAGCCAGGAACAAATGCCCGTTATGTGGAGGATATCAAACATTTGATTAACGCCGCCCCTTATGAGAGTTCTTCGTCAATGGGATATTTTATTGTTATGGCTTTGTCGTGCCACCGAGCGGGATGTTGTTCGTCTTCCCAATGGCCCTGTTTCTGTGGCAAACGGTGTCTCTATGAAAACATGTAATTATATTATCGCGCGGGGCATCATCTTCGGGGCTTTATGGCCCGCAAGAACGTTACGTAAGGGACGAATCACCCGAGATATATGATATCCATTCCACATGCCACCGCAAATAGCTTTGTCAGCGGAAGATGGGATCGTCGAACCTCCCATATTTATATGGCTCGTGCGAGATGTTTTCCTTTTCGTTCGAAGGTTAACATATTTTCTTTTCAGGCTTTCTACTGATGCACAATTTATGGCAACTCGTGCACGCACACCGACTACATTAAGTTTGAAATTGAGAAAGAAAATTCCCAAATAAGAAAATTGTACGTATATGATCGTCGTACGTCGCTCGTCAATAACTGTGACATATATGGACGTAAGCGATTATCATATCAAACTGAAGCACGCAGAACAACATCCCCTTACGTGTCTGTTACAGGCCTGACGTTCGGATATGACGATGCTATACAAACGCATGCAAATGTTAGGAAGTAAAAGGGGGACGCTTGTGTCCGGCTGTTTGTATGATGTGCTCCGCAAATTCTTCTTGATTTGTGTTTTTTTTTTTAATTAAAGTATTAAGTTCCTATTAGTGCCACCACATAAAGATAAGCCGTTGGATTTCCAGGTGCAAGTGCTTTATTATTTGAGCAGACAACAAGCGTTTTCAGCCATTATCTTGTAGTTCAACTTATACCCGAGTCCAACAGACACTTGACCTTGACCCGGCATTAGAGTTTCTATAGCTTATACCCCTGTGGGTTTCATTGTGGGACAACTAAGGCGAGTGGCCGGCCACCGTACCAATTGTTTGCAAAACCACAACCGGTTGTGATATTGATAAAAAAAAGGTAAAGTGCAGCCATTATCAACCCACTGCAGGATGGAAGCCTCCTCAACAATTCATGCTGAGGGAAATGGACCATAATCTGCCACGCTGGTCCATTGCGGGTTGGCAGATCAACCGTATTCAGCAGTCAGGGGTATTGATATTGTTTAGCAACCCTACAGTATCCAATATGTCATTCACTCAAAATGCTCAGCTCTATTGAACTGCCTCCTCTGGGAGTTTCCTAAGAAAATAACGAACGAACAATAGAGTTACAAAAACAATAATAAATAGTAATAATGTTGGCAATAACATATAGTACGAATATACAGTATATTTCAATCTATTAATTCAATATGACAAATACCTCTGTGAAACTTTTAGCATCTGTACCATCTGTGGAACAAACTCTAACCCCATTATCCAATGTATTGAGCGTAAGAAATTAATATGCAATGACTGTACTTACTCTGACCTGAAAAATTAATTAAAAGTCGTCGGAAATCATTCTGTTGTGATAGATGTCGACTCAGAAATTCTCAGAAAAGCCCTATAACTGTTGCAACGCAAAAGAGCACGGAACCTGAGGCACCTCCCTCCTCTTCCGCTACCGAAGTTGAAATGTCCTACTCTAGTTCACTTGAGTCAAATATAATGCCAATAACCAGAAATACTGACTCTGAACCTTACGTGGATGTAGCCCCTAATCTCTGCTTGTTGTCTCCGGGGTCGCATCAGGGACTCAGATCTGGTGAATTTGGGCTTGGCACACCCAGGGTCCTGAGCTAGATATCACCATTCTTCTATTTCTTGGTGATTTCCTTCTACTTTTGACTCTCTCTCAGGATAACTCGGAAATTTTTTTTTGACTGATGCAGCATAAGGTTCAGGCCTCCTTGCACAATGTAGCTAATAATAATAATGATAATAACTTTCAGATGTATCAACTCAAACACAAGTGTCTCTGCTCTCAGAAGATCTCAGTGCTAACTCCTTCTCTACTGACACTCTGAATCCAACTTTTTCTATTCTACAATCAAATAAATTCCAGGAACTACTCTTCAATACTATGAAGAAAATCCCCCATCAAACTCAGCTAATCAGTGTACCTCATACTGCAAAACTTGATATTTCCCTGGATTCTAAAACACTCAATGAAGGAAATCATGAGCTATCCACGGAAATTCGTAGCATGAAAACAATATTAAATAATCAACAGGCTGAAATTTCTGACATCAACGCCCAAATTAAAAATCTCACGTCAATTATGTCTTGCCACTTAAGGGAAGCTTAGAAGAACTCTGATCCTACTCTTAAAACTAATGTTCTCAAAGTGAACAAGAATTCAACATTACCAGACGATGCCCTTAGTATTGAGACCGGATCTTCATCTTCCAACCGCCTCAATACTCCTCTTGCTGCAAATATTAATTTGCCAAAGCCAGTTAACATTCATGATTCAAGTCATTCAACAGAGCAATTTACGGCCAAACAAACACTGTAAGATTATTATTCTGATGTAAATCGAACCACTCTCACCACCTGCTCTCCTCTGCGGAACACTTCTGTTTGTACCTCTACTTTACAAGCTCCGTGTCACCAAGGGGAATCCTCTTCAACATCACTTAAGGCAACATATGCAAAAATAACTGCTGCCACATCTAATGAGGTCTTCAAACCTGTCTATAGGGCTGAAGCCGCAGTGAGTAAACCTGCTTCTGATTGCCAGTCTCAAATGCCACAATAAACATCAAAACAGAACAAACCCTCAGAAAATACTAAAGCCTCTATATCTCAAGTTACTTTCTCAAAGCTTCCAGCCAAAATATACCAAACTCAGAATGTAACTAATGCAGATAAATCTCAATTACTCAAGCAAAAGTACAATATCACAATTATTCCCACTAAAGACCGAATTTTTGTTTCTAATCTTGGACCCGCCACTAAATCTGAAGATATTATCAACTTAATTAAAGAAGAATATGGTTTCGCTGTGGTGGTCCGTTCTCTGAAGACACTGTGTCCCGCCTACTCATCTTTTATAATAACATGCCTTCCATCACAAACAGAAAAAGTAGTAATAGTAGTAGTAGTGGCATGTGATGCAAGAAAGCAAGTGTATGAGCTTATGCAGCATCAGCCAAAAAATAAAAAAATAAAAAAATAAAAAATCACACCATTCCCTCCAAATGCCTGTCCAGTTGCTCCTTAAATTTATTCAACCTATCAATTTCCACAACGACCGATGGAAGTTTGTTCCAGCAATTAACCACCCGCTGGCTAAAGGCAAATTTACGCACATCTATTCTACATCTGTCTTTTCTTAATTTGAATTTATGCCCTCTTAGGTTCGTAATCTGAACAAGTGGAAGGATCCCATCAGAATTCAGCGTGCTCAACCCATTCAAGGCCTTATATACTTCAATCAGATCACCGCGCAGGTGCCTAGTCTCCAGCCACTGCAATTTGCAGAACTTAAACCTCTCTTGGTAAGAGGATCCCTTCATTCCCCTCACCAATCGTGTTGCTCTTCTCTGTACATGCTCAAGTAAATCTACATCCTTCCTAAAATGAGGCCTCCAGACCTGTACGCAGTACTCAAGGCGTGGCCTGACCATTGCCTTATTTGGGAAACAGTGTCTTCAGAGAACGGACCACCACACCGAAGTGCTGAATCTAAGATCCCTCTTATCAGGGGCTCTAGTAAAACGCTTCACGGACAGACTGCCAAGGGAGTCCAAAATCTCTTCTCCACATGCATAGCAATCAGTGGCCCTGCTATCGAAACATACTATGCTTTCATCTCGTCATAGAATCCTCAGATCTCAACTGTTCAGTGTTTACCTTCAGACTTGCAGGAGTATAGTTAGCAGCCTCGACCACTTTTGAGCAATCCAAGGCTCACATATTTACGACATTTACCTGCTCACTGAAACCTGGCTCTCCATAGACATTGAAGATCAGCAGTTTATAGATGGGCAGTATACAGTCCATAGAAAGGACAGAAGATCTCTTGGAGGTGGAGTAGCTATTATCCATTCTAACCACATACTCTGTGAAATTGCATCAAATTTCACAAATATTGAATCATTATATTGCCTTCTCCATCTTGGCAAGTTAAAAGTTTTATTAGTATTATTTTATTTTCCACCTCCCTTAACTAATAGTGACCTTCAGTACTTAGAAAATCCGCTGGACTCTATCTTCCCACTAATTCAATCTGCTGACATAGAAATGGTTTTGGGTGACTTTAACTATCAACCGGCCAATTTAGGATCTTCCTCTCCATCACTGCAGACTAGGGCTCTCTTTAATATGCTTCACAGCTACGGTCTTGAACAAGTTTGCAATTTTACAACCAGAGAATATGCCTACCTTGACCTAATATTCTCCTCTACTGATATGGAGGTTTGCAAAGACAATCGTATATTCCACTCAGATCATTTGCCAATTGCTTTTGACATCACTATGACTTCTCATAACCTCAAATGCAGCTCCCGTTCTCCACGATTCAATTTCAGAATGGCTGACTGGCCTCTGCTCAACCTAGCTCTCAGCAATATGGACAAGCAGCTCTTTGATGCTGTCGATGTCATCGATGTGCTCACCAATAACCTGATCAACTGTGTACACTGAGTTATATCCGACACTGTTTCTCAATCCCATCTGACGGCACGCTCTACCTACCCGCACTGGTATAACCGCGAATTAATACATAAAATTAAATCCAAATAATTCTATAGAAACAAGTATAAGCAATCAGATGACAGTCGATACTACGAAATATTTAGCCAACTCTGCAAAGAAGTGAAAACCCTCATATTAAAATCTTACAACAAGTATACAGAATCAATTCAGGATAGTCCGCTTACTCACAGAGATATCAAACCTTTCTGGAATTTCATGAAGCACAAGAATATAACCATTAGAAACTTACAACTCCATAACGCAGATGGAATTCTCTTATTGGACGAATTTAGTATTGCTCAAGAGTTTGCCAAACATTTTTCCAGAATCCAAACAAACGATACATTGAGACCTGCCTCATTTCCTGACTTCACACCCGTTAAAGATGATATTCTCATCAATATCTTTATCACAGATGATGATTTAAAGTCAGCATTAAAAAGCACGAGAAATGACATCACTTGGTCCAGATAACATTCCTGGTTTATTTTGGAAAATGGCTATAGCAACCTTAAAACCCCACATATGTGGTTCTTCAACTTGTCTCTCAGACAGGGGAAGTATCCTAAGCACTTTAAGCAGGTAAATATAGTTCCAGTTTTCAAGAAAGGTGACAAAAATGATGTAATTGATTACAGACCCATATCGTTGCAAAACAGTCTCGCTAAACTCTTCGAACACAGCAGTACACAAACATCTCTTTGAATTCTTCAGGCCTTTCATTGATCAGAACCAACATGATTTCTGCAGTTGCAAGTCAGTAGTCACAAATTTTCTTCCTTTCTGGCAATACACCTCTGAAGTCCTTGATAACCACCTTCAAGTTGATGCAGTCTACACAGACACCTAAGGCATTTGATAAAGTCCCGCACGAACAACTTATGGAAAAACTTAAGCTATATCGTATCCGTGACCCTTTGCTCTCATGGCTACGCGGCTATATTACGCATCGTTCCTTGAGCGTTATCATCAAACAAGTGAACTCAGACCGTTTTATACCACTAAGTGTAGTACCTCAAGGCTCTCCCCTAGGTTCTCTACTTTTCATTATTTTCATAAATGATCTTCCTTCTTTCATCTGCACTTCCAATATTCAAGTTGCTCTCTATGCAGATGATCTTAAGATCTACTCAGCAATGAAGCAGACAACGGATTCTCAACAGCTTCAATGTGCCCTCAATAAATTCTCTCTGTGGCTATCTCTGAATTGATTGTCTGTAAACCCCTCGAAGTACAAAGTAATCTCTTTCTCATCCTGCAGATCTCAACAACTCATAAATACACTATTAACTCTGTGATCATCGAAAGGTGCGACCAAGTTAACGACTTGGGGATTCTCTTCTCCAGCAGTGCTAAATTTGACGCCCATGTCCTTAAAATCACCAGCAAAGCATTCAAACCACTGGGATTCATCAAACGGAACACCTACAAGTTCAAAAACTATAGATATGCTGTCATCCTTTATAAAACTATACTTCTCCAAATCCTTGAATTCAGCTCACCCATCTGGAATCCTCACAACGAATACTTTAATTAACAAAATTGAAGCAGTCCAAAAAAAAAATTGGCCGTTACCTTACGTTCCGTAATCCTCTATTCTATCACTCGGTGTACTATTAATCGCTGTGTGATTACTTTCATTTGAGGCCTCTGGGCACCAGAAGAGTTACTGCTGACATCATCCTTCTATCCAAAGTAATCATTAGAACTGATGAAACATCTGATATCCTTAGTAAAATAAACTTCAATGCTTCTTGTAGACAGGTTAGGAACCTTACACTGTTTCTCCTTGACTCTGCCACCACGGACTTTATGAAGTTCAGTCCACTGAACAGAATCTGCAAATCAGCAAATGACTCTCTCATTGACTTCTTTGACAACTCCCAATCACTGATGAACTCCATCCACAAGTTTGCCTCTTCTCTTAAACTACAAAGTGACTAGCTCCCATATAATTATTGTAGTTTATTATTATTTTTAAAATTATTTTACTATTCTCTAACTAATTAATTTATTATTTATTTTTCCGGTAACTTAACTTAATGCAATCCTCTTTTGTACATATGATTTTAATTTTTAAATCTATATCAATGTTTATCTTCCTGTTGGATTTCATATGTTTGTTATCAATTGTGTTCATTATTCTGCTCTCAGATACACTGTTAATGGTTACCTGTTGTGTATCTTGTTGTTAATAAAATAAAAATAAAAAATAAAATAAAATACGGACTTTGAAAGGGGTCGGATCATCGGACTGTCAAAAGCGGGATGATCAACGCGGAAAATCGCCATTAGTGTGGGTTATGATAAACCCAACAACGTCCAACCTAACGGTTGGACGTTTTTGGGGACAGAAAAGTACTTGGACATGCCATTAGGGCTCTGGTGGAATAAAGGAACGTCAGAAGAGGAGATGGAAGAATCGGCCATATATCAATGCAAATTTTAGGGATTGTCACAAGTATATATTCCATCTTAATGGCTCCTCTTGATCAACTCCTCATAGCGAGTTTCAGATCTCTTTCAGTTTATTTTGCAAAACTGGACCTTAAATCCATCCATCCACACTTTCCTCTGTTTATAACTGCGGTTGGGGGGATGCACCCAAACTGGTCGTTCCCCCACTGCCTGTGCTGACGCCATGCTCATCCACACGTGTCTTGTGGCGTGGAATTTACTGACACTGACTTCAGCTGTTCTGGCCAATGTGGGATTACATAGTACCGATAGCGAGCTGCACTCCCACATAGGGTATCCTGACCCTATAACTTTAACTTCCCTTAATACCCAGTGTGCCCCCACCTCCCACACCAACTCTTGCATTATGCAAATCAATAGATTCATAAAATGAGAGGACACAAAACTTTTTCTTTCATTCGCGCAACAATGCTTTTCGCGTGCAAACTATCATATAAATTAATATTGTAAGGAGATAAACTTTCAGGGTTATTGACCTCATTTTGTGTTTCATATTGAATTATTTGCGAATATTTCCTTAATTTTAAAAATCTTGACCATCACTTGCAATAATACTGACTTCTTACACATCTTTCTACGTTCACTGCTCGTGTTTTGAATTAAGGTGATTTTTAATTGCGTCTCATAATTAATATATTTTTTTATTTCCCTCCTCCCTCCCTTCCTATACATCTTCAGCAGCAGTTTATATGAAATGAGTCCACAGAAGTCAGAACAGTTCCTCTTTCGGTGGCGATATTCTTCCATTTTCATTCTACGCGGTCTCTTCCACATTTCCCAGAATAAAAAGGGGTCGATATGAAAATGGCCTGTAGTCGCAATATCACCATCGCGCTGTGTGAACATTTTGCAAAAAACGACATTCCATTTTAAGAAGGCTTATCAAATATGCAACCATAAAAACGGAATGCAGATCCGTGTGTGAAGCCACACCACCGAATGTGTGAGATTTATAGTTTGTGCACAGAATGGGTGTTGTAGCGTGAACGATTTTATACTCCGCGTTGTCGATCGTTTAGACCTCAGGAAGAAGTCGGGCTAAAATGGCACTGTTAAAAATACAAAGGGGAAGAGAGAGAGAGAGAGAGAGAGAGAGAGAGAGAGAGAGAGAGAGAGAGAGAGAGAGAAAGGAAATAAAAAAAAAAAAAAAAGACGAACGAATAAAGCCCTGATTAGAGATTTGAAGCTGTATATACATTTGCATTCTACAATTAAGAAGAAAACACTTTTTTTTTGTAGATGACATTTACTTAATCCCAGAAGCAGAATATAGGATGTTCCTCTCTGCCTGGCGGCACACGTCTCGCGAACAGAACCTACAAATGTAATACTCTAGGTTCGTGGCATGCGGTCCATACAAACGACTTGATCGATGTGGGCAAGGGACGTGATCATACGGACTTCCAAAAAAAGTTTATTGTCGGGTATTGGTTGAAAGTGGGCAGTATTAAATGTAGAGCACAGCTCGTCGTGCCCTTTAACCAGGAGCAGACCAGCTGCGTTTCCAAGACCACGATCCAACGAACCATCCTCCGTGTATGAGTCATTAGAGTAGGCGCGCGGTCTAGGTACCCATGCCATCGGCCACCCATCGCCAACGACCTAAAGTTTGCATCTAGTAATAGTAATAGTAATAGAGGCATGTGATGCAAGAAAGCAAGCGTATGAGCTTATGTAGCATCTGCCAAAAAAAAAAAAAAAAATTACACAACCATTCCCTCTAAATGTTTGTCCAGTTCCTCCTTGAATTTGTTCAACCTATCAACTTCCACAACGACAGATGGAAGTTTGTTCCAGCAATTAAACACCTGCTGGCTAAAGACAAATTTCCGCACATCTTTTCTACAACTGTCTTTCCCCAATTGGAATTTATGTCCCTTAAGTTCGTAATCTGAGCAAGTGGAAGAATACCATTAGTATTCAGCGTGCTCAACCCATTCAAGGCCTTATGCACCACAATCAGATCACCTCGCAGGTGCCTAATCTCCAGATGCTGAAACATACAAAATTTAAGAGCCTCTCCTGGTAAGAGAACACCTTTGTTCCTCTCACCAATCTTGTTGCCCTTCTCTGTACTCGTTCCAACAGCTCTAGATCCATCTTAAAATTAGGCATCTATACTTGTACGCAGTACTCAAGGCGTGGCCTGACCATTACCTTATACACAAAGGGATAACCACCTCCTCTTCCCTGCTAAAAAATTCCTGTATATCATTGGCAAAACCCCATGACTGCTCTTGCCGCCTGTCTCCATTGCTCAGAAAACGTCATATCTGACTGCACAATTACTCCCAGGTCTTTTTCATGTTCTACCACCCTAAGTGTAGTACCACACAGTTGGTACGTTCCGCTAGGGTTGCTTCTACCCATATGCAGTACTTTACATTTGTCAATGTTAAACTTCAGTTGCCACTTCTCAGCCGATCTGCCCAACTTTTCTATATCCTGTTGCAGTAGCACACTGCCATTACTGTCATTAACAACCCTACCAACCTTTGTATCATCTGCGAACTTGGACATTAAGCCTGATATATCTTCACAATATCGTTAATAAATATAAAAAACAACAGTTGGCCCAACACCGAACCCTGTGGGACTCCACTAATAACATTAATCCAAGAAGAACAGTGTCCATTAATTACCACTCTCTGTCTTCTCCCCCTTAACCATCCTTTTATCCATTGTAGCAACTTACCCTCAATACCATTCTGCTCCAATTTGTGCAGCAGTCTTCCATGTGAAACAGTGTCAAAAGCTTTCCTGAAATTCAAGTACATGACATCAAAATTATTTTTGGATCCAGTTCCTTTGTAACCACTTCATAATATCCTATCAAATTTGTCAAACAAAACTTTCCCTTAACAAACCCATGTTGTGTGTGAATTATTGCTGCAGTCTTGCCTAGATGATTCTGCAATGAATCTTTAACCAGTGACTCAATTATTTTACCTGGAACAGAAATTAAACTAACTGGTCTGTAATTACTCGTGTCACCCTTTGACGCCCCTTTGTGAATTGAGTATACATTTGCACATCTCCCGTCTCTGGGGACCTCCCCTGAGTCCAACGATGCTCTCATAATTATGGCTAAGGGTTTGCTTAGTTCCTTTGCCGCCTCCTTTAAAATAAAATAAATTTTCTGTTTATACTCCGGGACGACCAAACGGTCAGAAGAGTTCACAAGATATACAGAATACAAGAAACAGCACCGTATTCAGCAGTCACGGGCTTGAACCCCGGTCACTCAAGGCACGTGTACTTATGCACCCGCGCGCCTGACCACTAGGCTACGGCGGCCTTTAATATAACTGGATAGATCCCATTCATCCCGGGTGCCTTTCTTATGTTTAACTTCAACAATTTTTGAAGATACCATATGAATGGTATCATTGAACCATTGACGACTGGAAAAATAGTTGGCGTTTCTGATGAATCATGTTTCTTGCTATCTGTGTGCGCGGTAGAAGGAGGGTAGGGCGACAAACTGCGGAGAAAAATCACCCTGATATCCTGATTTTCATCTCTCCGTTTCCAGGGTGTGCTGCACTGTCAGCACCCCTGCCCACTAAGTTATACAGGATGTATGCCACTGCATCTTGAGGTTGCACATAGAGGACTGTTCCAGCGGTTAAGGAAAAGACTACCAACTCAAATCCTGGGACTGGAACTTTATCTGGCCAACGACTCCAAGCAGGAAAAGAGACGCATCTCCAACTACCTCCTAAACCTATGGCAAAAAGAATGGAACAACATTGAGAAGGGAAGAATTGCCAACAAGTTTCTACCCTTAGTGAATTTTACCTTCCCCAGGCCTCCTTCTTGGTTTTCCCCAAGGCTACAAGTAGCATTTGAGCTTACGGGACATGGACCTTTTCAAGGGCTCGCAGCCGTTGTGATTGAAAGCGATCCGAGATGGCACTGCAACGAAGAGGAAACTTGGGAGAACATGATATATGCATGTGCTGCCTACGATAACCCGCGACTCACGGAAATACAAGGATCCGCACAGAACTAGAACACATATGCTGCTTTCGCACCTTTTTCCCAGGCTGTACTCACAATCAGACGGACCAGACGCTAACCCCTTACTGGAGTAGGAATATGCTAACCTCCTGTAGGGGTAGGATCATGCTAGCACTTCACGTGCAGGATCTACAGAGTTATTCTCCGCAATTCGAACCCCTGGCCAGGGTAGGATGCTGGTACCCCATGCAGGGAGAATGATCATTGCTGGCACTCATACTGAGCACATGGCTGGAGGTCGCACAGGAGCATCTGCTTCTGTGACTTTCTCTCCCCTTCCTCTCACTTCCCCCACTTTCTCTTCCCTTCCCCCCACTTTGTTGGTCCAGCCCTTCAGAATGGTGGGAAGGAGGAAAAGTCACAGGGACAGGGGTTCCTGTGACTCTTTCTCCCTTCCACCATCCCTGCAACCCTCCCTTGTTCTGCATGTTGTCTTCCTTTCTCTGGCCTTCGGTGGGTTCCCAGACCAAGGTTGATTCCTACTTCTCTCTTCCCACCTCCTCTTTCCGCTGAAGGATGCCTTCTTTCCTCATACTCTTCCTTTTGCCTACTTTTACTCCACCACTTGTTCTATCGTCCCTAGTATCTTCCCTTTTTTTTTAAACTTGGTCTTTGTCCAGAAAGCTCAGACGACCCTGGCGGAGACCAGAGTATGATGAGCAGCCTGGCTTGTCTCTCAGAGGTGATAGCGAGTGAGTGACGTAGGGTCCTACTAGGGGCCCTGCTGCCAAGCAGCCAGAGATACAACAACAGAACAAAACGCAATATTGCGTAAACTAGACACTACACGTTTTTCTGGCTTTTGCAGTAGTTCTTCATTCCATCACAGAGTACATATGGCGCAGATGTGGGAAACCACCGGTGGCGTCTGATCCTAAATACTATGCCACTATTTAACCGGATCTAATAGTAATAGACAGATGGCGGCAGTGATTTGGTTTTGGGGATGCTTTCCTGAGAATCTCTTGGGGTCATCATACCCATGGACTGCTCTCTGAGTGCTAAAATCTACCGATCCATTTTATCTGCTCAATTACGCCCCTTCGTGGTGAATCTCTTCTGGGATGGTACACGTGTGTTCCAGCAGAATAATGGGGTCTGCCACATTTCTAGTATCATTTAAGAGTGGTATAACGAACACGAAAGCGACTTCCAGGTGATACTGCATTCGTTAGATATGAATCCCATAGAACATATCTGGGATTACGTTGATCCACAGATTCGACGTTTGGATCATTCACTACGGACTACAGAACGCAATCCTTGCAACATGGTACAACATACATTCTGCAACGTTCAAGAGGCCTTATAGAGTCCATACCTCGCAGAGTATCTGCGGTCTTCAGTTACCTTATTACAACCTCCAGAAGAGATCCTCTCTGATAAAATGAATGACTGAGAACGAAGAGTTATACGTACGTAAATTTCCATAAGGCCACAGATAATTGAATTGGGCGTTATAGTGTAAAAATTTGAACTTCTTTATAGCTAGAGGAAACAGACGATTAGAAATTATCAATAAATAAGATAATATAATTATGTGAGGGATCAGAGACTGACGTAAAGTTTATTTAGGTTTTCGTAGAAAGAAAAAATTCTAATGCAGAGGGAAATTGGGCCACTCTCGTGGATTTAGGAACTCTGACAACTTAAGGCATGCCCAGAAAGTTTTAAGTTCCTTAGTGTTTGAGAGGGACAGAAAGAGCGGATACCGAAGAGAACGTGAGAAAGGCGAAACATCAATTACAGAAATCGCAAGATATAAACAGAACCAGAGCATTGGAAATCAAAGCCAGGAGAAGGGTGGCCATCGCATTGGTAAGCGATTTTCATCAGTTTGAATTTGAAAAGCGGAAATGAACCTTCCGGACTGCAAGCAGAAATCTCTCTAATTTCCTGAAAGTCGTTCTATGCAGCTGAACTAGAACTTTTGTTTAACTTTATTTCTTCCCCTTCCCTTTATTTTTAGTAACCTAAACGAAGGATAGCTGCGTCTTAGATAATCTGCCCGTTTTTCTTTTTGTTTTTCTAGCGGAAAAGCGGAGACGTGTGAAGGAAAACCTCTCTCTAATCATCCCTCACAAATGAAGCATCCTGTCGCAGATAATGAGGAGCAAACGTCCGTTTTCTTTCCACCTCCCACCATCTTACAATTACTTTTTGCTAGCGAATGCCTCTTACAGAACATGCTGAGAGGTTCCACTCGACACGATGCAATCACGGTGCTCTGTGGTGGATTTATATCGAACTACTGTTGCATCATTCGGCGTTAATGATCTCGTCTTTCTCTCCCACCCCCTTCTCCCCTTTTTGCTTCTAAAATTGCTTCGCTATCCAAAGAGTCTTTAAAACACTTTTGATGGAATTTCTGTTTTTCACGCTTGAAGTTATTTAAGATTCTATTCCTGGTAGCTTTTTCTCCTCAGCTCAATTTACTGAAAGTTTTAAATACGATCAGAAATCTGAATAAAATTAAACAACTAAATATAAGAAAAAATGTTTATGTATTTATTTATAAATACGTTTAATTATTTAATAAGTACAATTAACAATTATTTAATTCATAAGGAGAGTAAGTTTTAATTAAAAAAAAATGCTGAAAATAGTCGTGAGTGCATAATGGCGCTGAAGCCTTTTGAAATTTAATTAACGTAATATTTTGTGGAAAGAATTTTAATTTCGCCACAGGAGGGCACTGTGATAGCTACCTTTTATGAATACATTTATGGGGCTTCGGTGTTGGAATGTTCATCCATGCGACATAATAGCCAGGCAGTAGATGATGCATCTGTGGAACAAATTCAGGCGCCGCCTACATTATGAAGGGGTTCTCCTTTGTGCGAAGTCCGTTTCTCCACTAATAATACGTGGCCCTTACGGTCCGTGGTATTAATTGAAAGGAGAGCACTCATTACAGGTTACTGCGTGAAAGAAGGCGCCTGAAGTCAATTAAGATTTTCGCTAACCTCATCCCCAGGTGTCATTAGCCAGATGCAATTACCCCGTTGTAAAACGCTTCACTTTTGACCATTTTCTCTTCCAAATTTCGGCAAAAGCGTCCGGATGGAACTCAAGTAGTGAATAGACTTCATTACTCTGAGAAGTGGTACGTAATGATGTGGGTTTTCTACGAGGGAGAGTGTATATCGACAAGAGGTTTATCGTGGCAAAGTGTAATTAATTTTCCCTTAAGCTTTCTTGTTCGAGAGCTTCTTTCCAAGTGAGAGAGAGCTTTACTGGGAAATGTGGAATTTATTCTAATGAAGATGATCTTTTTAGCAGCAAAAAATAAAATTTAACGTAAATATACAAATAATTGTTAAAGAACTTACAGTTATGTGTTTTATTTTTTAAAGTACACTATGCTATATATAAATATTAAATATATAAAGAGGATTTCTCTTAATTAATTTTCCCTTAAGCTTTCTTGTTCGAAAGTTTCTTTCCAAGTGAGAGAACGCTTCACTGTGAAATGTGGAATTTATTCTAACGAAGCTGATGCTGATCGTTTTAGCATTAAAAAATAAAATTTAACGTAAATATACATATAATTGTTAAAGAACTTACAGATATGTATTTTATTTTTTAAAGTACACTATGCTATATATAAATATTAAATATATAAAGACGATTTCCAGGTTTAATGAGATTTAAATCTCACTGGAAGGAACTGTGGTGTCATTCACTCGGTGTATGTCATTTAAACTTGTTTTCCTTAAATATAATTAAATAGAAAATTTAAAATTTATATAAAGAAATTTATATAAACGATTATTATAAAGATAATAAATTTTGAAATATTTAAATTAAATATGTGAAAATTAAAATAAAAATTGGAATATTTAAAGTAACTTAGAATAAACCAAATATGATCTGATTATAATTCATTATAAATCAATATAGCACAAAATGTTTTAAATACGAATAAATAAAATGAGGTGGCAGGCCCTGGCCAGGGCCTATTACTAGGTTATATGTGAGAACCGGCCAAATAAGGTTAGGACTTGAGAATTTGGTTTGGATTAAGTTAAAGTTTTAGTTATGATAAAGGTTGAGTTAAACGTTAAGTTAAAGTTAAGTCGAAATTAGGTTAGAAAAGAGACTGAAGACTGGAGGGACAAGTAGGAATATGGGACCAATAGGGAGGACGACCTCAAGAAGGTAAGCGGGGAAAGCTCCACCAGGAGAAGAGGGGGTGGGGAAGAGGAGGAGACAGAAAATCCGTCTCCTCCCTCCCACCAAAGGAAAAGGGATCAAAGCGAGCCAGGAAAGAGCCCCTGGTACAGATCGCCATATGGAGTGTTGGCATCAGAGCTGCTGATGGTCACAGCAGTAAGAGTCATGTTCTAGGATTTAAGTTTGTCGTGTATTTTCTATTGTTAGCATTTCTTCACTGAAACTGTTCGGGCAAAGTGTAGAGTTCGATGTCTAAATCGGATGATAATCAAGCTTAGTTCTGTCTGTCCATCTCGGATGGTAATCCCGTCATGAGGTTTCCATGATAGGAGTGGTTGCCCGTTTTTGGTATCAGTTCAGTGCTATCTGCGCGTGTAACATAGTGGTATCGTCATCACCCTCCCCACACCCGGTGAAAAAGGCCCGGGTTCGAAACCCGGCGATGACGTGAGGAACTTTAGTGGGCTTTTTTCACTCCGTGGCTGAGTTAGTTGGTCTCAGGCGTAGATAGCGAGGTTTTTTTCCCAGAAACGGGGTTTTCTTCTTCTAGCAAAACATACAAATCGACCAGAGAATAACGCAATTTACAGACATAATACATACGGGTATATGTAAAAATTACGGGTGGCCCTAATATAATAATTTCAATTTGAATGAATCAATTCATTGCCTATACACTGGCTCTGCTAGCCTTAGTCCATTTTTGGAGTGTAATGTCCGCTTCAGGCAGCTTTCATCTCTGATATTTGGGCGATCTCTCCTCGCCCGCATCAGACTGTTTAATTCATCATCCAGAGGATCTCTTTAGGATTTGGGTCAGGGTTCTGGGCTCGCCAGTCGTGCTTTTCGACGCTTATGACGCGAACAGTATGACATGGAACGTTGTCCTCCTCATACAGATCTGGGTCTTCACCGACGTTATCTACAATGTAGATAAGGCGTAACTGTTCAGGACACGTCTAGATAGACCTTGGCTTTCATGGTTTTGTCCAAACAACCAATAGTCCAAGACCAAACCATGAAAAATAATCACAGACCATCAAATAAAAAAAAAATAAAAAAAAAAACTATTTTTTTTAGGCTACCCGAATAATTAAATTCATCTGCCGTGCTGTGTGTCTTATGTCTGTTAATTGCGTGCGTTCTATGGTCGATTTGTCTGTTTTGCTGGACGAAAAACCCCCGTTTCTGGGGAAACAAACTTTGCTATCTACGCCTGAGACCGACTAACTCAGCCACGGAGTGAAACAAGTTCATTAAAGTTCCTCGCATCATCGATGCGATTCGAACTCGGGCCTTTTCCACCCGGTGTCTTGAGGACGGTAACGATACCATTGTGCTACCCCCAGACCATCACCTTGCCTGTGTGAAACTTCATTATGGGGATAATATAGTCCAGCAGGTAGCTTTGCTTAATCCGCCATACCCAGACACAATCGCCAGATTAGTAGACCCTGTACCCCGACTGATCACTAGCACAACTTTCCTTTGCTTTACGATCTACGAACGCCGTACCTTTCACAAAGCTAGACGGTATCTAGCATTAGGCGGAGTGGTTATTGGCTTGTGGACGTGGTAACTCATATCATGCAGTGTCTTTTGCACTGTACGCTGCAGGAAATGGGTTACCACGTCCACAAGCCACAAACTACTCCGCAGCCCACACAGATCCTCAGTGAGACGACTAGATATATGTGATCAACTCACTGAGGGACTGTGTGGGCTGCGACAACATCGGCCTGCGTTCCGAGATGACGATTCTTTACAGAGCTCTCTTGTCACATTCCGTCAGGTTTAGGGTTTTTTTCAGTCATTTCCTAATGGTGTCAGCATAAGAATAGTTCGATATGAAGATCACATCCACCAGTCGTCGACTTAGGGATGGTCACTGCTGTTGAAAAGTCACGTACAGACCGATTGCTTATGTGACACACTTTTATCATTCCACGCTGGAAGTCCGTTAATTCCGTCGATCGTGGAATCTTGAATTCACAATCGTACAGTTCTCTCCTCAACGGCTTACAAGCATATTATTGGTTGTATCTGACACGTGGTACTTGGCTCAACGGAGGAGTGTTCTTATACTAATGGTAGGGAGATTTATATGTACAATTATAGTAGATTCTTCTTCACGGAATCAGTTGCAAGCTTCTCAGAATGATCCAGTCCCCTCTACATTATAGCAAGTAAATAACCTTTAGCATGAACTCGTAGATTAACTGAATATTTCTTAACCCCGAACTTATTCCTTCAGCTTTTCCTAAAACGTAAACTGGTGCGCGATAACGTAGTCATTTAAACGTATATTTTTCGGAAACAAGTGCGCAATTTATTTTTTTCTACCTCTTCACTGCCACTTTCTTTCACTATTTCCTTCTTTTCTTTCTTTCTCTGGTTGTCCCTTTTCTTCCACTAACCCCCGATGCTTTTATTCCGACTGACTCCTTAATCCCACTGCTCCTAGATTCTAGACGTGTTTCACTTTGGTGGTGTGGGTAGCGTCAGACAATGTGTTTGTTGTCCTCATACGGAAGATTTTATTATTCCACAAAGAGAGTGTGGCAGCAAGACACGTGCGAGGATTTTTTGAAGCTGATCACGTTCCTGAAGAGTACGTGAAATCAGATAAGCGAGGTATAAGGCGTATTATTCTTCACCTGCTTCTATTTTGACTTTCAAATTCGTTTAATGCCTCTCCCTTTGAGTGTTTACCCTCTCCCAAAAGGTTGGCATGTTTCTCTGATTAAAGATTGAGATAGAACCAGGAGATTTATTCTGGATTATTTAAATAGCATTAGTATCCCACAAGGAACTTTCCTATCCTGGTTGAATTTCTGTTGATGGATTAGACATTACAAAAGATTACAAGTGGCCTTCCACGGAACAAAGACCTGAATTGCATAACTTCCATTTATAAATATTCTGTTGGTAATTTTGATAGTTATACGATCGAAAGAAGCTTGTGACATTTTCTTAAACGCACCTCAGTCGCTACAGATCCTGATTGGGACCTGGTAACATCAAATATGCTGACCCACTTTCAAAAAAAAAAAAAAAAAAAAAAAAGGGAAAAAAAATCAATTTTCTTGGAATACTTGATGGAATGTAAACTCTCTGCCCATGATTAAGTTTAGATCATGAAGTGGCAGGTTACGTCTTCTTCCTTGGGTTAGAGAGTACATAAAAAACACCGGCAAGAGGTTGGTACCATAATAACGAAATAAAAAAAAAAAATCGAAGTTTCAGATCTACTTCCTGCCTCTTGCTTCTTTTTCTTTTCTCTTCTTAGCGAAAAGGTTGCTGGCGTAAGAAGATTAGTTGGCAGAATCCAAGGTACGTTCGTTCCCTTCAAAACGACTTTTCTTGTCTCTTACTGACAGTTGATTTCTTCCAGCTATCAGAAAGCAGAAAAACAAGTCACGTGGCCTTGTGGCGTCCCTTAGACAGATTAACTCTTTCGAGCAAAAATGTACTTCGGAAAAGTCGCGCGCAATTCCAGCTACCCGTCTCTTGTAATGGATGTCGCTTTGATCATAATTCTTCGTGAACAGTTTCGTTAATGGGTAGAAATAGTGGCTTTGACCAGAGATTAAAACAGACTTTTGGGGTCCAATGCAATAAGCGATGTGCTAATTGTATTAATGGTCAGAATTAGGAGATTTCTTAATTATTATCGATTTTATTTGAATTTTAGTAATTCCTCAATTCAATTTATTTTATCAATTAAAATGAAAACTTGAAAATTAATGAAAGTTTGCGCATGGGCCGAGTGATTGCATCACTCTGCTCATTTGCAAAGTTTAAAACCAAGAGTAAGTAACTAGCACTTTCTTTTTAATTACGAGGGCTGTTCAATATATTATCCACCTTCCTATGAAGGAAATCAGACAGAGGCAAAAATCTGTATTTAATAGATTCAATACACTTGAATGCAATTCAGTGCAATGAGGAAATACCAGATAAATATAATCCTTTGTCCTATCCATCGAAGAATGCAGAAACAGCAGACTTCAGTGTATTATCCTCAGCAAAGCGAAGTCCACGTACCTTTTTCTTGAGGTGTCGAAACAGGAAATAGTTACTGGTGCCAAATCCTAATTGTAAGGTGGATGGGTAAGTTCTGTAAAGTCACAGTCTCTCAAACAGCAACAATAACATATGACCTGTGCACGGGTGCGTTGTCGTGTAGAAGCAGCACACATCCGAAAAGTTTTCCACAGCGTTTTTCCTTTATGACTTCCCTTAGGTTGTACAGTAGGCATGCATATGACTCCCCAGTGATTGTTTGCTTGTGTTGCAAGTGGTGAATGTACAAATTTTCTCAGCATCCCATTAAATGGTGGCCATAATCTTGCCAACTGAAGGATGTGTCAGAAATGTTTTGTGTGGGGGAGACCCTTGTGCATTGATTCTTGCTTAAATTGTTTCTGCACTGGTGTCGGAAATTTGGGGACCCACCTTACGCTGTTCCCTCAGATAAGTCACATTCACTAGAGATTGGGGACACCTTTGAACATGTGTAATTCAGCACAAAGGTTTCAGGAGCTTGGCACATTTCTGGAGTGGTCGCTGTCACAGGCTTTCCTGGACGTGGATCGTCTTCGATGGACTCTCTACCCCACTTTAATTGTTTTGACCAGAATTTCTCCTAGTACTCTGAAAGCGCACTGTTGACATGCACAGTCACCATAATTTCATGAATGGCCTTTGGCCCATTTCCTTCTTTGGTGAGAAACTTGCGACTGAGCGATGCTCCAATACAATTTGGTACTGGTGTCTTCCTTCTTTCTGTTACAGAAGCACAATCTAAAAACATAGTAGGATCAAAATTAGTATGATTCAAGTTGAGACATGTATGAACATGATAAATCATAAATTATTGAAATATGACTAAGGGAAGTACCTTAGGTAGATAACTTAATGAAGGCCCCTCGTATTTCTTCGTTTTTCTTAAGCCTGCATAGGAAAAATTCCAGTGTCTCTCTGACTATGATAAATGACCTTGGAGATTTAGAAAGACACAAGAGAATTTTGGCAACAGGCAACAGCCTAGTCTCTCCAGCAGCTGAGAGATTCAGCAAGGAGAGTCAGTCCAAGATTACAGCTAAAACCCGCGAGATAATTCCTGCAGTGTTAGCTTCGTTTGCGCTCCCCAAGTGATTTTCAGTGATAGAGCCTTCAAATTTTTAATGTTATGACTGATTAGAGAAAATTCTAAATTCTTCCAACTTAAACATTGAAAACGAGTTCATTTTTTTTTTTTATCTGACTGATTCCCAAAATAATTTTGCAGAGAAAATAAAAAAAAAAAAAAACAACTGAGAAAAAATCTATATCTTTCTCTTGAATTGTACCGTGGGGAATATTTCTAAGTGGATGCTTTTAAACCTTAGAGACTAAAGTATTTAATAAATTTTCCGTCTCAGTGAGTCCCTAATCAGAGCGTGTCTTCAAGATGAGCTACTTCTCCAGGGAATTCAAAGATGAGCAAATTTTTCATCACTCTCTTAAAAGCTGATTCGAGTGCTCGAAAAAAGCAACTGACTTAATTGCACGTGGTCCGACAACGTCGCAAAAACAGTTGTTGTCTTAATTGATAATTCACTTAGGGCTCTTAGTGATTCATGACTGCAAAAGATTAGGCACGCAACGGTTTTCTCCTGTTTGCATTTTTGTTTTCTGTCTTCACCTCATCCACCGTCTTCGGATCTCAAGAAGGAGAGCAGGAGTTTCATCCGTAAATTATTTAAGGTTTTTCAACTCGCACATTGTGCGTTCATCTTGCAATACATTAACGCCTCATCGCCTTAGTTGCTTTAACATAAAAAGTAAACAACAGCTTGCGCTTGTTATTAAATTATATAATATTTAATAACGTTGATTAGCAGTGAGGATGTAATTGGCATTCTGATTTTTTACATAAATGCATTTATCTCCTTGTGAGAAAAACGTAATTAGCTCTATGGGAGATATTTGTAAACACTGAATCGATTTTGCTTTAGCAGCACCCGTTGCGTAGGAATGGACTGGTCTGTAACGCTGGTGAAGGCTCATCGTTAGGAATGGCTGATACAAGATTGAAGTTCATATATTGTCTAATCAGTTTTTGAGTGTCTGCAAGGAAGAATGAATCGAGGTCGAGGTCTTTCCGACTTTGAAGGTGGAATGATTGAGGGGCAGACATGCAGATACCAATATCTCGACAACAGCAAGCATGATTAACTGCTCCGTCCAGTGGTCTCACGAGTCTACTGCAACGGGCTCAACAGCAGTTGAATAGCCAGCAAAAGGTCAAACGTAAGACATCTACATCCACATGGATTATGCGCTGGATATAAGCTCGTCTAAGGCTCTCTTGGGTAGCACAGTGGGCAGTATAGTCGTCCTGCACATACCAGATGGTAAAGAAGTCCGGTTTTCATAACGTGGCCAAGTTAGTGGGTCAGAGGCGAGGGTAGCATAGTTTTTTCTCTCGAAAATTCGGGTGCTTCCTCCAGCAAATAGAAACTTGACAGCAGAACACACGCAATTTGCAGACAATACATGAAGAGCAATATGGCCTTAGTTGCTAATGATCCCAAAACTTTATTTCTTAACTACAACAACAAGGACTCGTCTGAGCTCTGTCAGTCGACGACAGCGAGAGGTACCCATGCTCTCTGCGAGACACCAGAAACTACGCCTTGCACTTGACACGTTATCACCAGCACTGGACGACGGATATATGAAAATCTATCGCCTGGTCTGATGAACGGGATTCATCCCATTTACAACTCTATCATGCTGACAAAAAAAAAAAAAAAAAAAAAAATCTATTATATTTAGGCCACCCGAATAATTAATTTCATCTGCCATGCTGTGCCTTATGTCTGTTAATTGGGTGTGCTCTATGGTCGATTTATCTGTTTGCTGGACGAAAGACCCCAGTTTCTGGAGAAAAAACCTTGCTATCTACGCTTGAGACCGACTAACTCAGTCACGGAGTGAAAAAAGCCCATTAAAGTTCCTCGCGTCATCGATGGGATTCGAACCCGGGTCTTCTCCATCCGGTGTGGGGAGGACGGTGACGATATCATGCTGACATGGAGACCATGGCAACTCAACTCAACTTATCACAACCTAACTGAGCATGTTTGGGACCTACTCGAAAAGGGCATTTGATACTACCACCATTTCACAATGTGCAGGTATCATTGGACATATTGTGTAACTCGTGGGTAGCACTACCATAGAACATTCCCTCCTCCCCGGCAACACATTGTGGATTCCGTGCAAAGACGTGTTCTGCTGTATTACGAGCAAAAGATCGCCCATGAAGTATCAGGTAGTTGTTGCCAATGGAAAGCCAACTCAGTGTATATTAACCGATCTATCCCGATTTAGCAATAACCCAGTCCGACCCTTTTCTAATCTAAAGTTCTTTCCCCCTTGAGAGTGAATTAATCACTCTCAAGAAGAGGCTACTCTTTCCCTCCAATCAATCGCATATTTCTCCTTTCAACATTCAATGACTTAAGGAAACATTCATTCCTGGAATTTTAAATCTAATAAATATATTAGATTTAAAATTCCATTTCACATGTTTAGTCTCCATTTCACAACAGCGAGCTATTTTTCTTTGTTCACCCCCCCGCTTAGAAATCGGTCTGCCCCACCTAACACAATGCAAATTAGAAAATTTTTGCCATTGGAAACCACAAGACGCTGATGAGAGGTGTGGAGCACATCTGTACTGCTCTTCATTTGCACGTTTCTGTTTTACTCTGTGCCCATGGCAACAAGTTTGATACTCGCTAAATACGAAGCTCGTCCATTTTCCAACAATATTTCATCCCCAGCACCCGACAACTTCGCAGAATCCAATGAATACAAAATGACGCGCCCCGAAGAGAAATTGCCAGTCGGCATTTTCAGAAAATGAATTCATGAAATATGCAGAGTTCAAAGGAACGGGTGTAAATCCATTGTCAAAAGAATGTCAGGGTTATTTCTACAATCGTAAAAACAATTGCCATTCTAAATTACAGTCACCATCAGCTCGGTCCGTTGTCATAGCTACGGCAGACCATGATGTATTTCGCAAACTCTGAAGGGGTTTTTCCTCCGTTGAAGTTAAGAGCCTTTTGGAAGATTAACGTAGGATATGTTTCTTTCATTATTTTACACAGGCGAGCAGCAAGCTTTGGAACACAGGAATGGTACTCCAGAAAAAATCAAATAAAATTCATATAAAATGCTACCAAACCCCAGATGATTACGCAAATAGATGAGACCGAAATCTATCCGAGTAATGCTGTTGACTGAAGAAGCAGGAGGTTTTTAATAATGTGGATGCTCAGTGTAGGTTATAATTGCCAGCGTAAAGGATCGAAGTCATCCGATGAAGATAAAACTTAATATGCGTCGCTGGTGCCTAAAGGTCACTGCTGACACAGGAATCGCATCCCTCGAAGAAAATTTAAAATTGGGTTGATGTGTGGGCGCCAGGGATCTTTTGTCTTGTTGCTTCCTCCTTATCTCCAAGTTGCACGCGCTGAAGGCCGTTTACGGAGTGTTGCGGCGATAACGAAGAACGAACGGCAAGAGAGTCGCTCAGAAGTGAAGTGTCGGCGTGGATGGAGATAAGGAAGAAATGATGGGAGCAGATAGAGTTCAGTGTGCAGAACGAGGGGAACCCGCCACGAATATAATGATATAGAAAAGCAATTTCCAATCTTGGCACACACACCGCGAAGGAAGTACATCGCTGTCTTAAGAACTAAAAGTCTTTTCTTCTTCCCACCCGAACTGAACGTCCATCTTCCGATACGTCAACAGATGAGAGATCAAGAAATTCGTGGATTGGTGAAACCGGCAATCGCAGCATCCGATTTCAGGGAGTAATGTCAATTAATTAGAGAATAACTCAATAGATGGCACCGTAGTCTGCTATTGTAATGCCTTTGTTGCAAAATGCGGAAGGATTTTATTTTTGCTGAGGAACGTAGATTTTTATTATTGCCATAAAAATGGTAAAAGTCTCGCTCGTTTATGTAAAATAAGGAATGATTTACATTCAAAAATTGCCAACAATCACAGCTAACCAGTGAATGTTGAAGCAGAATTTATTCCCACAGCAAGTGTCGCCCGTAAAAATTTCTTCGCAGAGAAGTGTCGGAAAAATGTCATTAACAACCCACTAAACGGAGCCTTGCATATTTGATGCGTTTTATCATCTTTTTCTCTACTCTCAACTGTTCGTACGTGCGTTTGTTAAACGTTCGAACAGAGCGTAATGACCTAGAGATAAGATAGTTGCTGTTTCTTGCGAGAGAGAGAGAGAGAGAGAGAGAGAGAGACAGAACGAAATAGCGCGTGTCTGGATGGACTCGTGTCGTTAATTGCTGGCTGTTTGTGAGTCCAAATTACATTCATCATAAATCAATGTCACGCTTCGCTCGCGATAAAGCGGTCTGTTTTGAAGGAGTTAAAAAAAAAAAAAAATAAAGTGTACCGTTAAACCGATAACCCTTTTGAAAGAGAGAGAACTAATCGAAAAGCGAGAATTATGTAGTAATAATAAAAATACCATTTCCGAATTACGAAAACTTTATTATAATTTTTCTACGGTATTAATTATTTGTACCATTTACGAGATTTAAATTTGTCGAATTACCACCTTTAGTTAGAGTCTTTAAAAGTTCGCGTTTCTGCAACTAGATGGCACTGTCTGAAATATGCTTCGTATCCATATTTTACGCTTTGTTATGAGTAAAAGAGTTAAATATCATCGAATTACCACTTTCTCTTGAAGAGTCTTTAAAAGTTCACGTTTCTGCAACTAGGTGGTACTGTCCGAAATATGCTTCGTATCCAACTGTTACGATTTCAGTTCAGTAAAAGAGTTATTTTGAACTGTTCTAACGAACAAGTGTAACGTTTAACTCATTAAAGCACTCATATTAGTTTTACGCGACGATTAAGTCTACACCGTATATAGGTAAATAATTAAATAAACTGAAACAATAAGAAAAAATAAACAATAGTCAATACTGCTGTTAGCTACAGCAGTCGAAAGAATGTTTTTTATATTTAATAAAATTTACAAATAAATAAATTTTTGCATATACATTATACATGTAATTAATTTATAAATATATATTCCGATAAAATTCCTTAGAATTTAATTAAAAATATAAAAATATAATAAAATATATAGAACACCATTCAGCAAAAATTATTAAGAAAGTACTTTAATTAGGCTGAAGCATTATGTAGAGATTTTGTGAAGTCTGTTGCTAGGATACGGATTCTGAAAACTGGATGAACTTTTAATTTTAATTTTAAAATGATTGACGTGACGTCAGCGGATTTCTTCGTTCCATTCTTCATCCGAAGACAATTTTCTTTTTGCACCGTGTTTATTCTTCCGTCGCGCACGAACCGAACAGATACGATTACGCTTTCGGAAGAGAAACTCCTCGACGTTGCCGTAATAAGGGCGCGTCTTAAGCGAGCCCGTTGTGCGGAATAATAAAATCAGTTATTGCGTAACCACCGTCGGAACGAGCAGACGTCACTCCGGTAAGCCGTATCCTGCACGCGTTAAAATATTTCGGCGTAGCGTACGCGCGGAACAGGGGTCGTAGAAGTGACAGGGAACGCCTTGTGATGTCGCCTAAATGACGTATATTGGCCCGCAACACGCGGAATGTTTGGAATGCTTCGGATGGCTCAGCGTTTCGGGGAAAGTATAATTTTTCACCGGTCGCCTCGTAAAAAGTCATCTTTAAGCGTCCGTCCAACTAAAGGGGCAGTCGAGTGGAAAGTGTACGGAAGATGAGCGGTCAGGGAACACACACGAGCGGAGGAGGCGTGAAATACCGGGGCGACTGCATTATTTATGGGCTGCACTCGTAAGGGAATGCGGGAGTGTGGGAATTTTTGTTTACGGCAGGGTGTGCGGGAGGCGATGCAAAGACAGGCGCGCGTGAGGCGTCACATAAAAATCTCGTTCGCAAAATGGCTCATTTCATCCTCGCTATTTCGCTGCTCGTAATGATGTATGAATTCACACAACACCCCACGATTGCTTTCATTCTACGTTCTTTATTCTCATTATTTTTATTTCCTTCTTTCTGTTTTTCCTATATCTTGTTTTTCTCTTTCCCTCTCTCCCTTTCATTCATTCATTCATTCTTTCTTTCTCTCATTCACCCTGTCTGTCTTTAATTCATTTTCTTCTTTCTCTCTCCCTCTTCTTTTTCTTTCTGTCTCTCTCTCTTTCATTCTGTCTTCCTCTATCATTTCCCTTACTTTCAGCCGACCGGGCTAGCCGAGTGGGTAAAGTACCTGCCCGGCAACCCAAAGGTCGCGGGTTCGATTCCCGCCTCGGGCTTGGATCAAAGTACTGCAAAAAAAACCTTGGGAGGTGCAATATGGCCACAGAAGCCGATGCGCCAACAACTACCAAATCAAAAAAAAAAAAAAAAAAAAAAAACCTTACTTTCATTCATTCACTCATTCGTCTATCTTTCTCTTTCCTTTTTTTTCTCTTTCTTTTCTCTATCTCTCTCTTTTCTCTTTCTTCATCTCTCTCTTTTCTCTCTCTTTTCTCTTTCTTCCTCCCTCTCTCGCTCTGTTTGCTTCCCACCTCGTTTCCTTTTTTCTATCTCCCCTTTCTTTTTCTCTCTTTCTCTCCCTCTCATTCCTCTTTTTTCTTTCTCGATGTAGCCTTCCGTCTCTCTCTCTCTCTCTCTCTCTCTCTCTCTCTCTCTCTCTCTATCTGTTCTCTCTCTCTTTGATTTCTCCTCTCTATCGCTTTCTCTCTCCTCCTCTCCATCTCTTTCTCACTCCCCCTCTTTTCTCTCTTCTTCTCTCTCTCTCTCTCTCTCCTGTTCTCTCTCCTTGTGTTTTCTTTACATTCCTCTCATTCCTCTTTTTTCTTTCTCGTTGTAGCCTTCCGTCTCTCTCTCTCTCTCTCTCTCTCTCTATCTGTTCTCTCTCTCTTTGATTTCTCCTCTCTATCGCTTTCTCTCTCCTCCTCTCCATCTCTTTCTCACTCCCCCTCTTTTCTCTCTTCTTCTCTCTCTCTCTCTCTCTCTCTCTCTCTCTCTCTCTTCTGTTCTCTCTCTCCTTGTGTTTTCTTTACATCATGACCTCTCCTTTTCTCTCTCTATTTTTCTAGCTCTCCTCTCTCCTTTTCATCCATTTATTCCCTCTCTATATTTCTCTTTCTCCGTCTCATTCATATATTTTCTCTTTCTCCCTTTTACCTCCACTTTTCTTATATTTTCTCTATTTTCTTCCTCTCCTCTTTTACTTTTCTCTTCTCTTTCTCATTCCCTCTCTTTCATCTTTCGCATTTTCTCTGTGTCTTTGTCTGTCTGTCTCTCTTTCTCTCTCTCTCTCTCTCTTTGCCCCTCATTCCTATTTTTTCTCTCTCCCTGTCATTTTTATTTTCCTTTCTCCTTCTATCACAATCTCTCTCTCTCTCTGTCCCTAGCTCTACCTCTATTTCTTTTTTCTCTCTTCTTTCTCCCTGTGATTTCCTTTCATCTTTGCATTTTTTTCTCTGTTTTCTCTTTTCATTCATTCATTCTCTCTATCTTTATCTCTCACTCTCATTCTTTTTTCTCTTTTTCCCCTTTTATTTCTCTCTCTTTTCTTCTTCTCTCTCCTTTTCACTTTGTCGCCTTTCTATTTTCGTACTTTTACTGTAATTTTCTTCCCTTTCTCATTCTCCTCTCTCTCTTTCATTTTATTCGTCTTTGTCTCTCTATTTTTCTCTCTGTTCCCCTCTCATTCCCATTTTTCTCATTCCATTCTTTTCTTTCTTCCCTTTTCTCTTTCCCTCTCCCCTCTCTTCGTTTCTGTATTTCTCTCTTTTTTCTTATTCTCCCTCTTTTCTTTTCGCATTTTTATGAGTTTCTCTTCTCTCTCTCTCTCTCTCTCTCTCTCTCTCTCTCTCTCTCATTATTTTCTTTTGCATTAATATTTGTTATTATCCATCGATATTGTGATTTGCTCACTCAAACTTCTCTCTTTCCATCTATCTTTAACAACGATACAATAAATTTATTTCTCTGATCTTCTTTCAATCACATTAGAAGTTTCTTTTTAATTTGAAGACTGATTGCTTAGGGTTTCAATTTTCTCAAAATTTTATGTGGTCAGTGAAGGTAATAAGAAAAGTAGAATTAAAAAAAAAAGTAGTGCAACGTTGTGTTTATAATTAATTAAAAGTCAAAATTTTTAAACTAAAGAAGCTCTCTTCACTGGAGTATTTTAAAGAAGACAGCGCATTTTCAGCGCACTCAAGCAATTGTCCCTTTCGAGGCTCGAACTTCTTTTTCAGAGAGGTCGAGATCCACTTTACAGAAGTTTTGGTAATTATCTTGAATGCTGCCCTGAAAACCCAAGTGACAGTGTTTTAGTCACTTTGAAGGACTTCAGTATTTGGCATTGCTGGGCATCCACGATTCCGGACATCACTTTTTAGTCAAAACTAAATACCTTTTTTGGGGACCATTCCAATTATACTCGGAATCTAGGTGGGTATTGGCGTGTTTCTTCAGGGAACAATTAACCAAGTCTTTGCAGAAATAGAGGTCACTGAGCTCTCCAAACGTTGCCCACTTGTGGCAACGCTCTTAAGTCCATTTCTGCCTGGGCAACGACAAACAACCACAAACACATTAAGGAAAACCTCGCTCATGCGGTATTAAGGTCACATACGGACGCAAAACACGATTTGGCCGGAACATGGGGATTTCATTTGACACAAACTAGATAGGGGGATGCAGGTGTTACGAAAGACATCGCATCGCCGGCGCAGGGTTGTTGTGGAAGGCATGTCGTTCATTTTATCGTAAGGTTTTGACCGAAGTGCTTTCCAATAACACGAACAAAGTGAGCGGAAATGGAACGACAGAAAGAGGAAACAAATGTGCAGATTGGTGGACAAGATAAACCCCTGAGAAATTGCGTGAGATCTTTCTAATCAGAAGTGGAAAGAAAGAAACCCAAAGATGCTTTTAGGGGAACACTTTGTTCCGAAAAGACGGTCATCCAACCTGTTCGTTTACCGATACCTAATCCGATGTCTTCAAATGCTACGCCCATTAAGAATTCTTCTATTTCTCTTTCTCTCTTTCCATTGTTTCACGTGTGTCTTTATTCTCGTGAGTCAAAATGAGTGATCTCAGAGAACCGTAATTAAATCTCGGGAGGAATCTCTTGGGGTTAGAGAACTGCTAATGTCTCCCCAATCCACAAAGGTGGTGGCAAAGAGAAGGTAGGTAACTATGGGCTAGTGAATTTGACTTCTGACGCAGGGAAAATCACGGATTCTATGGTTAAGGAAGCCATACAGTACCACCTCGACAAGAATGGTACCTTGTTTGTGTGAGGTCCTTTTCTATTTCTAATTTTCATAAATGATAGTGATGAGGATATCCAAGGGAATACGCCGAAGTTTGATGTTGATTTTAAAGTGAGAAGAGTGGTTAACCAGTCGAGCTAGGTGATATTGCTTCAAAAGGAACTCGATCGATTGCCTATGTGGTCCCAAAAATGGCACTAAAGTAATAATAATAATAGTAATCTAACTAAACAACTTCTTCCACATCAGCCTCTTCAAATCCCCTGCTTCCTTTCTTGTAAAAGGTTAAGAAGATGAAAGAAGGTACTTGTTGACATTAGCCTTGAATTTGTGTGGATTGTAACTTTCAGAGAATACGTATGTACGAAAGTTGTTCAAGAAAACGGAAGTTGAATGAATAAATGAGGAAGAAGAAAAGTTGGTTCTGTGAATTTGAAGTTGGGCAGTAAAAGGATGATGACTGGTTGCGGCACAGTGTTCGGACTAATTTTAGAAGACAGAGAGAAGAACAATTATAGAAGCAAACTCAAAAGAACAGTGCCCATGGAAGTATCTATAGGAAACGCATGCAACAGAAAAAAAAACGTCTATGTCACAAAAAGTGGAGAGATTTTGTCAGAGATGAGTCATTAAACCTGACTGCCTTCTTCTAAATGGAATCTAGAAGCCTGAGAGAGATTTTAGAGGCACAGCCCAAGATGTGGGAACAATATTCCATGGTAGGGCCGATTTGCAATTTGTACAGAGTGAACTGTACAAATCTCTGTCTTTTAGATGTAGAGGAAGCAATATTTGTAATGTGCTTTTATGCGAATGGATATTAGAAGACAAGTATCCCAATAGAGATATATCATATTGCCTAGAAATCGGAGTTTCATCGAAGAGATGCACCGGAGCTGAAGAATCCTTTTTTTTCGAGATATAAGACAGGACTGAGTTCTAGAAGGATTGAAATCAACTAAGTTGACTTTGCCCAACTGTAGAATTACCTGGAGATAGGCATTTAAGGAATTGGTAGCAGATATTCGAGAAGTTGAAAACTGTTTTTGTAGTTCAAGCTTTCTCAGACTGGAAGGTAGAATGCAATGGTCTATCATCAGAAAAACTATGGATAGGATTTCCAGTCAGTGAAAGAAGGTCATTAACATACAAGATGAAAAATATGGGAGAAAAATATTGAAGCTTGCGGACGCCAGCATAAGTCGAGAAGCTAATAGACGGAGAGCCATCTACCATCACCCGTAGTGAGCGGTCAAAGAAAAAACTGGATTGATACCCAATTAAAAAAAAAAAAAAAAAAAAAAAAAATTCGCAAACCGGAAGTTTATTTAGAACACCTTTATGCCAAACACGATGAAAAGCCTTTGAAATATCAAGATCCATTTAAATATCAAGATCAATATCCTACTTAAGTTTCACCAAACTTGTCCACAGATGGGTAACATGAGCCAGAATATCACCACTGTATCGACACTGATGGAATTCATACTGACGATCGTTGATCAGACGGAAGGTTTCTAGTAGTTTAAGAGTTGGCGATTAATTCATTTCTCCATTACTTTAGAAAGAGTAGAAGTAATTGCAATGGGACGATATTTGGATGGGAGGGATTTGTCACCCTTTTTAGGAACTGGCTGGATATGAGCAAATTTCCAAGCAGAAGGGAAAAAAACGTGTGGAAAAGGAAAGAGAAAAAAAGGGGACACAGAGCAGGAGCAAGTTAAGAAGAACATGCTTTGAGAACAAGTGGAGGAATACCATCAGGACGGAAAGCTTTCTTAGTAGCGTCGAGATTGTTCAAAAGCCTTCTGACATTCTTTGGACGGAAGGTTATAGGAGGCATTGAATTGAGTGTACTGGGAATTGTAGAAGGTCGTTTAACAAGATCATAAATACGTTAGTTTGAAGAAAAGTAGGATACTAGCAGGTCAGCTTTATCTTCGCTGAAGTGGCAATAGACCCATTTGGTTTTGATAGAGGCGAGAACAGGGATGGGCAAAGGTTGCGGCCAATAGCTTTGGCAAGAGACCAGAATGCTCAGCAACTATTTGGACAAGAAGCAAGTTTTCTACTCCCAGCCTGTTCAAAATCTAGTTTGTACTGATTAATGACTGCTTTACAATTGTTGCAACCTTTGGTGTAGGCAGAAAATAAAGCTGGATTTGTATACAAGTCAATTGCGGCATGCAACATCCTTATCTTGAGCAGCCTTAGAACATTTATTGTAAAACCGAGGTTTAGATAAAGGACGAGAATTTAAGGTGGAATGTGGAATAAAAGATTTTATCCCTACACGAATAATTTCACTGAAACGATGTCAGAAAACGGTTTTTTCAACAGCCTGTCGAGTTTTATTGATATTTCTGTTAAATGCATTTAAGGAATTGCAATTAACTTCCAAGTTACTTCATGCGGTGTTTAACGAGACAGAACAAGGCAGAAAATAAAGAACAAAAATTCTGCAAGAAGTGCAATAAAGGTAACATATACATTAATATCATTTTTGAATGTTATGTCTTATGTGTGTTATGGATCAGTTATGTCTTACCTAACAGCTCAAAGGAGCAATATTAATAAACATTTAAATTATCTCCATTCGCTGATATGCCAACAGGATTTAAAGGACTTAAGTAATTTTAACAACACAAAAGGAATAAGGCATTTTATACATCAGATTACGTATAAATTTAGACAAATGTGAAACTATAACCCACCTCATTTCATTTATTTTGTTGAGATCCCAATAAAATTAATTCAAATCCCAATGAATTGTCGAATATATTGTTCATCATTTGTTTCAAAATTGCCTTCTTCAATATCAAGGACAATGTCACTAGCCTCATTTTAATTGGGATTTATATTCACGAAAAGAAATTGTGAATACTCTCCGTTGATTCCCAAGGAACTATACATTTCTTCTTGATATTCACCTTCAACAGGAATGGTTTCATCTGATACTAAATTACATTCCTCTAAAGACTCATGGAAAATATGGGTTTCACTATCTTTATGTCCCTTCCCTTCTGCAGCTCCGTATGCGCATGACTTAACTTACTATTGACTTTATTTTCTCTCCCAGTCATTTCTGAAGAAGTTCCTTTGCGATGCAAATTTTCCTGAAGTTCACCTGGACTTTTAGAAGGTGGACAAAATGGAAAGAAATCTGCTGACTATCAAAGTTAGCAGATTTCTTTCCAGATTTGTAATCAAGAACACATCTGTTAAGTCAACTTCAAGTTTTTTGCTGTTTTAATAAGCTTCTTGCTTGCTTGTGGAACTGTGTTTGCAGAAGACTTGGATAGTCTGTTGAGCATTATAACTACTTGCGATTTGGTCATTTCCATCAGGATGTGATATATATGCGGTAGGAACTTCATTTACAGCACTTTTATTTTATTTTATTATTTATTTATTTTTTTAAACATATAATATACAGTACACAACAGAGATGCGCCCAGTTAAAGTGGATAACAGAACAAAGGTCGTACAAAACATAAAAACAAATAGCAGAATAACAACACACTTTGTACAATGAGAGTTCTTCAAACGGGAACAGTCCAATTCAAGGAAATAAAAAAGGTATTTATGACATCAAGTCCAGAGTCATGAAGAAATTCGCAGAGAGCAGGTTGTTGCAGGAGACATCATCATCACATACACACGAGTTAATGAGGACATCATTAACACATAACTCATTCTTCAACCAGTCAACCTACTTCAAGTAGTTCTATGAAACCCTCTCCTGTTCACAGTCATATCCAGATCAAACTTGTTCATGAGTGCCAATGTTCTTTTGCAGAAGAAGTTCCTGGATATCTCTATGCACTACAGTTACCGATGTGGAATGTAGTCTCCTGTCTAGTAGCCATTGCTGGAGCATGCAGATCAATATGACATAGAAGATCCGGTAGTGAAGCGAGAACCAGCGAAGATACGGTACAGCAGTGTGAGATCAAGAACAGTTCACCGAGATTCCAAAGATTGAAGCTTGAGGTACGAACAGAGATTCCGGTAGAAGATTCTGTGGTAAAACAGGAGATTACGTCTAGAAAGATAGTGGATAAATTTATTCTGGAGCGAATCTATTTGCTGTATCGAGTATGAATAGTGGGGGTTCCATATAGGAGAAGCAAACTCCAGTATAGGGAGTATAGTTGTTTTGTATAGGAGCACAGAGAACTGAGGATCTTGAAATCTGTACGTGAACCGTTTAATGAAGCCAATTTGTTTTTTCGCTTGGGTTAATATATTTCTAACGTGTTTATCAAACCCACATCCAGCGGCAGCTATATAAAGTACAGTGTAAAGATAAATCATAATTAAGTGTGGAAGGTTTAGAAGGCGCCTGGACAGAGGTCACAGAAGAGGTCACTTTATAGAAGGAGCCTGGGCAGAGGTCACATTTGTACATCCTTCCTGTGCTTCTTGAACCACTCCTTAAAAGTGTACTCATTTCTGCTTCTTCTAATACACACATCTGTTCTGAGCTTCGCCCATCTTCAAATGTATCTTTATTCTAAGAGTCTCCATTGTGATCAGTATCCAATCACTTTCTGGTCCATACCAAGCTGCCATTTTTGCTGTATATGCTGCTGTGTGTGTACTAAAAGATGTTTGTGAAGATGGGGCTTATGTCCTGCTCTATAATCACAATGTGGACAAGGATATGGTAGAAAAACACCATGGAAAGTTTTGTGTATCTGAAGGTCTGCAATACTTTTAAAAACTGCTGGGCACTTCATACAAAAATATCTAAAGAACCTTTTCTTGACTGAACCAATGGTCAAATAACATTCAGCTGGCTTGCGTGACACAGTGTTGCCTATAAGTTTCTCAGAGCGCTCAACACCAACTGCTTTAACATCACGATGATTTAATTTTCTGTGTATTTTCATGTGATTTGTTAAGCTGCCTTGATTAAGGCATTTATTGACATCAGAAGAATTAACACGACGCCCTCATGTTGGACTTCTCCTACAATAGAGACCTGAACTTCTGGCTCTTGAAGGTAATCTGTTTTATTTGGAGTAGCTGTAGAAAAAGAGGTTTGCATTTAGTTTGTCTATTTATTTCATGTTAATGGCTTTCAGTTTTTCATTGTCTATCAGGAGTGCTGTTGCTAATGGCTCAAAATTGGACCATTTGTCCATAAAAATATATTCTGCCTTTTTAGATACTTTATTAGTCTCTCCCATAATAGTGCTCATCATACCTTTTCGCATTTTTGAATTCACCTCGTGAGAAGAAGATGCATCCTGAGTAGTATCCAATTCTTCAATCGTTTCATGTCTTTAAAAATCCAGGTTATCCCGACTTTTTGATTAGTAGGTAAATATCCTGCAATGTCTTTCTCATGAGACGATTGTGGGATTTTCGGAGGCAATAAGGAGAGGCTGTCGTTTCCTTCCTCAAATATATCTGTACGTTTTCTCACAACAGTATTCATTCCATCCATACTGATTCCCTTAAATTCTAAGTATGATACACTGTGCTGCCACTTTATTAGGTACACCTACCTAGTAGCGTGTTGAGCCTCCTTTAGCCTTCAAAACAGCCTGAATTCGTATTCGTGTAGGCTTGAACAAGATGATGAATACGTTGTGCAGGTATGGAGTACCATGCAGACAAGAGTGTGTCACGCAGTTCCTTGACATTCGACGGAGGTGTAGGCCTGCAGCGAACAGCACTTTCCAGCTCATCCCAAAGATGTTCAATAGGATTGAGATCCACGGACTGAGCGGGCCACTGCAGCAAAGAAAAGTCATTGTCATGTTCCTGGAACCATTCCATGGTGATTCGGGCTTTGTGAACCGGCTCATTATCCTGCTGGAAGTAACCATCTGACTGAAGATAAACTGTCAACATGAACGGATGCACTTGGTCAGCAACGATGTTTAGGTACGGTGTGGTATTCAGACGTGAATCTGTGGGTATCAATGGACCCAACGTGTGCCAGGAAAACATTCCCCACACCATAACACTGCCCTCACCACCTTGCATAGTAATCGTCAGACATGACGGGTCCATGGATTCACGTTGTTTTCGCCAAATTCTGAGCCTTCCATCAACATGATGCACCAGGAACTTCGATTCGTCAGACCAAGCAACTGTTTTCCAATCGTTAATAGTCCAGTGTTGCTGTTGCTGTACCCACATGAGGTGTGCTCTTTTGTTCTTCATTGATTACAAATGTACGCGATGTGGCCATCGGCTGTTGTAGCCCATTCGAACATGTGCGACTAATGGTCCCTTACGGTATTTTGTTCTGCGCACCAAGGTTGTATTCTGACGTGATGTGTAACATTGTGGCCCGGCTCTTTGCTTACACAATTCTAGCCATCCTCCTCCGACCTCTCTCATCAACAAGCGATTTTCTTCCACAGCAGCGCCGTTGAGAGGATGTTTTCTGTTCGTTGAACCATTCTCAATACACCCTTTAAACTGTGGTGCGTGAAACGGTCAGGTGAACCGGCGTTTCAGAGATGCTTTGTCCAGCACGTCTTGCACCTACTACCATGCCACGTTCGAAGTCCGTTAGATCACTCCTTTTCCCCATTTTTGCTACGCTTAACTGATACTAGAATGGTTGTTCTGTTGCATTTATATCCACAACTGTGGTCATGTGACTTGCAACGTTGTGGGACAAACCCTTTGTGTGTACAGCAGGGGTGTACTTAATAAAGTGGCAGCACAGTGTATTTATAACCATGTTATTCCCAACTAAAATTCAATATTAAAGTAAAATATACTGAACTGAGAAAAGTTAAAAACTATGTAAAACTTCAAGAGTCAACAAGAAAAGAGGCGAGGGGGAATTTACAACAACAGTAAATTCTCAACTAATTATAGTAATCCTCTTGTTTCTCTTAGTAAATTTCTTTAAGCTTGTTCTTGGCAAGTGTTGTAATTGTTACTAAGTCCAAGAAAAAGTAAGTCGCCGCCCTGAGCGTTCATTCACCAAGTTCAGAGTGGCGAACAAAAGCAGACTGAGAGAGCACCATGGTGAAAACACACTGGTCAGAGACAGTCGCGAAACAGAAATCAAGATTAAAGAATCCATCGAAATCCATGTAAAATGTAGTCGGTCTGATCTGAGCGGTATGAGCGGATCCAGTTCGAACCAACAGAACATACCACATACCATGAAACCATCATCAAAGTCCATGATGGTATCATAGTGTGGGATATGTTCTTTTGGGCATCACCCCTTCAATTGGTACAAAAAATTTAAATGGAGACTCGTCAGGCCACATGATTTTTCTACCGTTTCATAGTCCGGCCTTGGAGATGGCAGCACATACAGCAGTAGAATCTTTCGATATTTGACAGAGGGAAGTGACTTTTGTATAGGCACATGTGAGTCTCAGATTTTTAAACTACTGCCGTATAGTTGGTAAAAAATGGGTATTTCTTTGCCTAAATGGAATTTTGCTGCTATTTGCTGCACACTGGACCTTATATTCTGATGTGCAATTCGTTTTAAATTTCTGCGGCCTCGTTCTTGGCATATCGACTTTTTCCCCCATTTCTTCCTTTAAAAGTGCATTCTCCTTTCGTCTTCCAATCATTGTATACTTTTCAGATGGCTGCTTTCGGTACACCAATAATTTCCTTTGTTCTTCTCAATTGTATTTCCTGTCACAAGATATGATCCCAAGGAGCTTGTGATCATACCTTGTGACAATTTACATTTGCATACCGTACGTTTAGTGATTTGTTGACGCCAATTGCAAAAGTATGGACTTCTGATTCCCCAACCACCAAAAAGCCTCTCATGCGTTCGAATGTTTGGTACTTAAGTAGTCATTTCTAAAGAGTCCATAAAAATTCTTCTTGTCATGAACGGGATTCGAATTCAGTCCTTCCCACTCATATGGACAGTCAGCAATTACAACCACTGTGGTACCTCCGACGGCCCCTTTTCCAACGTTTCATCTAAATCTCTAAATAAAAACTACAGACAAATTGTTGCTTTAAAATTGTGAAGGAAGGAATGTTTGAGGCAATCCAATATGCTCTTATACCTATTATAGTTGCTTTCTGGATGGCGCTGTAGTTCACTGATATGAATGCGTGCTTGTAGTTACCACCTTAAAATAGAAGTTGAAGTCACTCTGACACTGCACTTTAACCATTTCATGAGAGAAATTAATCTTAATGATGCTGTTGTCATAACAACTGCATGCATCATACATCTTCCCAGTGATATCTTCGCGATAGTGAAAACAGAAACAACTCCTTTCGTGTTCCATAACTTCATCTAAAAGCTTGGGCAAACAAAAAAAAAGCACACATTAATAATGGGGTTCTTAATTAGTATTAAGGATTGTTGCGTTCCTTTGTGAAGTTACTTCTCTTGTAATATTTTAACTGAAAGTTGCGCATTAATAACTGGCCACAAATGAGAAATGTTATAGGAATAAATTAGAAACTTCATCGTGTTTCTGAAGTTGTTGGCAATCTGCCCTTCACTCGTGAGATTGCATGAGTGTTGAAAAGTTTTTGGATTATCAAACTATGGAAACCACTTGCGCCAAAAGACGTCGTTTGCTGAGGTAACCAGAGTCATCTGCATAAAATGGAAGACATTGCCACCAAACTGTAATATAAGTGGATCAAACAAATAGATTGGCCAGCAGGAAGATCAGGACTGTGACGTACATTATTATTACAGTATATCGTTGATCATATGCTTAGTTACAGAAAAACCTCAAAGCATGAAGATGGCGGACTGAATTTGAACTGTTTGCTATTGTGTTATATGGTGCAGTTGTCATCTAAGCAGAAGGCGAATTCTTCTTCAGGATGTATTAGTATTAGTAACGGCCGCATGGTGCAAGAAAGCCTATGTCTTATGCTGCACCAGCCAAAAAAAAAAAAAACAAAAAAAAAAAAAAAAAAAAAAATCCTGGAGCTTCCTTGGAATTTCCGATCCAGGCTCGCTACATCCGCACAACTCCTGATTTGTGCGACGCCCTCCCTAAACGCAGTTTCCACAATAATGTCCCTGTTCTGGGTTTACTAATTACTTTTAACTTAATGTTGGTTAATTTTAGTTTCCGAGTTTTGATGACCTTAGATTTTACTTCTTAGCTGGTACCCAATGTGCTATCCTGATCAGTTTTGATAATTAAAACATGCCTTGGACCCTGGGGGAGGTGACGGACGGTTCCTTGCATTTTGCTATAAAGCTGGTTTTGGGCCTTCAATTGCTCATTATCAATGAAGACTTTGTAGAGTGTCTTCTCTAATAGATTCCACCAAGAGTGATCTTGATAATAGCCTCCTTTGAGATTTTTGTGTTCTCAGCTGCTAAGCAGCATTTAAATCTGCAACAGAGAATTGTAATAGTGTCAAGATGAGCTCTGACACCTCAAATAGCGTCTGATGATACGTCAGTTTTCCAGAACATCTGTCCATTTTTTGGGGGAAGGATCTGACTCTGGTTGTCAATTTTAATGATTTTTTGAAAATTTTTCTTAGTCTTTTTCTTCCGCTTTAGAGAGTAATATTCCAAAGGACTCTCAATAGGGGACTCACCCCTTTTCTTATTACAACAGCTATTCTCCAGTTGATGTATTCTGTCAGCATCCCGTACGTCTGTAGACTCCTGAGATAATTCTGATCTATCCTTCAGTTTTAATTTATCAGAGTAAGGCTGTGGAGGGCTTTCTTCCAAAAACCTCATTGCCCTGAGCGACATCACTTGTGGTCAAAACTTGTGGTCCTTGTCTGAGTCAGGTAGGGGACTGTGGTCCACTACCTGATCCACAGCAATGTCTTGTACTTCATGTGGGAGGAGATTGAAACGTCAGCTTTCAAAACTTCTTTTGCTCTTTCTTCTTGGGGTGAGAGGGATTAGGGGTTCCTTTTAGAGTTTTCCTCATCAGAAGGGAGTCGCTCTTGCTTAAAGCCCCTTGCAACAACAACAACAACCGAGTTGAGCTGAGTTTGGGAAAATAAAGTGGGGGTGGGAGGCAGAGGAGACCGGTAGATTCTGGGAGAAAGCACTAATTTGTACAACGGATCAGTCCACGATGCAACACCAATTCAGGCAAAAACAGCATTTCAATAGCTGTTTTCAGACCAACATGAAAATGTCGGTCTATAGCCTCTTCTTATTCTCTTTTTTTCCACATTTCCCATTTAATTTTATTATTTTATTTATTTATTTTTTTAAAAGTTTAGGTACATTAGCATATATGCGTAAAGCGCCTATTACTTTCTCCATCTCTGTTTGTCCGTCCGCATGTAACAACTCGACTTCTAGTAGATATTTTATAAAATTTCATATTTGGATTTTTTAGAATCAGTCGAGTCATGGCTGATTTTAAAATTTCATCCAAAATTTCATTAAAATAAGACGAATAGAAATCCAGCAATTATTATTTCTTTTTTGATAGATATCACATAGGCTACCCATATACCGTATATTGCAGCAGAAGAACTGGATATTATGTTTTTTACCGTGTGCGGATTGGCGGATTGGAAGAATGAATGTGAAATATGGAGAATGCACAGAAAAATAAATTTTTCTGTTCGAGCACAAATTTATTTTTTTGCTCTTGTTTTTTGTTATAAATCGTGAATTTGCTAAAGCGCCTGAAATACAACACAATATGTATGCTAACTAACTTGTTTTAATAATGCTGGTATTTTCTAAGGATTTCAAAATCCTAAAAAAAAAAGTTTCTGTTTTCTGAAAATAATTAAACAGTTTTCTAATAACGTTAATAAAAGTGTAATACTGTCCTTGAAAACCCAAAACAACCTACAAGTACATATTATGTTAGTTTTATTGTATTTAGGCAGTGCCGACCAACCATTGCCATCCTCACCACCCCGTACAGATCTCTGACTAAGGCAGCACAATAAACTACTGTCCAAATTCAGCACTAAAGCAGAACAATGAACGATCATCTAGATTCAACCTGCTGGAATTAATTCCGAAGCTAACACAATGGGCCACCAATAACCAAGTAGTTAATGAAATTTTTTTTTAGATTTTTAAACTTTCCTATCATTTGGATCCAGCATTATATCCAACACCATGTGCCTTGAATTTAGTCCACGACCGATCAGGCGTCTTTAAGGACATTTTAAAGTAGGGCAGGAGAGAGTTCTATTATCCATATGTATCGTAACTTCGACTTGACCCCTGTAGATGCATCTCCACTGTACCATTCATAAGCACATGTACCTTGCAATAGCAATACTTCTACAGGGTTTACCTAAAAGTTCGCGGACTATTATAAAACAAGCGGTTTCATTTACCAGATAGCACAGGAATCTCGTTTGAAGGAATTCCCCCTGTGAGCCTTGTTCAGGGTTTCAGGCATTGATGTAAACATTGCTTCATCAATATTCGTTCTTTCCTGAGTTCCTCAAGATTATTGTTTTAACCTCCAAACAGCCAATAAATGTTTCTCATTGAGCCCAATGGGAAAGATTTACCAGCATCCCATCTTTCCCATTAAATTCGGATTACAAGTAATCGGATCTACTGTTCGGCCTGTAGACTCCAAACCAATTTTTGATAACAGGAACGCGTTGGTTTGGCCCAGTGCAACTTCAACACGAGGGTTGATTTTTCCAAAATCAGAGACTGTCAGGATACTATGGCAGTATAGAGTATTTTCGTGTAAAAGTTTCCAAATAACATCTTAGGTATTTAATTAAGACTATTACTTTTCTCTTCGTGAAAAGGATCGAACATACACTGATGTCCTGAAGTACGGACCCCACTTCCGTTTAAAATAGTATTGTTAATAAGTAAACGACACTGCTCGACAAAATTACGAGAACACGTAGAAAACGTGGTGTAAATCTTGCAGTTTGCAGTGAAGCGAATTTAGTATGGTGGCATACAATAGAATAACGATGAAATGAGGAGACAGCAAGAAACTTCGGACAGGTATAAAGGATATTTACAGGGGTTGTATAAGATTATCAAAAAGGTCACATTACTCAAGTCGATACATGATGCTTGAAACATGGTCACATGAACATCAGTACGGCATATGATCCCCTCCAACGGCTATACAGGACTGACATAAGTGACTCATGCTCGATATAGGGGTGTCTGTACCTACCTTTATTCCACCAGCGCAGACCTTAGCTCATCAAGTGACCGAGAAGTTGCTGCCAGCGTGTTATGCGACGCCCACACATGTTCGATGGGATTTAAGTCTGCTGATCGTGCCGGCCACTGCAGTCCTTGGATATCTCCGGTTTCAAGATATTCCTCCACCACTTTGAGCTCTATGTGTAGCGGCGTTGTCGTTCATGAATAGAAAATCTGGGGCAACTGCACCTTAAAAAGTTGCCCGTAGGGCTCGAGGATCTGATCTTGGTACTTCTGCGCAGTTACGGTACCTGTTTCAAAAACATGAAGAGGGGTGCGACCGTTCATCATTATTCTACTACACACCAGAACACCACCTCCACCGTAAGAGTGGCTTTCTCTGATGCTGGAGGGATGGCACCGCATTCCTCGTTGTCTCTTGATGATATAAAATCTACAATCTGTTTTGTTGGCTAAAACGGGATTCATTAGAGAACACAACTGTATCCCATTTGTCAGGGCTCCAAGCCACCAGTTTCAACGAGCTGTGCAGTGGTTTGGGATTGATGGGATACAAACCACTGGCTTCCATGCGTACAGTCCACTTGAATTGAGCGTTCTTAACACATTCCGGTTGGAAATGTTTTCAACTGTGCTAGCAGCAACCTCAAGAGAGTTAGTGACAGAAGATGGTAGTGTTCCGTCTTGTTGTTAGAGACAGATAGCGGTCTGTTCTGGTTGACGTAGCCCTCGGGCGATCTTAGCTAGCTCTTCTTGTGATGGTTCCTGCCCCTCCTAAAACTGCTTCCATAGTGCCGAGACAACACTGCGTGACACATTAAGCCAAGGTGCCGCCTACGACTGCCCGGCTGCAAGTCGTTCTTCAATGGCCGCTCCTCAAAGAATCATCTAAACGACGATGACTTGCCATCCGGAATACTGGAGATGTGGCTTTTCCACCGAGCAAGCAAAAAACTTGAATGAAGTGATGTGGTCGCAACCTTTTTATAGGCATGAATAATTTGCATAATATGTGGCTCATAAGGTGGTAGATCAATTTCTATTGGATGCTCGGAATCTGCATGCCTGGATGGCTATTTTATCAAATATTTACCTTCGGGGACGCTGTTCACATAAAATCTTCATGAAAAACATGTCATCTATTAATTTTGTCGAGCAGTCTATTATCGGAAGTTTTCTAAGAAACTTTTGGATCCTCTTGATTCATCTCAGTGTGTTAGTTGGTTCTCATTCTTCGAGGATCCATGTTTTCCTCTGGATGTTATTAAGATTTATTTACGTATGCTGAAAATCTCCATCGTCAATAAAGAGCGAAATGCCTCCATCTTTCCCGTGTTCGCTTCTTCTCGCTGCACACAGAGGACAAATTTTAATCTCCGTCACCCAGTTCCAGCACGAGAGTTCCGAGTCTCCCAAGCGGAAACAAATGAAGGGAGGTACACAATGGAGACGACGGGAGAAGTGTCGACGCTGCGAACTTAGTTTACGCAGAGTCCCTCAGAAAAAGTTCGCATAGCAAATGATACCGTGCGAGATATGGAAAGGAAGGTCATTCCCTCGCAGTCTCCGAGTCAGCGTCCACGGAGCTAAATAAAGCGAAAAGTTCAATTATGTAACTCTTTCGTGTGTAAAACAGCAGACGTCGCTTTCGCTAACAGTTAACGCACACCCCCCCGAACTGGCAGCGATGGAAACTGTGAAGCTGAAGTGGAGGCGTGTGTCAACATGTTCGCTCATCCACTCACTCTCCGCAGTACGTGGAGTGCGTGTTCTTCACCCTGGCCACAGAGGAAAGTCTGTGCGAATCTGGTCCTTGTTCATAATTCTCTCAGTGACTTTCTTTTACAGAAACACGAGTTCTTTACGAATTGTTGTCAATATGGAACCTTAGTTTTGTGATAATAATGAGGGAGCCTTTTAATTCCAACCTGGTATCTTTTGGTTTTCATTTTATCTCTATTTTTCTCTTTGACGTGCACTATCTATAAAATGTTCTGGGACATCCCTCAGATTGCAGCAAAATGTATGCAGCTACAAAATACGCAAATATTTTTGCCTATAAAGGCAATCAGTGCTTAGCCAAGAATTAATTTCAAACGTGCTGCCCAACTATGTGCACATAGTAAATAGCTGACAGAATTTCAGAAAGCAATGATAGTCGAATGTCAAGTGGGGAAAATGTCTGCTTGCGATTTCTCAGAAATTGAACACGCTCAGGTCGACAATCGGAAATGTGGTGAAGAAATAGGAGTTCAAAGGTATATAGAGCCTAAGACACTCAACGCTCTTTGAGTTTGAAGAATACATTACCTCATTTCGCCATCAGACCGCCGACCGGGCTAGCCAGGTGGGTAAAGTGCCTGCTTGGCAACCCAAAGGTTGCGGGTTCGAATCCCGCCTCGGGCTTGGATCAAAGTACTGCAAAAAACCGTGGGAGGTGCATTATGGCCACAGAAGCCGATGCGTCAACAACTACCAAAAAACCTACCGCCATCAGACCACAGATAATCTGAGTTCAGGGCTGCGAGCTGCTTCTAGCACGCCTATCTTTGTCAGAAATTTGCGAGTGGTTTTATGGTACTCTTTTATGAACCATGACTCACAAAATTTAATTAGGGGGCATCTGACATTACTAGAGGCGGTTAGTGGCTATTAGACAGCTACACGATGGTGGTCACTCACATCATGAAGCGTCCTGCGCACTCTATTAGTGCTGACATGTGATCCAATCTTCTCAGATTGGTACACACGTCATCACGCCACCAATCGTCGACGTAGGCGTTTTCAATGCCTTTTAAATGTCACATACAGGTTGTTTCTTTATGTGGCGTCCTGTTATCATTCATATCATTCCCTTGACCGTGGCATCTTGTATTCATAATCGTATTGTTGTGTTTTCTTGGGAAAGATCTGACCAACCATCAAGGGATGAGTGTCAGGATATCAATGAATAGGCAGTGCATGTACAAGAATGCTGGATAAACAAAAATATTATCATTTGCCTTTTGAAAAATATTATGACTCTTACTTTCTTGCTTTCTTTTTAAAGCGTATGCTTTAAAAGTAATTTCCCAAAAAGATTTTTCAAAACTTTGAGATTTGTGTGTGGTTAGCAGTGGTAGATGTGAAGGAATGAGAACGGAAGCCAGCGAGTGCTGCAAATGAAGGCAAAATAACTTTGAAAGGAGCTTTCCTCTGTAGAATCGGTTGCGTTTTACAATACGCTTCAAGTTCGACCACTTACTCAGATAAAAGAAACGGAAAGAATAAGAATTATTAAGTCCCTCGAGATTCCGAAGTGTAGGGAAGCTTTCAAGTGTTCACATGTTCGCCCGCTGAGTGATCGATGCTTGGATAGTCCCTGGAGTCGACCTTACGTTATACCGGAAACAATTAAACTGCAAAGGCAAGCCCGAGAGACGCACTCGGACCCTTCTGTGGAGAATATGCCCCTGTCACTACAGAATGCAATTTCAGAATCAAATGAGTGTTCACAGTCGAGTAGGTGGACATCTGGTTGGAATGAGTGACCAGCTGGGTGTATCGCAAGGTCCTTTTATTTCTTTTTTATTTTGTTCGTTTTGGGGATATGGTGTCTCCCATGGCAGCAAAATGACAGTGGGGTGAGCTGTATTTAGGGTAAGGTGTGGACATTTGGATCACTCAGCACTTTTAAGCGACTTGAAGGTGTTTTCTATTATTGGCCTGAAATTGCTAATAGAGATCAAAAAGAAAATTATGTCCTTGTCTGTGAAAAATTAGAAAACAGAGACTGTTGTAAAGTGATCCATTCATCCTTCAGGTAAAACGGATGAATAAATCATGGGAACTTTATTTGGATCATTTACATTTAATTGGTTTTTGAAACGAACTTTAAAAAATTTTATTTGGTAACCCAAATTAAATTAAAAATAAAAATTCATCATCTCAACGAGATGTTGGATCTTACAACTCAGTCACCTCAAATAGGGAAAAAAATTATTAGAAAAAAAGTTTTCTTGCTTTAGTGGTTTTTGGACTAATTAATAAATATAATACCTGAAAATAATATCGGATATATAACTTTATTTTCTTCCGTTCACAGAAAATTCTAATTTTTTTTTTTTCAATCAACCAATCTGTCATAATTTATCATGATTATCTTTACCATAATTTTAGACAGCATAGCAATTGAAACAAAGCTTGCAAAAAATTTTTTTGCAATTAAATATTATGTTATTAAATATTTAAAAATTATGACACAATTTTAAATGTAATTTAGCATAAAATTATAACTTAAATTCCAGAATTTAAGTTATAATTTAACTTAAATTATAACTTGTCACGCTTGTGACGCTGGTGAAGGCTCAAAGTCGGGAACTGTTAATATAAGATTGCAGTTCGCAAACTAACAATCAGTTTTTCGCTATCTGCGAGGAAAATGAGTGGGCGTCGAAGTCTTTCATACTTCGAAAGTGGAATGACTGTGAGGGCAAGACGTTCAGGTGCCAGTATTCTGATAATAGCCAAAGTGCTTAAGGGCTCCCTTTCTGTGGCGTCACGAGGCCACTGTGACTGGCTCAATAGCGGTCCTACAAATAGTCACAGATCATATGTGGACAGTCACACGTCTGGTCGATGTCTGGGACGAGAGTCGTGTGTCTCGTCTACTAACACAGCGGAGAAGAGTGGACCATCCAATACACTGTAGGAATAGCAAGAGAAATATCCGCATGGACTATGCGCCAGACATTATAGGCAAAGGCAGTCGACAGCCGTCACAGGTACGCATGATTAAACTAGTATTTTAATCATGCGTATCTGTGAGACACACGAAACTGTTGCTTACATGGTCACGTCAGCACCAACATTGGCCCAACGACAGGTAGAAATGTGTCGCCTGGCATGATGTGTCCCATTTCCAGCTCTATCATACTGCTGAATGCATCAGCATTTGGAGAAAGCAACACGAGGCCATGGTACCTGGATTCACTGCTGGTGTTCTGCACGATGGAGACGTGGTGTTTTGATTTGGGAAGTGTTTTGGTAGGATTCCCCGGTTCCTATGATCATCATTAATAAATGGCTCGACCATAACGTCTACCTTTCAGTCGTCGCCGAACAAGTACACCACTTCATGATGACAATGTATCCAGACAAATCCAGCGTCCATCAACAGGATAATGCGTCATATCACAAGGCCCGGTAAGTTTCTAACTGGTTTGGGAACATGAAATGAATTCTCTGTCCATCCATAGCTACCCAACTCGTCCGATCTTAACCTAATCGGGCATGTTTGGGACCTTCTCGAAAAGGACATTCGATTCTACGACCATCCACATGACAGTGTGCGGGCATTACTTGATAAATTGTGCAAGGTATATGCGTAGCGCTATCACAGAACACCTTGCCAACACTTTGGTGTCCACGTTTATTGTCTTTGTAAAGAAAGTTTAATTATAAATTTCACACTTATTTATTTTTATTCTATGAGAGCCATTTCTTGGAGCAAAATGTCCTGAGAGGAATAATAAATAATTAGGGAAAATTTTGATGAAATGTTCAATATCCCTTTGCTGAACTTTAGAAGAAATTTAATTTCGTGGAAAATTGATGGATGTAAACTACCATCCATCATTACATTTTTTAAAATGCGAATTAAACCGAAGGAGTTTCTTTTTCTTAATACCAGTAACAACGTCACCCGGGAAATGAATTGGTCCTGCATTTTCATCGCTGAAGATGTCTAGACAACACCATCAGTAAATTGTAATTCGCTTCCCATATGATAAATAGCTAATTAAATATATAATATTTAAATAGTTATTTATTGTCCAAATAAGGTCACAGGCAAGCTCATCATGGTCTAGTGCCTACATACAGATAAATAAATATAGGACGAACATAAGCATCTAAGTACTTAAATTAGAGTTTTGGCCTTTATGGATTTTACACAAATTTTAAATCTTGCAGAACATTTCTGCCCTGTTGGGTTTGTTTGTGGTGTAACTTTGACCATCGTTCTATCTGTTTGGAAACTGAGCTGAAGATTTAGATTTGAGTCTGTCTCTTCTTCTGTTAACCTTTCGTCTCGTCCCATCTGCGCAAGTGTCATGACTTGGTTCTTCGCTTAGTTGATATGGTGATCCGACTAGAATAAGTTAAAACCTTCCATAAGACTTAGCATGTGTATCTGATTAAATGTAAACAACAAAAAGTAACTTAACTTAAAGATTGACACTATATACATAATGGATATGGTAAGATGCATGTAAGGTCAAATACACTAACATTTCAACGATTATAATATAAATTATCATCATCAGAATGAATGAGACACAGAGTTTCATCTGATACAAACTTCGTTCAGCCGAGAAGAAAGACACAACTCTCTGGAAATGTATGAAAATATTCTGTAGAACATCGCTTATGTGCACTGACATCTAGCAATGGATTTACCATAACTGAAACGCAGTGCACTGCAGAAACTTTTCCAAATTATTCAGAGAAATAACACTAACGATTATCACTGCATTAAGTCCACACATTCATCTCTGATGAATCCTCATGGTTCTATTGCACCACTATCTAAAGCTAAGGCTGACTAATACCAAACCCTTCGAGTTTGGAATTACCATTAAAGAAAGGATTCAGTCGATTCAAGGATGATGTTCTTAGCCACTTAAAAATGAGTTGACGAGCACTCACTCATGGGTAGCACAGTTGCTATAATCACAATTCTCCTCATGCCAGGTGGAAAGAGACCTTGAGTTCGAATCCCGAGGAAATTGTATTGGATATTTTCACAACGTGGATAAATTAGTCGGTCTCAAGCCGGAGTTTCTACGAGAAAAACTATCTTGTCCTCGCCTGAGACCGACTAACTCAGCCACGTTATAAATAAAGCCCATAAAAATTCTTTAAGTCATCGACGGGACTCGAACTCTGGCCTTTTCCACCCGGTGCAGGAGAGGACGGCGATCTTGCCAACTGTGCTACCCACGAGGGCCATCTGGATTGAATTATGCTCTTTGTTTATTTTTATTTTTATTTCGTTTTATACCCGCGTTGTATCAGTCACATAACACTTTAAAATATTCGAGGAGATCCTCCATATTCATCCCTATACTCATTCATACGTTGGATGAAAACTTAGAAGGACAAAATCAATTATCGAGTAGTGACACCTGGTGGTAAAGGAATGATCTCGATTTGAAATATTATACTCAAAGATACCTACATTAAATCATCATCTACAGTTCGCTGGTGCTTTCAATGATAAGAAAAGGAAGTCTAGCGCTCACCCTCTCTTTCTGAAAAGTATAATTCTTTCATTCTTACTTTCTCTTTTTTCGCACCTGGCTGTCACAGGAAAGCAAGAATGACGCAGAAAGAAAGAAAACATCGATTCACGTGTCAAATTAGTCTCCTCCGTCAAACCATTAATGAGTGAACTTTGATGTTTCTCGAGTTCTTTGACCCTCTTCTCTTCTTTCACTCTCATTTTTCGCTCCTTAACGACCTGAAAAAAAAAAAGAAGAAGCGAATGGGTTTCCTTTGATCTAGCACAGACAAACGGAACTTATCCATCTGAAACGACTTTAATATCGTTTCATTGAGTAAAAAAAAAAAAAAAGCGAGAATTTGTTCTTCACTCTCAGCAAATAATTTCTGTTGCAGACTTCCTCAATGGACAAAGCGGGCTAGGTTGAGAACGGTTCATTTTTTAATAAGAACAGAAATTGGAAACTCTTTATAAAATACCTACGCTATCCTGAGAAAGCCAATTAAATGCGAAACTTTGTTATTCTGAGTAACTTGGAGCTCGAATTACTTTTTCCAGAAATCGTATCTGAAATGAGTGGGCGGTACACAAATTAAGACGGTTGGTTTGCATGCATGACTCCACCAGCCTTCAGTGGATTTTGGCAATAGAGATTCCCTCTTAAGGCGAGTTTGTTTTGCCATGTCATCTGTTAGGTCGGTTGGCATTTGTGCATAGTCGAACTGAGTGACGCACGAGCAGACCGTTGTATTTAAAATCACTTATATATTTGCATATTGGAAGGACAAAAACGGAATTTATTAATTTATAATTTGTTTTTTAATTGCGAAGTTAACAGCGATTTGTTGAGAAAATTATTTCGTTGGCACCAAGTTATTTGTGTTCAGGTAAATCTGAGGAAGGCTGAAAATAACGTCGAATTAAAGGAGAGTTCTTGTGCTGCAGCTCTAAAAAATAAAGGCGATTTAAGCCACTAGTTTGTGGCATAACACCAGATATTTTTCTTTCTCCTCGAATATTTTTGCAGCACCATATCTGCGAATATATTAGTCGTATCTACATTCGATTCACTTGTTGGCCTTCATGATTGTTGTTCAATTGGAATGCACGTCCACAGCTTCTACGACCACTTGCATATTAACTTTCAGAGGAAATTTCTTTAATTACGACAACTTAATAAATTCACTCAGTGGCCAAAAAATTATAAACTTTTTCAGTATCTAGTGTAGCCACCTACCTTTTTGCCTGAATTACAGCCAGTATATGTCGTCCTATGGATTCAACTAGGTTTCCGACAGCTACAGCTCAAGATTTGACCATTCTTCCATCAGTATATTTGTCATCTGCTGTATTGTGGTCAGTAGACATATGCGAACCCCAATTGCCCTTTCCAACATTTCCCTGGCATTCACAATTGGATTCATATCTAGAGAATTAGACAGCCAGGGTAGATTTTAGAAACCTCGGGAATGTTCCTAGAACCAGATACATTTTTTTTTGCACGATGGATAGTTGCGTTGTCATTCTAAGAGAACTCATTGCAATATGGGTAAAAATGAAATATTGCAAGATGACGTTTGTTCGATAAGACAGAAAGATATTCACTAGGGGTAACACGACTTTCTAACGATGTCAACGGACCCAGTCCGTACCTAGAGAAGATACCCTACACCATGATACCACCTCCAGCAGCTTTTGTGGTGGACAAAAGACAGATTGGATGTATCGCGTTATGAGGTTCACGCTACGCTTTCACATTGCCATTGGTACAAAAAAAGAGTGGATAGATCGAGGCTCGTCAGAACATGTGATTTTGTTCCACTGTTTTATTTGAGTTGTTGAAGTTAAGTTTATTTTGGCTTCTTTTGGACTAGAGAAGCCAAAGACAAACTCGATATACAGACTGACCTCCTGTATCTCTTTAGATACAGGAGGTCAATTTTGGTTTGCGATGACTATCAATGAGGCTTAAGTTCAATCGCTAAAGGCTGCCAGATTGTTTTTCGTGTGCTTTTAATTTCTCATAGTCAGTTTTATGCAACATATTCAAGAGTCAAGAGTTCAGTTCAAGAATATTCGTTCAAGGTCGTTGATCTAGACTGTAAGGAATCATTAATTCTAAGTGTCAATGTGTTCCCGCACTGATTTGCACGTTGGACAGCGGAGAAAACCTTTTCGACTGAAGAGGCCTTTTAAGAATTATTCCTGTATTCGACTGGATTGGTATGTAGACTTATCCGAAGATAGCAGCACAAGGAAATGACTTCGCACATTCCACTAGGAAAAGTCGAAACCAAAATAAAGAAGTCTCAGAAATATTAGGACAACAGGAATCCACTGAAATGATTGGGGCATGCATGTATGAGTATGAACGCCAGAATTACTTCTTCCCCCTCAGATCATGTTCTTGCAAACCCACTCACCTATGCGCACATTGCTAAGCTACCTAAAAGGCATAACACTTTTGTGGGTAGAAAAACCCGCCCATCCCAAAATTTCATTCCTGCTCTCGCCGAGTACGCCTAGGACATAATCCAGTTCACAGAGAAGGTATTAACATGTCTTCCTCTAACACACCTGAAACAAACAAACTGTTTTATGAAATCTACAATATTACTTCCACTGCAACTGGAGAGCAATTTTTGTATCAAGGCTGGGGCCGACAACACAGCCCAGAAACATTAAAGCCATGTGTGAGGGCGAACATGGGATTCTGTGGAAGTAAAGCAAGTGAAAACACGACACCCAGCTTACTTCTCCTTTATAATCTCTTGTCCACCAAATAAAGTAACTCGCCTACAAGACGTAAGTGCCTGGCCAGTAGGTACCTTAGTCAAGCCCTACAGAGACAGACGGGCCAGACCACTGGTTAAAAATGATGCAAGGAATCGGGCTCAATAGCAATCAAAAAAAATTACCCCCAACTGGGGATGCAGAACATCATATCCACTTGTTTGCACAAAACGTGAGGAACATCTCAAATAAGCTCCACACCTTACAAACGATGATGATGTACGAGGACCTGGATTTCATTTGCCTAATCGAAACCTGGTTGGGAAATGGAAAACAGTTAGATCGGCTAACTGCGGCAGCAAACTGCAAATGTGTGGGAACCGGAAGAACAGATAGGCGAGGAGGGGGAGTTATAATTTGCTATCAAAATAAATACCAGCCTATAAGAGAACGAACAACCAATTCAAATAATTTTGAAGGGATTTGCGTTACCTTTTTAAAAGAGCAGGTGAAAATACAGTTATGCATCATATACCTCCCACCTGAGCACACAAAGGAGACAAGAAACGAACTTTATGTGTGGCTTGCTGCAAATCTAAAACCATCAGTCGACACAATAATTGCCGGAGATTTTAATTTGCCTCTTCCGAAACACAGGGAGGCCAAGAAAGAGCTGGATGCTACGTTAGGCGCATTGCACTTAACGCAGCTTCCGACACCAGTGACAAGGGGAATGCAGCAACTTGACCTGTTGTACCATAGTTCCTTAGACATAAGGCTAACGCAGAACTTTATAAAATTTAAGTCGGACCACAATCCCATTGAAGTAGAACTGAAGATCCACAAATACATGCAGGGTAAGCACACGAACTGGGCAAAGCAAAGTAAGTATCTTTTCTCCGTGAAGTATATTAATGCAGAAGTCATTCTCAAGAGAGCAGAAGTCATTCGACAAGAGAGGGACCAACAAGACCTCCTTTGAGTGAAATACAAATCACCGAAGAGAGCGTAATGAAAGCAATCAACGATCTGCCCAATAAGGCCACTGTTGGACCAGACAAATTTCCAATGTTCATCCTTAAAATAAGTAGCCCATTTATAATAGATCTATTACTGCACATCTATCAAAAAATCATTAGGCCAGGAGCTTTCCCGCAAGCTTGGAAAAATTATATTGTAACCCCAATATCAAAGATAAAAAACCCAAAATTGGCCATGGATTACAGACCAATTTCTGTTAGTTGCACCCTACAGAAGGTATTCGAAAACGCACTGCTTGCTACCATCAATCAACACTACTTCAGCCATAGACCACCACATTTCACTCAGTCATTTCAGGGAGATCAACAATAACAAACTTACTGGAAACCCTTTTTCGCGTGCAGAAAGCACTAAATGAGAAAAAACAAATTCATATTATTTTTTTGGATATCTCCGCAGCCTACAACAACGTCTCAATTCCAGCGCTCATTGCGATTTTAAGGAATTATTTTAATGTAAGAGGAGATTTGTTAACTATAATAAGCAGCCTGCTATAACAAAGAAAACTTACTGTTAAGGACCAAAAGCTACAATCTTGCTTGACCATCTCGCGAAGAGTGCCACAGGGAGGAGCGGGGGGGGGGTTCTTTCGGCTACCGTCTTCTCGGCCACCCTGGAGCCGTTTCTTGCACTGTTCTACAATTTTATAACATATTCTGACGATGTAAAATCCTTCATCACTTCCAATGGCCATGAATCAGCAGAAGGTATTTGCCAGATGGCAAATAACACAATCGGAGAATTTGAGAGCTATCTGGATTGAATCAGACTCCGTATTAATGCCCAGAAGTCTGCCCAAATGACCATAACTTACAAGCAGAATAAAAATGACATCTCGATCTCCGTGAGCGGGTCTAGTGTGGAAAACGTGCACTCTCACCTGGACCTGGGTCTAAAGTGGGATGACAGACTCACCTTTGCTCAACACTTCACCCATATGAAGACAAAAATATTGGCTGCTTTATGGGCTACTAGAAAAGAACTGGTAGGAATTAGGGATCCTCAACTAGCGACCAAGTACACTTTAATGTGTGTCCTGCCAACTGCAATGTATGCCTCGCAAATCTAGTCTTCAGCTCCAGATTCACATTATAAGTCCGTCCTTAGGATCGAGTACTGGTTCTTGCGATTGTTTAATAGAGTTGCTGGCCACCCTTTTATTATCTCAAGGGCTACTCAAACCTTAACATCACACGCTGGATGTAGCGGACAATTCACAGGAACATACACACTCTCGCACAAATGCTGACAGGAAGAGTAGACGAGTCCTGGATAATATTCTACTTAAACCGCGTGCCACTGCTAGACGTTGCGGAGAAGTAAATAATCCACTGCGTTCAGTCCTGAACAATCTTAGTAGCCTGCAAAGATTTTTCCCATCAAATGCAGCGAAAAAATTTAACTCTCTGCACAAAAAAGCCGAAAAACTGTGTGAGGATGCATACCGGAAAGAGATCTTCCAGGATTCGTACAGACTTACCGAAATATGAATCGGCTGAAAAGTACCAAAGAATTGTGAGTAAAAGTGAAACTTTCTGCTCTAAGAACAATAATAATTTGGTAAGCTGTTGACTGGAAAAATATACCTTCTCTAACACTTATGTAAATATGTAAGTTATAGATGGAATTATTAGTGAATTGTAAATATATGATTTGTATAATGTATGTACAGATAATAATAATAATAATAATAATAATAATAATAATAATATTCTACAAGCCCTGAAATAACAACCGAATATGAGACCACGCCAAGGGTTATAGCAGACACTCTAATTTATATCCGATCTTTGCTAGAGTATTTCTCATTCTTATTGGACCCTACAATTTAGAGAAAGTACTTTTATCAATGCTCCGTTATTTTATCGATTGCATTGGCTTCCTCCTTTTAAGAGGTCTTAGTCAAATAGATATTTATTTACAGTATACCCAGTATAAAATGAAATATAAGTACAATTTCAGTTCAGTAGCTTTCGGAACTCGTGTCCCTTTATCAACTGACAAATTTGAATACATTACAAGCAAAGTGTGGCACGTTACTCATTCGTCATTGTTGTAGCACGGACGTGTGCTGCCTTGCGTCAGTGATCATCCATCAATAAAACGGTTGTCTCCAGGATTGGATGTATACGCATGCCTTTCTGGCGATTTAATGCCTTAGGGTTGTTCATTATGTTTAGTGACTCTAGCCATAGGCGGTGGCGAAAGTGTCGCGCGTGGTCCACTATCTCAAAGTCGCGCTTGGGGTCAAGATCGTGGTTGGTAGCCCAAAAATGTTCTGCAAGCGCGGACTGGTCAGTTTCGGCAAGCCGGATTGCTCTGTCGTGTTCCGTGAGGCGATCCTGGAGACGTCTCGATGTCTCACCTACGTAGCAACTGTTACAGGCCCTACAGGTGATACGGTACACTACATTGCTGCGTAAGACAGGTGTGACAGGGGTCTTCACACTGGAGACAAGTGAACGTAGGTTCCTACCTGGTAATTGTACACATTTGATGTTGTAACTTCTCAGGATCTTCGAGATACGTCCTGACACTCCTGGATAGTACGGAATGTAGGCGGATGATATGCCGACTTGCTTCGGAGGTCTTGGGTTGGAAGTAAGTTCTTGTGCCTGTAACAAGCATCTGTTTAGTACATGGGATGGATAACCGCATCTGGTTAGGTCCGCCTTCACACGGGAGATCTCGTTACGTCTAATTGTGTCGGTGCTGGAATGGCTCCAGGCCCTGGAGAACAGGGTGCGGGCAGTGCTATTGAGATGGCTTGGAGCGTGGCCGGACCCGTAGTTGGTGAATTGACCACACCACATGGGTTTGCGGTATACTGAGGTCTCTAGATGTGGGCCTACGCGATGCACTAGCACGTCCAGAAACGGGAGCGAACCGTCCACCTCTGATTCTACGGTAAACTTGATGAAATTGGATAGAGAGTTGAGGTATTCTAGTAGTACCGTTTCAGAACCACGTGGTATTATGGTAAAAATATCGTCGACGTATCTACACCACGTTGTAATAGGTGTAGGTGGGTTCTGGTGTATCTGCTTCTCCAGATCTTCCATGGCGATGTTAGCTACTACGGAACTGACAGGGGCACCCATAGCAGTGCCATGTACTTGTTTGTAGAGTGAGTCTTCAAAGGTGAAGATGCTGCTAGAGAGGCATAGGTTGAGGGCGGTACAGATGTCATCAGTGGATAGTGACGTCCTGGATTGGAGGCTTAAGTCGCTCTCAAGGAGCCTTCTGGCGCAGTGCACGGCCTGTTGGACGGGAATCGAGGTGAATAAAGAAACCACGTCAAATGATGCCATGACAGAGTTATCAGGGATTGAAATGTCCTTAATGGTGTTAATGAATTCACTGCTGTTTTTAACGGTGTGAGATGTATTACCTATAAGAGGCGAGAGGAGGCTGGCGATGTGTTTGGACAGTTCATACGTTGGGGCACTGCAGCAAGACACTATAGGTCTGAGAGGAATACCCGGTTTATGGATCTTTGGTAATCCGTAGAATTGCGGTAGTTGGCAGCCAGTAGCACGCAGAAGATGGTGAGTCGCGGTCGGGATCTTCTTATCTTTAAGCCATGCGTGGACAAGTTTATTAACATTTGCTTCCAGACGTTTCAAGACTTTAACGGGAGGATCAGGTAGAGGTTCATATACGTTAGGATCGAGTAATAGGGCCAAGGCTTTCTCTCGGTAGGCTGATCGGTCCAGCACAACAGTCCGGCGCCCTTTATCCGCAGGAAGTACAACGATGGAGTTGTCTTTTCTTATAGATGACAGGGCGGCACGTTGGCGGTGGTTGAGGTTTGAGCACGTTTTTCGAGTGTTGCGGAGGACTGCGGCAGTCTTGAATCGGAACTCGTTGGCAGTTTCTTCGGGAAGGTTGGTAATACTGGCTTCTATACCCATAGCGAGCTGTGTGATGGGAGGTTTCGATGGTATAACGGCGAATTTCATACCGTTTGATAAAACACTCAGCTGCTCGTTGGACAGTTGTTTGTTGCTTAGATTCAAGACGAAAGAAGTCGTGTCGTCTGAACGAGTGTTCGTCTTTAAGGAGTTAGTTTCTATGCTGAAGTTTATGAACTTGCGCTGTTGGCGTAAACGGTAGGTATCCGAGGTCTGACTAGCCCGATGGCAGATGGTATGTATAAGGTTTGTAAATACAATAGGCGAGACCTTACCTTGTAGATGTTGTAACAGTCTGGACTTGTTGTAGTCAGCGTTCCTGATTTCACGGTGGAGATGGGATATCCACAAATTTAATGTGCGTAGGCTGAAGTTAAAGCAGGCACGATCCATATGAGAGTTGTGGAACGGGGCTTTGTATCGGAACCCTTTAGGTATAATTCGATTGCTTTTGCATCTGTGTGCGAAGCGTAAATGTTGCCTGTAGCGAGCTATTGAGAGGAAGCACTTTTGCAACTGTGCACAATCGTTGTAGGTATTATGGCCATAAAGTGATCGAATAGTGACAAATGGGCCTGGAGTACTGGGGTCCATAGTTTAAAAAATAGTTTTATTTTATACTGGGTATACTGTAAATAAATATCTATTTGTTAAACTATGGACCCCAGTACTCCAGGCCCATTTGTCACTATTCGATCACTTTATGGCCATAATACCTACAACGATTGTGCACAGTTGCAAAAGTGCTTCCTCTCAATAGCTCGCTACAGGCAACATTTACGCTTCGCACACAGATGCAAAAGCAATCGAATTATACCTAAAGGGTTCCGATACAAAGCCCCGTTCCACAACTCTCATATGGATCGTGCCTGCTTTAACTTCAGCCTACGCACATTAAATTTGTGGATATCCCATCTCCACCGTGAAATCAGGAACGCTGACTACAACAAGTCCAGACTGTTACAACATCTACAAGGTAAGGTCTCGCCTATTGTATTTACAAACCTTATACATACCATCTGCCATCGGGCTAGTCAGACCTCGGATACCTACCGTTTACGCCAACAGCGCAAGTTCATAAACTTCAGCATAGAAACTAACTCCTTAAAGACGAACACTCGTTCAGACGACACGACTTCTTTCGTCTTGAATCTAAGCAACAAACAACTGTCCAACGAGCAGCTGAGTGTTTTATCAAACGGTATGAAATTCGCCGTTATACCATCGAAACCTCCCATCACACAGCTCGCTATGGGTATAGAAGCCAGTATTACCAACCTTCCCGAAGAAACTGCCAACGAGATCCGATTCAAGACTGCCGCAGTCCTCCGCAACACTCGAAAAACGTGCTCAAACCTCAACCACCGCCAACGTGCCGCCCTGTCATCTATAAGAAAAGACAACTCCATCGTTGTACTTCCTGCGGATAAAGGGCGCCGGACTGTTGTGCTGGACCGATCAGCCTACCGAGAGAAAGCCTTGGCCCTATTACTCGATCCTAACGTATATGAACCTCTACCTGATCCTCCCGTTAAAGTCTTGAAACGTCTGGAAGCAAATGTTAATAAACTTGTACATTAACATTTGCACATACCTCAAGAGTTCTTATCTGTTACCCCAACTGGACGTATTATCTAGATGTTCTGGGGGCACAAACGTTTCACGTGGGCGGGTAGCTAATGCCAGGGAAGAGAGCCTAAAAAACTTCAAGGGTTGTGTTAGGGTTGTTAAATATAAAAGAACAGTAAATCTTAATTGTTTATACAGTAACGTTAGAAGTGTCGTCAATAAAATGAGCGAATTCGAACTTCTGGTTAAAACAAGTAACGCGGACATAATAGGGCTTACAGAGACGTGGTGCCACCCGGAAATTGGGGATGATGAGTTTCAGTACGGCTTGTATAATGTATTTAGGAAGGATAGGTTAGATAGAAGGGGTGGTGGGGTAATGCTTCTTATCAGAAGCAGCCTGAGTGCGACGATAGCTTTCCCGGATTCAGACATTTCACATGCTAGTATAGAGTCTGTATGGTGTGAGATAGTTGGAAACAAAGGTATAATGCGAGTAGGAGTAATCTACAGACCAGGTGATTGTGAAGATTATGACAAAAGCCTCTACATGCAAATGGAATGGGCAAGTAAGCGTCAATGCCTTATTATGGGTGATTTCAATTTGCCTCTAATTGATTGGAGTAAATGGGAAGGAAACTCGACATGGGGAACAAAATATTTAAATCAATTAGATGACTGTTATTTGTATCAACATGTCAGGGAAAGTACTAGAGAAAAGAATATCCTAGACCTCATCATCACACATGAATCAGATGACATAACAGGGCTGACAGTAGAGGAACCAGTAGCAGGAAGTGATCACGGAGTTCTACGGTGGATGATGACGAGAGAGGTAGCAGAAGTAAAAGGCAAAGGAATGGGTTTTAATTTCAGAAAAGGAAATTACGATGCCTTAAGGTACTACATGGCCTCTATTAACTGGGTAGATATCGCGCAGAGAATGAATACAATTGAACTGTGGTACGCTTTTAAAACATTAATCACAGATGCCTTGAATGCGTATATACCATTAACAAAATACTCCACGAGGAGGGTTCCAAGTTGGATGACTAGTGAAGTTGCCGCATTACTTGAGCAGAAAAAGGTGGCATGGAAAGGTTACAGAACAATAAAAAGTACTGAAGCCTATAACAGCTACAAGGTGATGTGTAATAGAGCCACAGAAAAGGTTCGACAGGCAAAGGCAGTTTATGAGAAATCACTAGCAAACAGAGCAAAGAGGGGGGGATAAAGAATTCTTCACATATATAAATGCCAAGAAGAGCAGGACAAACCAGATCGGACCTTTATGTAAGGGAAAGGGGATAGTAATAAATACACCAGCTGCCGTTGCAGATGAACTCAACAGTTATTTTGCATCAATATTTACAAATGAAAAGCCTTTTGTGGCAAAGGGAAATTGTGGGAGCGAAGTTAAAAAATATGTAATTAATGATATTGAAATTTCGCAAGATTATTTAATGAAAAAACTTTCGAGCCTACAGACCAGTAAGGCTCCTGGAGTTGATGGAATATACCCTATAATCTTAAGAGAGGCAGCAAGCGAGTGCATTGAACCATTGAGGCTAATTATGCGAGCATCATTAGACTCTGGGGAGATTCCCTTGGATTGGAAAAGTGCAAATGTATCTCCCATACATAAGGGTGGCTCTAAAAGTGAAGTTGGAAATTATCGACCTGTCAGTCTGACTTCAGTAGTAGGGAAAATCATGGAGGCAATGATCAAGGGTGGAATTCAGGATCATTTGGATCGAATTGAAATTCTCAAGGATACTCAGCATGGTTTCGTAAAGGGAAAATCATGTTTAACAAATCTGGTTCGCTATTTCGAAAGGGTCACTCACGAGCTGGATTTAGGGAATAATTTCGACATTGTTTATTTAGATTTCAGCAAAGCTTTTGACTCAGTCCCACATGAGCGGTTGCTTTATAAGCTGGAACAGGTTGGAATCACTGGGAAAATCCTTAGATGGATAGAAGGATGGCTTCAGGGCAGGAGGCAGAGGGTTGTGATAAATGGCTATTCCTCAGATTGGGTTGATGTAAGAAGTGGGGTTCCCCAAGGATCAGTATTAGGACCACTGTTGTTTTTAATTTTCATAAACGACATTGATGAAGGGATAGAGGGCGTGATGTCTAAATTTGCAGATGATGTTAAAATTGGGAGAGTAGTTAATGATCACTGTCAAGCTGAGCTTCTTCAGAGAGACCTAGATAGACTTCAGGAATGGTCAGAAAAATGGCAGCTGTGCTTTAATCCAACAAAGTGTAAGGTATTACACCTGGGAAACAGTAATCCCAAAAAAACTTATTCACTTGGTGGAGTTCAACTAAAGCCAGTACTGGAGGAAAGGGACTTGGGTGTTACGATACGGTCAGACATGAAATTCTCTGAGCATTGTAAACAGGTTGCAAGGAAGGCCCATGGTGTCCTATCGATGATCTATCGAACTTTTGCAAGTAGAGATAGGGACGTGATAATCCCATTATATAAGGCTTATGTTAGACCACACTTGGAATACTGTGTTCAAGTATGGAGACCGCACCTGAAGAAAGACATCGAGCTTCTTGAAAGGGTGCAAAGAAGGGTAACTCGCCTGGTGAGATCGGCAAAAGGGCGTCCTTATGAAGAAAGACTTCGAATATGTGGGTTGCAGAGTTTGGAAACTAGACACCTTAGAGGAGATTTGATTGAGGTGTTTAAGGCTCTGAGAGGCATCAGTAAAATGAATGAGGACAAAATTTTCAAGATTATAAATGATGCTAGAACTAGGGGACATAAAGTCAAGTTACGGGGGGAAATGTTTAGATTGGACTGCAGGAAGTTTCATTTTACCCAGCGAGTTATAAATTACTGGAATAAGTTGCCAACATCGGTGGTAGAGGCCGACAGTTTGTGGAAATTGAAAGGTCATATGGATAGTACTTTCGGGTAAGAGAAGCACATAGGATGATAGGTTTAATTTCCTTTTTATTTTATTTTTTTTATTTATTAATTATTATTTAGTTATTTATTTATTACTATTTTTTTTTTTTTTTTTTTGTTTTTATCATTGTTTTGTTCGGTTTTTTTTTTTTTTTTTTTTTTTTTTTTTTTGGCTGGTGCAGCATAAGCCATAGGCTTTCTTGCACCATGCGGCCGTTACTAATACTAATACTAATACTTGTCCACGCATGGCTTAAAGATAAGAAGATCCCGACCGCGACTCACCATCTTCTGCGTGCTACTGGCTGCCAACTACCGCAATTCTACGGATTACCAAAGATCCATAAACCGGGTATTCCTCTCAGACCTATAGTGTCTTGCTGCAGTGCCCCAACGTATGAACTGTCCAAACACATCGCGAGCCTCCTCTCGCCTCTTATAGGTAATACATCTCACACCGTTAAAAACAGCAGTGAATTCATTAACACCATTAAGGACATTTCAATCCCTGATAACTCTGTCATGGCATCATTTGACGTGGTTTCTTTATTCACCTCGATTCCCGTCCAACAGGCCGTGCACTGCGCCAGAAGGCTCCTTGAGAGCGACTTAAGCCTCCAATCCAGGACGTCACTATCCACTGATGACATCTGTACCGCCCTCAACCTATGCCTCTCTAGCAGCATCTTCACCTTTGAAGACTCACTCTACAAACAAGTACATGGCACTGCTATGGGTGCCCCTGTCAGTTCCGTAGTAGCTAACATCGCCATGGAAGATCTGGAGAAGCAGATACACCAGAACCCACCTACACCTATTACAACGTGGTGTAGATACGTCGACGATATTTTTACCATAATACCACGTGGTTCTGAAACGGTACTACTAGAATACCTCAACTCTCTATCCGATTTCATCAAGTTTACCGTAGAATCAGAGGTGGACGGTTCGCTCCCGTTTCTGGACGTGCTAGTGCATCGCGTAGGCCCACATCTAGAGACCTCAGTATACCGCAAACCCATGTGGTGCGGTCAATTCACCAACTACGGGTCCGGCCACGCTCCAAGCCATCTCAATAGCACTGCCCGCACCCTGTTCTCCAGGGCCTGGAGCCATTCCAGCACCGACACAATTAGACGTAACGAGATCTCCCGTGTGAAGGCGGACCTAACCAGATGCGGTTATCCATCCCATGTACTAAACAGATGCTTGTTACAGGCACAAGAACTTACTTCCAACCCAAGACCTCCGAAGCAAGTCGGCATATCATCCGCCTACATTCCGTACTATCCAGGAGTGTCAGGACGTATCTCGAAGATCCTGAGAAGTTACAACATCAAATGTGTACAATTACCAGGTAGGAACCTACGTTCACTTGTCTCCAGTGTGAAGACCCCTGTCACACCTGTCTTACGCAGCAATGTAGTGTACCGTATCACCTGTAGGGCCTGTAACAGTTGCTACGTAGGTGAGACATCGGACGTCTCCAGGATCCCCTCACGGACACGACAGAGCAATCCGGCTTGCCGAAACTGACCAGTCCGCGCTTGCAGAACATTTTTGGGCTACCAACCACGATCTTGACCCCAAGCGCGACTTTGAGATAGTGGACCACGCGCGACACTTTCGCCACCGCCTATGGCTAGAGTCACTAAACATAATGAACAACCCTAAGGCATTAAATCGCCAGAAAGGCATGCGTATACATCCAATCCTGGAGACAACCGTTTTATTGATGGATGATCACTGGCGCAAGGCAGCACACGTCCGTGCTACAACAATGACGAATGAGTAACGTGCCACACTTTGCTTGTAATGTATTCAAAAATTCTGTCAGTTGAGAAAGGGACACGAGTTCCGAAAGCTACTGAAATATTTTATTTTATTTTATTTTATACTGGGTATACTGTAAATAAATATCTATTTGTTAAACTATGGACCCCAGTACTCCAGGCCCATTTGTCACTAGGTCTTAGTCAGTTTTCTATCACCAAACGTGGATTTATTCCCGTAGATGAAAGTGGTACTTCTAAAAGGCTTTTCGAGCAGTGTCCGAGTTTGTCCCAGGAGGACGATGGGCATAGTTTAAATCCGCAAACCGACTAAGTGTAAATACACGATATCCTGGCTCACTACACTTCAATTTTTCCAGTATTCAACGCGGATAAAACAGAAATAAACGCTTTCCATCTCCGTGCATTTAATACTTAGATTGAAAAACAGGACTTGACTCTACTCTCAATGGATCTGCTGTGGAGAGGGCGTATCGTTGAGCATTCAAGAAGAAAAACCAGACGTCTCGTTATCAGCTGTCTCAGCAGGGGTAGTGTTCCTACGGCCAGAGGCACAACCAGTCGATTTGCCTTATTTTTCTGGACTCGTGCCACTTTTTGCAGCAGACGTTCTAAATGCCTTTTTTATTTCCATACCAATAAATGAAAAATGTCCCAAAGCCTTGTCAGTTAGAACTAGCTTATCTATTCCTCTCATGAAGGATCGAGTGAAATGTTTCTAAAATCCAAATGAACTATTTCCAAATCGTTTCCTACATCCAGCTCATACGTAACTGTGTCAAAACAGCCTATTAAAGTGTTAAGCCAATAAAGACTGTAATTCCCAGGGATTGAGACTGATTCAGAAAGTTATTCGTAATGAATGTTTAAATAGCACTCTTATCAGGAATTAATTTCATACTCCTAGAAAAAACCACACGTTCTCAGAAAACTTTTATATCGAAATTTAGAACAGGTATCGAGAAATTCAATTCGATTAACATTCATATAGGAGACGAAATTCATATAGGAGATGAAGATTCCATCTTCATCTCCTATATGATTATTACTTTGGCCCGTTCATATTTTATGCAAATTACAATTAACAATGAAAGGAGATTTATTTGATTCAATGATGCAGTATCCCTTTTGGGGGACATTGATCAATTTGGTATAAAATAATCGCATGAAAAGGCTTCCATTGTAGTTTAGTAGTTTCTTTGTTATTTTTCTCAAAAGGTTGCGCAAACTCCTAATGATGCGCGTAAAAACTGGAACAAAAGAAATCCTGTTCTGTCTACAACATAGATTTCTATCTTTCCATTTCATATCATATCCAAAGTGTGAAAATATTTATTAATAAAACAATTTCCACTCCACCATGATGCATAATAAATTAATATTATTCTCGAAACTTACAGAACAAACAGCACGCTTGAAATTTTTATTACTTTTACGATCGATTTATTATGTAATTCTACAGAATAAAATCAGTTTATTATACACAACGATCAAAGCGATTTTAATCCTAATGATGGCATTAGGTGGTAGATGTGGTTTCCTTTAAATGGACTGTTGGGGGGGGATACAAATATTTTCGCAGAGGAAACTCATTTGAGATCCCACGCGTTCTTGGAGCGTGCAGAGGACAGCAATATCACCATCCATCAAGCGTCATTGCTCTCGCGCTGCATTTTACCTAGTGATGGGGTACCATACTGCGCGTGCCATCACGGATAAAATTGCTATTAGTCTGTTTCCTTCGCTATAACAGAAAAACATTTTTTACCTTTCATCAGAAATGGTTGCAAAATTCCTAGGAGAATAACCAAGACGAGAATTATTAAAATCTTGTAGGTTGGTATGGAATAACAACTTCATTTGTACTCCAGAATTAGCAACGGGATCCAACCTAGGATAGAGGGAAAAAAGTAGAGAAAAATTACTCCTGATTAGCCAACTTCTCATGGATATTTAAATTTTGATTCTTATTCTGAAATATTCAGAAGCAAGAAAGACATTCCACACAAGATTGAAGTAGTCTTCTTCCTGGAAGGAGACTATTTAATATTTCGAGGATATTTTTACAACCACACAGTGTTGGGCTTGTTTCGTGGGATGCAGAGTCTACCACGAAGCCAAGACGCGTTAGAAAATTGATGATTTTTTCTCCCAAAATCAAAGGAGAGCGTTCGGGAGTGTCGTTCGTTGCTATAGCAACGAACTGGCATCGATAAGATTTCAGAAAGCACTAAAACGTATGGTGATGCATTTGATAAACATAAATTTGACAACATCTGTACATGACAAGTCATAGATTGCGGTACCGCTGATGCTAGGCGGAATACGCCTCATTGAATATACGCACACAAAAAAACTTCTCCTATTGTGCACTATTTATTTCGTATACCTGTTGTCCCTGACAGCACGTTCCCTCAGTTTCCAGTGAACTTCAGTTTATTTTTCATTCGTTCTGAGAGCTTTGCTTTTGACGTTTTGTTATTTAGAGATAGTAGGGGTGCATACGGATACACATATGAAGAGATAACGGGGTTACTGTTCAGTCACGCATAAAAATTAAGTATATATTCCTTCTTTATGCCACACTGAATAAAAACTCTGAATTCCATTAAAATGTTGAATATTTTAGCCATTAAATTTAAGTTCTTCGTCTCACTCAATCCAACAAAAGTTAGCTAGAACTGCGTTTTGTAATATCTACTGCAATCTGTCTTTTTTTCGGTGAATTAATGTAATAAATAATTTTATTAGCTCATATCTTACTGCAAGGGTATTTATTAGATAGAAAAAGCAGTCAGAACAAAAGGGAAAGAAAAATGTGAACATAGCTTCAGTAATTTCCTACAAATCTCCATGTAAATCATAATTTAGGCACATTTAATATTGAAATAATTAAATTTTGTAAGAAATTGCTTCTGGCATTTCACTTTATGAGGCTCTGAAATAAAATTGCGCTGCCTGGAAGCCTTAATCGTAGATGGTTAAAAAAAAAAAAGAAGTTGGTGGCATAGTTACGCATGACCAGCTGTAATCCATCATCGGAAGCATGGAGCAAAGTACGCGTTATTCAAAATAAAACTCTCGTTTTTCTTAAATGTCGCCAAAAGATTTAAGAAAACTTAAAAAATGTTTCATGGCTAAATAGATAAATTGAAAAGAAGTGAAAAAAAATTTTTAAGTTTCTGCAACAGAAACCTAAAGTCTCTTGCGATTATCTATATTGGCTTTGGCTTTGCGTTAGCAACACCCCATTGTGCAAGATCAATATCCACGTGGATTATGCACCAGACATTAGCTCATACTCAATAGTGAGTATGAGCTAATGTCTGGTGAGACACAAGAAACTGCGCCTTTTATAGGCACTCCAGCACCAACACTGGACCACCGACATTTGGAAATCTGTCGCTTCGTGTGATGAATTCCTCAAACTGTATCATGCTGATGGGCGTATTCGCATTTGGAGAAAGCAACACGAGGCCACGGCAACTGGATGCTCTGTTAGTGTTCGGCTGAAGGCTGTGGTGTCTTGGTTTTGGGACTATCTTCGGGGCATGTCATTGGGTCCTCTGATTAGCATTCATCAATGACTAGGTGGAAACACCTGCCTTTCTATCGTTGCTGACTAAGTACACCCCTTCACGATGACAGTGCGTCCAACAAGCCCGAGTCTATGAACAAAACAAAGACGCCGTGCCACAGGGTCCACCGGGTTGCTAACTGGTTTCAGAATATGAAAATGAAAAATAACTTCTCCGTCCTCCGATGGCTGTCCGATTCAGCAGATCAATTGAGCGTGTTTAGGAAGTGTTGGAAAAGAACATTTGATGATACGACCATTCATCTGACAAAGTGCGGGCATTGTTGGACATATTGAGTTTCTGAAGTCCTTGATGACGTTTAAGAACGTCTTTAGAATGCTCCATGATTCTTTGACTTTACAGAAGCAATATTCATAATGCATGTGATTAAGGAAGGTCGTAAATTCTTTTTAAACTAAAAACCAGTTCCAACCTGGTTTTTGAATTAGAGATTTTTTAATCATTTAAACTTATGGTTCTGACAGGGGGCGCTGTAGTTTCAATTTATACCTAAGCTATTTTGGTCTACAATTTCAACAAGCTTAAATAATTCTAAAAAAATAATCATTATGAACATCTTTCCGCCTACAACTTCCTTTAGTAAATAATTTTCCTTAATATAGAATTAAATATCCATAATAAATGTTATAAATAAGAGAACATACATTAAATTTAGCTTTATTTCAGTCATGAAAATTTTCTAATCAATTTAAATTGTATTGATAAATAAGAACATACTACTGTATTTAAGCATTACCTAAGTACACTACGTAATTCTTCAATTAATTATCGTAATGAATTTTAATTATAAGACATTACATAAAACACGAGAGTTCTCAGTAAGCTGCTGATAGCGCTCTAAAAAGGTATTTATATCTACGTGGCAAGGGAGATGGTGGAATCTTGCAATAATATCGGGAAATGTCACAGAGGAGGTAATTAAGCATAGAATGGATACTGAGATTGTGGATGCTTGGCTACCCAATGGATATGTGGAAGACATTTATGCTCAATTATTACTCCAACAAACGGTCATTAGAGGATAGCCAGCACATGGTGAGAAATCGAAGCTACAAACACATCAACTTATACAAAGCATCGCGTACATTGATTCCACTGTGCTAATCAATAGTAAACACCGATGTTCGTTGTAATCATCCGTACAAGTGGTGTGTAGGTATGGGTGCTCAGTTTGGATTTTAGTTGGCAGGAACGCAGTTTGCCAAATGCAAAGAATCTTAATTGTTTTACAACCTAAATCTACTGTTGTAGTTTGACCTGCGATATTACAGTTAGTTCTATGACAATCACGTTAATGTCATATTAATGTTAAATGGTACATGTTAAAAATCATGGGAATGTTCCTCGAACTATTCAGATACAATTTTGGAAATGTGGGTAGTTGCATTGCAGCCTTGAAAGAATCCATCGCAATCTGGGTAAAAATGAAGCACTGCAGGGTGAAGTTGGTCTAATATGACAAAAAAGATATCCATCGAAGGTGGACACGGCGATATGATTTGAGAGGACCCATCCTTACAAATAGAACATACCTCTCATCATTCTACCACCTCCAGCCGCTTGAGTGGTGGAAAAGAGACAGTCTGAATGCATGGCTTCATGAGGTTCACCCAACAGTGTCTCCCTACCATTGGTACTTTCTGCAGTTTATAATCGTCGGATTAACACATTCACTCTCCATTCTGAAATTATAGTGGAATACTAAGCCTTGAAAGCTTTTGTCAGTTAAAAAGAGCTGATTTATACCCAACTAAATGACGTTGATTTTTTGTTTCTGTGACGGTTCCATACAAGAAATATATTACCATTATTCTACCCTGTATGGGTTGACTGGATTTGCTCTGTACATTGTAATTTTCGGAAAATACATGCAGAGGAAAGTTGTTAATACGACAACAGACTTAGAAAGAATAAATGAAGAAAAGTTGGTGCTGCGAGTTTGGAGTTGGATACCATGTGGATGTTCGGACTCGTTTGGAAGAGACCAGTAGAAATGCATGTGCGAATTCAAAACAAGGGTGGCCATGGAAATATCTATAGAGAAGGTATAGAGCAGAAACTACCATTTGTATGATAGGGAACAGATCGATTTGTAAATGACGAATTATTTACTCTGAATTAGATAGAGTCTTGGAATTTAAAATAAGTAGTTTAGAGGAAATTACCATCCTCACATTCAAACTCGCAGCAGTTACTCATGACTAACATTGCTCCTGAAATTATCAGAACTATAAATGAAGACCCAACAAGACTTGGTATACAGCTTGATGTTATGCTGCGCGCCATATAATTTGTGTTATCATCCGGAAAGATTTGTGTCCGACTTCAGTCATGTGCTTACTCTTCTTCAGCTTCGTCACCTGATTTCGATGACTGTCATCAAATAAAAAAAAAGGGGTGGGGGGGAGCGCCATCGCAACCAAGTCCACCAATAGGAAAATGCCTTAAAATGGCTAAGTTTACTCTCTGGAATGTCTGTAAATCTGCAATCCAGATATAGATGCTGACACATTGATTAGATGGCTAAGGTTTCTAACTATACACTCCCCAACCATTAATATCTGGACAAATGGATATCTACAAATAACCTTTATTTATTGGAGGTTATGAATCACAAAAAACAAAATTTAATCATCTCTCTTTAAAATTCCTGTCCTTGTCCATAAACTGAGGTGAAAATTATACGAATCTTTAATAATTAAAGAAATCATTTTATGCAAATGAAATCAAATCATCGTCCACTATTGTAAATTGGTATTTATTGTCATGAAAGATTAACGGAAAGTTATTTAAATGAAAAATATCCACAGTCTGGGTTGGTTTTCAATCAGCAGAATAAGGGGGTGAGTTAACTCCAAAGTAATCTATTCCAGAGGGGGGTTTAAGAATGGATGAAGGAGAAAAGTTGACTATTATAAGGAATTATGTTTCAGACCTAGAGACCATAAATTCAAATTACAAGGAAATAGATTTAGGCTGTATTATAGAAAGTTTTCTTTTAGCTAGCGAGTTGTTAATTACTGGAATAAGTTGCCTCCATGGATAGTTGAGGCTGACCCCTGGGGAAAATTCAAACGTCAGTCGGTTAGTTAGCTACGTGAGGATGGAAACACATGGACAGTTTATTACTATTTTATTAATTATTTATTTTTTATTACAACGTAGAAATAAAACAACTATTAATATAATGAAATCAATAAGTGAATTAACGAAATATGAAGAATTGTACGATTCATAATTAGAAAAAATAAATTCTGACGCAGGAGAAGATATCAATTTCTTTTTTTTTTGTCAAGCCTTTTTCATTCGTTTCATAACTTCTAACACCAGTGACTTACCTCATTGTACTTTTTGCAGAAAGACGAGGTGGATACTTGGGATTAGTCCTTAATAAAGAAAAATGCTCGTTTATTCGTAATGTAGATGTGGTCATTAGGTTTTCCAACGTTTCCGAGATTCGGCTATCATAAGAGCAGCAGCCATCACCATATACGATTTGAAAAAGAACTCGAAAGCCTTTGATTTGCCTTCCTACTGATGTCTTCTTAGTTTGAAGAAGCTAAAATGTTTGCACACCAAAGTAGAAAGTCTCAGTCAATATGTTGCTAGGAAACCCACTTTCAATCTTATCACATCGTTAAGTAAGACTTTCATTTTTAGGAATTTCTTTCTTTGCAGATCTTTAAGAAACCTCGGCAAGCCTGCAGCTCGATTTGCATGGCAAACGTCCATATTTTTTTATAAGTAAAATAAAAAAGAAGCTGTGTGATGTGTATTAACCCCGAATCTCTGAATGGGTTGAAATAAGAGCTAAAATAAGTGCAAGAGAGGATTTTTCACAATAAATCTAACGTCACTCACTGGCAAAAAAAAATTATAAACCTTTATGGTCACCTATCAGTTGACGCCGATTGAAAAGGTTTCTAATATTTTGCCCAGTGTGTGTATAATTATGTGTATTGTATGAAAGATAATGCAACCAGCGTTAGTGCTTGCCGAAGTGTGCCTCACGTGAGGATTAAAACAGAGGTTCTTAAAAATAATCGAAAACAATGTTACCGCTCTTTCTTTGATGGATACGACTTTATTCCATTAAAAGCGACCTTTGACATCATTCTTTACTAAATGGAATGATGACTAGTAAAAAGGAATGACAAAAGAAATAGTATAATCCTCTTTGAATGGTTCCTGAAAGTTCGGCGACTAATGGACATTTCCTTTCTTTCTGACAATGGTGTTAACTTTCCCTTTCACACGATAAAAACATTTCCATAAAAAGGAAACTGTTTCTGTGCTTTTAATTCTCGAAATAAGCTTATCTCTGCAGTCCAAATGGAGTGTTATTTTGAGCGACAGCCTTCCTTCGAAAGTCATTATTATCTCTTCTGTTTGCTTCCCTGAAAGAAGATAAGAGACTTCTACTTTATAATGTAAAAGAATTGTACAAGTAAAACTGTTTTCTTAACGATTTCCTTTTCTTCTGTAATAACTGGGATTTATAATTCGCTGCAGAAAAGCTGTTCCTCCAAATCAAATTGATAACGACGTCAGCTGACCAAGTGCCGATAGTGAAGTTGTTGTTGTAGTAGGGTCTTTAGAAGCATCAAAGACTAACCATATCGCTCCGTGTATGCCTGTAAATTACGTGTGCTTTTGTGGTCGATTTTTTGTTTGCTGGACGAAAAATCCGGGTTTCCTGGAGGAAAAACCATGCTACCCTCGCCTGAGATCAACTAACTCAGCCACGTTGTGAAAAAAGGCCCATAAAAATTTCTCACGTCATCGACGGGACTTAAACTCGGGTCTTTGACACCTACTTTGCTACCCACGAAGACCTGATAGTCAATAGTCCCCAAACTACTGTAAACAAGGTGTGGTAGTTTTGATACCACATCACTTGCCTTCCTGTTTGAGCAACTGCCACTCATCTGAACTCCCCAAAATCCTGTGGCGGATGCTATTTAAAGATGAAAGACCACAGATGATAACTAAATGCGAAACCTTCGACCTTTTTCAATTGGCATTAGCAGAAAATTAAACGTACGGTATGCACATATACAGTAGTGCTCAAAAAATTGAATCACATCATTTCTAGGTTGTTTATCTTTATACTGGCATCTAATCTTTTAGAAATAGTTGAAAGAACATAAATACATAATAATAATACACATATGAAATTATTAATTGTATAAAAATTTATATAATATAAATTTTGTAAATTAATATATAAAAAGGTTCATATAATAACAAAAATTCGATGGATTTGGTGTAAATTGTGAAAACAATGACAAAGAATACTGGGCTCATGGCAAATGCACTGCATAGATACTGCCGCTAGGATGATGCAATCATGATTGGCACGTGCCATCATCTAAGAGAGATGGATGATGCCAGAGGGTAATGCTACTGCAAAACATATATGATGTATTGCCAAATTTCACAGAAATTCGGGAAATTTTCGAGTGAGACAGGTTTTTTCTGAGCACCACTGTCAGTTCCTTGGTATCAGAAAAATAATGTACACTTTTTGGGGGCTTCTTATTCAATCTCGTCATGCAGAAGACAGGTGACCTTTCCGATTTTAAGAAAGACATTGTTACTGGAGCACATTTAGCACAAGTCACAGATGAAAAACCAAAGAAATCAGTGGTGTATCGAAGCAACCGTCTTCGATGCATGAATGCAAGACGAAAGGAGAATACAACTCTAAAAAGGAAGAAATGCAGAAGAAAGTCAGAACTCCAAGAAGGAGACCGGAGGAATTTAAAGCGAATTGTGCACCACAACAGAAGGTCTAGTGTCAAGCAAATTACTGTAAAATTCAATTCAGGCAGGGGAAGACACATTTCCAACCGAACTATGCGGTGGGAGTTGAAGAATCTGTTGTTTTATTAGTCATGTGCCTATACGAAATCCCCTTCGTTCTGTAAAAAAATCGAAAGATTCGACTTGCGCGATGCTGTCAATTCCAAGACTGGACTGTGCAACCATGGAAATCATCATGTAATGTGACGAGTCTCCACTTAAATAATTTTGCACCAATGATAGGATGAAAGTGTGGCATGAAACTCGTCAAGCCATGCATACAGATGTCTCGTGTCCATCACTTAAGCGGCTGGAGGTGGTATCATGATAGTGGTTGTGTTCTCTTGGTACGGATGGGTCCATTCATACCGTCAGAAGATTGTGTCACCTCCAATGAATCCCTTTCTGTATTCTTTGGAGGTTACCCGGGTTGCGATGGATTCTCTCAAGAAAACAACACAACTATCCTCCATAAAAATGCATCCGAATGGTTTGAAGAACATTCCATGATTTCCATCGATTTCCCTCATTGCCCAATTCTCCAGACGTAAATTCAATTGAGAATGTTCTCGAGCTTTCCATCCATAAAGATAAATTGCATATTCTTCGAAATGTTTAACTATATAAATGACAGGGAATAAAAAGAAGAATTTATTGATTAAATACACCAATAACTGGATGTTAAACCGATGCATCTTTTTTAATCTTTATAATAAACCCACGGAATCTGCTATCAAAAATATTACAGACAAATCAATCAATATCTGGCATACGTCTTGGTAAAATAAAGTGGCCACTTATTTGCACATCTGTATGAAGTGTACTAAATGTGTTATTATAGTACTAACTGATAACATTTATAACTTATATTCTCAAATATCTTTAAATACAATCGATAAACACTTATTAGCAAATTACAGGGACTAATCGTTCAATTTTCGGAGTGGTAGAACCACAGACAACCACAAGTTTCGATGAGCTGCTGGTAGATGACCTGACAGTGTACGTCCAATAATACGCAGACAGCTGCAATTTCTGACATGTCTGATAGTTGCAAAGTGGCCTTAAGCTACGTACTGTATGAACTGCTTTATGAGTTCATACAGGATCATAACGACTGAACGCTGTCTCCTTATCAATCACCAGATTCAGCTTCCATCAAAATATCAGCAATTTTCACCAGGGATCAATTTTCATCATACATTTATAAAACAACAGCATAAAATGGTGTCAAAATATTTCAAAGTTACTAATGATTATATTTATGAAAATAATTATTAAATTTACATGACTAAACATAATTGCAGAGATATTTTATGAAATAATTCCTGCCACTTAGATATTATACCTCTATTTCATAGAAATATTAAAATGAATTCGTAAAATTTAATTCATAGTATTTAAAAGCGAATACCGATTTTTAGGCACGTTAGCATACACTGCCCTACTATTACTACATAGACATCCCTTCATTGATAGTTGGTGACGTCCTACCCAAGAATCACCTATCAAACACAACTATAAATATGCTTGTAGGCCATCAAGGAGACAGCAGCACGGTTGTGAATGTAAGGTGTCGCCATCGATTGGGTTAACAGACTTCTAGTGAGGATTGTTAATAGGATATCACAATAAATGTCTCTACTGATATTTCAATGGCACTGAAGATCCCTAGGTCTACAATTGGCGATGTGATCTGCGCTTAAACCATCATGAAACAATTCGGAAAACCACCGAAGCTGATGGAACACAACAAGACAGCCCCGCAAAGAATTATTCTCTCGTAACGCAGATCGACATTGCCGCAGCACATATAGGCCCTTAGTGAGACGATTGGGACATGTGCCAGGAACACTTAAATGCGCAAGACGCTGCATGATAGTGGTTACCATGATCGTGCAGCCCACTACAAGCCGCTAATCACCGCGAATAATGCGAGACGCCGTCTATCTTGTTGTAAGGTTTACTGTTTTCGGGCCTAACATCAATGGAAAGCTATGCTGCGGAGTGACGAATGACAGTACATGAGAATTTCGCCGACGGGGCTAGCCAGGTGGGTAAAGTGCCTGGCAACCCAAAGTACAAGTACAAAGTACAAAGTATGTTGAAGGTCAAACGGCACCAGGAATTTCTCCCATCTCCGCGAGTGTTCGCTGTATCGAGGGACAGTACTCTGCCAAGACCAGAGATTTAAAAGTGTGTGGATCATGTGTTGTGTAGTATGTTGTGCCCATTGTTCTTCTGGCCTATTGGCCTTCGAGCCCCCGATGGGACCCGGCGTTGTCCGTACTATGCCAACGAGGAGGCTGGCCAGGTGTACCTTGAAATTTATTATTCTCTGGCAGGTCCCGCCGCCTAATTTCCTGGGATTTCAGCGTCTGGGTCCTATAGGAAAAAAAAAAAAAAAAAAAAGATGATCGCTGTGGTATAGTTGCAAAATCGCTATTGCGAGATAGTATGTGGGGTTTGTTCCCCGAAATTACCATGGGGTTGTACGCTAAAATGACAAGTTCTAGAGGCTTAATGGGGCGGGCAATAATTTTGATGCTAATTTAAATTTGGATGCTTGGGGCTTTCGCGGTGTATAGTCAAAGAGAAGGGTAGAGAGACTGAAGCCTGGGGGGAAGAAAGAGAAGTAAGGGGCCGATAGGGTAGATGGCCCCTGCAGTCAGTGGGACATGCCCATGCCCCACCAGAGGGAAAGGGGAAGGCAGGAGGAGGAGAAGACAGCGAGCCATCTCCCCCCACCAAGGAATAGGAGTGAAAGAAGGCTGGTCAAGGCTACCAGCCCAGATCACCATATGGCTAGGTGGCAGCAATGCGCTGCAGTCATTTCTCTGAGCCCTTGCATGATAGTCTTCTTGTCTTGATCAGGTTGTCAAATGCCTGTGCTGGATGAGGTTGTCACGTCAGGTGGATACATCTGTCGGTACTCATAGAGATTATGACTTCAGGTAGACTCAGTTGTGAGGTTTAATTCCTTGTTTGTTTCACCATGGTGTCAGTTCATCATCTGGTAAGGTTTCCGTGGTTGTGTAGACTTTCTGCTGGTCTGCACGGCATGATTGTTTACTGCAGTGGTTGAGGCTGTGGGAGCGTCCTTCTCCTTGTGAAGAGGTCCTGGGCCAGCTGCGCGAATGCCTTGTATGTGTCAACTTCAGTTATGGCGAGGTCTTCTTGATTACGGAGGTTAAGCTGTGTTCTAGTAATGAACCTACAATAGAGGTCCTCATATAGTGGGCAACTGTACATTAGGTGCTCCCACGTTTCACGTTCACCACAGAGGCAAAACGGTGTATCACTCAGTCCAAATCCTTGTAGTTTGTCTCTAATGGCCCCGTGTCCCGTCAGCAGGTAGATTGTGTAGAGTCCTGGTGAGAGCCACGCTGGATAATCCGGGTATACCAGCTGTATGTTGGGTAGAAATTTTCTAGTTATTGCACCTTTGATGGAGATCTCCCAGCGGGCCTGCCAAGTTTGTTGGAGGTAAGCGGAGAGACGGTTCCTTTCTACTTTGGGATCATTTGACAGATCTATGGTGTAGTCGAGGCATGTTACCGTTCTGCCTTTGGTCAGTTGATAGAGTAGCCCATGCTTAACAATCTCCAGGTCCAGAGGGAGGGATCCCGTTAGGGCCTGGAGTGTGTGGGTACTTAAAGTGTTACATGCTCTCGAGATGGTTATGAGTATGTGTCGCTGCGTAGTCTCCAATTTTTTCCGGTTCACTGCAGTGGTCGCCTTGCGATACCATATTCCAGCAGCATATGTAATCGCTGGCAGGAAAATAGCTTTATAGTAGAGGCTGAGGGTTTTCCTCCTCAAACTCCATTCCTTGCGTGTGATTCGCCCAAAAAGTGCGGAGTATCCTCTAATTTTCTTCCGTAAGTGCACTATATGTGGTGTAAAGCTCAGATTCTTGTCTAGTACGACTCCAAGGTGCTTTAATTCGGTGGTAAGCTTAATTGTGTTACCTTGTATCTTGATTTGAGGGGGTCGTCTGGTGTCTAGGGCTCTTTTAATAATATAGATCTTGTCTTCGAGGATGAGATCATCAAGTTATTGTTGTTAGTCCAGTCCTCTAGAGTTTCTATTGCTCTGTTGGCGGTGTTCTCCAGTTGCGTCCTAGATCCCCCAGGCAGCATCAGAACCACATCATCCGCATAGGCTAGGGGAACGACGTCCCCGCAACCCAAAGGTCGCGGGTTCACATTCCGCTTCGGGCTTGGATCAGAATAAAATGCAAAAACTTTGGGAGGTGCATTATGGCCACAGAAGCCGATGCGCCCACAGTTAACAAAAAAAAAAAAAAAAAAAAGAGAGAATTTTGAATGGAATACCACTCTGACAGTCGTGTATGGGATAATTTATTTATTTAATTCAGCTACAAAACAGCAATCGTACATGCTTTAAATGCAAGTAGGCAAAAGGAAGTGATTACCTTTTCTATAAGGCAATGGTCAGGCCACGCCTTGAGTACTGCATTCAGGTCTGGAGGACTCATTTTAGGAAGGATACAGAGTTGCTATAACGAGTACAGAGAAAGGCAACGAGATGGTTGAAGGGAACAAAGGGGGTCCTCTTACAAAGAAAGGCTGAAGTTCTGCAAATTGCAAATTGAGGTGTATGAGGCCTTGAATAGTTTGGGCAGGCTCAATGGTGATGGGATTTTTCCGCTTTCTCAAATTACGAACCTGAGGCGGCAGAGATTCAAATTGAGGAAAGACAGTTGTAGAATACATGTGCGAAAGTTTGCATTTAGCCAGAGGGCAGTTCATTGCTGGAACAGACTTCCATCTGTCGTTGTCGAAGTTCATAGCTTAAACAAATTCAAGGAAGAACTGGACAAACGTTTGGAGCGAATGGATGGGTGAAATGGGATGAGTTTTTATTTTTAGCTGATGCTGTATAAGCTTTCTTTTTGCATCATATCCCTCTATTAATGCTAATACTAATGATAATGCAACCACATAAAATAATAACACAATTGCAAAGCAAATCACTACAGAAATTGGTTAATATTAATTTCAAGAGGCACAAAAAATAAAATAAAAAGAAACATAACTAAATTAAGGAATAACCTTAAAAGAAATACTGGATCACTCTGACTGGCATGTGCAGAAAGGAATATGATCGTACAGTTGATCCTCTTCTCTCATTAGAAAAACATTCTAATAAATAAAATAAAATAAATTTCAAAGTTGAGATAACAAATGTATTTAGAGATTTAAATTGTTTCTTGAAGTGTCCAAGATAGTAGCAGCAGTAGTAGTAGTAGAGGCATGTGATGCAAGAAAGCAAGCTTATGTACCATCAGCCAATAAAAAAAATTGTTTCACACATCCATTCCCCCTAAAAGTTCGTCCAGTTCCTCCTTTAATTTGTTTAAGCTATCAACGTCCACTACAACAGATGGAAGTCTGTTCCAAGCAAACAACTAATTGCTGACGAAAGCCAAATTTTCGCACATTTATTCTGCAACTGTCTTTACTCAATTTGAATCTCTGCCGCCTCAGGTTCGTAATCTGAGCAAGAGGAAGAGTCCCATCAGAATTGAGCCTGCTCAAGCCATTCAAGGCCTTATACACCTCAATCAAATCACCTCGCAGGTGCCTAGTCTTCAGACGCTGACAATTTGCAGAACTGAACCCCTTGGTAATTTCTTTCTGAACGAGGAATTTATGCTGAACGGGTGAGGCGAAGAGTAACGAGATTAGTGAGCGAATTGTACTCATACATGATTGAAGAGATCATCCAAAAGTAAATAAATATTTTGTCAAACGCATAAATAATAATAAAGGAGAGAAGAAATCACACTCTATAACTCACATTAGAAAAATATCTAGCCGTCTAAATAAAAATGGGTGAATAAAAGGTGAAACCGAAACAAGCAAAAAATAACATCCAACGCGACGTGAAACAGAAAGTTATTTTACAAAAAACGTTTGCAGAAAAAAAAAAAAAACGCCTCGATAGTAAATCACGTATTGCCAAATCTTTATTTCATATAAACATCAATATTTCACCTCAAGGCATTCCTAAAGCTAGAAGAAAATAACACAAATAGCTAGCAACAAAAGCGAAAAACATTTTAGCAGAACTAGTAGGATACGCTATTTCCAGTGAAAAACAGTGAGAAATATGGTGGCTTTATACCTTCTGGGTGCAATCATAACCTGGGAAAACGATAAAAAAAATAAATAAATAAAAAGACACACCCAGTAAAAAAAAAAAAAAAAATTGTCTATATTTAGTAAAGTTCAGAAAATCACAGACTTTTATCACCAACCAACGCTCGGGCTCTTATTTTATAAATGGACCTCACAGGTATAGCGCCACCGCTACAAGGTTGAAGTGAATATTACTGCAATTATTATATTTATTTTTGTTTATATATTTTTTTTCCCGAAAATAGTGATTTGATGGTGTTAAACATTTATTTTCTATATTTAAAACAGCAAAATTCGTGACAGGAACTGATGTGATATTTGAACTGTTTGTTTTGCAGTTGGACAAACATTGTCACGTTTGACTTGATCTTTAGGGTTTAATATAACTTGTATACTACATCACCTGTAAACTTATAAATACAACTTGGTTTTTTTGTTTTGTATTTATGACTTGTAAACGTAACTGATTTTCGCAGTTTTGCACACAGATGAATAATTTTATTCATCTGTGTGCAATGTTTCTTAATACTGTATATTTAATGTGATTGTGCTCTTCACTTTCCATTAAACACTTTAACTGTTTGAATTACGTTGATTGACAGAACTTTGAATTCCACAAGAAACACGCGGACACAGAAAACGTGCCCTTATGACGTCATTGCTGTCACGCAGAAATAATCACGTGAAACTGTATTACTGTAGCTTTTATTTATTCACTTTTTATCTCAGTAAAATTTTATTACAGAAAATTTTATTAATTAAATCTTTACATCAGTAAAATTTTATTACTACGCAAATTTTATAAATTACATTTTCACTCAAGTACATTACACGAAGGCTTACCTGAAGAGAGATTAGGCTTAATGTGCCTATTGCTGATATATGGAAACTGCTCCAAGCACGGATTCAATGACCTGTGGTTATCTGCGGTTTTCCAATAAGAGTAGAAGCACAATAAATCGTAATGGATGAGTCAAACTGACGCCACGATGCCACTCGGTGCCAAGTGGGCACAAGAAAAAGCTTTTATATTTTATATTTTCCAAGTTATCATTAAGGCAAATGCTGGACACTTTCCAGGAAGAGAGGGAAAGAAGGAAGAAAAAAAAAAAACCCAAAAAAACAGAAACATTCCTTACTTGGGATCAGCTGGGGCAAAAGAGTGGACAAAGTAGTTGCGTGTTCCTCATTGCAGGCTGACCTACACGAGCACTTCATCTCCCTCCGTCTGTTTGTTCCCTAAGGTCATTGAATGAACCCGGCATGGCAGTCACTAACTCAGAAAATCAATGTAAGTCTCTCTCTCTCTCTCTCTCTCTCTCTCTTTCCATACTCCATTGACGACAGCGCCACAGCAGAGAGTTGTGGCAAAGGGAGACGCGACACACTAAGCTTTTTGGAATTCTATAGGGAGAAACAATGTGGAATAAAAGGGGAGTCCAGCTGTCCCTTTGTTCCCTGAAGGACCGAGAGAGGAAGAAATCATTACGTGGTTGGAATAGGGGGTTAGAGAATCGTGATCGAAACGGGAAATTGATGGTAGTAACAGATCTGAGAGCAAATGTCGAAGTGTAAAAATCTTTCTGCACATGAAAACAAAAGTAGTTCAGAACAAACAATTTATATACCCACAATCAAAATAGAGTGTGGGTATATAAATTATCCTCTTTAGTGGAGGTCACAAATTACACCACCAGCTTCCTTCCAGAAATTATTAGAAAATATTTTACGATGTATTTTCAGGAATTCATTACAGATAAAGTTGGGCTAACAAAGTATTTGAGCAAATTGGTGTTTTGTTTATAACTGCAAGTGTACTATGACTTTTGGTCGGATAATGTATAATGACTTACAGGCTGCTCTGGCGCGTCACTTGCTGCTTTAGAATTTTTGGCTGATTTTAAAATGTGAAATGAAAGCGCGTTGTTTTATAGACAATGCATTTATCTGAAGATGATTGAATTATGAAAAATGTCCACTCATCTCTTATTAAAAACACTTGATCCATTACTTTGTGTTATAAAGATTTAAATGTCAGCCACAGATTTTAGTATTTATTAATTTATGTGATTATGTATACTTCGATCAAATGCTATTTGACATATCTATTGTCTCTAAACTCTACGGTGTCACCATGCCACTGACAAAGTGTTCTCACCGAAGTCATATGGTATTGTACTTAAGCGAGCAAACTTTCAGTCCTCTTCAAAATGTCTTTAGCATCTCAATCCTTAACACCACGAGGGATTGAGATGCTAAAGATCAAACAAGAGAAAGAAAAAAATTCATTGAGTGCATTTTTCATTCTCCTTCATTTTATGAATTTGATAGACAGCCTTTAGGTCAATATTAGTCATTAGTAAAGCGATCTTATCTTATATTAGTAGACATATCGCAGAGCATAGAGTTACTGAAAGGACATCTGATGTGTACTGTATACTACATCTTGTAAGAAAAAGTAAAGCTTATTTTTTTCTCTATCCTGGATTTGTAAACCTAGGCTAAAGGACTCAGCGCTAAGTAGGGGATGGAATCAGTAAGCTGTTTTTGCAGAAGGATTTCACCTATCAGCTTTCATTGGCTGGTGAAAGTTATATGCTGACGATGATGCTGGAAAAATTATGCTCGCAACTGTTTGGAACTTAAGCGATGTAATCCATCCAGAATTAATGCTACCTGATGCCACCATTATGTCCGAACACTGCATTGCAATTCCAACCAAACTAAAGATACCAATTCGAAGAGTTCACCCTAATAAGCAAATGGGTCTCCATTGTGACCATCAGCAGCCTCACAAGAGGATTACCGTTTAAAACCGAAAATTAAAAGAACTGGGTTTCCCTTAGCCATTGGCCTGCTTTATAATGACTTTTTGTTTTATCAATGTAATTCCAAAATTCATATCTTTCTGTTTTCATTACATCTCTCATTATATCGCTTGTAGAGGAAAAAAAGAAAAGAACAAAATTCCCACGAATATTTCACTAGCAGAAATACGATCCTCAGATATTATTTTTCATGTTAACAGAAAAAAGGTTCCATGAGTTGTCTGCAGTGTATTTCTTTTTATATATTTTTTTTCTTGATCACCTTTGCGATATGGAGTTGGTAAAAAAGCAAAAAAAAAAGTCGTGATTGAACTGAGTAGAAAAAAACAATGTCTTGTCAGTGACTGGGTAGATAATAAAGAAGAAATCAAAGAGAGAGAGAGAGAGAGAGAGAGAGGCGATTAAGTGTTATATCTTGCTCTGTTTCGTGGTAACCACACGGATCTTCCTTTTCGTTTACTTATGTTTGTTCTTGGCAGTCAATACAAGTTAGGGAGAAATGTGTATTTTATTTGTTAGCGTATCGCACGTTCGACAGATGGAATTGCTTTTCTGTTTGAACTGCGAGAAGATGGAGTGATGGCTAAGATATTATAGGATCCATTTCTTTTAAGATAATGATAAATTGATAGTTTGATTCCCTTTATTCTTCGTCATTATTTCTCATGTCGATCTTCTATACTTTATTATATTATTATTATTTACAATTAAGAAATTCTTAAAGAAATATTCAGTTTTAATTGGAACTCCACCGGAATTGTAAGTGACGTTTCCACCGGAAAGAGTGTTCCACACTATTGTTAGAAATTTGTACAGAGAATGTTGACGAAATTTTTTTAACGAATTGAAGATGGATGAATGCTGGGTACATTTTGTTTCTGAGTCATCACTATGACCGAGAAAAGTCCAGAAACAAAACAGACAATGGAAACATGCATCTTCACCAATCCCCAAAAAAGCCAAGCTTCAATTGTATGACAACAAGGCTAACAGTCGTCTGGATTTTGAAGGTATCATCCTTACACATTACTTCTAAAGGGGCAACTGCATCGCAGAGGAGTACTACAGAAATCTCCTCGGGAAGATAAGAGGGGCTATCAAGTTGAATGAAGAGACGCAGGAAATTATCCAAAGGTTATCACAGTGGACTTTGCAATCAGGTGTGGCTTCGGAAGTCTGCAGCACCTACTTTATTCTCTCGATCTCTCACCTTCAGACTTCTTCCTCTTCCCTAAAATGAAGAAACCATTACTGAGCCGCAGATTTCAAACCGATGAGGAGGTAATCAATGAAGCAGAAGCCTGGGTTTCTGTTCAGAGTGAGGAGTTCTATTCAAGAGCTCATCATGCCACATGGAGGAAAATGCGTAGCTCTAGAAGGCAGTTACAAAGAGAAGGATGAAAAATTTCAGCCAAGTTTCAAGTCCCCAACTCGAATGTCTCTAGTTGAGTGCAAATATTTATTGACCGCCCCTCTTAAAGATTTCACTTCTGATTGCCTTTTTCAACCTTTTTTTAAAGGGCGTTCCTCTGATAAAATAGAATTAGCCTTAGAATCAATATTCAGACTTATTGGTTTTACCATACCTTGAATTGGGAGAAACATAGGTCCTTTTACATTATTTATTAAACAAATGTTTCGCAAGTGACCAATTCGATAAAATTGATTAGTAGTGTTATTAGGAAGACAGACAGAATTAATACACATAACCTTGGGCTTTTGTTTAAATAACAGCATATGGGTGACTTTAATCTACCGCAGAATGATTGGAATGGAAACTCACGATGGGGGAAAACTTTTTAAAATGAACTAGACGATTAGTATTTGTACCAACGTGTTAGAGAAAGTACTAGGGGTGAAAATATTATATTCCTGACCTCATCATTACTAACGATTCAAATGGCATAACAGGGTTTAAAATACAGGAAACATTGTCAGGAAGTGATTATGCAGTCATAAGCTGGAATATGAAGAAAGATGTTGTTGTAGCTAAAGTTAAAGGCACTGGTTTTAACTTCGGAAGAGGGGACTTTGACAGTTTAAGGTGCTTTATGGCATTTGTGAACTGGGCGGATTGCCGAGGACGAAATGGACGAATATATTTGAATTATGGAATGCTTTAAAATCAAAAATCACAGAAGCCATGAACGCATACATATTTTTAAGAAAATATTGCAGGAAGAGGATGCCGAAATGGATGACTTCGGAGCTGGCTGGTCAAACAGGGCAGAAAAAGATAGTGTGGGACAGTTACAGAGCGTTGGAAAGTACTAAAGCCTACAAGGTACAAGTTGATCTGTAATTAATCGTAACTGGAAGTGAAAAACCTGACAGGCAGCCAGGAAAGCCCATGGTGTCCTATCGATGATTTATCGAACGTTGTCCTGTCTAGATAGGAGGTCATAATCGCGCTGTATAAGGCAATTGTATGACCACACTTAGAATACTGTGTTCAAGTATGTAGTCCTCATCTGAAAATAGACTGAACTTCTTGAAAGGGTCCAAAGACCGGCAGCTGGAATGGTGAGATCGGCAGAAGGACGACCGTATGAGGAAAGCCTCCGAATATGGGGGCTACAGAGTTTGTCAACTAGCCGCCTCAGAGGTGACTTGATTGTGGTTCATAAAGCGCTGAGAAGAATTAGTAAAATGGGTGAAGGTGGAATTCTCACTGTTCTTAACAATTCCAGAACTAGGGGTCATATTCAAATTACACGGGCGAGGTTTAGATTAGATTGTAGGAAGCTATCTTTTAGAAACATAAAATAAAATTTAAAATAAGTAAATTTCAGACAAAAACAGTAAACATTTAACAACGCTGTTGTTCCAGTAAAGAAACATCTCCCTCGAATACATGTGACAATTTGTATGACTTCCATTACTCACAAACACTAGTCAATGCTGAATATTGAACAGTATCGAGTTCAAAGGAGTATTTAACAGAGATAGCTAACAAATGCAGAAAAGTTTCTGGAATTATCAGAAGAGAATTTCAGATAAGCCCTTAAACCATATTTACCATAGCACAATCTCATCATGTTATTCCTAGCGAGACTTCCTAGAGTCCACTTTGCGTAGTGCGTGCGTATTTGTAGCGCCCATGAACTGTTGTTTAATGAGCCGTTTGTTTGACAGCATTCCGCACGATGAATGGCAAAGTAAACGCAATGTCCCGGGTGGAAACGTCGTAACTGGAAGTACAAATTCTGTGGAGAAACCCCACAGGTATCCTTAAGATTCCAGTCCTTGCTTCTAATCTTAGAATAACTGGAAGATATTGATCAACCTCACAAAAAAAGCAACAGACAACAATTTTATACTTTTGCAGCACTGAAATTCAACATATCTGAATGCAATCAAATCATTTAACAAACTGAAAAAAGGGGCCATTATAAATATATTATGATATTCAGAAAAGTAGAATTTTATCCCCTACCATCTGCACCTTAAACTGCGGACAAATAAATTTATTTGACAATAGAATAATTCGTGCAAATGAAATCCATGCTGGGTCCATTGAAAATGACTCAACTGTTGAAAATGACTCAATTGTTGAAAATTGTAAATGCCACTTCCAGTTTAGATTAACCGGAAGTAATATTGTTTAAATTACAATGTGTAATATAAACAATATTACACATTGTAAGGTTTATGTATATAAGGTGGCAGTTAGAATAATATTTGTCATATCAGCAGCTTGTGTGTGATGTTAAGGGGTTGCAAAGGTTCCTTGCTGGCTTAAAAAAGAAATATATTAAATAAAGAGATATATTTAACCAGCTGGAAAATAAAGAGCTATGATAAACCAGGTGGAATCGCTGCTTCCCCAACACCAGATGTAGGTTTATATCGACTGTGATCTATCCTAAAAAGAATGAATCTGTTTTGTCGAGATAGAATACATTTAAACAAAGGTGGTGAAAAGGTCTTTTCCAATACCATTGAAGAATCCCCAAGGGTTCAGCGGAAACTGCTAGACAGAGAGGCACAGAAGTTCACTTGTGATATGAGTCAAAGCAACGCTTGCATACATCTCGAGAGTTCTTGGTTGTGGCCGCGACATAGCGACATTTCAAATGAAATGAAAGCTACTGCTAGCTAGACAAGCTTAAATGGTTTTAAAGGATATGCCAGGATCCGTAGACCTAATGTCAGGATCGTTGTTAATAAAATTGGTGAATTTTAATCCTGATTACAACAACTAACTGACATAGGGCCAACGGAATCGTGGTGTCATCCCTATTTTCACTATTGTATGTATAATGTATTTATGATAGGCAAGATGGAAGGTGAACTGAGGGTAGGAGGAATGGGGAGGAGGGCGGGAAATGATGCTGCTGAGGCGAATAGAAATGGTGAGAGGGCAGTCGAAGGCTGAATCGAGATTCATAATTCCATTGACGGACTGCAACCAGTTGCTTATTATGGATCAGGGCAAAAGTATTTGAAATTGCCCAGTAGAGCCGAAGTGTCCAGCTCTATCGAGAACCGGAGACGTGAAAATAGTGGTCTGCGAAGAGAATGAATTATTCCTACGTAAGGATGATGGTTGTATAACGAAGAGAGAAACGCCTCAGAAAATATGAAAATTTAAAGTGGCTAAGGACCGGCACAATATTTCAGTGAAGAGGCTAATATACGAGTAAAGTATCAATGCATTTGAAAGCATATATTAAGGTAGATTCGCACCATGTATTGGTAATATGCTAGAGTATACTTCGGATTAGTTAGGTTTGAAAGCGAAAAAGATATGAGAGATTAAGTGAATTTGAAATGAACCGAAGAAAGTGCGCATATTGAATAATTAAACGAAGAAGGAAAGTGATCGTTTATTAATAATGGTTTTCCCCTTTATGTGAGTATGTAAATAGCTTGTTTTATTCTAAAATTTTTTTGTAGCAGCCTAAATTGCATATAGTATTGTGGTACACACTTCTACCTAATATACTCACAGTATAGCAAATAAATTCCTCGAAGATAAAAATTTTAAAATATTAAAAATTAATTTTAATTAAATTTAAAACTTTAATTTAAGCTTTAAGATAAGTTTAGGATTTAATTTTAATGTTTAAAAATAAACTCTATAAAATTGGCACCATCGAGGTGTTTATTTTTAAATATTAGCATTTATTCTTAAAATTAAAAGTAGTGGTTGAGCACTTTTGGAGAAACATATTTCACTAACAGCAATTTATCTACATCCATAAACGTTTATAATGACTGAAAGGCAGCGATGCCTGGTCTTTTAAACAAATGGCCAATTAACCTTCTGGTGAGGCAATTTGCTTGACATTATTGCAATTAGGATCTGCAAGTTTTATTAAGTGTTTTTCATTAACCAGGTATCCTCTCCGTGTTCCCTGTTTCTTCAGCGTGCTACAATTTCAATATCACGGAGTGTATTTAGAATATTCGGAATCTATGTAGCAAATTTCACATCGATAGATTAACCAATTTTCCTTGTAAAAACATCCCCGGTTGACTGTGGCATCAAGCGGGCTTCATCAACTGTGAGGTGGGATTTGTGTCCCTTTCCGCCCCTTGTCGTCCAAAAACTGGTGGTCTAAGAAACGCACTGCTTAGGTAAGCAGCGTCTGCGGGTGCATCACAGTGATATCCCTACCGTCCTCCCACACACTGGGTGGAAAAGCCCCGGGATCGAAACCCGTCAATAACGCGAGGAACTTTAATGGGCTTTTTTCACTCCGTGGATGAGTTAGTCGGTCTCAGGCGTAGATAGCAAGGTTTTTTACCCCGGAAAAACTGGGGTTTTTCTTCCAGCAAAGCAGGCAAATCGACCAGAGAACACACGCAATTTGCAGACATAATACTACACATGGGTAGTTGAAATTAAATTTCCACGTAAGCAGTCTATATGACGAATTATGTGAGTGAAAGGTGCGCGGAATGAGAGAGAAAAGGGTAGATAGAATAGAATAGAATCTTTAATTGCAGCAATGATAGATATACAATTAGTCCCGTCACGGCATGGTGGTGCCAGTGGTTTACAAAACATATTTACAAAAGATACATGAGAAAAACATAAGTTACATCAGATTATTAACAAAGCACAGTTTTACATTTTCAGTTCGACGAGGATACCCTTCCTGTATTTTTTATTGACCACTTCTTGGAGGTCCCCGTCGATGACTTGCAGTGAGGGCAGCATTTGCTTTGGCAGGAATCTGTCGGTTAGTACTACCCGGTTACGGTTTGCTAGCAGCTGTGCTGAAGACCGGAGATAAGGGGGACGAATGCGCCAAGAGCAGTGATCCCAGAAGTTCGGCTCTGTAATTTTACCGGTGGCCATCTTGATGGTGAACAGCAGCCTTCTTTCTCCGATGTAGGACCTGAGCCTGCGTAGTTGAAGAGCTTCTGCTAACTGCATTGATCTGAGAGCTGGGGGAAGGTGGAGTTTGCTGTTGGCCCATTTTAGAAGCCAGAATTCGGCAGAGAATATTCTTTTAATGTTGGATTCGGCGGCCGAGGCTCATATCTCTGAAGCATACAGTATTGTCGAGTAAAGGATTGATACGATGTATCTTTTTACCAGTTGTGGGTCGGTGGTGTGGAGCAGCTGTTGTTTGGCGACCCAGCGTAGTGAATTCAGCCTCGACTGTATGAGGTTTATGTGATCGTTGAAAGATAGTTTGGAGTCGAAAACGACCCCCCGATCTTTGTGTGTTTGAATACTTGGAACTGAGGAGCCGTTAAGCACAGGCTCCAACGTTGTTGGGCTGCCCTTTAGAGAATAAGTTATTTGTGCCGATTTTAGGGGGTTGATTTGGAGGTTGAAGGTATTGAGGTAGTCAGCCATGTCCTGCAGTTTGCTAGTGATTCGCGGAGTGATTTCGGCTGCCGAGTTGGATGGCGATATTCTAGTAAGGAGCTTGACATCGTCAGCATATTTGATCCAATTGCACTTATTGGTCACAAATGGCACCATGATTGCTGAGAAGAGAATGCCAGACAGGAGTCCCCCCTTGAGGTACACCGGCAGTTATGTGACGCGTGAAGGTCTTTGTTCCGATCTTTAAAACAAGGGTCCTCTTCGATAGGAGAGATTCTAGGAACCAGAGAACATCGCCGCGAAAATTGAAGTAGTTTTATAAGAGACGTAGGAGATTAGGTATATAGTTGGCATCAAATTCGGAATGGATGTCAAGATATATAACTGACAATTCCTGTCTTTGTTCAAAGGCATCTAAGATGTGCAGAGTGGTTGTTGCAAGGTTAGTTATAGTTGACCTTCCTGATATCCCATAGTGTATTTGCTGAGGACTGTCACGGAGAATTTGATGGGTGACAGACGGTAGCAATGCTTTCTCCAGAATTTTTAGCAATACAGAGACGCAAGCGATGGGCTTATGTTGGCTTGGGAGCGTCGATTGTTGGTGCTTAGGAAGGGGCCAGACAGAGTACCTGTTCCACTGGGGTGGAAAGAAATGAACTTCGAGGCATCTGTTGTATAGGTTGAGGAGTGAGTCGATGATGAAGACACTTAAACATTTGATTATAAACTGGGGGATGCCATCGTCACCGGTGTTGTTGTGAGAGGGAGAGTATTAATGGCCTGCATCAGTTGTTGCTTGGAAATTCGGATCGTAGCGAGACTATCAGTGAGATGAGAGCGATTGAGGAGTGGCCGATTAGGTAGAGCTGGAGGTTGATTAGAAAATCTGGCAACGTAGTTGAGCCAGTCGATTGGGTCGATGTTGCTGGAAGAACTAGCCTTTGTTCTGTAGAATGGTTTTTCCCCTTTTTAGGGTTCTTTCGAGATGCTTTTTAATTGCAGCTGTTTTGTTTCTGTTGAATTCGGCCCTGGCTTTGGAGAATGAAATGCGGTCTTGGACATCGCCGGAAGCTTTCCACTTGGCGTGTAGTAATTGTTTGTAGTGGAAACTTTGGTTGAGCTGGGGAGTCCACCATGCTCTGGAGCGCGGAGTAATGGTGACTGTCTTGGTAGCGGTGTGAAGGGCTATGGTATTGATCCATTTGGTCATTAAATCGATTGCGAGGCTCAGTTTACATCCATCTAAGATGTTCCATGGGACTGTGGATGCGGCTTCAATGCAGAGTGCTGGATTCAGAAATTTTGGAGCGGTGACCTTTTTCACAGATTTGGTTTTGGGAGTATTGAAATATTTTTCGGGTAGGAGAGCTGTAAATATGATTGGTTGGTGGTCTGATTGAAACATGTCGGCTGTGGTTTCTTCGAGTTGGCATGTTTCCGAGGAATAGACTATGTCCAGTAGGTTTTGGTCTCTCGTTGGCTGGTAGTTAACTTGGAATATTTGGATTGATTGGAGAGATTCTGTGAGACGACTTTTGAGGTGTTGGGTAGATGGCGGAAGATTGAAGTCCCCACATACGATGTGAGTGGCTGCTGGGTGGAGATTATTTATTAACCAGTTAGTGGCTGCGTCAATGGCCATCATAGTTGGCGATGGAGGAAGGTACAGGGATGCGACGTCTATAGTGGTACCTTGATGTTCCAGAGTTATCATTAAGGCTTCCACGTCTTGAGAGATACTTGTGACAGAGTGTACGATAGAGAACTTTGTCGTATCGAAAATTATAGCAACTCCACCCCCTCTGCGGGTATCGCGAGAGGCAGCCAGTACATGAGAAACCTGCAGGAATGGAGCAGCTGATATCTGTCTGGTTCGCCTCTAACCACGTTTCAGCGAGGCACAATATGTCTAGTGAGTTTGAGAGTAGAATCTCTTTCAGTGTATTAAGTTTATTTCTTAAGGACCTGATATTCTGGAACATTACGCGGATGGTAGGAGAGGTTGTAATGCTTATCCTCACGGGAGGGAGCCTTGCTTCCCGGCTGTGAACAAGTAGAGGCTCTCGATAATGAGAGATCAGGACAGGGATGAGGCGACCTCGGGTTCTCTCGCGTTGGAGGATGGTATTACCAACCTTGGGTGGAGTTTGTTCCAGTATGTTGGTGTGGGAAGATTCTGGTGCTGGCATCCTTTCTGGCAGGCAATTATACTCGCCAAGTCAGCTGGGACTACGGTGGGAGTACTTTTGTCGGATCTGAGTAGTCGCTTTAGATTTCGAGGTTGATTAATAGTGAACAAATGGCCTGATCCCCGTTCCGACAGGCCAAATGGCGACGCTTCCTATCAGGTCTACTTGCTACTGGCTACAGTCAATTTTGAATGCAGTATATTGTTGACTCCTAGTTTGTAGTTTATGTACAGATGGCCGTAGATTCAGCTCTTCATATATAACCTGTTTGACTAGTTCAGGGGTTGTGCATGGATCTAGTCGAGATTCGAAAAGGCTGGTTGTACTGTTTCTGGTAGTGTCTTGAGTCCTGAAAGCTCGTAGCTCGGAGTTTATTGCTATGCCGTACTTTATAGAGTTTCTCTGAGTGCGGGTTTCTTGTCTGGTATCGCCGTTTAGTGAAGCTGCTACAGATTGGGCAGTGCTGTTATCGTGGTTGCTATTCGTCTGATTTTGAATTATGTCGATTGAGCTCGCTTGGGCGTTGACGTGGCTTGATGAGATTGTCGGGACATTTTCTTGACTGCGTTGGGAAGTCAGCGATGGGTTTAGGTCACTGTCAGGGATTGAAGTTTGGAGGGAACTGTGCAATTTTATCGCGGTGCATGTTAGAGCTTGACCTTTGATGGTTTTGCCACTATTGCTCACCTCGATGTCCACAGGTCAGATGTCCACTGACCTGTATAATTTCTCATTCCATTTCAATATCACTATATTGTATACGAGTATCTACCGATTTTTTAGCCAGTAATAACCAAGGAGCTAAAAATCTAGCCGTCTGGGAAAAAAGAACGTTGAAAACCATGAATTCTGACGAGCACAGGAAACACCTATGGATCCTTCATAAGACAGTTTTTCTCCCATCACTTTAAGAGGCCTCTGTACTCAATTATCTGTTGGGTTGACAGGTTCTTGACACCGGAATTGCTACCCAATGTACGCATTTGACGCCAATTTGGAAAGGTAAAGTTACAAAAAGTTAATCTAAACCATAAACCGTATAACAGAACTGTTGTAAAGCGAAGAAGAATGTTGTAAAGTTAATTGTACTTACGTCATCTGAAGAGAAAATAAATGAATTTTAAGAGTGAATTATAGTTTCAGTCTTTTTGTTTGTTTACTCGTTTACATGGAATCTGGAAAATTGCTCTACAGCAAACAAGTTCTGCCATTTGGGGATTCCCAGAGAACTTTATAAGTACGTTACTGAAATTAATTTCAGGAAAATTTGCGACCTCATAACATATTATTACAAGGGATATATTGCTTTATAAACAGTGTAAATAAAAACACGAATATTTCACGTGGCCACACTCATGTTATGACGCAAATGGTGACGTCCATTATTACTGCTCGTGATCATGTTTTGGCCATTTGGAAAGGGAACACGTGATCTTGTCATAGTATGAGACAACGAAATGTCACGAGGCATTCGAACCCCTGATTACGGCTTATATTAATTACGGCGAAATTAGAGTGTCTGTAAGGGGTTGTTTGAAAGGAGCAACAGAGCGAGGTTAATGAAATCATCTCCAAGCTAATTTAATTATTCTTAAACATTTGATTTGGTAGCAAAGTGCTGTCAGTATATCCAGGTATTAATTGCCATTTCCTCTAGAGAATTAAGCATTTCTATTGGGAAAACACAGCACCGCGTCCCCTCTACTTGTTTAACAGAGCCTAATCTGTTTGTTTTTAACATACAGATGGGTCTGATGAGAAAAAAAAATTCATTACTAAGAGTGCACATAACGATCCCTGTATTTGTTTTTATGGAAGAGTCAGTGGCCTTCTCGAAATCTAATTAATTAGCAACTGTCGTAAGGGACATGTTAATTTGAATTGCATGGAAGCCTTAATTTTCTAATGGCACCTCAAGGGATCGGCCGAGTTACGCCTAACATATTTCTTTATGATTCCTCAAAGCATTCAGCACCAAGATCCTTGAAAAATGGAAATTGAATTCGAATCGCACAACAAACTTTATTATTAACAACGATTGCAAGTATCCTTGAATTTTCATTGTAAATATAAATTAGGTTCATTACACGCTTGAGAGTTAAAACTACACGTCTTGTGAGACCGTTAGCCAACAGCAAAAGGCATTTTAAGAAATTGTTCTTATAATCGATGACTTTTACATTCACACCTCTATGACAGTGATAAAAAAAAAAAACGGAAGCAATGGGCTATCGAGGGGAAAAAAGTATACAATACTCACCGAGAGCGAATAACTGGGCCACGGTGTGAAAAACCCTATTAGTTATAACTGCCATCCTCCCCATAGGGTGGAAAAGGTGCTGGTTCCAATATCGTCAATGACGATAGGAACTTTTTCCCTTCCCTGGATGAGTTTGTTAGTCTCAGGCAAGGATATTTAGGTTTTTCCTCCCGGTTAACTCGAGTTTTTCTTCCGAAAACTATGGCCACCGCTTTGCTAATTCTTGCAAAGTGGTACCCACGCCTCTGTCAGAGGGATAGTAGCAGTAACTGCTGTGCTAGCCTGGTGGGTTTGCTCTCTCTGGAAAGACGATTAAATAAGTCCACCTACTTCGGAATATCCCATGGGGAACGCACGGCATGCGATCAAGATGGAGCAAATTGATTCTGGAGAACGCACAGAAATCTTAGATCATGAAAAATGTCAAGAAGAGAACATTTGAGATAAGTAGTCATCACCGACATAGACTTTACGGATATCCATGTGAAACTCTACTCTCCAAAGCTAGATCCAAGTTTTGTTTGTTTATAAATATTATAGTCTTTCAAAGAGTTCAAAGATTTTTCTGATACGTCTAATTTCGAGCTAATGATATCAAAGAGTTAATCAGATCGGACCCTTACTTAAAGAATACGAGAAAGTTGTAGATAACTTCGTTGATGTTTCTGATGAATTAGACATGTACTGCGCATCAAGAAGACGAAAAATATTAGAAAACAAGTACAGTATTCTAAAATTTATACATATCCCCTTAAATAACAAGGTTTCTACTTTAATCTGATTTAATTACTAATAACATTAAGAAAATTAACTTTTATTTAAAAAGTTTAAAATTACTAATTCAATCAAAAAGTTGAACAAATAGAAAATTAATTCGATTTAAGATTAAAAATATATATAAATTATCATGAAAAACGCAGTGACGCCTTAGAAGCGATAAATTCCACGAAATAATTATCGACAATATACTTGAAAATTTTCCTTTTGTGGAAAGAGAAGCAATCAGCAGGATTGATTCATCCAACGGGCGTCCAAGATGTTCAGTGGCAACCATTGCTAAGTATAATTTGCAAAACCACAAAAAAATCTTCGTGTACTGCATCTCTGTTAGTTTGTATCGAAGTCGCCAAACTAAACTAATTTGAGCTCGTTAAATTCTCATTACTGGTGAGCATCAATAAATTTTCTGTAGCAACATTCTACTGTTTTCTTTTAGGGCGTTAAAAAAGGGCAAATTGCATGGATTAATATTTCTTTTCTTCCTTCTCTACTGGTGCACACAAAAGTATTTGAAAATGCGCATCAGCGTTGTAGATGAAACAGATATCTTGGAAACACGAGAATTTGATTTTAATGTTAACTATAATTTTTAAAAAAAATCGGCTTATATCCTTTGTAAGAAAATTTGTATTTATATCGTTGGCGTTTATTGTAGTTAAAGGGATACCTGTGCAAAAGCAACACCTCGGAAAGATAGAAAATGAAAATAAATACTCTACAAAATTGTTTACTGAGGATGAGTTGAATTCAAATATGATGGAATGTAAGGTAAAGTTCAGTCGCATTCCAAGAGTGGAATTTCAGTGCGCGTGTTGCTCTCAGTGAAAGATTACAACTCATTTGAACCGCTCACGAAGCTACATCATTATTCAGCGCCTTTTAGCTGCAAAATACGAAGACACAAAATCGTAAAAAGGTAGAAAATCTTCCCGCTTGCGTTTGCAAACACCTCGTGCGTGACTTATGCTAACAAGTCGGTTATAAACTGTTAGCTGCTCGGTGTTTCATTAAATGAATCCGCTCACAGAGAGTTCCGAACCAGCAGTTTTATTGTTCCTCCCTTCCACGGTCATAAAATTTTAGTTTTTGTACTTTGGACAGCTAATATTTGCTTGTAGGCAACGCACTTCATAACCTTCTTTAAGCCCATCCAAACATCATTCGCACGCACGCTTGTAAAAGCTGTTCACAAGAGACATGCACGAAAATCATAAAGCCAGGGTAAGAAGGGTTCAGAATCTCCATTATTCGTTTGTGACCTAAATAAAATTCTGATGCGCGGGTTGAAAATCTAGGAATAACTCAAGAAATGGGCTTATAGACCCCGATTAAAGGAAATTGATTACAGGGATTAAAAGGAATTAGAGGTACTTCTGCAGAGGTATCTCCGCAGATCGTCCCATATAAACTCAATAGATTCTGGAGATTTTGATGGCCACTGGAAAATATCTCCAATCTGAAGAAAATTCTCTCCAAGCTGGGTGAGCAGTGTCGTCTATTTAGTAACAACTATTGGCATACTGCAATCTTAAAAGTATGATATTGAGTTCAAAAATGTCTTCCGGTAGCAAGCACTTCTTTGGGTGTGCAATAAACCGACTTGTGAATAACCAGAAAATCAGTTATAGTAATAGTAGAGGCATGTGATGCAAGGTAGCAAGCTTATGTGGCATCAGCCAAAAACAAAAAAAAAAAAAACACTTCACATCCATTCCCTCTAAACTTTTGGTAAGTCTACCCTCCTTGAATTATATAAACTATAAGCTATCAACTTCCACAATGACAGATGGAAGTTCGTTCCAGCAATCAACTAACTGCTGGCTAAAGGCAAATTTCCGCACATCTATTCTACAACTGTCTTTCCTAAATTTGAATTTATGCCCCCCCGCAGGTTCGTAATCTGAGCAAGTGGAAGGATCCCATCAGAATTGAACCTGCTCGGCCCATTCAAGGCGTTATACACTTCAATCAGATCACCTCGCAGGTGTCTAGTCTCCAGACACTGTAATTTGCAGAACTTAAGCTTTTCTTGGTAAGACCATCCTTTCAATTTGCCAAACTTGAGCCTTTATTGGTAAGACCACCCCTTCGTTCCCCTCACCAATCTTGTTGCCCTTCTCTGTACTCGCTCAGGCATCCTTCCTAAAATAAGGCCTCCAGACCTGTACGCGGTACTCAAGGCATGGCCGGACCATTGCCTTATACGATAGGTTAAAGTTTTCAATAAATTAAAATTTATGGAACGAATTCTAAATATAAAGTAGCAAATATGCGTAAATATATGATTGATATGGCATTTCGGATTGAAGAAAACGGTTTTCTTCACTTAAAAATTTATTTTTAGAAGACTGAAAAGAGATTGTTGTTGTTGTTATAGTGGGGTTTTAGGAGCATCCACTACTAAGGCTATATTGCTACTAATTTGTAGCTATCTGTAAATTCCATGTGTTCTGTGGTCGATTTTCTGTTTATTGGAAGCGAAACCCGAGTTTTTGGGAGAAAAGTCCATGCTACTTTCGCCTGAGACCGATTAACTCAGTCAAGTTATGAAAAAAACAGCATAATCTTTGGGACTCGAACTCAGGTTTTTCCAACCCATGTAGGGAGGATGGTGAATCTACGAACTGTGCTACCCACGAGGGCACTCGAAAGAGAGGAAAATGGCATTGGCTTAAGAGTTCTTGTTATTTTCAGTGGTTGTTTTTTCTGAAGTTTGTATTTGAAGAGCAAACATCGGAAATTGAAGAATTATCCGGCTTTTAGTTTGCCATTGTGGCACCTACTAGAACTGTCGACAGTATTTTCGGAAATTCATCTCATTATTAATGCCAATTATAATAATTGGCATTAATAATGACTCAAATAAAATGAACTCAATACCACGCTTAATATAATAAAAGTAGCCAATATTTACCGGCCATGTTTACGAAAATGTAGAGACATAAAAATGGGTAAAATGCTTGTGTAATTGAAGGGCAGAAGGAAGTTGAATAATTAATTGTTTTTTTTTATACTCAGGAAACAAAGTAACCCGGCACGCAGTCCAGGAAAATTTTATGGACTTAATGTAATGGAGTGAAGAGCTTAAGCTAGTTGAAGATGAAAAATATGTATTTCTTATTTTTGGTTTTTGTTTACTAAAAGCTCTTTCTCTGCGCTGCTAATGTTCTTCTGTTTTCTTTTCTTTAATTCTACTGACAAGGTAATTCCTCTACTTTGAGATTCTGTACGTGCTTCACTACAGTGACGCATGCGTAGTCCGCAAAAGACGTGCGTTGTCATAACATCGGAAGCCTCCTATATTCCAAGAAGGAGAAACTGTCTATAACTCTGCAAGACAAATGGAGGGATTTCTTTTTCTGGTCGCGTTCTTGGGAGAGAGTTTGATGCGTGTCATCTGCGCTATTATTCACACTCTGATAAATGGGAGAGGGGCCCTTTTTTGGAAGAGGAAGAGACAAAGAAATTTCTTTCGCACTGTACCACGTGAATGTAGGCCTGTATGCTATCATATACCAATTTAGGGATTTTTTATACGATTTTTAGACTTCGACAATTAACCCAATCATAAAACACTTTGGCGTACTCAGGTGGATAGAAAGCACCAGGTAAAACCATGGATATTGCAGCGTACAAAGTAGAATGAAAATACTTCTCTTGAAAAATTGGTTTAAATAAATGATGGTACCGATATAAAAGGTGTGTATTATAATATCGTTTTCCTGGCTACTGCTTTTCAACATTCAAACGAACATCTATCACCGAATTATAACTGGGCAAAAGAATGATAGATAGAATCTGGTTCAGTTTCCCAACTGTTCAAAGTAGTATTAAGGGCGTGGTATTCAACGATTCATGTTCCAAACAAAGAAACAAATTTCTCGACCTCCTGTTGTGTTTGCGTCTTTCCATTGCGCATACACGGACGACGATTCTAATCTCCACAGCGCAATTGCAGCCCACCCGCTTGAAGTCTCCCGAGTGGAAGCAAAAAGGGAGCTCACAATGGAAATTGCAGTTTTGTCTCCTGGAACTAAGTTTGCTCATAATCCCCGAGAAAAAGTTCTGTCAACAAATGATAACGTTAGAGATATGGAAAGTTAGATGATTCCCTCGCAGCATCACAGACAACCCCATTCAAGGAAGGAAATAAAGCGAAAAGTTCAATTATGTAATCCTTTCATGTGTAAAAGAGCAGATGTCGACTCGTGCAGGAAGCAATGCTCCAGATAGGAAAATTTGAGACGGCATGTTGACGCATGCGTATAGGTTGCCGCTCATCGACTCACACTGAACTTCTGAAAGACTATCTCTGTTTCGATTCTGCATTTCTTACGTTTTCCTCTGGTGCTTCCTGCGTGAGTGCATCCTTGGAACGTGCTGTAATGACGTCTTACATAATTAATTGCTATATTCACAGCCCTACCATTAATATCAGGACATCTGAATATCTGCAAAGAACCTTCATTCGCAGGAAAACTAATAAAATATATTTTCCACAATTTAGCCTTCACAGTGCGACCAGTTCAGCATTATTTATTGTTTTTCGGTAACTGACCATCCAATTAATTCCAGAGGTTTCTTGTAGGATAGAGATCAGGGTTCGAGGCTGCCCTGTCAAATATTTTTTGGCGCTCATGAACTGAAGCCAGTCCGTCACACACGATCAGTGTGACACGGCGCGTTGTACTGCTGATACAGGTGTGGGCTTCCCGGAAGTGACCCATTATTATACAGAACGTCTAGATGGACCCAGCATTTATAGTTCTTGTCCAAAACAACCAATGATCCACGCCAAACCATGGAAAACAGCTTCAAACATTCATGGTGCCTCCACGAACTATATCATCGGGACAGGTAGCTTTCATTAGCAATCTCCCACACCCAGGCACGACTGTCAGACTGGGTGCATTATGTTTAACGTTTCCAGAATATCTCTACATTGATCTATGGCACAAGAATGATCTACCTTACACCAAGATAAACTGCTTTCGGCATTAGCCAGGATGAATACTGGTGTGTGGACGGCTGCACGACCTTGTTAACCCATATCACGCAGTGCCCTGTACTGGTGCTGTGTTTGGATGTTTGGCTAATTAAATAATAATAATATAACGGAAAAATATAAAATAAAATAATCGCGAAAGTCGTTTCATCAGACCTGAGTCAGAGAGTGAGCCATCTGGTGTCGCTCCCAAAACTACCACCCACCATTGGATACAAAAGCCAAAGATAAAACAGGTCCATCTCCACATCTAGATGAAGATGAAAAGTAGAAATATTGAACATACGGCATCGAGTGTGGTGCACGATAAAGTCACTCTCGTTCAGGCCTAAGGCAGAGGAGTCAGTTTGTAAAGTGGCAGAGAGTCTCCCAAGGACGAGTGGCTCTGTCTCCCTTTTGGCTACTGCAACTGAAGGGCAGGACCACCCAGGGCAATCATCTGGAAGTGCTTTCTGCGCAACGGCGCTAGTGAACAACCAGGAAGGAGCAAACCAAAGCGTGAAGTGGAGCATCGAAATAAATACATTCATCATGCAGCATAGTATGGTAGCATTATGAATGCATGACAAAGTAACGAAGCTAGAAAATTCTGGGACCTGTTCCTCGAACAGCAAATAGCAGACTAAACGGACCATCGTCGAAAAGAACCTGATAGCCTTTGCAATATTGGGAAAAATCAAGCAGGACGTGAGTAATCAACTACAAAAACAGAATACGATTACAAGCGAACAAGAACTGGAGGGAGCAGGAACAACACTACAACCCAGAGCAGCCAAAGTGGAAAGAAATGGTGTCGCGATATTCAGTATAGAAGACGAGTGAAAGAAGGCCCTAGCAGAATTCGAGGGAACGGACCTCACAAAGAAGCAGACCATACCGAAGCAAAGCCTTATGTGGCAAGACAGACAAACTCAATAGGCAAGTGATATCGGATTACCTTAAAAACAACGAAGTAACAGTAGATACCATCCACACAACCATTTACTGTGCAGCTGTAGCAGACACCAAGATGAACAGAAAGGAAACATCAGAGAACAACATAACACAAAAGGCAAAGCTAAGGAACTAAACGCCTCGGAAAGAAGGCAACAGCAGAAGATAAAAGATGTAAGAGTGATGATAGGCCAACTGACCCAGCAGCAGCAAAGGAGTAACAAAAGAAAGAAACTGATCAGAAAAGTGAAGGCCATCCTCAAGAAAGAAACATCTACAGAAAACAAGAGATTTGTAATCAGAGGATCGAAGAATACCCTGACATCCTCAAGCAGAAACTACTGGCACTCAGCAAGAGACTTCGTTGTTATATGGAAAGTGACCAGACGAAAACAGACAACAGGATATTTGATGTGAAACCCACAGAACTTCTATTGGTTGTTGTTGTAGGATTTTTAGATCAACAGCGGCTAAAGCCATATTGCTCCCTATACACTGTCTGTCAATTGCATGTGTTCTGTGATTGATTTTCTGTTTGCTGGACGATAAACCCGAGTTCTGGGAGAAAAAAGCATGCAGCCTCGCCTGAAACCAACGAATTCAGACACGTTGTGAATAAGCCCATAAAAATTCCTCAAGTGATAGATGGAACTCGAACTCAGTTCTTTTCCACCCGGTGTGGGTGGAAAATCGGACAAGAGAAGAAGGAAAGCAAAGGAACCCCTAACCCGAAGACACTCGAGGAATTTTGGGGTAACCTATGGGGCAGCTAAGTTAGATATAACGGTCTTTGTCCCCTCTAATAGGTCCTGAAAGGAAGAAAACCAAGAACGTACAAGAGATGACAGAATGTGAGATTCAGAAGGAAAAAGTACAACAGTCGATTAGGACGTTCCATAACTGGCGAAACCCAGGAATAGATAACATCCACAACTAGGAGTACAAGAAGTTCAAATGCACACACATCTACTTAGGGGAACAGTTCACCAAGATAATAAGACACCCTGATAATCATGCAATCCCTGACTCAAAGAATCACCTACCTGAAGAGTATGGACAAAGAAACAACAAAGCCGACAAAGCACAGACCAATCACCTGTCTCCCAATAATGCACATGACCAGCTGTATAACTAAGAAGATATCGGACTACTTGGAGAGCCAGAACATTATGGCCGAGCTGCAAAAGGGATGTAAGCTGATGAGCAAAGGATATATAAAGAGCAATTGATCATTGATGCTGCAGTTAGGGAACGAGCCTATAACAGGCACCGCAACCTGTACACGTCCTGCAACGACTACTGCAAACATTCCACCACATCACTGCAGGATGTAGAATGACATCCAGACGAAGCACATTCACAAACACGATCAGGTGGCCACAGTGGACATTAGAAGCTAGTGGAATAGTACCTGCTGATGAAAGAAGGTTTACCATATTACAAGTACTAACCTCAGGCTATACTAGAGACCTCTACTCGCCGACTATATTTGAACTGTGCCATAATAGCGGACAAGATCATCCAGCCAGCAGACCAGAGATAACCCTCATCGACAAGAAAGAGTAAACAAAAGTAATAATAAAGTTATAAAGTAAAAAGGAGAAAATGTTTAAAAAAATAATAATAATACGCATACTGGGAACGTTTAGCAGGATCCCCAGATGGTATTTGCCTCCCAATGCAGTGCTCTCTCAAAGGCACGAACTCTGCGTAACGTGGATTGAGCTCATGGGAAAAACCCTACCCCTTCCGCCTGAGATCGGATAACGCCAATTGAAGAAGTGTTTAGAAATCTTCCGGTCATCGACAGGAATCGAATCAAGTCCTCTCCAAACGAGTTGTAAACAACGATGTATCGTGCCGACTAGTCTGATATGGAAGACATTTTACTACTGAAGTGCTTGAAAAGAGGTTTTACTACCTCCTAAGTGTGTAAAAAAATATAATTTATAAGTAGTTTGAGCTAGTAATAGTTTATCTCTTCAAAATGTACTGTACTTTTTAATTATAAAACTTAAAGAATACTTTTTTTCAGGATTTATATAGCTTGTGTATATTCAGTTCCAAAATAATTAGGTCGCCAAGCAGGATATAACTATTATAGTGTTGATAGTTTAATCCAGGAAAGTCTGATCTTAAAGAGAAGAACAGTTCGAAAAATAGGCTTTGTATCAAATTACAAAGAGAATTAAAATGTCTCCAAAGAAACTCTTAAAGGGTGTTATCACGTATTTAAAAGTTATATTAAGTCAGTTAATATATATATATTAACTTGACTACATATATATATGTAGTCAAGTGTTGTATTAAATACCTTACTTGGTAATATAATAATTACGCCTACGTAAGAAAAAATAAAATAATAATTACCTAGGAGTAACTCATTCAGTAACGATGTTTTCATCAGCGCCTCACAGCGAATAATTTATTACCATTGGAGCTAGAACAGAGCAAATATGAATAATCCGTTGATTCCTTCTATTGACACGTTCTGAATTCTTCATATATAGAAATCTGTTGTTTTGTTTCAATGGTGGACCTTAGAAATTGGCGAAGAGAGATAAGAAGTTGCACAGAAGAGTGTAAGTTAGATGTCTTCCATTGAATACTGTGGACCAGAAGAAGTTCATGACTTGCCTAATTCACAATCCATCACAGTTTGTCTTGTGTTATAGAGCAAATCGCGGGATACAGTTTCGTGATGTGGTGGCCGTGAGTTATCACATCAGAAAACTATGTTTGCGTTCATTGGTTCGCCTTCGTGATATAGAAAGGATGCCAGGGCATTTTATTGCCATCCTAGACTATCGAATTTTTCCACAGCTGTATGAAAAGGGTCCTTTTCTGTTTCAGCATGGCAGTGCACCATGCCAGAGTGCACAGTGCAGTGACTTGATTTGAAGAACCCCATTAAAACACCTTTAGGATAAAATGGAACGTTGGTTGAAGGCCAGGAAACACTCACGCAGGGGGATGGACCAAAATACCGCCTTCTTATTATTACAAATTGATAAGGATCAGCTACAATGTATAAGGCAAAAGGCGTTATTAATTATTTTATCAATAACAGGATCTTTGAAACATGCAGCTGTCCGTTTAGTTTTGGCAACGTACACTAAAATGACGAATTCTGGGACACCTGGTTTCCTGGTCAACGCGACACTGTCACCCCTCTCGATATGTAGACGAACCACCGTTTGGCATGTACCGTTATATAGGTAGGCTACATCACTGCATTTACGTAGATGATAATCTATGCCAGTATGGATAAGCTTCGTGAATTAACCGACTTTGAAAGAGGGATGATAGTTGGTTCCCGATGCATGCGTCACTCTATCGTGGAGGTGTACAGATATTGCTTATCCCCGTTCGACAGTATCAAGACTGTAATCGGGAAAACACCATTTCCGGGATAATATCTCATCGTGGACAGCGCTATGAGCGGAAAAAGGTGGTGGTATGAACGTGGTCGTCAAATTCTCTATCTCGCATTGTTTTAGCGGAGAACCACAGTGGGACAAATTACCACCTACTTCAACGAGGGCAGTGCCAGAACGTCTCCAAGAAGACCATCAGGCGATCATTAGTCGCAATAGGTTATGGGAAGCCGCCGACCCTCCAGAGCCCATCGACCCACCACGATGTAACACCACGACACAGGACTCTACGCCTCAACTGGGCGAAAGAACATCGTTACTGGATCTTGGATGATTGGAGACGGGTCTCCAGGTACCGATGAGTCCCCCTTTCCAGTTATTTTGAGCCGGCGGCAGGGTGCGTATCTGGCGGAACCGGCACGAAGCTATGCACCCGTCATATCCAAAAGGAACTGTTCGGGCAGGTGGACGGTCGATATGTGGTCTAGAGCGTGTTCAACAGGCACACGTTGAGACCTCTGGTACGCATCTCTGAACGGTCCAGGTTATGTGTTTATCTTGCAGACCATCTGCATCCCTTCATGATCATCGTGCACAACAGGGCAATGGACTGTTCCAGCACGACAATGTGCCTCTCACAGAGCAGTGGTGACAAGAAAGCATGGTTCGAAGAGCATTCCGCGGAGATTTTACTATAATGGAATGGCCACCCGTTCACCAGACATGAACTATTTGGAGCATCTTTGGGATGCTATGGAGAGGTCCGTTAGAGCTTTGGATCCTCCACGCAGGAATACGACTGAATTATGGACAGCGGTGCAGCAAGCATGGATGGAAATATGTGGGGAAAGCTTTCGTGAACTAGTGGACTCAATGCCTCGCCGTGTGATCCCTTATTAAGGCGAAAGGTGGGCCTACCATTAGTAGGTAGGTATACTATGATTTCTGTCCACTGATTGTAGTGCACATTGTTAATTATTCCGTTCAGGTTTTTGTTTTATATATCTACTATGATTCTTAATTTATTTTAATTATTTATGGATTTATTGATAAAAATTCTAATTCAGTTCTTAAATTTTGGACAACTTCCTGTCTGAGTGGGTAATCTTGCTCACATCCATTGACAATCGCAATGACAATCTCGTTTGGTTATTTAGCAAAAAAACTGCTCACACTGCTCTTTCGTACATACACGCAGGTCCAACCCTAACTGAGAATAAAAATGTGTTTATGGTGCAGAGGATATTCATCTTAACCTCTTGTTGTTCACCATGTGTGCAATAGACAGCGGTATCCCATCCATCAAGTTTCGTGGCACAATTTCTCCTCCGATCGTATTTTATTCTGAGGGGATGCTAAAAAGCGCATGCCACGCTAGATAATGTACCTACCAACTACTTACGTTACAAAACACTGGCTGTTTTATATTTTTATACCATATATTCGTAAGCATTCAAGAAGATAAGGTGGAACCTCTTAAATGGAGCAAGCTTCTTGAGAATACTGCGCAATAATTGGAAGTACATTACTTCACTGGTAAATAAAACTCAGACTTTTACAGTCAATAGGAAAACATAAAACGTTTTTACTATGATCCATCAACCTCAAGGACCGGGTACGTTACTTTTAAGTTATGGCCTTCAGTCCGGTTATACCAAAACGTTGATGATGTTTATTCTTTGTGTTCGAGAGTATTTCTTTTAATAAACAAACTTGTCGGTTTCTAAAATCTTTCACCTGGCACATTAGACTACAATCATCTTGTTGCTATAGCAACAGAAACGTTTCAAAGAGCATCTCTGAAATCCCCAGAGTTTTAAAAAAACACCAATTTATATTCACTTCAGTATTCACAAAAGCTGTCTCGACTAACGTAGATGGCAAGCAGTTGGCCAGTGTATTGTTATTATACAAAATACGGTTAAATTAACCAGAATTTTTTGTTGAAGTAAGGATTTTTTTCTGTTTTCATCTCTCTTCAACTAACTGTGAAAATTAACCAGTTTTTGATATTGTAAAGTACACTGATGTCATTTTGTGTGAAGAAGGAAATATATTCTTAATTTTACTGTAAAGTTTTCTTCCCAGTAGCTTGACGACAAATAGAAATCCAGTATTTTCTGATTTAGTATGGCCAGACCCCTCAGAGAAGCTAACAACTCTTAAGGGGCAAATGAGAACAAAAAATGATTAATAAAAAAGGTTTCATAGCATATTAATTAGGAGATCTTCATCACTTACTATCGCATTTTCACAGTTAGTTGAAGAGAGATGAAAACAGAAAAAAATCCTTACTTCAACAACTTTTTTTAATTTCCTGCAAATCTCTTGAAAGCGTCTGTTCGCTTACTTTACTATTAAAGTAATTAAACTTCATAAGAAGTCGCATCCACCCTGCCGCCAAAAGAAAATCGTTACTTACCTTCCGGGGAACTTTAATCCGCAAGTGGGAAGCAAAAATTAAGTTGGTAGCGATATGATCTTACTGTATTTATAGACGCAATCACGGACGGCCACTTCTTTGCATGCGATTAATCACTTTGACGGAAGAGCCATTTAAGAAAGAGAACAAACAGGCTACCCAGGACTGAGGTAGCTCTGTTAAAAAAAAATAAATAATAAAGACAGTGTAGGAACAGAGAATCGTAAAGGAAAGTTTTCAATTTAATTTTTCCGTGTGTTTTAGTGAAAGTTTATTCGTATAGAGTATACTATAAGTACCTGTACGTACACTACCCTTCGAAAAGTATCGGGACGCCTATATTTTCGCAGTGTATTTGGATAAACAACTGACTCAGATCGGTCGTTACATTCATTGCATGTGGAGCCAAGATGACTAATTTCGAGAGGGGTGTTATAGTCGGTTGGTTCACTGCTCACTAGCCGTTTCGAGCAATTTCTGATAGCTTATACCTTCCAGGTCGACCATCGATTACGTTATCATGAAACGGAAACTTGACCGTACAACCACCATCCAGCAACTCACAGAAAGACCATGGAAGCTCATTCCATTTGATCAAGGGTACTCAGAAGGGTAGGAGGACAGCCCCTCCAGGAATTCCTGTAGAACATCAACTAGGAGTTGAGGTCTGTGCGAATACATAGTGTATTCGCACAGACTACGTAAGGAGCTTCAGCATCAGTTCTCGTGAGAAGGGGCAGCACATAGCAATGAACACTTTAAATGGTCAACAGGGTAGTGGAAATCGGTTCTAGAGAGTGACGAATCTCGCTACACCCTAATGTGATCAGATGAGTGGGTGTCAGTGTGGAGGATGCCTCTGCTGTGGGAATGCATTGTGCTAACAATGAAGTTTAAGAAGTTGGAGTTACAGTGTTGAGGTCTTTATAAAAGAAGTGGTGAAGATAATGGGCCAATATGATGAGTACATGTAAGAGAGGGCTGACCACCACACTGATTCCTGTCCACTCTACCAATTCAATAATGCGCAGAAGTTCAGACGAGTCTTAGGACTTTATAGATCGTCTATGGAGTGACGGTGTTTCTTTAACATATTCGCTGCTGGCTTTTCCGATGACCTTTCTGACCCGAAAAACCACAATAAATGGAGGGGACTACCTATAAAAGATTCATTTGTTCGTTGAAATTGTTTACATTGCGTTTGTTCATTGAGTTCAGGGAACTGCAGGTTAGGTTATTTCGAATCGCGAATAAGTCTAATGCAGAGTTCTCCAATGATTGCAATGTCGGATTCATCTGAATTTCCACTGAACCAAAGTGATAAACATTGCCAATATATTTGAACTTTAGAGGATCTTTGCTTTGTGAAGTCTGTACTTTTCTGTTGCATTATAACCGGTTTACAGTTGTACTGTTTTGATTCTCAACTTGTCAGCTGCCTTACAGTTAAAAAAAAAAAAACTTTATAACAGCCATTCCAAAAGATATTTTCATCTTACGGTAAAGCTATTAATGAAAGGTCGGAGAATGGAAGATAAAAAAAAAAAGTAATGGATTTTCTTGCCTTCGAAACTACCTTTGATCTACGAAAACCATTAAAAATAGCTTCTATTCTTTAAGGAAATTTATTTTTCGATAAGGAATCCTGCCAAATCTACGCAGAAATTCGCATTTAACTCCGAAGAAATGCTGATAAAGAAAGAAGTTTAAGCTACAAATTGGGTTGGAAACATTCATTTCTAAATTTCTGGAAGCTTCCTGTTTGACCTAAAAAATCGTTATCTCCTTTCGCAAATTCCTTGTCACTTTTAAAATCAGTTCTACTTAGAGACAATGAGTTATGTAATAGTAGAGCCAAATCAGGGTGACATCATTGCAGACAAACCGCTCCACTGAAGATATAATCCCTTAATCGATTCGCTTGTTTAATCTCCTTTCTGATATAACTTTTACGAACAGCAAATAACAGAAATTTCCGCTTCTCCCAAAAGTGACACCCCCAAATGTCGAAAAATTTTAGCGCGCGCACAAAACAGTTTGAAAGCCTTTTGCTGAGCGGACAAAACCGGAAAACAACGTCAAAGAGAACGCAGTAAAACCTGATTGTTTCTCTGCTTTTAAGTCGTAACAACAAACTTATCTGTGCAACTCAATGGACTGTTATCTTTGCGAAAATTCCTTTATTCAACACATTCACTGTCCTGCGGCGAGATAAGCCACTTTGCGTACACAGAAACTGCCTCGCTCCTTTGTTAGTGGAAGCGATATTGCAGAGACAAAAGAAGGGATCCTCTAATATGCTGCAATTGTGTTATATCACGAGGTTCGTTCCAATAGAGTTTAAATTCTGCTTTTTAATTTCAGTTGATGCCCGGCTTTCTCTAGCTTTATCGGTGATGTCATTTGTCGGTTACGCAGGAAGATCTGGGGAAGGTGATTGGAATCAATTCAAAATTTTCTATGGAAACGACTGATTTCCAATTTCCCATAGCGTCATCTAGAGAACAATAAATGTGACATCTTCGTCAGTTGCAATTAGCTTTTTCTCATGCGAAATTCATTACCAGATTAACGGATTTTGGAGTGTCCTGGCCGTCAATTAGGGTACTTATTTGATGAAACTTGCGCGGTTATTTAAAGTTAATAAAAATTTCTGATTATGAAAACACAAAAACTAATTGGAACTTGGTTAACGTTCTTGTAATTTATCTTGCTGTTTCTAAATACGATCTTATAAAAAAAAAAAAAAACCTTTCATGGTAGAGTGCCATTGTCACTGACTATTCTTGTTGCTCTTCTGTGCAACCATCCCAACAGATTCACATCCTTACGAAATGTAGTGCACATTCACAAGATGTGGCTTAACTATTGCCCTGCACAACGGAATAATCACCTCTTTATCCCTGCTAGCAAAACTGCTGTATATCATTTGACCAAACCCAATGAGCTGTCCTAGCAGCCATTTATCCTGCTTAGAGTTGCTGTTGTTGTTGTAGGAGGGTTTTAGGGGCATCAGCAACTAAGGCCATATTGCTCCATATGTGCTGTCTATAAATTGCTTGTGTTCTGTGGTCGATTTTCTGTTTGCTGAAAGAAATATCCCAGTTTCTGTGGACAAAACACCATGTTACCCTCTTCTGAGACCGACTAACTCAGCCATGTTTTGAAAGAGGACCATACAATTCCATTCCTCACATCATCAACGGGACATAATCATCGAAGTCAGGTCTTTTCCACATGATGTGGGAGGACATCGATTGCTGGTATGTTATTCTGGGATTATTATTGCCCATCTGCAGTACCTTGCATCTGTGAATACAGTTATACTTCAATTGCCGCTTCTCAGCACATCTGCCTAATTTTTCTAGATCTTGTTGCAGTAGCTTACTTTGATTACTGTCATTAACCACACTGCCAACTTTTGCACCATCTGAAACCTTAGATAGTAAACTTTGGTCTCTAGGTCAAATTTCCTGATATCTACGGGAGTCGAACCTGGGCCTTTTACACCCGGTGTGGGAGCACGGTGACAATACAACTGCGCTACTCGCACAGACACGGTATCATATTAGCATTAGCATTAGCATTAGTATTAGCATTAGTAGAGGCATTTGATGCAAGAAAGCAAGCTTATGCAGCATCAGCCAAAAAAAAAAAAACAAAAAAAAACCCCACTTCCACTTCACCCCTCTGTTCGTTCAAAATACCTGTCCAGCTGAGCCTTAAACTTGTTTAGGCTATCAACCTCCACCACAAGGGATGGAAGTCTGTTCCACCAACCAACCACCCGCTGGCTAAAGGCAAATTTCCGCACGCCTATCCTACATCTGTCTTTCCTCAATTTGAATTTATGCCCTCTCAGGTGATTTTTCTGAGCTAGAGGAAGAATCCCATCAGCATTGAGCATGCTTAAACCATTCAAGGCTTTATACACCTCTATCAGATCACCTCGCTGGTGCCTAGTCTCCAGACACTGCAATTTGCAAAACTTAAGCCTTTCTTCGTAAGAGCACCCCTTTGTTCCATTCACTAATCTTGTTGCCCTTCTCTGTACTCGTTCCAGCAGCTCTACATCCTTCTTGAAATGAGGCCTCCAGACCTGTATACAGTACTCTAGGTGTGGCCTGACCATCGCCTTATACAATGGAATAATCACCGCCTTATCCCTGCTGGAAAAATTCCTGTATATCATTGACAATACACCATGAGCTACTCTTGCAGCCCATCTGCACTGCTCAGAGAACTTCATATCTGCCTGCACAACAACCCCCAAGTCCCTTTCATTCTCTACCACTGTCAGTGTAGTACCACAGAGTTGATACGTTGCTCTGGGGTTGCTGTTTCCCATGTGTAGTACTTTACATTTGTCAATGTTAAACTTCATTTGCCACCTCTCAGCCCATCTGTTCAACCTTTCCAGATCCTGTTGCAGCAGCATAGTGTCAGTAGTGTTCTTGACAAACCTGCCAACCTTTGTATCGTCTGCAAACTTGGACATTAAGCCCGATATACCATCATCAATATCATTTATAAATACAGAAAACAATAATGGACCCAACACTGAGCCCTGAGGGACTCCACTAATAACATCAGTCCACGATGAGCAGTGTCCATTGATTACCACTCTCTGTCTTCTTCCCCTCAACCACCCCTTGATCCATAGCAGCAATTTGCCTCCAATGTCACACTGCTCCAATTTGTGTAGCAGTCTTCCATGTGCAACAGTATCAAAAGCCTTTCTAAGATCCAAGTATATAATATCAAAGTTATTCCCTGCATCCAGTTCTTTTGTGACTGCATCATAGTATCCAATCACGTTGGTCAGGCAAGACTTCCCCTTAACTAAACCATGCTGTGTCTGAGCTATAACTGAAGTCTTGTCTAAATGATCCTGCAGTGCTTCTTTAACCAGTGCCTCCATTAATTTTCCTGGAACAGAAGTTAAGCTCACAGGTCTATAATTACTTGTGTCAGCCTTTGATCCTCCTTTGTGAATTGGGGTCACATTTGCACATTTCCAGTCTATGGGTACCTCCCCTGAGTCCAAGGAAACTCTCATAATTATGGCTAAGGGTTTGCTTACTTCCTTTGCTGCCTCCTTTAATATAACTGGATAGATCCCATCCACCCCGGGTGCCTTTCTTGTGTTTATCTTCAACAGTTTCTCCTCCACTTTACTCCCGGTTATTTCAAGATTCTGTAGCTTACTGCTAGAGTTGAATACACCTCTGGCATTCCCCTCGCTGAATAACTCCTCATGTGTGAATGTCGATGCAAATTATTCATTTAGTTTGTTAGCTACCTGAGCGGGATCATCAACAGTTGACCCATCAATATCAAGTGAACCAATCTGATTCATCCCCTTCCTTCTAGAGTTTACATAAGTAAAGAACTCTTTGCTGTTTTTCTTTGCATCCCTTGCCAAGGATTTCTCGTAATCTGCCTTCGCCTGCCTAACCTCCTTTGTAACTTGGTTGCATATCAACTTGTATCTATCATAGGCTTCTGTGTCATGTGTTAATTTGTATGTATCCCATGCATTTTTCTTCTCTGCCATATGCCTCATTAGTTCATCTGACATCCATTTTGGCCTAAACCTTGAACAATATTTCTTGGTTGGTATGTAAAGCCTAGTAGGTTCCAAGATAAGTTCTTTGAATGCTTCTCATTTTGAATTTGCTGTTGGTAACATCATCAGTTGGTCCCACTGTATAGAATTTAAATACTGTCTCAGTCCATCGTAGTCGCCTTTACGGAAGCAATAACCCTTCCCTTTACCCCTAATGGTAGTTACCTCTTTGAGTAAATCCCACTTCAGCACACTGTGATCACTGCCACCTAGTGGTTCATTTATCTGCAGATTCTTAATGCATGAAGAATCACTGCTGATAATCAAATCAAGAGTATTACTCCCTCTAGTTGCCTCCCGAACATGCTGATGTAGAAAACAATCATCCAATAAATCCACAAAAGCCCTGCTAGTGTGTGAGTAGCCAGCCCCCAAATTCCAGTCAATATCTGGGAAATTAAAATCTCCCATTATAAGACTCTCTGATTTACTGGCCCACTCTATTTCCCTGTACAGTTCCTTATTATACTCATCAGAGTCATTAGGCCTATAGCACACTCCTACTCTCAATTTTGATCTCCCAATGTTTATGTCACACCAAACTGACTCCACACTGCACTGTCCAGCAATGTCGACTGGCTTCACTTCCTTGGTTTTTATGTGTTTCTTAACTAATAGCATAACCCCTCCCCCCTTCCTATCCTGTTTGTCTTTTCTGTAGACGTTGTACTCCCAAAATTGCATTTCTGCATCCCTTATATCTGTGTGACACCACGTCTCTGATATCCCAACAATATCTGCCTTCGATGTTTTGAGCAATACCTCAAATTCATCAAATTTATTTACTAAACTCCTAGCATTGGTGTACACGCAAGTATACCTGCACCTGTTTCTATTCTTAGCTACCCTAACACAACCCATGTGTTTATTTGTACCGCAATGGCTCCCAGCAGTCTCTGAAATACCATGCCTCTTGTTTTTCAGGCTTCTGCTCATTCTAATAGAAGCAGTGCAAGAATCTCTTTCACCTCTGCCAGTGGCTACTGTCAATCTATTGGGCTTTGTCCCCCCCCCAAGCTAGCAGTTTTCCGACCCACCTAACACTGCCTCGATAGCATCAGCAAATATTCTTGCACCCTTTCTATTTAAGTGTATCCCATCCCTGTAGAAGCAATCTCTCCTGTTAACAAGTACAGTCCAGGCTGATAAAAATTCAACCCCTTGAGCCTTGCACAATCTTTCCAGGGCCGAATTGATCGACAAGGCTCTCATCATATACTCCCTCCTATCGTGTCTGGGCAGAATTGCAAACACTTTCAAATTCAACCCTAATTCTCGGCTTTTGTTCAACAGTGACCTGTACTTGTTAAGTAATTCTGCCGGTCTCCTACTCTTAATATTATTAGTGCCAACGTGTACAACTATATCACCTTTTGTGCCCTTAAAAGATGATATTCGCTCTACAACGTCATCAACCTTTGCCCCTGGTAGACATACCCTGGTCCTGTTCCACCTATCTTTTTTACAAAGCATGTTCCCCGTTTCCCTGACAATAGAGTCACCAACAACTACTAGTTCCTTCGGGACCAGCGCATTCTGCCTTGGGGGTTGTCTCTGTGTCACGCGATGCCCAAGTGCAAGCTCTGGCGTTGATGTGGGCAGCTGAGAGCTTGATGGGCCCCTCAATTTAGTTTCTTCGAGGGCATCCTCCCTGTCCTTCAAGCTCTCATATAGGCCCACAAGAACGCCGAGTTGTTGCCTGATATCGATACACTCCTTGCATCGCACACACACAAAGACATCCCCCTTGGCAGTATCATGTCCCGTACCCGATTGCTCTGCAAACATCAAGCAAACAGTGCATTTTATAAGGCTGTGAGTCAGAGGACAACTGCCCCCCTCAGTTCTGCTCTGAGCCACAGCACTTCCATTAGCTTGAGGCTTTGCTGCTCTGGTCTGAGTCATGATTCTATTAATTTATTAATTAATTATAATTAATTATGTTATTAATTATGTTAAATATAATTAATTATATTACGTTTGTAATCTAAGTCGTTATATGTATTTATTTAAACGTACAATTTAACTGCTAACGAAGTTCAACTAACGCTATCTAGTACGATATATACTATCGTATCACAAAGGCGGGAAAGTTACGACTGTAGCGGTAGTTACGAACACGTGGAAACCCTTACCGATACTTTTATGCAATTACAAGGCCGAGTAAAGAATAAATACACCAAATTAATCAGAAAATCACAAAAAAATGCTATACTACCAAATTTAAATCAAAAGTTTTAGAAAAACAATAATTTCAAATCAATAAATAAGAAAAATCCACTTAGCGGCTTTGAACACGACCGTCACTAGTAGTAGTCTCGTCACAAATATTATCGGGATGAACTGCTATTCCATTTGCTTGTGCGGGCAGATGAACTTCTTGTACCAGTGGTGGTGAAGGACATCTATTCCGAGTTCGCCAATTGTGGTATTTCCCGATAAACCATTCTACTTCTTCCTGCCGAATCTTTCATTTCGTTATCTCTTGTGCGTTTTTGGTTTTCTTCCTTTCTAAGTCTATCCGGGGGGGCATGGCTGTTATGGCTAACTTCTCTGTTCCACAGGTTACCCCAGAACTCGTCAAGTGCCTTCTAGTTGGGGTATCTGTTGCCTTCATTCTCCTTTGTCTAATTGTCCAGTAGAAGGCTCTCTGCTTTTCATCAAATATCCTGTTGTCTGTTTTACTGTAGGTTTTCTCCCTGGAACTGCTAAGTCTGTTGCTGAATGTCAAGAGTTTCTGCTTGAGGATGTCAACGTATTCTCCGATCCTCTAATTATAGGGCTCGTGTTTGCTGTGAACGTTGTATATGTAAGGAATTTACGTATGATAAGAAACAAGAGGGTTATTTTGGAGACAGAAAGTAGTGAGGATTTGAATAAAGTAATAAGATCTGAGGAATTGTCAAGTAAGGGGATAGTCCCTGATAGTTTGAAGCCAGTTGATCCGTCCATTTTGACATATGATGTTAGTAAGAAATTTACCAAGGAGGAAATAAGCTAAGGGTGGAGTAAATAGCTGTAAATGAAGAAGTCAGGTTATCTGGGGTACATGATAACTATGATATTATGTGTACTCAAGAGCCATACGTGGCTACCTTGGATGAAACTTATAGTGAGTGCCCAGATTATACAGGGGTTAGATGTTACAGTTATAACCAGTCTATGTAATTTGTGCGGTGTATGTATTTTTGTGTCAACCCCACAGATTTATTTTTATGTAGTGTCATTACATTGTCCTCCCTCTTTGGAGATGGAGTTATCAATCCAATATATGGAAAATGTAATGAAATTTGTGAAAGGTAAGGGTGTAGTTTTAACTATGGATGCAAATACCGAATCATATCTATGGTATAGTGGTACTACTGATAGAAGTGGTTTATTATTATGAGTTTTTGTGAACAGTTATGGTTTACAGGTGTTGAATGAGGGGAGGAAGCCAAGTACATTTTATAACGTACATAGTTCCTCTAATATAGATGTGACGATGACATCAGTTAATTTAAGCAGAAAAATTGTTGATTGGGATGTTAAAATGTATCTGACAAACAGCAATCATAGAGTCGTTGATTTTAAGTTATTGTACACCTGTGATGGAAATGCTTCCGTGGCTTTTAATGATTGCTAAAGGTATAATTATAAAAGGATAGATTTGGAGAAGTTTAGAGGGTCATTGTCTGTTAGCTTTGATTATACCATGGGGGAATTAAATAATATGTCAGCATTAGGGTTGGTATTTTATGTGCTGAGTTGTTTATCGCATGCTCTTAGTTTTTCTGCCAGGAAGAAAAGGGAGAGGAGTAAAGCTGTTCCATGGTGGTCAGCTGATTTGATCTTGATCAGAAGGGAGATTTTTAATCTAAGGAAAGTATACCAAAGATCTAGAGCTAGGGGGATGGGGGAGAAGAAGAGAGAAATAGGGACCTTTATAAGCTGAAAAGGAAGTATTACCATCAGCAGATTGTAAGATCTGGTGCATGGTGTTGGAATAGCGATCCTTGGGGACTCATTTTCAGGCTTACTACGAATAAGTTCAATATAAGTAACACTGTGGTGGTGAATGGAGCGGGATCCTCTTATTGTGTAACAATGGTAAAGGCAATTGTGCAGAAGCTCTTTAGGAGGGATTGTCCAGAGGATGATAATGAATGGCAAAAGAGGTTAGAAGGCTGAACGAAGAGTATGTTGAGGGGGGGCGAGGAAATGATGTTGTTTAATACTGATCAACTTGTGCAAGTCTTATCGAAGTTAAAGTTTAATAAGAATCCAGGAATGGACTTGATTGAAAACAATTGTATTGTGAAAGCTGTGGAGAATTTTACTGTCATATTTTTAAATATGTTTAACAAATGCCTTTTGGAAGGTGTGTTTCTGGGTCCTTGGAAGATAGCTTTATTGAAATTATTGCTAAAGCCTGGGAAAAATAACAATTATCCAAAAGCCTTTCGCTCAATCTCGTTTTTAGCGAATTCGAGGATATTTCAGCTCCTGTTACTAATTAGATTGTTACTTTTATTAGAAAACAACAATTTATTATTTCCTCACCAATATGGTTTTAAAAATTATCAACTGAGGATGCATTACATGATCTGTTGGATTATAATAGACGGTAGACGGGCAGATGAAAAATATGTGTTAGCTGTGTTTATTGACTTTGAGGGCACTTTCGATACTGTTTGGTATAAGAGCGTCTTCGAGGCTTTAAGGAAATTGGCGTGTCCTCGAGGCTTTAAGGAGATTGGCGTGTCCTGATAGGCTATATAGGACAATTCAAAATTATTTAAACAGAAGGCAGGTAGTTGTCAGATCACAACATTTAAAATATGAAGATAGCTTGAGTAGGGTCTGTTCCCAGGGATCGGTATTAGGCCCAATATTTTGGAATTTGGTAATTAATTCTTGGTTGTCAATGGATCACAAGGATTGCCACAAAGCATTTGCGGACGATGTGGTCTTGGCAATGCAGGATAATTCCAGAACTGTTCACTGACGCTCCAATGAGTTGGAACTAAAAATTAAGGATATAATTGATAGTCTGGTGTTTTTGTCTACGAATAATAAATTGGTGGTTTCCTCGAGCAAGACTGTAATGATGTTGCTCAAAGGGAAACTTCATTATAGACGACCCCCTAGGTTCCTTATAAACGGGAAGTAGATACTATTGGTATCTAAAATAGGTATTTAGGAGTTCTGTTACATGGTAAATTGTCTTTTTTCCCACACTTGGATTATTTAAGAAGCAAAGTTAAGAATTGTACTGAAACTATTGTAAGGTTGACAAGAACTGAGTGGGGATTAAATAAGAGGGTTCTAAGGTTATATTATCAAGTTATTTTTGTTCCAATTGTAACCTATTCGGTTTGGATATTGTACCGGAGAATATCCAATGTCAAATTTTGAAGTAAGTCGATGTCAATTCAAAGATCGACGTTATTGTTAATGGTAAGAACTTGCAGGACATTGTCAACAAATGTTCTGCAAATGATTGCAGGACATTGTCAACAAATGCTCTGCAAGTGATTGCAGGAGCATTATCGTTAGACTGTCAGTTGTTGCATACAGCCTCTTGTTACTATTTAAGCAAACGAATGCAGATATCTCTTGGAATAACTAATGATGTGACAGTGGGAGTTAAAGAGGGAAAAAAGGAGATTATTGGTAAACTCCTGGAATTATGGCAGGACAGATGGGATGTAAGTGTAACAGAGGAGGTTACCAGATTATTTATTCCGAGAGTTCGTTTTACATACCATTATAAGCAGAATAGTTGGTTTTTTCCTGATATGTTGACGTCTTATATATATTAACTGGACATGGGTCTTTAAGGAGTAAATTATATGATCTTGGTCTGGAAACCAAGCCAAATTGTAATCGTGGTCATAATAAGGAAAGTTGGGACCATGTATTGTACGACTGTTCACTGTGTGAGGAATATCGTCAATTGTTCAGGAATGAATTATTACATTTTGGAAGAGGATTTGAGTCTCATTATATAGAGTCCAAGTCCAATTTTAATAAGTTTAGTAACTTCTGTGAGTTAGTATTTCGGAAGAGAAGAAGGTTACAAGTGTTGGTTGATGTTTTTTTAGGAATTCTGTCTACTTGTGAATGTTGTTGATTGTTACCACTTCATGTGGTTTAAGATTTTTTTAATTTTTATTTTCAAGTTTATGTTTATGTGTGTTGCCTACATGGACTGGTGATGTTTGATTGTTGTTCTACTTTTAATATTGATAATATTGCTGTTGATTTTTTTAGGACCTCCTGGGCTGGCCCCTAGGAAGTGGGGGAAGATGACGCCCATTGGGATTGCACTACATCCAATAGGCCTGAAGAAGATACTTATACCGATAGAGCTGATCCAGGTTTGGCTACAGGCAACAGGGGCAGTGACACTTGTGTGTATGCCTCCTGGTGGCGATGAGGCATTTTTTAACATTGTTTTACACACATTGCACTATTGGCCTATTAGTGGTGGTTCTTTTTGACGCATGATATTGGGTGGAGATGGGCGCTTTCCCGGGTGCAACCATATTATATACATTAACATATGATGATGATGATGTGGACGTTGTATTTCTTGAGGATGGTCTTCTCTTTTCTGGTCAGCTTCTTACTTCTGTTACCTCTCTGGTGCTGGATCAGTTAGTCTATCTGTACTCGTAACTCTTCTATCTTCTGCTGTAGCCTTTCTTTCCGAGACTGGCAGTTCCTTGACTTTGCGTTATGTTGTTCTGTGGTGTCACTTCTGTTGATCCTGGTGGCTGCACAGCGGCACTGAAAATGGCTGTGCGGATGATGCCTAGTGTTGCTTCGTTGTTGTTGAGAAAATCCGATGTTATTCACGTATTGAGGTGGTCTCGGACTTGACACAAGATTCTGTTGTGTCTCTGCTTCGGTACGGTATGGGTCTTTTTAGGGTCCATTCCCTCGAACGCTGCTAGCGCTTTCTTCCACTCTTCTATTCTGGATATCATAATCTTGTCTGGTTCACTTTGGCTGCTACGGATTGTAGTTCATGTACTTGCTGTTCTTTCTCCAGTTCTGGTTCCGTTATGACTGTATTCGTTGTTTGTAATTGGTCGCTTACATCCTGCTTTATATTTTCCAAGGTTACAGGTGCTATCAGGTTATTGTGTGCATTAGTCCGTCTCTTGCCTGCTATTCGCTGTTGGATGACCTGAACAGTCGGGATCTGTGTGAACTACATGGTGTGCAGTTTCGTCCTGTAGATTGTCATGTCTGTCTCTTGCTTAGTTACTTTGTAGTATTCTCGCACGATAAATGTAATCATTTTGATGCTCCACTTCAAGCGTTGGCTTCTTCATTTTTCGTTCGTCCCTGGCACAATTGCACAGGAAGTCCTTCCAGATGATTAGTCTGGGTGGTTTTGCTGTTCAGTTGTGGCAGCAATAGCGGAGACAGTGCCACTCGCTCCACTGCGGTTTACGGGAAACTGTCTATGCATTTTCGGACTGACCGTCTGCCGAAAGCCTGAACGCGAGTGCCTTTATCCTGTGCCACACTCCATGCAGTGTGTTCAATATTTGTACTTCTCATCTTCATCCAGCTATGGAAGTAAACCTGTTTTAGCTTTAGCATCCAGTTGCGGGTGATAGTTATGAAAAAAAAAAAAATACCAGATGACGTTACCTCTGCCGTAACTTCGATCTTGATGAAGATAGGTCTGATGAAGCGACTTTCGCGTTTACCCCGGCGGTCGCATTTGAACCCAGATCTATGTAGCTGTCGTCCAGCGTCTCAACCACTTGGCTAATCGCGTCCATTATCATTATTGTTATTATTTAAACCAACATGTTAGGTTTCTGGTTGTTCTTCTAAAAATTTCCAATGTATAACGCTGGACTCATTTTCATTTTCAAAAATTTATTTTTAATTTCGCTTAATTGGCATATAGTTTTTGTTAATCTGGAATGAAAGAATAACTCAACAAATATTAATTTATAGAATTTGGAACCGTACCATTTATTCCTTTTGCCAATTCGGAACAATAAGATTATCCACAAACAACAAAGGATGGACAGGGAATTGTTACGTGAAGTATTCTTTGTAAGTGAGAGGAAATATAAAGATAATGAGGTGCGGCATAAAAATAAATTGAATTACGTGAGGATGGCTTCATTTATCGTATAAAAGAAACATCCAGGGAGTAGTTCTTTATGGTATGAACGTGTATCATTTTTACTGGCGACAGCAAAGAACTAATAATCCGGCCCTATAAATTCCTTTATTTAACGATCGCTTAAACTGTCTCTCTAAGCCACACGCAATTTAAATATGCCAACAGAGGATTAAGGATTTTAATAAAGTTGAAACAAAGGTGAGAATTAACAGTTTATTGAAGAAAATCATTCGATAAGGTGTGAGGTTCCTGGGAGAATGATATGTGGTATATATGTTATTTAAACTCACAGTTGCCTCATTTTTCTTGTAGCTCAATTCTAAGGGCAATTTCAAAGGGATACTGCGAGAATTGACTTGTAGAAATACTATACCACATGCATATATTAGAGCAGAGAACACTAAGACGGGCTATTAAAAGATATGAGAAGAAAGAACTTCAAACAGATTCTGTCTATCTATCTTAATTAAGATACTGATACAGATAAAGACTCTTAAACATGCTTAAGACTTTCTTGTGGACAGTACACTAGACTAAAACAAGTGGGAGCTGTCATCTTCAACAATTTCAGAACCTTTTTTTTTTAACTATGATGCCAATTCTGAACTATTTTTTTTAATAAAAAGGAACAGGTATTTTTCATATTACAATAATCTTCAGGTCTGGCTTTCAGAGACATTCTGAAGATTACTTTGGAATGTCTCTGAAAACCAGAAGAAGACACGTCAGTGGTTTGGAGTTCACCAGACAATACAATTCCATTCCATCCAATTGAAATGAAATTGCATCTTATTTGTGGATTTGTTATGTTTTATGTAGTTCAGAACAGTCAGTTAATATTGCTTTGATACAACTGATCTCTAATTAAAAAAATCATGACACAATTTTTCCCTCTAGCTTTCACAGCACATGTTTAACATTTTTCCAGTTACATGTGTTTAACTTATTTCAATATTTTTAAGGGATTTTGATGCTGGACTAGACCAGTAAGCCAAGCTCACATTTTTCACCTTTTGTTTTAACATAATTTTCAAGAAAGACTGAATAAGCAATTTTTGCATATTATCTTTGTGCTTTTGGTTCCAAATCCACTCAAGGCCAATAAAACATGTTTTTTTACAAAATTTTCCTTATATTTTATACACATATCATTGTATTCAACAATTCCTTTGATGGTCATTTCAATCCATACTCCTCACATTGAAATCTTTAAAATACAACAAATTTTTTTCAATATCAAAATCATTTGGGCCTAATAGTAAATTTTTATATGTTTCACAATTGTTGCTCTTTAAAATATTTCTGGCTAGGTAACCTGAGACATATTGCCAGTACTTTTTGGTCAGAAATATCCATATCCTCACTGTACAAAACCTGCTTGATTCTGACTCTTTCACTTTGTCAGTGAGACTTATTGGCTTACTAGCATCCTGGTGAACCAATTCAAGCAAAGTATCAGTATGGTTTAAGAGGCCAAGAACAGCAGCATCATCATCATTTTCACAATTAGATAATGCACTTTGTTTATTCATTGCATGCACAGTTTGTCTTTTTTCTGCAAACAATTCAAACAATTCGGCAAAACAGGGCAGAATCCTGGCTTATTAGTAATGTTCAACATTAAATGCATGAGGGTTTTTCTGCTTGGTGAATTGGGCTTTGAAGGTAAACATTATTGGGCTTTGAAGGTAAACATTAAAAGCAAAAGCCTTGGGCATGACTGAAAAACATGCACTGAACGCCTCACAATCAGTTGAAGGAGAAACTCAGTATTCGGCCAAGCAAATTTGATACGGTCTGTGAACCAAACAGTTAGCCTATTTAGGACGTTTGCCTTTTTAGGATAAGTTAATTTTGCCACAAAATTAAGGTATAGAACCAAATATTTTACTTATTGCATAATATTGCCACAAAATTAAGGTATACAGCCGAAAAATATACTTATTGTAAATTATGATTAATTAATATTCATAATAATATGTTAAGAATTAAGTATTATTTATTATTGACTTGTTAATTATTTATTTTTCAATTATTAACTAAATTTAGTTATAATATACTTATGAGAACTTCCCTGGACTTAAGAGAGTTCCACATGGACTGGAGATGTGCAAATGTGTCCCCAATTCACAAAAGGTGACACGAGTAATTACACACAAGTATAATTACACACCAGTTAGCTTAACTTCTGTTCGAGGGAAAGTAATGGAGCCACTGGATAAAGAAGCACTGCTGAACATTTAGACAAGACTGCAGTTATAGTTCAGAACACAGCAAAGGTTTGTTAAGGGGAAGTCTTGCCTGATGAAGGCTTCCGTAGCCGAGTGGTCAGGAGCGGGAGTGCAGTAGCACACGCTCTTTGAGTAGACTTTGGTTCAAGCCCCTGACTGCTGAATACGGTCGATCTGTCAACCCGCACTGGACCAACGTGGCAGATTATGGTCCAGTTCCCTCAGCATGAATTGTTGATGAGGCTTCCACCCTGCAGTGGGTTGATAATGGCTGCACTTTACCTCTTTACCTTGCCTGACCAATTTGATTGTACACTACGATGTGGTCATAAAGGAACTGGATGCAAAAAATAATTTTGATGTCATGTACTTGGATTTAAGGAAAGTTTTAGAGTTCGGTATTGGTCCAATTGTTGTTTTCTGTATTTATTAATGATGTTGATGAAGGTAATTCATGCTTAATGTCCAAGTTTACAGACAATACAAAAGTTGGCTGGATTGTTAAATACAATAATGACAGTACGCCACTGCGACAGGATATAGAAAAATTGAACAGATGGGTGAGGGGTAGCAACTGAAGTTTAACAATGACAAATGTAAAATATTGCATATGGGTAGCAATAATCCAAGAGAAATGTACGAACTGTGTGTTTCTACAGGGAATTTATAGTGTAGTGGAGGTGGGTAGTGGACAATGAAAAAGACCATGGGGTAATTATGCAGTCAGATATAAAATTTTCTGAGCAGTGCAGACGGTCTGCAAGAGTAGCTCGTGGTGTCTTATCAATGATATACAGGAATTTTTCTAGCAGGGATAAGGAGGTGATTATCCCCTTGTATAAGACAATGGTCAGACCACAGCTTGAGTACTGTATGCAGGTCTGGAGGCCTCATTTTAGGCATGATATAGAGCTGCTGGAATGAGTACAGAGAAGAACAACGACATTGGTGAATGAAAGAAAAGGTTGCTCTTACGAAAAAAAGGCTGAAGTTATGCAATTTTCAGTGTCTCGAGAGTGGACACCTGCGAGGGGATCTTATTGAGCTGTATAAGGCCTTGAATGGTTTGAGCAAGCTCAATGCTGATAGAATTCTTCCTCTTGCCAGATTAATCGCCAGAGGGGACATAAATTCAAATTGAAGAAAAACAGTTCTAGAATAGATGTGCAGAAATTTGCCTTTAGTCAGCCGGTGGTTGATTGCTGAAACAAACTTCCATCTGTCGTTGTGGAAGTTGACAGCTTAAATAAATTGAAGGCAGAACTTGACAAACATTTGGAGTGAATGGATGAGTGGAATGGGAATTTTTTTTTTTTTTTTTGGCTGATGCTGTATAAATTTGCTTTCTTGCATCATATTTCTCTACTAATGCTAATTAACAGTTAATTTAGTCATTTATTAATCAAAATTATTCATTAACTAAATTAGTTTAATTAAACTGATATTATTAAAAATTATGGTTAATCGCAATTAGTTATTAATAATAACTAATTAGGAACAAGGAAATTTTTAGATTTTTATAAACAATCTAAATATTTATCTGTTAAATATGCTGATTCAAGGATAAATCAGGTTAAGTACGGTAAAATTCAAATTTTTCTATGTATGAAGCCATTTTGTAACAATTATGAATTAATAAGCCCATTATTATTAATTATTAAACATAAAATGTTATTTATTATTTAATAGGCTCATGCGATATATATTTTTAATTTAAAATTAAATAAAAAAATTATGAGAATTTTAATAATTTTATGCGAATTTAAAAGTTTGGAAAACCATTAATTATATTTTAAAATAATTATTCTTAATTGATTAACACATTTCATCCATTTCAAACTAATTGTATTTGAAATGGTCATATGATAACGTTCAGAACTCGAGAGTGTTACTTTGTTTTTAGATTGTAAATTTTTTATATCAATGCCGTTGGACTATGTTCATTGATTCCACTGGATATAAATTTTAGGACGTATACTTTACGAATCAAACACCTTTATGAAAATGATTGTCCTCGCTACCAACATGCAATGGCAAAACAATTCTTCATGAGGAAGAATTACTTTGTCATTGGACTCCAAAGACTTCTTTTGTTCTATCAATGTAACGTTTCGTGAGAACTTTTGTGAAACGCATCATAGAGGCCCAAATGATCAAAGGGTATTTAGAGTCAAGTAGCCTTGAATGTGATCCTTAATATTTCAGGTGGTCATCGTTATATCGCAAGAAGAAAGCCATTCTGTGAGTTATAGGGTCTTTTATTAAGGAAAAACATCTAATCCGTGTGTTACTTCTGTTCTCTTTCATGCTCTTCTGTGTATTTTTCAGCTCTCCTAGGGGATATTTGGTGGACAAACATTAAAAAGAAACGACTCGTTAATAGAAAAAAAGGAAACAGATGACTCGTTACCAGAAAAGCGACACTGACAAGAAGGTTGGTCCAACAGCAGAGATGATCAGAGAGAGTGCACCTTATTCTTTTTTCTGTCAGACCAAAGGTAGCGTTTTTTCTTATTCTTTGTTTCTTTTCTCTCGAAGTTTCTCTTTATTCTTCTTATCGATCTACAAATAGGAATCAAATTGTTTACAGTGACCTCATCAGACGTACTGGGACGGAGCTGTTTGGTCTGTTTTGAGTTTACACAAGGCCCTTCTGTCTAGAGTTTGTCTTTGCACATATTGAAAACGAGTACAGTTTGAGTGAAAAAGAAAAATGGAAAAATATTGACAGAAAGAAAGATGGGTGGGCGGAAAGAGAAAGGAAGATGTTAAGGTACATTTTTCTTAATATTGCTGTTCTCCTGCAGCATGTAGACAGAAAATGTTGAAAAAGAGAAGAGTGCGTGGATGCTTCCACATCCCAGGAAAGGGGATGTGGAAGCATCCTATATTTTGCCTAAATCTAAATACAGTAAACCCTCAACTTTATTGACTAATAGGGGAAATGGGTGTCTGTTTTTGTAGAATAAATACAATCATATTTTAAAAATGTGTCTTTGTATTACGTGATGTATAAAACTTGTTGGAAACAGGGTTTCTCTATACAATAGGTTAAGAGCAGTATTCACTGGTATGCACCTAAGTGATACTAGTGCCAAAGGTCGTGTCATTGACGAGATTCGAATCCAGAGTGCGTGGAAGACTACGATTCTCACAACCCGCGAGGGCATGCATCTCTCTTGCGTTCTGATTACCTTCCATCATATCAAAAGGCTGTCCCTAACCCAATAGGGACAAGGTCACCGTGACACCTGACCTCACTGGTCTTCCCCCACTTTACGTAGACATTATGATATGGCGATTTAACGGATGACATCGAGATTTTTTATTATATGGAACTGTATCTACACTATTGCAAAACGTATTGGGACAGTCTTGCGGGTAACACCGTGGTTATCAAGATGGTTACCTTCCATCAAGAGGAGAGGAAAATTATGTGCTTTTAATAGCCTGGGCAATTATTTGGAGTTCCTTTGGATATTGGGGAGGGGGGGAGGGTCTCGAATATTGCGGTATTTGTCCATTGAGGACAGCGTCCCTTTGTCGATTAGGAGCCATTTGGCTGAGGAATGAGGACTATTTCTATCGATACGTTACAGGCCAAAGGAGGTGCTACAGCGCATTAAACTTTCATCTGTAAAGCTGTTGTTTCCTCTCTTAGTGTACCAACATTTCTGGTCATGTAATGTGTTAGCGTTATCTGTTTAGCGTAATTATGGCAAAGCGTAATCATTCTGCATCCACTATTCGGTTTGTACAGGCCTTGTGAGAACGCTGCTTCCGTCTTATCCGTGGACATGACCCGTGTTATAAATATTCTCACTAAAGCGACGTCCGTGTTGTCTGGCTCCGCAGTTCATAGGTAATTGCTTGAGGTGTGCTGTGTGTGTGCGTGCATGTGACAGCCATCCCGCTGAACCGACTAAACCTGCCCTCGTATTTCTGAGTTTGATAAACCCCCAATTCCCCTTAGAAACATTGCCGGCTGTCTCGCGCAGCCTGATAACGCCCAGTTATCCGTAATGACTGGGATTGCAGAGGTGGGTGGTAATGATTTCTCCACAAATGACGCGCTTTGACTGCGAAATGATACCACTGGCAGATCTGCATTCATTTTCACATCAGACACTCCCAAAGTGTCATCTACAAATGCTTGTAAATCCCAGTTGTATTCGGTTTCATTTTCAGTCAGCTGCCAAATCGGTGATTAATCGCACAGATTTTTTTTTATTATTTTAAACGCTTCCTTCTGATATTTCTTTCATTTAAATTAAACGTTTCTATTTATTTTAAATTAGAACAGGACACGTAGCTGTATAACCAGACATTGACAACATTTTATTTACTTTTTTTCACAGTAGATGTGACATTGATCGCTATCAATAACGACCCAGATTGATTTCTTGTCAACGAAATCTTGAACTGCAGTACGACCATGGATTATCCAGACAGTAAAGTACGCGTAACAGCTAATAAGAAGACTGGACCTCCTTTCATTCAGAGATATAAATTGAGAAAACTCGAATTTGAAGTGTATCTATTCTCTTATAAGATTATCAACCCAACGTTTTTCGAAATACTGTACAGTACGTTGATGTACGTAATTGTGTTTGAGTGAAACTCATGCGGAAGATCTCTGTTGATCGTGCTGGCCACGACAGTCGTAGGATATATTCAGTTTCAAGATATTGGTCTTGCGACTTGGGCTTCTTTCTTTCTACGGGTGCTGGTAATTCAAATTATTATATTACGACCGCCCATAATTGATTACATAAACCTGTATTTGTGTCTGTAAATTGCGTGTGTTCTATGGTCAATTTGCCTGTTTTGCTGGACGAAAAACCCCCAGTTTCTGTGGGAATACCTTGCTATCTACGCCTGAGACTGACTGACACAGCCACGGAGTGAAAAAAGCCCATTAAACTTCCTCGCGTCATCGACGGGATTCGAACCCAGCCCCTTTCCACCCGGTGTGGGGAAGACGGTGACGATACAACTGTTCTACTCGCGCAGACACCGGTGCTGGTAATAATACTTTTAGTTTAGTACGTGTGTAAATAGGCCTCCTCTTCGTGGCGTGGACGGGTACTGAGAATCAGCCTTCCTAGTGATCGCTGAATCCTGGTAACTGAGTGGCGAGAAACAACCAAACGACACAACAACAACAACAACACAGAAACTCCACAATCATAGCACTACACTCATTTTGGCAATTGTACAGAGTTTTGTATAACATCACAAAGAACCATGCTGGAATTGAACTACCGTTTAGTGGCAGCCTTAGATAAGACCCAACACATGTACACATTCAAGATATTCCTCCACCACTTCAGCTCTGTGCAGTGGCGTCGTCGTGCATGAATTGAAAATCTGGGGGACTGCACTCCAAAAAGGTTGCACATGGGGTTTGATCATTTGTTCTCGGTACCTCTGGGCAGTTATGCTACCCCTATCAAAAACATAAAGAGGGGTGCGGCCGTTGATCCTTATTCTGTTCTAAAAGAACACCACATCCACAATAAGTGTCCCTTTCTCTGATGTTGGCGGGATGGCACCGCATACCTCGAACTTTACTCTTTCCCTATTTTAATTTGTAAGATCTACTCTTACAGAGCCATTCATTGCACTGGTGTTTAAGCTTTAACTTGTAGGGAAAAGATCTCTTTGTATTTCGCCAACACATAACTTCGTTCTTTTTCCTAGAGCGTTAGCCGTGATTTCTAAACATAATTAAAAGCACCTGCAGCACGCACTTACCTTTCTGCGCCCTGGGGAACAACTTTCTCTTTCATATAAACTAACGAAACTGTGGCTGTTGACTTGGGGGAATATCCCCACTACTTTCTGAACAACTGTCATGCAGGTGACATGTGATTTTATAATTTTTATCGTGTTTTTTCAGCAATTAAGTTGTTAGCCTCAAGTTAAGGAGATGGAGATTAATACCAGAAATGAATGAGGTGCAGTGAATCTTCGACCGTCCACCTACTGGACAAATATTGAGAAACTTTTGATAACGGAATCTCAAAGTGTATACAGAAACGTCAACTTGAGTGTATTTAATGATTTGGATGTAGGATTTCTGGAGATTACAGAGCCAGTAAACAAAGAATTCTTTTTTCCCATGAGTTGAGCGCTTTTATTCCCAACCGATGTCTTTCACTCAACATAACAAACTCACTTTATTTATAACAGTCACGTCGCAGATACGTTGTGAAACACCTTCGTATAAGAAAGAATTATATTCTTGTAAACTAATTGCTAATAAGAGATAACAGGCTGGAAAGTCCAAAAATAAATAATTGGATATTGACTTCTAAAGAGAAATTTCTATGGTTAGCTTAGAGAAGGAAGGAGAGAAAAGTAAGCACATTCTGAAAACGAATCCTTCCTAATGGATCACTGGAGACTGCTGCGGAAAGAGATAAGGTTTGTTTGTGTGTAACAGAAAGAACCCAGAAGTGTTTATGTGTGTCCCTGAGAGGCAATAATTTTCCTAATTGCAAATCGAAGCATTCCAGACATATCGTAACGATGCGACACCTTTCTCAAAATGAAACCTCCACTTCCGGTTGCAGATATGAAAGGGATCAATGAGCATAACGTGTTCTTTTATTACCCCATTGAGGCCTTGACAAGTGATCCCGAACGGATCTTTCCAGCCAAACGGAATAAATACATACAATGAGTGGCCACTTTATTAGGTAGCTCTGCTCTCCCCTATTCGGGAAATGGAGCGTTCCTTCAGTAACAGCTTGCGTCTTCGTACCATTCCATATAAAGCAGGTGGGCCAATAAGGGGGTGCTGTCTGTGGCAGTTCAGTGGAAGAATGAGCACGATTAAAGATTTAATTGACTTTCAATGACCCATTGTAGTTGGCGCAATACTCGCCGGTTTGCTTCCACCACCACAGATATGTCTAAACTAGGAAGGCCGTGGCCCTTCAGACTTTTATTTATTCCTGGCTGCATTTTTATACTCCAAAGCGACTGCCTGTGTAACTTGCCGTGTGTCCCATAGAGGGCGTGATCCATCTTCTCTCTCATTTCGCATTGAGCCCTTCCATTACCGAAGCCGTGCATCTGTTGCCATAGAGATAAGCGAGGAGAAACGATTTCCGCAATAACTCCGTCGGATGTTTTTTTCTGCGTGGAAATACCGTATTCATGGCACGGACTTAAATGACCTTCGGTGTATTAGCTTGAAGGAGAATTTTTAAAGAGGTCAGAACTCTTTCGGTTGGAGGTAAACATCTGTTGCGTGTTTCTCGATGCAAGAGGAATTTGTAAAAAAAAAAAAAACGGATGTTGTTTTGTCTTGCCCGTGCACCCTATCCTTCATTTTAAAAACAAGTTAGGTAATGCGATACGTTTCGGGGCTGTTTTATTATCAAATAACGTATTCGGGCGTGAAAAACGCCTTTACTGTATTTAAGTGTTTACCAAAACCTCACCAGTTTCTGTCCACGTGATGGGTAGCTCTTAAGTGAGATTTATTTAGCGGGTTTTTTATGGGGTGGAGCAGCGGGGCACGGTACAAGGTTCTAGAAGGATGTTCTAAATAATTGCCGAAATATTTAAAAGAATTAGAGCTGCTGTTCTATATTTATCGCAACGTGTTGGTTGACTGGATTGGGAAGGTTATTAAATCGGAATTGGTCATAAAACCTCCACAGGGATCAACAAAATATGTGATGAAAATGTAGCGTCTACCTGAATTGGCCTTAAAAACTTTTCAGAGACCATCGAGACATATACTGAAACTTCGGGTCATTCCGTTTCTTCTCGAGTCCCTCTAATGTTTGAACATTCAAAACTAACACAGATTTATGTTTTGAATATTGGAATTAATCTCAAAACATTCCCAAAGATTAATGGAAGGTAAACAGAAAATGTGTTGCCAAACTGGCATTTCTTTGACGAATAGCGGTGAAAAACCTAAAACATTTTTCCTACTTTACGAATAAAGAACTCCAAATTTCCAAAAATAAATAAATAAAAACATTGTCAAGATTTTCTTGATCCGAATTTAACGACGCTTGGGATGGTTGAGACGGATGGAAGATCCAAAATATAAAATTTCCATCCTGTTGCCAACATTCATTGTAAAGAATGAAGATTTTTAACAGCAATATTCGTGAAACAGCTGCCAGGGAAAATTAAACTTACGCTAATCTTTTTCACAAACCGATTATGGGTTTACTTTCTTTCAGATCATGGGTTTGATGTCTTTCTAAGAATAACAAGACATCAAAATAAACACGCCTTACGCGGTCTGGAACGTTCACTTTCTAAAGATAGAAATCACGGCTCTTAAGCCACCTATTTTTGCAAACGGCTTAACAGCAAGCCATTTTAGCCTCGAATTGCTTAAGAATAGTTACCTTAGTTTCGATAAACAGAGTAGAATCGTTTCTTCTGAATGATCGATGTTTTTTTATGGAACAACTGCGGTTATGTGCAAGACATCAAAGATTTGATTAACGCCATACTTCATGAACATTCTCCGACAATGGGATACTTTATTGTTATTGCTGTATGGGGGCCACCGAATGGGATGACGTCCATCTTTTCCAATAGCCCCGTTTCTGGAGTAAACTGAATTTGTTTGAAACATGTAATAATATTATAGGGCAGGGCCCATCTTTCAGGATTTTATGACCCTCGAATGCTAAGGAACAGACTTCACCCGAGATGTATGAGATCTATTTCATGCGTCATCGCAAATAGCTTTGTCATCGGATGTAGCGGACGGATAAATTTTCTTTATTTGTGGGACTCTTAGAAAGATCTTTTCTCTCACTCTTTGGGTATAACTTACATCATCTCGTATCACTTGACTCTGCTTTGAAATCGGTAAAGAAATATTTAATAACACCGTAGTTCAGAAGCGGGTTTATATAAAGAATACCTAAAATACCTAGAATACCTAAAAATACCCTAAAAGCGGGTTTATATAAAGAATACCTAAAATACCTAGAATACCTAAAAATACCCTAAAAGCGGGTTTATATAAAGAATACCTAAAATACCTAGAATACCTAAAATACCCTAAGAATACCTAGAATACCTAAGAATGGAAGAGAAGCTGAGAACTACACAGCGAAGAATGGAACGAATCATATTGGGAATCAGACTGCTAGATAAAAAGAGAAACACATGGATTAGGCAACAAACTCAAGTAAAGGACATTCTTATCAAAACTAAAGAACTAAAATGGTCTTGGGCAGGACACATAGCTCGAAGACATGATGACAGATGGACTAAGAAAATAACAGAATGGTATCCAAGAGGAGCTAGAAGAAAACCTGGAAGACAAAGGCGGACATCGATAGATAAAATTCATGAGTTTGTGGGTAGTAAATGGATGTCCAGTGCTCAAAACAGAAGGAACTGGAAAGTTGCTGGAGAGGCCTTCATCCTGCAGTGGATTGAAAATGGCTGATGATGATGATGACCTAAAATATAGATTTCAAGTCTTGTGAAAAGCTGAAACGAAATAGGTTTAACAAGACTGGTAGAGTCAAAGTACTTATATTCGGTTTTTTCTTTGTTCTTTTTTGGTGGGGGGGATGTTTAGGAGCATAAGTGACTTAGGCTATATTGGGCTTATATATAACGTATCTGTAAATTGCGTGGTCAATTTGTCTATTTGCTGGACGAAAAACCCGAATTTCCTGGGGGAAAAGCCATGCTACACTAGCCTGAGGCCAATTGATTCAGCCACTTGTGAAAAAAGTCGTATAGAAATTTAAATGGCTAATGATAACTAATGAACTAATTGGTTGTTTTGGATTTTTCGCTAAGGCAAGCCATCGGACGTCAGCGCAAATTGCCACTCTCCTATAGTTGGTTTTCCTCTTTCTGGAGGACGAGAAAGACGATTAACTGAATATTCAATTTAGTGGGACAATGGATTCTCCAAACAATGAGTGTCATCTTTTCCATGGTAGACTCACCCAATGAGTGTAAGCTTTTCGTTAATGCGACTGTTCAATATAACAAACAGCCATCTTCCTTGGAGGCGCCAATGAAGCTAAGAATGTAATTATGAAGAACACACTCCAAAATCGATAAAAGTTTGTAGTGATGGAGATTGAAATATTTTTATATTTTTCCCCAACAGCTTACTTAAGTAACAGGATAATTTTCTACTAAATATGGACAAGTGCGAAGAATTTTTAAAACAGAAATAGCTGTGGCTACTTACAGGTTTCCGTCGAATCCATACAACGACAGAATGCCATTTGGAACATAGTAATATTTTACAGGGCCCACACTGGTTCTAAAAGATCAAAGGCAACGGCGCGTTTCTTTATTTAGCCCACATTCCATGTTCTCATTGATGCACAATCCAGAAGAGTGGCATCATTTCACTGACATTTCACAAAAAAGTTTAAAAGCTGTGTTGCTTCATAAAAGGAAACCCATCTGCACATTTGATAATGGTCTGCTAGAAGGGAATTCCAGGCTGACGCGAGCAATGTAGAAAACGTTCCCAATAAACAAAGTCTTGCATCGATCACATCATATCAAGCTGGAACTGGTCAAAAATTGTTAAATCGCTGAACCTTGAAGGTGACACTTTCAAGCGTATTCGGTCTATGTTTCCAAAATTATTGGATGCAAAAGTGAAAAGTGGTATATTTATCAGTCCACAAGGTAAGCCGATGTTGGCTTCATAAGAACTGGAAGACAAAGTGGATGATGCTGAGAGATATGATGCCTGACAGTCGTTTCTCCTTGTAGTGCATGAGTTTTTAGGGAACATTAAGCGTGAAAATTAGTTGACAAGAATGAAAATTATGGAAAATTAGGAGAAGAATTTCAGTCAAGTTTCATTACTTGCCTTTCGTTGTTCATTCTTTTCACCCTGATTTTTTCAGACCAAATCTCGGTAATGTGAACGAAGAGAATGGAGAGAGATTCCACCGGAACATAGTCAGTGGAGGAAACGTACCAAGGTAAGTAGGATGAAGCTATGATGGATAGATATATTTGGTTCTACGTTGGGGGAGATCACACTGACGATAAAAGATAAAGATGTTCAAATGTACATTGTAAGGAATATTTTGATTTACCCAAGGACAATTTCTTACCTTTTTAATTCATGGTTTTTTAGCTTGTTAAATATTGTTAATAAATCTGATATACAAAAACTGGCTCAAAAATTAGAAACCTTTTGCAATTGGGTGAAGAGACAGTTAAACCTATGGGAAGCAAGTTGTCACATGGGCTGATCATACGTTTTGGGAGTCGGATACATAAATACATAAATACTGCATCCTTTCCTTTCCTGGGGCTTGGGTCCGGTCATGAGAACAGAGGTAATCTTTCCGATTTTCAGAAAGGTGTTAGCGTTGGAGCACGTTTAGCAGGAGCTACACCTGAGGAAACAAAGGAAATCGCTCGTGTGTCGAAATCAGCCATCTCAAGACGAAAGGAAAATTTTGCTCTAAAAGGAAGCAATGTGACACAAAGGCAGTACTCCAAGAACGAGACTGCATATGAATGTTACTTCTTTCTGTAAAAATATTGAACAGTTTGTGCTACCACACCAAGATTGGAATGTTCAACAGTGGCAGAAGATAATGTGACCTGATGAGCCATGATCTACACTTTTTTGAACCAAGGGTAGGGTGAGAGTGCGGCGTGAAACTTACGAAGACATGCATCCAGATTGCCTCTTGCTCACCGCTGAAGCGGCTCGAGGTAACATAATGGACATGGATCTGTTCTTATCTAGACGACAACGCAACTATCCACACCGTGAAAAAATTGTATCCGAACGGTACGAGGAGCATTCCTAACATTTCTAACATCTGCCCTGACTGCCTAATTCTCCAGGAATGAATCGTATTGAGAACGTCTATGATATGTTGTAAAGGACAGTTCGACTTCGCCATTCTCTACCGACCACCATACTGTTGTGTATAAATATCCTGCCGAAGAATGGTCACATCTGGAGCTAAGCTTCCTCAGAGGGATAGTAGAATCTATGCTGCCACATGTACGGACTATAATTTGGGAAGAAAAATGGTGACTCTACTAGATATTGCACAACATTTTCTAATTTTTTGACCGCTGAGTGTAGTATTATCGTTTATTTACGTTTCTTTTATTTCTGGAAAAACCACTGTAGATATGCAAAACGTACGATAATATTAGAAACCAGCATACCCAATTCATAAAGAAACATCAAGAAATGCAAAGAAAGAATTTTTGTTGACAATTTGATTGGTACTGTTGTTATTACGTTTTCATTTTAGCCGGTGTACTTATTTCTGCTCATTCAAATCAACATGAGTTTCGCTGTGTAGTACACCTCAGTCCCCGCACAAACCACAGTTATAAATATTCTTTTACAACGCATCTCGCGAGTAGAGTGACATTAATTCATACCAAAAGGGCAGGAAATTTTGGGAATGTCTTTCAATATGACACTGAGTGGAAGGTGAATACAAATCAATATCGCTAACAGAATGCTGCACGCGGAAGTAATTTAAAATTTCATGCGCTGAAGAGGGACATTAGAATTCAGTCCTTTTCCTTTTTCCTGGTGTTTGTCTACAAACGAATAACAAACCTCAGACGCAAAACCCAAATGAATAACATTACCATGAAAAAAAAAAAGCAATCTCCTGTAAGAAAATAAATTCTGTGGAAAACTCAGGACTCATCTGAACCTTGAGTAAAGAGCGAGAAAGAAAAAGAAGGCGGATTTTCTTTACTTTTAAGAAATATTCCTGCAGTAGATCTTACAGAAGGAAAGCAAAACAGCCCGAAGTTTTCTTGTACTTATTTAAAGGTAATTCATTTGGGACTTTGATCATATTTTCCTCTTCGTCTCCTTAGTTACGTCATTTAAGCGCAGATGAGAAAGCGTGCACATGGCTCTAATCAGCAAGCGCTAATGAGGTATTTTGTGGCAAGAGCACTTTTTCTACTGGATGGGTCTTACAAAATATTCAGAAACTTTATGTATGTGGTTTTAATTGGATTCGATTTCGTCTTAGTTTTCTTCTTGCAGTGACTCCTACTGAAGATTCGCTCATGTCAAGTCTGCAACTGCACAGTAAACGGAGGAAAAAAGTTGGGGTAACTGATGGAAAATAAACTTCCACTGCTGAGACTGATTAGATTTAGGTCATCAAGAAAGGGTTGTGTCTTCAGTCCACTGAGCTCGAGATCGTATAAAAACAAGAATGAAAACTTTGTAATCATACCAAGATGCAGTAGGAAGTTTTCGTTCGACTTTCTACTTTCCTTGTTTCCTAGCAACGAAAAAGGATTCTGCAGTAAGAAGATTAACTGCCACAATCCACGAAAAGTTCCTTCCTTTCAAAACAACTTATCTTTTCTCCGGCCAATCGATAAACGAAGGAAAATAACGCCAAACTTTCAGGGAAAAAATGTATTTCGAAAGTGTCGCAGTTTCAGCAAACAGTGTTTCCTAACGATTAAAAGAAATTAAATCAGAATTCCGAAAATAAATTTTCAATAAAAATTATTGAAATTTGGCGGAATTTTAAACATACTGCATATTTATACATATTAAATATGATATTAGACTTATTTTTAGACGTGTGCAAAGATACTGCTCGAAGATACGCAGGGTCCTGGTAAGGACTTGTTATTGTTATTTCCAAGGGGTAGTGCACAAGTTGGTAAGGACAACAGCATGTGAGATGGTGAAGGGCAATCTACTGTCTCTCGTCAGCCATCGATGGATCCAGTATTCGGTGCTTTAATGTTTCTTCAGGTAAGTTTCAGAGTTTCAGAAGCAGAGGACCAAATGGACGATGCGTAGAGAGGAATAGGCATGGGACAAACTTTTGTGTAGTGTTCGATCACCTTTGGGAGTTATCGCATCCCACAAAATCCTGTATAAGGGACTCATTTTCATTGACCATATCCTATTTGCATTGAACGGTGCAAAGAAAATATATTAAAGGAGATATTTATTGGATATGATGAGGCCCCCGTGGGTAGCACAATTGGCATAATCACCAACATCAGGTGGAAAAGTCCTCTGTCCGAAATTCTTCGATTGTGCGTGGAATTTTTATTGGCCTCCTTCACAACGTGGCCGAGTTAGTCGGTCTCAGGTGAAGGTCGAATAGTTTGAGCATTATATATGCGGCTCAATATAGTCTAATATAGTCGCTGACGCACCTAAACCAATACAACAACCAACCAACTCGACATGATTACATCCGATTCTGATGGCTTGAATATCATCTGCATAGTCAGCAAAAAAAAAAGTGGATTTCGAGATGGAGAACCCGCTTATACAACCAAATTATAAAATAGGAAAACACTTTTATTCATAGGGCCCAAGGCAAAATTGGTTTTTGCCCTTGGGTCATAGTTGACTGAATTTTAAAGAATTATTTTAATATAAAATCAATAATAGTTTTATAATATTTATTTTTATATGCACTTTTCTCCCTGTAAGTGCGCCGTAGCAGAGTGGTCAGTGCGAGGGTAAAGAAGTACGCGTATTTAAGCGCCCGTGGTTCAAGCGTCAGTGACCACTATATACGGTGATGTTCTTTTGCTCTCTCTATCTTGTGAGTTCTTTTGACCTTATGTGGTCGTCTCGGAGTATAGACAGGAAATTTATTTATTTAAGAGTCTTTCGTCTGTTAAGATCGATGCAAGCTACCGGTTCAATTTATTGGCAACATCAGCTGGGTTAACTAATCCTTTTGATATTCATTATCCAAAGGTATGGAAGGATGCAGCCTTTGTCATGACATTTCGACAGGAGCTCGGTTGAATTTGCATCACTAATTTTACAGTTCAGTATTTGCGGAGATGCTTTACTGCTGTTTCTCGTTTCAACAACCAATTTGCTTTTTGAATATTTTGGGCAATATGCAAATAGTGGGAATTAAAAAGAAAGATTTTTGTCAAATATTACTCTTAGGTCTTTGTGGTAATAGACATTTGGAATTGAGACATTCTCAATTTTAATTTCTATGGGTTTAGTTGTGCCTGTAAGGAATAAGTTATCTAAGTAGTTTTGTTTGCATTGATAGCAAAATGAGTTCTTTCAGATACCTGATGATTCTATACATCCGTAAATTGTCATCATGACTACCTTTTTAATATCGCCACGAGCTTTTGAACTAATAAATGGATTTAAATCATCGGCACATGCCAGTAGACTTGGATTTTCTTCCAGTAGTCGTTTTCGAGATGCTGAATTGCTGCAGAATACACCTCCTTGAGGAATACCTCTTGTGGTTGTGACGAGAATATCACCGGTGACAGTGAAGAAGAGCAAATATGCGTACTGTTCATAGTTCATAGGAGATTACCACTACGTCAATGAGAAAATGATTTTTCAGTATCACGACAACTGTCTTCTGACCTACGTTGTCAAAAGTACCTTTGACGTCCAAATAAAAGGCACCGTGTTGTGACTTAATTTTTAAGGTAGTTTGAATGAACACGACGGTGTCAACTAGGCTTGTTGTTGTGGGCCTCTAGGACTAAGATGTCTGTTCACACGTGCATTAATGAAGATTGTATCCGTACAATTCGAGTTATTGACCAATTTCCGACGAAACACCATGGCCTATAGCTCGAATGGTAATTACTGCTACCTAGTTTAGGAAGCAGAATAATTCTGAAAGTTTTCCATTGTCTTGGAAGGAATGGCTGGGAAATGCACCTAGTAATTATTTTCGCTAAACAATCAATGATGACGTATCCTGCAAAATAAGAAACCTAGGCATGCCATAAAGGATAAGAAACCTAGGCATGCCATAAAGGATAAGAAACCTAGGCATGCCATAAAGGATAAGAAACTAGGGATTTATTTCTACCAATTTCAGGAATGTTAGTTCTAATAGACCTTTCAGTAGGAAAGCCCTACTTCTCATTTAATGACGGGTTTTATACCCCACACTCAGGCCTTAGATGGGAAATGCCCTCGCACCACTCATGATAGAAATATTTATGACACAATTAGAAGACGAATTCGTGAGAAACCAACCTAAAAAAACTAAATTCTGGGGCAGGTATGTAGACGATATACGCTGGTGTGCAAAACTTAAGGACCAACATTATTTCTAAAGATTACAACCACAAAATCTTTACTTAAGGTACTCTTTACTGATGAGCGTAGATTCAGTTACAGCAGCGATTCTGGACGTCAGCTAATCTGGCCAGAGGTTGGCACACAGCATCACTCGGCAAACATCAATAAAAGGGATCGATATGGCGGACGAGGTTTTCTCGTCTGGCTAGGCGTTATCTTGGATGGACGTACACAACTCCAGATACTGGAAGGCGGTACTGTAACCGGTGCACGCTACTGTACTGAGGTAATCCTTCTCCATTTGCGTCTGTTCCGAGGTGCCACTGGTCCCCAGTTCGTGTTTATGAATGATAACGCCACACCCAATCGCATTGCAGCTGTTGATATCCTTTTGGAAAGTGAGGACATTGTTCGTATGAATTGGCCTGCCCGTTCCCCTCGATCTAAATCCCATCAAACACATATGGGGCACTCTGGGGAGACGCCTAGCGGCACGTCCACCCACCAGAAAATGTTCACCAGTTGAAGATGGCGCTGACAGAGGAATGGGCGATGTTCCTGCAAGAACTTATCAACAACATTGTTCTAAGTATGGACAGGCGGTGCAAAGCCTGCATCGACATTAGAGGTATCCATATATCCTACTGAGGACCACCTCTTTCCTTTGTTCCATCTTTGGCAGTGATGCATCTGTATCATGGCAGCCAATGCTATGTTGCCATTTTTTAATAAAGTCCCTCTATAATGTTTTGTTTCTGTTGTCGTGTCGGTGTTATTTCCTTCATCATTTGTGTACCTCACGTGGTTCCTTTTTGTATGCGTTTCGGATATCCAGGCCACTCCCATGAGAAGCTACAGGTGAAAACCTGACTCGTCCTTAATTTTTGCACACCAATATATTAGTAATATGGAACTACGAAACAGAATATCAACAAAAACTTTATGAAGCCCTTAACAGCCAATGAAAATGTTCGAAGACTCATAGATTAACAAGAAACAAGGGATTCAACCCGCAACCAGTCAGCATCCATTTCCTGTCCAACTTCAAACTCACAGAACCAACTTTTCTTCTTCCTAATTTCTCTTCCTCATCACGTTTTTCCTTTCTTCTTCCTTCAACTTCCGTTTTTTGGAACAACCTTCCTTCATACGTATTTCCTAAAACTTATAATCTAAACAAATTCGCGTCTAATGTGAAGAAGTGTCTTCTGACTTCTCAACCTTCAACCCATGCATGTTACTGAGTACTATAGATTCTAATTCCTTTCGTTTTTGCAGTTTTCACGAAAACAAAACAAAAAACGGTTGACATGAATTGCTAATGGATAACTGAAATTCGCCTCCAACTTGTTGATCACCTTTAAGATGCACTCACATCCGTGTCCTGGACAGATTATTGCTCTCTTTCCTTGAAACATTTCTCTACTAATTAAAACCGCCTCTTTTAAATATTGTATTTAAGCCTCTATACGAAAAAAAAAAATACCTTTTCAGTTATTTTCCGTTTAAATAATAACAATTTTCTGTATCAGATATAAATAAACCCCAAGAATATTTTTAAAGGTATACATCTTTTTTCAACTGAATGTAAATGTTGTGTCGACTCCTGGGAATAATTTACATCACTGGGGAGTTAAATTCCCATATCTCATCTCTCCCTATGCTTTTATTCTGTAATGCATCATTTTTATGAATAATAACAAGTGCAATATTGAAACCATTGAGAATCTTTTGATCATTAAATGCTCTGCGATCATTTGGGAACATTTATGTCTGAAAATTGCTGAAAAATGATCATCGCTTGATGATTTATCTCCTGTGTGAAATCCATTCAATGCGCAGCCTTTTCTGATCACGGATTCACGAAGAGTTCACCAGTGCCGGTTTACTAAGAGTTAAAAAAATAACTATAAAATAAAAAGGAAACTACATCAATTCCTGTCTTGAACATAGACCAAAGAGTTTCCGAAAGAGCACTGCGTGCTTGAATTAATTAGTTTGTGGAAGCTGTCATGGTGTGCCCTGCAAATATCCTTTTGAACTCGTATCACATAGAAATCAGCCTGTAAATCCACCTCATGGAGATCATACCACAAACTGGGTTTATCGTTTAAAGTTTTAGTGTGGCAGAGTTTGCAAATTATACTGGAGAGACAGAGAGCAGGACGAATGAACACGAAATGGCATTACGTTCCCTACTGAGGGATGGATCCTTTAACGTCTCCAAAATGAAGAGATTAGTAGAATTATCTTCCTTCCTACATATCTTAATTATGTGGAAGGTAAAATGGATATCTTAAAAACAACATCTTTTCTTAAATTCAAAGTTAACTTAATACCTGTATATCTTTACTGCGGTTTCTGAATTTAAATTTCTTCCCTTTATTATTTAATTGAATTCCTTCTTCGCTTCCATCCACTGCTTCGTTTTGCCAGGATACCATACAAGTGTCAACATAATCCTTCTGCGCTTTGTTGTTTTTCTATTTTTTGTAAAATATAAACACAATAGAATGTCCTGCTCTAAAAATGTTTCTTTTTATTTCGTCAAGGCCCAGTGAGTATTGCTTTTGTCCTAAATCTCCTTAACAATATCAAGAAGTAGTCCCGAGATCGCACTTCCAATAACTGATGATTGACAACTTAATTTCCTCTCCAGTTCGAGGAACACTCGTCAGTTGTTCTCATATCCGAGTCCTGGACAGGTCAGTTCTCTGCTTTCTTGGAGCACCGTTATATGAATTTCTAACCACCGATATGAGGGATGTAAACACTACACAATGCGCACTTTGACAAGACATGAGACAAGAGCCAAGATATCGAAATGGTCATCAGTTTTTTATGACGTTTTTTCGGCCGCCCAGAAAACGTAACTTTCTTTCTGAGATGCTTTTGGGAACTGAAAATTCCATTACTGCCTGTATAAACAAAAAATAATATTTTTCAATTAGTTGCTATTAAAATAATTATTATATTTTATATCAAAAATAATTTGAACCCTATAATTAAAAAGCAGCTTTTGCAACTTACATTTAAACTACTTCATCGATTCTGAAGTTGCATAATTCAAACCTTTGGGGTGTTAACATTCTCATATGTTATCTATCCCCATTCCCTTTCCCTCTATGTACCTTTTACTTAATTATTCAGGGTTTGTTATCATAAACCATTGCAAAGAAGTAAATGTCCCCGTGGCCACTCGAAAGCGTTTATGTCTGAAGATTTCTGATGAATTACTATTCGCCATCATTTACATTTATTGTCTTTGAACTTTTTCTTTAATGGATAATCCTTTCTCATTGGAGATCATGAAATGTTCAGTAGTGCCAGCATTCTGAGAGGTTTATTATGTTCTCTTACAAGTATTTTATATTAGGTTCTTTTTCAATATGTTTTAGAAATTCATTTATATTTATAAAAATATGAATTTCTGTAACTGATACAATATATAATATATTCTAAAATTCTCAGCGTTTTCACCATTATCTGAGGCCTGCATGCCCTGTTGGAGAGAAGTTTGTATATAAACACTAACGCCATTTTATTAATTATATTGCTGATTGTTGGGCATCCAGCTTTATAATTAATTATAAAGCTGGTTGCCCAACTTTATATAGCTTGTAGAGTAGCTAACCAAAATAGCTAATGTTAATTTTAGCGATAAAATCACAAATGAAATATTCTTTACCTCACACATGGTGTCAATTTATGTCATGACAGCTAACCAGTTAATTAATGGACATAAAGCGTTACATTTCATGCACATTCATCTTTTTGTTTTCTTAAATTAACTGAATTTTAATTTTATATGATTAATATAAGTGAAAAGTTCATAACTAATGACCTTGTTAATAATTATTTATTAACAAACTGAATAATAACATTTATTAATTATTTCCATTTCACTGAATGTACTTAAACGTAATATTTTCTCAATACTTTGAAAAATTACTTCCTCTGGATTTTAAAAAAAAAAATCGAAATTCAACGCACGCCTGAGGTTTCTACTGTGATTATTATAACGAAGGATATAATACATTATTTAATATATTTAATAAATTGACTGAAAAACGACACTGCCAAAAGCACCATGGTAATATTGGCTATAAATATCAGTATTAAATTTATAAAAATAGTGCAAGGAAGCTACAGGCTTTTGCTGCACCAGCCAAATATACTGGCGTGTAAAATTAAAGGACCAGTCAGGTTTTCACCTGTGGCTTCTCATGGGAGTGGCCAGGATATCGGAAACGCATACCGAAGGAACCTTGTGAGGTACAGAAATGATTAATGAAACAACAACGGAAACAAAATGGCACAGAGGGACTTTATTTAAAAATGGCAACATAGCACCGGCTGCCATGATACAGATGCATCACTGACGAAGATGGAACAAAGGGAAGAGGTGGTCCTCAGTAGGAGATATGGCCACCCCTAATGTCGATGCAGGCTTTGCATCGCCTGTCCATACTTAGAACAAGGTTGTTGATAGGTTCTTGCTGTAAAATCGTCCATTCTTCTGTCAGCGCCATCTTCAACTGGTGAACATTTTCTGCTGTGTGTGAAAGTGCCGCTAGGCGTCTCTCAAGAGCGTTCCATATGTGTTCGATGGGATTTAGATCGAGGGGCACGGGCAGGCCAATCCATACGAACAATGTCCTCACTTTCCAAAAGCATATCTACAGCTGCAGTGCGATAGGGTGTCGCGTTATCATTCATAAACACGAACTCGGGGCCAATGGCACCTCGGAACAGATGTACTTGGGAAAGAATTACCTTAGTACAGTAGCATGCGCTGGTTACAGTACCGCATTCCAGTATCTGGAGTTGTGTACGTCCATCCAAAATAACGCCTCCCCAGACGAGAACACCTCGACCCCAATGTCGATCCCTTTCACTGATGTTTGCCGGATGATACCGTGTGCCAACCTCTCCCCAGATTAACTGACGTCCAGAATCACTGCTGAGACTGAATCTACTCTCATCAGTAAAGTACCTTAAGTAAAGATTTTGTGGTTGTAACCTCTAGAAATAGTGTTGGTCCTTAAGTTTTGCACACCAGTGTAAATGATAATAAGGAACACACTCCACAATAGATACTATAATGACCTTCATCAGGACCACATAGATAAAATTGCTTCTAATGCAGGGCTCACGAACGGGACGCTCTTCCACGAGACTGAAGGATTCATGCTCACCATCCAAAGCCAGATAATCAACACTAGAAACTATAGACTCTAGACACATGACGACGTGCCACCCGCCTCAGAAACGATCCAACACATCACCGTAAGAGACCTCAACTCACAAGCTGTACAGGGACCTCGCCATAATAAGGGAGAAGACGATCCTGCACAACATACCGGACATAACTCTTGTCGACAAGAAGGAAAAGGCTACCTCTCTGATTGACACACCAATGCCCAACACTGGCAACCTCCAGAAGACACACCAGGAAAACATAAGTACACAGACCTAAGACAAGAGATCAAAGAGGTGCGGCATATGCAAATCTACCAAGTCATAAGGGAGATAAACAAACGGCAGACAACACTCAACCTCAAAAAGGAGATGCCACTCACACAGACAGAAGAAAAAAAGACAGAAAGAGGAGCTAAGAAAAAGAGAAGCTTCATGATAGACACAACAACGACCTCCAACAATACTACATAGATAATATGGCTTCAAACGTATGGCTCACGAACGGGAAACCCTTTCCCGAGACCGAGGGATTCACTCTTGCCATTCAAGATCAACATCCATCCATCCAATCTACACCAGATATTACAGGAAATACATCGCCAAGCTCCCTGGAACAATAGATGATACATGTGGACGATGCCACATGAATCCAGAAACAATCCAGCACATTACCGCAGGATTCAGGGTGATCACCCAGAAGGAGTACACTCAGAGACACTACCAGATGGGCAGGAAAACACACCAGAAGCTAGCGAAAAAATACCAGCTGATCAAAGAAAGTTTACCTTATTACAAGAACGAGCCTCAAGCCATACTAGAGATCTCTACTCACAAACTGCAGACCATACTGGGACCGTGGCATCATAACAGGCAAGACGATTCCGCATAACAGACCAGACATAACCTTTGTCAACAAGAATGAAAAGTCGACCTACCCAATCGACATAGCGGTGCCCAACACCAGCAACTTGCAGAAAACTACGAGGAAAAGATCAAGAAGTACACAGAACTGATTAAGGAGATCCAAGACATGAGCATACAGAACAATTATCGACTATGTAGATCAAGTATCAACCACTAGTATGTTTCTAATGACTCTACACAAGAGCGAAGCAGCATAACGGCATAGTATTTAGGTCAGGCGCCACCGGTGGTTTCTCAGATCTGAGCGAATCAGCAGTAGGACTTCCTATAGTCCAGCCTAAACCAACATACGGAAATTTGAAACATCCAGCGCTGCATGTTACTCGTGATGACAAGGGCCTGCCGCACAGTCAGCACTCCTGCTCTTCAAGTTTTGGTTGGGGTCCTGCCTTTGGACCTGGAGGTGATCCGCCTTATAATACACTATCGCCTATCAAGAGGAATTCCGGCCACCATCCTTAACCACACGATCAATATTACAAACAAGATTCTTATGGAAAAGCGAACCCTCTTCTCTCTATTCACTCAAACTTGGCAGCGGAGATGGACAGACACAAGCAAAAGACCAATCACGACGAAATTTATTCCTCCCCAGTTTCCTACAGTTTTTCCCAAAGCTCTCTCTTGGTTCTTTCCTGCTCTCCATGTTACATATCTTATTACCGGGCATGTATCTATGAAACAGAAGCTGACCCTGATGGGTATTGAGGAGGACCCCTACTGCTCTGTGGCCAAGAACAGGACTGGGATCATATGATTTATACCTGTCCTCACAACGAAGAATTAAGATGCCGTTTAATATTCCAACGACGAGATAGAGACGAGATAGAGAATATCTGTACTCACTGAGCAGGAATATTACCTAGCTTTTACCAAGTTTGCCCAGGACCTGATTGCCTTAAGAAGATTACACCTTGCACAGGCAACTGCCTCAATTGAAATAGCCTTTTGACTTTCATCTTATCCTTCATTTCTAGAGGACACTCTCTTTCCTCTGTAAGTGGACAAGAACAGGACTGGATCGGTACTCCCTAACTGAAAACAACCTTCATGGACATAGTATTAGTATTAGTATTAGTAACGGCCGTATGGTGCAAGAAAGCCTATGGCTTATGCTGCACCAGCCAAAAAAAAAAAAAAAAAAAAAATCCGAACAAAACAATGATAAAAACAAAAATTAAATAAATAAATAATAATAATTAATAAAGAAATAAAAATAATAAAATGAAATTAAAAATTAATTAAAAAGGAAATTAATCCTATCATCCTATGCGCTTCCCTTACCCGAAAGTACTATCCAGATGACCTTTGAATTTCCCCAAACTGTCGGCCTCTACCACCCATGAAGGCAACTTATTCCAGTAATTTATAACTCGCTGGCTAAAATAAAACTTCCTGCAGTCCAATCTAAACATTTCCCCGCGTAACTTGAATTTATGTCCCATAGTTCTAGCATCATTTATAATCTTGAAAATTTTGTCCTCATTCAGTTTACTGATGCCTCTCAGAGCCTTAAACACCTCAATCAAATCTCCTCTAAGGTGTCTAGTTTCCAAACTCTGCAACCCACATATTCGAAGTCTTTCTTCATAAGGACGCCCTTTTGCCGATCTCACCAGGCGAGTTACCCTTCGTTGCACCCTTTCAAGAAGCTCGATGTCTTTCTTTAGGTGCGGTCTCCATACTTGAACACAGTATTCCAAGTGTGGTCTAACATAGGCCTTATATAATGGGATTATCACGTCCCTATCTCTACTTGCAAAAGTTCGATAGATCATCGATAGGACACCATGGGCCTTCCTTGCAACCTGTTTACAATGCTCAGAGAATTTCATGTCTGACCGTATCGTAACACCCAAGTCCCTTTCCTCCAGTACTGGGTTTAGTTGAACTCCACCAAGTGAATAAGTTATTTTGGGATTACTGTTTCCCAGGTGTAATACCTTACACTTTGTTGGATTAAAGCACAGCTGCCATTTTTCTGACCATTCTTGAAGTCTATCTAGGTCTCTCTGAAGAAGCTCAGCTTGACAGTGATCATTAACTACTCTACCAATTTTAACATCATCTGCAAATTTAGACATCACGCCCTCTATCCCTTCATCAATGTCGTTTATGAAAATTAAAAACAACAGTGGTCCTAATACTGATCCTTGGGGAACCCCACTTCTTACATCAACCCAATCTGAGGAATAGCCATTTATCACAACCCTCTGCCTCCTGCCCTGAAGCCATCCTTCTATCCATCTAAGGATTTTCCCAGTGATTCCAACCTGTTCCAGCTTATAAAGCAACCGCTCATGTGGGACTGAGTCAAAAGCTTTGCTGAAATCTAAATAAACAATGTCGAAATTATTCCCTAAATCCAGCTCGTGAGTGACCCTTTCGAAATAGCGAACCAGATTTGTTAAACATGATTTTCCCTTTACAAAACCATGCTGAGTATCCTTGAGAATTTCAATTCTATCCAAATGATCCTGAATTCCACCCTTGATCAATGCCTCCATGATTTTCCCTACTACTGAAGTCAGACTGACAGGTCGATAATTTCCCACTTCACTTTTAGAGCCACCCTTATGTATGGGAGATACATTTGCACTTTTCCAATCCAAGGGAATCTCCCCAGAGTCTAGTGATGCTCGCATAACCAGCCTCAGTGGTTCAATGCACTCGCTTGCCGCCTCTCTCAAGATTATAGGGTATATTCCATCAACTCCAGGAGCCTTACTAGTCTGTAGGCTTGAAAGTGTTTTCATTAAATAATCTTGCGAAATTTCAATATCATTAATTACATATTTTTTAACTTTGCTCCCACAATTTCCCATTGCCACAAAAGGCTTTTCATTTGTAAATATCGATGCAAAATAACTGTTGAGTTCATCTGCAACGGCAGCTGGTGTATTTATTACTATCCCCTTTCCCTTACGTAAAGGTCCGATCTGGTTTGTCCTGCTCTTCTTGGCATTTATATATGTGAAGAATTCTTTATCCCCCCTCTTTGCTCTGTATGCTAGTGATTTCTCATAAACTGCCTTTGCCTGTCGAACCTTTTCTGTGGCTCTATTACACACCACCTTGTAGCTGTTATAGGCTTCAGTACTTTTTATTGCTCTGTAACGTTTCCATGCCACCTTTTTCTGCTCAAGTAATGTGGCAACTTCACTATTCATCCAACTTGGAACCCTCCTCGTGGAGTATTTTTTTAATGGTATATACGCATTCAAGGCATCTGTGATTAATGTTTTAAAAGCGTACCACAGTTCAATTGTATTCATTCTCTGCGCGATATCTACCCAGTTAATAGAGGCCATGTAGTACCTTAAGGCATCGTAATTTCCTTTTCTGAAATTAAAACCCATTCCTTTGCCTTTTACTTCTGCTACCTCTCTCGTCATCATCCACCGTAGAACTCCGTGATCACTTCCTGCTACTGGTTCCTCTACTGTCAGCCCTGTTATGTCATCTGATTCATGTGTGATGATGAGGTCTAGGATATTCTTTTCTCTAGTACTTTCCCTGACATGTTGATACAAATAACAGTCATCTAGTTGATTTAAAAATTTTGTTCCCCATGTCGAGTTTCCTTCCCATTTACTCCAATCAATTAGAGGCAAATTGAAATCACCCATAATAAGGCATTGACGCTTACTTGCCCATTCCATTTGCATGTAGAGGCTTTTGTCATAGTCTTCACAATCACCTGGTCTGTAGATTACGCCTACTCGCATTGTACCTTTGTTTCCAACTATCTCACACCATACAGACTCTATACTAGCATGTGAAATGTCTGAATCTGGGAAAGCTATCGTCGCACTCAGGCTGCTTCTGATAAGAAGCATTACCCCACCACCCCTTCTATCTAACCTATCCTTCCTAAATACATTATACAAGCCGTACTGAAACTCATCATCCCCAATTTCCGGGTGGCACCACGTCTCTGTAAGCCCTATTATGTCCGCGTTACTTGTTTTAACCAGCAGTTCGAATTCGCTCATTTTATTGACGACACTTCTAACGTTACTGTATAAACAATTAAGATTTACTGTTCTTGTATATTTAACAACCCTAACACAACCCTTGAAGTTATTTAGGCTCTCTTCCCTGATATTAGCTACCTGCTCACGTGAAACGTCTTTGCCCCCAGAACATCTAGATAATACGTCCAGTTGGGGTAACAGATAAGAACTCTTAAGGTATGTGCAAGAGTTACATTGACCAATATTATCAGATAAACGCGTGTCAGTATTACCCACATCCTCCCTAACTAGCAGTTTCCCTGAGCCTTTAAGGTATCCTCAATAATACTGGCAAAAACTTTTGCACCACCTTTGTTTAAGTGTATCCCGTCTCTACAAAACAAATTCCTTCTACCTACAAGTGTGGGCCATGCTGATAGAAATTTACCCCCTAAAGCCTTGCAGATTCCTTCAAGTCTTGAGTTAATCCACAAGGCTCTTAACATATAATCCCTCCTATCGTGTCTGGGCAGAATTGCAGACACATAGACATTATGGCCTAGCTCGCGACATTTCCTCAGCATGGTCCTGTATTTTTCCAACAAATCGTCAGATCGTGTACGTTTAATATCGTTTGTCCCCACATGAATAATAATATTTTCTTTACCCCCTTTAAAATCTGACAGTCTGTTGGTGACATCATCAATAGTTGCTCCCGGCAGACATACCCTGGTTCTGCTCCACCTATCTTTATTACAAAAAATATTCCCCGTTTCCCTGACAATGGAGTCTCCTAATAAAACAATGTCCTTTCTAACCAGGGTAGTTTGCACTTGGTTTTTCTGTTTTGAGGCTCGAATCGGGTGTGCATCACTTGGTAGATTGCTGGAGTTTTGAGTCCCTGACGAGCTCCCAGAAGCATTATTTTCGAGGGCAAGCACTCGTTTTTTCAGGGACTCAAATTGTTCCATCAGTGCACCAAATTGTAATTTAAGATCGGTGCACTCCTTACATCGATCACAAAGAAAAGAATCCCCAGGTGAGGTAGGATTAGTCACCAGGTCGACCTTGGAAAACATTCCACAGGTTCCACAACGGATTAAATCATGACTCACCCGTAAATTGCCATCTGCTATTTCCGTGTGACTCACGATACCCTGTGACGTGTTTAAGGCAGATCTCGTAACAACCATTATAAAATTAAATAAATATCAATGAAAGTAACTTTAAAAAATTATATCTATAATATTATTAAAATCAAACAGTTACAGGAAAACCTATAACAAAATAATCCAACAATATTTAAATAAATCAAATATTTAAAAGCACTATCCAAAAGTAAACCACTTAACTGAGGAGCCCTGTCTAAGCGGGTCCGCTCACCTCGGAATGCCAACGTACATGTCACCCATTGTCTTGCCACAACTCAACCAGACATGACTCCCTGCTAACCCTCATGTAGGGTAGAATTTGCTAAAGCAGCATTTGTTTCAAATTTATTTTAATTTTATTTATTACTATTTTATTTATTTTTTTTACTTGGCCTCTGCCTAGGAAGCTCAGACGACCCTGGCGGAGACCAGCCAGATAATTATGGGCAGCCTGGATACCTCCTAGTGGTGTGTGCGGGCAACGTAGGATCCCACCAGGGGGCCCTGCGGTCAAATGCCAGGACACCCAATGGAACTTAACGCAATATGTCAAATACAACACACAACACTTTTCTGGCATTTACAGTAGTACTGTATTTCTTCGCAGCGTACATGCGGCACAGATGTGGGAAAACACAGGGGGCGCCTGACCCTAACACCGTGCACACTATGCAGTCCAGCCGAAACCCTGAAATTTGAATTTATCACCCCATAGTTCTGTAACTCTTCACACAGCGAAAATTCCGCCTTCATTCATTTTATTAACCCCGTTCTGAGCTTTATTAATCTCAATGAGGTTCCCTCCAAAGTGACCAGTTGCCAAGCTCTGCAGTCCCCACAATCGAAGCTTTCCGCGTTCCGTGTCTCTTTGCTTCTCTCACAACGAGAATTGCCCATTTTTGGACCCTTTCAATGAATTCTCCATATTTGGACACACGATTGCAAATCCTTTTAGGTCACGAACAAGTGGGAAGGAAACCCATACGAAGGCCTCACAAAAATATCAAGACCCTGCTCCTTAATGTGAAATCCACTTCCAACATATTCCAAACAACAGCTGTTGCTGTCTTTATCGGTATGGATGTAAACGGAGAAAATGCATCAAAGGAAACCGCAACCTCCTTCTCAATAATGGTAAAATTCTTAACAATCTGAATAAAATTAATAATTAATTTTTCTCACGAATCATTATTCCAGTAATGTCCAGTGCTTCGGATACAATATAATGTATATATGTTATTAAAAAAAAAAAAATATATATATATACCAGAAATAGTTCGTCACATTTTTGTGAACAAAAGCCATTACTAACGGAAAAATGATTCTCCTCCTCTTCCTCAAAAATAAAATTTAAGGAGTAATTACAAGTAACTCCGCAATTAACTTAAGTCTTTAAAATTATGAAAATAAAACAACTGAATGTTTGTTTCCCAGACTGGTTCGACTGCAGAAATAGCCACAGTTGCTCTAAGAAATCTTCTTCAATCTTGTCTTGAGCATTGCACCCTTATTCGCTGTTTCACCGATAAAATCCAGGCCAAGCTGTTCAATCAACTCTAATAAACAGCCAAATTCTTCAATCTCTTACAGCGTTTGCATCTTTTCACCGCACAAGTGACATTTGCAATCTCTATCACTCAGTTCCAGCATGTGATTATGGAGTTCGCTAAGCGGAAACAAATGAGAAAACGCACACAATAGAAACCAGAGAGAGAGATGGTGATGCTCCAACAAAGTTTATGTCGCATTCTTCGCAAAAAGTTCGGTCGGCAACAGCAACCGCTCACGGTGGGAATTAAAGCGAAAACTTCAATTATGTAATCCTTTCATGTGTAAAACAGTATCCCGGACTGCAACGATCAGAATTGGAAAGAATACGATGGAAAATGTTGGGAGGGGACGAATGTTAATAGTATCGGTATTATAATGGCTGAAGGCTTATAATGTCACAAAGAAACCGAAGTACTTTGCATCCAATAACTTGCTGCAGTGCTTGGGAATTATGTTGCCACATGCAATATACGGTACCTAAATAATATCAAACGCATATTCTCAACCACTCCTAATGATATCGACCTTTCAGTCTTTGTTCGGAGGATCAAAGGTAGGCCGAAAGTCGATGTTCTCTGTAAAAATAACATTAGATATCCTTTGACCTTGTATATTACAGCGCAAATTATTAAATATAATGTACTTTTTGCTCAAAAAATTAGAAACTTTATTCAGCACCTGGTAGCGCCACGTATTGTCCGAATTAAGCCCGTACACTTCGTCACATGGATTCCCTTGTCGTTGGTGGAGAGGGGATCGCGCTAGGAATTGCGCGTTCCCCCCACCAAAGGCCCGAGTCCCCTATATGGAAAAGGGCCCAATAAGTGTTTTCACTAGGGCCCGTGGCGGTTCTCGAGGCTCCTGACCATGGGATGATCTGCCAAAAGATACTTAGCATCCAGGATGGTAGTTAAAAGGGTCCTCGTTTTTGTTACAAACAACTAAACTCGTGAGGCATCTTCATATAATGCCTTTGAATTGCATATATTTCACTGTGTTCCCTTGCTCTATTCATAAAAACACCCGATTTACCAGGAGGAAGCGGGAACCAAGCGCCCACTTATAAAACTTTCTCCTTTTTGATGGGATTCGAATCACTTCATTTCCCACGCGACATGGGTCCTAACCACAATACTACCTGAAAGGCCGATAGTATCGAGGAAAGATGTAAAGAAATCCTTTTTTTTTTAGGATCTTTTGAAGTCCATGTTTTTCAAGCAGCTAGGATTGGTTGGCTGCAGGTTGAGAAAGATGAGGAGAAAGTTTATTAACACAAACCAGAAGAAAGAAAGAAAAATAAGATTAAAAATCTTTTTTTAGGCTATCAAAGCCCATATTGTTCTGTCAAAATGGATAAAAAAAATATTATTTTCTTTTTCTAAATTTCTGTATCCCTCGTTCCTAAGTCGCCAAAATTTTTCATGTTTCCTAAATCTTTTATTTCATTGATTTTGTTAATTTATGAACTCTGAATTTTCGCGCAAACAGCAAACTGTCGTACTCACCGAATCGTCTTTCACCAAACCACTAATTACCTTCACCAAATTGTCGCATACAGCGAATTGTCATACACCGAACTTCGTACGATGGATTGTCTTGCAAAAAATTGACTTGGACGCCTGAGAGGAATTCTAGCTGCAGGTTTCACCATTCTTTCATCGGGATATCTGTCAGCTGTTGTATTGTGTTTGGTAGAGAACTGCGAAGCCAAGCTACCATTTGTAACATATCCCAGACAGTTTAAATTGGATTCAGGATCTGCAGAATTAGACGGCAGGTTTGGAAATCTTGAGTATGTTTCTCGAACAATTCAGATATACTTTTGCACAGTGGATTGTTGCGTTTAGGTCTTAAAAGAATCCATCGCAATCCAGGTAAAAATGAAAAATTTAGACAGAAAACTATTCATTAATACAACTGTCTAACCTTATGAGTGGAACAAGTCCCTGCAAACAGAGCATACATTCCATACCATGATACCACCTCCAGCCGCTTTGGTGGACAAGAAAAACTAGATGCATGGTTTCATCAGGTTCATGGTATAATTTCACCCTACAATTAACGCAAAAAGAGTAAATCCTCAGACTACATTATCTTTTTACACCATTTCACTGTCAATTCTTGGCATTGTCGTCTTCACTCCACTCTAATCTTTCAATTTTTTTACAGAAACCAGTGGTTTTCTTATACATACACTACTCCCAAAACAACGTTCAACTTTCATCGAATAGTTCGGTTGTAAATGGGTCTTTTTTTGCCTGAATTGAATCTTTCAGTAATTTTCTGGAGGTCGGATATTCTCTTTCGAGGGGAAATTCGCTTTATAATCCTATGGTCTCGTTCTTGGAGTACCGACTTTCTTCCCCATTTCTTCCTTTTAGAGCTGCGGTCTCTTTTCGTCTTCACTGGTGAGCGTACTTACCATCATTCATAATTATTAGCACTTCGGTGTATTCGGAAATACTGATAATTACAGATATTACTTCTTAATATTGAGGTTTATTGTTTAATAATTATTTTAACTATTTATTGATTATTATACTATTTTATCGATATATAAAAGTATACAGTTAACGACTAGTTTTATCATTTGGTGCTCATTTTGTTCCGATATCTTCTCCATTAATTCCTTGAAGCAGCTAAAAAGGATCAGAATTGTAGTTCTCATTAATGGCAAAGTAACGATCCATCACAGCTGTAGGATAGCCCTATCTTCGTGAATGACAAGCTAATTTATACAATCGCACACTCAAACACGCTGTCAGGAAGGATGCTCTTTTTTGGATTTAAATCTTTCGAGGATGATGGAAGAACTCAGATATGTTGACATGGCAAATGCCCGTTATTAAAAATATTCGTGAGTAGCATTCATATTAATGGCAACAGCTGTCCTCACATGACATAGTGGCATTCGTTCAAACATATTTTCAATCAAAATCCTAATTGAAACTCGTTAATGAAAATTCATTTCTCTTTTTTTACTGTTCTTACAACCACGCCTTCCAGACTTCAGAAAGAACGTTCGAAAGGGATAGAACCTTTCTGCAGTTAAGTGTAGGCGTGATGTGCGAGTTTCTAATTATTTGCATTGAGTGGGTATATACAGAACTCTACCAAAAGGGTGGGAACATTAAGAGAAAGAGAACAGTTCACAGATTGAGAAGGCCTACCATAAGAAACACCTTTGTTGCATAATAGATTATAAACACATCAATGCATTACCATGCAATAGAACCACCATGGAATGATGTCAGGGTTTCTGACATCGACATTCAAGTGTTAATATGTAAACTGAGTACCTAAATTTGGAAAATGAGGAGCTATAGGGATAATAAAATCGGCAGAGTCTATCACATTCTGGTAGTTGTTCTCTGAAATTTGCTTGCAAAGCAGCTGCCAGAACCGATTTGGAGGAACCTAACTTGACTGACTTCTCAGCACTACCACAATATAAACAGCGCATTATTGTCCAAACTATTTTACTAGGTCATGCATGCACTTCATGGTTTAAGGCACTGTCACGGATCAAGTCCGGACAAACTCGACAGCACCTGGTCCGTTCAATGAAGCGGTTTGTATTCTACTTGCACAGCTTTGTGGAAGCGATCTGATCTGAGGGACTGGGTTGTTTCAGCCCAGTAGCTCAAGCCGCTTCCCCCAAACTTTATGATCGAGATGATAAACCTCGGCATTAAACGCTTTCTGGGATATCACCACAACTAGAAAACGGCCCTTGGAACGAAAAACTACGTAGCAAGATTCGTCCCTTCGTAGAACCTTCTACCGCTGTTCTGCAATTCATAAACGTCAAGAACAGGTACACTCCACACCCCTTTTCGCATTGGTGACCATAGTATTGGACTAATTTGTAATTTGTTCAAACGATTCGCAGTTGCTCTCACAGCAGGGTATCATGTGCCATCGAACTACCATCCCACGTTGAAAGTCTGCGATCAATGATTCGTACTAGCTTATAACGGATTGGTACCACATGGGCATACCAATTAAATGTACATAGGTATGTTTGAGCACATAAGCATGTGCTGAAGGACATCAGGCGTAGTACACGATAATCGTGGAGGGTATTCGAATACGTTTGGTCATGCACGCTAGGATACAGACAGATGAAGAATTCCAGTGAACCGTCTCATTCATTACCATACGAGCAAAAATCCAGAGATATGATTCTTCAACTAATTCCTCACGGTGGTTTTTTTAACGCTCGATATAGGATACATTAATAATTAGGTATAAAACAATAGTACGATTATCAATTGCTGTTTTTAATGTTCAGCGTGAAAAATAACTAGAAACTGTCTCAATGTGCGTCTGAAAATCAGATTCAAAATATTTAACGGAAGTCAAAATGAAATTTGAAACAAACAGCACTCGATGTTCGATTATTCCTCAGCGATAATTTATGAGTCACAGAAAGTTACAATCGCCGACGTCCCCATTTCGTAGCTTCTCAACTTTTCTGTTTTTCACAGTTCGCTGAATATTTGGAAATTTTTCCTTCACTGAACCAGCGTTTAAGAGGGTTGTCGCGCGTTTGAAATCAGCGTCTTGCTCTGTTGAATATTTCACTGGTGGGAAGCGAATCGCAAACGCGGTTGCAAACTTTTCACTTAATTAAAATCAAGTTCAGCACTTCACTATTCACATATTTCTCCCAAAAATTAGTTTCGCCGTTTCACACAAATAAATATTTGTTATAATTTGAAACATCTGTTTCTCTCAGATATACTTAATTGATCAAAAGTTGCGGTCGATAAATAAGGACCTTAAACCTTTTGGACTAACTTGAAGCCTCTTAAAATTCCTACAGCTAATACTCGCACTGGTATATTTTTATCTCTATGAAAACCTGTATAAATCGGCGTCGATCCCTGAAGAAATAGCAAAGTGTGGTTAAAATCACGTGGGGTGTTTTTTGGTCGGTGGTAGTGGGGTTTTAGGTGCGTCAGCAAACTTGGCCGTATTGTGCCACATGTAATATACTACTGTAAATTGCTGGTTTTCTGTGTTGATTTGCTGTTTTCTGGAAGAAATGCCTGAGTTTCCGGGATAAAAAACCATGCAATTCTCGGCTGAGACCTATTAACACAGCCACGTAGTGAAAATTCCCATAAAATTCCTATTGTCATTGGAAGATTCGAACTCAGGTCTTTTCCACTCGGTTTGTGGAGAACGGCGATTCTACCAACTGTGCTACCCACGAGGGTTCACACAGGGTGAAAAAGGACTCAGTTTAAATGTTGTCAATAATTACAGGAATTTTTATGGGCATTTTCACAACATGCCTGAGTTAGTCAGATCAGCCGATGATTGCATGGGTTTTCTTCCAGCATATCGATCGAATAAAACAGGCAGTTACAGTGTCCTATTGAAGATTTACCGACAGTGTCCTATTGAACATTTATCGAAACGTTATCCTATGGAGATGGGGAGGTCATAATCCCACTGTATAAGACAGTTGTAAGACCACATTTGGAATATTGTGTTCAAGTACGGAGCCCTCATCTGAAAAAAAAAAAAAAAAAAAAATACATGCTGCTTCTTGAAAGGGTCCAAAGGAGGGCAACTCGAATGGTGAGATCGGCAAAAGAACGAAATATACAAGGAAAGACTCCGCTCTTGGCAACCAGGTATCTTGGAGGTCACCTGACTGAGATTTATAAGGGCATGAGGTTTATAAAAGGCACTAGTAAAAAGAATGAAGGTGGAATTCTCACTGTCATAAAGAATTCCAGAACTAGGGGACATAAATGTAAATTAAGGAGGTTGAGGAAGTTTTGTTTTATCCAGCGAGTCGTTCCTTGCTGGAAGAAGTTGCCTTTGCAGAGGCTGAGAGTTTGAATAAATTCAAATGTCAACTGGATAGTTACCTGTTTGAGGTGGAAAGCATATAATTTTGTATTTTCTTTTCTACTTGGTGTTCTTTTGCCAGTGCAGCAAAAGCCTGTGGCTTCCTTGCACTACTTGGCTATTACTATTACTAATTCCGTTAAGTCTGTCCATCTTCACAAAATTTATGGGAAACCTTGTAGATCGCTTGGAATAATATTAGTCAAGAAACTATTACAAAATTAATCTCCAGAATGCATTTCCAAGTCTGTTTAAAGGAAAGATAAAATCTCGTGGAGGATATTTTAATGAAAAATCAAGATAGTTATTAATATTAATAATTTTTATATTTTGCTGTAAATTTTAAAATACTTAATAAAAATCTTAGGATACTTTGTAGTGTGTTTTTTTATATTAAACTTTACATTGCTAATTACAAAAAAATAACGAAACTGTTGTCATAAGCTGTGATTCCAAATTTATGGTGGAGCGTGTATCCACCACCTGTTCCTTAAATGATCTCCACACTTTTCTTCACTGAGAGCTGTAGAATTAATTTCAATTCTAAAATTTAATCCTGCCTTATTTCACTGGGTATAAAAAGAATTTTCCTTCCCTCTATCTTCCTTCCATCTTCACGCTTGCTAAGGATTCCCAGGAACAACTCTTCGCTTAGATTAACTTCAACCTTCAGCCTTTCTCGGCATGCAACATCAAAAATAATACTTCGTGGATATCCACCCGTTTTCTCTTCCTTCCTGCGTTATTTCTCTTCTGAGTAGAATAAATCTTTCAAAAGTTTCTCTGACCACCATTGATAAACACATTTACCGTTATGGTTATGAGACTTGAAAAATTGGAAATTTTCATAATGTAATTTTCAAAAATATCTTTTGATCTTTAACTCCTGAAAACTGTCCGTTACGCAACAAAATCTGCATAGTTTTGGGTTAAGAAAACCGCTTTCAATCTCCTCAGTTCACTTTCAGCAAAATAAAGAACAGATTTTCTTTCTTCCAAAAATCCATCAAGTCTGGACTATTTGTTGTTCTAAAGAAAGGCAGGAATTACAGATCAGATGACACTCTCATTCCGTACATAACTGCGATTATATGAATTTGTAATTCTTGAAACGCCAATGCATTAAGTTAAATTCTATCCAACTTAGGGCCTTTTGCATGAATCCCAAGAGTACGTTTCTTTTGAAAGATTCTTGGTTATTAATTACTGGTATCGGTGTTGCCAATTAGCAGTCTCTCAGGTATAAATTACTAAATGAAGTCTTTTCTCACCCACGTAATTCATCTGACTTCAAAATTCCGTCAATTTATACGTGTCTCAGATTTAATTTTCCTGTCAGGAGATCTTTATTAAAGCAATCTAATCCTGCCACTCTTCTGCTTCTTGGAAATTATCATCTTTATCAAAATTCTTTCACCTTGGGCAGCTTCTCAAACTTTCTACCGGAAAGCATTATGATGAACGTACAAATTCATAAAGTGATCCATTAACAGCTGTTTCATTTTCTTAATCAATATCCGAAAGATGAAAGTATCTGCAACATTACTGCTGCTGACGAGAATAAAGTTACCTTTTATTCTCTATCCTAGCATAACGGGAGTTATTATCAGTTATTATCTGATGTTGGTTCTTCACTATTATTGATGAAATCTCTGTCTTACTCAATACGCTTCTTTCCAGCGACGGTCTGGATTCATGATTCCGGTCTGAGACCGACTAACTCAGCCACAGCTTGAACAAGTCTATAAAAGTTCCTCGCATCATTGATGGGATTTAAGCTTTATTAGAAGGGTTTTTGTAAGGATGATGGTCATTATACAAAATGTACTACACACGAGGTCTCAGACAAGGGAAAAATTATTAAGTGTTCCCTGAAGTGGACATTGAAGATGTGAATGCTTTGCTTGAATCTCAATGGAGAAGACCTAACGACTAATTATGGAAGTGTGGGAAGAAAATTAAAATACATAAAATAAACATTATCTAATTTCTCTAATATTTTTCTCAGTACAAGAGAGTGAGTGTATACTATGTGCTAAATCATCTAAGGATATGAGGAGCCAATATATTGTCTGCAAATTGCGTGTATTCATTGGTCTATTTGCATGTTTGCTGAAAGAAAACCCCCATTTTTTGGGAGAAAAAGCAAATATTCAAATCTGTCCTAAGACCACTAATTCAGCCACATTATGAAAAAAGTCCATTAAAGTTCTTCGTGTTACTGACAAGATCCGAACTGCTCTTCTTACTCCCGATGAGGAGGATGGTGGTTATATCCACTGTGTTACCTGGGAGGATAAGTGAAAATAAAATCTTAAATGAAGAGATTAAGTGTTTCCGGAATAACCAGCAAAAATTAAGGTTTATTGAGGTTGTTCTTGTTTTGGGTTCTCAGTTGCATCCATTAACTTGGCCATAATGCGCCAGTTAATATGGTATTAACTGTGATATATTTTGTTTACTATTAAACGTGAACAAGTGTGTGAGTTAAAGGACCTGTTTACTAGTTGTGAGGGGCGAAAACTTCGGAATAACTCCAAAAACCTCTATTGACACCATGAAATAAGCTAGATGCAGTTCAGAAGCATTTAAAGAATTCCTGTCACACAGACCTCTTCCCACGAATGAGAAAAAGAACTATTATATTGTCACGGAAGATGATAAAGGGAGGAGCTTCTATGTTGGTTAGTTTCTACGTTCTTCTCGAAGTTCCACTTCTCTGAGTTTACGAAATCTGTGTTTGTAGCTCAGTTCACATTTGGTTTCTGTGTTCATATCTTTCTTGCCCGTCATCATTACTAGAATTGAACTCAAGGAAATCTTTCCTTGGAATGTTGCGCCGTTAAAGATAAAAAAGGTAAAAAAACTTGGATGAATTATGGAAAAATTTTATTGTTCCTGTGAGACTCGGCCTGCTGGCTTCAACGGCTGCCCTGAGATACCATTAACGTGTCTCGAATGGCTATCATCATGATTTAAAATGGGACTGTTGAGGCCCCGAAAGCCAGAGTGCTAATTCAGAGAATGCTGTATGCACAGCAGTAAAGCGTAATGTTGAAAGGTCACTTTCGCACTAGCTTTCCTTCCTCCCACCACTGGGACTTAATCAGGTCCACTTTAAAACAGTTATGAGTTACGAGGTTTTCTTATCACATTACGCCCAAATACTAAGTAATAAATACTGCTGGACAAGTTTCAGTGCCCTCAAGTTAACTTTCTTGAAATATATGATTGAATATGTAGCAAAAAAAAAAAAAAATGAAACTATTAACACTATTATAATAATAAATAAAATCCGCCATTCTAATTGGTAGTTCAACTCCTCTATGTGTGTTTTATGCGCACGAGTATTAAGTGTTTAATTTAACGTGCAATAATGGCATGTGCTTATTTAATTATTATCCATTCGGGTGAAAAATCGCAAAGTATTTGCCTTTACCATTTCTTTTCAAATTGGAACTATACTTAAAGCCGACAAGTAGGCTCAGTTAATTTTTTTCTGGATTGATCCATTCCATAATGTTATTAACGCCTTTATTGTTTCCGTAAATTCTATAAATTTCAGCATTTTACAATGCGGAATTAATTAAAATCCGACACGACATTTTAAAATTTGGAAATATTAAGAAAATATTCAGCACGAGTATCGACGAGGCTCGAATTTGTCTTTAAGAAAACATTGATAATTTTGTCTTTATAAGATGGTTACACGATTTATCTTTTCTTTTAATTTATTTCACGGGCATACAGGATTTAAACCGCACAGGTAATGCAATGCACTCTTAGGTAGTGCAGTTGGTATAATCACCATCCACCCCACACGGGTTGGAAAACACTTGAGTTCGAATCCCAGTTCGTCGGTTCAGGCGAGGGTAGTATGGGTTTTACTTCCAAAACTGTGGTTTTTCATCAAGGAAACAATAAATCGACCACAGAACGCACGGAATATGCAGGAATTATAGACGGTGCAATATGGCCTAAGCTGCTGGTGAGCTTAAAACCATACAACAACCAGCCAACTAATATATAATGCAATGGCCTTTCGCAGGATAACTAGACTTCAAAATTATCTTCATGTCAGTGCAGTTCCCACACTATCTCTACGTTGGATGCTCTCAACTCAGTAACATTAAAGACGTCCTCGGATCAACATCGCTGACACTGGAACCTTCCGTGTGGGAACTACACAGCCACTTGAACTTCTTTGCCAACTAGCTACCATACCGAGACCCTTTTCTCTGTATCGTTTTGTCGTGGGCATATTCCCATTCCCTTTCCCTTTGTCTCTTCGCCTAATGTCCAAGTGAACATTATTCCCTACTGTTCACCTGTTACTTTCCATCCCCCTATCATCCGACACTCTTGACTATTCCCACTGTGCTCTTTTGTGATGATTTTTTTTTGTGGGCCCTCCCTACGAAGTTCAGGAGACACTAGGCATGGCCTAGCCAGAGTAATGATTCCGCATTTCCTGCCGCAACTCCCTTTGCCATGGACGAAGACTAGAGGTCTGTGGTGCTCCACAGACCTCTATAGATGGATAAACTGATAATTCCATCTTTAAAGACCTTCTGCCTGATTCTACAGATTCTGTGGGCCGTCTTGATGAAAATCAATTGGCAAATTTTGTTTAAAAAATATCGTTACAGCTATCACGAAATCAACCAAAAGGGAAGTTTTCCGTGCAAAATTTATCCATCCCCCCGTGAGGGATGAATGAGCTAACGATTCAACGTCGCAAGGTTCATCACGCTAGTCACCCTTACCAAAGGGAAAAAAAATCTAAGAGACAGCCTTTTCTTGTAGCCAACAGGTTACCTTTAAATTACAAAAATGAGAAAATGAAATATCTTAAAGCAAACATAATAATAAGGTCAGATCTTGCCAAAATTTTCTTCAGACAACTGGAAATCGAGTTCCATGGGTTTCATATACACTGCTGGGCAAAATTAACAGCACACGAAGAAAACATAGTGTACTCGTTCAGCTTGCGCCGAAGCGGAAAAAAATTGGTAGGATAGTGGTGTATCATAGAATAACTATGAAATGAAAAGACAGGTAGAAACTTCAGACAAGTGTAAAGGGCATTTATAGGGGTTGTACGTATAAAAATTGACAACAAGGTGACATTGCACAAGTCGCTACAAGATGTTTTCGAAAATATGATCATATTACATCCGTATGACATATGATCCCTTCCAACGGCTAAATGGTCCTAACAGGGGTGAATCTGCTCAATATAAGGGCATGTATAAGATTCTGTGGCAACAAATCCCATTCTTCTACCAGCGCAGACATTAGCTCACCAAGTGACAGAGGAGTTGACTGTCGGCCTACCAACTGTGCTACCCTTTTGGGCAATCTTTGTGGTCTTGATCACCGTACGTAAAAATAGGAGACTGCGACATCCGTACGATTTGCGTTTCTTCCGAAGGTGCTGGAGATAACCCATTTAGGATACTATGTGTATACCGCCTCCTCGTGGAGTGAACGGATACTGGGAAGAAGACATCTTGGTGATCGTTGCTTCCTGGTAGCAAAGTACCTAGAAATGAAAACACGCACACACACACACTGCAAAAACATAGCACCATACTCCTTTCTAGCCATTTTACAGAGTTGTATATCATTACAGTGAACCATGAGTTGAACTAATTTTTAGGTCGCTCTAAATAAGGCACAGCACATATCCATATTTCCAATACAGCAAACTTACCTTTGCAAGGAGTTAACCTGATATTATACTACTTTCGAACACATGACTTCTCCACAGGTTAATGGTTCATTTGTTTAAAAGATGTGATTGCTATGACAGCCTATTTCAGGACTAACGGATTCCTCATCAGAGAGCAGGTAGCCTCCAGCGACAACACGCAGACAAAACAGTTGTAAATAAATTGTTTTATGGGACTTACCACGTGGTATACGAAATATTTTCTAAGTTGTGATATTGCTAGTGATGTCTGTTGAGAATAATGCAATACCAGGACGACTCGTTAGAAAAGCAAGTTTGTTCTGCGGTGAGAATTAAAACCATTCGATTATCCTGGCAACGTAAATCCTTCTACCCTCAGAACAAATGATAGGACACGATCAAGAGTCATTAGGAATGTATCTGTGGTTAAACGATATCGTGTTATGGTCTCTGCAGGTGCTGCATACGTTTGTGTTGGGTGGAGAGGATTTCATGGACAATGCATAGCATGGCTTAGAAGAAAGAAAGTTTCATTTTAATAATCAAAATTTTTCGTTTCTTCTGCAGTAGCTTGGACGACTCTTACACTGCAGACAAGGAGAACCGTTTACTGGAAACCCTTCAGGGACGACTTATTATATTTGCCTAATTTAATAACGCACTAATTAAGCAAAGAATACATCCATCCGAAAAATTCAGGCACTTTGGAAAATTAAGACGAGAACATCAAAAATGTGTGAAGAAAGAAAAGGCGCTCTTTCTTCCCACTTACTGCAATCGGGATTGCGTTAATTTAACTTTCCTTTCTTCTCCATGTGCTTGTATGAAACCAACCATTATATTGCGATGTTTGATAAAAGAATTAGATTCTGCCAAGCCCTCTTTAACTACAAAAGAACAGAAAATTAAACGAACATTTCTCAAAACAAAAAACAAAACTTCCAAAATGCACTAATTAGTTAACTGCGAATTAATAATTCATTTGAAAGGCAAATGCACGAAGTTTTAATTAAATTGAATCGAGGAATGTAAGCATTGGCGTGTAACGATTTCAACTTAATTTATATTTGAACGTCATTAGCAGCCACAGTGGCTATTAATAGAGGCTGTTCAGTGGGCTTTTGATGTGTGTCCTCCCCCTCAACGATTCTATTCAAAACTCGCTGTTCGATGGTGTTATCGATTATGAATGTTTCTTCATTTTGCAGTGTTTTAAAACCTGAATACCTAAATGCAAATACGCAAAGATTCATTAAAGGCAAAAAAGATGTGCTATGAATCCTCCTCCTCTTGGAGGATTCATAGGAATGCTCCATTTCGTCGGCAGTGGTTAGATGGTTTTAGTATTAGTATTAGCCGTATGGCGCAAAGAAGCACTAGTATTTGGCTGCTATGGCAAAAATTAAATAAAGAATAATAACAATAACCGATCTCTCTGACTCCTTTCTCACGTAGTTGAGGAGGTAGTTAGATAGGTGATCCAGCTGAGCATTGAGTTTCCCCACGTTTTCAGCTTCAACCATCCATAGAGGCAAATTACTCTAATAAATAACGGCTGAGTATTAAAGAAAACTTCCTGCAATCTAGTCCCAAACAAATCTCCTCTAAAGTGTCTAGTTTGCAAATTCTACAGTCTGCATATTCGAAGTCATTATTCATATAAACTCCTTTTTACCGAGCTCACTAAGGTTATTTACCCTATTTAGACCATTTAAAGTAGCTCGATGTCTTTTGTTTTAGGTGCGGTCCCCGTACCGAGACACAGTGTTCCAAACGTGGCCTCGCAATTGCCTTATATAGTGATATTATGTCCTCACTGTCTCTCCAAGAAAATGTTCTTTAAATTATCTGTAGAATATCATGGGCCTTCCTTGCTACCTATCTGTACTTCTAGGAGAACTTCATGACCAACCGTATTGTAACTCCGAAATCTTCTTCTTTCCCTACTGCTTTCAGTTCAACCACACCAAAGAGTGCAAGTTATTTTGGGGTTGCTCTTCTCCACCTTACATTTTACTCCATTAAAAGACAGTTGTCACTTTTGGAATCATCCGTGAAGTATGGACATGTGTTGTATCTTAGGCAAGGCGGCCCCTAAAAGTTTATCTCCGCCATGGTTCTCTGTGATGATATACAAGACTCTATACAATGGCCACAAATAAGTGTAGGGTTATGTTTGCGTAGTGTGTATGTGTTGTTTAGCTGTTTCTGGCCACTTTGCTACCAGCAAGCAGCGATCACCAGGAAGGCTGCTTCCCGGTACCCGTCCACGCCACGAGGAGGCCGGCCCAACTATACACGTACTAACTAAATGTAATATATCAAGCACCCATAGGAAAAAGCGCAAGTCTTATGGGTGCAGCAGTCTCCTTTAATCACGTACGGTGGTAAATACCACAGAGAATCCTGCATCCATCTGCAGAAAGTGCAATAGCAATGGATGTCAGCAGTTCCCGTACCCAGGAAGCCCAAAGCAGGGTACAAGCGCAGTTTATCCAATATCTTTCTATTACAGAAGACTGAGGAAAAGTCCGGTTGGCCTGCCTCCCTAAAATCCTCTCATGCACACCTTCTCAATGGTAAGCCCTGTTACATCACTTAGGTGTCAACGAACGTGTAGAGTGGTTCTCTTCAAGACGCCTGGTCAGCGTGAAGAGGAAAAGACCAAACCCTCCAGCATATGACAGCACGACGAAACAAATGGCCCTCAGTCCCCAGCGGCTTTCACTCCCCCCTCTTACGGTAGCGAGAGGATCAGAGTGGAAGCAGAGGGTGCTAAGAATCTCTGGGTACGACCAGGCTACCATACACGGAAACTGAACTTGGCCTGTTATTACGTAAGATTACTCATCGGTGAAGACAGGATATTAGAGCTGGAAAAGGAATTAGCAAATGTGAATTGGAATATCATCGGTTTGGCTGAAACAAGAAGAAGAAATGAATTACTTATAAGTTTATCAAGTGCAAATCTGTTGTACACCAATGGAAACAGTGAAAGGAGTGAAGGTGGAGTTGGGTTTCTGGCCCATAAAGATTTAAAAAACAACATTTTTGAATATAAAAGTACATCACCAAGGGTGTCAAGCATTCTAAGGAGGTACAAGCTTTCTAAGATTTCTAAGGAGGTACAAGCTAAATGTTATAATGATTTATGCACCAACATCGAGCCATGATGATGAAGAGGTTGAAGAAATGTACACCGAAATTGAGAGTCTTCTGGATGAGCAGAAAACCCACTACACTATTATAATGGGGGACTTCAATGCTAAGGTTGGAAAAGACAAAACAGCGCAGAAAAGGGAACTATAGGAAATTTTGGAATAGGTGAAAGAAAATAAAGAGGTGAAAGACTTGTGGAATTTGCAGAATCTCAAGGGCTGTCAGCAATGAACACTTTTTTCAAGAAAAGGGTGAACAGAAAGTGGAAATGAAAGAGTCCAAATGGATTAACAACTAATGAAATTGACTTCATCCTCACTAACAGAAGATATATTGTGAATGATGTTGCCGTCATGAATAAGGTAAATGTTGGAAGTGATCACAGAATGGTAAAATGTACACTTGATATAGATGTAGGAAAGGGAAGGAAAAAACTGACTCGAGTAAGTAATACAAAGGTCTTTGATATAACAGAAGAGGCGAAAAAGCAGTATGTACTGGAACTTAAAAACAAGTTTGAGCTTCTGCAGAACGCTCAGGATCAAGATATCGATGAGGAATATTACAACTTTCTGAAAGTGATAAAGCCCAAGAAACCTATAGGGAAAAAGAAATCCAAAGAAGAAAAAATTACTCAAGAAACACTTGTTAGGATGAACCGAAGGCGACAAATGAAGAGAAAGATAAACACTGACAAGGAGAAAATTGAGTATACTGAGTTATTCAAAGCTATTAGAAAGAGACTCAGAGAGAACATAAGAAGATTTAACACAAGAAAAGTAGAACAAGCATTAAGGGAAAACAAAGGATTTAAATCAGCACTCAAGAGCAGTAATACAGAAAGACAAATGATACTGAAACTGAAGAATAGCGATGGTGTACTTATAAACAGTAGAGAAGGCATAATTCAAATAGCAGAAGACTACTATAGAGAATTATACAAGGAGCGAGGGAATGATACCAACAGTGGGGAAGATGGATTGCAAAGTAGCAACACATGTGACATACCCGATATTCTTCCTGATGAGGTAGAACAAGCATTGATGAAAATGAAGTATCAGAAAGCCTCGGGGGAAGATGAAGTTACTGTAGAGTTGATAAAATTGGGAGGAAGAGACATAACAAAAACCGGCAAGGCTCTTCACAAAGTGCATTAGAAAAGGTGTGACGCCTAAGCAGTGGAACAATGCAATCATAGTTTTGCTGCATAAGAAAGGAGATAAATCAGAAATTGGAAATTACAGACCAATTAGCTTGATATCCCACATCTACAAGTTGTTCACAAGGGTCAATACTAACAGATTAGAAAGAATACGTGATGAGAATCAACCGAAAGAGCAAGCTGGCTTTAGGACAGGATTCTCAACTATGGATCACCTTCACATAATATCACAGCTAATGGAAAAAGCAAATGAATATAAAACACCATTATGCCTGCCATTTGTGGATTATGAAAAGGCATTTAACTCCATACAGCATAAAGCAATGTTTCGGGCACTGGAAATACAAGGCATAGATACCCCACATATTAAGATTTTGAAGAAGATATATGAGAACGCTACCTCCTTTATTAGACTATACAAAGACAGTAGAAAATTTAAAATTGAGAAAGGAGTTCGACAAGGAGACACAATATCTCTGAAGCTGTTTGCTGCTGCCCTTGAGGAAGCTTTCAGAAGATTAGACTGGTCGCAGAAAGGAGTCAATGCGAACGGAGAGTACCTATATCATTTACGATTTGCAGATGACGTTGTGGTCATAAGCCATGATCCCAAAGAATTAGAGGAAACTCTTAATCAGTTATGCACAGTTAGAAAGGAGTTTGGACTAAAGATGAATATGGCTAAAACAAAAGTAATGATGAAAATGTATGCCACAGAAAGGGATATTATGATTGAAGGAGCAGTAATTGAAAAGGTGGAGTCATGTGCTTATCTGAGACAAGTTATTGAAAATCTGGGTGGCAAATTCCTGTATAGCTGAGAAGGCATTTTGATTTTCAATAAGATATCTTTCATTTCCAGGCGAGAAATTATGCACTGTACTAGATAATGTTTGTCTTAAAACTTGGTAAACTGGGCAGAAGAATAAGACATGACTCCAGTATTCAGAGGCGCCGCAGAAACAGGTATCTGTCGTAGATAAATTGAACTGAAGAAGACCAGCGTTCAAAGAACTGTGACCAGTTAGAATGTATAATGTGACAAGGCTTGGGTAGAACCAAAACTGATTACTTTTTGAGGCAGTGAATTTATCATCAGGTATGAAACATCTGGTCACTGCTCCTTTGGTCGAGAAATTCCATCTCACTTGCCATCTTTATGAAGCTCAGTCCAACATTTCGCTTTTTCATTCTTTGGATCGGCATTGGGATCATAAGTCAAATCGGAAAAAGTTAGAGGATATCCTTTAGGAATATAGTAAACAATGCCTTTGTACGTAAGATACAAATCCAGAGGAACGAAGCCTGAGATGGCTTGCAAAGATGGAGTTGAAACTGTTCTACAAGTTCTCAGAAGAGCTAGCAAAAAGGTCCGTTGGACACTGTCTAGTTTGGTTTGAACTGTAATAAGTTTGGTTCTGTGAAACCATATGCTGGTTGCATATGTAACGATTGGAATAAACACTGTGTAATATAGAATTCTGAGGATTCCCTTTTTTAAACCCCAGTCCTGCCGAGAGATTTTGAATAACATGGCCGTAAAAGTTTTCACTCTTTTGGAAAGATTCTGGATGTGTGGTAAGAATGACAATTTTTCATCAAAAATAATACCAAGAGATGCTTATGAGTGGTAACAAGTGGCAGGGATACTCCATTAAACTTGACCACCGGAGTCTATTATGGTCTAGTTTTCCGTGAAATATCATCATCTTGGTTTTAGATGGTGACACTCTTAATTTATTTTTCAGAGTCCAATCCAGCAAGTTATCGAGTACAGAATTAGCCCATTGTTCCAATTGGGACCTGGACTATGTACTAAGATGGAGAGATCGTCGGAAAAGGCAATCATTTGCACATCGGCCGTGTTGGAGGCAGAAGTGAAGTTCGAGGCAGAAGCATCTATGCAGTATTTTATTTTATTATTTTCTGCAGGCTTCAGGGTTTCCCCTATCTACCGTAATCTGTGCAGTATATGTAAGTCTTCTCGAAACACTGTTTGGCCCTGATCACTAACTGCTCTATCGATCTTAATATCATCTGAAAAATTTGACCTCACGCCACTTATCCATTCGTTGATGTCATTTAAGAAAATTAAAATAAAGAGTGGTCTACTGATCCTTGGGTAACCCCATTTCTTATGTTAGCCCAATCTAAAGAACAACTATTAATCGCAACCCTTTGCTTCATGCCCTACAGCCGACAGCAATCCATATTAGAATCTTTCCAATATCCCAACAAGTTTCAACATATACAGTAACCTCTCATGAGGAACTGAGTCACCTACCTTCCTAAAATCCAAATAAACTATGTCCAAATTGTTCTCTACATCCACCTGAGGAGTGACTCTGTCAAAATAACTGACCAGGTTGGTAAAAACATGATTTTCCCTTTGCGAAACCATGTTGCTTTTCATTCAAATGTCCATTTCTATCTAAATGATCGTGTACTGCATTTTCGATCATTACTTTCATGATTTTCCCTACCACTGAATTCAAACTAACCAGTCTGTAGTTACTGACTTCACTCTGCCCCTCCTTTATGTATTGGCGATTCGTTGGCAGTTCTTCAATCCAACGGAATAACTCCTGAGTTTAGTGACAATCTCACAATTAGCCTCAATGATTCAATGCACTCTCTGTCTGCCGTCCATCAAAATTATACGCTATCATCTCCAGAATCTTCATTTGCCTTTAGGCTCAACACTTTTTCTAATAAACAGTCTGAAATTTTAATATCGCTAGTTCCGTGATTCCAGCTTCAATCCACAGTTTTCCTCGCCTTAAAGGGCTTCGCCATTAACAGTTTCTTCTTTAAGGTAGCAGCACATTCTGTCCATGTCTTCTGAATTAAAATGCCGTATTTGAGATTACAGGTGTCTTTTTCTAGTTATTGATATTAATAGACTTCCCTAAGCGCTCCCTTTGAGATTTCTTTCTGTCTTTCTTTCCTTTCGGTGTTGATTCTTTTGATTTATTTCACACAAAAAAGACAAAAAGTTGTTCATTAGTGGAGAAGGAAATCCAACGAGGGGAGGAAGGGGTTAAAGCGCTTGCCCTTCTCTTAAAAGAGATGTTCTCCTCTCAGCCCAATTAGAATTAAATTCGGCATTCTTTTTTTATGTTGGTTGATTTCTTCTTTGTTTCTCTCAGATCCCTTCAAGGAGTGCGGGTCTTATTTGGCCGTGTGCAGCTGGAATTGGCCTTTTTGATCTCATTTTATTTCAGAGAAGTCGTTTGAGCAGTTATTACTCCATCAACTCACTATACACGGCGGCCTGAAAAGTAAATAGTTCCTTCGGATCAGTAACTTACCTCGATATTAGACATTCGTCTTTCTTCTAAGGTAATCGTAAATGTTTTACGATCCCCAAATTGGGACACAATATAAAAGATTGCAACAACGAAAAAATTCTCTGTTTATCAAATTTTCTATTCTGCAGACGAGATCTCCTAACAACTCACAACCATTTTGGAGAAACAAGTTTGGTTTCAATAATGCAATTGAGTGTTTTGTCCACACAGCTGTTCGTTGAATTTAAATTGAATTAAATTTAAAATTTAAATTGATTTTAAAATAATTAATTTAAATAACTATTTAAATTTCGATTATTATAATTTATTTCAATTTTATTTCGCATCTGATATCTTCGGGTTCAGGAGATCAGTCACAAGACCTTCGAGTTTATTGGCCCAGACGAAAAAACGGAGTCCATCTGTCGTGCTCTGCGATTTTTATATTTCATCATTATCTGTTTTTCTTGATGGATGGAGGATGTGGTTGGATTTTTCTACGACCTCGTTCATCAAAGCCACCTGAGCCTGACATCTCTCTCATTTCAATACTGGGAAACATTTTGTTGATGGCTGTGTCAAGCCCAGAGCTGCCGCTGTCAGTGTGGGATTAGCTGCCAAGAAAGCTATCAGGTGTGTGATTACACAGGCTCGGAATTCGTAGGGAACGTGACTCGAGAGAAATTACGCCATATTCTCCAACTCTCTGAGACACTCTTCGCACGGTAAACCTGCTTTCTGTAGTGGCAAAGAAGAAATGAGATTCGTCGTAATACGCAAATGCGAAACCACTTTCAAATAGTAGGATTTATTCCTGCTAGGGGTTGTTTAGTTGGAAATATTACCGGTAGATGTCTCTGTATAATTAACGGAAGTTGGGTATAAAATTAAATGAACAAAAGTTGGATCTTACAACTAAGGAATGTGTACACGGAGTAGCTTCTTTCTTAGACACACTCCTACCCTTTTCATGAAATGGAGTACTCCTTTAGAAACAGTATCACATATTCGCACTATGAGATATAAAGCAGGAGAAGCAGATACATAGGAATGCTGTATGAGTGTAATTAGTTCGAGAATGGCCAAGACGAAAGATTTAAGTGACTTTGATTGTAGCATTGTAGTGGAGACCAGATACACTAACATGAGTGTCCAAAACTGCGACCCTCTTTGAGTTTTCTCATGTGATAGTATCTCGGGTGTATCAAGCTTGGCCTAATAACCAAACAACATCCAGCCAAGAGCGGTCGCAATCAGCTCGCTGATGCAAGAGATCGATAAGTCTTGTGCTTGGTAAAAGAAATGTTAGAGTCAGCCAAATAACAACTCGGTAGAACGGTGGTAACCAAAGAGGCACTTCAAAAAGCCTAACTTGTCGGGCCTTATCACTAACTTGTCGGGCCTTATCATAGCCGACGACAGAACCAGGTTCCACTTCTGTCATCAATAACAAGAACAAAACAACAAATTATGGTCCCCTGTAAATGATTCTACCGACATCTACCAATAGATTTATTTTGTCTGTAAATTTCGTATGTTCTCTGGTCGATTTGCCTGTTTGCTGGACTAAAAACCCCAGTTTCTGGGGGGGGGGGGAACCTTGCTATCTACACCTGAGACCGACTAACTGAGCCACGGGATTCGAACCCTGGCCTTTTCCACCCGGTGAGGACGGTGACGATACCACTGTGCTACCGCGAAGACCAATAACAAGAACAGTTGTATTGGGGCTTAAGAACACTGGACAGTGTAGGATTAAAAAAAGGTTGCCTAGTCTGACGAATCTCAGACTATGGAATTCTCCAGAATATGGAGAAAACTGCATGAATCCATAGACCCATCCTACCAGGAGTTAATGCGTGCAGGTGGTGGAAGTGCTTTCGTCGTGCACATTGAGCTTCTTGATACCAGTGTAGTAGCACTCGGATGCCACAGGTTATCTGAAAATTATTTCCGACCAGGCGCATCTTTTCATGGCTGCACTGTGTCCATTTGAGAATGAGTTCTTCAAACAGAACAATGTGCCATATCACAAGACCAGAATTGTGCAGTACTGGTTTCTGGGACATAACAGTGAATTTAGTCTATTTCAATGGCCCTCCCATTTACAGGATGCAATACATTTGAGCACTGAGCGAAGAGGAACGAGGTGAAATTATTTTTTCGGAAGTGACATTCACAACCAACCACTTAGAAAAAAATTCTGGGAAACGATTGGGACTGCATTGGTCAATCCCTGTGGCACGCTTTCGACATTTTTAGAGTCCACTGACGCGATTGCTAAAATCAGTTCTGAGTGCTAATGAAAGACTAACGCGATATTAGATAGGTGTACCGAATAATGTTGCCATTCATTGTATATGTTAGAGATAAAGATCGATGTTGGACAGTGTGTACTGAATGTAGTTAATAAAGACATTACTCTAAACTGGTAAATGACCTGCGAATATTATGAAAGGTTCTTACTTTATTCGGATAATTTACGATTTGTCCAATCAGTTTCAGAAAACGCCTTCCCGCAAATACACTGAGTTTGCTTTGCATTAGTAACACCTACCTTTTATTTCGTGGGACCACCTTTAGCCCTTAACACCGTATACATCTTGATATGCACTCCACAAGGTGTTGCAGGGTGTCCTGTTGTAGTGCTACCCATGCGCTGCGTAATATGTCCAGTATTGCCTGCACATTATCAGGTGGATTGACTTCAAATCTAGTTTTCCAGTATGTGCCAAATATCTTCAGTTGGTTTGAGATCAGCCGAGTTGCCCTCGTGGTAGCACAGTTGGTATAATCGCCGTCCTCCCACACACAGGGTTGAAAAGACCAGAGTTTAAATCCCCTCAATGATGTGAGGAATTTTCATAGGCCTTTTTCACAAAGTGGCTGAGTTAGCAAGCATCCGGAGAGGATAACGTATTTTTCTCATGGAAACTCGAATTTTTCGTCCAGCAAATATCAAATCGTCCATAGAACACAATTTACAGACATATTATATGGCGCAATATGGACTAAGTTTCTAATGCGTCTAAAGCTCTATAACAACCAAATATCAGATGAGTTGAGTGGCTATGAGAGGATGAAGAAATCATTAGGACCCATCAGCATGATCTAGATGGAAATGAGATTTATGAGACCAGGCGACGGATTTCCATATGTTGGTGGTTCAGAGTTGGTGCTGAAATGCCCATGCAAGACGCAGTTTCTTGTGTGTTGTAGTGAGCAAGGGTACCCGTAATGTCTGCGCCGGTAGCACAGTGGCATCGTTTCCCGTTATCTCCACACCAGTGGAAAAGGCCCGGGTTCGAAACCCGTCTGTAATATAATTTAAAATCGTCATATCATTTAAAATCTGAAAATGGTGCGGCCATATTATTAAAATCAGCAAAACATAGAAGCCATGCATCTCTAAACACGGGTCATTTCATGAAAATGTGACGAATGGTTAAAATAGTTTTTTCGCACTTCTCACACATAGGTGGGTCATCCGCCCACAGCAAACAGCAATTCGTCAGATGACTGTGAACTATGCGGAGCCGAAAAAGAACAGCTTCCTCTCTTCGAATCCTGCGCAGACTGGACTGGACTCACATTTCTTGATTACAGACTTAATTTGATGATTATCCATGGGAATGGTTGATGTACTGGCGGTATCAGCTAGTTCCTTTCCTGTGATCCTAATGTGGCTTGGGATCCAACAGAAGCTGATGTCAAATTCTGATTCAACGGGAGAAGAAAGCATTTGCCGAATACGGGACAGGACTGGATGAGAGTTACAACTGACCGATTACAAAGTCTGTGACATGCTTGACGAATCAGTATGTATCATATTTCTTTGGTAATGGCTATCTGTATTGTGCTTTGGCTGGTTGTTGGATCGCTGTCATGTCACGAGTGTACGCCAGTTACCATAGACAATCAACACGACAGAACTCGAGTATTTAATGACGTTGGCTGTTGGCGAGGTTCTGGCACCTGCACTTATTGCCCCCACGGTAATTTCAAGCGTGAACGATCTCGAAACCGACTCATTATTCCTCTCAGATATTCAAAACCTTATCGCCACGTGTGCGAACTTCAACCTTCTATCAGCCGTTTTGGACTTTGAGCCTTCACCAACATCTGAGAACAGTCTATCCCTACACAAGCGAGCGTTGGTAATGCTATTCTGTGTAAAGAAATCGTAGAGATGAATTTATTACCGGAGGTAATTCTTTGGTTGAACATTGCCACTTCTTTTGTTTAAAATTTACAGTTCATTTATAGGACTGCAATTTAATTTGTAATTGCATTATGTTACTAAAAGTAATGAGACAGTAAAAGAATAAAAGCAACCATTTCCAGATCAGATTTAATATGGCGCAGGGTCTTCTTTGGCCTGTAATACAGAAATTAGTTTTTGTCAACAAGTTTATGATATATCTGGACAGAAACAACTTGTAGTACGTGCGTGGCGAGACTGTAATCCTTGGGTTGTCAGCAGTGGACTGATAATTCGGTTAACGTGTTCTTCTAGATAACCAATGTCTCCTTGAGTGTTGACGGACCAGAGAATAATCTATTTGGTCTAAATTAAAAAAAAAAAAATGATTACAATCATTTAAATATCAAAATGCATTGGCTTGCATAGTACGTGCCCTCAGCGAGATCTGTTGCTGGTAGCCACACCCCACTTAGTCCACGTTAGAAAGAACTTTCAGTCTCGTTAGTCTTTTCGGGTCGTGGATGTCAGGATTATCTTCCGTCTTAACGCTTCATAAACTCCAATGGCACGCGCCTCCTGGCCACACCGCCAACGAAGAATAAATGATTGAACCGTGACACCGTGTAATCCAGAGCGTTAATAATTGCCACTCAGGAAAGACAAGATGAGCAACAGGATTTCAGGAACGAAAGATTCAGGACTAACACTTCAGTTTCTTCGCGGGTTATTTCCAAGGCCAATTTAAATCCAAAGTTCGCTCAAACTAAAGCGGATGAGCTACACTGCAGCACAATACTTGGCTGAAAAAGATATTAATCGCAGAGATTAATATGTAGCCTACCAAATAGTTCTTAGATTGATTCCAGCTCCTGGAATGTATCGTCTTCAAAGTAGTCTCCTGCGAAGGAACAGTTAGTTTTATTGAAGCATCCCAGGAACTTTTTTTCCAGAATAGCGTTCAGTATTTGCGTTTTGAGCTCGTCAGCATACTCGTACATGCGTGATGCGTTTATTTTCTTCACCATGTCCGTACATCTGTCGGTCTGTCCGCATGTAATAATCGGCTCCTAGTGGACGCTGCTTCATGCAATTTTATATCTGGGCCTTAATAAAAAAGTTTGTCGCTTATTGTCTTCACTATGTTCAGTCCGTCTGTTTGTCCATCATTTCGCGTGTAATAACTCGATTCTTAATGAATGGATTTGCATAATATTTTATATTTGGCTCTTTTAGAAGAATTTGCAGGTCTGTCAAAAACTTAATTGAAATCAAGCCAATAGAAATCTGACAAATATTATTTCTTTGTCTGTCCGTCCACATGTAATAACTTGACCCCGAGTGGATGTTATTTTCAAAAAAAATTATATTTTATGAAAATATAAAATTTGATAACTAGCTGCATATGTAAAGCACTGCATATATTAACTAACGTGTTTTTTTTTTTTTTTTTTAATATTGTTCTCTCGTTTTCAAAATTTTTCACTTAGGAAGGAGAGAGAAATTGTGAGTACACTAAGCACGAATGTAGAGAGCATACAGCACAGCAGAACGTTGCATTTTTCTAGACATAAAAGGAACGTTTTGATTTGCTGGACATCAATATTTATATTAGTATTAGTAGTTAAAAATAATGCAAGAACAGCAATTGATTACCACTTTCTCTCTTCTCCAACTCAACCAACCCTTTATCCATAGCAGCAACTTGCCCTTAATGCCATACCTCTCAAATTTATACAGCAGTGTTTTATGTGCAAACATTGTCAAACACTTTCCTGAAATCCCAGTATATGATATCAAAATAATTTTTTGCATCCAGTTCCTTTGTGACTTCATCAGAGTATCCAATCAAATTTGTCAGACAAGACATCCCCTTAAGAAACCCATGCTGTGTCTGAATTATTGCTGCAGTCTTGTCTAGATGATCCTGCAATGCATCTTTAACCAGTGACTCCATTATTTTCCCCGGAACAGAAGTTAAACTAACTGGTCTGTAATTACTCGTGTCACCCTTAGATCCCCTTTGTGAATTGCGGATTCATTCGAACGTCTTAAGCCCATATGGATCCCCCCCCCGAATCTAAGGATTCTCTCATAATTATGGCTAAGGGTTTGCTTACTTCATTTGCTGCCTCCCTTAATATAACTGGATAGCTCCCATCCACCCGAGTTGCCTTTCTAACTTCAACAATTTCTCCTCCACTTTGCTCTCAGTTATTACAAAATCATTTAACTCCCTTTTAGAGTTTGATACGCTTTTGGCGACCACTTCCTCATGTGTGAATGTAGATGCGAAATACTCATTAGTTTTGTCAGCTATCTGAGCATGGCCATCAACAGTCAAACCATGGATATCAAGTGGACCAATCTGAGTCATCTCCTTCCTTCTAGAGTTTACATAAGTAAAGAAGTTCTTGCTGTTTCTCTTAGCATCCTTTGCCAAAGATTTCTCGTAATCTGCCTACACATGGGCCCCTTCTGTAATACCAATTCTCCTTGTCTAAGACGCTTACCACCAATAAAACTTGTACTTGAGGAAATTATATTCATTTAAGATTATTTAATTTATTGAATTACACTTGACTAATATTAATTAAATTTTGTTTAATGTTAACTTGAAACGGATAAACAAAACTTTCTGACGATAGTTTAACGAGAAAACCGACAAGTACTTTTACTTTTCATTAAATAATCATTAATCACGGTTACTAAACATATAAGGGCATTCGAAATATATCTCTTTGGGGATTGAAAGAGGCCCCGCAGGTTACCTTTAATGTTGCCTATTAAGTTCAAAGTTAATCGGATTTAAAAGTTAGCAAAGTACCTTTGAAGAAATTTTAATTTTTCTCATAAAAGCTTGCATCCAACTGTTTTAGGATGTTTACTACAAAACTGTGGTGTGCCCGAAGACTCATTCCAGAACATAATAGCTAGATAGAAAAATCCGCGTTTGAAAATTAAGGGAACTCTCCATTGTGCGATATCATTTGGCTGGTAATAATATGCGACCCCTTATAGTCCGCGTTATTAACTCAAAAAGGAGAGGGGTCATTATGGTTTGGTATGTGAGGCAAAAATGAGAAAGGTGTTATTTACAAGACGCTTCTACCACATCGTATCATCTCTGAAACCTTAACAAAAGAAAGTGGCAGAGGGAGAGCGAACGAATTTACGAAAATGTAATAAATGGTAGCGGAAACACAAAAGAACTTCGTGGGATTTTCTTAAGATTTCACTGTTAGGCAAGTTTCCATCAAGAAGGTTGATATTACATTCCTGTGGAAATATTGTTCTATCTTTTCACAATATCTTTTCACTCTATCCTTTCTCTGAGTATAACTTGGTCGTTTTCTTGATTTATATATTTAAGATTACGGAAATTTCTTAATGTTCTTAAAATTCTTAAAGAATTTCTTAAAATTCTACTGAAGAAGAGAATCAAACAAACGGAGATGTTTTTCAGTTGATCTGCATTAACTGCTTTAAAACATCTATTCTACTGGAGTTGGATCGTTTCGAATATCTGCCAAGGAAACTAAAGACAGCCTGTAAACTGTAAACTAAAAACTAGACAGCCTGACTCATCTTCCAGTGGTGGTGGCGGGCAACATAGAGTCCCACTAGGGGCCCTGCGGCCAAGAAGCCAGCACAACCAACAAAACCCAACACTAAACTACACATGCATCACAACACTTTTCTGGATTTTACAAAGGTTCTGTATTGATCGCAAGAGTAGAGATGATGCAGATGTGGGAAACACCGCAGGTGGCACCTTACCCAAATACTACGCCACTATGATCAATATCTAATCAGGAAATGACCTATGTAATTATTTGCCTGTGCATTTATAGTGACGTAATTTCCCCGCCAATTTGTACCACGTGACCCGCATTTCTCTTCTCCAATTAGCAACTTCCATCCCCACCACGCAGCATTCTCAAGGCTGAATAAATATCGTTGTATAGTTATTTACCTGCGTTTACATAGGTCACTTAGGAAAAGGCGTTTTGCTTCGGGTTCCATAATGCACGAGGAACATTGTTGCATCCGAAAGAGCACGACTAAAATATCTACAAAATACTAAACTATTTACAAATATAGGAACTATACCGGGACCCTTCCTCAGCTTACATTACAATGGAACATCAAATGATGCCGTGCGTGGTCATGTATTACAGACTGAAGCACGCGCACGAGGTTGGTGAACGTTAATATGGAGGCAGTTGTCATTCAATGGATGATAATAATGTAATTATTTACCTATGCATTTGTAGTGACGTAATTGCCCCACATACTTCTCCCATTGGCTCGAATAAATGTAACTAGGAGGAAATCTTATTTAATGTATAGAGAGATATATAATAGGGAGTCTATGTTAAAAGAGGTGCTGTCTCAAAAAATCTTCCTCCAAATGATCAAAATGAGGTGTGGGTGCATTATACCATATTTCCGAGCTGCTTCTGAACAGACCTTTCACCTATAGCCAAACATACATAAATATGAATCAATAAATATAAACTTGTGATGTGATTGGTCACATTCTCAAGAGGATAATCCGTACCATCGAATGCATTTCCTCTAATTAACAAAAATGGCATGGTTTGCATCGATTTGGACTGTAAAAGAAGACCGAATACTATCAGATACTATCATTACTACTGTCTCATGGACTTAGTTGCATACTCTCCTGTTTCTTCATGTGACTCCTTCCCACACCATCCCAAAAAAACAAATGTCAACCTAAGAATTTGGTCTTTTCGTATTTCTCTGAACCAGACACTTAATAACCTACCTCTGTACTTTATAATTTAATTAGTAACCAGTCAGGTTGATTCAAAATTATCTCTAAAAGTTTTTGTCTGTATTACTTACATAAACTGATTAACCCCTGACTTGTAGCCGTGAAGGGTATTGTGTACGGCATGTGCGTTCTGTATGCAATAAAGAGGTCTTCTTCTATAATATCTTCCTCTTCGACTTGAAAACGAATCTCAAAGTGACTTGGAAACGTTGTTCTATGGGACTGTTACGTTTAGTGGACCTCTTTTAATTATTACTTGAAACCAATTAAAAATAATTTTGCCCGATATTCATACCGAGAGGACTATTAATTTTTAACTATATTTTAATTGTGAATGAAACAAAATAGTTTTATATTTTATTTATTTCCAAATATTTCTTTAATTCCTCTTTAAATGTACGCAAGCTTCTTGCTTCTACAAGATTAGGTGGTTAATTTGCCTGTTTGAAACCACTTCGTTCCAGTGGTTGATTACTTTTTCTTAAGGCAAATTTCCATATATACAGTATAAAATTATCATCCTGGTTTGTGGCTGATTGCGTTGTCTTAGCGACTGATCCTGGACAGTGGCTCATTATTCTGCCTTACATCTGATCCTGATTGATGACTCATTACTCTGCCTTAGCAACTGATCTAGGACAGTGATTCTTTATGATGCCTCAGCGACTGATCCTGGATGACAGCTTATAGTGTTGCCTTCGTGTGTGATCTAGAATCTAGATGGTCACTGTTTATGCTGCCTTTTTAAATGATCTGTACGATACTTAGATCAGTGTAAAATTACTATACTGGATGCTGGCTGATTATGCTGCCTTGTGACTAATTCTGCATGATCGCTTATTGTGCTGCCTTGCGACTGATCCTGGGTAGTGGCTCATTATTCTGCCTTACTTCCGATCCCGACTGATGGCTCATTACGCTGCCTTAGCAACTGATCCAGGACAGTGGCTCATTATGATGCTTAACGACCGATTCTGGATGACAGCTTATTGTGTTGCCTTTGTGTGTGATCTAGATGGTCACTGTTTATACTGCCTTTTGAAGTGATCTGTACGATATCAGTGTAAAATTACCATACTGGATGCTGGCTGATTTTGTGGCCTAAGCGACTGATCTTGTATGCTGGTTTATTGTGCTGCATGTCGGTGATCCTGGATAGTGGCTTATTATTCTGCCTTACTTCTAATCTTGATTGATGGCTCATTACGCTGCCTTAGCAACTGATCCAGGACAGTGGCTCATTATGATGCTTAGCGACTGATCCGAGATGGTGACTTATTGTTTTGGTGACTATTGTTTTGCCTCGTTTTTGTTTTTTTTTCTTTTTTTTTGTTTTTTCTCTATAATATTATGCCTTAATAAGTGACAGTACAATAGTTAGAAAAGATCGGTGTATGAGCTAGAAGAATTAATAGATGGCGGGGATACCAAAGGTTGGCTGGGACTGCCTAAGCACAATAAATGTAAATGAAATGTAAAATTATCTTTCCTTAATTTGAATCTGTGTTCCTTTGTTTGGTTACCCAAAGACAAAATATACACCATCATTAAATTTTCACCACCCTGTACAATTTTTCAATCCTCTTCAATATTTATTACCTCGCCTAAACAGATGTACGAAGTGAGATTACGCTAAATGGTTCGCCCTCGTGGGTACCACAGTTGGTAGGATCCCCATCCTCCCCACACCAGGTGGAAAAGACCTGAGTTCGAGTCTCGTCGATCAGGTGAAGAATTTTTATGAGCCTTTTCATATTGTGGCTGAGTTATTCAGTCTCAGGCGAGGATAGCATGGAATTTTCTCCCTAAACTCGGGGTTTCCGTCCAGCAAAACAGAAAATCGAGCTCACAACACACGCAATTTACAGACAATATACAAGAAGCAACATGGTCTTATTTGCCGATGCTCCTAAATCCCAACAACAACAATAACAACCAAATGATTAATTAGCGCATGTATCTAATTGCAAATCAAAAAACTAATGTAAAATGTAAAAATATTTTTTAAAATATTCTTTATTTATTCAAAAAAAATAATTTTAAGATGCACAGAAATTCCCACATGCAGACATGATAAAAACTGCAGGAGATTTTGAGATAGAACGCAACATCAGACAGATCAGGCACTCGTACGAGTGAAGATGTGATGGTTATCCAGATCGAGGGACAGTACACAAAGGATTTCTATTCATCACTTGAGGAACAGCTGTGCGAGCTAGAAGGATTAATAACAGAGTTTCTTCGACGAAAACTATTGTATAACCCTTAGTGGACGCAGTTCTTCGATACTGCGGTCAGATGGGAACAGTTTATGTCCAACAATTGCTGATAAATGGTGAATGTGTCACCTCGTGGTGATTGATCACCGCTGAGAAATACATTCCGGGCATAGCACTTATTGCATCGACGTTTGTTCGGCAGAGACTCTCGGGCAGCTGCGAGCACGTGCTACGGAGCTGCGAATCCTTTGTGGTAATTTCGCAGAAAAATGAAAGTTGAACGGGAGCTGGTGTGTAGAGTGCGTTTGTTTGAAAACAGTGAGCGATATCCACCCCTCATTGATACTCATTTGCACTCACGCAGTTATAGTTAAAGCAAGAATAAAATAAATATGTATGCATGAAAATAATTCGAGAATCTATGCAACTGCCAGAGGACTGTTGATAACTTTTAAATCCATCCTGTAGAGGATCAAGCTATGAAAATGAAACTAAAGATTTAACTCCATCTCTCCTAATCCTAATTCTCTATCTCTGCGATGACCTCATCATCAGACTGAAATTTGGTCTATTGACACTTATTTTTGTGGTTGTAGTTGTGAGACAATATAATGGTCTGAAAGAGTTAAATTAGGTGAATAAGGTGAAGTTTTGGATTAATTGAAAGCTAATCTTCCGCAGAATTTAGATTGCAGTATCTCCTCTTTTAAATCTGAGATCAACTTCTCGACAATGCCTTTTGTTTAAAAGTAATGCAATACCAAAGCAACTTGTAGCAAAAGCGAAATGTGTTCTGATGCCTGCATTAATACTATCACATTTAATAGGCAGTTTGAATTCTGCTGATGGTACATAAATACAAGGGAGCGGACGATAAATTCTTCTTTTTCATATTTGTTAAAATAATACATCTTTCAGCGTTAGTTTCGATAAAATCTTTCTCCTTCAGCTCTACTTTCAAGTAAGGACCATTACAGGCTGTTGTAACAACTGAACTATGCTAATACCCTTGGAGAGAGAACAGCTAAGATCTACGTTGCACTTTTCTTTAAACCTAAACCCCATGCGTTCTGTCGAGTAGAAAATTGATGCGGGAAAAGAAATAAGAATTTCGGAGGCAACAACTCGCGCTTCAAAAGAAATTCAGATCCTTCAAGGCGCTCTTATAAACCCTCAGCATCGGTGAACTTGTTACAAAACAGCCTCTGTGCATGAATACCTCTCGAGATGCTATTATATAAAAGAAAAGCATTATGCCATGTATCATGAACTTGGTTTATCTGCTACTGGACTCCATTGTCGTATGGATGCGGTAAAAAATCTTCAGATGTGCAGACAAAAGATCTGGCATACTTCATCTCCGATCAAAATGTCTTTACTCAATGAAATATTTACATTGTATTTTTGTCCATCCTTCTATCTATTTTTCATTCTCCAAATTACTATAAAAATTCTTTTGAACATTCCGATACCGTCAGAATCTGCACAAAAATATTTTATTGCGCGGATTTCTACTCTATTCTGCTTATAGATGGGAATATATAAGTTGTTTCTTTTAGGTTTGGTTCAATATACAAGCGCCTTTGGATTCCATTGAAGACAGAACTCGTAGAAGTGTAAGTTAGTTGATTCCCTCTGTTGAATCTGCCGAAAGAATATCTAAGTTTGCATCCCTTCCATAACGAGAATGGGAATATTAGTCGAGGATATGATATTAGTTGGTTCCAGACTATGATACATTACTTCTAAATTAATAATTAACGCAATGCACACCCAAATTCGAAAAAGTTCATTTACCTTCCGAAATAGAGAACGGGAACCTTATGTAGGAATCCAAACTCAAGGCCCAAATAGGCAAAAATAATAAAACCATTAAGCTCACTCTGTTCAAATGTTTCTTATGGTGAATTATACCAATTTCAGAGTTGGAGAACTACTACCATAGTCTTTGTGTTGTTACTATAAACCACTTTCTATCTATTGAAGGTGCAGTTACTCTGAAATTGGCTTTCATAGCAGTCTGATCTTTTAAACAAATGGCCAATTTTATCCTTCGGAGAAACCGTATTATTTTCTTAATATTTCTGGATTTTAATCCGGAATTGTAGGCTGCCATGGTTTTGTTTATTGTATTTGTTGTGGAGTAATCACGTGATCTGATTGTACAAAATTTGTTAAATCGGGTTTGTTTCTTCCTTAGGATAAATCTTTTACTTCTAAGTAAGGAATATTCTTCCGTGTCTACCAAGCTCTGCTCGTACCTGAAAGAGGGTTCTGTGATGCACACGCTTGAGTCAAAACCCCATGACCCTTATACAGGCGAAAATCGATACCAGTAAAGATATACGAATGGCACAAACAACCATTTCTCACTTTAAAAGAAGTTCTGTTCATACAAGGCCTTTCAGCAGTCTTCTCAATGCTAGGCGACCTTGTTAGAAAGCAGTTTCTCTGCATGAATGCAACTCCAGGCGTTATTATATGATAAAAAAAGCATTGCGTCATATACTCAGTAGTCCTGTTTCATAGAAAAAACGTAAAGTAAAAAAAAAAAAAAAAACTTCAAGGAGGTACAAAAGATCTCGCATCATTTTTTTCTCCTCAAATCCAGGCCCTCTTCGCCTCAGATCGGCTTAATATAGCCTCGATCGAAAAGTTTTAAAAATTCTTCGCGAACCTCCCTAAGGTTATAAATATCGAAATCACTAAACTGTCACAGAAAACTGAATAAAATAAAATAAAATAAAATAAAATAAGCGTGTAAAACTTCAAATTATTAAGTAATGCTACTTACAAATACAAACATCGAAATTAAAAGATGAGATCCACCATACTCCCTCTTGCTTCGGCCATCTTAAGAATCATTCCATTCTTTTACATTTCTACAATTAATTAATCGTAAAACCTAACATATCCATTGAAATATAAGACTACGAGGCACTGCTTCAACTACCTTTTCGTCTTCACGTGGAATAATTTTAAAGTTTAAGATTTTTGAGGCTTCCCTACCTAGGTACTTGCTTGGTTAGAACTCTAGCACTACCACCGATCTCGACGTACTCTGTTCGAATTCACAAAGGCTTCAAATTCCAAAATTTAGCGAAAAATGTTTTTAGGGATGATAAAAAACCATTGCTTGAGCAAGCTCAATTGGAATTGCAAGGAAAATTGTTTCACCACACAACCTGGATTGGCTGTGCACGTGGAATTTCTCCTTTTAGTTCACAGGAAGGGAAATGCTCAGCTGTCATCTTTACTTTACTTGGAATCAGCTCTTGGTGAATTTATGCATAAGTCGTTATTCCATCAATGGAAAGGTCAATTCCTTTTATAAAGGCGTATTTGGTAGATCTAGTTTGATATTGAAAATGAATTCCAGCAAGTGGAGATTAAAAATTGCTGGATAAACCGATTACGTTTAAAATTTCAGAAAACCGGAACATTTATGCGTACCAGGAAGAAACTTTGAAAACCTGGGCATGGTTATCATATCTTAGATGTTTATTTTATTTAATTGCTTTTTGGTATCAATTGGCATGTCTTATAGAATGGATGAAACTTGGATTCGATCACCCACGAGCTAGAAACAACACAACTCAAGATCCTCCAGTTCAAACATTTGGACAAGGGTCAGAGAATGTGAAAGTGATGTTAGCCACCGCGTACGGATTGGATTTCATCATTCTGAATCATGATATTCCACAAGTAAGTATTTAAGTGTAGTTGTTGCAGACCTCAGGGTTCCCTCCATTAGCGGCTTTCATACTTCTTGTGGTGAGGCTTGGGCCAAATCCGGTCATGTGCGTATAATGTTTTGCGTGTAAATTGTGCTCTGTTCTGTTGTTATGTTGTGTGATCGGCATTTGGCATTTTATCAAAATTCTCATCCCGGTATCAGGATCAACAAACAAAGGAAGCTCATCACGGACATTTCTGTCTTCATGAGGAAAGAGTCCAATGATCATGGACCAAATTTCATCCCATCACACTCCATTAATAAGGCAAGATTCAGTATTAACAAACATATAGGCAAGATTCAGTATTAACAAACATATACACTATGTACAATCAATAGCAAGTGTAAGTTGGCTTTAAACAGTTCACCAGACAACACAAGTTCAAAAGAAATATCCACTGGAGTAGCTTACCCAAGGATAAAAAACAATCTTAAGAGGCAGTACAAATCCGAAAGTAGTTCTAATATATAACAAAACATTGTTACCACCTAATAGAAGTAGTCACTCTAAGAAATCATAATTAGTAGTAATTTTTCAGTACACCAACCCTGAGGTACAAATAGTCACAAACACAACAGTCTGTCTTGAGTTAAGGGATCGAAGTTCATCTTTCCTTTTGAAGACACGTGTAGCAAATGTATTAAGAGCATTAAATGCAACCTGAGATTGAACAAGTAAGGATTTATTTTCACTTGTGAAGAGCCCTGCAATAAGTTCAAGTTCATGTCTACAGTCCAAATAGTAGTGACAACCAAGGAAGATATGATCCACGATCTCTTCAGCTCCACACAGACAAAGTGCAGTAGGAGACAGTGCTAATTTAAACAGTTTACTATTAATGCTACCATCACCAGACGGCAGGAATGAGAGTTGGAGAGTTCAAGAAGAAAATTCTTTCTTCTTGAACTCTCCAACTAAAGGTAAAAACTCCCTCGTTTACCAAGATCTGAGGTATCCAATCACTTTGCCACTTTCAATATAGATGGAACGCAGTATTTTCCTTTCATAAGCCATCAATTTTCACTTCTTCCAAGGAAATAGGGTGTGATTTTTCAGTTGATGTAAGTCCACAGTAGATGTAGTCCTACATGCTCTAGACATCATCAGGAGGGCAGCCCGCTGGGCTTGTAACAACATTTTAATCACAACAGACTTAGTAGCTCTATAGCCCCAAGCACCGGCACCATAGGTAAAAATAGACAAAAAGACACAATTGTAATATAATCTGAGAGAGTGACCTCTCAGGCCCCACTGCTTTCTGGTTACTAATCGTATAATCTTGCTAGAATTTATTTACTCTTTTCATTTATGTGTCTTACATGAGGCAGAACATTAAAGGCATCATCAAGATGGATGCTTAAATAAATGATATTCCACAAGCCAATGCTGAAAACTCCGCATAGAATTCGTTCCTAAGAAGCATTTTCACTCATCGATCCAACGTCCCTTTTTGGAGATAGCCCTAATGATCTTGAAGGATACAGATTATAGAGTCGCTTGTGCTGCAAATATCCTTATGACTTTGATTTGCTCTACACGATGGAGAAGTCACCCATAAGACAACTCTTCTGGATACTAAAAGATACACTGACAGCAAGAGATCGCTCCTTCGCTGCTCTTCAACAAAGACATGCTTCTGATGGTATCAGACGGCAGGATTGGAATATAGCTGTACAGGCGACTGCAGATTACTTTGAGGGATTGTAACTGTCGAACTTATAAATGAAGCTTTTTGGGAACGGCATATTGCCACTACTTTTAGAACAGCCCTCAAATTTATGAATTAGAGTAAAACCTTACCATAGGGATGCATGACATGCAGGAAAACAAATCTCTTTAATAAAAATTGTATTGTAATATTGTAAGTTCTTTTCCTAACAACACACTTGTTTTCATGTTTTCCGTGGTGAGGTCATCTGGTAGGGACAAATTGGTCACGTGGAGAATGTGGCGAAATCCGCATAGTTCGAAAGAGGTTATTGCTTCTTCCTTCTTTTCCTCGCGGGTAACACAGTGGTGATCATCGTCATTCTTCCCACGCCGTGTGGGAAAAAAGTCTCTGTTCGAATCCCGTCAGTGGCGCGAGGAACTTTGATGGCCCTCTTTACACGCAGTGGCTGAGTTAGTCGATCTTAGGTCAGGACAGCAAGGTTTTTCATCCAGATAAAAAGGCTGAACGACCAGAGAAGACGAGAAATTTAAGGACATAATACACATTGGTGGATGACTTTGTCTTCTCGGCAACCCAAAATGTGAAATATTTAATATTTTATGTATTTTTTTTTTATTTTAAAAGAAAATAATTACGTCTACTCCTTTGATAAATATATTATTTATTCTAAACTAACAGATTTAGATCTGTATACTTTGTGTTATGATTCGGTGTAGAAAGATGTCTGATTTCTTTGTTTTTTTCTTCTACATTTTCTCTATTCCCTCCCATGCACACTCACACTGGTTGATAGAGACGGTTTTCTCCCTTTTCTTCCCAGACTGAATTCTTTTTCCAACCTGTTTACTGTGATTGGCTACTTATTTTATTCTTCACGAACAGTAACAGACTTATCTTCCGATCGGATATAAAAAATAGATTTCTTTTTAAATACAACTCGCATAGACGATGTGAAAAAAGCCATCAGCATCTTGTAAAAGTGTGATGCTCCGTTATTCGAAGCACACTGATGAAATAAAATTTCATAAAGAAAGCACTTTGTGCTCTTCATATTTCTCATGGCTTCGGGGATCAGCCGCGGTAAAACCAACAGAGATTAGTGTAACAAGATTGCCATTCGAGGAAAAAATCCTTTTCATGCTTCGTAATATTTTCCCCTTGAAGCCATTAACAAGATGTTCGTAAACCCAAAGAAAGACGCCTTCGGCAGAACTTTGCTCTGGAAACTCTAATCTTCTCAATCCGTCAAAGAAAACTTCCTGTTCTATAAAAGAATTTCTTCCTGTGCTGGTTTAAAAATGCTCAGCTTTGCATAGAATTCCCTCTCCGAACTTCGACAGAAATTCCTAAAGAAAATGCAAGACGTTGCGTAAACTAATTCTGGCATTACTCTTTCCAAGATGCAAAGCCAAATAAAAACTGCAAAACTTACTTCAGTGATAAGAAAGGAAAACATGAAGACAATATAAACATGTTCATTTACTTAATTTTCAGGAATTTTATACGTAGGTACAAAGAAGTCATTTTACTGTTATACAAATACACTCTTTTGCCAAAAGTATGAGTTTTTTTGTACACTCTTTTGCCAAAAGTTTGTAGTTCGTAGGATCGCCATCCTCCTCCTCACATCGTTTGGAAAACATTTGTGCTCGAGTCCCTTCGATGATGTGAGGAACTTTTATGGGACTTTCTCACAGTATGGCTGAGTTATTCGGTCCCAGGTGAGGGTACCATGCCTTTTTCTCCCAGAAACTCTGGTTTTTCGACCAGCAAACAGAAAATCGACCACAGAACGTACACAACACAGGCAGTATACACGGAGAAATATGGCCTTCGTCGGTGATGGTCCTAAAACCCCAATACGATTATCATAGGATGCCATATCAGCAATCAATCTGTTCGTGTTGCCACTGCAGCAAACCTGCAATACCCTACGTAAACAGTGGCTGACGAAATCACCAAGTGGAAACATCATGGCGTTATTATATAGACGGATACTTTTGGATAGACTGCAGAATCATCTAGACAAGACTGTAGCAATAATTCAGACGCAGCACGGGTTTGTTAACAGGAAGTCTTGTCTCACCAATTTGATTGGATACTATGATGTGGTAATAAAGGAACTGGATGCAAAAAATAATTTTGATATCATATATTTGGATTTTAGGAAAGCTTGCGATACTGTTGAATGTGGAAGACTACTGTAAAAATTGGAGCAGTATGGTATTAAGATTAAGTTGCTACATTGGATAAAGGGATGATTAAATGGGAGAAGACAGAGAGTGGTAATCAATGGACACTGCTCTTTGTGGACTAATATTATTAGTGGAGTATCCCAGGGTTTCGTCTTGGGCCCATTCTTATTTTCCATATTTATTAATGATATCGATGAAGTTATATATGGCTCAATGTCCAAGTTTGCAGATTATACGGATCTTGGCAGGGTTGTTAATGACAATAAAGACGGTAGAGTACTGCAGCGGGATCTGGGAAGGTTGAGAAGATGGGCTGAGAGGTGGCAACTGAAGTTTAACATTGATAAATGCAAAGTACTGCATACGGGTAGCAGTAACCCCAGAGTAATGTATCAACTGTGTGGTAGAGAATGAAAAAGACTAGGGAATAACTGAGTAGTCAGAAATGAAGTTTTCTGAGAAATGCAGACGGTCTGCAAGAGTAGTTCATGGTACTTGTCAATGATGTACAGAAAATTTTCTAGCAGGGATAAGGGGGTAATTATCCTCTTGTATAAGGCAAGGCCAGAGAGCTGGCCTTTTCCGATTAGTTTGCAATATAGCATGTTCAATCTGTATATATTGTTTAGAACCACCATTTGAGGAAGACTTGAGTACTGTGTACAGGTCTGGAGGCCTCACTTTAAGAAGGATGTAGAGTTGCTGGAACAAGAACAGAGAAGTACAAGGAGATTGGTGAATGGAACAAAGGGTTGCTCTTACGAAGAAAGATTTAAGTTCTGCAAATTTCAGTGTCTGGAGACTAGGCACCTGCGATGTGGTTGAGGTGTATAAGACCGTGAATGGTTTGAGCAAACTCAATGCTGTTGGGATTCTTCCTATTGCTCAGATTAATTGCCTGAGGGGTTGTAGAATAGATGTGCAGAAATTTCCCTCTACTCAGCGGGTAGTTGATTGCTAGAATAAACTTCCATCTGTCGTTGTAGAAGTTGACAACTTAAATAAATTGAAGGCAGAACTAGACAAACGTTTGGAGTGAATGGATGGATGATTTTTTTTTCGCCGATGCTCTATAAGCTTGCGTTCTTGAATCAAATGCCCTACTAATGCTAGACCACAGAAATTCACGGGAGGAGACTGCAAAGATAAAAGACGGGAGGAGACTGGAAAGACTGGAAGATGGTACATGGATCCCATCAGTATTCATTGGATACTATGAAATGCAAAGATTGGTTGAAACGGTATTAACTATGAGCATGCTTATAAAGGACCTTTTATTTTATCAATAACTTGGCTTTTAGACCTGCACTTTTCCGATTAGTTTGCAATATAGCATGTTCAATCTGTATATATTGTTTAGAACCACCATTTGAGGAAGCTTTGGATCTGTTGAAAAAGTTGTCGAGTCATTTTAAGTTTTAAAATGATTGAATGAAAAATAAGTAATCTGGTTACTTCTTTTTCCTTCGTTCCCGAGACGAAGTTGGCTACATGTTGGATAACGATTGATCACTGAATTAGTATTATTCATCTGATCGGGACAATGTAATTTCTTCGAAGCAAGCTTCTTCCGCAACCTCTGTAAGTCCAAACTCAGCTTCGATGATATTAATTGATAGAGACTTTCGGATGTGGGTTTCAATATTTAAATTTCTAATTAATAACAGATAGTGTTATGAAAATCCTAGTCATATCGAGTTCAATAAATGGACGTGCCTTATGTCCGTTTTCTAATCCAGGCTTACAATTGAAATCCTGTAAATAAAGAACAAATCAAGCTTTCATTTTAATGAAACAAAGCACTCTCGTGGGAATAGTTTGCTACCTTCAAAATGAGTTATCCCGGAATTGCACTTCCGAGACAACATTGCTACAAGACACTATACAACTGTATTGTTTTCATCAGATTAACGTCCTTTTTTACTGTGAATGGAGTATAGCAATAACCAAATCATATTTATAAACATCTGAGAATATTTGCAATATCATATAATTTCAAAAATGCCTATCTTTTTCATATGAAGCAGCTCACTGTAAAATCGGTTTTGAACATATCAGTGTATCATTTAAAGTTTAGCCAACTCATTTGACAAATTCCAAAGCCAGACTTGTAACCAGTTGGAGGAAAACGAAGTTCCATTCACCTTGGGGACAGAACTTCAAGTCGGGGCGACCCACTTTAATTACTGAAATGAAACTTTGTTAAAGGAGGAATGCGATCAAATTCCATTGGATAATATCGCGAACAAGTTGCTGTTATTGGGATTTAGGAGCATCGGGGACTAAGGCCACATTGCTGAGTGGGCACTGTCTGTAAATTGAGTTTGTTTTGAGGTAGATTTTCTGTTTGCTGGATGGAAAACCAGAGTTTTCAGGAGAATAAACCATTACCAAATATTATCTGAGACTTCAGCTGACACTCGCCTGAGACTTCAGCCAAGTTGTGAAAAACAGGTTCATAAATGTTCAACGATAATAGATTAGCATCTGTAATTAGAGCTAATTGTCCGTTTAGTTTAAATTTTATTAAAAACATTTTGTAAAATATTAAATTAGCTAACTTTTTTATATAATTTTATGGTTTTGAAATAAGAATCTATTATTTAAGGCACCCTCTTATATATTTCATATTAAATAAAATAAATAAAACTAACCTTTTTTGTGCATTTGTGTCAATAGATGGGTTTCTCAAAATAAAATTCATTCGTCAATCATTTAAACTGTCAATGTGATTGATTTTTACAATCAACAGTTCGCTTTCCGCTTTCTTTAATGACCTCAGTGCTACCTGTTGGAACTGGTCTCCCGCTTCCCCGATCGCAATTAATCACCTGCAGCATCTGGGAGGAAACTAGAGACTTCTGGCATCAGCATCATCTTTCCGGCACCTTAAAAGCTTAGAGAAGAGCAGAGAACCGGTCTGCTCATGCAATTGCAGCCAATCGATTATGCTGGAAGTTGCGGCCTGCGTAAATCCAAACAGATGTGTTTTTTGAAAGGATTTAAAGAGCCTTGTTGGTTCATTGGAATGTAATCTGCTCACCTAAATAAATGATCGCTTAGAAGCAAACTTTTTAATATTAATTTGCGGAGACTACTTATATTTGCAGAACATTTTAGTTAATTTAGAGAATGCTGGTGATTATCAGAAACCTTTAAGCGACACAGATTAATAGAATTCTCGAGATGGAATTTAATAAAAATGTACCGATAAACCGGTTCATTTTTTGATTATTTTTGAGAGCTTAATTCAAAACTATTTTGAATAGTTTTGAATTAAGCGAATCTTTTCAAGTGAATTTAATTCGAAATATTCCAAAAGTTATTTGGAATATTTTATGCTGGAAGTCATTAGGGAATGTCTGTACGAACTTCGGAATACATTTGAATAGTTAGTAAGCGTAGTCGCGCAGAATAATAAATACAGTAAAAGCATTCTATTAAATGGCAGATTGCAAGTGCCATTTCGTATATAAATATTTGAACCCTTCTAACCGTTGAAATGTTCAAAAGCCAAGAGTAGAACTTTGTTGCTAGAAGTGCCAACAAATGCTGAGTAGTGGCACTCTGACTAAAGCGTTTGTGCAACGGACAGACCGATGAAGCGCAGTTTTATAAATATGATCGGAGGGCACTTACGGTGTGAACTATTGTACTATTTGCAATGATAATGGCTCTCGAGCTGAAAGGGATTCAGGAAGATCGTTTTTCTCGTTTACAGCTTGTGAGAGAAAGACATGCTAGCGGGGGGGGGGGGACACAGAACTGGCATTAACAAAGGCACTCGAGAGTAGAAAGGGAAACCCAACTTTGCTGTGACTCACCTTGATCATCATAATGGGTGAAGTGGTTCTAGATCGTCGCTATGAGCATGTGTGGGTTAATTGCTATGGGAACACAATGAGAGTGGCGCAATGAGAGTTTTGGACTGCGTGAGGAACTCTTTATCACGTACCTAGAAATTGAAGCTTCCTTTGATGCCATCAACGTGATGGAACAAGTTGGTTTGGAACTTCTCTGGTTCATAGTATTACTCCTCAATAACAGGGTAACTGGACGTTGATGCCCATGTACAATCGCACAAGAAAGCAATCATTGATGATGTTGCAAATGGAGGAGTCCTATCTGGCTTGTTATTTACAGTCATAATCGCACCTCTTGTCCGTGATAACGAAAAAATCATTAAGTAAACATGTAATACAAAAAGTGTGCACTCTTAATATTGAATTTAAATGTTCATCCGCCAGCTGATTTCTATAATTCAATTAAATCATTTTCATCAGTGAAAATGGCTGTTCGCAACTGCAGTGCTTCCGAACGAAAAGCATGATAAGCTGCTTTCTGAGAGAGATTACAAAATGCTTTTTGAAAGACATTTATAGAAGTTTAGTAGATTCCCCTCTTCGAACCTGTAGAGCAGCTCATCATTACACTGAACTTCGATGATTTCCAGCTGGCAATTTGAATCAGCATCTTTTTTGGATTTGCCAAGATTTTTAACATGTTTGTCACGCTCAAAGCCTACAAATCTTACAGTGAAAGATTTTTGAATACGTCCTACATGACAAACATACTTGTAACTATTCATATCATATGAGTTTAAAGTTTTTTGGGAAGTCAGGGAGTGAGAGGTGTTATTATTTGCTACACTGGTGTGCAAAACTTAAGGACAAACACTATTTCTAAAGGTTACAACCACAAAATATTCACTTATGATACTCTTTACTGATGAGAGCAGATTCATTCTCATCAGCGATTCTGGACGTCAACTAATCTGGCGAGACGTTGGCACACGGTATCACCCCGCAAACATCACTGAAAGGGATCGATATGGCAGTCGAGGTGTTCTCGTCTGGGGAGGCGTTATCTTGGATGGAGGTACACAACTCAGGCTGGAAGGCGGTACTGTAACCGGCGCACGCTACTGTACTGAGGTAATCCTTCCCCATGTGCGTCTGTTCAGAGGTGCCATTGGCCCCGAGTTCGTGTTTATGGATGATAACGCCACACCCCATCGTACTGCAGATGTTGATATGCTTTGGAAAGTGAGGATATTGTTCGTACAGATTGGCCTGCCCGTTCCCCTCGATCTAAATCCCATCGAACGCACATGGGACGCTCTGGGAAGACGCCTAGAGGCACGTCCACACCTACTAGAAAATGTTCATCAGCTGATGATGGCACTGACAGGAATGGACGATGTTACCGCAAGAACTTATCAATAACATTGTTCTAAGTATGGACAGGAAGTGCAAAGCCTCCATCGAGATTAGGGGTGGCCATATCTCCTACTGAGGACCACCTCTTCCCTTTGTTTCATCTTTGGCAGTGATCCATCTATATCATGGCAGCCAGTGCTATTCTATCATTTTTGAATAAAGTACTTCTGTACCATTTTGTTTCTGTTATTGTGTTGTTGTTTCCTTCATCATTTCTGTAACTTACGAGGGTTCTTTAGTATGCTTTTCCCATATCCAGGCCACTCTTATGAGAAGCTACAGGTCCTGAAAACCTGACTGGTCCTTAAATTTTACACACCAGTGTAGTTGTTCTCTAAATAGCTCTACTTTTAAATGAAGGGATGACATCCTGTTGAAAGTTCGCAAATCAATTGATTTCTGCCTTATAATTTCTCATTTAATTCAGTAAGATGAGCTGTAATATCTGTCTAAAATGCCGACAGTTACAAATACATTCAGAGTCATATAAAATATTCACATCTTGTCCTTTTTATAATAAAAACATCTTTGTTTCCTCAAAAAAAAAAACATAAAACGCTACAAAACTTTTCCTCTGCTAACCCAACGGGTTTTAGAATAGTACATGGTATCAACATAATCACCTTCTCTTTCCTCAAGAAATGCTTTAAAGTGTCTGTAGTTCAGAGAACCAGATATATTGAAGTTAACCGTCTAAACAACATAACTTTATGAAATCATCCATAACTCTATTATTCATATTTCATTAACATTATCCATAACTTTATGAAAACCCGAGGTCTCTCCCTACCAAATGTTTCAGGTGGATTATGCAATAATAGTTCTTCAACTCATTGTGTGTCCCATTTACAGTATATGATTAGACAGAAGAAACACCATGCCCTTTTGAGCTCCGATCATTGAAGGAGCTCCATCGGTAACTATTCCCACAAGTCTATTCAAATTCATATCGTGTTCTTCAAGGCTTTTAAATTAGTCCTCAAGAATATCAGCTCTCTTTGTCTGACCTTTCAACGGATAGAGCTCAACCATTTGTTCATATACATCAAATTCTGATGTTAGTCCACCAGCCATACACATTTGTGAAGTCGATGAAACATTAGTCTACTCATTTACTGCCAATGAATAAACGCAAAATCTATGTCAAGGATCTTCATATAATTAGTAAATATAATAGAAGAGTAATCTATACCCCACTCCTCTACGTCGCTGAAGTGTGGGCATCAGCAGATATCAAACAACGAAGAAGGCAATCCTTTGCTGCAGAATTCTGGCTCCTTCAATGGGCCAATTGGAAAGGTTGTCCCTCATCACAGTACAGAACTACAACCTTACCTACTTCAATGGGGATGCAGCGACTACTTGATATCATTAAAATCCAGCGATTGGTCCCAGTCAGAATGGCCACAGACCAAATCTTAGCACCGTCTATTTGGGATTCGTATTACTGGTGAATACCTACGCCAGGACCTTGGTCAACTCAGGTGCTCTATGCGAAGCATCGGAGACTTCATATCTCAGATCACTCCCTCCCGAATCAAATGCGAACATCATCAAGTCGGCATCGAGGTGCTAAAATACAGCATATTGATGCCGACTTGAATAAGTTTTCCCTTAATAAAATCTACAGGACAGAAATCTTAACAGTTCGATCACATCACAAAGTCAATAAGAGCAAGCTCATTCTCTTCTCCGTACCACCTGCCAAACTCTCCTGAGTGTGTTATTTTCAGTAGCTAGCCAAAAGCAAAACTCAATGATACCAGACCTGCCTGTTGCCACGCTGTTGTTTATGGATAAGAATGCTCAGCTCTTAACCAATTTAAGTACTGGGGTGCATTACATGTTGAGTACTGATGCGTTAGACATTGACTCTGATGAGTATCAAGGGATTCGCATGCTAAAAAGACATTATTATTATAATGTCCTAGTGACAAAACTCGTTTTCTCTGTGTTGAGAAGTCTCACCAAACCCATGCTTCTGTAAACTAGGGGGCATCAATGTGAATTGTCATAGGTGGTTGCACAGTTTTAGGCGCATCAGCAACTTGAGCCACGTTGCGCCATATATAAGATGTTTTTAAATTGAGTGTGTTCTAGGGTCGATTTGTCGTTTGCTGGACAAAAACCCGAGTTTCGGAAGAAAAAAATCTCAGCCCCATTGTGAAAAAGACCCACAAAAATTCTTCACATCATGGACGGAATTCTAACTTAGGTCTTTTCCACCCGACGTGGGAAGATGGTGATTATAACAAATGTGCCACCCACGAGGACTATATATATATATATATATATATATATAACCTTGCATGATGTAGTATTCTAAATACAGTTAAAGTTTTTTTTTATTTCTTCACATTTCTGGATCAAGTACTGAATGGCGGATATTAACTGAAGCTCTAAAAGAAAATGAATTAATAATGTAATGCATTATTATTTGAGGGGACTTTATTTTTATAGTAAACTGGGGGGAAAATGCAGCATCCCTCACTAAAAAACCTTAAGTTGGGAATATGTTCCAAAGTAAGACTTAAACAAACATCAACCAGTTTAATCGCTTCAGATGATTGGTGTTTATTTAAACTATTCTACAATTTCCAACCAGTTGTAAAATTAGATTTTTATAAATATTTTAAATGCTCTTCAATATACACACGCGACAATTAGATTAGGGGAAAATTCCAAGGCGCAGTTCTTAATACGCGAGATAAACAAATAGCGAAATTTTGGAAAGTGGAAAGGAAAATGAATTCCATCACTATCGTTGCCGTGGCAACCACGAATCCATTTTCCATTTCACTTTCTCTTCAAACTAGCTAGCTTGACGCTCCAGCTTAAAGATACGAAGGGGGAAGAAAGGAGCTGAAACAAACACACAGGCACACCCCATGGCAGATTCACTCGTTCAAAATGTCACAGCCGGACGAACTCCATTTAAAAAATTAAGTTATTCCAACAAGGTCCAGGTGATAATGAAAATTAAGTAAAATTTAAATTGTTTGCTTTGTGTAACTGACTTTTTGTGGGATGAAAAAAGGATCAGAAACCTTTCAGTCTTTGCCCGAAACTAATTACGTTCCAACATTGGAGAATTTTTATGTTGCAATTTGCAGCTGCGCTCCGATCCACATGAAAGTTGTGAGAAATTAGTTGGGCCCTGATCTGATAAGGGTGTTTTCGTATAATGTAATTTGTATTCATCGCTTTAAAACAAGATGGCCACTACGGAAATCATGAGCACAATCTGTTTAGAGCTCTGACTGGTCTGCGTTTAGAAATCTCTCAAAAAAATCTATTTTTTTTTATTTTTCAAATTTTTCAATAATAAAATTTCTAAGCAGAAATAACTGAATGCATGAACTCATCATACCCAGGAGAACTTCTTTGACTCTCACATTCATCTTGAGGATTGCGATGTGGAACCTTTTAGCATTTGTAGAGATCAATTTGACTAATCTCACAATGGCAATTCCAAGGAGGAATAATGAACACAATCAAGGATGTCTTCATTAACATATCCTAACTGAAACTGTTAACAGCGCCGTAGAAAAGGGGTACACTTGAACAACACTTTAAAGAAACGTACCTTATTGTGAAGACAGCGGTGCACAAAGGACTTTATCTTTTCTTGATGAACCAGATGTGTGTAGATTGGTGCAGAGGACGTTCATTACAGTTCTGAAGACAATGTAAGTTGATAAAGAACATGAATATTCAAGACAAATAAAGCACAGCCGTTCACGGGAGACCCCCAAAGGTTATGGTTAATGAAGTCAGTCTAGCGATCTCGCTGAAGCATCCAATCATCTGGTTTTACACCATAAACTTTCGTAGAACGGGAACTTTGATTAAAATATCTTCAACAAAACCATTCGCTATTTTAACGAGATTTATTTTACAGTTCTGACTTTTTCTTGCAAATTATTTCTTTCTTTATGATTCTTTTCTAATCTTTAATCATTTTTTTGTTGTGTCGATAACAAGCATGAGTTCAAAATGTAATTTCGCTCTTTGTCAAAAATTTTGGACCTTTCCCAAATAGATATATTATTTCTAGTACCGCATACAGCATCAAGAACAAGACTATCGCGATGCGATGACTACAAAAATAAAGCGCAAAAGAATTCTTACTTTTGCACACGATTTCCAAAAACGACAATCGTCAATATTAGGAACTCTTAATTCCTTTTTTTTTTAAGATACTCAAAATAACAGCGACATTGTCTCTGTTTGGTGAATTGCTAAAAAAATAATTTCTTGATCTAACCAATTGTGGGAAAGAGTCAAAGTTTCAATTTAAACGAATACTTAACAATATGCTACTAATTTTAGTTGGTTTATTATACACTAAGAACTACAGAATTTATACGCCCATCTCGAATACTTTGAACACATCTACTCAAGGATTCGGAGGATGGGCTTATTGGTCACAGTGTAGTAGGTTGCTACATCTGTGCTGTGTGACCTGTTTGGTCTATATAAATCTTATCTCACTGGCAGCTAATCTGATAGAACACTGGTGCTTTATTTTAGCAAGTTATCATTCCATCAACAGGCCAAAAGAATATTTCATCTGGCGTGGAAGAAATTATGCTCCAAGAGAATAAAACATAATTTTCATATCAAAATTTGAAGCTAGCATAATGGAGAGTCGGAAATTTTTACCCAAATTTTAGTACCTATATGATGATCGTGCGCTTATTATATAAATAAATTTTATGTTTGTACTCTGGGACTACCTCCTCCTCTCTTGTACACTCTTTTGAGCGGAGGAGTTCAGAAGATAAAGAAAATACAAGAAACAGCACCTTATTTAGGAATAATGATTTGGATAAGCGCTATTTGCAGTTAGATGACCGAGATATCATCATTACTAGACTCTCCAACTAAAATTAAAAGTGATACTTATACAAGACAACAAGAGAATTTTATTTATTCTCTTCGAGTTAGAAATTTGAGCAGGATTTCCATAACGGTTCATAAAATCATTTGCCAAAATATTAGAAACATTTTGCATTTGGCTTCAACAGATAATTAAACATACAGTGTTCTAATGTATGTTGTCACATGGTATGATCACGACTTCCTTGGCATCAGATAAGTACTGTAAGCTTTCCTAGAGCTTCTTAGTCGATACGTCATGGGGAAGACAGAGGATCCTTCTGATTCTCAGGTGTTTGGAGCACGCTTAGCAGAAGCCACAATTGAGAAAACAAATAAAATCACTGGTGTGAAGAAACCAACTATTTCAGAAGTAGGTGCTCAGTGGAAGACGAAAGGAGAATATAGCTCTATAAGGAAGAAATGCGAAACAAAGGCAGCTTCAAGAACGAGACCACACCAATTAAAGAGAATTGTCCGTCAGAATAAAAGGTGGGGGTGTGCAGAAAAGAGTAAAAAATTAAATTTAGACAAAGAAAGACCTATTTGCAACCTAACTATACGGTGGGAGTTGATCGATCTAGGATTTAGTAGTCGTGTGCTTATACGAAAGCTGCTTCTTTTCGTAAAAATTCAAAAGATTAGACTGGAATGGTGCCGCCAACATACGTTGGCGGCACCATTATGTACTGTGGAACAGTCTTTTTTAGTAGGGTGAAAATACGGGGTGAACCTCATGAAGCCATGCATCAGACAGTCTCGCGTCCACCATTGAAGCGGTTAGTGTTGGTATTCTGGTATGGGTTAAATTCTGTTGGTAGGGTTGGGTCCGTTCAATGAATATCTCTCTGTCGTATCGGACCACTTCATCCTACGGTGCTCAATTTTTACCCGAATTTCGATGGAGTCTTTCAAGACGATAAGACATTATCCACTGAGCAAAAAATGAATCTGATTGATTCGAGGAACATACCGAAGATTTCCTACACCTACCCTAATCCCCTAATTCTCCACATCTGAATCCATTTGAGAATTTGAGGTATATGTGGTCAGAGGGAGTTCAGTTTCGTAGTTCTCTGCCGACCACAGTACAGCGGCTGACAAATATCCTGATGTAATAATGATCAAATCCTAATCTAAAATTCCCTCAGACACCCAGTGGAATCCAAGACACTATGTGTAATGCTGTAATTAGAGAAAAATACGGCGCTACTAGATACTCAATAAAGGTTTCGAAGTTTTTGGATAATGAGTGTAGAAAGGGCACTGCAATTTCCGAGATTACGCAATCCATGAAATACATAGAAACATTATCCCAACGTAATTATTATTTTGCGTATTTGCCATTGGTATTTTGTCTTTATTACTGCTTTTATTAAAGTGATTCCAGCTGTTATGACAAACTAATCGATTAAAAGTATATTATGGCTATTTGAAATTCTACTTTAAGGATTCCTCTCAGCTGTAAGGGCATCAGACTGTGTTCTGTGACGCAAAATTTCAGTGGTCAGATGTGGACGTGCTAATGAACTAATTCCTAGATTGAGCACTCCGTCCTCTTATCGATATCCTTTAACTTAGCACATTCCGAAACATTCTCGATATCTGAGAAGACAAGTTGGAAATGAGAGCGGCAGTAGGGTCATAAAAAGGCAGCCGCAAAGGCGATTCATCACCTACTTGAACACAACCTCCAATTTAGACGTACAGCGACGTGTAACCACATTAGCCGGCAATAATAATTAAAATCACGAAACAAGTTAATTAAAATTTTAATTACCACGCTTAAGGAAGTTTTGAGAAGTCATCCTTCATCCGGCTCCTAATATCACTTAATTTATGACTTCCCAGATTTATTGAGAATAAAGATGACTTTGGGAACTTTGATGGATTCAAAATTCGATGATCTACAGCTGTGCAGTATCATATACGCAAAGATGAAATCCAAATCTGAAACAACGCAAATGTTATTCTAGGATAGAATAATATTTATCCAAAGATCTGGCCAAATACAACTCCGTACCTAGTTATTGGCATTTTTTCCCTGTCGTGTTATCGCTGTTTCTAATGTGAAACTATCTTGGACACCAAATGGCACAACCAACAGCAAAAGAGCGTTGTTTAGTATGCAGATTTCTTTTGTTAGAAATAATATCTTATCTTTCTGCAAAGAAACGCATAAAAGAGAGAGAAAATTCTTTCATATTGATGGTGTTTTATGGCAACTGGCATGTTGCGCGTTATATGAAACAAGAAAATCGATGTTGGAGCTGAGGTGTTCCCTTTCAAAAAATAAACCGAAGAACAAAAACTGTCATTACGTTCTGCAGCCTGTTAAATGGGCACCGGAAGAACCTACATATTAATGGAAACCACTAGTTGGAGAATCTGCAAACATACCATTTAAATCTTTCGGGTCGACAGGACCTCGGTGTCAAAAGTTTGAGAGTTGTCCAATGTGCACCATTCGAAAAACGTGAATAGAAAGAAACAGAAAATATGTAATCAGGTTAGAATTAGTTAGAGAAAAAAAAGTGTTGTGAAAATCCTGGAAACGCGATAAAATTCTCTCAGAAGAGCGCATTGTAGTGCATTGATAAGTGGCTGGAAGTTGGAGATGGAATCAGACACCTTCGCAACGAGCATTGCCTGTTAGTATCGATTACCCTTGCCAAGTCGGAATCGATGTAAATGATGCCCCTAGTAACTTGATGCGCGTGTGGTTTCGATTTCTGTCTATCCCCTAATGACCGTTTGTTGGAGACGACAATTGGGAAGAAATAGCTTTCGCACATCCATTTGGGCATTCGCGGCTGCAGCAATCTCGGCCTCTGCTTCCAGTTTAATTACACCTCACTGGGTCCTGTGACGTCAGTTAAATCATTAATCGAAAATTCGTTTACACTAAGCTTCGCTTAAAACGCAGTTACATCCCTCGACCTTCGAATAAACTTTACTTACTTACTAAATGAAATTTGGTTGTTGAGATACTCGTGATAAGGTGGGGTGGAATTTTTTTCTTCAGTTACCTGACCATTTAATCAAACGAACAAAGAAATACAGCTCTTCCATTTATTTAATTTAATTTTATTTGGAAGTATAAAACTGGGTGTTGTATCCCAGTATAAATCATAAAAAATAAAAATGCGAGTTAAGTTTTCTTTTAAAGGAGAATGGAGATTTTTTTGTTGCATAATTAAAGCAGCATTCCTTTAGAAAGAATTCGTAGCAGTGAAACCAAATTACTAAAAACAGAATTTATAACTTATTAAGAAAAAATCTGTAAAGGAAAAAAAAAACATGTTTTTCATAATAAATAATTCACTTTCTCAACTCCTCCGAGAAAAGTAGTCGAGAGCATTTAGAAATAAACACAGAAAAAAAGCAGATATCTCCGACCACACCACTATTTTCACTTAATAACTGACAAAAATAAATTGAAATGACTTCAGCAACATATTTTGTTTACTTTTTTTATAATTTGTGTATAAAATGAATAGAAAAATAAAAACGTTTTGGATTGTGTTAATACCGAAAAACAAAAAATTCATTATTCATTAATTCTTTTTCGTGGATTTGTCTTGTTAGAATAGATGATTACTTTTAAATTTCTAGCTTATAATGCGTTGTATATAATGACAGGAAAATATTGCGAACAGCAACAAATAATAATGTCGTTAATAACTTACACTGAAAGGAAGTATATTTGCGTCGCCCAGGAACCGGGCAAAGAGTCCTGCTGGACTCTTCCAGCAGAACGAAGCTCCTCCCCACAGAGCCGTGGTGACTAGAACATGGTTCGAAGAGCATTCCGCAAATTTTACCACCATCTCCGTTCACCGAGCATGAACCCTGTGGAATATCTTTGGGATGCTGTGAAAAGGTCTGTTCGAGCTTTGGATCCTCCACCGAGGAATGCGACGAAATTATGGACAGCGGTGCAGCAAAGCATGGATGGAAGTACCTGTGGAACGCTTTTGTGAACTAGCGGACTCAATGCCTCACGTGTGACTGCTTTTATCCATGCGAAAGGTGGGCCTACGCGTTACTAGGTAGGTATCCCATGATTTCTGTCCACTCCATGTACGTAGGAATATTTCTCTTTATTTCATAATGAAATATTGCAGTTATAATAATATTATGCAACTCTAATGAAGTGACGAAAATGTAGTTGAATTTTTGAGAAAATTAAAATTTATTCCAGCATGAATTAAATAAAGTGATAGATTCTGGGATTGTCTTTTGCTATTCTTCAAACATGGAGAAAGTCCCTAAACCATCCCGACCACTTCTCCTTTTGTGTGCTAGATGTACCAAAGTTTATAAGTCTGCAGATCGATACTGAAACGTATCCCAATACATCGTGATCTGTTACTCAGAGTCACAAAATGAAGACTTTAATTCCAAACTCACCTTCACGAGAAGAGTAGTTTTTGCAGTCGATTCCAACCGTACTGCCCACGAGGGCGAGAGAAGAGTCTTCATAATTGGATGATAAAAATGGTGAACAGGATAACTGAGATTAATGCTGAAGTCCCTTCAAGCAAAACGCCACATTTCCTAAACAGCAAGAACTAAATGAATTAGTGGGGACCTTTGACCTAAACAAATCGATTGCAGAGCTCCCGACATCTCATTTAAAAGAATGAAATATACTGAATTCCAGCTGTCATTTATCCTCGTTTTTAATCTATTGCAAAATTCCAGTACTAACCAATACCGTTTTCGAAGAAATCGGTATTGGTCACAATCCAGAAGATGTCTTTTTCATACACAGTTCAAGTAGAAGTTTCGGAGATCTGTTGCTTTGCAACGGGAATATATACGCATCGATCCCTGTTCTGCGCTCTATGCATATTATACACTGCTCTAATATTAATATCTGGACACCCTTCTGTTGATAGTTAGCCAAGTCCTGCTCAAGCACTACTTGTCAGACGCAACTATAAATATGTTCGTAGGCTTCGAGGACACGGTAGCACTATTATGAATGCAAGATGCCGCCGCCGATGAATTTAACAACAAATTTCCAGCGCGAGTTGCCACATGAGCAATCGGCCTGTACACATAATTCCAACAACACTGAAGAGCTGAAGTCGACGACTGGTGATCCGATCTGCTAATGGAAATGTGATCTGGTGCTGAAATCAGCACCAGATCAACGACCCGAAAAACCAATGAATTTGAGGGACCACGACATGAGGGGCCTGCAAAGAATCGTCCGCTCGGAACGCAGATCGACATTGTCGCAGCACATACAGGCTTCCAGCCTCACGATTGGGACAATTGTCAGTATTAGTACAGTGCACAGGACGCTGTATGATATGCATTACCACGGTCGTGTAGCCTTCTAGCTTTGCGTGAAGCTAGCCGTTCTTGGATTGTACACATTAAAAACTGCTTTTGGGGTGAAGAGTTACTGTGGATGGTTTATCAGTCTGACGGTCATGTCTGGCTGTGGAGGATGCTCGAAGAAAGCTGCCTGCCGGACAATATCATCCTAACAGTGAAGTTTAGCGGAGGCAGCGTGATAGTCTTGGGTCATTGGTTTTCAGACAACCGTGAATGAATGCTGAGGTCTGTCTATACGTCCTGGACAATAATTTATTATCTACATTGTGGCAGCATGTCGAGAAAGGCTCGTACCCGTATCAGCAGAATAATGCTTCCTGTCATGCTGCTCGCATGGTGACGAACTGTTTTGAAAAAAAAAATAATAATAAATAAAAAAAAAATAATAACAAGTTGATGGAGAGTGTTCCACTGAGACTGGAGGCTGTCATAAAGGCTAAAAGTTTCAGCACACGTTATCAGTTTTCCTGTAAATAAATAAAGGTTGTTTTCAGATATGTAGGTGTCCGGTTATTCGTGGTAGAGCAGTGTATACTTTTATTTCAATTTTGGAGTAAACCATTAACGTACAAAAATTATGTCGTGTTTGGAAACGGCAATTTGGAATATCCAAATTCGTAACCACTAGGAAATGCAGATAAACAGAGCATTTTTATTTTATTTTATTTTGAAAATACGTTGCATAGTGCAATTGGCGATGAATATTTTATGAGTTATTCTTTATTGCTCATTTATATCCACCGTGCTACCTGCGAGTACCCGGAAACAACATTTCTCAGTCGTATAGCATTATTTGCGCGCACAGTGCTATCATCAGCGGATGGAAAAGGCCAAGGCCCGGGTTCGAATCCCTTTGCTTGTGCGAAGAACTTTAACGTTTTTTTTTTTAACTCCGTGGCTGAGTTAGTCGGTCTCAGGCGTAGATAGTAAGGTTTTCCCTCCGAGAAACTTAGGTTTTTTCGTCCAGCAAAAGAGGCAAATCGACCAGAGAACACACCCAATTTACAGATAAAATACACATATCAGTATATGTAATGAATTACAGGTGACACTAAATAATAAAATAGTCCCATAGCATTGCCTACAAGCAGGCTATTTCCTACTGACTGGAGAACTGCCAGCAACCGCCTAATCGTCATAAAACCTAGGAAGCCCCAACATCTCCCCGACTCTTACAGGCCCATTGCCTTATTATCAATACTGAGAAAACTCTACGAGCACCTACAAGAAAAGATTGAAACTCACTACAGTATTGCTGGACTAAACTTTCCAAATCAATTTAAGGGCCTGTCCACTATAGACGCCTTGGAAAAAATTATCAAAGCTACCACAAATACTCCCAAGAAATATTCCTTAGTCATCTCAGTTGACTTCGCCAGCCTTTGACTCATTTTGATAGTCAAGTGTCCTCGGCCAACTCCAGTCTGGGAGGCTACCAAGAAATCTTTAAAACTGTATCAGAACATACCTCACACAAAGGGGAATTGTTGTCAACGCACCATATAGCCAAGTAAAGCGACGGGTTTACAGAGAGTGTCCCCACTGCTCTGTTCTGGGGCCATTCCTCTGGAATGTAGTCCTTAATGAATTTCTAAATGCGAACCTATAGAATGTCCAAACTCAGGCCTCTGAAGATGACCTGGTCTTCTTCAAAGTGGTCTTCTTGCAGCTGACTCCAGATCGCAACTAGAAATAATGGCAAACAGAGCACTAATTACTCTGTAAGACTTGGTCAGAGAAAACTATCTGAAAATATTGTCACACAAAACTAACTCCATTCTCCTTAAAGGAAACCTGTGTATCACCAGACCACCAAAATTAAAATTCAGGGAACTACTATAAAGTTTGCCACAGAACTCACATACCTGGGTGTGATCCTGAAGAGAAACCTTTCCTTCACACTGCATCTGGAACGCCTACAAAAGATATTGGAAACTACTCTGTAATGGTTGTCAGGGTCTCCCCAGGGACTGGGATCTCGAGAGTCAAACTCTGACCCTATTCTACAATACAATCTTTCTGCCAGCCATTACATATTCCTCTTCAATATGGAACACTGTGGCCACTATTGCGGTGAACAGAAGAAAACTTTCCACCATACAACGGAATATCCTTCTTACCATACCCGCACCTGCTACATAGTCAGTACAGATGCCCTCCAGGCCCTTTCTGGATCACTGCCGCTGGAACTGGAGGTGGTTAGAACTGGCCTTCTCTACCATCTCTCCAAAGGAAAAACCACCACGTTCCTGGAACACACGACAGACTCAGCCAATAAGAGAAATATGGAAAAAAAACAAAAGAAAAACGCCTGGCATGGCAAAACAGATGGTCTCCCTCGACCAAAGGCAGCATCACAGAAAACTTCCTCTAGGCCATTGATGTATATCCCCAAAATCAATACCATCCTTCTCCCCAGGCCGGCACGCCACCTACCTTCCGACCGGCCATGGATCAATTAAAGGGAAACTCCACTGACGGAAAACCCACTCTGCCACTATCGTTCCCAATAGTCCTCGGTCCACCTGATGTATGATTGGGAGATTTACGAGGAACTCAAATGTAATCTCATGACAAAAATATATTATCTCTCCAAGAATTTAACAAAAGCTACTCGAGGACGAAAAACACTACAAGGCATTTGGGCGCCTCCATAGCCAGGTGGGAAGAAGCAGCAGTGCGTAGCACACGCTTCTTGATTAGACCGGGGTTCGAGCCCGTCACCACCAAATACGGAGGATGCGGAAAGGTCAGGGAATGACTTCCGCATATCCCCGGAGCAATATGGCCTTTACCTCCTTCTCCCAAGATCTCTTTACACAGCGACGAACCTTGCCACCAAACTGAGAAACCGCTGTTGACTCTGAAAATGAGCAGCCTGGCTACCTCCTAGCGGTGTATGCGAGCAACGTGGGCTCCCACCAAGGGCTCTGCAGCCAAATGCCAGAACATAACAACAGAACCCAGCATGATACTACACATCCAACATAGAACGAGTCCAAAATTTAATGCCACATTACTGGGCTTTTATGCAATACCGATTAACATAAATTCGTGTCAAAGTCTACTACCTGGGTAGTTATTTATGCATATACGTGTTATTAAGTCATTCAATATGCATACGTGGATGTAGTAGTTGGTTTTATTGTAAAAAAAATAATCCAAAACGGGACTTTGACTGGTAAATCGGGTGCTTCGCATACACACAGCAGCTCATTTTTCCTATGCACGTTGGCTTCAAAATAAAATGAAAAATCAATATTGTTTGCTTTTTTAGATATTTCTGAATGCAAGAGAAATTGAGAAGATTCGTAAAAGATTGTCAATAGGAATACAATTTAACAAATTGTTTCGTGAAGGTAGTGAAAAAAATCTGCGTCAGGATTACCCTTTGATTTCCAAGTGACGTGAATGAATTAGGCTGTTTGGACGGAACCCGGACAAATCCCTTATTGTAGACACAATCGATCTTATTGATGGACCTGCTTTCGAAGTTATTTTACTCGTATAATCGACTGCAGTTACCTCTCGAGGAAAACCGTGAACAAGTTAAAAATAAAATTGATGAATAAAAAAAACAGAGAGAGAGAGAGATCTATAAATCTGTAATGAGTATACAATAAGGATAAGCAGCTGCCATTATCAATCCACTGCAGAATGGAAGACTCCTCAACAATTCAAGTTGAGGGAAATGGATCATAATCCATCACGCTGGTCCAGTGTGGGTTAGCAGATCGACCGGTATTCAATCCTGTAACAGATTTTTATCAGTTACGGGATTGAATACCGGTCTGCTCAAAGAGCTCGTGCTACTGCACTCCCGCTCCTGACCACTCGGCTATAAGTATATTTGGTCCCATTTTTATCATAGTGGTTGAGCAATTATTTAAATACTGACTGGAATTTATCCAACCATTCTTTAAATTTGCGAAGACAATAGACAACTCAATCTATGGTTATAATGGTGCTACTTAAAAGTTACTCAATATCTTCAGTGTCATTCTATCTTCTAAATAAATAACGCATTTAAAAGTCAAATAAAGCTGGATTACACTATATATCCTGACCAATATCTTCTCTCATGAGCTTTCCTTTTTCAGAAAGTCTGTTTGAATCGATTTCCAGCTTGTTGTACAATCTTAGAATGGCATCAAAGAAGAATCGTTTTAGCTGATTTATACTGGTTTATAAAGAGGTAGACTTGTATCTCCTGACTATCTTCCTGCCAATTCTCAGGAGTAGCCCAGGAGTGGTGGCGGACACCTCACAGGTGTCCCTCGAAAAGAACGTTTCTGCGTTAACAGGTACTCAATGATTAAAATTCTGAATTCTTTTCTACCTTCCACTAGGTCAATAAACACCTGCTGTTGTCTTACCTAGTTGTTTTTGAAATATTTATTATTGTTTTCACGGCATAAAGATGGTAACACGAAATCTTATATTCTGTCAAAATGCCCGCTGCTCTGTGGGAAGAAACATATGCATTTTCAAATTGTATGCGCTGTGAAGGGTGTCAAATTTGAAAAAAAAAAAATTAAAAGACTGAAAGTGTATGTAAATAATAGTATCGAATATACATAATATGCTTTTAATTTTTTTTTAAATTATGATATGCATAATAAGAAGAAATATATGTGATGCGCCATTTAAAATTCCACAGACTTAACGGTCTTTTAATTAGGAAAATGGATAATAGACTAATGTTTCTATTTTATGCCTGGTATATTTCTTCTCATTTCCTGACGTAAATTTTGAAAATACTTTGCGTATTGCTTTGCGTATTGAAAATACTTTGCGTATCAATTACTGAAAATTTCGATTTAATGATAAAAATAAAAAGTACCAAATTTCTCATTAAATTTCGCTTTAATTATTATTCTACGTTTTAACGATTTTCTGGAATTTTTAAAAAAATCTGTTATATGTATCTAAAAGCATGAATTCTTTTTTTTTAAAGCTGAAATTAAAGACTACTCTTTTCATGAACTTACGCAAGATTTTCGTTTATTTTTATATAGGATAATTCAGGAGGAATAATGTTTTGGGAGGTTATAGTATCGATTATTCTGAGTAAAAAGGTTCAAATAAACATGTGTCCAATTCTCAATGGATACGGAGACACAGCTGTATGAAATTGGTTCGCACAAAACCACTATGAGAGGTTTTGAAGAACGATAAATGACTGATTGTTTGTATTTATTGGCTTTTTGAATGATGCAAAACACAAATAATTGACAAATATTTTACAGTTCACAATAAATGTTCGAAAATTTCATCCCCAACCTCAATGCACTTTGCAACTCTCGTGGTAATGTGACGTGTTGTTCTTCTGGGGTCGTCTTGGCGTTCTTTTATGAAGGCAACAGTATCCAAAATGCAACCGAGCAATTCGTCTCCATTATTCATCTTTTCTTTGTATACTGCGCTTTTCATCCAACCTCACAACCAAAAATCTAACGGAGTGAGGTTTGGAGACCTTGGTAGCCAACGAACAGGACCACCGCGGCCGATTCAAGTTCAGAGAAAGTTCGATTTAGATATTGTATCACCATCTGACGGGTATAATCTGCAGGAGCTCCGTCATTAGGAAAGTACATCCCAATCCTTGTTTACTTGTAGCCAAAGGAACATTCTCCAATAGCAGTGGACGTTCGTTTTTTCAAAATTCTAGGTAAATGGGCCCTGTAAGACGATTTGGTTACACCACAGACCCAATCAACTGATTGTCGATGATACCACACGTTTACAGAAAAGGGGTGTTGAAAATTTGTTTCTACAGTGGCATGTGGATTTTCGTCTGACCACCTATGATACCATCACGGGTGGAACTAGCTTCATTGCTGAACAGTATTAATGGAATTGATTGATCGGCGATAAGCATTTATCCACCGTTAGACAAATTCCAATCGCTGGGCCTCTTCTCCTGGTTGAAGGTGTTGCACCCGCTGTATGTGAAATGGATACAAGCCGTGCTCACGTAATGTTCGTCATACTCTTGTCTGTGGAACCCGTTGAAATTCTTCGTGCTAATAGTAGGACTACATTCTACCGACTGAAGATTGTGTTCTGTTTCATACACATTTTGTTAATTTGCAAGTCCAGAATAATTATGAGCGCTGGGAACTCCACCAGTCTCATGCATATTGGTGTAAACGCTCTTAAATCCGGTATTCTGCGGTTGGGAAACCGTCGAAGGTATTCTCCACAAGCAGCAGTAGCACTTCCACCAAAGAAAACTGTAGACACAAACACCATATCGGCATATTAAGCATGTGTGAAGATTCTGAACAACACTTCTAACACCAAACAGCGTCAGGTTATAACTGCTTCTTGGTCCTATCTGATTCAGGGAGCTGTGCACGTCAGTTCAAACAGCTGTATCTGCGTATCCATTGAGAATTGGACACATATTTTTATGAACTTTTTTACTCAGAATAATCGATAATATGACCTCCCAAAATATTTACTATTCCTCTTGAATTACCCTGTGTGTATTGCAAAATTTTTAATATATATTTTTAAATATAATGTTAGTAAGTACTGAAATTCATTAGAAAGAAAAAAAATATATATATATATAATAAACATTGGTATTGTTCAAGCAGATTTCAAAAAATCCCAAACCGTTTGCCATTGTTGTTTTGAAAAATGGGATCCTCTCAGGTGCCACGCCACCGTTTTTGATAAAAATGTGCTCGCCACCACTGCGGACTAAAAATGAGTTTAATGAAAACCAAAACGTTCTTTTCTAAGATTGGCTGCTTTTTGCGAAGGAAGTGTATAATTTGTCAATTATGTGTATCATGACAAAGCTGACCTGGTTAAGGGTTGCCAGAACCCAGAATTTACGCTGCTCCACCCTGAAGATTAACAATTTATGACAAGTCTCTTGTCTCCTATGTTTTAGCCATCCTGCATTGCAATGTAGAATCTACCAGTAACTCAACTTCTTCCAGTTTATATATCAGTATAACCTTTCACCAGTGAATGTACCAAAAGGTTTGGTACATCCCCTAAAGTATACCATGCTGGGATCTATACAAGATATGGTCCTTGAAGCCGTCCCTGACATTCTCTCAGGAATGCCAAGCTGTTCTTGCTACCTGGGAATCTAAAACGCTGACGGAATTGATATTCAGATGACACTCCGTCAAAGTGCGGTCTGTTTGTGACAGCCAAATCCTCTGCTTACACCTTCACGATGGTGGGACTATTAGTAACCATGGGTATAACCCATTATGCAAGTCCCGAAATACGGCACCTAGCATAATGGAGGTACCCCCAGGTGCGAACCAATGTAAACAAGGGTCGAGGTGTAGCGCCAACACCGCAAGGAGGAATGCCGTGTGCTGTGGGCTCCATTGCCACACTAATATGAAGTTATTGAGAATGCAAAGTTCATTACACATATTTCGAGTTTGCAATCTAATGTTTAAACTATTGGTAAACTGGTAATACTGTTTGTTAAAAAAAAAAAAAATTGTAAACTGGTTCATGCCACTGTTGAGGGTATTAATAACTTCCTACTTTTATACATTACATAATAAACTGACTGGCCAAAAAATAAGAAACCTTTTGCCCGAATTACAGCTCGCACATTTCCTGACAGAGATTCCACTAGGTACTGAGGGTGGCCCACTCCACAGATTTTACCATTCTTCCATTATTCTTTCATTTATGGGTTGCTATATTGTGGTTTGCAGAGAACTGCGTGGTCGAACTGCGATTTTAACATAAATCAAACTTTAAATTGTATTCAGATCTGGAGAATAAGCCGGTCAAACCAGATACTGGAAACCTTAGGCATTTCCCTCGAATCATTCAAGTATAATTTTTGCACAGTGGATATAGGATAGTTGTCGTCTTGAAAGAATCCATCGAAATCGGAGTTAAAATGAAGCATAGCAGGGTTCAGATATTCATTGGAAGTATACACAACTTTCGAACGGTATGGCAGGACCCGTTTCCTAATAACAGATCATTCCAATACTGCGATATCAACCTCCAACAAGTGGTGGACACCAGACAGTCTGAATGCATGGCTTCAGGAGATTTACGCAACACTTTCGTTTTACCATTGGAGCATAAAAAGTAGACATCGAAACTCGTCAGACAACATGATCGTTTTCTGCTGTTCCACGTCCAATCTTGGGGTCAGCAGCTACTCCAGTCGAATCATTCGATTTTTTTTTTTTTACAGAAAGAAGTGGATTTCATATAGGCATACATTATCAAAACAACCGATTCTTCAACTCCCGCATAGTTAACATTTAAGTCAATCTTTATTTGCCTAAATTAAATTTTGAAGTCATTTGCTAGACTTAACTTTCTACCCTGACGCACAGTTTGCTTTAAATTCCTGCGGTACCATTCTTAGAGAACCATCTTCATGATGCATTTCTTCCTTCTTGAGCTTCATTCTCCTTTCGTCTTCCACTCATCGTATACTTTTAATATGATTGCTGTTGACACACCAGTGATTTCCTTTGTTTTCTCAATTGTGACTCCTGCTAAACGTGCTCGAACTATTGAATCTTTCCGGAAATAGGAAAGGTACCTTCTCCATTACTAGATCGACTAAAAACATCAGAAACGCATAGAGTATTTGTCTGATATCAAGGAACTTGGGATCATACCGTATGATAACTTGCGTTTACATAAAAAAAAGGTAAACTGCAGCCATTATCAACCAACTGTAGGATGGAACCTTCCTCAACGATTCATTTTCAGGGAAATGAACCATAATCTGCCATGCTGATAGAGTGCAGGTTGGCAGAACGACCGTGTTTAGCTCTTTGAGTAGATTGGGTTTCAAGCAGTGGCTTGAAACCCGGTATACTCAAAGAGAGTGTACTACTACACTCCTGCTCCTGACCATTCGGCTAAGTAGGTAGCCTATATTTGCATATTGGGAATCAGGCTGTTAGATAAGAAGAGAAACACTTGGATTAGTCAGCAAACTCAAGTAAAAAACATTCTTATCAAGACTAAAGAACTAAAATTGTCTTGGGATGGACACGTAGCTCGAAGACATGATGACAGATGGCCTAAGAGAATAACAGAATGGTACCCAAGAGGGGCTAGATGAAAACTTGGAAGACAACAATGGGGATGAACAGATGAAATTAAAGAGTTTGTGGGCAGCAAATATATGGCCATTGCACAAAACAGAAAGAACTGGAAAGTTGCTGGAAAGGCCTTCATCCTGCAGTGGATTGAAAATGGCTGATGATGATGATGATGATGATTTATATACTTTACTCTGATCGGTTGGTTGATGGCAATTGCAAAATTTGTATTATTTATTTGTATTTGCATTATTTATTATTATATTTTTTAATTTGGCATTTACGTTTTAATTTTAGTATATTTTTGCATATACTTTTCATTTTACTACGTTGCGAGTATCATCATTGTTACCAGAACAACATAACTTTGGTTTCTCTCGCTGCTTTCAGAACCACATTTCTCACCAACTTTTAACTTCATCGCTGTGAAGTAATGATTAATAATAGATGGAAAGAAATAGCTAATAAGAGATTAAAAATGTTCTAGAGAGGATTATTGATATCATTCCACCTCATGAGGATTATTTTTAAATTTAATGTCCCAATAAATCCCATATCTCTTAAAATTGTACCTTAATATCATCTGATAACAAAAATTTCATTGTTCTTTTAAGCTAATAGGGTTAAAACTGTGTATCACGTTGCACAGTTTTAATCCCATAATTTTATGGGGATTGAACTGTGACACGTGTACAAGAGATGATACCATTCTCTTACTGATTTACCGAACGACATCTTTTTGTTCCATCTAGGCTCAGATTCGTTCGCTGCTTTCGTCATAAGTGGAGGGCATTTTTCTAGGAAGATAAAAAAAAAAGGCAGTCGTTGATGATTGTCTGTGGTTTATTGACAGTCGTCAATAAACCACAGACAATCATTGGCAAACAGCTCTAGCAATTATAGACTAATCAGAAAGTTTCTTCTCATCCACCTCTTAGCTGACCTGTAAGGTTTTATCGAAAGCCTGAGCAAATAACGATGTTGATTAAGAGTGGAGATTATTTTCTTGTTGGGCAAACTTTCGAGTTAAAGAAGTTATGGCCACTAGAGCATTGAAAAATAATTCCAATCTTGCTTCCATTTGAAAATTTACAGACCTGCCTTCTTAAAAATAATGATCAATTGTTTACTAATCTGGAAATATTCTGACACATGATCTTTCCTAGCATGCAAGAGATACGTATGTTATTTTTCATTAATATAAAGTGCATTTAAAAACTTCTAAATAATTAAATGACTATGGAATAAGCAAGATTAAATTCTTTTATAAACATGCATTTTAATTTAGAAATTATTTAACTTAATACCTTTTAACAATATAAATACATTTTTATTAGAAGCTGAAATGGTTTTGTCTTTTATGGAATTTATTTTGCAATAGAAATTTTCTTTAATGTTTTATTGTTTCACTGGAGAAGAACTGAGCAGTTGAACGCAGTTTGTTTCTATAGCCGAAAACAGAATATCAAAAAAAAAAAAAAAAAAAAAGATAAATAAATGAAGTCAAAGGATGTTGGAAACAACAGGATTAAAATAAATATCTAAGAATAAGTGAAATTAAATTTTCGGCACACAAACACTTCACCAACATTCACAAGTGGCGCCATCTAGGTTTATTACGTAAAGTTGTTTTTGAAATTTGAAATTGTTTTTTAAACTAGTTTTTTTTCAAAAAAAAAATAAAAATAAAAAATAAAATAATAATACATGAATAATAATAAATGTGAATTATACATAATAACATCTTTTTAAATAAATCTAAATTATATATATATATATAATTTTAGATAAAATATTATTATTAACAATTTTAATTAAATATATTTTTAATATTAGGATAATTAATAATATAAATAAATAAAGGACATATTTTGAAATATATAAGCATTAAAAAACCGGTAAATGTTATTAATTTCGTCTCAACAATTAAAAACAAATTAAATTGTATTTAATCTTTATTAAATAATTTTAATATTCATATAATAGACTATAAATTATTTAAGGGCAAAGGCCTCATGCTACGAGGTAGAATGACCAACATATAGGTTAGTGCAAAAGCATCATTTTAACGTAGCCATCTACCAAGGTAGTTAAATTAATTGGCATCGTTTTGGTTATATCTCATATTGTGAATGCCTTCACAACGAGTTGCCATATTATTGCACTACCTCGAATAAATAGCACTTCACCAGTGGAGAAGACTACTGTTATTTATTTTTAGCGGATACCACAATCCAGACGGCACCGTTTCAAAGAGGTAACTACAATCAAGGGTAAAGGGAAGGGTTTTTGGTTTCGTAAAGGTGACTACGGTGGTCTGAGACAGTATTTAAATTCTATATTGTGGGACCAACTGATGACGTTACCAAAAGCAAATTCAAAATGGGAAGCATTCAAAGAATTAATCTTGGAAGCTACTAGGCTTTTCATACCAACTAAGAAATATTTTTCAAGATTTAGGCCTAAATGGATGTCATGGGAACTAATGAGACATGTGGCATAGAAGAAAATGCATGGGATACATATAAATTAACACGTGACACAGAAGCCTATGATAGATACATGTTGATCTGTAACCAAGTTACAAAGGAGGTTAGGCAGGCAAAGGCAGATTACGATAAATCTTTGGCAAGGGATGCAAAGAAAAACAGCAAAGAGTTCTTTACTTATGTAAACTCTAGAAGGAAGGGGATGAATCAGATTGGTCCACTTGATATCGATGGGTCAACTGTTGATGATCCTGCTCAGGTAGCTAACAAACTAAATGAATATTTTGCATCGACATTCACACATGAGGAGTTATTCAGGGAGGGGAATGCCAGAGGTGTATTCAACTCTGGTAGTAAGCTAGAGAATCTTGTAATAACTGAGAGTAAAGTGGGGGAGAAATTGTTGAAGTAAACACAAGAAAGGCACCTGGGGTGGATGGGATCCATCCAGTTATATTAAAGGAGGCAGCAAAGGAAGTAAGCAAACCCTGAGCCATAATTATCAGAGCTTCCTTGGACTCAGGGGAGGTACCCACACACTGCAGATGTGCAAATGTGACCCCAATTCACAAAGGAGGATCAAAGGACGACACAAGTAATTACAAATGTATAGACCTGTGAGTTTAACTTCTGTTCAAGGAAAATTAATGGAGGCACTGGTCAAAGAAGCATTGCAGGATCATCTGGACAAGACTTCAGTTATAGTACGGACACAGCATAGGTTTGTTAAGGGGAGGTCTTGTCTGACTAATTTGATTGGATACTATGATGTAGTCACAAAGGAATTGGATGCAAAGAATAACTTTAATATCATATATTTCGATCTTAGAAAAGCCTTTGATACTGTTGCACATGGAAGACTGCTGCACAAATTGGAGCAGTGTGGCATTGGAGGCAAATTGCTGCTATGGATAAAGGGGTGGTTGAGTGGGAGAAGACAGAGAGTGGTAATCAATGGACACTGCTCTTTGTGGACTAATGTTATTAGCGGAGTCCCTCAGGGTTCAGTATTGGGGTCCACTGTTGTTTTCTGTATTTATAAATGATATTGATGATGGTATATCAGGCTTAATGTCCAAGTTTGCAGACGATACGAAGGTTGACAGGGTTGTTAATGACACTAATGACAGTACACCGCTGCAACAGGATCTAGAAAAGTTCAGCAGATGGTCTGAGAGGTGGCAAATGAAGTTTAACATTGACAAATGTAAAGTACTACATATGGGAAGCAGTAATCCCAGAGTAACGTATCAACTGTGTGGTAACACACTGACAGTGGTAGAGAATGAAAAGGATCTGGGGGTAATTGTGCAGGCAGATATGAATTTTTCTGAGCAGTGCAGACGGTCTGCAAGAGTAGCTCATGGTGTGAGCTACTCTTGGAGAAAAGACGGTTGTAGGATAGATGTCCAGAAGTTTGCCTTTAGCCAGCGGGTAGTTGACTGCTGGAACAACCCTCCAACTGTCGTTGTAGGAGTTGATAGCTTAAATAGATTAAAGATAGAACTTGACAAACATTTGGAGCAAGTGGCTGGCTGAAATAAGGGATTTTTTTTGGCTGATGCTATATAAGCTTGCTTTCTTGCATCATGTGCCTTTGCTAATGCTATCCACTTGTCCCTATTAGACTTAGTAAAGCAAAGGGAAAGTTATAGTAGGAGTGGAAGAAGAAAAGAAACAGTGTAGAAGAATGAAAGGGACAGTAACTCCTTCAACTCGCACCACTCAAAAAAGGCAATGCTTCCCCAGTATAGAAAACTGTTGTTACTTATTCTCGGAAACTCCGTGAATATCAGGCTCCTCTGGTGACAATTTCAAGGCTTGTTGGCCTTTCATCGGTGAGTGGGCAGGTACCCTTGTATTGCAATAGTGACAACCCTGTTATGAAATATAACTTCACAATATAAGAGATGCCTGATGATGTGCAGTGATATAGACTATAAATTATTTAAGGGCAAAGGCCTCATGCTACGAGGTACAATGACTAACATATAGGTTAGTGCAAAAGCATCATTTTAACGTAGCCATCTACCAAAGTAGTTAAATTATTTGGCATCGTTTTGGTTATATCTCATATTGTGAATGCTTTCACAACGAGTCGCCATGGTATTACACTACTTCGAATAAATAACACTTCACCAGTGGAGAAGACTACTGTTATTTATTTTCAGCGGATACCACCACCCAGACGGCACCGTTTCAAAGCTTGTTGGCTACTCTTCAGTGGGTGGGCAGGAACCCTATTGTGAAGTTATACTTCATAACTGGGTTGTCACTATTGCAACACCAGGGTACCTGCTCACCCAGTGATGGTGGTGGCATCCGCTGAAAAAAAGATAACAGTAGTCTTCTCCACTGGTGAAGTGTTATTTATTCGAAGTAGTGCAATACCATGGAAACTCCTGAAAGAATTCACAATATGAGATATAACCAAAACAATGCCAATTAATTTAACTACCTTGGTAGATGGCTACGTTAAAATGATGCTTTTTCACTAACCTACATGTTAGTTATTCATATAATAATAATTAATTGATTAACTGCAATATCAGTGGAATATTAAAATGCATTTGCCTGTAGTAGGAGTATCACATTGATATTTTATTAATAGTGAAAGCAAGATTAACTCCGATTTTCGTTCAGTGTTAGAAAAATGTGAATCAAGTAATTAGTCTTCCGGTAAGGTAACTTAGGCTTTGGTATATCCCTTCGGTAAATTGTGGATATTCTGGTCTAGTAGCCTAGTTTGAGTTCATACATAGATCAATAACTCTTTCACTGTTACATCTAAACGGCCTCCAGCGTTCGATACATTCATTAAATTTTTTGCATATGATTGAGTCCAATTTTTTATGACAATAAATTAGATGATTATAATAATAAATCGCATGGAAATTCGCTTTTCACAGAAGCCTTATTCCAGAGTGTTCTAAGGCCGGTTGTTCAATTTGCCATATGAAAAGGGCCTAACGTAGCCGAGTGGTCAGAAGCGCGAGTGCAGTAACGCACGCTCTTTTGAGTGGACCAGGGTTGAAATCCGTGACTGTTAACTACGATTATGTATTGATTGATTTATTGTAAACTCCACTGACCTGGTGGTCGTGCCGGATTATAAACAAGAACAAAAAAGTAAGGAAATATCCACGGGAAAACTATTCATTTTAAAACTGTTTTCATAAGTTTATTTGAAAATAAATATAAAATCGGAAATCATATCTGTAGATCTATAGAATTATTAAATAATTTGGATAAAATCACTGGCACCATAATTCATCATGCGTTCTCTAAATACTTCAGCCCAATTCTTTCTCGTGAATTACTTTCACCCTAGTGGATCGCTGACTAACAATCTTGCTTCCCACTAGTATTTCGTAATATTCGCATTGAACACGAAACTGGGTTTATGTGGTTTAAAGATACCTGCTCATAGTTCTTGACTTATTTTAACATAAACATAAATTATTAAAAACAAATTAGTTACATAACCTGAAGTGTCCTTTGCTACACTGAGCCACATAAAATTCAATTCTATCATTAAAAAAAAAAAAAAAAAATTAACAGAGAATCCTCAATTTTTGCGAATTATATTTTCCTATAATATCACTTTTAACCATAGAACCCTAATCTCAAAACAACCTTTTAAAACTTGTGCTTGATTAAACGATTCTCCTCTCCATTGCATAATTGTGACTCAAGTGTTTGGAATTAGTAAAATAAAATCACTCGAAAATTCAAAATAAAGCATTGCTCACTCTGTTTTGCCCTTTTTTATTGTATTCTAACCTTGAATGTCTTAGAACACGTTTAAGAAGTGGTTGGCATCACACAAAGTGCATATTAATAGCTGCTTTGTGTGCCCTAGCCTGCCATCTTATGAATCTCATCAGAACAGATTGGGATGAGGCGTGGTAGATGGTAATGTCGCTGTCTCTTACACAGAGGCAGAACAAATAGGATACAAGGGCTTTTCTCTAAGATAGGAAAACATCTTCATTTCTCATTTATTATTTGACTCAGTTGTGTTTTAGTGATTTGCTTACTACTACAAACAAATAAACCATTTTAATGTTTGTTGGGTTGCCAATCACGATTTTATTAACGTTACTTCAGTCAAAGGTTTACAAAAGAAGTCCAATAATCCTCGTTAGTTCTTGGAACTTCATATTTTATACACTTCCCTCTAATAAAGAATTAAAAAGGTGTCCAATTAAATTTATGGTTAATAGTGTTTATTAAAGTTATAATTTGAAGGGACTGAGCTATTTATATGAGTTTTAAATAATTTTTATATTTTTTTACTGGCTAATTTCTGTTTCTATAGTAAGGGTAGAAACAGAAATTACCATCTGGAGCAGAAAGGTGATCCATCGAATAAATATACTAGCATCAAGGCCGCCGCAAGTGGGTAGGCATTTTAGGAGGGCGCCAAAAATATTTTTTGACATATACAAGTCGGACCGCTGTTTAACGAACTTCTTTAAAACGAAATTTTCTATTTTGTGATATTTTTTGAATTCCCTTTGGTAATTACATTTAAAATAGTTTCCGTAGATCGAAGGAAATTTCCATATAAACGAACGTATTACGAGGGACTTAACTAGGAACGCATTAACAATTCGAACCTCTGGCCTTCAGGCAATCGAGACGCTTAGTGCTGCTACTAACTACGAATTAAGATTTAAAGGGATTAAATAAAAAGGATTAGCATTCTGTAACTTAGTGGTACTCGTAAAACCTATCCAACCGCCTGTCCCGCATACCCAGAAGTAGCGCTGGTCATCTGATTGGTTAACGTTTACCAGTATTCAACATGGCAGGCAAATAATTCATTTGAAATACAGTACATGACACGCAAACTTCCGTTAATTTTCTTATTATCTGGACCTGTGTTCAGTGCCGGATTAAGGTACAGGCTAGCAGGCCTCTTGCCCGGCCGCCAACAAAAGAAGAACAATGAAACAAAAAAATATATATCCATAATAAAGGGAGCCAAAAAATCTTTCTGCCCAGGGAGCGGAAATACTTTGGTCCGACGCTGTCTGTGTTTCATATTTATATTTCGCATGGAACATGGCTACAATCCCGTACTTCGGCGAGACAGAGTATAAGAAAGCAGTGACAGGACGTGAAGGCAAATCCTACTCACTGCTATCCCCCTCTCCTTTTCGCCTGCATGTTACTGCGGGATGTCACGGGACATCACAATATGTCGGAGCTGAAATGAAGAAAAAGAAACGACAAAACCGAAATTTTTTAAAACAACTAACAAAATCTACCACCTCATACAACCGCTACCACTCATTCTTCCCTTCCGTACATTACTAGACGATTTCAAAAGTGTTACGATATATTTTAAAAAACGATTTTACAGATACCTTTCCAAATTTAGCAGTTGCATTAACAATTTTTCTAACTTTACCAGTTTCAGTTGCCTCAGTTGACGGATTTTTCAAAATTAATCAAAAATGTCTCAAATGATTTTCTACTTGGGCAATAATTTCAATAGAATAGAAAATAATCTTTTGGAACAAATAAACGTAAATGAAATAATTAATAAATTCGCATCTCTTAAAGCAATGAAACATAAATTTGTATAATTTGCCTTTTATTTTTATTATTGTATGATTACTGTGATTTAGAATTTAAAGTTTATTTCCAGAATGATTTTATTTTTGTTTGTTGTTTCATTATATTATTTGTGAGATTTCATGTTTACATTTTGTTGTAGTTCTTTTCTTTTTCAATAATTAATAATTATTTAAGCTATTACAAACAGTAAATCAATATGATCTGCCCATAAGCCTGGTGCCATCTACCGAGCTTTAGTGTAACTAATGAATACAATATGTTTAAAACAAAACAAATCAAGAAAAATAAACCTTTGCTTATTTATTTTATTTTTTTATTAGGTCTTAAATACTCTTTTCACCCCTGCCAGTAATTCTGTCCTATAAACAGGTGTCTTATTTCCTATATTTTTCTGTTACATTTATTTGAAATATTAAAAATTATTTTTTATAACATTTATAAACATGTTAATTATCAAATTTAAAATTATGGACAATTAAAATTAAATACATAGGGTAGGGGAACTGTCTAAGGTACGTTGGTTTAACTAATTATACCAACGCGATACTTGCGAATAACGTTCTTTTGTTCAATATTTTTATTCCTGAAAATTTTAATCAAGCATAACTCCTAAAAACGAATTTAACTACATTTGTTTAAATTATAACTTTGTAGCTGTTCATGGTTGCTAAATACATTGCATTTAATATTTTGTATTAGATATTTTGTTTCATCTGTTTTTAAGGTTCACACAAATGTAAAAAAAAATCAGAAAATAAAAAAAAAAATGTTTAATCTTAATACGAATTTTATAATGCAAAATCAAGTCAATGACTACATACAAAGATAAAATATTACAATGTTCGAAAAGAGACATGAAAAAATAAATTTAACCAGAGTTATTGGACGCTGATTTTTTTTGTAGATAACGCAAGGTAATGCTAGAGGAAAGGTGTCTTAATAAATTTCCATTTAATAAATATTGACGAATGATGTACCACTTAATAAAGAAAAGAAAAGAAATACTCTGACCTTCCAAAATATTAGACTCTACTTCTTGTTGTACGTTATTGCCCTTGTGGGCAGCTTGTTTTCCTCCTCATCCTCCTCACGCCGTGTGGAAAAGACCTGAGTTCCAATCCCGTCCATGATGCGATGAACTTTTATCGGCCTTTTTCACAATGGCTGAGTTAATCAGTTTCAGGATATAACACTTATATTATTCTGTCAAAAGTATTCGATACCATACAATAATCACACGATATGTAAAGTATCGCATATGTGATATGACGTAGTCGGCGCATTGACCTGCAGAATGCATCGTATTAGTCTGAAGCCGACCACGTGCTTTGACATAAGGAGGTCTTAAAAAGGCCAAACATGCTGCCAACAAAATTGGTACTAACCTACAACAAATCGCCTAAGAGGTCAATAACTTATAAGAAAGAGTGTCAGCATGACCGTGTTTCCTGAAAGATAAACTCCAAATTCCACGTAACTTTGCGGACATTAGGAGTTTATGATAATAACTAATGATTATTTATATTTGAAGACCTGCTAACCGTTCCCACTTTGCTAGAAACATGCTTGCATCTAGACAACAATCTGCTGGCCGCTGGTGATGTTTTGATCCAACTGTGCTGGGAATTTCACAAACGCTACTCCACTTATAATGATGATGATGACACTGTCCACAGAACTTTTTTTCTTTTTCCCTTTCCTTCTCCCTAAAACATTCCTTTTTCTGGCCTTTAGCTTTGTGCTAGTGTGGAAAAATGCTGGTGCCTGGGTTTGGGCTCACTGGGTACGCGATAGCTGGTCTCTCTGGCTTTGCACTCCAAAACCGAATGCAGTATTTAAACTCCCATTGGGCATTCTGTTATAGTAACACTCATAGTATTCGACACATGGTTCAAGGAAACCACAGGCATTTGCTGCACTGGCAGAAAAAAAAAATTCAAGTAGACAAGAAAATACAAATTATATGCTTCCCTCCTTACAGAGGTAAGTATCCTGTTAATCTTTTAATTTATTTAGAATGTCAGCATCAACTAGCTGCGAGGGCAATTTGTGAGGGCAGTTAGCTGAGCAAAGCACTCATCTAACTACTCAGCACTAGTCCCCATTCATTACGTGTAATCGGAACCAGAGGCAGTGAAGTTACGAATTTTAACTTCAATGTTACAAACAAGAGTAAAGAAACTTAATTTATCATCGAATGTTAGCCCTAAATATTTGGTATGAGAAACACACGGAAGTTGATGTCCATTCAATGTTACCCTGGGTGGCCTGCCATAATTAAAGTGCTTTTTGAACACAATGAAGTTAGTTTTTGTTGCGGAAATTTTTAGTTTATTCGCTTAAGACCACAGCCAAGCCTACGATCTTCACCTGCACTTGTGGCTTACCACAATAGGTTTGCACTCACTGACAAGTTTTTCTACAAGCAGATGCTCACCAGCCTGAACTGTGTAGATGCTGGCTTTAATAGCCTGATAAAGAATACGAAAGACAGATTAAACTTCATCAAGTCCCTCGTCACTCATAATCCTTGACCTTCTAGAAGAGGATTACGATGCTCCCATTTCCTATCCCTAGGATTCGTGAACATAAATCAAACTAATATTTAGCACTTTTCTATACTCATTAATCCTTAATCTATTCATTATTTTTTTTATTAGTGTGGTGCTTTTGTATTTGCATACTTTATTTTGAAGGCTGTTTATTCAAGCTCCTATATGTGAACCCACTGCGCTGGTCGCCGTGATGGGATATTGTGTTGTGACAAATTCTGTACTTCACAATAAAGTTTTTGTAATCTGAAAGAGATATTTTGGTCCATTCTTCCTTGAACACAGAGATGAACCATCAACCTTCACCAACTGATTGTGGGCATTTTGACTTGAACTGAAGCCGAAGTTCTAATTCATCCCAGTGACATCCATTGGTATTCAAAATATTTCGCATTCTCCCCTCATTCGAAACAAAACCTCCTTATAATACTTAAACTTTACTTAAGGAAGCATCGATAAATGGAAATCTTAGCATTTAGTTGATTTGCAATCCATTTTTCCGGTTATTTCCACAAATATGAAATGTCGTTCAGTCGTTTATATGAAAGTTATAGTCGTTAATAGAAAGCACTGTTCGTAACACAGGATTAAAATATATATCAAAGAGTGGATGAAATTTTCAGCCGGCAAACTCTTTTCCACTATAGGAAGTGGCACCATCTAGGTTTGATAGGTAAAGTTGTTTTTGGAATTTCAACTTTGTAAAATGGAACACTATACGTTTGGGTTTCATGCATTCTTTTCATTAGTCTTTTTGAACTTTTTTTTTTTTTTCAAATATAAAAATAAATAATAATAATACTTATAAATATATAATTATTTTAATAATTAAATATAGTGTTATTATTATTATAAATACGAATTATACATAATGAAATCTGTTAAATAAATCTAAATTATTATTTATTTAATTTTAAGATAATTTTAGTTTAAGATAAAATATAAATATTAATAATTTTAAATAAATATCCATTCAATTTTAGGATAATTAATAATATAAAAATATAAAGAAGTTGTTTTAAAATCTATTATGATTAATAATCCTGTAAATGTTATTTATTTCGACTCAATAATTAAAAAAGTATTAAATTGCATTAATATTTATTAAATAATTTTAATATTCATATAATAATAATAATTAATCGATTAGCTGCAGTCTCAGTAGAATTTTAAAATGCATGTGCCTGTAGCAGGAGTATCACATTAATATTGTCTTAATAATAAAAGCAAGAATAACTCCTATTTTCTTTCGTATACGAAAAATGAGAATCAAATTATTAGTTGTCAGAGAAGGTAACTCAGGCTTTGGTATAACTGTTTTGTAAATTGCGTATATTCTGGTCTAGTAGCTTAGACCAGAATATCAGCTTCTGAAGGCTACTAGAATAAAAAATTATAAAATCGGAAACCAGATGTAGATCTATAGAATTAATAAATAGCTTGGATAAAATTACTGGCACCATAATTCTTTCTATATTCTCTGAATACTTCAACCGAATTCTTTCTCCAGAATTTCTTTCACTCTGGTGTATCGCTGACTACCAATCTTGCTTCCAAATACCATTTCGTAATATTCGAACTTGGAAAGGAAACTGGGTTTATGTGGTTCATCTGCCCGCAGTTCTTGACTCATTGGAACGTAATTTATTGAAACCAAATTAGTTACATAAACTGAAGAATCCTTTGCTGTATAGCAAAGGATTCTTCAGTTTATGTAACTAATGAGCCACGTAAATTTTTAATGCTATCATTTAAAAATCAATTAACAGAAAACTTTTAGGATTTATATTTGCTTGTAACATCATTTTTTAATTATACAACCCTAATCTCAAAACACAACCTTACAAAAATTGTGCTTTATTAAACGATTATCCTCTCCATTACGTAATTCTAACTTAAGTGTTTGGAATTAGAAAAAGAAAATCACTCGAACATTTCACAATGAATCCATTGTTCACTCTGTTATGCTTTTACTTTTCTGTGGTATTTTAATCTTGAATGTGTTAGAACGCGTTTAAAAAGTGGTTGCAATCACATAAAGTGCATACTAATAGCTGCTTTGGGTACCATAGCCTGCGATCTTATGTATCTCATCAGAATAGATTGGGATGAGGCGTGGTAGATGGTAATGTCGCTCTCTCTTATTGTTTGACTCAGTTGTGCTTTAGTGAATTGCTACAAAGAAACAAACCATATTAATGTTTGTAGTGTTGACAGCCTCGGTTTTATTAACGAACTTCATTCAAAGGTTTAACAAAGGACTTTCATTAGTTTTTAGAAGTTCATATTTTGTGCGCTGCCCTCGAATAGAGAGAGAGAGAGAGTTGCTGTTATAAAACACGAAGTAATGATATCGGTAGCCCATTGAATTTTTTTTTTCTTTATTTACCCATTTTTTCTGGCCTTGAGCTTTGTGTAAGAGGAGGCCTTTGTTGGTGCTTGGCGTTGGGACCCCTGGATACGCTATTGCTGATATCCACCACCAGATGCAGGATCCGAACTCGCTTTGGTAATTCTGTACAGCAGAGTTTCTGCCTACGATAACTCTCGCTTAGTTGTGGCTAATCCGCTGATGTTGTTGTTTTAGTATAGTTTTAGGAGTATCTGCTACTAACGCCATATTTCTGCGTGTATACTATTTGTAAAAATTTCGCGTGTTTTCTGGTCGACTTTCTGTTTCCTGGACTAAATATTTAGTGAGTAAAAAACATGCCGATGAAAATCTCGTAATCGACGGGATTCGAACACAGGTCTTTTCTACTCGATGTGGAGAAGAGGGAGGGTCTACCCACCAGAACATTTCCTAATGTAGACGAGCATTGGTTAGGCTATCTAGAAAAGTAGCCTGACACACACTGCACAAACATAACATTACACACATTTGGCCGTTCTGTAAAGTTCTGTATCTGCACATGCTACCTGCAGAGTATACGAAATATGCTTTGTGGTGCTAATGAATGGAAAAGCAATATCAGTGAAATAAACAGTGAACAGCACAGGTTTATCGAGCAAATAACAGACTACCTTTTCAGTGATATTATTAACATTTTTGTAAAGGATAAACTAAATCTTCTGTTACTGAATAAATCAATTATCCAAACAAATCCATTAAAAGAACTGTGCTCAGGTTTGATGTTTGAGTCCCGTCGATGACGCGAGGATTTTTAAGGGCCTTTTTCACGTCGTGGCTGAGTTAGTCGGTCAGGCGAGAGTAGCATGGCTTTGACTCCAGTAAACGTTGGTTTTTCATCCATCGGACAGCAAATCGACCACAGAAGACGCGCGATTTGCACATACCATATATATATATATATATACGAAGAAATATGACCTAAATCGACGATGCATCTAAAGCACCACAATGCAAGCAGGATGATCTTGATAATGATAGAAGTTTTGCTGAAGTAAAGCCTTCCTGGGAAGCGCAGTTGGAAAGATCGCCGTTCTCCCCACACGCCGGGTTGAAAAGACCTGAGTTCGGATCCCATCGATGACGCGAGAAATTTTCATGGGTCTTTTTCACAACGTGGCTGTTAGTCGGTCTCAGGCGAGGTAGCACAAATTACTATATTATTATATATTAGGGTTACCCGTAAATGATTACATTAACAGGTATTAGTGTCTATAAATTGCGTGTGTTCTCTGGTCGATTTGCCTGTTTTGCTGGACGAAAAACCCTCAGTTTCTGTGGGGAAAAACCTTGCTATCTACGCCTGAGACCAACTAACTCAGCCACGGAGTGAAAAAAGCCCAATAAAGTTCCTCGCGTCATCGACGGGATTCGAACCCGGGCCTTTTCCACCCGGTGTGGGGAGGACGGTGACGATACCACTGTGCCACCCACGCAGGCTGGCGAGGTAACACAAAAAATTATTATTTTAGGGTTGCCCTTTCATACATTAACCCTTATTTGTGTCTGTAAATTGCGTATGTTCTATGGTTGATTTGCCTGTTTTGCTGGATGAAAAAACCTCACTTTCTGTGGGAAAAAACCTTGCTATCTACGCCTGAGACCAACTAACTCAGAAACGGAGTGAAAAAAGCCAATTAAAGTTCTTCGCGTCATCGACGGGATTCGAACCAAGGCCTTTTCCACCCGGTGTGGGGAGGGGTGAGGTAGCACATGCGGATGTACTCTGTCCTTTGGTATTGCACTCCTTCCACTGGACGACAAATTGGTGCAGCAGCACTAGATAATAGAAGCAGGCACAACTACTCAAGCCTAGAAATGGGCAGTGATTGACAGGGTGTTGATCGCTGTAGAGTGTAGACAGTTTCTCTCTCTCTCTCAACACAGACTTTGCAAGGTGGAGTTCGACTAAACGTCTAGGTGCCACCCAAAACAAGTACATCCGCATACATCTGTGGAGAAAAAACGTTTCTGTGGGGAAAAACCTTGCTATCTACGCCTGAGACCAACTAACTCAGCCACGGAGTGAAAAAAGCCAATTAAAGTTCTTCGCGTCATCGACGGGATTCGAACCCAGGCCTTTTCCACCCGGTGTGGGGAGGGGTGAGGTAGCACATTTCTTCATTTATTTACACACCCAAATATTATGTACAATTTCAAGAAACATAAACAATAATCTATATACAATTTTATGTACATTTTCATTCTCATATATAATTACCCTAGCATATATATATTTTGTTCACAATACAGTTGAGGAAACACAGTACAAAACACGTGTGTGTGTGTCCTGGTATCAAGGGTGGCCCCTAGGCATAGCCCATCTCCACCTAGTGGATCTGTATTGAATATAGGACCTCTGCAAAGGAGCAGCCAACACCTGTGCAGCTGCTGTATGGTGCCTGTCCCCAGGCGCGAGTAGCCAGGCCTGGTTTTTTTTTTTTTAAACCTTTTACATGCCAAAGTGCACGAAATCCCGCACCCACTGGAGGTAGTGCAATACCAGTGGGTGCCCGCTATCCCGCTCACAGGCTGCCCAGGCTCACAGGCTGGGCAGCTCACAGCCCAACCTCAAAAAAAAAAAAAAAAAAAAAAACAAGGCTGGAGCTCCAAAAACCCATTGAAGTCACACAGCCAAGACAAACATTTTTAAAGAACCCTGCAGTTATCAGTAGCATTATGTATCAGTTATCCTATTAAGTTTAGCATTAACAAGGAAATAAACTGTTAACATTGATCACTATTTACATTACAGTGAGATTTACCAGTCTCTCTGTTTGACAGTTCTAGCAACAGAATTTGAGAATTATTTACAGTCGTTTTACAGCAATATTAGTTGTTACTTACCAATAGTTACATGTATTTCTGTTTTGTACAATTTTAAAGACAATCCAGTAGTCTAACTGTTCAGGAAATATATAGTCTCATTTAATTTCTTCCCCGGTAGGATCTGAGCTTGTAGAGTAGGGCTATAGAAGTTCCTCAAGGCGATTTCCATGTAGATAGTTCACATAGTACTCCTGAGCAGGAGAGGAAGTTCCCAGCATGCATTAAAGCACTCGCAGTAACACTAGCGTTCTTGCAGAAGGTTTTTCTGTACGTGTAGCATTACATCAGTCAGAGAGCAGAAATTGGAGTTTTTTGTGTTCAATTGGCTTGATGGCATTTCAGATTATTGCAGGATTCATCCTATGGGGAGAAGATCTTATTTTATTTATTTCCCCCCCCCCCCCTTTTTAAATAAGATTTCATGAGAGAGAAGCGTGTTGGGGTGCGCAGAAGTATGGGTATTCTTAACTGTACGTTAAGCAATTATTTACAATTCTTCGAGGTTAGCTTCCTAATAATTTAGGCCCGTTTATACACAAAGCTTCTTGAAATCCCATCCAGCATCACTTAGAGGAGAAAGGGGTCTACCTGTTATTTCCTGTTGCGTTGATGGCTATCTTCCTATATGTTCTTCCCAAAAGTGAGTTAATCTGGATCATTATGACACCGCAGTAGAGTTTCTAGCCGCAAGTCTTTTCTTGAAAACTGCCGCAGAGAACTGTTGAAATGTAGTGAAGACATCAGAATTTTCGATGAGCAAATGTACATTATTTTCTGAGAGATTATTTATTTTACTCAGCAGTACCTGTCTTTCATTCGAATAATCATTACATTCAAAGAGAACGTGCTGCCATGTCTCAGATGCTCCGCAGTGACAGAAAGGATCAGGCTCAAGGCTCCTTTCGAAAAGTTTAGCCCTGAGCGATCCGTGGCCAGTCATTAGATATGATGTAGTCATGCTAGGCACAAACCATTTTGAGACTGTGGGTAATGATGCGAATTCAACATTTGAAATGTATCTTCGTGTAACCTCACCGTGTTCACTTTCAGCCCATCTTTGCTGCCAAACAGCGGTGAGTTCCTTCCAGAGTCTTCGTTTTTCCTCTTTTATTCTGTTCGTAGGGTCTGTTACAATGTTAAAAATATTTACAGAAATTCCTTTTTTAAGATTGTAGATCATACCCCTGTAGGAGATATAAAGGTCCAGGGGCAGGGTTCCTGCTAGAACTTGTAGAGCATTATTCGACACCGTCCGAGGAGCTTGTAGAAGTGTGAGCAACACCGAACGCTGTAATGAAAGAAGTTTAGTCCTGGTCTTAGTTTTTGAGACCCTCCAGAACCAAACACCTGCTGCGTACGCAGCAATTGGTAGGAAGATAGTCTTATAGTATAAAGACAACGTCTTTTTGCTGAGGCCCCATTCTTTTCTGGAAATCCTTGCAATTCCAGCCGTGAAGTTTTTAATTTTCTCAGAAATTTTGGATACGTGAGTATGAAAGTTTAGTTTGTCATCGATTGTAAGTCCCAAGTACTTGGTGCTGGATACGTAGGGGATTTGTGAGCCATTTAGGATAACTCTGGGAGGTCTGCCATAATTGAATTGCTTTCGAAAAACCATGAAATTAGTTTTTGTAGGGGAAATTTTGAGCTTATTTAGATTGGCCCAGTTGGATAAATCATCCAATATTGTTTGGATCTTTTGTTCTAAGATTGTTCTCGACATTCCAGTAACGCCAACCGCCAAGTCGTCTGCATATGCAATTTTTTTGCAATCTCCATTTTTCTTTGTCAGCCATTGGTCTAAGACTGCATTCCAGAGGAGAGGCCCCAGGACTGAACCCTGCGGGCACCCTCTGGAAGCAGTCGTGCTGTAAGTCAGGTGTTTGGCACAAACCTTGATCTGTCTGTCTTGAAAGTATGATCTCATAATTTGGTAGATATGATTATCACACATGGCTGATCGTAGCGACCCGAGGGCGCTCTCCCACCAGAGGGAGTCGAATGCACCCTCGAAGTCCACGAACACCACCAAGACATACTTGCTGTGAGAATCCTGGATGCATTTCAGCAGAGAAATTATAGCATCTTCGGTCTAGTGACCCTTTTTGAATCCGTGTTGATGATCTGAGCACAATTGCTGGTCCGATAACATGCTTGCAATTCTGGGAGAAATTAATCTCTCAAAAAGTCTCCCTAAGTTAGCCAGGAGGGATATTGGCCTGTACGCCCTTGGGTTTGTTTTGACTTTTCCAGGTTTATATAAAATTTTCAGTAGAGCTAGTTTCCAGGGTTTGGGAAAAAGTCCTTCGAGGAAGCATTTATTGTACATATTCAGTAGTATATTGGGAAACAGTTTAAAAAATTTCACAATTACCAAATTCTCTAGCAAGTCAATGCCAGGGCATTTTTTTCTTATTGAGTTTAGCAGTAGCAGCTCCTAGTTCCACGAGAGTGAAAAGGCAAACATCGGTAGATCCAACATAATTCTGGTTTTTCCTCCTGATCTCTGCCTGTTCTGGAGTATCACAGTGAGGTAGATCCTTTGGAAACAAATTATCAACGATCGTTCCGACAGTAGAGTGCCAGTCTGTTGTTTCTAGGTTATTACTAATTACAGTCTGATAGATATCTCCACTTATCAGTTTATTCCTCATTATTTTATATATGATCCCCCAGGGGTTGGTATTCCCAACATCTTTGACCAAGTTTTGCCAGCAGGTCCTCTTACTTTCAGATATGGCTCGATGGAATAATTTTCTTTTCTCTCTATAACTGTTTTTCAGCCTTTCAACGTCCTCGTTAGAAAGATGTCTACTACGCTGATATAAGCGTCTGGCTTGTTGAGTTTGAAGCCTCAAATCAGAAAGCTGAGCGTTCCACCATGGCACTGAAGGCTTTCTTATATGTTTCCTTTTACTTGAGTTTGACATAGCTATATATAGATGTTGCTGAACAGTGTCTACATATTCTGAAGCCGATAGTTGGTTTAATGCTTCAGCATCCTCTCCATTAAATACTGTACGCAGATAATCCTCGAATTTTTTCCAGTTGACTTTATCCGTACGGTATCTTCTTAAGTCATGGACAGTCAAGTCATTGTGTTGGGAGTTCTTTGATATGTTGAACGTGATAGCCCTGTGATCGCTGTTCACCAAGGAGGGTTTCACGTCCCAGTTTCCAGTTTTGTCATCCATCCTTATGGAAGTAAGTGTGACGTCAATGTTTGATTCTCCGTTGGTAGTGGAGAAAGTAAATGGTTTATTTTGTACATTTTTAATACAAAGGCTGTGAGCCATAATTAAATTTTCAAATTGGGCTCCCCGAGGATCAGTGAAGCCACTGTTCCAGAACGTCGATTTGGCGTTCAGGTCCGCCGCCACCACCAAGTTATTATTTGCGAATTTATCACAGATCTTGTCCAGTAGGTGCAATGCTATATGCACATCTTCTGAGGGGGGACAGTATAGTGAAGTTAGGTAGAAAGAGATGGAACTAGAAGATACGAGGATACAGGTAGCATTCGCTGAGCATTCTCCTGTAATCGCAGTAATAACTAGTTCGTTATTAAACACAACAATTGCAGTTTTGGGTGGAGGATCACAAGTTGCTATGATTCTAGTGGAATTGGGGTAGCCCATGATTTTATGCGCTGTTCCACCTACTTGGGATGAATAATATGGTTCCTGTAGACAGACAATATCATAATTATGTTCTATGGCTACATTTCTGATCTCGTCAGCTGCGGCTCGAGAGCGCTGTGCGTTTATCTGTAAAATTCTAATTGTGTCTGTATTTTGAGAGTAGCCAAAGTTATTTCTGCTTGTAGTTGTATTATCCATCAACGATTCGCTTATTTGCTAGTTCCATCGCTTTTAAAAACTCGGGGCACTTTCCATCCCTGACTGAGTGATTGGAGTCCTTGTTCTTGCGTTTACAGTTTATGCATTTTGGTGATTCTTCTCTGTTGGGGCACTCTGCGAAGATGTGACCCCCATTGGCACAGTGACTACATGACACGGTTTTATGAGAGCAATTTTGTGCAGAGTGCCCGTAGGCCAGGCACCTGAAACATTTGTTAACTACGGTAAATTTTCTGAACTTATGCGATGTAAAGCCTAAATATATTCGATTGTTTTGAAGTAAACAGTGGAGAAGTTGAGGATTGAATCCAATCACCCAGTTAGTAATACTGTTTCCAGAACCTGAGCTGAACCTAAATGTTGTACCCTCGTTTACCTCCTGTTGTGAGAAGGAATAATCTTTTAAATTTTTATGATACAGGTCGTCCAAGATATCTGCCTTACTATAATCTTTTGGAACTCCATAGACTAGAATTGTTGGGTTTGACATTTTTGGCTTTTCTATTGAAAGTCCTGCATTCTTGAGTGCAGGCAAAGTACAGATTTTGGTGGCATCAGATGAGTTTGTAGTCTCTACTAACAAACCCTTGTTCCTGAGGAGTCTGATGTTCTTAACTTTCATTTCTTTATACTCGGTTTTGAGTGTGTTTGTCACCGCATTCCTAATGTCTTGACTGGACTGTATCACTGAGTTAGCAGTGGGTCTTAGGATTAGTATATTGCGTGGATCACCAGGTCGAGAGATCCAGGGGGTTTTGGCAGGCTCTGAATGGGTCACCTTCTGTGGTTCATTTGACATTTCTGTTGATAGTTGTCTAGGCTTTTCGCCCCGTCTTCCGGAATTAACTTTCTCCAATGGATGGGATCGCTCAGGATCAAGTCGGCCCCAATTTGATTTTGCAGCCTCTGCAAAAGTCGTTTTCATCAACGATTGATTTCCTCCATGGGAACCTCCTGGGGAGAGTATATGTTGATCAAAAATATCTGCCCGACATTCTGTGCTGGTCGTCTTGGCCTTCAGCCTCTCATTATCTATTAGGTGAGGTAGCACAGTTCTGTTCTCCCGAAAACTCTGGTTTTTCGTTCAGAACACACGCAATTTACGGACAACATACGCAGAGCAATATGATCATAGTCGCCGATGCTCTAAAAACCCAATAACGAGCTGACGTCATCTACACTATTTACGAAAATTACCTCGGTTCATTCAGTTTTTTTTAATGAAAACCCTCAGCACGAAAGGTATCAAAACCTTGTAGTACCTACTTGTAGTATCGTGAATAGGTTAGAGGGGGATGCCGGAAAAATTGGTTTGAAGACTAAACATGGGTTTCACCATTTCAGACTTCCAATAAGCATTTTGGAATGCAGATATTGGAATGCACCATTTCATGAGAGTCATCCACCACCTCGAACATTAATATTCATCTACCAGCTAGGTACAGACATGATTCACTGCTTCTGTTATTAAGGTGCCGTTTTCAATTGAATGCGAACATTTTAACTATAGATATACACAAGGGTCCAGAAATTATCCTATTTATTTTAAGTTGCCTGAAACTTAAAAGATCGCTTCCTAAATCTTAAATTCTTCCTGAAACTTAAAAGATCGCTTCCTTCCTTGCAAAGTATCGTTCTCAAGTAGAGAAACATTTTTTGACAATTTCGACGCGTTTCCTCTAAGCACGATAGGAACTTCAGAAAAAGTCATCAATAAGTACTTCGTTTATAAATGGAAGAGGGAAAGGCCACGTTGGAATCTTTCTGCAGCAGTGAAAATTCTTCGGAAAAGGCTTCTGTTGTCCAAAAACGATGTTGTGGTCTCTCCAGCTAACCGACCTTTATGGGAGCGGTATTAACGGGTCCTAAATGAAAACCAGCAGCTGCCATATTTAATTAAAAACATTATTTATTTATCATTTCAACATATTTACATTTCTCGTATTGTGTACATGTGTGATGATAAATTCTGCATCTCTTGTGTCTAAGGGACATCATCTGTGTTAGACGATTTTTCCATTATTTCAAATTTATCAAATTTGTTTACTAAATTCCAAGAATTAGTGTATAGGCAAATGCTCATGCACCTAACACGGCCCTTGTATTTTCTTGTCTCGCAAGTACCTCCAGCAGGCCAACAAATCCCCGACACTTTGCTTTCCAAGTGTTTCATGTTAAAATAGAGGCAGTTCAAGAATCAGTTTCACCTCTTCCTGCGGCTCCAATTAATCTATTAGCCTAAGTTCCGCCCCTGTTAATTAATGTCTGTTAATGGCGTCTGTTGTATGGTCGATTTCTCTGTTTGCTGGGCGGAAAACCCCAGTTCTGGGGGGAAAAACCTTGCGATCTACGCCTGAGCCCGACTAATTCAGCCACGGAGTGAAAAATGTTTTTTAAAGTTCCTCGCGTCATCGACGGGATTCGAAAGTGTACCGTACTACTAGTACGAACCCTAGACAGTAGTAGAGACCCGAACCCACAAGCTGTACTGGGACCGCGCCATAATAACGGATAGGACAATCCCGCACAACAGACCGAACATAACCCTTGTGGACAAGAAGGAAAAGGCTACCTATCTGATTGACATAGCGGTACCCAACACTGGCAACCTGCAGAACACCCATGGGGAAAAAATCAGGAAGTACACGAACCTAAGAAAGGAGATCAAAGGGATGTGGCATATGCGACAAGTAACGACCAACCCGATCATCGTGTCAACCACAGGTATGTTGCCAAAGACCCTACATAACAGTCAAGCAGAAATAGGGCTCCCGGCGAACACCTACAAGGAACTCCAGAAAGTGGAAATCCTGAACACCTGTAGCATAGTCAGAGAGTTCCTCGACCAACAGTAACACTAGACATAACAATAACCACCCTGTGTATTTAGTAGCAATACCCCTCACGAGGTGGAACCCCCCAATCAGGGAGAAATAATAATAATAATAAAATCTTCCAAATGACTCTTGACTGGACAACTTGGCCTCAATTAAAAAATTGAATTTTTACTGTATTATGAATGGGAAAACAAGTACAGTTTTTCCGATTTAAGCTGCTCTATACTGTTTTTAACACTGCACCCTATAAAGGATAGATCTGTAGGTACAGAAATACTAGAGCTACAAAAAAATGAGACTATTATTATATTTTGCCTACAATTAGAAGATTGGTTAAAATAAGGAAGGAAAGATTCACATGCGTGGACACTTCTACTTATACATAGAATTTCCACTAGTAAATGTTAAAATTATGTAGAACAAGCGAAGTAGATATTTGGTTTCTGAACTTGGACAACTGTGTACAAGATTAACAATAACCTACACCCTACAGGACTTTCATCTTGGTGATCAGGAACTGTACAACTAGATTGTCGCTTATAATAAATAGTGTCTATTTTGAACATTGCTAAGAAATGCATCAAGAAACTTATTTTCAAGGCTTTCCAATTAGTAAATGCATAAATAAGAGGAATGATTGTTGTGGATATCTAGTTTCTCCGCACCTGGACAATGCAAGTATACACATCTAACCCACAAGACTATATAATAATAACCACCCACAAGACTTATAATCTTGGTTTTTCATTACTTGTTAAACAAATATGTGACTCTCGTATCAAATGGTGTGTAAACTGAACTTTCCTAGGAGAAAGAACACATTGAAAATACTCTGTACTCCAGAAATTGGAGTGGAAATTGATGAACAAAAATGTTTGTACAAAATCTGTTGCATATTTGCTGATGTTACCTTTGTGAACAACGTGTATATAAATTTGTAACTTTGACCCGTACTGGGTCAGGAATTAATTTTGACCAAAATGAGGTCTTCAAAACCTAAGTGTCCTTTACAACTAGTTTTGTTTTGCTAGTTTGCTTTCTACTCTATGAAAATTACCTCGGTGAATTCAGATTTTTTTTTTATGAAAGACTTAAACACGAAAGGTTTCAAATCATAAGTAGTAAGTGCCACGCATGGGTATGGTACTGACTTATATTTTCAAGGAAATCGAGTGGGGATGCCAGAAACTTTGCTTTGGTTTTCACCATTTTAAGTTTACAATAAGTAAAGTGGTGGTATTGCGCTGTTTGATAACGGTCATCTACAACCAAGAACATGAATGGTCCTCTACTACTTAAATACAGACATGATTGTTGCTAATGTTGTTAAGGTGTGGTTTTCAGTTAAATGGTATCGTTTTATCTGTAGATATATCGACAATGGTCTAGAAAATATGGTCTTATTTTAAGTTGCCTGAAATTGATAATCTTTAAAGATCACTTCCGTCCGGGGAAAGAATCGTTAGCGAGTAGAGAAAAGTTTATTTTTCAATCTTTTCCCCTCAACTGAAGATAGGAACGTCACAAAAAGCCATAAATAAGTACTTAATGTCTAAATGGAAGAATGAAAAACCGCGTTGGATCTCTTTGCAGCCGTAAAAGTTCTTCGGAACAGGCTTCTGTGCAACCGTTTGCAATAAAAACGATGTTGCAGTTCTTCCAGCTAACTGACCATCAGAAGTGCGGCATTAACGCGTCCTGAATGAAAACAAGCAGCATCCAAATGAGTTCTGTTCCACCTCCTCCTTCTTGGTCTTCTCATATATTGTATGTCTGAAGAGTAAGGCCACAGCATTATTTAAAATTGAAGATTGTATTAGGTGGGGACATTATTATCACTTTCTTAAAGTACCAGATATTTAATTAAAAAGATTATTATTTAGAATTTCGACGTCTTTAAATTTCTCTTACTGTGTACGTGTCTGTTAATAAATTCTGCATCCTAATGTTTACTAACCATGTCTTCAATACACATTGTATTGGATAACTTTTCCAGTATTTTAAATTAATAAAATTTGTTTACTAAATTCCTAGCTTTAGTGTATATGCAAGTATACATGGACCGAACACAGCCCATGTAGTTGCCTTTTCCATGTGGACGTCTAGCAGGCCAACAAATACCCGACACCTCGCTTTCCACATGTTTGATGTTACAATAGAAGCAGTTCAAGAATGATTTCACGTCTTCCTGCTACTGCTATTAATCTATTAGCCTGTGTCTCTAACCCCACAAGATGGCAGTTTGCTCTTCACCTACCACTGCCTTGACAGCGTCAGCAAATATTATTGCATCACTTCCTTTTAAATATGCCTCATCCCTGTAAAAAAGCCTCCCTGTTTACAGGCACCGACCACGCTGTGAAAAATTCTACCCCATGAGTCTTGCACAGTCTCTCAATGGCAGAATTTTTTTAACAAGGGCCTCACGTGCAATCCTATGGTGTGTGGACAGAATTATTGACACTTTCAAATTTAATTATAATTCACGACTTTTTTTGAAACTTTTGCTCTAATTGTTGAATAAATTCACAGATTTAATATCATTAGTGCCCACATGAAAAACAATATCACCTTTTGTGCTCTTAAAAGGTGTTAGCTGCTCTACAACGTCATTAACTAATATGTATGTGGATACCATCCTGCATCAAAGAACCTCTTTGTTGGTACAATATTTAATAAGCGACCAGTACATTTTTGGCCACGTAGAAAGACTCCAAAGATTTTGTAATTTGAAAGAGATATTTTGATCCATTCTTCCTTCAACACAGAGGTCAGTTCAACAACTGATAGCGGTCGATTGACTTGAACCGAAGCCGAAGATCTAAATTCATTCGAAAGGTATTCAAAGCATTGCGCATTCTCCGCTCATTCGAAACAAAATCCTCCATTTAATTAAATGATTTCCATTCTATTTTACACAAATATGATCGGTCGTTTCAACCCACTTGTTTTTACATTCGTTTATCGATTATCTTTTTTCTCAAAAGAATGAAACTAGAATTGTATGATCAAACTCGAGTAGAAACCACTATTAATCTTGGCAATCATATTACATATTGCTAATGCAAGGCAAAAATCTTTTGCATAATCGTGGGAACTTTCCTGGTTTCTATTTTACATCTGCAATGCTAGTATAGTTTTTGGGAAATATTCCCAAGCTGTCGGTGGGTCAAATGTAAATAAATAAAGACATGTTTGCATTATTAATTTAGATAAAGAAATTGGCATAAAAATGTAAATTAATGAAATCCAGAAAGATTTTCAGGAATTCTTAAAATCTTTCTGGATCAGTGTAGCATATAATCAAACATCGCTTTCGTATCTATTCACTTATTTGTTTTAATAATCACTCTCATATGATAAAAAGCTTGATATTACTAGGAAAGGATATTACGTGGGGTTTTTATAATGTAGTTAAAGGTGAAATATTACTTATTTCTTTTGGGACCAATTTAGTTCTACAGGGAACTGTTGTGTCACTATCAGTAATAGTGCAGACTATTTTAAGGAAATAATATTTTTAATGGAGAACACTGCACTTCAGCATATGCGATTAAAAGAAACACACACAGAAATACAACTGTCTACACTTTTGTTAGGGCAGAGAACTTATTTTATTTTGCAAAAACGGCTTCAGTTTTTCTTAATTCAGAAAAGATGTTCTGCGCCAAATATTGTTTGATGTAACTATGCCTGGTATTGGAATTTGGGTAGAGGATGCTCTTATGTTATTTACTCTTGAAGATCAACATATCTGCGAAGACAACGAGGGAGTGGGAGAGCTTCAACCCCATCTGGTAGCTGCCAATTTTTATGCAGGACCCGTCTAATGACACATCTACAAAGGTGGGTGAGCTCGGAGGGATCATAACATCGTTGTTTCAGCAATTGGGTCCATAATAGACTTTTCTGAAGAACCATCACAGCAGAGAACCTCCAACGTGGCCTTTTCCGCTTCCATCCATCAATGAAATATTTATCGATGACATTTTGTAAAGATGCGATCGAAAGTTGAGGCGAAACGCGTAGGAACAGTTGAAGAAATGTTTCTCTACTTGGGAACGACTCTTCACCTGGACGGAAGCGCTCTTTTAAGATTATTGGTTCCAGGCAACTTAAAATAAGGTAGCATATTTTCTGCACTCTAGTCGGTATATCTAGGGTTAAAATAAGCGCATTCAAGTTCAAACCGCACCTTAATAACAATAGCAATAAATCATGTCTGTACCATCTGAACGACCCGACGTGATTTTCATAAGTAGTATAGATCACATCAGCAAACCTTTGATTATTTTCAAAGACCAACTGGCTTTCATTGGCAGCACGATTAAAATAGGTCACCGGAGACTCCTGAACCGGTCTAGCACTTGGTAAATCATTTCCTGGCCATGCCCATAACGGATTTATATAAAGAGGATACCCAATTTCTTGCATACACATTTCCTGAAAACGATCACGGTGATACATGCAAATTAAAATATCCCTCACAGGACCCACGGCGTTAATGTTTTTCCAGAAGCACACCTTAGCCAAAATGAAAATCAATCTTTTGTCGAATGGCAGGTTGTTTTCGATTTCGATTGGATATTCACATTTCCACTTGTGATATAAATCCACAGCAGCCTGAATATTTTGTTGGTATTCATGACTAGAAGAAGATCGTACCAATGCCTTAAGAGCCGAACGAATTGCCTGCATTTTCTTGTAAGCATCCGATAATGAACTATTTCTGACTTTGCTGAATGATCAACTATTTGCTTATGCAAGAAAACTTGCTTTAGCCTCATACTATATTATTGTTATGGCGTGTTGATTGTTGCATATTTGAAGAATTATTTTGACAGATGAAATTCAACAATTCGATCCTTCCTTTTTAAACATTGAAAAAAATGTCGATTATCTAAACTAGCCAGAATATATTCAGATGATATGAGATTCAGTTCATTCTGCTCTATATACCAATAGAGAAAAATTTTTTCCACCTTCTTCAGAGTTTTTTGGATCTAGAATTCCAAAAATTAAAACATTTCTATGCCAAACTAAATTACGATATAAATGCAGAAATTGGTAAATGCAAAGTATTTATTATCAGATATAGCACACTGGATCATTACAATCTGATATTAGAAAAAAAAAAACCAAAACAAACATGTATCATATAACTTTAAACCAATGCGACATATAAGTGTTTTCAGAGAAATGGTCTAGTGTTAAACGAGGCTTTTACAATCCATCACTGGTACACAGAAAGTTCACACACTGCGGAGAGTTAAGTAGGAAATAAGAGTCTCAGGTATCTCGAACTTATTGAAATCTTCTTCTGAGCGGTGTTCCATCAATTGCCGTACTCGAACACTACACAAATCCCTTAGAGAAGGAACATCGTTAACCTTCTTCACAACATAATTTCGCAGTTCTTCATTTTCGATCTCAAGAAGCAAAGAATTATTTTCAATCCACATTTCGTTGCTTCTCTTTACATTCGCTGCCAACAACAGATCTACCCATTCCTTCCTATTATATTTCGCAGCCAAAAAGAGTGGTGTAACTCCACAAGCAGATTTAACGTTTGGGTCACATCCACGACGGAGAAATACTTCAAACAAAGAATTTAACGAAAAACGTACAGCTATTAAAATAGCGGGCATTACACCTGGTGGATAAACATTCAAATCGCACTTGTGTTCAATTAGAAGTCGTACTACGTTTTGGAGCTGAGGATGATTATTCACTGAATGACGCATTCTCTCCGGTACCGTTGATAAACAAGCCATTAATGGGGTCCATCCATGCTTGTTTTGAACATTTACCTGCAAAGAAAAAAAGTATAAATATAAAATAGTTCCGACAGCGTTTAAACAATTAATTTCAAATAAAATACAGGTTGGAATGTCTCAATAAATTAGAGATTTTGAACTTACCTGTGCACCCTTGGATATCAACAGAGATGCCATTGTGAAAGAAGGACACAGAGAACTGGTAATATAAAACAGAGGGGTGTTTCCGCACATGTCTGGTCTGTTGACATCAGCTCCACTATGCATTAAGTGAGTGGCAGCATCACAATTGTGCCATAAACAAGCAATTATCAAAGGGGTATGACCAGCTTCATCCTGTGAATCAATATCGCTTCCAGATAAAAGCAGTACCTCTATAATATCTGAAAGAAAAATAACGATTTTGTTTGAATCAAGATGTACACAGAAATTATTATTTATAATGAAACAATTTAACTTAGATAACCGACTGCAGATTCGTTATAAACTTCGTTCCTGATTTTATAACTTTTAAAAGAAATATTTTTAAGTGACGGAAGAAGACCTGTGGAATTGTAGGAGATGCATTATGAGTTCAAATACTGTGAGAGTGGGCTGGAACAGGACACAGAATTCCTGAGTGCTGAAATAGTTCCTTAAAATTTCCTTCTTGAATCGGTCTACTACTTTGACAGATGCATTAGTCAGATTACTACAGGCTATTTAGCAGATGTGGATGAAGACCCATCCACAAAATATTCGAACCATCATTGGCACAAAATTACTTATGAATTGACGAGCTTTTTTTTTTTTTTTTTTGATTTGGTAGTTGTTGGCGCATCGGCTTCTGTGACCATATTGCACCTCCCAAGGTTTTTGCTGTACTTTGATCCAAGCCCGAGGCGAGAATCGAACCCGCGACCTTTGGGTTGCCGGGCAGGTACATTACCCACTCGGCTAGCCCGGTGGGCAATTGACGAGCTCTGCAGAGGGAGTTACTACGGTGAACGTAGAAATATTGTAAAATATAGAATTTTTATACATAAATAATTTTAAATATTAATTTATTATTAGTGTTACTGAATTCTAACGAAACCTACACCACGTGCGGCGGTTAGCAAAAAAATAGAGATTTCCAATTTCAGGAATATTTGAGAATATTGCAGTAGGGTTAAAAGGGCTCGTGAATGTGATAGAATATTGTATTAGCATTAGTAGAGGCATTTGATGCAAGAAAGCAAGCTTATGCAGCATCAGCCAAAAAAAAAAAAAATAATAAATAAATAAAAAATAAAGAATAAATAAATAAATAAATAAAAAAAAAAAGAAACCACTTCCACTTCATCCCTCTGTTCGTTCAAAATACCTGTCCAGCTGAGCCTTAAACTTATTTAGGCTATCAACCTCCACCACAAGGGATGGAAGTCTGTTCCACCAACCAACCACCCGCTGGCTAAAGGCAAATTTCCCCACGTCTATCCTAAATCTGTCTTTCCTCAATTTGAATTTATGCCCTCTCAGATGATTGTTCTGAACGAGAGGAAGAATCCCATCAGCATTGAGCATGCTCAAACCATTCAAGGCTTTATACACCTCTATCAGATCACTTCGCTGGTGCCTAGTCTCCAGACACTGTAATTTGCAAAACTTAAGCCTTTCTTCGTAAGAGCACCCTTTTGTTCCATTCACTAATCTTGTTGCCCTTCTCTGTGCTCGTTCCAGCAGCTCTACATCCTTCTTGAAATGAGGCCTCCAGACCTGTATACAGTACTCTAGGTGTGGCCTGACCATTGCCTTATACAATGGAATAATCACCTCCTTATCCCTGCTGGAAAAATTCCTATATATCATTGACAATACACCATGAGCTACTCTTGCAGCCCGTCTGCACTGCTCAGAGAACTTCATATCTGCCTGCACAACCACCCCCCAGGTCCCTTTCATTCTCTACCACTGTCAGTGTAGTACCACAGAGTTGATACGTTGCTCTGGGGTTGCTGTTTCCCATGTGTAGTACTTTACATTTGTCAATGTTAAACTTCATTTGCCACCTCTCAGCCCATCTGCTCAACCTTTCCAGATCCTGTTGCAGCAGCATAGTGTCAGTAGTGTCCTTGACAACCCTGCCTACCTTTGTATCGTCTGCAAACTTTGACATTAAGCTTGATATACCATCATCAATATCATTTATGAATACAGAAAACAATAATGGACCCAAAACTGAGCTCTGAGGGACTCCACTAATAACATTAGTCCACGACGAGCAGTGTCCATTGAGTACCACTCTCTGTCTTCTCCCCCTCAGCCACCCCTTTATCCACAGCAGCAATTTGCCTCCAATGTCACACTGCTCCAATTTGTGCAGCTGTCTTCCATGTGCAACAGTATCAAAAGCCTTTCTAAGATCCAAGTATATAATATTAAAGTTATTCCCTGCATCCAGTTCCTTTGTGACTGCATCATAGTATCCAATCAAATTGGTCAGGCAAAACTTCCCCTTAACAAAACCATGCTGTGTCCGAGCTATAACTGAAGTCTTGTCTAAATGATCCTGCAGTGCTTCTTTAACTAATGCCTCCATTAATTTTCATGGAACAGAAGTTAAACTCACAGGTCTATAATTACTTGTGTCAGCCTTTGATCCTCCTTTGTTAATTGGGGTCACATTTGCACATCTCCAGTCCATGGGTACTTGCCCTGAATCCAAGGAAGCTCTCATAATTATGGCTAAGGGTTTGCTTACTTCCTCTGCTGCCTCCTTTAATATAACTGGATAGATCCCATCCACCCCGGGTGCCTTTCTTGTGTTTATCTTCAACAATTTCTCCTCCACTTTACTCTCAGTTATTAAAAGATTCTCTAGCTTACTGCTAGAGTTGAATACACCTCTGGCTTTCCTCTCGCTAAATAATTCCTCATGTGTGAATGACGATGCAAAATATTCATTTAGTTTGTTAGCTACCTGAGCAGGATCATCAACAGTTGACCCATCGATATCAAGTGGTCCAATCTGATTCATGCCCTGCCTTCTATAGTTTACATAAGTAAAGAACTCTTTGCTGTTTTTCTTTGCATCCCTTGCCAAAGATTTCTCGTAATCTGCCTTTGCCTGCCTAACCTCCTTTGTAACTTGGTTACAGAATCCTGTAATTGTAGAAGAATGCTGATTTGGCAGAACGTTGCAGATGATTCTAAGATATAGTTTTAAGAGTAGGAGTATTGTTTCAATATTTGAAAAGACTACAAATGATTCTAGAGTGTTTTGCAATAAAATAAAATGCTGAGTAATGGTTGTAACTTCGGGCATCTGTCATTCACAAATAGTAGTTTATTGTAAGTTTTGAATGTTTCCTGACAAACATGAAAAGAAATAAGAAATTGATGATTGAAAACAGAAGTGCTATTATAACTGTGTATAAAGTTATTCTCTGAGACGTTTTAGCCAAAAACCAGGAGTTTCGTTTAAAGAAATACAAACTGCAATTCTAACATTCAAAGGAGATTGGCAGGATCACCATCAAGTCGACTGCACGTAACAAAGAAGGCAAAAGAAAAGACCATAACACTGATTTTTAAACGCAATCGATCACTTACTGTATCTGAAATTCTGGCTGAGTTTCTTCTGAACAAAGAAAACTCCCATCTCTACATGTACAGGAAAAATTCTACTTAAACAAGTAGGACTTCGTGGTCAAGTAGCTGAGTGAAAGCCCTTATTAAAATAAGAAAATCTAAATAAATAAAGATTCATCTAAATGTAAATAAAGATTCATCAACATAGGACAGTTGAGCAGAAAAAAGTACTGTTGACGGTTGAATCGAAATTTGAAGGTTTTGGATCCAAACTTAGATTTTATGTGAGATGATTATCTGGATAAAACTTTTTTCGCAAATTATTTAGTGCCTACAGTCAAGCCCAGTAGTGGTGGTTTCATCATGATTTGGGGGTTACTTCTGTTTTTCTGTAGTGGGTGACATCATCAGAATTGTAGGATGTTTAAGAAAAGAAGGATATAAATACATTCTTGAACATAATGTTATTACATTATGTTCAAGAATCCTCCTGACTTTCACTTTGTGGAAGAAATTTTATATTACAACAAGGCAATGACACGCAGCACAGATGTAAGCTATGCGGGGAGTCTCCAGAAATTTAACAACAAACTAGATATTACCGACAATGTCTAGTGTGTTGTTAAACAATATCAATGGCCACCGCAATTGCCCGACTTGAACCTAATAGAGTTATTACGTGATCATATAGGCGTCAGGTCTGTGAGGTATGCCAACTTCACAAACTTTACGAGACGCCTGCAGATCTCTTGTAATAATATTCGTCAAGATGGTATTATAAAATAAATTGCCAGAATGCCACGTCTGCGTGGGATATAAAATATCGCGAAAGGTATTTCGATGAAAAATCAGTACAGATGTTAGTAGAAATGATTTAAATATTTTGCTGTAAATTTTCCAATGCTTAATAAAAAATTCTTTAAATACTTGTGGATGTTTGCAAATACAAAACTTTCAATAAAAGGGATGAATTTGAATAAAGATAAATTACCTCTTCCACAATATTTTGCTGCTATGTGCAGCGGAATCTCTGATCTCGAGGTTCTAGACGACAGAGATTCCCCTTCTAGAATTAGTGCCCTTACGTCTTCTAGATTATTTTTTAGTACTGCCATATGAATCAGACTCATTCCGTGGTTTCCCTGATGGATTAAATTCTTCATTTGATCGCTTAAATCACTACCAAGACCTTGTTAAAGAAACAAAAAAATATGTTTTTTCCATAAAACTTTGATCATCTAAACAAACATAAATTAAAAATTTAAACTTGGAACTTAAATTCAATTTAAAAATATATATATATATATATATACAGCGTCTTCCTATGTTGCATGTTATTAGAGATTCTCGTCTTTGAATATGAGCATGAGAGTACCAGGTAGTCTTTAAATGGAAGGTTTCGAAAGCAGTTTTAAGAGAGAGTTGTGCGCAATACTTTGAAGAGACAAGACTAGGAAAAATAATCGGAAGGAAGGGATTTGGCTCTCATTTTTATGAATTGGTTGGATTTGAGCAAGTTTTCATGTAGAAGAAGACACACATGTAAAACACGAAAGTGTAAAGCGGAACACAAAACAGGAGGAAGCTAAAGTGGAGAAATTCCATCAAGACTTCGACCTTTTTGCAATCAAGATTTTTGATTCTATTAGAAGACTCTGGCAGAAAGTGGATACAGTGCTTTTGGTAGTGGGTAGAATTGGCGAATTACCAAGCCGATCGATACAAGAATTAGAACAAACATAGTAAGCAAAAATCAGAATTGCCTTCAGCCGAGGACGGAACAAAACCACCAGGTTATAAGAGAGGTAAGAGTACAGATTAAATATTTTGGCAAGACACGAGACGAAAAGACATTTGTGATGTGATGCATTCTTATATTGGGCAACTTTATTTATTGCAAAACTGAATTTCAGATTTTATGGCAGAATGCGGATCAAGCATAGGAAAGGAGGAAGAGAAATCACTGAGATTATACCGTTCGCATTCTTGTAATGTCAAAAGACAGGCTGAGAATGAATACGAGAGAGAAGCTCCATCGGAGAAGAGACCAAGTTGGATCTGAGGTCCCCAGAGGATAGGCAATATCGACTATGTGTACTCTGAACGATTGAGAAAACTGTTATGAGTGTTGCGTGGGTGATAAGAATTTTCTGGTATTCTGATTGAGAAATATGCTAATTAAGTAAGGTCATTATTAATGACAAAAGACTACATCTTGATCAGTTCAGTTCGTATAATTTAAGTTAAAAAAATTCAGTGTGATTTGTGAAATGAACGAGGAAGTTTTTTCGATATTTAGATCTTTTCGTAGCTGTACTTATGAAGTATAATCGGCCTCTCTTTAACGAACGTCCATATAGCGATTTTTTTTGGTTTTCAGTGTCCGTGTAATGAAGAAAATGTCCATTTAACGACCTGATTTCGAGAGACCTGAGTACGCATTGTTCGCACTTCTGGCCTTTAGGCAATGCAGGTGATGCTGTAGAAAGTATGAAATAAGATCTAAGACATTCCGCAATTTAGCGGTGCTCCTAAAACCTACACAGGCGTCTCTATTGTAAAAAGAAGTCACTCTGGTCACCTGCTATGTATGTGTCCCCAGCCATTGTCAAAGATAAAGGCATATTCCTGACCTAAACAATGGCTCTGGTCAATCCGTTTATAATGTAAGCACCCTCTCAGAGAATTACGACATAGTGATTTCCTTTAACCCCCGAAATTATGTTGTTTCGCGAAAATGTTCACTAAATTTCGCCTTTCCCAGTTTATATGGTAGTTACAAGTGGTCCCTAAATCAGTTTTGTTTTAGCTTTTTAGAGATAATTCTTGACTGTAGTTGAAAAATTAGAAATGATTAGTAGCGTAGATTGGGCCTTTAAAAAAAGGAAATCGCTTTAAAGTTTGTTATTCCTGCGAGTAGTGTGTCAAATATTCTGGAAACGGTGTATCGATTCTCAAATTGTGTAAGGAAACGAGACACAGTCGGAAGCGTGTGAAATTATAACTGAACGAAGATGTAGATTAAGCCGACTTTAAGAGGGCGAAGTTAATTCGAGAATATGGTGAAAGTTGGGATGTAATCGAAGACGGCTGTACCCATGGGAAAGAAATAGTTTGAAAAAAATGAGGGTGAGAACTAAGAGACCAAAGACATATTCATCGTTGATGAAACAGGTCTATTTTTTAAATGTTTGCCGAACGAGTACACTGACTTTTAACGATGATAAATATTCAGGTGGTAAAAATAGTAAGGAGAGAATTAGTCACGGTTGATGCAAATATGGATGGTAATGAAAAACTGAAGGTTTTGGTAATAGGCACAAGTAAACGAACCCGATTTGTCAAAGGAATAAAGTCGTTAAAGTTGGACTATAACTACAATCAAAAATTGAAAAACAAGTGAAATTTTTGACCAGTGGATTTTAAATTTCGATAGAAAGATAAAGAAAAAAAAAACATAAAAATTGCTTTGATTGACGATAACAGCCCTGCCCACAGTCACTAGGTAATTTCGAAACTTACAAGTGTGTAGCTTGTTTTCTTTCCACCTTATCCAAACTGCGCCGAAGACCAAGGCATTATCATGAAAAAAATTATACTGAGAATAGAAATCAACCAAAATACAGATGCTGTTATAGATTTCTGGATGTGCATATCCGAATTAGAGAAAGTGGGGAGTGAAAATCAGACCGAAAGAACGATTAAGAATTGATTCCCAAGAGCAGGTTTCGCTAAACTATTAATTAAAAGCGATGACTGGGATGAAGTACTACAAGATATTGATGTCTTTCAACAGTGGATAAATCGTTCTTGACGAATGTTTAGGAGTTAAGGATGTCATAGTAGCTGAATATTCGAGTGACTTCTAGGTTTTGGAGCATTCAAAAAACTAGTGACAATATCGATGAAGAGTTGGATGGAAAGTACGGCAATAGTAAATCTTCCAAACATGAAAAGTTGGCAGAATCTGAAACATTGCTTCGAAGCCCTCAATATGAAGGAAATATATTTCATTGTTTAAACAAAGACATTTTTTTATGAACGGTGTACAATAAATCCCGTGTATACAAAAAATAACCAAATATTTTAAGAAATAATTCTTAAAATGGTACTAATATAGTGTGCCATTCATCTTAATGCCATTTATATTTTTCGTTTTTCCTTTCAATAGAAAATCCAAGAGAAAAAGAAACACAAACAGTTTTTCTTTTTCTGTTGGATACTTTTTCAACATAACGATAAACTAATTGGAATGCTACAAAAAAATAATTTATTGAGAATATGAAAGGTACATTCGAAATAGAAATACTTACCTAGATGCACAAATCTCGCCATGCAACAACTGCATAGGGAAGGTCTTATAGGAAATGATGATGTAAAAACACGAAGTGTACGTGTTACTTTGGAAATAAGTTCACTATCCACATAGCGTACCCCAAGAGCTACCATTATGCGATCCAAACTGGAAATCCACACCAGACTCCTTCCATACGAAGAGGTTGAACTGTCTTCCTGAAGAACCTATAAGGAATAATTAAGACGGTCTCTGTAATTGAACATTTCACGTTTAAGAATTATTTAGGCTCCATTAGGTGATAAGAATTCATTTATGTAATATTTGTCAAATTTATTGTGGTTGGATGTTCAAAATTGAATTAATATTCCATTCGTTTATTTTATCAGTTTAAAGTGGACCACTTCATTGCCATGTGCGAGTATGTGATCGTCTTGATCTTTGGTATTTTCCTATATAGACGGGGCTGCTACGTTGACATGGGTATATTATCTTACCGGATAAATTATTTCTGAAGAAAGCGCGTTTAGCAAGCTTTATATAAAAGTAATTATTATTGATTTTAAAAGGTGGATAATTTACATTTAGGAAATTTATATTTTAGGAGCATAATTGCAAATAATTTATTTTTCAAGAGTAATTATTTATCAAGGATACGTCATTGATAAAAAGAAAGTTCTATGATGTACTAAATAAATGTTTTCTGAAATTTCGCCACTCAGTAATCCACAGAACAGCCAAAGACTGGAAATTGTAAAAGCACCTGTTAAAGGGAGATGATAACGTGTTAAAATGTTATGGAATTTGGGCTACAAATCAATGTTTTAACCCGTCCAGCCTGAAGACAGGAATCGGCGGCTTCCCGAAACGTAACCACTATAATTTAAGCATTTGGCATTGAGGTGCTTCAGTTGTTCACAATTGTAGAATTTCAGTAATAAATTACTTAAATTTACCACATGATATAATAGTGCCGTCTCCATCAATTCATTAGAGCACGATAGAAAATTACAACTCTAAATGGTATTCTTCGTTCCACCAAGAGCTAGGTTTCAGCGAAAAACCTGGTACCATTGAAGTCTTTGAGGAGGTGTTCATTTTTACAGAACTGAAGTTGCGAGAAGCTCAGTACTGCTCAGTGCATACCATTGACGGAGTTGAACTTTCGTTCAGGTGCCGTCCTACATAAGATACTATACATGTCTACATATCATCGACACAGTAAAGGGCGATACATGTTAACCAGCCATTTAGCTTCCCATCACATTTAAACCTGAACAACAATTATTAAAATAAAAACGGAATTTAAAATACGCGTTAATCTTCATTTAGGAAACAGTTAAAATGAAACCTTTTACATTTGAAACTTTTATTTATTAATGTTTTACTAATATCCTATTTTTCTAGGAAAAAATAAAGCAGATAAAATAATATAAAGTGTTTTTTAGACATCATTATTAACCCATAATTTTACGTTAATACGTTCAAAGGTTAAACCAATTTTAAAACTCCAACTCGAATTGGAAATAACATATTTTTAAATCTCTTTAATAACTTTAGTTTAATCTTAAGTAAAAATAATCAAATAATTACCTCCATTCAAATGCCCTCTGGAAAATGAATATTTTGATGACAAAACTTTGAAAGCAAACACCGATTAACAAAATCTTTGGAAAATATGGCTTATCCAGAAAAACCCAATTGATTCCTTAGTGGTGCAATTTCTTAATTTATACACTTCAGCGAGAGTTTGGGATTGAGGATATTAAATCCTACACTCCTCCCTTCAACATTACGAAGATTAAGCGATTATCTCTATCACTTTTGGGTTTAAGATTAAACCCTTAAATGTTGACGTCATGGGTGACGTCACACAATTTAATAGGAAATTTTAATTGGTTCACGATTGGGTCCTCTTCTGTAATACCAATCCTCAACAAAGTAACCAATTTATTTTTTCTTTTTCGGACCATTGCTGCAGTGTTTGGAGAAATTATATATTTTAGTTTGCTATCCGCCATACTTATAAGAAAAAATTAGCAAATTTAATAATTTTGTACTATAATTTTTTTTTATTGGCACTAAAGAAATAATTTTTTCTTATAAAATTTATATACAGTAATACCAAAAACGTCTAGAGCCCACCTCGAGGACTGTAACTTCATATTCAATACATTTAATAAAGAAAGAATTGATAATCTCAAATGAGTATCAATTACAGATATATTGCTTTATGAATTTTGATATCCGTTATTCGAGGAACTCCTGGATTAGTAAAAAGCTATCAGGATCACGTAAATCTTAACACTGTCAATGTAACAAGAGCGTTTATCTTAATTTAAAAATAAATCAAGGACTGCTTACTATGAAAGAAATATACTTGCTGTATTGCAGCTAAGATTCCTAAAGGCTTAAAATAATAAGAAACACTTCTCGTGATGGAAAAAGCAATCCAAAAATTAGGGAAAAAAGAAGAAATTGAAAGATTTCATGACAAAAAAGAGCTGTTATTGCATCTTTTAATATAAACTTCTTCTTTATTGCTGCTCAGTAGGGTATAAGTACGAGAAACAATAGTTCTCATTATGTGACATGTTCAGGAGTTTTACATTGAGGAATGATACATGTGATTAAATCGCTAAAATTAATAGTTACATGGTATATTATAAGTTACTCAAATATTAAAACATCTAAAATTAAATTATAGTAGATAGGAAAATATAACACAAATAGAACTGAACATCGTAACACAATTTGGAAGATTTTATCCCAGTTCAACAAATTCGATCCACTCGAGGTGAATGCGACGGTATTTGTAGTTGGTAACCATTTTCTGCAGGTTAATTCCAAGACAGAGGAGAGTTGGTCAGGTAGGAAACAATTACACAGTTTCAGTCGGTTGCATTTGAGGATTAGTGTGAGATCTGTCTCCACAAATGGAGTCTGTGGATGGCAGAGGATTGTGCCACTGACTGAAATCCCAGATGTTTGGGGCGTTTATCCTGTGTTCATTTTTACTGTAGTCATCAAACACCTGCTGTCAATTAACTTAGGGAGACTGGGAATATTTATCTACTCAGTCATGTCAGTTCTCATTTGAGCGGTTCAGCGATTCTTATTTGTGGCCTATTTCAGTGTCCAGTATTCACACGCGAAACCTGTTTTTGAAGCGAAGGTGTCGCAGTATCATAAATTTCAACAGCGTATAAAATAACGGGATAAACAGTTGTTTGAAGGTATCTGGTAGTGGATGGGGCATCGCTGGAATGAAGTAAATGTTGCTTCGCCCCCAAGCGTAGAATGTTAAATCGCTTCCGGTGGCATTCTGTGTGCGCATCGAATCTCAGCTTCCGATCCAAATTGACACCGAGGTCCTTATAGCAGGTAACCACTGGGATGAGAGTACAAATAACTGATGGTTGAATTACTGTCGGTTGCTGTTTCAATGAGTAAATCATTATTTCAGATTTTGAAGGATTAAGGTTTAATCCAAACATCTGCAAAGTAAGTTGAAAGAACGGTCAGGTTCTCAGTGAGTGAAGACGGAATTGCCTTTGGGTCTGCAGAAGGTGGGATTAAGGTTAGGAACTTATGTAATCGGCGTATATTAGAGCATCATCACGGGAACTCATGAACGAAATTAGAATGGCCGAGAAAAGGAGGACAGACAAGACGCTACCTTGTGCGACTACTGCATTGATTTTCCTTGTGAAGTAGGTCTTCTTCATTGCGAGGTGGACACTTCTATTTCTCAAAAAAGCGGTTAAGAAAGCTAGTAGATCTTCATTTATCCTGAAGAAGAATTGCAGAAGACTGAGAAGGGCTGTGATGTCTAAGCTGTCAAAAGCAGCTTCAATATCGGCGTACACAACAGCTATTTCAGATTTAGTTTGTGTTACATATAACCAGATCTGTTGCTGATAACCAGATCAAGAGTACTGTTTCCTCTAGTGACCTCTTTACATGCTGCTGTATGGAAACTGTAATCATGTTTTGTACTATCCCTTTTAGGGAAGGCAGGATGCACAGTGTACTTGTACTCAGAAGAACTTGATACTTTTGATCTTACAGTTTCTGGCTGGAAGGGCTGAAGAATTGATGTCTGTGCCATCAGGTTTGCTGTGTGGATCTAATAGCGGATGAGAAATGGACCTGTTTCGGTTTCTTTGGCATCAGCTGTTTGTTTAATGCTGGAAAGAGTACCTTTTCAAGGAGTTTCAGGAAGGTGAAAGAAGTTCAGATTAGTCTGAAATTTTTGGGGCTGTTGGTGCTTGAACCCTAGGCACCGGACTCACAGAGTGTTCATTCTATTGAGCAGGGAAAACTCGCGTGGAAAGAACCGAGTTGTAGATTGAGAGCAATGAATCTAGGATGAAGGCGATAAGGCACTTAATTATGAGATGAGGTATTTTATCTTGGCCTGCTGTACTAGATCGACGCAGGGAATTTATAGAATTTATCATTAGATATCTTGTGATGGAGAGGTCATCAATAGGAGCAAATTGAGTGTTTTGGAGAGCAATTTCTGCACTACCGGAATTGGTTTTTAATCTTGAAATGTATTCCATCCACTTTTCTAGGTCAAGACAGATTGCAATTAATGACACTAGATCTGGATGAATATGGCGCTTTTCCTTTAGACAAGATAGTATCGGTGTATCTCTTTATGGCTGATGCCTTGATTCGGTTTAAAATGGCTCTTGTTCTGGAATACAGGGTCCGATCTTCGTTTGTGCCAGAGATTTTCCATTGCCTGCGAAGAATCTGCTAATTGTGGAAACTGAGCACTAAATTTTTCGTCCACCAAGCTCTATTTCTGTGAAAAATGCATACGATCTTACTGTATATATTGTGCTGAAACCTTTTGCTTACCCGACGATCCAATACATCCCAGTGGTGCTGAACAGGTTTCGGATCAGTACCCTGGGCTGGCCAATCCAACTTTTCCAAACCCGTTTCCTCAAACTATTCTGTTATGACCTGACCAGTATGGCATGACAAGTCTACTTGCTGATACAGGCCTTCCCCGAAGGATGGCCATAATGTTGGAAATGCATACTTGTCCAGGCTCTCCTGGTATTGCACGGAATTCATGATTTTGTCGATAACGACTAATGTGCCGAAGCCAAACCATGGAAACCAACCCCTCCCAAGGGCTGCTTAACATGGTTTCTTCATTCTTGGGAGGATACAATCAGGAAGGAATTGTTTCCCTGGAATTTTCCACACCCAGGAACGGCCATCAGTCTGGTAGAGTGCGAACCTCAGCTCGTCTGTACATAGGACTGTTTTCTAGTGCTCTACCATCCAGGGCTCGCGCTCCTTACACATCGGCGTCTAGCATTTGTTGAGGTAATCAGTGGTGTGCAAAAAGTTGCACGACAATTGTAATCCATATCATGGATTGTCCTTCGTATTGTACTAGTATTGATATTAGTCCCAATTCCCTCATAGAGGATTTGTGTAACTTGAGACAATGGAAATTTACAATTTGAGCGCACAGTTCTTCGCAGAATTCGCTTGTCCCTTTCTGTTAATTTCGGGTTTACCCTGCCACGAGTCACTGTGATGTCTCGTACAGAATGCTTGCTTATGTGGCATTCTGCATTGGAAATCTGTTAATTCTGTTGAACGTGTCATTCTGCCTGTCCGCTTTTGCAATTTTCTGTTTGAAGCCCAGTGTGCATATTTTTAGCAGGTTTTGTGAGGTATTCCATGCATAGGACCTGTTTTCCCATCCATAGAGGGGAGTCCCAATAATGATGGTAAGGCAGTGTAGTAGTATATTCATATTTTTAAAGGGAAACTAAAATCATAATTTGAATAAAATTACTCTGTACATAAATTGGTTTTCTCTCTGTGCATAAATGCAAACTCCTAATTCATGTAAAGTTTCTGTTAGCTTGTGGATTTTCAGTCTGTGCTAAGCGCCAGACGGAAACCAAACTGAAATGTTCGAACATTTTCTTCGATGAAGAAACGCCTTTGTTTTCTTTCTTCCATCTTTTCGATGGGTCCAAACATCTGCTTTTTAAAATTTAACGTTGGGTAGGGAAACGTGTCCAAGTCACTCACAATTCACAAATTAGGTGTTGATGAAACAGGTAAATTTTTTAAACACAAGTAACAATTTAATGAAACAAGTAGATAGCCACTGCGGTACCCATACATCTGCAAAGGTACGACAGTGGTTATAATTGCCATCCTCCCCACACTGGGTGGAAAAAATCGAAGTTGGAATTCCGTATGTGAGAAACTTTGTGGGCTCTTATCACTGCACTGCTGAGTTAATCGATCTCAGGCGTGGACAGCAAGAATATTCCTTTGCAAGCTCCGGTTTTTCGTCGAGTAATCTACCCAAAACGACCACAGTAGCCACTAATTACATATGGATGTGTTAAAAACATGACGTAATTCTCTGCGATTCTAAATGACAGTTATTCCAAGAAGGATAAACACAGTAGTCTCATGTTTTTCAATCTGTTCGATTATTTTAATAAACTGATAACACATGGATTCCCACTACCCTATCAGAGATCAAGGATCAGTGCTGTTTTAATGTTCTTATAAATACTTTTAAAGAATTCAAAAATTATAAAAGAAATTGGTCACCTGTGAGGTGCCCCGCCATCATTTTATGCAAATGTGGTGGCACTGCTGCTTCCGCGTTAAAAATACCTGACCTCCCTTCTCCTTTAATGAACAGAATAATAAAGAATATACAATAAAAGAAAATAGTGAATAATATAGTACATATATACAATAAAGAATGATGTTTATATATTTTCCACCAGTTGCCTTGGATTGGCGTGGAATGAAGGGAACGCTTCAGTTAGCACCTTATTGGGGAAAAATAGCTATATCTTTTCATCTGAAATATGCAAAATGAACCAAAGAAAAAGAGAAAATATGTAACGAAGTCTCTTTGTCAGAGATTAATAGAACTTTAGTAGGAGGTGCCAAAATTAGGAGGAACAATTTCACCTGGATTTACATCAAAATCAAAAAGAAGGGGCAATTACAGATGGATGCTTCTGTAGGGTTGCTGTTGTTGTTGTTTGGAGCATTAGCAACTAAGGCCATATTGCTGCGGGAATATGCGGTGGTCATTCCCTGACCTTTCCGCATCCTCCGTATTTGGTGGTGACGGGCATGAACCCCGGTCTAATCAAGAAGCGTGTGCTTATGTAGTAGTAGCTACTAAGCATTTGAAGAGGTTTTTCTGTCCGTACAGTCTTAGGTTATCATCAGGCAAACCTGTACTCTAAATAAAAGTTCAAATCCCTCGAAAAATTTCTTGTCCCGCTTGTAACTGCACTCTTCTCCTTGTACAGAACCTCTCTAAGATACGGCAAATTTGTTTTGTTAGGGTCCATGAAAATATTGATTCCGTTCCGTGACTTACACCTCAAAATTTACAATTACTGTACTGATATAAATAAAACAAATTGCAGGGGTTATACTTCTTTGTTGACTCTCAGATATTAAGACTTGTTGAGGGTGACTGTAAAAGTCTACAGTATCAGAAAGGGTCACAGTATGTATGACAAGAACATGGTGTTAAAGCAGCTACGGTATCTAAACGCTTATGAGATATGACTGCCATATAACGGCTTTTTCTTTCTTGAACTCTCTCTTATAAGAAAACATCTGTATCCACTACAGGGATCAAAATTAAGCCTTTTATGAGAATATGGAAATTTTCATATTATTTAGAAGAATATGAAAAAAATTGCAAATTACTTGAAATCGCAATACATTTAATAAAATTAAACCATATCAATTCTATCAAGCTGGTTACATTAACGTAAATCTACTTCACTGATCAATTCCCGTGATATATCAAGGGAATTGACCCGTGACCTCGGGGATAATGGATGAGCTTACGTCATATTAAACAACATGGAAAAGAGTTTAGTCCGAATTTCGTTTTTTTTTTGTTTATTTTTTTCAGATTGTGAATGAGTTAGTCGATACCTTCGAGATCTACTTGATTTTATCTCTGTGCAACTTAACTGCAGAATGGATAAATACAGACACAATCTAATATCCACTCAGCTTAAATATTTCATACCTAACCCTTAAAACACCGCCCTGGATTTTTATTATAAGTGAATCCTATTTCGATGATTCGCAGTGATATACCTTTGAATTATATCTGCACTACTGTTAATACAACACGAAAACTGTTAAAATGTAAAAGAATAACAAAACATTTAAGTTTATCGCATGAAACTATACAAAAAACGATTTTTCCATACAGTGTAATTATGGCCTCTCCTTCAGCGGGATACTGTTATATAAATCATCGACAGGTCACCTCGTCACCAGGATACAATGCTCAGATAAATTCAATTTCACCAAGTGCATAATGTATTTGGGGTTGCAATTCCCCAAGTCTAAACGTATTTAATAAATGTATGCTTAAAACAAGACGTTGTTGAAGAGCTTAGGGAAATAGAATGCACTTTAGAAAAAACAAAACACAAAAACAAATATACTATATATCGTCCTCGAGGGTAAGAAAATTGGTATAATCGCTGCCCTTCCCAACAATGTGGAAAGGGCATGAGTTCGAATTCTGCATGCTATGAGGAATGGGTATTGGCCTTTTCCACAATGTGGCTCACTTAATCGGGTTCGGGCATAGCCAGAAAAGTTTTTTCACTCGGTAAACGATGGTCAGCAAGAAACAAATCGAACACACAAGTGCAATTCACTGACGTATTGCATGCAGCGCAATATGGCCTAAGTCGCTGATGCGCCTAACATCCTACAAAATTCATCAAAGAAATCAAAGTATGTTCAGATTTGGAATGTATATTGATGGAGAGCTGTACCAAAGGGGTGCACAAACTCTGAACCATAATTATGAGTAGCTCTTGGAATCAGAGGAGATCCCTATGGATGAAAGGTGTGCGAATATATCGTAAATTCATAAAGGAGGTCAAAAGGTAAGGCGACATATGTAATTACAGAAACGTTAGGTTAACTCTACTCCAGAGAAAATAATGGAATCGATTGTTAACGAAGTAATGCAGGAGAGGATTGCATTTTTACCAGTCTCACAGCAGGGATTTGGTAGGAAGGGTCGGTGACCTCTAACCAAATCAGATAGGTTACTATAATGAAAAATAAAAGAAACTGAATGAAAAAATATATTTTTTTTATTACTTTGATCTCAGGACGGGGTTTGGTACACTGTTACCCCTAATATACTGCTGCAATGAGCAATGTGTTGTTAAGGACTGATGCAATATAATTTTGTTTTCGTGCATTAATTGTCAGTACTACTACTTTTCAACCAGTTTTTTTTTTTTTTTTTGGTAGTTGTTGGCGCATCGGCTTCTGTGGCCATAGTGTACCTCCCAAGGTTTTTGCAGTACTTTGATCCAAGCCCGAGGCGGGATTCGAACCCGCGACCTTTGGGTTGCCAGGCAGGCACTTTACCCACCTGGCTATCCCGGTCGGCTTTTCCAACCAGTGTGGGGTGGAAGCTCATTATAATTACTCTGCAATCAGCGCGGCCTGAGATACATTTAGCCTCCCAAACGTATTTAAGAAATCGCCCTCATTAAATTAATCAAGATGTAAAGTAATTAAAATCCAATTCTTCATGATCCTATTTGTAGACTGTCAGAATGGCTGACTTTGTTTACGAGAGGCGATGGGAAAGTGTGCTGGAGCATCACATCTATAAGTATATGAAAATAATCTGAACAGTACAAGTACACATGTGCTAATGATCATAAATTTCCACAGTGTGGCTCCAAGGACTGAGATAAGTTGTGTGATCGTGACACACACGGAAGCAGCCGATGGCGATTTACGGGTGAGTCATGATTTAATACGTTGCGGAACGTGTGGAGTGTTTTCCAATGTGGACCTGGTGTATCATCATAGCTCACCTGGAGATTTATTTCTTTGTAATCGATGTAAGGAGAGCACCAATCTTAAATTACAATTTGGTTCAGTGATGGAACAATTTGAGTCCCTGAAAAAACGGCTGCTTGCCCTCGAGAATAATGCATCTGGGAGCTCGTCAGGGACTCCCATATGCATTATTCGGCAAGTGAGTGCATTGAACTATTGAGGCTAATTATACGAGCATCACTAGACTCTGGGGAGATTCCCTTGGATTGGGAAAGTGCCAATGTATCTCCCATATCTAAGGGTCGCTCTAAGTGTGAAGTGGGAAATTATCGACCTGTCAGTCTGACTTCGGTGGTAGGGAAAATCATGGAGGCAATGATCAAGGGTGGAATTCAGGATCATTTGGATCAAATTGAAATTCTCAAGGATACTCAGCATGATTGTGAAATGGGAAAACCATAGTTAACAAATCTGGTTCGCTATTTTAAAAGGTTGACTTACAAGCTGGATTTAGGGAATAATTTCGACTTTGTTTATTTACATTTCAGCAAAGCTTTTGACTCAGTCCCACATGAGCGGTTGCTTTATAAGTTGGAACAGGTTGGAATCTTTGGGAAAATCCTTAGATGGATAGCAGGATGGCTTCAGGGCAAGAGGCAGAAAGTTGTGATAAATGGCTGTTCCTCAGATTGGGTTGATGTAAAAGGGGGTTCCCCAACGATCAGTATTAGGACCACTGCTGTTTTTAATTTTCATAAACGACATCGATGAAGGGATAGAGGGCTCTATGTCAAAATTTGCAGATGATGTTAAAATTGGTAGTGTAGTTAATGATCACTGTCAAGCTGAGCCTCTTCAGAGTGACCTAGATAGACTTCAGGAATGGTCAGAAAAATGGCAGCTATTCTTCAATCCAACAAAGTGTAAGGTATTACACCTAGGAAACAGTAATCCCAAAATAACTTATTCACTTAGCGGTGTTCCACTAAACCCAGTAATGGAGGAAAGTGAGTTTGGTGTTATGATACGGACAGACATGAAATTCTCTGAGTATTCTAAACAGGTTTCAAGAAAGGCCCATGGTGTCCTATCGATGACCAATCGAACTTTTGCAAGCAGAGAGAGGGACGTGATAATCCCATTATATAAGGCTTTTGTTAAACCACACTTGGAATTCTGTATTCATTTTTTGGAGACCGCACCTAAAAAAAGACATCGAGCTTCTTGAAATGGTGCAATTACGAGTAACTCGCCTGGTAAAATCGGATAAAGGGTTTCCTTATGAAGAAAGACTTCGAACATGTGGGTTGCAGAGATTGGAAACTAGACACCTTAGATGAGATTTGATTGAGGTGTTTAAGGCTCTGAGAGGCATCAGTGAAATGAATGAGAACGAAATTTTCAAGATTATAAATGATGCTAGAACTAGGGGACATAAATTCAAGTTACGGGGAGAAATGTTTAGATTGGGCTGCAGGAAGTTTTAATTTAACCAGCAAGTTATAAATTACTGGAATAAGTTGCCAACATGGGTGGTAGAGGCTGACAGTTTGGGGAAATTCAAAGGTCATGTGGATAGTACCTTCGGGTGAGAAACGCGCATAGGATGATAGGTTTAAATTCCTTTTCTTTTATTAATTATTATTATTTATTTATTTACTATTTTTTTATCATTGTTTTATTCGTTTTTTTTTTTTTTTTGGCTGGTGCAGCATAAGCCATAGGCTTTCTTGCACCATGCGGCCATTACTCATACTAATACTAATACTAATAAACGGATATATGTAATGATTTACGGAGACTCTAATATAACAATTTCTTTTTGTGCGGATGGCCCTCTCCGTGGCTGAGTTAGTCGGTCTGCGGCGTAGATAGCAAAGTTTCCCTCCAGAAACTTGGGTTTTTCGTCTAGAAAACAGACAAAACCACCAGAGAACACACTCAATTAAAAGACATAAGACACGGCGTATTTAATTATTCGAGTGGCCTAAATATAATAGTTTGGGCTCGTAGAGACAAGGGGTGATGCATCACATGAAGTCTGAGTTTACAGGAATAGGTGACTCTGATGCTGAACTGTTCAGTTTGTTAGGATTGGATGCAGCTGTAGATAAGTTAAGTAATATCCGGGTTTGGACTTAATTGAAAATCAAGTAATCTGTACGATTTTTGATTATTTTCCTCAAATTATGTTAAATTTATTTAATTAATGTTTCATTGAGGGAACTTTTCAAGACCGTGGAATCTGGCACTGCTAAAAAATATTACACAATATTGATAAACCTATGACTGATCCGAGAGCAATACAGACCAATTCCTCCCTTGGAGAATATGGGTAAGTTCAATGAAAGGTTACTTGCTACCAGAATTTCTGCGATGTTAGAGGATAAGCATCTGTGTTCTGCTGATCAGCATGGATTTAAAAGGGACACTCTACAGAGGACGCCATTACATCTCTTTTAAACTACATCAAGGATTCTTCTCATAAAAATGTTCTTTATAGTCTTTGAAGGAGCATTTCGTTCGGTAAGGTGGGAAAGTGCCCTTCGATCTCTTGTGTTTGTACAGTGTAATAGCTACGTATTTACCGCTATAAGGCCATGCTTTCAGGACAGATTTATTACTGTCCTTGAACGTCAGCTCTCATACAGTACCGGAGTCTCGAGTTGTTGTTCTCAAAGTTTGGTTTTGGGTCCTCTCTTCTGGAATGCAGTTTTAGATCGGTGGCTTGTTAAGCAGGATACAGAGTTTGTTAAGTTAGCCTATGCTGAAAACCTTGTGATGATGACATTTATCACTGCCGAAGACTTTTATTGGAAGAAAAATTACAGTCAGTTTTAGATGATTTAATGCAGTGGGCCGAATTGACCAAATTGAAGATCACTGCAAGTACAACCTGTTTTATGGTACTTAAGAAACAATTTGATTACGGCAGACCTCCAAGAGTTCTTTTAGGTGGAGTCAAGATTCCTTATGTGGCTAAAACTTAGTATTTGTGATTAATCATAGATGGCAAACTTTCCTTTTTGCCACATGTTTCACGCCTGAATGGAAAAGTTAGACACTTTACAGCCTCCATTGCTAGGATTTCTCCAAATGAATGGGGATTGAATAAGAGGGTGTATTCATTGTATTAATAGACTATTTTTTTCCATATAGTGGCATATGCGGCTCTTGCTTGGTTTTCTGTGATAACTAAAACTAGGATTCGATCGAAACTTTTATCGCTTCGGCGCCCTATGTTATTAACTTCACTAAAAGTACCTAGAGCAGTGTCTACAAATGCCCTACAAGTAATAGCTGGAACCATGCCATTGGATTTATTTATTGTCTACAGAATTTTTTTTGTACTAATTGAAAAAGGGTATGTTGTTAACGCTTTTGGATATCACAATCGATTTGGATTATATTATTATGGAAGGAAATCAACGAATGTGGAATAAATTAATGGATTTATGGCAGGCCAGATGGGAAAGTGGTGATTTGATTTTGGAGCTGTGACGAGGGAATATATTCCCCAGGTGAACTATGCATTATAAAAACCGTGACATCTTGGTTTGCACCTTCCATGTATACTTCTTTTTTGTTAACAGGACATATCTCAATTAGGGTCAAATTATATGAGAGAGGATTGGAGACATTGTTTCTGTATATGTGGCGAACTTGAATGCATGTAAGATTTTATGTCGGGAGCATGAAGAACAAAGGCAGACTTTGATGGGACATATTATTGGCTTATCGTTTGATACAGTACATTTACTTATTGCAAATCGTGATGGTTTTAATTCATTTCAGGAGTTTTCAGCTGATGTTTTTGCAAGAACTGTTCTTAGAGCCTTTCTTTGAGAGGCAAACCTGGTGACTGGATTGTCTTCATGGGGTTTCTTGTTGAACCCGAATTCTTGTGTCGGTTCTGCGATTTTGGAGAACGTTGCGTCAACTATTGGTTTCGTCCTCTGGCTAGCAGCTGGAGTGCTGGACCTGATTTATGGTGTTGGGTCCGTTGCTCTAACGGTTCTATTATCCATGGCGCATAGTTGCACACTTGCTGGACATTACCTTTATTGGGTTTAGAGATTCCAGTGCATGTAGAACAGCAAATTTGGAAATATTCAGCCGAACTGTGATTTTTGAAATTTATAGTTGTGCCATTCAGACTATTGAATATTAGTGTTGTTTTATTTATTTTTTTTCCAGCTGGCTCTTTGGCATGGTAAACCAGGAGAGCGGGTTTCCTGGCACTTCCTGGTATTGCACTACCTGCAGTGGGTGCGGGATTTCACGTGCGAATTGCGCTACAGTAAAATAAGACCCAGGGAATTCAACATTCATTTCCAGGGCTGCTTTGCAAAAAATACATATTCACATATTCTCAAGGTAAAGTTGAGCTTATGTCTGGGAGCTATCCTAATTAAAAAACACACTTACACAAGTGTTTAATGATATGTACAGAGCATCTAATTTTATTTAAATATATCGTGTATATAAATCATGTATATACTTTGATGTCCATAATCTTGAGACGGTATATTGTGTGTAATTAATAAATGAAATGAAAAAAATGGAGAGACTCGTCGCTACAAGGCACAGTAATTGAACGATTTCTCCCCGTGGTAAAGTTTGCAATGAACAAAACTACAAGATCCTGGTTCTCTCTCTCAGCTTTGAGAAGTCCTTCTTAGTGACCAGCTACGGCTCTCTGAATGAAAAGCTGTACCAACTGAGGCTTCTCGCTACCGACCTAGGCTTTTGTGGAGCCAAGAAAAACTGGTACCACCTTCTTTTTGATTGTGACTTGTTGTTGTTGGGTTTTTTTATGAGCATTAGCAACTAAGGCCATATTTCTTCGGGGATATGCGGTGCTTATTCCCTGACCGTTCCGCATCCTCCATATTTGGTGGCTCATGGGTTCGAACCCCGGTCTAATCAAGAAGCGTGTGCTACGCACTGCTTCTGCTGCCCACCTGGCTACGGAGGCGCCGATTGTGACTTGTACGAGGGTCTGAGTGTTCTTCCGAACTTCTCCCCGAACCATGTCGATCAACTAATCCAGACATCTTTCTTCCCTGCAGGCCTATGCATTCGGCATTTTTATCCGGCGAAAGACCTTGTATGCCAATGCCGACCAAAACCTGATAAACAATTCTACAGCCTAGATTTCACACTCAAACGAACTGAAATAAATAAATTTAAAAATATTTTTAAATTTATTTCAGTTCGTTTTTTTTGCTAAATTTGCCATATTTATCAATTTTTATTTCATTTTTTATTGTTTATTGTATAAATATATTATTTTATTTTTACCTGCAACAATAGTTTTTATTATTATTTATTTATTTCTATTTTATTTATTTAATTTTTATTTTACCGGCACTTTTTTCCTTCTCTATTCCTATCTGTCCAGTTGACTGATATTTCTGGTTAGCCAAGAGACCAGAACAGAATACACATAAGCCTACATCACACCCATCTCTTTTGAGTTCTCTCAACCCAGTAATTACCTGCCATATGGAACTCGGTGTCTATTTTGATCCAAAGCTGAAATTTAATGTTCACACAGAAGCGGAGATATTCTGTGTGAACGTTTATGACTCCTATGTACATAGGAGTCATAAACGCCCCAAACATCTGGGATTTCTGTCAGTGGCACAATCCTCTGCCATCCTTGATGTCATCCCCACACTAATCCTCAAATACAATCGGTTGAAACTGTGTAGTCAGTTCCTACCAGTCCAGGCACACCCCAAAATTAAGGCACCGCCTTGGAGTCAACCTACAGAAAATGGCTACCGACTACAAATGACGCCACATACTCCTCGAATGGATTACATCTGTGGAACTGGGATAAATTCCTCCAAACTGGGTTACGACGTTCAGTTCCTCTTTATATTTTCATTTTTACATGTTTAATTTTGTGTAACTCATAATTTCCCATGTAAATGTAACTGTATTTTTTGCAAATTTATTCCCATATATAATGTAAAACTGCTGGCCATGTCGCCGTGATGAGCATTATTGTCACTAGTACCTGTACCGTACTTCACAGCAATAAAGAATTCCTCAAACAGGCCTCTGAGTTTGGGTAAATTCGTATTGTGATTTTTAAATGTTTCTCGCCAACCACATATTAAAATAAGACAGTGAAACTGGAATTTTAAAAACGATGTGTTTACTACTATATTTTTACAATTAAAATAATTTTACAAATAAAAATATAAGAATATTTAAAATATATATATACCTCAGATAAAATACATTAAAATACCGGGTTAAGAGCGATAAAACCGACCGTATCTTTCGAAGGCTCCTGCCTTCTTCTTCAGCGGTAGCTTCCTTGTAGTGCGGTGCATCCAGCAGGATCACGGTCTAAATCACGTGTTTCATCACCACGTGTTGTATTCTTCTGTGTACTGGGACCGGAAGCGCGTCATGAAATCGATCATCCGTTCTGATGATCGTAACGCCAATGAGGGGAAGAATCCGCAAACCTTTGTCTCTATTGATGTTCTCTGTCGAATTAATCCGCAAACTCTCGAGCCACTCGCGATCCCAGAACCTATGCTCCCGATCAGTGATGACAGCTTCGTTCGGGGAGATCTGGTGTTGCTTCTCCCAAAAATGCTCGGCCACGACGGATTTACCATAGTCTGCATTCCTTATTGCCTTAGTGAGCTCCCCCAGACGTTCTTTGAGACGGCGCTTTGTTTCCCCTACATAACATTCCCCACAATCCGGGCATTTAATACTGTAAACGACCCCACTAGCATTCTCTTTTTGAATGGGGTCTTTTACTTGTGACCAGTTTGTGTGCAGCTTCCGGCCTGGATTCTGCACACAACGGTTTTATCGCTCTTAACCCTGTATTTTAATGTATTTTATCTGATGTATATATATATTTTAAATATTCTTATATTTTTAGTTGTAAATATATAGTAGCAAACACAGTTTTTAAAATTCCAGTTTCCGTGGCTCATTTTAATACGTGGTTGGTGGGAAACATTTAAAAATTACAATAGCAATAAAGAAGTTTTATATTTGGCATATTTTTAGTGATATTGTACAGAAAATACGAGGCTGAGTTGAACAAACGTTCTAGGTGCCGCCCTTACATATACACAAATCGAGACTCGATTGGGAAAGCCGTTTCATACCATGACGTCTAGTGTTCTGTGCTGGTAAATCGAATGTAAATTGGTTTTAGTGAATGAAGAAGTGTATAAACATTTTTGAATGAATTTGGGTACTTCCTGAAATGTCAAGTATTAATATAAATTAAACGTTACTTAACAACTGGTGATATCAGTGATTGTGGAGTTATAATGGCGGTCATTATGAGGTGGGAGGAGTTGTCTGATTATACATAGTAAGAATAATTACTGTTTTGTCTGAAAATTATTTATTTATTTCTGGAACTAATTCTTGCTCAATACAGGGACCGTATTGAGCGAGGTTCACACGTGAGCAAACATACAGAATATTTGGTTATCCTTTAACGCCACGAATGGTGGAAAAAAACATTCGTGGCGTTAAAGACCAAAAAGACCAACCGGTGGAAAAAGAGCCTAAAACTGCATTTGTCGTCAATAATAGAGAACACAACGTAACAGTTGTTCATAGGTTATGCAACCAGTTTGCTTCTTGTGTTATGGCAGCCCCGGAAGATATTCAGTTCTATATTGTATCTCTGTATTGTGTGTGCTCCTTCAATGGATTTTAACAATTGCGTGGATTATTAAAGTATATGGTATTCAATTTAAGACCGAAACAAGTGATTATTTCGACAAATGCTAATGCAAAGTCTCCACTGTGGTATAGTGCAACATCTGATATGAGAGGTTTAATGCTGGAAGAGTTTATATCGAGTAATAATTTATTTGTAATGAACACAAAATCAGTCTTATGTAGCTAGAGACAAAACCATGACGTTTACAATAGATTAATTGGAATGGGTGATAAAGAACCATAATTTTGCAAAAACGTCCATAAATAGATTTGATTGAAAAGAGGTTCATGACAATATGTTTCCAAGAATTGTTAGGACACCATAACATGATTTCACATATTCAGTATGATTTTCCACCAGGAAAATTGTGCGACGATGCATTTTGGATTTTCAAACTGATTCAAAATATGAACCTGTTCAATTTAAAATTGATTATTTAAAATATTCAATATATAGACTTTGAAGGTGCGTTGGACTCAGTATGGTAGGAGGCAGCTCTTTCTTAACTGTGTCGTAATGAGTGTTCTAAACGGTTATACAGTCTGTTTAGGAGTTACCTTTCTGAGAGATATGTGACTGTTAAAGTCTGAACATTTTCACTTTGAAAGACAGATTATGCGAGCTTACTCTCAGGGCTCTGTGTTAGGTCTTTCCATTTGCAATCTGGTGCTACAGAACTGGCTGGTTCGACCACAAGTAAATATCATGTAATAGCTTTTGCCAATGATGTCATTAAATGTGACAAGTCGATCACGACACAAGTTTGAGAAAAATGGAATTTCTGTAATAAATGATATTAATACCTGGCCACCAGGATTTAAATTTACCATTAGCCCAAATCACCAAAATGGTTCTTTTTAAAACAAAACTTGATTTGGGATGACGCCACAAACAAAATTAAATGAGAAACAATTGACTATGGTTTCTGAAACTAAATACTTGGGGGGGGGGCTCATTATTGATCAAAAGTTTGTTTATTATGCGCATATAGCACATGCACATAGCAAGATATATTTCAGTAAGGAGTTTCGGATGCAGATCTGTTTTTGTGGCGAGATTGAAAGTTGGTTCCATATATTATATGCGTACAATTTATGGTAGTGTCAGGTAAGAAATACTCAGAGAATCATTGCTGAGAATGAATTAGGTCAGGAAAAAGATTTCACTTTCCCACAGGAGTGTATTTCAATTATTCCAGGATTTTACAAAGAGAGCCTTTGAATTGAGGAAACGCCAGTTAAACAAGAATGGTGTGTTGGAAAGATTACTTAAGTGTGTCGAGAATGCTCAAGAGACTAATGGTGGTGATGAGGAAGACTATATTTATCTTTTTTTTTTTGCTGATATATATATGAAAGTAGGTAAAATAATATAAGAAATAGAAAAAAAAGAGCAAACAGATTAATGCCATCAAATTTATGAATGTAAGTTACATCTGTCTGTATATAACAATATTTTAGTTAATAATATCAAGGGGATAAATTGGACAAAAGTATTAGAGGTAAAAACTATACTCATTAGCTAAAAGGGCCAAGTTTAAAAAAAAAACACAAATTCGACTTTTTGTTGTGCCCCATAAATAAACACAAAATGAAATAGTAAAACTAAAATGATAATATAGCTAATTAGAGGTATATGGTTACATAGAAGGGAACGTTAACAAGGCTAGTCCACTCAGTATATCCCATCAATAATTAGCTGAAAGTATCTGTTTGCCAGTTTTTCTATGTTCAAGTATATTGAAAATTATTGTGAATATATATATATATATTTTTTTTTTTATGAAAACCCCGAACACGAAAGGTATCAAAACCTATAGTACCGTGCATGGGTTGAAGGAGAAGTATGGGGAGGGGGGGGGGGATGCCGGAAACTTTGCTCTAGAGACTAAACATGGGTTTCACCACTTCAAGCCTCCAATAAGCAAAGCGGTGGTATTTCACCGGTTGATGAAAGTCATCTACCACCTGAATATATAATCAAATTGGCTTAATTACTTTAATATACCTTAAAATTTAGGGAAAACTGGCAGAATAACCGATGGCAGTGAAAATTAATATATATGATACAAACTATTTATTTATGTAGTAAAGGGATGGCTTATACTTGAAAATTAAGGCGAATATGAAGAAGACTAAGAATAGACTCCAATCTCCCTCGAACTGCTCTAATAGTTTGAGGTGTATATATAATTGGATTTAGCAAGAAAAAGCATTTTATATAGATACTTCGGATTTCCCCGGAGAGTAACTGACGGACATTTTAGTAAGGATCCTGGTATTATAGTATGTAGTGATATTTAATGTAATATAATTCCAATAATGATTGGAAATTACCTGATATATTAGACGTCTTTTTAATAAAATCAAGTACAATAGAAATGTATTACAAAATATGTGGAACCATGGGAAATTAAATGACTCCTCATACTTATATTGCAATGCATTTAGTTAATCAAAACTAGTTTCTGCAAAAACAGAAATTAAATAAACAGAAAATGACTATAAAATTATATTTGGTAAAGTTTAGCGTAATAGGTACATGTCATGTGTTCAACGTTAATGTACATGGGGCAATAAGTATTTTAGGTGCATGAACCTGTATTAGTCAATTTCATTTTATGAATCTATCTGTAGGGCGTTAGGTGTATAATGACCACCTAAACAGATAGTATTATATGTACCCTTAGGTAAATATGTACCCTTATTTACCAGGGTTAATTGTTATTTTGACCGGGTGGAGACGACCAGGGTACTACCCCACAGTGAGTGGAAAAACAGGGTTCCAAATCGGATCGATGACGCGAGGAACAATAAAGGACTTTTTTCAATCCGTGGCTGAGTTAGTCGTTCTCAGGCGTAGATAGCAAGGTTTTCTTACTCAGCAACTGGGTTTTTCGTCCAGCAAATAGACCATAGAACTCACGCAATTAGCAGACATAAGACTGAGCACGGCAGATGAATTTAATTATTCGGGTGACCTAAAAATAACAGTTTGGTTTTGTTTTTTTTAATGGTTCGCTAAACTAGAGTTTTTCGACAGTTTCGAACACCCGCAATTTAGAGATATACGACACACGAATTTAATCAGGAAGACGAATTTTATTATTAGGATGGCCTAATATATATATATTTTTTTAAAGACATAATTGGCTTTTTACAGAGATGTACTTTTTAACAAAGTACTAAGGCGCAGATGTATGTTCTAAACCACCGGTGAGGCCTTTCATAAAGCAGTGCCATGTTCACAATGAAGGCGATCCTATTTAACCATTAATGCGCATAAATAACTGAGGAATGCTGAACTAATGATTTCATTATTTCAGCGTCATTTACTACAGTCTGGAGAGCCAGATCGCAGCTCATTTTAGTCAAGGTAATATTTCATTCCTAGAAAGAGAACTTGTCATATTTGGCTTTCTGATCTATCGAACTTCTACGAGGGGACACTTTTGAATAGAGTATACTTTTAGAAATAACTGGAGTTGCAATTTATGATATAAAATTGCAGTGATCAGAAACCGCGTGCCAATAAATACAAATCTGATGAGCTCCAGAAAACTGATTATGCAATCTCCAAAATTGGATAAAACATGAGTGGTTAGAAGAATCCTTTCGCTTTGTGTACCAAAGGACACAAGTACAACATAAAACCAAAGGATGACATCAAAACGTCATGCACGAAATTTAATATTTGTTTGTGAAGTGCAAATCATGAACGACATAACCTCGCAATTAGGTTCTGATTGTTAAATTTCATATCGATTGTTAATAAAAGAGAAACTTTCTAATCAGGATAGACATCTTTTTAATGAAAATAAATTTATTGTATATGTAAATAATAGAACAATTTTTTTTAACCTCTTTTTACATACATTTACAAAATTCAATTGTGAATTGTTATAATAAGGATGCAGCGATGTATGACAATACCTTCTAAATGTGACAATATGTTCTATACAAACATGGTTAACAAAAAAATATGATAAGAAAAGAGACCAAACCTTTTTTTTTAAAAACTAAATTTGTTACAAGCATGATATCAAAGGGTGAGGGATTTCTAATATATTATGCTGGCTATTGCAGATTTTGCCCTAATTTCATCCGGGATAAATGCTATAAGGAAGGAACTGCTTTTAATTTCTGCCCAACGTAATTTCGTAATTCTATATTGCGAATTTGGGAAAGACGAGAAGCATCTCTAACTCCTGTTTCGTTTGAAGGATTAATATTTGCTGCAAACAACAGATCAACTAAATCCCTCCGGTTTGGTTTTGTTTAGCAACACTGAAAAGGACTGTTGTAATAGAATGCCTACAAACTTCACTGGAGTTGCACCCACGGCGAAGAGGCAATTCAAATAGTGAAGTCATGGAACAATCAGCAGCATTTAGAATCGGGGGGCACTTCTGGTGGATGAGAGTTCAGATAACGCGTGTGTACAATTAGGAGTCCTACTACTTTGATGGCTTTTGTCTGGCCTGGCCATGTACAGACATTTTCTTAATCCGGCAGTAACCATACATGCCATTAGCGGAGTCCATCCGTGCCTGTTCTGAACGTTCACCTGCAACTATGAAGAAGAGAATTAACGTCAAATAGAAAAACGTTAGCGGTGAATTAACTGGCAAATGTTCTTGTAAATATAAGGGAAGAAATGCAACTCGTATAATTCAGAACTTACCTGTGCACCCTTTGATATTAAACGAGATCATTAAAAGGACGGACGTAGAGAACTTCCAGTATAGATCATTGCTGTGTTTCTACATTTGTCCACCTTACTAACATCAGCTCCATAACGCAGTAATAATCTGGCAGCAGAAAAATTATGCCACATGCATGCAATTATTAAAGGAGCGTGACCTGCTTCATCCACAGCATCGACTTCACGGAGAACTTTCACGACTTCTGAAAAAGAAATAGAAAACGTTAACTTGTTTCATCGAATTTTGCAATTGAAAATGCATTTAATATTCCGCAAATATCAGTATTTCAATAAAGGGACACTTACCTTTGTTACCATGCTGAGCTGCGAGGGGTAATGCAGTCTTTTCTATTGATGTTAAATATGTCACATCTTCCCTTTCGATAAGTTTTCTAAAATTTTTTGCCTTGTTGAGCAATGCTGTCATGTGTGATGGACCAACGCCATGATTAATTGGATGCATGCACTTTTTTATTTCCTTATTTAAGTATTCACAAAGACCTATTTATTAATTAAAAAGGGAACGATTAATTCAAATACTTTTCTAGCCTAATGTACGAGAATTTGCATTCAGTTTTAAAGTATCATTATTTACATTGGCTGCCTCGACCACTTTTAACTAAATCATAAATATAAGCGCCTCTAGATTGTTTGTTTCCCTATAATTTTTCTGCATTTACTTACATATTTATTATTGAAGTATTATTAAATACAAGTAACAAGCCAACTTACCGAGAAGTACGCGCCTGAGGCTGTAGCACCAGCATAGGAAAGCCCGGAGGAACATTGCTTCTGTGAACAATTGACGGGGATCTACAATTGTGCATAACAATTCTCTTCTATCCAGTTTACTCCACATTTCCATTCCAATTGATCGTTTTCAGAATTCCACACGACGGTACTGACGGGGATCTACAATTGTGCATAACAATTCTCTTCTATCCAGTTTACTCCACATTTCCATTCCAATTGATCGTTTTCAGAATTCCACACGACGGTACTGACGGGGATCTACAATTGTGCATAACAATTCTCTTCTATCCAGTTTACTCCACATTTCCATTCCAATTGATCGTTTTCAGAATTCCACACGACGGTACTGACGGGGATCTACAATTGTGCATAACAATTCTCTTCTATCCAGTTTACTCCACATTTCCATTCCAATTGATCGTTTTCAGAATTCCACACGACGGTATTTCTATAGGCCTTAACCCTACTGTCATCTGATTGATCCTAAATGAATAAAATTCCAAATGAAGACAATTACTAAAAACAGTAGGAAATTAAATTTCATTACAAGTTTTCCTGATATTTTCCAGGAAAATCAAGTTGAAATTATATATAAATAACTTTTATCTATGGACGATTTATTAAACAATAACTAATAAATTTAACGTTTCTAAATGTTAAATGGAATGCCGTAATTTTATGGTGGTATCCGAAACACAGCACGCAGTTTCCTCAGCAACATTTGTGAAATTGAGGGTCTCATTTCTTCTTGAATCTACATAGACAGATTTATTAAAAATTGCTTTAAAGGCAAACTGAGTAAAATGCTTAATTCTTTCCCTTTATAATCAGTTATACCTAGAAACGCCATAAAGACATTCACCCTCTTATACTTAAGTGTTTCAATTTACTCCTGCACGACCACCAGGTCGTGCAGTTTACAATAAATCATCAATACAAATGTATTTATTAGTCACGGGCTTGAATTTGGATCAACTCAAAGAGCAGGTACAACTGACCTACAAGTTTCTGATCACTCGGCAACGTCATATGATTAAATAAAAAATTATAGGTTCTCTTTCAGACCAAAAGACACTACCCCTATTGAATTCTGAAGTTCTCTGTGCAATACAGAGAAGACAAAGACAGATTGTGGAATTTTCAGCGAAACAATGGATAACTTTTTTGTATTGTGATAAGTCCCAAGAAAAGTATTCCCGGTCGCAAGAATCCTAAGTTCGCCGTTGAAAACAACTTTTATGCCAACTCAGTGGATATACACAATTTACATAATGAAAGCAAAGCAAACTCGATATTATTATCTATTGATTTTGAAAACCAGTTTAATGCAATTGTTTATTTGATGTTCTTTTTGTAATTGCATCAGGTTTATTTTACCAGTAATAGCATCAAAGAAAATGCGCCATTTCTTTATCGATCATATCTTTTTTTTATGTAAACCCCAAACACTAGGTATTAGAGCAGATAGTATCGAGCTTGAGAAGACGAAAGATTTGTTGACATTGCACTTGAACTTCTATTGACTAATTTTCAGGAAATACGTTTGAAGGAAGGTTGTTCCAGAAAATGCCAGTTGAATGAATAAACTAGGAAGATGAAAAGTTGGACAGGAAATGAATGTTGGCGTCACGTGTTCGGAATGTTTTGAAAGAGACAGCGGGAATTATAGAAGCCAGTTCAAAAGAACTGTGCCCATGGAAGTATTTGCAGAAGAGGCATGCAGCAGATACAGTAAGTATTAGTAACGGCCGCATGGTGCAAGAAAGCCTATGGCTTATGCTGCACCAGCCAAAAAAAAAAAAAAAATAAAATAATCCGAACAAAACAATGATAAAAACAAAAAAAAAAAAAAAATATATATATAAATAAAATAAAATATAAAAAAAAAGGAAATTAAACCTGTCATCCTATGCGCTTCCCTTACCCGAAGGTACTATCCAGATGACCTTTGAATTTCCCCAAACTGTCGGCCTCTACCACCCATGAAGGCAACTTATTCCACTAATTTATAACTCGCTGGCTAAAATAAAACTTCCTGCAGTCCAATCTAAACATTTCCCCGCGTAACTTGAATTTATGTCCCCTAGTTCTAGCATCATTTATAATCTTGAAAATTTTGTCCTCATTCATTTTACTGATGCCTCTCAGAGCCTTAAACACCTCAATCAAATCTCCTCTAAGGTGTCTAGTTTCCAAACTCTGCAACCCACATATTCGAAGTCTTTCTTCATAAGGACGCCCTTTTGCAGATCTCACCAGGCGAGTTACCCTTCTTTGCACCCTTTCAAGAAGCTCGATGTCTTTCTTTAGGTGCAAAGATGTAAGTCTATGTATGAGACAGCGAAGAGAAGAGACCCTGTTAGAGATTAATCATTAATTAACCTAAGTGCCCTCTTCTGAATGGAATAAAGCATGAGGTATTCGGGGCATCACCCCAGTTGTGGTAACAATATTCCACGGCAGGGCGGATTTGCGATTTACACACAGTAAGCAGCTGTTTGGAACAAGAGTAACGCCGTGATCTAAAGAGAAAATGAAGTTTTTTAGATGCAGAGGAAGCAATATTTGTGATGTGCTTGTACCAAGAGAGATTAGAAGTCAGGGTAATCCTTAAAAAGAGATATGATTTTGCCTAGAAATCGAAGTGTCACTAAATATAAGCATAGGAGCGGAAGAATCCTTTTTGCGAGATGTAAGCCAAGACTGAGTTTTAGAAGAGCTGAAATAAACTAAGTTTTCTTTGCCCCAGTGGAGAATTACCTGAAGATCGGCATTTAAGGAATTGGTAGCAGATTTCCGAGAAGTTAATTGCAGGACAAGGTTTCTCAAAATGAGAAATTGAATGCAATGTGCTATCATCGGCAAAACTATGGATAGCATTCCATATCACAAAAAAGGCGTCCGAGGTTGGGAAAATTCATACATCAACCATTAAGTTCAATTATTACTGTAAACAAAAGTTGATACAAAAATAAAATAACTTGAATGTTTACAATGAAATAAATAAAACCGATAGGATAAAATAAAATGTGATAACTGTATCTACAGTAAAATACAACTGACATAATCTACCATAAAATAATAAAAATATCGTACAATAAAATACTATAAAACATACGCGTAATTAAAAGCTATTAACCTGTAGTTTTCGAAAGCGACGGCTTCCTTCCTGAACAGGATCAAAGCTTCTTGCAACAACTTAAATACAAGGCTCACGATGCTTCCACACGTCGTTGAATCAGCGCATGGTCTGAACGGGAAGCGTGTCAAACGGAACCGCTAATCCGTACTCAGGACAACAGTTTCAAAGAGGGGATGTATACTCATGCCTCTGTCCCTATTGTTGTCGGATGAGCAGATTCGCAAGCTCTTGAGCCATTTACGTTACCAGAACCCATGCGCCCGTTCAAAAATAACCGCATCCTCTGGGGAGGTCCCATGCTGCATCTCCCAAAACTCCTTTGCAACAGCAGACTTCACAATTCGCGACTTTTATAGCATTTAGGTGCTTCCTCAGACGATCCTTGAACCGCCGCATTGTCTCGCCTACATAACATTCCTGACAATTCAGTTATTTTATCATATATACATGCTTCCATCTCTGAAGAAAACAGAAAGAATTGTGAGAAGTTATTAAGCCAATTAAGTGCATCCTCTCTCCCCTTCGGAATAACGGTAAAAGTATCATCTTCACATCTCTTCCATTTTCTCATGGGAAATGGACACCCGTAAAAAAAAAAAAAAAAAAAAAACTTGATTTTTTAATTCTTCCATAGCCAAATTGGCCACTATAGCACAAATGGGTGAACCCATGGCTTATACCATGAACCTGCTTATACATAGTTCTTTGGAACACCATAGTGGTGGTGACCAGACAATTGCACACCCAAATATATCTTCTACCTTTTAAAGTGACCTGCTACCGAAAGAGACATTCTTACACAATGTACTCCATGCATAATAGGTACATAAAAGAATGTACATAAAAAGGAACACAATGTCAAAGAAAATCATGATCTCATTCTCTCCTATTTTGGTCTTTCACAAAGTCTTTAACATCCTTGATGACATAGCTGGAACGACCTACTACAGTCGAGATCAGCTTGGCCAAAAACTCATAAAGCGTGTGTAAGATCTGTGAATCCGACTTCACAGATCCATAAAATCTGTGAAGTCGACATCCCGTAGCGTGTAGGGACCAAATTGTCTCATTAGAAAATTTCTCCGGCTTTAACCAAAGCTGTGCCATTTTATTAACGTCTTTCCAGACCAACCAACGGATTTCTCTGAGTAACCTTTTAGGTATTACTGTTCTGAAAAATACCCAAAGCTTTTCTATGATAATCTTTATTTAAGACTACCGTCGATCTCCGCTTATCTGCAGGTAATTCCACCGTCCTATTTCAACTCTTTAAAAGTTCTCCTCTGCCTAAAGTTAAGGGGCCGTCTTCGCTTGACTCAGGATCGCAGCAGACTTCACACGAATCTCGTTAGCTAAGGCCTCTCGTAATTTGCTAATAACCCGTTCCATTCCTATGGCTATTTCAGCAACGGGTGGGTTGACAGGCACGAGCGCAAATTTAGGACCCAAATCTCCTGTTTCTTCCTTAGTAAGCTGCCTACTTCTCAAATTATGTACAAAGTGCGTACTTCTATCATTGCGTTGTATTACATTCTCTCGCAACACCTATTAAACTTCATATTCTGCCTCTGTCTGTAAGAATTCGCTATTATAGTATCTTTATCCGAAACTAATCTTCATATAAGTACCAAAGTGTGTTGAAGATACATTAATAGTATCTAAGTACAGGTACTATTTGTCTCCTAGTATACCTTAAATCCTCATGCAATTTGCAGATCCAAACGTTCACTAACTTGTTTTGGTTAGAGAGTAGCCCTCAGTAATCGGTCATCTTGAAACGGCATCTTGACTCTAAAACCATGGGGTATAAGTCCATGCTTTTTACAGCTGTGCGAAAACCTTTAGGTTTTGCTTTTGTCTGGCCTCTTTTACAATGCTTTTGTAATAGCCGGACTTGTTGCACTACGAAATGGCCGTAACTCCTAAAATATTTCACGAAACAGGCCTCCGAGGTTGGGAAAATTCATGTCAACGAAATAGGCAACTCATACACCAACCATTAAGATCAATTATTACTGTAAACAAATTTTGATACAAAATTAAATAAAACCTGAAAATTATGTTTACAAATAAATAAAACCGATATGATAACTGCATTTACAACAAAATAAAACTGACATAATCTACCATAAAATAATATAAATTAAAATATAAGCGTAATTAAAATTTATGAAACCTACAGCTTTCCAAAGCGTCGACTTCTTTCCTCCACAATATCAAAGCTCCTTGCAACACCTCCTTAAATAGCAGGCTCACGATGCTTCCACACGTGGTTCAATCAGCACATGGTCTGAACCGGAAGCGGAAATACCACGGGAGCGTATCAAAGGGAACCGCTCATCGGTACTGAGCACAACAGTTTGAAAGCGGGGATGCATACGCATACAGGATGACCGATTATTGAGGGCTACTCTTTGTTTAGAAAAGAAGTTAGTGAATGTTTGGATCTGCAAATTGCATGAGGACGTAATGTATACTAGGAAACAAATAGGTTTGTACTTCGATACTATTACTAGTAATGTATCTTCAACACACTTGGTACCTATAAGAAGATTAGTTTCGGATAAAGTTACTACAATAGCGGATTCTAACAGACAGAGGCAGATTATGAAGTTTAATAGGTTGTTGCGAGAGAATGTAACACAATGCAATGATAGAAGTACGCACTTGCACATAATTTGAGTAGTAGGCAGCTTACTAAGGAGCATATAAGAGATTTAAATGTGGGTCCTAAATTTGCTCTCGTGCCTCTCAAACACTCCGTTGCTGAAATAGCCATAGGAATTGAACGGACTATTAGCAAATTACCCGCGGCCTTGGCTAACGAGATTCGTGTGAAGTCTACCGCCATCCTGAGTCAAGCGAAGACAGCGCCTGCTAACCTTAACTTTAGTCAGAGGAGGCCTTAAAAGAGTTGAACAAGACGACGGAATCGTGGTATTACCTGCGGATAAGGGGAGATCGACGGTTGTCTTAAATAAAGAAGATTGTCATAGAAAAGCTTTGGATCTTTGGCAGAACTGTAATACCTATACGTTTACTCAGAGAAACCCGTTGGTTGGTCTGGAATAAAATAAAATGTGTTAATAAAATGGGACAGGTTTGGTTAAAGACGGAGAAATTTTTAATGAGACATTTTGGTCCCTACATGCTACGGGATGTCGATTTCCCAGATTTCATGGGTTTCCGAAGAAACATAAGGAGGGGCTCCATCTTAGACCCATTGTATCATTTATAGGAAGCTTTAAACACGCTTTATCTGTGTTTTTGGCTTAGTTGAACTCCCCTATATTAGGTCGTTCCAGCTATGTCATCAAGGATAATAAAGAATTTGTGAACTTTCTGAAAGACCAAACTCTAGATGAGAATGAAATCATGATTTCCTTTGACGTTGCGTCCCTCTATACGTGCATTCCTATTATGCATGGAGTACATGGTGTGAGAATGGCGCTGAGCAATGATGTCTCTTTGGGAAGCAGGTCGCTTTTAAATGTAGAAGATATATGTTCATGAATGGAACTTTGTCTGGTCAGCACCACTATGGTGTTCCAAAGAACTATGTATAAGCAGGTTCATGGTGCAGCCATGGGTTTACCAATTAGTGCTATCATGGCCAATTTGGCCATGGAAGAATTAGAAAATAAAGTTTTTGAGGGGTGTGTTTCCCTTGAGGAAATTTAAGATATATGTAGATAATACTTTTACCGTTATTCCAAAGGGGAGAGAGGAGGATGCACTTAATTGGCTTAATAGCTTTTGCCAATTCATTCAGTTTACCTCAGAGGTGGAAGCAGGTGGAACCCTCCTATTTTTGGATGTATTGGTCTCTAGGATGGGCCTTAGGATTAAAACTTCAGTGTTCAAAAAACCTATGTGTGGAGCCCAATACACCAATTATAGCTCAGAACAAGCTAGACAACACATGAATAGTATGGTTAAGGCACTAATGGATAGAGCAGGGTCGCACTGTGCCACCTCTGGGGATAGAGAATATGAAATTACAAGAGTTACATTAGACCTTAAGAAATGCGGCTATCCCCAGAGGATCTTGGACAGATATAGTAGAGGTGTTATGTCCAACTGTAGGGAACCATTTGTACTTGTGGCCACTTCCTACATTCCTTACTGTCCTCCCCGCGAGCAATAAGACTGCCAAGGTGCACAGTTTATTAAAAGTGATTTCTATAGTGCTTTATTGAGATAGAGACAGTACTGTCCCTAGACTTCTTTTTTTTATTTTGTGGACAGCAGTGACTGCTCAGAGGCTCTCACATCCACGTTTTGCTGGTTGGGCGCCCAGGCTTGGCCTGGACGGATAAGAGGAGCCTAACTGTTGGTTAACAGTTAAATTGCAAGTGTAGTGCGGGATATTGGAAACGTTAATCCGAGCATTTCCGCGCCCTTTCTGGGTTGCGGATAACTGGTGTTTTGGCTATAGAACTTGTTGCTTTATTGCGACGAGATTTGTAATTGCTCCTAAGGAGTAAGTATATTTGTAGTTTTGTTTAGCAATCTGCGATTGCTGTATATTGAATGTATATTTATTGAGTTAAATTGTGGTAGAATTTGTATTAGCTCCTCATGGCTGCGCATCCTGAAGGGAAACCTGGCATTCCTGGAGATGAAGTAGAAAATTTTGTGGAGCAGGACGTGACCTCGTCTCCACGTAGATTGAGACCAATTGGCAATTCGTCTCCAAAGGTTGGAGGATGAAGAGCAGGAGACCTCCATGGACGATTCTAGTGATGCAGACGCACGCATGGACACGGCACGACGTGCAGGGGTAAAACGGTCAAGAGTTGACAGAGGTGAGAAGATAGAAGATGTAGGGGCTTTTTCATTTGACGATATTAAGAATGCAAGAAAACAGTTGCACGAGTTCATTTTTAAGGAAAGTAACAAAGTGAGCCGTTCAGCAATGAACTCGATTCTCGACATGTGGGACCTACTGGAGTTGAAGGCGCTTAAGGTGAATGAAGCCAATAAGATACTCAGATTTGGGCTGCAAGAACGAGATGTTGTTGTTGCTGTTGTTATTTTGGTTTTAGGAGCATTAGCAACTAAGGCCATATTGCTCCGGGATATGCGGTGGTCATTCCCTGATCTTTCCGCATCCTCCGTATTTGGTGGTGACGGGCTCGAACCCCGGTCTAATCAAGAAGAGTGTGCTACGCACTGCTGTTCCTTCCCACCTGGCTAGGGAGGCGCCACGAGATGTTGTGGGGCAGGTCCAGGAATCATTTGCGAAGGTAGTGAAGCGAAGTTGTGCTATTACACCTCAAAAGGAGAAAGCAAGACATATGGTTTTTATTAAGGCAGACCACGAAAAGTAAAAAACGAGCGAGGACGTTAGAAGCTAAGTTCTTAAATCAGTAAGGCCCCAGTTAAAGGAAATGAAAGTGAAACGTTTTCGCACAATTCGCGATAAAGGTGTCGTATTGGAACTTGACTCAAAGGAAGACCTAGTCAAGGTTACAAACTGTGCCGAGATAAGGAACTGTGGGATGAAGTGTGTGATCCCAAGAAAGCAAGGAAATAGAATAATTATTTATGACAGGGGAAGAAAGCTTAGAAAAAGATGAATTCCTGGAACAAGTCTATACAAAGAATGTGCAAGAAGCTGGGACTTCGAAAGAGCAATTTTTGAAAGATACAATAGTGAGATCTGTTGCCAGGGTGTATGATTCACAGGCGAAAAATTGGATCCTTGAGGTTGCAGAGCCAGTGAGAAATTTTTGGTGGAGAGAGGTCGTCTTTACGTCCATTGGAGCTCGCACAGAGTGGGAGACATCGCATTCTTAACAAAGTGCTTTAGGTGTCTAGTATTTGGGCACATCTCTAGAAATTGCAAAGCGAAGTTAACCTGTGGGCATTGGGTGGGAGAGGATCACCTCTTCAAGGACTGCTCTCGGAAAAAAGATCCATCGAGATGTGATAACTGTAAGCGAAAGGGACTGGGGGCTGATCACAGTATTCGGAGAAAATATTGCCCAGAATACAAGAACTATATCGAATACAAAAAAAAAAAAAAGAAACCGTTAAATGGATAATTCAACTAAATATCAAGCATTTGCGAAATTAAAGTTATTAAAATTAATGGTCAGAGTCCCTGCCACGTAACTTCGCAGTTGGCGCAGAAGACACGAGAAGAGGATTTTGATCTCCTCCTGGTACATAAGCCCTATAGGGTGAAAGAGGGTATAAAAGGATTCCCAGTAAGTTATAGGATTGCGCAGCATGAGAATTGCCAGGCTGCTGTGATAATATGCAATCCCGACCTTGCAATTACTAAGATACAAAGTCTTTCAATCTCACATGGAATATGTCTAGAAATTATTGGCGTGATTGGGCGAATATACCTAGTGAGTTTGTACTGCCAGTTCCAAGAGACCCCTGAACTCTACCTGAGGTACATAGATGCAGTGTGCAGTGAGCTCTCAGGGAAGCAGATAATACTTGCGGTGGACTCCAACGCAAGCTCTGTACTGTGGTGCAGCAATGAGACCGATGCTAGAGGCACCCTCTTTGAGGATTGCCTTGCTAGTAAAAGCCTGGAGGTTGCGAATCGGCTGCACAACCTGGGCACTTTTCTACCGCTAATGGCGAATCCAATATTGATATAACATTATGTAGTGCATCAGTCATAGATGTTGTGCATAATTGGTGGGTACGGGACGGGTGGTCGACAAGCGACCACCGGGCTATAACGTTTGATATAACAAGCAGAACACAGAGCTTGGGGGAGGAAGTGCCAAGTAGGCTTGTTAGGAAGCCTGTCAACTGGCAAGTATTCTGGACTTGTATCCACAAACGAACTCAGGAAGGGAAAGTTGATTTTAATGCTAACAATGCAGATTTTAAAGCGAATTTCTTGACTAGGGCTCTGAGAGGATCTTCATGCAGATCAATGGTTAGGGGAACTAGACGAGCTTACTCCGTGCCCTGGTGGAGTAAAGTGTGTGTAAAGTGTGTTTGGGGTCAAACGGCACCAGGGGTTTCCCCCATCTCCGCGTAGTTTACATTGTCGTGTGATACAGTATGCTGTAAAGGCCAGAGATTTAAAAGTGTATGGATATTGTACATGAGTACATGAATTTGAAAGTGTCTGCAATTCTGCCCAGACAAGATAGGAGGGAGTATATGATGAGAGCCTTGTCGATCAATTCGGCCCTGGAAAGATTGTGCAAGGCTCAAGGGGTAGAATTTTTTTCAGCCTGGACTGTACTTGTTAACAGGAGAGATTGCTTCTACAGGGATGGGATACACTTAAATAGAAAGGGTGCAAGAATATTTGCTGATGCTATCGAGGCAGTGTTAGGTGGATCGGAAAACTGCTAGCTTGGGGGGAGACAAAGACCAATAGATTGACAGTAGCCACTGGCAGAGGTGAAAGAGATTCTTGCACTGCTTCTATTAGAATGAGCAGAAGCCTGAAAAACAAGATGCATGGTATTTCAGAGACTGCTGGGAGCCATTGCGGTACAAGTAAACACATGGGTTGTGCTAGGGTAGCTAAGAATAGAAACAGGTGCAGGTATACTTGCGTGTACACCAATGCTAGGAGTTTAGTAAATAAATTTGATGAATTTGAGGTATTGCTCAAAACATCAAAGGCAGATATTGTTGGGATATCAGAGACGTGGTGTCACACAGATATAAGGGATGCAGAACTGCAATTTGGGGAGTACAATGTCTACAGAAAGGATATACAGGATAGGAAGGGGGGAGGGGTTATGCTATTAGTTAAGAAACACATAAAAACCAAGGAAGTGAAGCCAGTCGACATCGCTGGACAGTGCAGTGTTGAGTCAGTTTGGTGTGACATAAGCATTGGGAGATCAAAATTGAGAGTAGGAGTGTGCTATAGGCCTAATGACTCTGATGAGTATAATAAGGAACTGTACAGGGAAATAGAGTGGGGAAGTAAATCAGAGAGTCTTATAATGGGAGATTTTAATTTCCCAGATATTGACTGGAATTTGGGGGCTGGTTACTCACACACTAGCAGGGCTTTTGTGGATTTATTGGATGATTGTTTTCTACATCAGCATGTTCGAGAGGCAACTAGAGGGAGTAATACTCTTGATTTGATTATCAGCAGTGATTCTTCATGCATTAAGAATCTGCAGATAAACGAACCACTAGGTGGCAGTGATCACAGTGTGCTGAAGTGGGAGTTACTGAAAGAGGTAACTACCATTAGGGGTAAAGGGAAGGGTTATTGCTTCCGTAAAGGCGACTACGATGGACTGAGACAGTATTTAAATTCTATACAGTGGGACCAACTGATGATGTTACCAACAGCAAATTCAAAATGGGAAGCATTCAAAGAACTTATCTTGGAAGCTACTAGGCTTTACATACCAACTAAGAAATATTGTTCAAGGTTTAGGCCAAAATGGATGTCAGATGAACTAATGAGGCATATGGCAGAGAAGAACAATGCATGGGATACTTACAAATTAACACATGACACAGAAGCCTATGATAGATACAAGTTGATATGCAACCAAGTTACAAAGGAGGTTAGGGAGGCGAAGGCAGATTACGAGAAATCCTTGGCAAGGGATGCAAAGAAAAAAAGCAAAGAGTTCTTTACTTATGTAAACTCTAGAAGGAAGGGGATGAATCAGATTGGTCCACTTGATATTGATGGGTCAACTGTTGATGATCCTGCTCAGGTAGCTAACAAATTAAATGAATATTTTGCATCGACATTCACACATGAGGAGTTATTCAGCAAGGGGAATGCCAGAGGTGTATTCAACTCTAGCAGTCAGCTACAGAATCTTGAAATAACTGGGAGTAAAGTGGAGGAGAAACTGTTGAAGATAAACACAAGAAAGGCACCCGGGGTGGATGGGATCTATCCAGTTATATTAAAGGAGGCAGCAATGGAAGTAAGCAAACCCTTAGCCATAATTATGAGAGCTTCCTGGGACTCAGGGGAGGTACCCATAGACTGGAAATGTGCAAATGTGACCCCAATTCACAAAGGAGGATCAAAGGCTGACACAAGTAATTATAGACCAGTGAGCTTAACTTCTGTTCCAGGAAAATTAATGGAGGCACTGGTTAAAGAAGCACTGCAGGATCATTTAGACAAGACTTCAGTTATAGCTCAGACACAGCATGGTTTTGTTAAGGGGAAGTCTTGCCTGACCAACTTGATTGGATACTATGATGCAGTCTCAAAAGAACTGGATGCAGGGAATAACTTTGATATTATATACTTGGATCTTAGAAAGGTTTTTGATACTGTTGCACATGGAAGACTGCTACACAAATTGGAGCAGTGTGACATTGGAGGCAAATTGCTGCTATGGATAAAGCGGTGGTTGAGGGGGAGAAGACAGAGAGTGGTAATCAATGGACACTGCTCATCGTGGACTAATGTTATTAGTGGAGTCCCTCAGGGCTCAGTGTTGGGTCCATTATTGTTTTCTGTATTTATAAATGATATTGATGATGGTATATCAAGCTTAATGTCCAAGTTTGCAGATGATACAAAGGTTGGCAGGGTTGTCAAGGACACTACTGACACTATGCTACTGCAACAGGATCTGGAAAGGTTGAGCAGATGGGCTGAGAGGTGGCAAATGAAGTTTAACATTGACAAATGTAAAGTACTACACATGGGAAACAGCAACCCCAGAGCAACGTATCAACTCTGTGGTACTACACTGACAGTGGTAGAGAATGAAAGGGACTTGGGGGTGATTGTGCAGGCAGATATGAAGTTCTCTGAGCAGTGCAGACGGGCTGCAAGAGTAGCTCCTGGAGTATTGTCAATGATATACAGGAATTTTTCCAGCAGGGATAAGGAGGTGATTATTCCATTGTATAAGGCAATGGTCAGGCCACACCTAGAGTACTGTATACAGGTCTGGAGGCCTCATTTCAAGAAGGATGTAGAGCTGCTGGAACGAGTACAGAGAAGGGCAACAAGATTAGTGAATGGAACAAAGGGGTGCTCTTACGAAGAAAGGCTTAAGTTTTGCAAATTACAGTGTTTGGAGACTAGGCACCAGCGAGGTGATCTGATAGAGGTGTATAAAGCCTTGAATGGTTTAAGCATGCTCAATGCTGATGGGATTCTTCCTCTAGCTCAGAAAAATCACCTGAGAGGGCATAAATTCAAATTGAGGAAAGACAGATGTAGGATAGACGTGCGGAAATTTGCCTTTAGCCAGCGGGTGGTTGGTTGGTGGAACAGACTGCCATCCCTTGTGGTGGAGGTTGATAGCCTAAATAAGTTTAAGGCTCAGCTGGACAGGTATTTTGAACGAACAGAGGGGTGAAGTGGAAGTGGGTTTTTTTTTTTTTTTTTTTTTGGCTGATGCTGCATAAGCTTGCTTTCTTGCATCAATTGCCTCTTCTAATGCTACTAATGCTAATGCTAATGCTAAAGAGTAGTGTTGTGTACCGTGTTCGTCTGGCCATTTAGCCGCCAGGCCTCTGCTGAGGGCAGACGTTGCCCACACTTCGTCCCATGGAGGCAGACCAGGTACACCAATATTTTAAATAAAAACTCTGGCAGATCCTGCCACCTAGTTTCCTGAGATTTCAGTGGCTAGGACCTAAAAAAAATAATAAATAAAAATAAATAAATAAATAAAAATTAAAAATAAAAATAACTAAGTAAAAAAAAAAAAATTGAGAGGTTATCGCGTGGTGGTTGTGCAAGAATTGTGAGGCCGAAAATTTTGGGCGAATCTAATTTAGCTGTAAATAAGTTTGGATGTGTGGGGCATTCGCTTGCTTGCAGGTAGTGGGGAGAGACTGAAGGCTGGGGGGACAGACAGACGAATGGAGTCGATAGGGAGGATGACTCCAAGATTTGGTGGGGCATGCCCATGCCCCACCAGAGGGGAAAGTGTGGGTGGCAGGGAGGGAAGGAGACAGAGTGACCGTCACCTAACCCCCGGCCAGGGAAAGGGAAGAAAAGTGGGCCAGGCAAGGGTGCCTGGTCAGTTCGCCAATAAGGCTAGTGTGCAGAGAGGCTCTACAGTTTCTTCAGTCGGTGGAATGTCATTTCTGGGACATTGTCCCGTCCGAGGTTTAGAAAAGTCCAGTTTATTTTGTAGCCATTCATTGGTTAGGATCCCATCCGAGGTTATTTAGTCCAGTCAGTTTGGATGTGCATTTGTGATTTTATTTTGTTCTTTCTGCTATGAAGTCGGATCCCTGCGGGTTTGATTTGTTCTGGTGTCAAATTGTTTTTCAGATTATAGGCAGCTTTGATGGGTACTTGCATTCTTTTCATTGCGGTGGTTGCGGCTGGGGGAAGGTCCGTCTTCTGCTGAAGAGGCCTTGAGCGAATTTTGTTAGCGCTTTGTTGCTGTCTTCTTCTTCATCTATTATGAGGTGTTCCTGGTTTTGCAGTGTGAATCGAATTTCAGTGATGAGCCGGCAGCGTAGATCTTGATACAGGTGACAGTGATACATGAGGTGTTCCCATGTTTCTGTTTGGCCGCAGTGGCAGAGAGGAGTGTCACTGAGTCGGAAGCCTGATAACTTGTGTCTGAATGCACCGTGTCCGGTGAGTATGTATGTGACCAGGAGTCCTGGAGAGAGCCAGTGGAGATATTTTGGCTATACTGTCTGAATTGTCGGAACGAATTTCCGGGTGATTTCACCTTTGGTTGAATTTTCCCAGCGGGTTTCCCAGGTCTGTTGGAGATGCAGTGTGAGTCGCTTCTTTTCCATTTTAGGGTCGTTGGCTAAGTCAATCGTGTTGGTGGAGTGCGGGCCTCAGATGCCTAAGAAGGCAAGTTAACTGTGCTATACGGAGGTGAAAGAGGATGCGAGATGGTAGGCCGGAGATGGTAGTCGTATATCACAGAGTGTACAAAGATCTGAGGAACAGGTATGGGAATGAAATTAGGAAAGCAAAGCAAAAATCCTGGGAGGACTTTGTACACATAGAAGGGGATCGCGACCCTTGGGATTTCCCGTATAAATTAGTTATGGAAGCTAAGGATGGAGACGGTTAACTTCTCAATTCGCACTGCGGAATCTGAAACGAGAACATGGGAAGAGTCGACTGAGGCAGTGCTGGACGCCCTGTTTCTTCCCGATAATGCACAAGAGGACACACCGAGCCAGGCTTGAATCAGGAGAGCAAATGTCGAATATCTCGGGCAAGGTATGGAAGGCGCCTTTACAATGGAGGAGCAGCAAGTGGCACTAAAGGAAACAAAGAATAAAAAAGGCCCCAGACGAAGACGAAATTTTTGCTGAGACACTTAAGAAATATTTTGAAAGATACGCTTGTTCCTTGTAGAAGGTTTACAATGAGTGTCTGGCGGAGGCGGTTTTTCCAGCTTGCTGCAAGTCTGCCTTGCTGAGAATCCTGCTAAAGAACGGTGCTATGGATACATCGAACCCCAGGTTCGATGTATCCATATCACCATCCATATCTTATAGAACAATAGCACTTCTTTCGGTGCTAGGAAAGTTGTTGGCTAGAATCGTAGCGAAATATGAGACTATGGCGCTCGGTTAGTCAAGGCAGTACGGCTTCAGACGAGGGACTTCTATTGAGGATGCCATATCTGATGCCATAAGGTGCGTGCGAGTCAGTGATAGCAAGTAGGTGTTAGGCATTTTTGTTGACTTCAGAGGGGCCTTTGATTCTCTTTGGTGGGAGTGTATTTTGGCAAGATTGAGGGTTATGAACTGCCCGCAAAACCTCTATAAACTGATGAGAAGTTATTTCTCAAGCAGAAGGATAGTAGTCAGGAACAAGTTCACCTTCGTAGTACCGAGGATTCAAAGTGGAGCACTTTAGGGTTCGATACTGGGCCCTGCGGTGTGGAACATTGTCCTTGACGAAGCTCTTAATGATTAATGGGGAAATGATGAGATATTTGCCTATGCAGGTGATGTGCTATTGCTAGTTCAAGGAAACTCAAGATTAGTGACTGGGCAGGAGGCCAAACAAACAATACAGAGGCTGGATTTGTGGGCAGTTACAAACAAATTAGCGATATCGGTAGACAAGTCTGTGATAATGCTGCTAAAAGGAAAAGTGAGTGCCAACAGAAATCCCACGTTGAGATTGAGGGGGGGGGGGTGTCCTCTGAGGTACCAGATCCATGTGAAATATCTTGGAATTATGATGGGCGAAAGGCTTAGCTTCGTGCCCGATTCCAAATACGTGCGCTAAAAGTGAAGAAGATCTCCGGTAGGATCCGGAGGATAGTTCGCCACGAGTGGGGTGTGAGAGGTAAAGCTCTCAGACTACTTTACCACTGCGTCTTTGAGCCAATTATTACATATGGATGTGGGGCATGGGGCGAGTGTGTTAATCACTGCTTCGTGCGAAGGCACTTGAGTGCCTCAAAGAGACTGGCAGTACTGTCTTTGACGAGGGCCTGCCGAACGGGGTCCAGTGAAGCGTTGCAGGCGTTATCAGGGAAGCTTCCCATAGATCTGGCTGTAGCTATGCGGTTCCTGTTGTTGAACATTAAAAGGAATCAATGGGTAGAACGTTTTGGGCTAAATTCTTGTCCTGAGCAGGGACATGATTATGGAGTCATTGATGTAAGGAGAGAGGAGAAACGGTTGCTAAGAGAATTGACCCAGATCTGGCAAGCTCACTGGATAAATTCAGATGTAGGCATGGTGACCCATAAATTTATTCCTTCGGTGGAGACTGGAAATTGCAGGAAAGGTGGCCACATCTGGGAGTTCACCAGACAATGGTGGTGACTGGTCACGGATTTGGGGTTCGTTTGAAACAGTTCGGATTAAGACAGCAAGATAAATGTGCCTGTGGGCTAGCGGAAGAAAGTAAGCACTTTTTGTGACATTGCCCGAGATATGATAGGCCCAGAAATAGATTCCGATAAATGATCGCAGGTACAATTGATCTACATGAGATCTGCGAGGACCTAGGTTTTTATAAAGCGTTTTTGCTTTACATTGATGAAGTTTTTAAAATAAGGGATGTTTTAAGTAGCTAATGTTATGTACATAGAAGTGTGATGTTTTATAATAATGAAATTGTATATAGGTAGAGTTTTTAGTACTGCTTTAGGGAAGCCTAATTTGTATATAGGGAAGGTTCTTAGAATGTTTTTAAGGAAATATCTTTTTTTTTTTTTATTTTTTTTTTTCATTTTATTAATAAAAAGATACACAACAGGTAACCATTAACAGTGTATCTGAGATCAGATCAATAAACATAATAACAATAATATGAAATCCAACAGGACGATAAACATTGATATAGATTCAAACAATAAAAGCATATGTACAAAAGAGGATTGTATTAAGTTAAGTTACCGGTAAAACAAGTAATAATTAATCCGTTAGAGAATAGAAAAATAATATAACAAATAATAAGCTACAATAATTAGATGTGAGCTAGTCACTTTGCAGTTTAAGTGAAGAGGCAAACTTGTGGATGGAGTTCATCAGTGATTGGGAGTTGTCAAAGAAGTCAATGCGAGAGTCATTTGCTGATTTGCTGATTCTGTTCAGTGGACTGAACTTCATTAAGTCCGTGTTGGCAGAGTCAAGGCGAAACGGTGTAAGGTTCCTGACTTGTCTACAGGGAGCATTGAAGTTTATTTTACTCAGGATATCAGATGCTTCATAAATTCCAGTGATTACTTTGGCTAGGAGGGCGATGTCAGCAGTAACTCTTCTAGTGCACAGAGGCCTTAGATGAAAGTAATCACACAGCGATTCATAATACACTGAGTGATAGAATAGAGGATTGCGGTACGTAAGGTAACGGATAAAGTTTTTTTGGACTGCTTCAATTTTGTTAGTTAAAGTCTTTGTGTGAGGATTCCAGATGGGTGAACTGAATTCAAGGATTGGCAGTACAATAGTTTTATAAAGGATAACCGCATATCTGTAGTTTTTGAACTTGTATGTGTTCCGTTTGATGAATCCCAGTGTTTTGAATGCTTTGCTGGTGATTTTAAGGACATGGGCATCGAATTTAGCACTGCTGGAAAAGAGAATCCCTAAGTCGTTAACTTGGTCACACCTTTCGATGATCACAGAGTTAATACTATACTCCGTATTCATTAGTTGTGGAGATCTGCAAGATGAGAAAGAGATAACTTTGCACTTCGAGGGGTTAGCAGACAAGCCATTCAGAGATAGCCACAGAGAGAATTTATTGAGAGCACATTGAAGTTGTTGAGAATCGGTAGTCTCCTTCACTGCTGAGTAGATCTTAAGATCATCTGCATAGAGAGCAACTTGAACATTGGAGGTGTAGATGAAAGAAGGAAGATCATTTACGAAAACAATGAAGAGAAGAGGACCTAAGGGAGAGCCTTGTGGTACTCCGCTTAGTGGTATAAAACAGTCTGAGTTCACTTGATCGATGATAACGCTCAAGGAACGATGCGTAATATAGCTGCGTAGCCATGAGAGCAAAGGGTCACGGATGCCATACAGCTTAAGTTTTTCCAGAAGTTGTTCGTGCGGGACTTTATCAAATGCCTTAGATATGTCTGTGTAGACTGCATCAACTTGTAGGTGGTTATCAAGAGCTTCAGAGGTGTATTGCCAGAAAGGAAGTAAATTTGTGACTACTGACTTGCCACTGCAGAAACCATGTTGATTCTGATCGATAAAAGGCTTGAAGAATTCGAAGAGATGTTTGTGCACTGCTGTGTCGAAGAGTTTAGCCAGGCTGTTTTGCAAGGTTATGGGTCTGTAATCGCATACGTCATTTTTATCACCTTTTTTGAAAATAGGAACTATATTGACCTGCTTAAAGTGATTAGGATACTTCCCCAGCCTGAGAGACAGGTTGAAGATCCGCAGTATGAGGGGTTTCAATGTAGTGACAGTCCTTTTCCAAAATAGGCCTGGAATGTCATCTGGGCCTCTAGTATAGTCATTTTTCATGCTTTTTAATGCCGAGTTTAAATCTTCATCAGTGATAAAGAGATTAATGAGGATATCATCTTTAACAGGTGCGAAGTCAGGAAATGAGGCAGGTCTCAATGTATCATTTGTTTGAATTCTAGAAAAGTGTTTGGCAAACTCTTGAGCAATACTGAATTCGTCAGATAAGAGAATTCCATCTGCGTTTCGGAGTTGTAACTTTCTACTGGTTATGTTCTTATGCTTCATGAAATTCCAGAATGGTTTGATATCTCTGTGAGTAAGCAGACTATCCTGAACTGACTCTGTATACATGTTGTAGGAGTTTAATATGAGAGTTTTCACTTCTTTGCGGAGTTGGCTGAATATTTCATAGTATTGACTGTCACCTGTTTGCTTATATTTGTTTCTGTAGAATTCTTTGGATTTAATTTTACGTATTAGTTCACTATTATACCAGTGCGGGTAGGTAGAGCGTGCGGTAAGATGGGATTGAGGAACAATGTCAGATATAACTGAATGGACACAGTTAATCATGTTGTTGGTGAGTACATCGATGTCATCCATAGCGTCAGCGAGCTGCTTGTCTACGTTTCTTAGAGCTAGGTTGAGCAGAGGCCAGTCAGCCTTTCTGAAATTGAATCGAGGAGTACGGGAGCTGCATTTGAAGTTATGAGAAGTCACTGTGATGTCAAAAGTAATTGGTGAATGATCCGAGTGAAATATGGGGTTGTCGGTGTGAACATCTATATGAGTAGAGGAAAATATTAGGTCGAGGTAGGCATTTTCTCTGGTTGGAAAGTTGCAAATTTGTTCCAGACCATAGCTGTGAAGCATATTAAAGAGAGCCCTAGTCTGCAGTGATGGAGAAGAAGATTCTAAATTGGCCATTTGACAGTTAAAGTCACCCAAAACCATTGCTATGTCGGCAGATTGAATTAGTAGGAAGATTGATTCCAGCGAGCTTTCTAAGTACTGGAGCTCTATATTAGTTAAGGGAGGTGGAAAATAAAGCAATACTATTAAAACCTTTAACTTGCCAAGATGAAGAAGGCAGTATACTGATTCAATATTTGTGAAATTTGATGCAGTTTCACAGAGTATATGGTTAGAATGTATAATAGCTACTCCGCCTCCACGAGATCCTCTGTCCTTTCTATGGATTGTATATTGTCCATCTATAATTTCCTGATCATCAATATTTATGGAGAGCCAGGTTTCAGTGAGCAGGTAAATGTCGTAAATATGTGAGCCTTGGATTGCTCTGAAGTGGTTTAGGTTGCTAATTATACTCCTGCAATTCTGAAGGTAAACACTGAACAGTTGGGATCTGGGGATTCTATGACGAGAGGAGAACGTAGTATGTGTAGATAGCAGGGTATCTGATTGCTATGCCGGTGGAGAGGAGATTTTGGACTCCCTTGATGGTCTGTCCGTGAAGCGTTTTACTAGAGCCCCTGATAAAAGGGATCTTAGATTCAACACTTTTTCTGTTTGTGATGGAAGGCATGTTATTATAAAAGATGAGTAGGCGGGACATCGTGTCTTCAGAGAACGGACATCTACTCCGAAACCATATTCTTCTTTAATTAGGTTGATAAGATCTTCAGATTTAGTGGAGGGTCCAAGTCTAGAAAGAAAAATTCGGTCTTTTGTGGGAATAATTGTGATATTATACTTGTGTTTGAGTAACTGAGATTTTTCTGCAGTAGTTACATTCTGTGTTTGATGAGTTATGGCTGGAAGCTTGGAGAAAGTACCTTGAGATATAGATGCTTTAATATTTTCTGACGGTTTGTTCTGTTTTGATCTTTGGTGCGATATTTGAGACTGGCAATCAGAAACAGGTTTACTCACTGTGGCGGCAGATCTACAGACAGGTTTGCAGACCTCATTAGATGTGGCAGCAGTTATTTTTGCATATGTTGCCTTAACTGATGTTGAAGAGGATTCCGCTTGGTGACTCTGAGCTTGTGAAATAGAAGTACAGACAGAACTGTTCCGCAGAGGAGAGTAGGTGGGAGGAGTGGTTCTTTTTACATCAGAAGAATCATCTAACAGAGTCTGTTTGGCAATAAATTGCTCAGTTGAATGACTTGAATCATGAATGTTAGCAGGCTTGGGCAAGTTAATATTTGCAGCAGTAGAACTATTGAGGCCGGTGGAAGGTGAAGATCTGGTCTCAGTACTGAGGGCATCGTCAGTTAATGAAGAATTCGTATTCACTTTGAGCCCATTGGTGTCGAGAGTAGGTTCAGAATTCTTCCTAGCTTCCCTTAAGTGGCAAGACATAACTGATGTGAGATTTTTAATTTGGGCGTTAATGTCAGAAATTTCAGCCTGTTGATTAGCTAATATTGTTTTTATACCACAAATCTCCGTGTATAGCTCGCTGTTTCCTTCATTGAGTGTATTAGAATCCAGGAGAATTTCAGAGTTTGCAGTATGAGGTGCACTGATTAGATGAGTTTGAATGAGGATTTTCTGCATAGTGTTAAAGAGTAGTTCCTGGAATTCAGTTGATTGCAGAATACCAAAGGTTGGATTCAGAGTTTCCGTAGGGAAGGAGTTAGCGCTGAGATCTTCTGACAGCACAGATGTTTGAGTTGATGCATCTGAGATTTGATGCGACAACAAAGAAGGATTAGAGGCTTCATCCATGTACGATTCAGAGTCGGTATTTCTAGTTATTGGCATGATATTTGTCTCAAATGTACTAGAGTACGGCATTTCAACTTTGTTAGCCGAAGAGGAGGAAAGTGACTCAGGTTCCGTGCTGTTTGGCGTTGCAACAGTTATAGGGCTTTTCTGAGAATTTCTGAGTCGACATCTATCACAACAGAATGATTTCCGCCGACTTTTATTTAATTTTTTCAGGTCAGAATGTGTACAGTCATTGCATATTAATTGTTTGCACTCAATACATTGGACAATGGGGTCAGAGCTGGTCCCACAGATGGTGCAGACGTTAGAATTTTGACAGGAGGTAGTATTTGTCATATTGAATTCAGTTACTGTAGTTTTACTAGATAATTTAATATCACCACAGTTGTGGTTTAGCAAGCAATAGGCACTGTGACCAGCCGGTCGCCTTAGTTGCCCTGCAGTGAAATCCACAGGGAGCAGGGGACTAAGTAGGGAGGGAAGAACAGAGCGGCTAGGCAAAACTCTAATGCCTGGTCAAGGTCAAGTGTCTGTTGGACACATGTATAAGTTGAACTACAAGATAATGGCTGAAAGCGCTTGTATGGAGTAGCGGAATGAACATGCAGAAATTCATTTAATACTTATCTGTTGTCCGTTCAAATAATACAGTACTTGCACCTGGCAGTCCAAGGGCCTATCCTTATGTGGTGGCACTAATAGGAACTTAATACTTTAAATAAAAAACACACAAAACAAGAAAAGTTTACGGAGCATATCATACAGACAGCCGGACACAATCATCCCCCTAGCGGAGCTTTTAAAATGGCTTTATGGCAAAATTTACTATGGAAGTTTTTTATTCATGAGAATTGATAGCAGAGGGCCCACTTCCACGCGGTAGGAGCGGAAACCCCTAACACAAAAGCTAACTGCGTTAGCTGGTGGAGGGGGCTAAGTGGTCCAAGTGTATATATGTAAAGGATAATTTGTTATCTTTTAGTTAAATGTGTTGATCAGCTTTTGCTCAAGGAACAGAATAGATGCTATATGATGATTCCTTACTATCCGGGCCTTGCTGAACGTCTAACTAGAACGTAACGCGGCTATAAGAAGACACGCTGTGCGCAGCTTCCGAACGGAGGTTGCACCCAGTCGTGTCTCAGGTAAAAGATCCAATAACAAAGGATCTTAGCAGCGGATTACGAGAAATTTATATATGATATATGTATATATGTTTTGTTAACCCCTGGCACCACCATGCCGTGACGGGACTAATTGTATGTCTATCATTGCTGCAATTAAAGATTCTATTCTATTCTATTCTATAAAATGCCCGGATTATCAGGAATGCTATGTAGATGAAACAAGGTGGCGGTTCAGGGATCGCCTGGGGGAGCACCTAAATGCTATAAAAGTCGTGGATTATGATAAGTCTGCTATGGCCGAGGATTTTGGGGAGAAGCAGCATCGGTACTCGCCAGATTTGGTAGTTTTTTTTTGATTTGGTAGTTGTTGGCGCATCGGCTTCTGTGGTCATATTGCACCTCCCAAGGTTTTTGCAGTACTTTGATCCAAGCCCGAGGCGGGAATCGAACCCGCGTCCTTTGGGTTGCCGGGCAGGTACTTTACCCACTCGGCTAGCCCGGTCGGCTACTCGCCAGAGGATGCGGTTATTGTTGACCGGGCGCATGGGTTTTGGGATCGTAAATGGCTCAAGAGCATGCGAATCTGCTCATCCGACAACAAACCTATCAATAGAAACAGATGCATGCGTAGCATCCTCTCTTTGAAACTGTTGTCCTGAGTTCGGATGAGTGGTTCCATTTGACACGCTCCCGAGCTATTTCCGCTTCCAATTCAGACGATGCGCTGGTTGAACCACCTATGGAAGCACTTTGAGACTGCTATTTAAGGAGGTGTTGCAAGAAGTTTTGATACTGTTGAGTAAGGAAACAGACGCTTCCGAAAGCTACAGGTTTTACCGCTTTTAATTACGCATATGTTTCGTATTATTTTATGGTAGATTATATCAGTTTTATTTTATTGTAAATACAGTTATCAGGTTTTATTATTTTATCATATCAGTTTTATTATTTTATCATATCAGTTTTATTATTTTATCATATCAGTTTTATTCATTGTAAACATAATTTTCAGATTTTATTTTATTTTGGTATCAAAATTTGTTTACAGAAATAATTGTATGAGTTGCCTATTTCGATGAGACGATAGGATTTCCAGTCAATGGGAGAAGGTCATTCATATACAAGAAGAAAAGATTGGGGTAAGAACTGAACCTTGGGAGACAGCGGCATTATTGGAAAAGTTAGAAGACAAGGAGCCATCTATCATCACCATCAGTGGGCGATCAGAGAGAAAACTGTATAACCAATTACTAAAAACAGTTGGCAAACCATAAGATGGAAGATTGTTTAGAAGACCTTTATGCCAAACACGATCAAAAGCCTTTGAGATGTCAAGAGCAACTACTTTTGTTTCAACGAACCTTTCCATTGAATTAGTCCATAAATTTGTAACATAAGCCAGAACATTACCAGTGGATCGACACTGACGGAACTCATACTGGCGATCGTTGATCAGATGAAGGATTTCTAGGTAGTTTAAGGGTTGGCGGTGAATTGATTTCTCCATTACTTTAGAAAGAGTAGTAGTAATTGCAATAGGACGATAATTGGATGGGAGGGATTTGTCACTGTTTTTCGGAACTAGCTGGATATGAGCAAATTTCCAAGCAGTAGGAAAAACACCTTTGGAATAAGAAAGTGAAAAAAGGCGGCAAAGAATAGGAGTAAATTCAGGAGCACAGGTTTTGAGAACAGGTGGAGAAATACCATCGGGACCTACAGCTTTCTTACCATCAAGATTCGTCTAAATCCTTCTGACAGCCTTTTGACGGAAGACCACAGGAGGCATTGAATGGAGCATGTTGGAAATGGTGGGAGATGTTTTACCAAGATCATTAATACATGTGTTGGGAAAAAAATGGGATGCTAGCAGGTCAGATTTATCCTTGGCTGAAGTAACAACGGATCCATCTGGTTTGAAGAGAGGTGGGAGCAGAGATGGGCAAAAGTTGTGGTCTATATCTTTGGCAAGACACCAGAGTGGTCTGCAAACATTAGAGCAAGAAGCAAGTTTTCTGCTCTTCAAACTCTAGTTTGCACTGATTAATAACTGCTTTACAATTGTTGCGAGCTTTGGTGTAGGCAGAAAATGAAACTGGAGATTTAGAAACAAGCCAATTACGATATGCACATTCTTCTCTTGAAGCGCCTTAGCACATTTATTGGAAAACCAAGGTTTAGATAAAGGATGAGATTTTAAGGAGGAGTGTGGGTAAAGGATTCCATTCCTGCAAGAATAATTTCACTGAAACGATATCAGCAAACATTGACATCAGAAGTTTTGAAACAGTAATCCGACCAAGGAAAAGACGAAAAGTAGTCTAGCAGGTCATCACATTTTGTATTCGTGTAATGCTAAACAACACGAGGTTGGGAATAGTGATGAGATAAATGCTCAATTGGAGAAGAGACACACCCCAAGTTGTGAACTGAAGTGCCTAAAGGACCTCTCACTTCGACAGTGAACTTAGAAGTGTTGTTTGTGGGAAAAAGATCAAGCGTGTTGACTGTATGATTAGGACTATCAGGTATTCCTCTATGTAAATGAACAATTTGTGGAAGTTCATTAGTAATTGTAAAAGCCTCAGCATCTCGAACAGCTGGGTCAGTGTGACTAGAAAACGTAAGCCAGCTGGTGTTGTGAACATTAAAATCACGAAGGAAAATTAGCTCACTATTAGGAAAGTTGGACTGGAGAAAGTCAATTTGCAAAGAGAGGAAAGTAAAATAGCAACAAGTGATTATTGGGGTTGGGAGAACGGAAGAGACAACAGGTGAATTTGACACAATGAGGTAGAGACATTTTATGCCAGAGAAGATCAAAGAGAGGAGATTCCAAATTGCCAAATCGCTGACAGGGAATATCAGAACGGACATATGCACAAGTACCACCTTTGAGGCGAAAGGAATCATACAGCGAATAATTTGGGCATCTGAGATGAGCAGTAGTTGAATCAACCGATAAATGAGTTTCTGTCAGAAAAAGTACATTGGGTTTTGCAGACTGCAATTGGAAATGGACATTGTTGAGATTAGAAGTGAGTCCACATATATTTGTGAAATGGAGGTTTAGATCTTTTCGCAGATAAGCTTGCTCTATTAGTTTGACAATTCATGGTGTATTCAATAGTAAGAAAAAGTGTGTGGGACATGCTGTATGAAGTAATGAAATTTTTGGATATGGCCTACATATGGTAAGAATATGCCCAGATCTTTGACATAAAGTGGCATCGACAATGCTCCCCGCATACACACTACTCGTACTCCCTCTAGTCACTGTCTGGCAGAGTAGAGGTAGCAAGATTATACATTAGCTGAACCGGAAGTCTCTTAGAGAGTTAACAATAGGTTCGGTCCGGTGTAGTAACTTGCGGCTCGCCTGCGAACACCGTTTTTTTGAGCTGAATCCTCGAAATGTAAGGAATATGAACTTTTCTATTAGTCAGGGAATTGTTCATTCTTGGAATACGTTACCTCCATTTTAGTTGAGGTGGACAACTGAAGGAAATTCAACGGTAAGCTCGGTAGATACCAACCTGAGAAAGGGAAATACGTTTTTATCATTTTTGGTTGGAGCAGCAAACGCCTAGGGCTAACTTGAATAACAAAGCTAATATTAATAAATAACTAAATACAAAGAGCTTATATATATATATATATATATATATTAAATTAAATAAAATAACATAAGCAGTAGTATGGCAAGAACTGTAGAGCGAAAATTAACATAAAAATAACCAAATAAACGAACAAACGGAAAAGAAGAATAAAAGTTAGACATAAATAATAGCCCAGAAACCCCTATATAATTTCAAACTTTAAATCCAATTAACATGACATATATAAAATTTAGAATAATGCCAATTACATATATTTAGAATAATGCCAAGAACAGTTATGTAATTGGCATTATTCTAAATTTCATATACGTCATGTTAATTGGATTTAAAGTTCGAAATTATATAGGGGTTTCTGGGCTATTATTTATGTCTAACTTTTATTCTTCATTTCCGTTTGTTCGTTTATTTGGTTATTTTTATGTTAATTTTCGCTCTACAGTTTTTGCCATACTACTGGCTTATGTTATTTTATTTAATTTAAAATATATTTCGGCTTCATATAGAGGAATTGCAAGTCGCTGCCTCTAATGAATGCTCAATTATTTATTTATTTACTTTATTATAATTTAACTTTGGTCAATATTTAATGGTAGTATATATATTAAAATCTTGTTTTATAAACGATAATGTATAGGTGGTTAGCCACGATCCCAAAGAATTAGAGGAAAATCTTAATCAGTTATGCACAGTTAGTAAGGATTTTGGACTAAAGATGAATATGGCTAAAACAAAAGTAATGATGAACAAGTATGCCACGGAAAGGGAAATAATGATTGAAGGAGCAGTAATTGAAAAGGTGGAGTCATATACTTATCTGGGACAAGTTATTAGCTGTAATAATGATAAATGGCTGGAAGTCAAGAGAAGAATAAATTTTGGATGGATAGCATTCAGGAAATATAGTCACATACTGAAGAGCAATATCCCAGTTTGTCTGAAACGTAAAATAATGAATCAATGTATACTCCCCACCATGGAAGTGAAACTTGGGCACTCACCAAAAGAATGGAAGAGAAGCTAAGAACTACACAGCGAAGAATGGAACGAATTATACTGGGAATCAGACTGTTAGATAAGAAGAGAAACACATGGATTAGGCAGCAAACTCAAGTGAAGGACATTCTTATCAAAACTAAAGAACTAAAATGGTCTTGGGCAGGACAGATAGCTCGAAGACATGATGACAGATGGACTAAGAAAATAACAGAACGATACCCAAGAGGAGCTAGAAGAAAACCTGGAAGACAAAGGCGGAGATGGATAGATGAAATTCATGATTTTTTGAGTAGTAAATGGATGGCCAGTGCTCAAAACAGAAGGAACTGGAAAGTTGCTGGAGAGGCCTTCATCCTGCAGTGGATTGAAAATGGCTGATGATGATGATAGGTGGTTAGGAGATGTGTACTAATCGAACAGCTTCAAGTTTTTGCAGAGTATAAAGATATAAATCATGGGTTCAGTTATTTTGCTAAAGGAAGTCATATAATCATAATATACTATATTTTGATATATATATATTCTGCTCCGTCTATTATCATATACATTTTTTAATCGAGATTCAAGTGAACTCTCTGACACAGACAATCACTACATGTTGGTTTCTTCCTTAAAAAAATGTATCAGCTGATAAACATGGTAAAAGTAACTTTCATAAAATCGATTTTAATTTCTGTTCCAATCCTGTACCGCATGATTTTTCCTGTGTTTCCAACAAACAAACAAAATATACCTTGTTTCTTTGGTGCTAGTGGAATTTCCAGCTGGTTCTCCTCGAAAAATTTCATAAAATCCTCAAAGTAAGGGCGGTTGTACAATTTGCTATTGTATGTAGCCAACTGTTTATAACTCTTCTATTGTGCAGTATATGACAATGGGACCGAAATTAGAATTAAAATCCTGTTTTATAAACGATAATGTATAGGTGGTTAGGAGATGTGTACTAATCGAACAGCTTCAAGTTTTTGCAGAGTATAAAGATATAAATCATGGGTTCAGTTATTTTGCTAAAGGAAGTCATATAATCAAAATATTCTATATTTTGATATCAAATATTAGTATTTTGGGATACCAGTATGGAACATTATATTATGTAAGCCTCGGTGTTTTGTTGGGAAAAAGGCCATCTACGAGTGGCAGAAAATCAATTCGTAGAAAGTGCTTCAGATATGTAAGTGAAAAGAGGGTAATTGAGTAAAGTGCTTCCGACATCTATGTGAAACGAATTATCTGAGTAATTTAGCAGTAATTTTATACTTACAAGTTTTTTCATGTATTCTAGGAACACAATCATATTTACTGATAAAGCTGCGTTTTGACATACAAAAGACGGTCTGATCAGTAATATATTTTAATTTGCATATGTCTACTGAGTGACCAGTTCTTTGGATTGTTATACAAGTTTAGTTCAGTATCGATAATCGATACACCAAAAAAAATCCTCTGAAGAAAAACGGTTCACAAAAACATTTTGAACATGTTGCAATTATATAAAAATATTCATAATTTTTTATTAAAAGTTAAACATTCTGAAGAAATTTTGAAAAAAAAAAAAAGATCTATTTGAAATTAGTTGGATCCCAAAGGAAATTTTCAGTGAGATTGCTACCCTGTAGAATCTAAGTAAATTGAAAGAAATTCAATAGGCTCTACGATGTTCAGTTTTATGTGTAATTATTCGGTAAAGGCCAGATACAGATAAATAGAAGCAAGACAACATGCGTTTGTCTTGTATACCTTTATTACACATTAAAGTGAAAAATTGCAAGCAATGTTGGTTAATTGAATTACAGTCTATTGCATATCTTATCGTCGTTATATTTCTTCTTTATTTCATAAAATTCCTGGTTTCCCCTATTTGATGCTATTGATATTATTTTGAAGCATTTCTTCTTACACTAGAAAAATTCTTGATAGAATCACTAATCGAATCTCTGAAAAAAAGCAAATTAATAAATTTGGAATTGATTAATGGTTATCCAGTGTGTTAAGCCTTAAAAAGTAAATATTTCATTATAATGAAAAACGTGTGGAACAATTTTAAAGAATTGCAGTAGTTTTAAAGTTAGATGTGGTCTTTTAGATTTACAAATCGTATCTACGACCTGATTTCACTCTGAATTTTGGCCTATTTTTAATATTACAATTTAATTATATCCTTAAAGAAACAGTAGTAGTAGTAGTAGTAGTAGTAGTGGCATGTGATGCAAGAAAGCATGTGTAGGAGCTTATGCAGCATCAGACAAAAAAAAAAAAAAACATCATATCATTCCCTCCAAATGCCTGTCCAGTTCCTCCTTATATTTATTCAACCCATCTACTTCCACAACGACAGATGGAAGTTTGTTCCAGCAATTAACCACCCGCTGGCTAAAGGCAAATTTCCGCACATCTATTCTACATCTGTCTTTTCTTAATTTGAATTTATGCCCCCTAAGGTTCCTAATCTGAACAAGTGGAAGGATCCCATCAGAATTCAGCGTGCTCAACCCATTCAAGGCCTTATACCTCAATCAGATCACCGCGCAAGTGCCTGGTCTCCAGCCACTGCAATTGGCAGAACCTAAGCCTCTCTTGGTAAGAGGATCCCTTCATTCCCCTCACCAATCTTGTTGCCCTTCTCTGTACACGCTCAAGTAAATCTACATCCTTCCTAAAATGAGGCCACCAGACCTGTACGCAGTACTCAAGGCGTGGCCTGACCATTGCCTTATACAGAGGGATAATCACCTCCTTTTCCCTGCTAGCAAAATTCCTATATATCATTGACAAAACCCCATGACCTGCCCTGGCAGCCTATCTGCATTGCTCAGAAAACTTCATATCTATAAAGGTGTTGGACTTGATCAATGAAGTGATGCCATTGAAGTGCTATCAACACATTTTTGTGTGTACTAAAGTGATTCATCAGTGCTAATTCTGAGCAATTTACAATAACTGTTGCTTAATTAACCTCAAGAGCTCCGTAGCCGAGTGGTCAAGTGCGGAAATGCAGTGGCATACGCTCTTTGAATAGACCGGGGTTCAAGCCCCTGACTGCTAAATACGGTCGATCTGCCAACCTGCACTGGAGCAGTGTGGCAGATTATTATTATTTTTTTTTTTTATGTGAACCCCAAACACGAGAGGCATTAGAACCTGTAGTACTTAGTACCGTGCTTGGTTTGGAGGTTGAGAAGAGGAAAGTAGATATTTGTTGACATTGGACTTGAACTTCTGTAGATTGCAATTTTCAGGAAATACGTATGAAGGAAGGTTGTTCCAGAATACGGCAGTTGAATTAATAAATGAGGAAGATGAAAAGTTGGTTCTGTGGGTTTGAAGTTGGACAGTAAATGGATGTTGGCTGGTGGCGACACGTGTTCGGACTGTTTTGAAAGAGAGAGCGGGAATTATAGAAGCCAATTTAAAAGAACAGTGCCCATGGAAGTATCTGTAGAAGAGGCATGCAGCAGAAACAGTACGTCTATGAGAAAGCGAATGGAGAGACTCTGTTAGAGATGAATCATTAATTAGCCTAACTGCCCTCTTCTGAATGGAATCAAGAAGCCTGAGAGAGGTTTTGGGGGCACCACCCCAGATGTGGGAACAATATTCCATGGCAGGGCGGATATGCGATTTATACAGAGTGAGCAGCTGTTTGGAAGAAAAGTAACGCCGAGAGCGAAAGAGAAAACCAAGTTTCGCAGAGGAAGCAATATTTGTAATGTGCTTGTGCCAAGAGAGATTAGAAGTCAGGGTAATCCCCAAAAGAGATATATCATTTTGCCTAGAAATCGGAGTGTCACTAAAGATAAGCATAGGAGCAGAAGAATCCTTTTTGCGAGATATAAGACAAGACTGAATTTTAGAAGGGTTGAAATCAACTAAGTTGCCTTTGCCCCACTGGAGAATTACCTGAAGATCGGCATTTAAGGAATTCGCAGCAGATTTTCGAGAACTTGAAGCTGATTGAGCAGGACAAGGTTTCTCAAAATGAAAAGTTGAATGCAATGTGCTATCATCGGCAAAACTATGGATAGGATTTCCAGTCAATGGAAGAAGGTCATTGATATACAAGAGGAAAAGAGTGGGGGAAAGAACTGAACCTTGGAGGACACCGGCATTAGTGGAGAAGTTAGAAGACAGAGAGCCATCTACCATCACCCTCAGTGAGCGATCAGAGAGAAAACTGGATAACCAATTACTAAAAACAGTTGGCAAACCATAAGATGGAAGCACGTTTAGAAGACCTTTATGCCAAACACGATCAAAAGCGTTTGAGATGTCAAGAGCAACTACTTGCGTTTCACCAAACCTTTCCATTGAATTAGTCCATAAATGGGTAACATAAGCCAGAATATCACCAGTGGATCGACACTGACGGAATCCATACTGGGGATCGTTGATCAGACGGAAGGTTTCTAGGTAGTTTAAGAGTTGGCGGTTAATTGATTTCTCCATTACTTTAGAAAGAGTAGAAGTGATTGCAATGGGACGATAATTGGATGGGAGGGATTTGTCACCCTTTTTAGGAACTGGCTGGATATGAGCAAATATCCAAGCAGAAGGAAAAAACACCTTTGGAATAAGAAAGTGAAAAAAGGCTGCAAAGAATAGGAGTAAGTTCAGGAGCACAGGTTTTGAGAACAATGGAGAAACACCATCAGGACCTGGAGCTTTCTTAGCATCAAGATTCATCAAAATCCTTCTGATATCCTTTTGACGGAAGATCACAGGAGGCATTGAATGGAGTGTGTTAGGAATGGTGGGAGGTGTTTTACCAAGATTATTAATACCTGAGCTGGAAGGAAAATGGGATGCTAGCAGGTCAGCTTTATCCTTGGCTGAAGTGACAACAGAACCATCTGGTTTGGACAGAGGTGGGCAAAAGTTGAGGCCAATAGCTATCACAAGAGACCAGAATGCTCGGCTACCCTTAGGGCAAGAAGCACGTTTTCTACTCTTAGCCTGTTCAAACTCTAGTTTGGACTGATTAATGACTGCTTTACAATTGTTGCGAGCTTTGGTGTAGGCAGAAAATGAAACTGAAGAATTAGAAACAAGCCAGTTACGATATGCAACAGTCTTCTCTTGGACAACCATAGCACATTTATTGGAAAACTAAGGTTTAGATAAAGGACGAGATTTTAAAGTGGAGTGTGGGATAAAGGATTCCATTCCTGCAAGAATAATTTCACTGACACAATCTGAGCAAACGTTGATATCAGAAGTTTTGAAACAGTAATCAGACCAAGGAAAAGAAGAAAAGAAGTCTCGCAGGTCATCCCATTTTGCATTCTTGTAATGCCAAACAACACGAGTTTGGGAATAGCCATGAGATAAAGGTTCTATTGGAGAAGAGACAATCACCAAGTTGTGAGCTGCAGTGCCTAAAGGAGCTCTCACTTCGACCGTGTACTTAGAAGGGTTGTTTGTGAGAAAAATATCAAGCGTATTGGCTGTATGATTAGGATTGTCCGGTATTCTTGTAGGTAAATGAACAATCTGTGCTAGGTCATTAGTAATTGCAAAAGCGTCCAGTCCATTTCCCTCAGCATGAATTGCTGAGGAGGCTTCCATCCTGGAGTGGGTTGATAATGGCTGCAATTTATTTATTTTATTTTTAATTAACCTAAAAACTAAGCGAACGAAATCGTCATGTTACTTACTGTTCTTGTTTATTCATTTAGCATGTACACTTCATATTACTTCGCTATTTCGGAGCTCTTTTCAATATACGACAAGAAATTTATAATTTTCTAAATAACATGTAATTTGAATACATTTAAAATGAAATGTATTTAAATTACATGGTTCTTTAAATAAGCCTGAAATTTTATAAATTTTGTTTTCCTTGAAATTCAAGTTCACTTTTAACTACCTCTGTCTATGAACAGAACATTTGGCAATTTGATGAAGGAAATCCCCTAAGGTACACTTGGAACCTAAGGCATTTATTGGCATCCAAGAAAATCCTCTAGGGTACAGTTGTTACCTAAGGCATTTACTGGCTTTCTGTTCGTAGATAATAATCCTTGAAATTTAAACAACACTCCAAGCAAATACATATCTAGATTTCCTTGAAACCCCTGAAAACGTTAAATAATATAATGGGCTTGGGGCAGGGAACTGGAAATGAAGAGAGGTATTTTCTATGGGATTAACGCGATTTCAGCTATCTACTTGATAATCATGTTTTTAAATCCCATAAATGCATAGTGTTGTTTTTATTAACCAAGACGTTGATTGAGGCATTTTTATTAACTGAATTGCTGTGGGATAATTGGTACTTTAATTAACATTGCTTGCAATTGTTCACTTTAATGTGTAAGAAAGTTACATAAGATAAAGGCATTTTGTCTTGCTCAATGTACTATGGTGTAAGGTGTATTTAGTGTTAGACGGCACTAGGAGTTTCCCCCATCTCCGCGTAGTTTTCATTGTGGGTGTAACTGTTCGCTGGAAATGCGATAGATTTAAAAGTTATGGATATTGTTCACGTGTAGTGTCGTGTACCGTTGCTCATCTGGTCGTTTAGCCACTGGACCCCTACTGAAGCCCAACGTTGCCCCGCCTTCACCCCGTGGAGGCAGACCAGGAACCCAGTAGACTTAAATTACTCTGGCAGGTATGTTTAAATCTTCGCTCTGCATTATTGTAGTTTAGTTTAGTTCAGTCGGCTGTCACAAATGGCCACGAAACGGAAACACACAAGGTGTACGTTGAAAGATGAGCTGGAAGTTTTGAAAAGGCTGGACAAGGGTGAAAGTGCAACGAAATTGGCAATAGAGTTTGGAGTGGTCAAGGCCACAATAACTGACAGGAAAAAAAAACCGCGCAAAGATCGAGCAATTTTGTACCTATACTTGAGAAAAATCGACAAACAGTAACGCCCCCAATACTTGACAAGCTTGATGAAGACTTATTCACATGGTTCACCCAGGAAAGAGAAAGGAGAACACTCCTAAGTGAACCTCTTTTTAGAGAAAAGGCCATTCCTGTCAACAAACTAATGAAAGGTGATGAATCCTTTAGTGCGAGTACCGGTTGGTTTAATCGCTGGAAAAAGCGCCATGGGATTCGCTAGCTAACTATCACCGGGGAGCAATTATCATCTGATCATGCTGCAGCAGAGAAATATTTGGGAGAATTCGACGACTTGGTATCACTTTATTCACCCCAGCAGATATATAACGCTGATGAGACAAGTTTAAATTTTAAGGCTTTTCCCACAAAAAGTCTAGCATCTCAACAAGAAATGCGTGCTGCAGGTTTTGAAATGAATAAGGAGCGAGTGACGTTGATAGCTTGTAGTAATGCTTCAGGAAATCACAAGCTACCTTTGATGATGATCGGTAAATCAGCGAAGCCGTGAGCTTTTAAAAATGTGAACAGTAACAATCTTCCAGTTGATTACAAAAGTAAAAAAAAAAAAAGCCTGGATGAATGGACAACTTTCCATTGAATGGTCTCCTAATCAATTTGTCCCAGCAGTGAAACGTTCCAGCAATGAAAATGACTTGACACCTCGTGCCATTCTCCTCATACACAATGCACCGTCCCACCCAGACGTTTCCGGTTGACATTACGGGATATAAAGGCAGCTTTCTTACCGCCTAATGTAACACCGTTATTACAGCCCATGGGCCAGGGGGTGTTACAGTCTATCAAGCTTGCATACAGAAAGAAATGTCTTATGTCCTTGATAGAAGATAACACCAATTCACTTTTTTTACATGAAAAAAAAAATGGAACAAGTGAACTTAAAAGATATTGTATATTGGGTTGCTGAGTCGTCGGAGGGTGTAAACGAGCTGTCCATACAATGGAAGAAATTATGGAAGAAATTATGGCCCTCTCTCAGTTTGTCGATAGTTCTGGCGAAAACAATGACACAGAACGATTAATTCGGCTCGTACAGGAAATTCTCGGGTACGAGGAAGCAATAGAATATGACGTTAACAAGTGGATTGTAGCGGATGGAATAGGTCATGAAAACCTGTCGGATGAGGATATCGTGGCAGCTGTCACCCAAGAAGACTCCAAGCAGAGTGATGACGAGCCCGGTGGTACTGCCGAACAACTTGTGTCGCACGCAGACGCGGCAGTGGCCCTTGACCTCGCTTTACGCTACTTAGAACAACATCCCACCGCTACACCGGAGGAGAACACGTTTTTGAAGAGGTGGCGAAACATACCATCTTCTAGCCGATTTTCATCGTTAAGTCAAAAGAAACTAACAGTTTTTCACTTCTGAAAAATGACTTTTGTTCCTGTTTTGGTGTGTAAGTATAGATCTGTAGTTTTAATAGGCCATGTCAAACACAGATTTATTAATTTTGTATTAGTACAGTACTACTTTTTTTTTTTTTTTTTTTTTTATTTACATACATTTTTATTACATATATACACAGATACAAACACTTTATATTTACAATCGTCGCATTCTGCGTAAAAATAAAAACAATTTTAATTATACAGCTTCACTTGCAAGCAATAAAAGATATACTATGTGTGTATGTATGCGGATGTACTTGTTTTGGGTGGCACCTAGACGTTTAGTCGAACTCCACCTTGGAAATTCTGTGTTGATAGAGAGAGAAACTGTCTACACTCTACAGCAATCAACACCCTGTCAATCACTGCCCATTTCTAGGCTTGAGTAGTTGTGCCTGCTTCTATTATCTAGTGCTGCTGCACTAATTTGTCGTCCAGTGGAAGGAGTGCAATACCAAAGGACAGGAGCTCTCAGGTTGCCCAACCCGAGGGAAAAAAAAATAATAATAATAAATAATAAATAAATAAATAAATAAATAAAAATAAATAAATAAATAAATAAATAAATTAATTAAAAAAAAAAAATAAATAAATAAAAAAAATAAATAAATAAAATAAAATAAAATAAAATAAAAGAAAAGAAATAAATAAATAAAAAAAAAAAAAAAGTTAAAATAAAATAAAAATATGTATAGTTAATACCATTATATACATTGAATGTTATTACTAGTTTAAGACCACAACAGTTGGTTTCTAAGTTAACAGCTGTTTGACCTAGTAAGGTAGAAATATAAGTTCATGAACACATCACTCTACTGTCCACTTCTAGAATTAGTAAACAAGGTGCGTCTTCTTTTAAACACCTTGTCAGAAAAGGATTGGAATGCTGCAAAGTTCTTGGCATCTTGAATCAAAATATCGAGGTTGTCAGTCCTAATAGGTTGAGTGCTGTTAAATAGTTCTTGTCTGAAGTCGTCATAAGCCGGGCAGTAAAGCAGAACATGCCTCCAATCTTCTACAGCCCCACAAAAACACAAAGGGTCAGGTTCGAGTCCAAATTTACACAATTTATCCCGTAGTGAACCATGTCCAGTAATTAAATACGACGTTGTCATTGAAGGATAAAACCATCCCATAACTTTCTTATTTACAGCAAATGTTGCATCTTCAATGAACTCCCTGGTAGTGAGTCCCGTTTCACTGGATTGCCATCTGTATTTCCATCTGTAGTACAGTACTACTATAAAATAAAAATTTTTTGTGGAATTCTAAATGTTTTTTTATCATTAATACCATTTAAATTTAACGTATTTAACGCATATTTTGCGAAAAAAAAAGGTTCCTTTCCGCCGATCAAAACGTGTTCCGATAAGGCGGACGTTCGGATTAGCGGTACTCCACTGTATTCACATACACACACGTACATATATACAAACAACGTGCATACACATACCGCGTCAATGTGGGGTTGATGTCGCTTGAGTTGATAGGCCGGGACGTGGTCTGAGACAATTTAGAAAGCATTCAAGGAATTATTCGTGGATGCTACTAAACGTTTCATACATATTAAGAAATATTGTTCAAGGTTTAGGCCTAAATGGTTATCAAATGAACTAATAAGGCTCGTGACAGAGAAGAAAAATGCATGGGAAACATGTAAATTATCAAGAGACTCAGAAGCCTATGGTAGATATGAGCTAATCTGTAATCAGGTAACAAAGGAGGTTAGGCAGGCGAAGGCGGATTACGAGAAATCTTTCTTTACTTATATAAACTCTAAAAGGAAGGGGTTGAATGTGATTGGTCCAATTGACATCGATGGTTCGACTGTTGATGATCCTGTTCAGATAGCAAATAAACTCAATAAGTATTTTGCGTCTACATTCACACGTGAGGAATTATTAAGGTTTGAAAATGGCAGAAGGTTACCAATTGTAGCAGGGTGCTTAATGATTTTGTAATAACAGAGAGCAACGTGGAGGAGAAATTATTGAAGTTAAACAAAAGAAAAGCACCTGGGGTGGATGGGATCTATCCAGTTATATTAAAGGAGGCGGCAAAAAAACTAAGCAAACCCTTAGCCATAATTTTGGGAGCATCCTTTGACCCATGGGTGGTCCCCACTGTCTGGAGATGTGCAAATGTATCCCCAATTCACAAAGGGGATGGAAGGGTAACACGACTAATTACAGACCAATTAGATTAACTTCTGTTCCGGGTAAAATAATTGATTCACTGGTTAAAGATGCATTGCAGGATCATCTAGACAAGACTGCAGCAATAATTCAGACACAGCATGGGTTTGTTAAGGGAAGTCTTGTCTGACAAATTTGATAGGATATTATGATGTGGTTACAAAGGAACTGGATGCAAAAAATAATTTTGATATCATATATTTGGATTTCAGAAAAGCTTTTGACACTGTTGCGCATGAAAGACTATGGTATAAATTGGAGCAGAATGGTATTAAGTGTAAGTTGCTACAATGGATATAAGGATTGTTAAGTGGGAGAAGACAGAGGGTGGTAATCAATGGGTGCTGCTCTTCGTGGACTAATATTATTAGGGGAGTCCCACAGGGTTCGGTGTTGGTCCACTGTTGTTTTGCATATTTATCAATGATATTGATGAAGGTATATCAAGCTTAGTGTCGAAGTTTCCAGATGATACAAAGTTTGGCAGATTTGTTAATGACAGTAACGGCAGTGTGCTACTGCAACAGATAATCTAGATAATTTGGGCTGATGGGCTAGGAAGTATCAACTGAAGTTTAAAATTGACAAATGCAAAGTACTGCATATGGGAAGAAGTAACCCTAGAGAAAAGTCCCAACTGTGCTGTACTACAATTAAGGTGGTAGAAAATGTGAAAGACCTGGGAGTAATTGGGCAGTCACATATGAAGTTTTCTGAGCAATGTAGAAAGGCTGCCAGGGCAGCTCATGGGTTTTGTCCATGATGTATAGGAATTTTGCTAGCAGGGAAAAGGAGGTAATTGTCTCTCTGTATAAGGCAATGGTCAGACCACGCCTTGAGTATTGCGTACAGTTCTGGAGGACTCATTTTAGGAAGGATGTCGATTTCCTTGAGCGTGTACAGAGAAGGGCATCAAGATTGGTGAGGGGAATGAAGGAATCCTCTTACCAAGAGAGGCTTAAGTCTGCAAATTGCAGTGGCTGGTGATTTGATTGAAGTGTATAAGGTGCTCAACCCTTGAATGGTTTGAGCACGCTTAATTCTGATGGGATCCTTCCACGTTCAGATTATGAACCTAAGGGGGCATAAATCCAAATTAAGAAAAGACAGATGTAGAATAGATGTGCAGAAATTTGCCTTTAGACAGGGGGTGGTCAATTGATGGAACAAACTTCCATCTGTCGTTGTGGAAGTTGATAGGTTGAATAAATTTAAGGAGGAACTGGACAGACATTTGGAGGGAATGGTGTGATTTTTTTTTTGGCTGATGCTGCATAAGCTCATACACTTGCTTTATTGCATCACATGTCACTACTACTACTATTACGTGGGCGAAGATATTTTGGATGTGTTTAAATTTAGGTGTGTGGGGGCTTCGCTAGCGTGAAGATAGAGAGGAGGGAGCTGAAGACCTGGGGGAGAAAGACAGAAGTATGAGGCCAATAGGAAATACAGCCCCAAATTTCAGTGGGTCATGCCCATTACCCACCAGAGTAGAAATGATGGTGGAGGACGAGAGAATCGTCCCCACAGGGAGTTGGTTTAAAGGTGATTGGTGGCTAGGGTGCCTTCTTCAGGCTGCCATAAGGGTTTGGGAGCTAGGCTGCAGTTTGTTGTCTCTATTCTTTTCCACTTTAATCAGGTTGGGACACTCATGGGGCAATCCCCATCCTTATTTTTTTCCTTCTTCTTTTTCCCTTCTTTTCTTTATTCCATTCTTTTCCGTTCATTCTTTTTTCTTCTTCTTTTTTACTTTCTTTTCAGCTCATTGTCTTTTTTTCTTCTTTTTTCCTTTATTTTCCATTCATTCTCTTTTCTTCTACAGTTTGCTTTTACAGGAGTTGCATTTGTCTTAGGCGATATGTTTATGATACTGTACTATCACTTTCGATGTTTGGTAAGTAACACCTTTCTCCTTGTGAAGAAGTCTTGGGCGTACTGGGAAATCGCTCGCTACTCGCCTTCGGTGTCACTGAAGTTATGTTCAAATCCTATTGGCAGGTAATGGATATTCGCGATAAGGATGCATCTGAAATCTTCGTATTGTGGGCAGTAGTAAAGCAGGTGGTCCCAGCTTTCGACCTCCATGCACGTGCAACTTGGGTCATCGGCGAGGCCGAAGCCGAATAGTTTCTTGTTGAAGGATTCATGTCCTGTGAGTAACGAGGACAGGTGCAAGCCCGGGAAGAACTAGCCCGGTTGCCTTGGGTATATTTTGTTCAGTTTTGGAAAGAATTTACGAGTGATCTCGCCTTTTTTCATCTCTGTCCATCTTGGCTGCCACTGTTCAATGTACTTAAAAAAAAAATATTATGTTAGGGTTACCCGTAAATGATTACATTAACCCGTATTCGTGTCTGTAAATGGGATGTGTTCTCTGGTCGAGTTTCCTGTTTTTCTGGACGAAAAAACCTAGTTTCTGAGGGAAAAAACCTTGCTATGTACGCCTGAGACGGACTATCTCAGTCACGGAATGAAAAAAGCCCACTAAAGTTCCTTGCGTCATCGATGGGATTCGAACCTGGGCCTTTTCCACCCGGTGTGGGGAGGACGGTGATGATACCACTGTGCTATCCGCGCAGACTCTCCTCAATGTACAAGTGCAAAGTGTGCAAAGTGTGTTAAGTGTCTAACGGCACCAGGGGTTCCCCCCATCTCCGCGTTGCTTTCATTGTGAGTGTACCAGTTCACTGGGAAGGCCAGAGATTTAAAAGTGTATGGATCATGTGAGTGTGTTGTGTTATGTACCGTTGTTCTTCTGGCCATTTAGCCGCTGGACCCCAGCTGAGGCCCAACGTTGCCCGCACTTCGCCCCGTGGAGGCAGACCAGGTAACCACTAGTTTAAATTTGCACTCTGGCAGGTCCTGCCACCTAGTTTCCTGGGATTTCAGTGGCTAGGACCTTAAAAAAAAAAAAAAAAAAAAACTTTGCATGGGAATATTGCGCTAGAATTAGAAAAGCCAAAATGGTGGGCGAACAGCGTAATTTAGACACGGTTATTTTTGGCGTGTGGGACATTCGCTTGCATACAGATAGAGTTGGGTAGGGAGAATGAAGACTGGAGGGATAAAGACAGAAGAATGGGGTCAATAGGGGAGACGACCCCAGGTAGAATCAGTGGAGCATGCCCATACCCCACCAGAGGGAAGAGTGGGGTCGGCAAGGAGGGGAGGAGACAGGAAAGCCGTCACCTCCCCCCGCCGGGGTAAGGGAGAAGAAAGGGCCGAACAAGGGAGCCGGCTCAGATCACTAACATGGCGTGTATGTAGCAAAGCTGTGGCTTCGTCAGGTTCATGACAGTGTACAGTCCATTAGTTGGTCAGTGTTGGAATAGGATCCCATCCACTGCTGTTCCAATAATCAGGGTGTCAGTGTGGGATGGTGTCACTAAGGGGATATAGGTCTCCTCCAGTTAAGTCCTAGTCATTGTTGTCCGTTTCAGTTGTCAGAGTTCCAGTGTCGAGTTTAGGGAAGTTGTGGTAATGCTCGTAGTCTGCTGAACAGTTCGTGCGCAAATTTCGAGAGGGCTCTATAGTACTCCTCCTCCGACAGTACAAGGTGTTCCCGATCCTTCGGGTTGAAACATATTTTGGTTATAAAGTGACATCTTATATCATCAAAGAGGGGGCATTCATGCATCAGATGTGTCCATGTCTGATTTTCACCGCAGTGGCATAGTGGTGATTCTTTTATTCCGAATGCCGAAAGTTTGGCATTAAAGGAACCATGTCCCGTTATAAGGAAGGTGGTGTAGAGCCCCGGTGAGAACCAGGCCGGCTGGTGGGGATAGACTTGGGTAACGTCCGGGATAAATTTCCGGGTTATGGCGCCTTTAGTTGATTCTGCCCATCGGGACTGCCAGGTTTGCCGGAGATGGTTGATAAGACGTTTTTTCTCTATGTTGCTGTTGTTGGCTGGATCGGTAGTGAAGCCGATGCAGGATACACGTTTAACTCTGGACAGTTGAAAGAGCATGCCGCAGCGGACAATTTCCAGGTCCAGGGGGGAGTGATCCTGCCAGGGCCTGCAGCGCATGAGAGCTGACAGTGCAGCATGCTCTTGTGATGATGAGCAAGATGCTACGCTGTATTGATTCTAATTTCCTTTTGTTCACAGCCGTGGTTGCTTTGTTGTACCAAATTCCTGCAGCGTATGAGACGGCAGGGATGAAAAAAGCCTTGTAAAAGAGAGACAGGGTCCGTTTCCGTAGTCCCCAATCTTTTCGTGTGACTCTTGCTATGAGGGCTGAGTAGTTCCTGATCTTTCTCTGGAGATAGATGAGATGTGGGGTTAAGGATAAGTTTTTATCCAATACGATTCCGAGGTATTTTAGTTCTGTAGTTAGTTTAATCGTGGTTCCTTCTATTTTGATTTGTGGTGGCCTTCTCGTGTCGAGAGAACCCTTGAGGAGTATTGAGGATGTCTTGGTTGGTGATATTGTTAGGTGGTTCTGCTTCGCCCACGTTTGCAGGTAGTCAATTGCCCGGTTTGCAGTGGCTTCCAGTTGTGCCCGGCTGTCCCCCTCCAGCATCAGGACGAGGTCGTCTGCAAATGCTTGTGCATCTGCCCCATTGAGATTCTGATTGAGGAAGCCGTCCATCACCAGATTCCAAAGGAGTGGCCCCAGGATTGAACCTTGTGGGCACCCCCGGAAGATAGGCCGAGTAAGTTGAGAGTAGGGAGCACATACTGAGATCCTTCTATCAGATAGGTAGGTTTTGATGCAGTGGTACAGGTTATTGGGGATATTTGCCTCCCGGAGTCTGCCGAGGACACTTGGCCACCAGAGTGAGTCAAATGCCCCGGCAAAATCGACAGAGATCATTAGGAAGTATTTGCGGTTACAGTTGTTAGCTGCGGTTATTATGCGTTCCAAGGCGTCTACAGTGAAGCATCCTCTACGAAAGCCAAATTGTTTGGGGGATCGTAGCCCTGCTTCTAGGTAGTGGGTTTCTATTCTGTTGTGGAGTAAGTGTTCAAATAGTTTGCTCAGTACCGGTAATAGTGCTATAGGCCTGTACGACTCCGGAAGTTCCCGTGATTTTGTCGGGTTCTTCAAGATCAGTCGGATCCGTGCAGATCTCCAGTCGTGAGGAAAGTAGCCTGCAGAGAGACAGTGATTGAACAGATTTAGGATAGTTGTTGGGATGTATTCTACTGCCTTTTTTACGATCTCTGGTTCCAGATAGTCTTCACCAGGCATTTTCTTGTTTCGTATTTTGGCGGTCGCCAAGTAGAGGTCTGCTAGTGTGAATGGGTCTTCACGTTCTACTGGGTTGTAGTTTGCATTTTCTTCGCAGAGACGGAGCTGCTCCAGGGAGTGAGCTGTCGGGAGTTGCCGAAAGGTGGTATTGAGGATATTGTCTATTGATTGGTGCCATGATTTTGTATAGAAGCCAGCAGGTGTTTTAGTTGAGGGAACTACCTCTCCTTTGGGCAGCTTGTTCATTGCGACTTTATATACAATCCCCCAAGGGTACTCGTTCCCGGTAGTTGAAACTAGCATTTCCCAGGATCGTTTCTTCCGTGTTCTGATCAAGGCGGTGTATTCATTCCTGACCTCATGGTATTGTTGCCTGAGGACCTGCACCTCTGCTGCCGGCCAGGATCTTCTTGCTCGTTGAAAATTTTTTCTGCGTGTATTTACCTCATGTCGGAGTCTCTGAAGCTCCGGGCACCTCCAGGGGACCGCGCCTGGGGATGGTTTCTTCCTTCTGACGGTTGCGTTTGCAGCCTCTATAATTATGTTTACAATGGCGCGTTGGTGTTGGTCCGGGGTAAGAGTTGCATAGTCAAAAGTTTGGACAGAGCCAGTCAGTGCTTCTTGAAATTGTTCCCAGTTGGCCTTGTCCACGGCGAATCTGTTGATGGTTATTCTAGGTGTGGGTTGTCTGTTAAGGGCACGGTGCATCTGGAATGTAATAACTCTGTGGTCAGAGGTTGTCCAATCCTCTCTGACCTTCCATGAAGATATATGTCCAGCAATGGAGCGGGTAGCAAAGCTTACATCTATTGTTGTTTCCCATAATGTGCTTGAGAACGTGGGCGGATTGTTCGGCTGGTTTAGTATTGCCAGGCTATTGTTGGTGAGGAATTCTTCGAGGCGCTGGCCGTTAGTAGTACCACGTCGGTCAGGGGTTGCACTGTGCCACGCCGGCGACCTGCAGTTAACATCTGCACAGACTATTACTTTGGCGTTGGGGAGCTCATGGAGCACGTTTTGCAGGTAATGTATTGCAGGGAGGATGTCTTCGCCAGGTCGACAGTATAATGATATTGCATAGAATTCTCCTAATGGGGAGATGATTTGAGCACAGGCAGCCCATTTATTGCAGAGATGAGTTATCTTTGTTACCGTGAGGTCAAGATTGCGAACTATCAAGGCTGCCCAGGGGGTATCTCCATCATGCTGAACTATTTTATACGTGAGGGGATAGCCTTTCACCTCTTTCTTGTGCGTGTAAGGCTCCTGGAGAAAGAGGACATCAAGATTGTCTTCATCGGCCTTCTTCTTTAGTTGCGCGGCAACAGCTTTAGCCCGTTGTGCATTATGTTGAGCAAATTTCATTGTGTTTACATTATTGCTTTTATGAAGAGTTCCCATAAGCGGTTCTTGATTGTTGAGCACTTTTGGCTTTTATGTATACGGGGCAGTTTCTGTCTCTAATGGAGTGATCTGCTGGTAGTTTTAAGGCTTTGCAGTTTGCGCACACTGGTCGGGCGGTTTTATTAGGGCAGGAGTTGTAGTTGTGGCCTATGTCTGCACAGTGCCCACAAGTTGGGGAGGTTTGTGGTTGCACACACGTATGTGTGGTATGGCCGAATCGGCAACACCGGAAGCATTTGGGCACAGCCACGTGCTCTCTAAAGCGGTGGCTGCCCCAATTGATATAAATCCGTGTCTGTTGGCTGATTATCTTCCAGGCTCTTGGGGCTAACTCAATCACCCAGTTTGTGGCGTTACCGTTTCTGGGCTTTGTCTGGTATTTAGGTGTGATTAGCACCGATGGGTCAATATCTGGAATGTCGTGCTGCAGGTTTCTTCTGTAGATTTCGTCCTGTAGTTGGGTTAGAGAGAGGTCACTTCCAGTGTCGTAAATTACAATACTCGGTCCTTTTCTCTTGGGGATCTCTGCATGCAGACCCAGGGAGGGCACTTTCTGGTTTTCAATGATTTTATTCGCCTCTTCCTGTGTCTCAGTTTCAATAATAACGCCGACGTTGCGAGTCTTCCTCATCGATTTTATTCTGGTGGTTTTAAAATCTTCACCAAGGTTAGTAATTACCGAGTTTTTCACCTCTTCGCTTGTATGGTGAGTCTCTGGTGTGGCTGGCCTTAAGATGACCAGATGTGGGCGTTGTAGTAGGGGCCCCTTCTTACTGCTGGGGGCAGCAGGAATCGGCTGTTGCTCTATTGTTGTGGTCCTCAGCGCTTGGGCGTATGTGGGGACGCGCTGTGGCATTTTGTTCGCCCCACAATCAATATAAGCCTGGAGCTTTGCTGTTGCTCTTTCACTCTCTAGGAAAGTTTCTATCAGGAGTGTATCCAGCTTATTCCACAAGTTGACGATTTGGGCTCTAAGCCCTGTGGTCACCCTATTGGTTTGCTCCTTGAACAGTGTTTCCAGAGCAGCCTTCAGGAACATTGATTTTTCATGTACGGTGCCCTCTGGCAGGGTGGGATCCAGAGGCAGATCTGGTTGTTTCTCCTCGCTGGCGTCTTTTTGACTTTGCTGGTTGTCGTGTATTTCTTTTGGCTCCTTAGGCTCAGTGTGTGAGCGTGTCTCCCGCTGCGAATTTGGCACTATTCCCTTCCTATTCTTTCTCTTGCTTGTCTGGGGGGCCCCAAAGCGGGGGTCCACCGCTTCATCCTTGTGTTCGATGATAATGGGATCATCGTTTGGGTTTTGCTGCATGGTGTCCTGGTTATTATCAGGTTTTCCCTCCATGTCGGGTAAAATCCGGATTATTCAGCCGATTCGGTTTAACGGGGTTTTGTGGGTTCCCGTGAGAGGGCTCGTGAAAAGGTGCTGATTGTCGCCGGTAGCAGGTCTGTAGGTGGAATAGCGGCTGAACAGTCCGTCAGCGAGGTTTTGTGCTGGCCCCCACTGTCCACAGGTGGGGGGGGAGAACAAACAAATGTTAGAATGCACCTAGAGCAGTGGAATTAGTCCCCTATAGCGTTTTTGGGGCTGCTGAAGATGATGGTGATGCCAAAAACACAATAGAATTCACTGGAGAAGAATTGGTTCCTCACCATGAAAAGTTTATGGTGGGGGGGGGAGTTCACTAAAAACATATTTCTCAGCTGTTTAAGACAGTTAAAAGCACAAGTTGTTGTAGCTCTCTTTCAGCCCGATAAAAACACTGTTGGGGCACCCTCCCCAGTCAAGTGCACACTACCAACGTGGCCTCCGCTTTATAATCGGTGCTTCTCTATGGCCCTGCTGCCAGCCACATGGTGACCATTGTAGTCTGGCAAACAAAGGACACAGATAAAAACGCTGGTAATTTGCTAAATTCCCAAAAGTTTGCAAAATTGTCTCACCTCGGTAATCCTCAGATGAATGTCTTTCGACGGGAACACTTTTTTTGGCGAACTAAACACTTAAAACTCATATTTTAACACAAAAATCAGGAGCTCGTAAAAACGTGTATACTAGTCACTAGTCTGCAGCGCCCTCTCCCTCCTCAATGTACATATTTTTTTTTTTATAGTGTGCATAGTGTTAGGGTCGGGCGCCACCTGTGGTTTCCCACATCTGCGCCATATGTACACTGTGAAGAAATACAGAACACTGTAAATGCCAGAAAAAGTGTTGTGTGTTGAATGTGTGGTTTTGTGTTGGGTTCTGTTGTATGTCCTGGCATTTGGCCGCAGGGCCCCTGATGGAACCCCACGTTGCCCGCACACACCACTAGGAGGTAGCCAGGCTGCCCATAGTTCTCTGGCTAGTCTCCGTCAGGGTCGCCTCAGCTTCCTGAGCGGAGACCAAGTTAAAAAAAAAAATAATAAAAAATAAAAATAAAATAAAAATAAATAAATAAATAAAAAAAAAAAATAAAATAAAATAAAATAAAAAAAAAAAATAAATAAATAAATAAATAAATAAAAAAAAAGAAAAAAAAAATAATAAATAAATAAATAAATAAAAAAAAAAAAAAAAAATTAATTAAAAGAAAAAATAATAATAAATAATTAATTAATTAAAAAAAAAAAAAAAAAAAAAACAGCGATTAGATAGAGTGAGGTAGTACAGGGTGTACAGAAGAGGGGGAATGAAAGTAAGAGTAAGGGGATATAGGCGAAGGCGTCCCCAACCAGTCAATGTACACTCAGTCAATCAGGTGAAGGCGAAGAAAGGGGAAGGAATGGGGTCGAAAGTGACTGTACAATTGAGCACAGATAGGATCGCCATTTGGCGCCTCTGTCATCGACATCGGGTGGTGTCCAATCCAGGGGTTTAATTCGATCCAATGGTAGCTTTCAAACTTCAATCATCAGATAGTTGTCCGTTTGATGGTGTGGCGGTCAAGTTCATGACTGTCTAGTCTGGATGAAAGTCCATCATGGTCTCAAACCGCCTGTTGTCTTCCTTGGGACTGCTATGGCGCAGGTACAGGAACTGTAGAAAAGGATTTCCTTCGGCTGAAGAGCTCTTGTGCGAAACGCGTAAAAGCTGTATATTCCTCCCTACTATCAAGCAGGTGTGTTTCTTGGTCTTTGGGTATGTAGGTCAAGGTAGTGATGAAGGTGCAGCGAAGATCCTCATACAGGGGGCAGTCATACATAAGGTGCGACCAACTCTCAGTCCCACCACAGGTGCAAGTGGGATCATCGATGATTCCCAGGGCCGTCAGTTTGCCTTTTAATGATCCATGGCCAGTTAACAGGTATGTAGCATAAAGACCAGGTGAAAACCAGGGGGGAAGCCTGGGGAACACCCTGTTAATGTAAGGGAAGAACTTTCTAGTGATTTCGCCTTTGTTGGAAGTAGTCCATCTCGCTTGCCACGCCTGCTGCAGATGCGTGAGGAGACGCTTCTTTTCTGCTGTTCTGTCGTTTGCGGGGTCTGTTGTGAATTCGAGGATGGTCTTGGAATTTGTTTTGGAGAGGTGGAAGAGTAGTCCACAGCGGACCACCTCCAGGTCCAGTGGCATGGCGCCTGCCAGGATTTGCAGAGCATGGGTATTGACAGTGCAGCAGGCACGGGTAGTAGCAAGCAGGATGTTCCTTTGCAGAGAGTCGAGGATTCTTCTACCACTAGCAGTGATTGCTTTCGGGTACCAGATGCCTGCTGCGTACGTTATAATCGGGGTAAATATCACTTTATAGAATAAGGACAGAGTGTGCCTATTGAGTCCCCAGTCCCGTCTGGAGACCCTGGCGACAAGGGCGGTGTAATTACGTATCTTTCTTCTTAGGTATTTAAGATGTGGCTGGAAATTCAGTTTGCTGTCAAGTATAACTCCTAGATACTTGAGATGAGTGGAGAATTTTATGGTCCTGTTGTCGATTTTTATCTGTGGCGGTCTGGCTTCATTGAGACTTCCTTTGAGAAGAATAGAATCTGTTTTGGCGGCAGAGATGGTGAGGTTATGGTGTTTAGCCCAGTCCTGTAGCTTCTGTAGTGCATTATTCGCCAAAATCTCCAGTCGGGCCCTAGAATCGCCGGTAACGGTGATAATAAGATCATCTGCATAGGCTTGAGAGGTGACCTCTCCCAGGTCCATGCCAAGGAATTCATCAAGCACAAGATTCCACAAGAACGGTCCCAAAACCGAGCCCTGTGGGCATCCTCTGTAGACCTGTCTGGTGATTTTCATATATGGAGCATTGACAGTGATTGATCTGTTGGAAAGGTAGCTTTTGATGGAGTTATATAGGTTTACTGGAAGCTTTGATTGACGCAGTCTGCCTAGGACGCTCGGCCACCAAAGTGAGTCGAACGCCCCAGCAAAGTCGACAGCGATGACCAGAAAGTATTTCTTTTGGGTAATTCCTACTGCTTCAAGGAGATTGTGGAGTGCATCTACAGTGGAGTGCCCCGTTTTGATATTTAAAGACAATTTTCTAAAAATTAACAAATTCTAATAAATTCTAGAAATTAACAACTCGCTGAATAAAGAAAGCTTCCTGCAAACCAGTCGAAGAGTATTTAATCGTAATTTCAAATGATGGCTCCTAGTCCTGAAATGATTTGAAATAGTTAAAATTCCGACTTCGTTTGTCCCAATATCGTATCGGAGACCATTATATTCAAAAATGTTCCCACCAAGGTGCCTACTTTATAAAATCTGTAGCTAATATATACGACGACTAATATAGTATATATCTTCTTCACTCAGGTGCCCTTTTTCCAATCTCACCAATTTGATTGTCTTTATGAACACGTCTAAATCAACTTGATAATTTTTCTTCAGGTGAAACACTAGATCATTTCACACAGTATTCCAAGTGAGGCCTTGCAATTGCGTTATACAACGGGATTATAAATTCGACTATGCTACAATTAAATGTTCGATAATTGGTCAATTTGACAATATGACCCATCTTTCCACTTGTCTACCTTGCCCAGAGGACTTCATGTTTGCGTTCTATCGTAAATAACAAATTTCTTTCGTCATCTGCTGACTTTAACTGGACAACAAAAAGTCTATAAGATACTGCGGGGGTGTCTATTTCCCTGTGTGTTTAGTGCTGCATGAAAATATGGTTGATCGCATTCTAAGCATCCTAGATGCTTAGCAAACCTCAGGGAGGTTCTGCTTTGCACTGATCATTCAAATACATCACACCTGTGAAATCTCTATCTAAAATACTATGCCCGTTTCAATTGATATTTCAAGAGGAAAATCTGTGATTGTCTTAACTTTCCTGAATTTAAAAAAAAAAAAGAAAAGCTGGTATTTGCCCATGTGTCGTATGTCTAAAAATTGAAAGTGTTCTCTGGTTGATTTGATTTTTAAAAATAGAATGCAAAAAAAAAAAAAAAAAAACAGGGATTCTATTGAAGAAATTTTTCTATATTTGCCTGAGAGTGCTGATTCGGACTAAAATTGAAAAATGACCAGAAACTTCATCGTGCCATTTACAGGAGTTGAATCCAAAATATTTTTAGTTTATTTGGTCCTGTATTGTTGGTAGATTACGTTTCCATTTAGTGATATTTCACACAATTCGGAAGGGGGTGCGATCATGCGGGCGTTGCTAAGTTTCTACCTATTTGTCCGTCATTTTCTAAATTATATTAAGAGCGTTTCGTCAACAGTACCTTCTTCTTTATTGCATCCCTTTATCCTTCATTTTGTGTTGTTTTATCCGTTAAATTCATTTTCACTCTATTGGTTTGCCATACATTTTATTTATGTAGAAACCAACAAGCAAATCTACCAGAGAATTAAATTTCAATCCCGGAGTCATTAAAAGAAAGATGGCAGCCAACTAAATCCCTCCAAATTCTAATTTGTGAAGAAGCAGTGATTACAATTTTAACAAATAAATTATGAATATCAAAAGGAATGTGTCTCCATTTCAGCTGTTTCCGAATCGAATTACTACCTAAAATAGAGTTAAAAGTTTGTCTCCCTCCATAATTTTACTATTTTAAATCTGTATAAAGTTTTGTTCAACCGGTTTATCAAATATGATTTCAAACAAAATGTTTTTTTAACAAGAAACCATCGTGCTAAGTGTCAACCATGTTTGATAATGTATATGTATACATGATGATAATGTATATATGAGCAAACAAAAATCGTTCTTAAAATTCAACTATTTTAAAAAGCTGACAACAAGGAAGCTACTTAGGCAAACTCGGAAAATCTTATACCAACACACTCAACAACCATTCATAACTTTGATTGTAATATCCGTTTAGGGTGGGTTGACCATTGCGAAAGTTAAAAACGAGAGTAATCCTGGGCTAACTAATAAGCTAAGCACAGGTTATGCCCACACCTCTCTCATAGACAGCGCATGCGCTAGCGTTTGTGGCGACTTAGGCAAATCCTTTTAACGGCGCCTTTTTCATGTCATATTTTAACACGCATATATATGCTGTAGCGCCAATTTCATGTGCCGCCTGTGTCAAGTGCCTCACTTTCGCATCCGTAGCACGGGCCTTGCTTTATGTATCTACATACGGTACATAGTATTAGGGCCGGGTGTCGCCTGTTGTTTTTGACAGCTGCGCCACATGTACAGTGTGAAGAAATACAGAACTACTGTAAATGCCCGAATATTTAGTGTTCTGTGTTAATTTCGTAGCATTGTGTTGGGTTCCGTAGGTGCCTTGGCATTTGGCCGCAGGGCCTGTAATGGGACACCTCGTTTCCCGCACACATCGATAACGGGCTAGTCTCCCAGGGACGCCTAAATATCCTGACAGACACCAATGAAAAAAAAAAAAAAAAAAAAGTTAGAGTATTTAGGATTTATAGTCAAGAAATGGGGGAACAGGTAGAGTAGGGGTATGAAGAACAGGGCATCACCCAGGTACAATGGAATACATTCATCAGGCGAAAATATGGGAGGGAATTGGAAGAAAAGTTGCCGAGCTAAGGAGCACAAGCACGATCGCTTTTTTCAACAATCTTCTTACTTTTCACATTCAGGTCAGGTCGTGATATCAATTTCAGTGGTGAGGTAGGTCCTATCCGGTTATCTATGTCTAAGTTCGTAGAGATGTAAATAATGCAGCTGTGGCTGCCATATACTGGATCTTCTCAGATTCCTGGGTTGTGTAGTCTCATTTTCTGGTAGGCTTCTGCATTGATTCCCAAAATATAGGTGGTTGTCTTCTCTTGGTGTAGATTATGATCCACTTAGTGACTATACACATGGTAGGGTCTCCCGTCGTACGAAGAAATTCTGTACATATTAGGAAAAGCTGACATTGTCTTCTTCTCTTTTGAGTGTGTGCTGTTCTTGGTTTTTAGGAAGGTAATATATCTTAGTCCGGAGAAGTCATCTCAAGTCTTCATATAATTCATACTCGTAAAATAAGCTGTCCAAACTTTCGAGGGAACCACAGAGGCATGGAGGGATTTCGACGATCCGGAGTGCAGCGAGATTTCATCTGATCCATTGCCAGTTAACAAAAAGTTTCATATAGTCTAGGGGAGGACCATGTGGGAGATTTCTGGTATACTGTTGATATTGCAAAAATGAATTTTCTGGTGACTTTCCTTTTTCTAGAGTTAGTCCAACTAGCCTGCAAGGATCTGTTCCAAGTATGCAGGAGACGCTTCTTCTCGGCCTTGATGTTATTTAAGGGATCTTTGTTAAAATACAGACAGGAGATGGCTTTATCTTTGGAAAGCATAAAAATTTACTTGGCCATCTCCTTTTAATTCCAACTTAAATTTGAATTTTATAAGAACTGCCTCAGAATCCGAATCTACAGTCTCAAGCAGTCCGCATTTTAGGATTTTTAGTGTACAGCGCGATATGTCAAAATGTGTAATGAGCTTAAAACTTTTAAAAAAGAGAAGGTTTAATAGCTTCATTGATTGCATACGAACCCGTGGCTTTTTCAAAGGCTGTGGGGAAGAGAATGGATATAACTACTGTGCAACTCTCGAAAACGAAGAAAAGTGATGTTCTCATAGGCTTAACTCAATATAGCACGCGCATTTTTATATTCAGTTAAGCATGTGAGAGGTCATGTAGAGTTTCGGCACGCTATTTCAACTGATATTTTGGCACTCTACATGAACAGACGTTTTGGCATTCTACAATATACAGTTTTGGATTTGACAGCCCTCTTTAGACGTAACCAAATTTTCTCCGAATGCAAATGGCGTAAGAGGAACCTAGTTAAAAGGGAGTATTTCTTCAGGCTTCTCCCTTTTAATATTCTGAAAAAAATGCATTTGCTGAAATAATTCTATATGTGCGTTCTGGCCTATGCTTTTTAGTGTTTATTATTATTATTGAGATACAGAGGTATCTCAGAAACATTAATAATTAAATAAATAAATAATTAATAATAACATGAAATGAAAAATAAAAAAAAAAAAACATAAAGCTCTGAGACATTCACATGCATAAATACATTAAAAGAAAAGCGTAAACAGTTGCTTTTGTTCAGAACAAAAAAAACAGATCAAAATTCATACAAAAACAATACACTCCTGCAGTATTGTTAGAGAAACATTGTTTAGTTTCAGGCTGAAACACATCAGCACCAGAGATGACGAAATGTATTTGTTGCAGAATACTCATTCCAACGATGGCTGAATTGCCAAAATGCAGAGGGAGTCTTTCGGAAGAAATTAATTTAGCAATTCAAAACCTAGAAAATGATTCAGAAAACAGCTTTCAATCTCAGAACCAAGATGAACACAATATTCGAACAGTGTTGGATTTATATTAAATGGAAAAATAAGAATTCAGGTAGATTTGATCGCTACACAAAGATGCAAAGCATACACAAATTAGAATTTCATAAAAGTGTGATTTACAATTTGGCGAAGGTGTGTTTCTGGAAGAATATTCGTAACGTGGGCCTTGTGGCAGAAGTTCTAATATGCATGAGAGGACTTGACGGTTGTCGGGAGCTCAGAGACCAAGAGCATCTCTATCCAGATGAGATAAGGCCTTTGTGGATATGGCCTGGTTGTCATACCTCTAATAGTAGACCCATACAGGTGGTTTCTCCACTCTCCTACTTCTTACGAATGGCGAATTTTGCGAGGCTGCTAATTCATTACCATCGATTTGTCGACATTTTCTCTTTTGAGAGAGCAGTCTTCTGTTCCAGATATTATTCAGCTGCGATACCTCTTCTTGTGCTAAGGTATGGAGCGAACTTAATGATACGTGAAATGGTGTACACAACTGAACATGGAGAAGTTGTGCATATGTCCGATAACAAAGGTGTTCTTATCTGCAATTTTATTCTAATCTGCGTGGAAAAGCTTATTTTAAATGAACTGAATGACTCTTCGGAAGAGGAAATTAACCATTTTGAGGAAAGGGTAAACTGTGCTCGAATTGCCCTCCGTGTTGCTCCGCAACTCTCCGTTCAATCAGTACAAAGTGCCATCGATTACCAGATCAGAAAGCAAAGAGAGGTTGGAGAACCTGTCTGGGAGTTCCCTGCAAGGCAGTTAATCGATGTGACTGCACCGTGGCTTCCCCTTTTCAAGGAACGATGTTTCAATCCGTGTAACCTCACTCATCTTTGTCGATGTAAAATCAGAAGTTGTCTGTATGAAAACTGGAATATACCAGATGGAATCCAAACTCTCCCTCTCCCTCTGCGTCTTCGCCTATACATTGATCTACAGTTGGATTGATAAGGAAAATGGAATTAGCACTGGAGGATAAGAAATGATTACCTTCCATGTCTTGTTAAGAATCAAAAATAAATTCAATGGAATCTAAAAAAGAATAAAGAATAGCTCAACGTTTCTCTTGTTTTTAATACCACAACACTGCCGGATTTTAGGAAAGATTTATTTATTAGTGCCTATTTATTCCAAATAATCTTTGAAATTTATTAGCGCTTATTTAGTTTTATAATAATGTAGTAAACTAGTAAACTTCACTTAAAATCAGAAAAGGTAGAAGAAAAATATATATTTTAGAATATGGTACATTACATTTCCACTGTAGGGACAAATGTTTGGGAAGAAACCTTTTTTATTCAATGTGTGTTCCGATATGCTTGTTCTTGTGATAAAAAAGGTTAGAAGTCAGATTAATCCCCAAAAGAAATATATCATTTTGCCTAGAAATCGGGGTGTCACCAAAGATAAGCATAGGATCAGAAGAATTCGTTTTGCGAGGTATAAGACAAGAATGAATTTTAGGATTCAAATCACCTATAAGTTGTCTTTGCCCGGCTTAAGATCGTCATTTAAGGAATTTGAAGCAGAATTTCGAGAAATGAAACAGATTAAGCAGGACAAGGGTTTCTCTAAATGGAAATGGAAAGTGGAATGCTGTGTGCTATCATTGGCAAAATTATGGATAGGATTTCTAGTCAATGGAAGGTCATTGATGTGCAAGAGGAAAAGAGTGAGGGAACAAATGAAACTTGGGGGACACCAGCATTAGTGGAGAAGTTTGTAGACAGAGATCCATCTAGCATCACCCACCCTCAGTGAGCGATCAGAGAGAAAACTGGATAACCAATTGCAAAAACAGCTATCAAACCATAAGATGGAAGTTTGTCTAGAAGCCCTTTATGCCAAACACGATCGAAAGCCTTTGAGATCTCAAGAGGAACTGCTTTTGCTTCACGGAAATTTTCCATTGAAATAGTCCAAAATGGGTAACATAAGCCAGAGTAACACCACTGGATCCGCACTGACGGAATCCCTACTGGCGATCGTTGATCAGACGGAAGGTTTCTAGGTAGTTTAAGAGTTGGCGGTTAATTGAATTCACCATTATTTTAGTAACAGTTTAAGTATTTGTAATGGGACGATAATTGGAATGGAAGGGTTTTGTCACCCTGTTTCAGAAACTGGCTGTATATGAGCAAATTTTCAAGCAGAAGGATAAACACCTTTGGAAAAAGAAAGTGAAAAAAGGCGGCAACGAACAACACGAGTAAATTCAGGATCATGGGTTTTTGGAACAAGTGGTGAAATACCATCGGGACTTGGTGCTTTCTTAGCATCAAGATTCGTCAAAATCCTTCTGACATCCTTTTGACGGAAGACCACAGAAGACATTGAATGGAGCGTGCTCCATTCAATGGCTAACATTGGGGCAAGAAACAAGTTTTCTACTCTTAGCCTGTTCAATAACTGCTTTACAATTGTTGCGAACTTTGGGGTAGGCAGAAAATGAAACTGAAGAATTAGAAACCAGCCAACTACAATATGCAACGTTCTTCTGTAGAACAGCCTTAGCACATTTATTGGAAAACCACGGTTTAGAAGAAGGATGGGATTTTAAACTGGAGTGAGGGATAAAGGATTCCATTCCTGCAAGAATAATTTCACTGAACCGATCTGAGAAGACGTTGACATCAGAAGTTTTGAAACAATTATCCCATCAAGGAAAAGAAATCTCACAAGTTATCCCATTTTTTCATTCTTCTAATGACAAACAATACGCAATTTGGAATAACCATGAGATAAAGGCTCATCACCAAGTTGTGATCTGAGGTGACTAAAGCACCACTCACTTTGACCGTGTACTTAGAAGGGTTGTTTATGAGAAAAACGATCAAATGTTTTGGCTGTTTGGTTAGGATTGTCCAGTATTCTTGCAGGTAAATGAACAATCTGTGCAAGGTCATTAGTAATTGCGAAAACCTCAGCATCTAGACCAGTTGGGTCGGTGTGACAAGAAAATGGAAGCCAGCTGGAGTTGTGAACATTAAAATCACCAAGGAAAATTACCTCACTGTTAGGAAAGTTGTACTGGAGAAAATCAAGTTGCAAATAGAGGAAATCAATGAGCTGTCCTGGTTAGCGGAATTGGGAAAACGGTAGAGAAAATAGATGAATTTGAGACAATGAGGTAGAAAGATTTTAGGCAAGAGAAGATCGAAAAGAGGAGATTCCAAATTACGAAGTCTCGGACAGCGAAGTTTGAATTCAATTTGAATTAGAAATTGAAGCAGAAACCCACTCCCTAAACTTCCTTAATTTTACCATACACAGATTAGGACAAAAACTAAATTTTGGCATAAATAGAAAACCCACAAATAAGGGGATGCTTTTGCATTTCCTCAGTTATGATCTACAACCATACAAAAAATCGGTCATGCTGAACCAATTTCTTAACGCCTTTAAATAATCTTCCACCCAAATTTCTCTAACCACTGAAATAAATGAATTAACTATAAGATTCTCAAATAGGGGTTACCCACTAACTTATATAAACAAAGTCAAAACAATAGCCTATGATAAAATAAATAACAACAACCTCGCAACAAATATTGCACAAAAATCTGACAAGACCAAAATACATTTTATCACCATTCCATATGTCGAGTACTGGTACAATAAACTTAATCAAATATGCAAGGGAACCGACATGAAAATCATAGCAAAACCCATGAACAAATTATAAACATTCCTCAGAAATAGATCTACCATGGGAGTGACACAGCTTCGAACAAAACAACACGAAGCTCTGTGAGGGCAGGTCGTTCCAATGCGTCGGAACTTTCGTTCCACGCAATAAATGAACGATATTCATTCAGCTTTCATGACACAAAAATTATAAATATTCAACACAACTATCACAAACTACTTATTGCAGAAACCTTAGAGATGAAACTACATGAAACTTTAATCAATATCCGTAGGCCATTCTTATTGTCCGACGATTGGTAACTTATACGAATGCTTGAAGAAGAAACACTACAACATAAGACAAAACTTTCGGATTAATTGTGAGTTGCTCTATTCCAGTGAAAATGACGCCCGAAAAGTTGTAGTCCGACTTAAGGAATGTAGAAAATAATCCCTCCCCCATATCCAATTTTATTAAACCCCTAAATTTAACTCTAAAGTCCAGCTATATTACCCAAAGAAATAAGATGTCCCACCTGGTTTACAAAATAGATATCGCCATCCTCAAGAATTATTAGCGATTTGGACTAGGAGAGTTGGAAAACAAGCTTCCTATATCTAAAATAAAAGTAATCCCTGTTGATTTATAATATAATAGAATATAGGAATTATTGAGTACTTAATAGTTCTCAATTATCAAAACATTTAAAATATATGATAGAATAAAAGCATTAAAATTAGACTATTTTCGGAAGCATCCGCTTCCTTTCTCAACAGTAATTTAAAACTTACACAACACATCCTTAAATAGCAGGCTCACAGCAATTCCAGACGTGGCTCGACCGGCGCATCGGCGAAACTCCATGGATACTACAACGGGAAAAGGCTCGGGACGCGGGAACCAAAACCGTTCATCTGTATTGAGGACCACAAACTCAAAGACAGATTGCATACGCATTCCCCTATCGCTGTTTATAGAATGTTTGTCTGATGAACAGATTCGCAAGCTCTCGAGCCACTTGCGGTTCCGGAACCCATTCGCCCGGTCAAAGATGACCACATCCTCTGGGAAGTTCTCTCCCAAAAATGTTTAGAAACTGCAGACTTTCCATAAACGACGGCTTTTATGGCATTCATGTTCTCCCCCAGACGATCCTTAAATTTCCGCCTAGTTTCACCCACATAACTAATACTCCTCACAATCCGGGCACTTTATCACGTACACTGTTAAAATCATTCGTTATAGGGTCCTTAACCTGGGACACCACTGTTTTCAACTTACTCCCTGGCGGCTGCACACAGCGTGTCTGACAATCACGAAGCACTCTTGTTATACGCTCAGTAAGGCTCGGATAGTAGGGAATGTATGCGGTGGCAACAGGCAAAAACGGTCCACTTGCCCGAGCATCACAGTCTTATATATTTGTCCATGGCTCTCTATGGGTAGCTGCATTTCTGGAGGTCTGTTGTGACTCGTTTAATTTCTTTTTCTCTATCCGAAATGGTACTGCAGTGGGACTGTACCCTATCTAATAATGACTTAGCAACGCTGTTCTTATGTTGCATAGTTTGCACCGAACCATTGTGGCTGTATTGGCTCCCGCACATAGGTTTTTTAAACACTGTTCGTTTAAGCCTGAGTCCTGCTCTAGAGACCAATACATCTAGAAATGGGAGGGCACCAACGAAGTACTTCATCCTCTCTCGCCTTCTGAATAATGGTGAACGTGTCATCTACATGTCATTTCCATTTGCGCATGGGGAATTCTAACCCCTCGAAGATTCTGTTTTCCAGTTCCTCCATGGCCGAATTCGCTACTATTGCGCTAATGGGAGAGCCCAAAGCTGTGCCATGAACCTGCTTACACATAACGCCTTGGTACACCATAGTGGTGCTAGAAAGGCAAAGTTCCACACAGGAGCAAATATCCTCCACACTTAAAGTATCATCTCTTTCTAAAGCCATTCTTACACATTGTACCCCATGAGAAATGGGAATGCATGTAAATAATGATACTTAGGTAAAAATCTTTACAAAGCGTAAGTGGGACTTCCAATAAAAGATACAATAGTTCTGAATGGGACCCCCATTTTATGTATTTTCGGAAGACCATAGAATCTGGGAAGCTGACATCCCGTTGCATGCAAAGACCAAAGTAATTCCTTGGTGATCTTCCCGATTTCAGCCAATGCTGCGCAACTTTATTAACATGTCGTTCTAGATTAACCAGCGGATTTCTTCGGGTAATCCTATATGTAGAACAGTCCTGTAGGAGAACCAAAGCCTTTTATGATGATCCTCCTTATCTAAAACTACAGGCGATCTACCTGTATCAGCTGGTAAGACCACAATTGTATCGTCATGTATGAGTTCTTTTAACGCTCTCCTTTGGCTAAGGTGGAGGATAAAATGCGCCGTCTTAGCTTGACTCAGAATAGCAGCAGATTTAACACGAATTTCATTGTATGCATCTGAAACTGTCGGATGTGTTGTTATACGGAATGGCCCTAACCTCTAACTGTACCCTGAAATAGGCCTTTGAGGTTGAGAAAAACCCATATCACAATAAAAAAAACTCGTACACCAACCGTTTAAATTGAATAAAGAAAATTAATTTTAATACTGTAAAATAAAATATAGTACGAATAATCAATTAACAATAAATATAAAACTTAAAATGGAATAAAATTTTATAAGCTTACAAAAGGTATTCTCGGTTTTTCTAATAAACCACATTCTATGTGACCAACCTTATAAGCCACCATATATTTACGTGATGAGGTATTAGTATTAGTAATGACCGCATAGGGCAAGAAAACCTATGGCTTATGTTGCGCCAGCCAAAACAAGAAAAAAAAAAAAAAAAACGAATAAAACAATGATAAAAAGAAATAAAAAATAATAATTAATAAAAAAAAAAAAAACTATCATCCAATGCGCTTCCCTGATCCGAAGGTACTATTCAGATCACCTTTGAATTTCCCCAAACTGTCAGCCTCTACCACCCATGTAGGCAACTTATTCCTGTAATTTATAATTCGCTGGCTAAAATAAATCTTACTGCAGTCCAATTTATACTTGGCGTCTCCGTAGCCAGGTGGGAAGGAGCAGCAGTGCGTAGCACACGCTTCTTGATTAGACCGGCGTTAGAGCCCGTCACCACCAAATACAGAAAGGTCAGGAAATGACCACAGCATATCCGGGAGCAATATGGTCTTATTTGCTAATGCTCCTAAAAACGAAATAACTACTTCCCTACTTCTAGCATCATTTATAATCTTAAAAATTCGTCCTCATTCATTTTACTCAATCCTCTGAGAGCCTTGAACACCTCAATCAAATCTCCTGTAAAGTGACTAGTTTACAAACTCTGCAACCCACATATTCGAAGTCGTTCTTCATAAGGAAGCCCTTTTGCCCACCACACCAAGCGAGTTACCCATTTTTGCACCCTATCAAGAAGCTCGATGTCTTTCGTTAGGTACGGTCTCCATACTTGAACACAGATACCAAGTGTGGTCTAACAAAACCCTTAAATAAAGCGATTATCACATCCCTATCTCTACTTTGAAAAGTTCAATAGTCATCGATATGACACCATGGGCCTTCCGAGCAGGTGTTTTCAATGCCTAGAGAATTTAATGTCTGTACGTATCGTAATGCCCAAGTCCTTTTCTTCCAGTACTGGATTTAGTTGAAATCCACAAAGTGAATAATTTATTTTGGGATTACTGTTTCCCAGGTGTAATTCCTTTCACTTTGTTCGATTAAAGCTTAGCTGCCATTTTTCTGACCATTCCGGAAGTCATTCTAGATCTCTCTGAAGAAGATAAGCTTGACAGTGAGCATTAACAACTCAACAAATTTTAACATCATCTGCAAATTTAGACATCACGCCCTCTATTCCTTCATCGATGTCGTTTATGAAAATTAAAAACAACAGTGGATCATTGGGGCACCCCACTTCTTACATCAACCCAATCTGAGAAATAGCCATTTATCACAACGCTCTGCCTCCTGCCCTGAAGCAAATCTGTTCCAGCTTATAAAGCAACCGCTAATGTACGAGAAGTCAAAAGCTTGGCTGAAATAAAAATAAACAATGTCGACATCATTCCCTAAAGTCAGCTCGTGAGAGACCCTTTCAGAATAGCGAACCAGATTTGTTAAACATGATTTTCCCTTTATAAAACTATGCTGAGTAACCTTGAGAATTTCAATTCGATTCAAATGACCCTGAATTCCACCGTTGATCATTGCCTCCATGATATTCCCTACCACTAAATTCAGACTGACAGATCGATAATTTCCCACTTCACTCTTAGATCCACCCTTATATATGGAAAGATACATTGGCACTTTTCGAATGCAAGGGAATCTGCCCAGAGTCTAGTGATGCTCGCGTAATTAGCCTCAATACACTCACTTTCCGCCTCCCTTAAGATTATAGGGTATATTCCATCAGCTCCAGGAGACTTTCTTCTGTTCTGTACGCTCGAAAGTGTTTCATTAAAATATCTTGCGAAATTTGAATATCATTAATTACATATTTTTCAACTTCGCTCCAAGTTTTTCCATTGACACAAAAGGTTTTTAATTTGTAAATATCGATGCAAAATAACTGTTGAGTTCAACTGCATTGGCAGCTTGTGTATTTAATAGTATCCCCTTTCCGTTACGTAAAGTTCCTTTTTGTTTTTCCTGCTCTTCTTGCCATTTATATATGTGAAGGATTCCTTATCCCCCTCTTTGCTCTGTTTGATAGTGGTTTCTCACAAACTGGTTTTTCCTCTCGGACCTTTCCTGTGGCTATATTACCGATCATCTTGTAGCTGTTACAGGCTTCAGTACTTTTTATTGCTCTGTAACCTTACCATGCCACCTTTTTATGCTCAAGTAATGTGGCAACTACACATGGTAAATACGCATTCAAGGCATCTGTGATTAATGTTTTAAAAGCGTACCACAGTTCAAATGTATTCATTCTGTGCGCGATATCTACTCTGTTAATAGAGGCCATGTACTACCTCAAGGCATAGTGTGCATAGTGTTAGGATCGGGCGCCACCTGTGGTTTCCCACATCTGCGCCATATGTACCCTGTGAAGAAATACAGGACACTGTAAATGTCAGAAAAAGTGTAGTGTGTTGAATGTGTAGTTTTGTATTGGGTTCTGTTGTGTGTCCTGGCATTTGGCCGCAGGGCCCCTGGTGGTTTCCCACGTTGCCTGCACACACCACTAGGAGGTAGCCAGGCTGCCCATTATTCTCTGGTAGGTCTCCGTCAGGGTCGCCTGAGCTTTCTGAACGGAGGCCAATTAAAAAAAAAATAATAACAATAATAAAAAAAATAAATAAACAAATAAAAATAATAAAAAATAAATAAATAAAATTTAAAAAATAAAATAAAATAATAAATAAATAAAAAAATAAATTAAATTAAAAAAAAAACGATGATAATAATAATAATAAAAATATATATATAATAAAAAATAAAATAAAAATAAAAAAAATAATAATAAAATAAAATAAATAAAAAATAAAATAAAATAAAATAAGTAAATAAATAAAAAATAAGGTAGAGTGCGGCAATACAGGGTGTATGGAAGAAGATGGGGGATGAAAGTAAGAGTAAGGGGATGTAGGTAAGGGCATCCCGTAAATTGACAGTGGAGCATATGCCCCACCAGGAGAAAAGGGTAGGGGATAACTCCAGAAGGCTAGAAAAAACACTCAGCGAGAGTGCTGAGTGTGACTTATATTTTGCGGTGGAGTGGTTAAGACCACTGAAGCCTACCAAACCATATGGAAAGTTAGCAGGTAATCCTACTTTGGATGTTCCAGGGTTAGCAAGTCGATGCTGGTAAAACAGTCAAGTACAGATTTTTTATTTCAGTTTGAGTAAGTCCTTTACAGGTTTCTATCCCTGGCTTGAGTTGGTTGTAGAGTCCTGCGCCTAGAAAAGAGGTTCTGTGCGTACTCAGTTAATGATTTATAATATTGTTCTTCAGAAATTAGCAGGTGCTCCTGTCCTTGAGGTATGTGTTGTAGCCTGGTGTACAGGGTTCCTCGAAGATCGTTATAAATTGAGCAGTTATAAAGAATATGGTCCCAATCTTCAATTTCTCCACATGTACAGTAGGGGTTATTGATGATTCCCAAGGTAGTCAACTTATGATTTATAGAACCGTGTCCAGTTATAATATATGTACAGTAGAGGCCAGGAGAGAACCAAGGCGGCGACTTTGGATAAACTAGTTTGACATCCGGGATGAATTTCTTAGTTATCAGGCCCTTGTCCGTCTCCTCCCATCTTGTCTGCCAGATTTGTAGTAGCATGGCAGCTAGTTTTTTCTTTCTTGCTTGCAGTCAGTGCGGGTGTCGATGGTATGTCCAAAGATGGTAGCTGGGATTCCCCGCGACAGGCAGTAGTGCAATCCTCGACGGATAACCTCCAAGTCAAGGGGGAGGACACCTGCAAGAACCTGTAGGGCCGGAGAACTTACTGTGCAACAGGCCCTGGTAATGACAAGCAGTATACTTCGCTGAATTATTTCCAGCTTGCATTTATTCCGAACAATTATTGCTCTATGGTACCAAATCCCGGATCCGTATGTAATAACAGGGAGGAATATAGCGTTATACAGGAGTTTGAGTGTTCTCCGGTTCAGACCCCAGTCACACCTGCTTACTCGGACGATTAAGGCTGCATAATTTCTGATTTTTACTTGAAGGTATGAGAGGTGCGGGAAGAAGGAGAGCTTTGAATCCAGGATGATACCCAGGTGTTTTAGGGAAGTTACCAGCTTGATGGTTTTTCCTTGTACCTTGATCTGAGGTGGCCTTGATATTTGTAGGGTGCCTTTGAGAAGTATAGATTGTGTCTTCTGTGGAGAAATCCGGAGCTTGTATAGAGTTGCCCAGTCCTGTAAGATCTGTAGTGCCTGATTTCCAGCGGCCTCGAGAGCTGCTCTGGTGTCCGCTGCGATGGAGATGGTAATATCATCTGCGAATGCTTGGATAGTAACAGGGCCCAGATCCAGACCAAGTAACTCATCAAGGACGATGTTCCAGAGGAACGGGCCGAGGACCGTACCCTGTGGGTAGCCTCTGTAGATAGATTTGGTGAGCTTCTGGTATGGTGAGGAGATGATCTTCTTGTTGGAAAGGTAACTTTCTATAAACCTGTATAAGTTGGCTGGTATGCGTGCCAATCTTAGCCTGCGAAGAATGCTTGGCTACCAGAGCATGTCAAAGGCCCCAGCAAAGTCAATGGTTATGAGGAGGAAGTACTTGTAATTAGTGTTGGCTGCAGCTTGGGTTATTTGGTAGAGAGCATCCTCTGTGCAGCGTTCTGGGCGAAATCCATACTGTGAATTGGATTGTAGGCCAGCTTCTGTGTAGTGTGTTAGGAGTCTGGTATGGAGGAGGCGTTCAAGTAGTTTGCTCAATGTGGACAAGAGGGCAATGGGTCGGTATGAGTTAGGCTGTTCTGGAGGCTTCGATGGATTTTTCAGTATTAACTTTAATTCAGCTATTTTCCAGCTTTCTGTGAAGGATCCCTGGGTTAGGCATTTATTGAACAGGTTAAGCAGAAATTGGGGATTTACTTGGGCGACCTTTTTTAGTATTTCTGGTTCAATGCGATCTAGTCCTGGGGATTTTTTATCCTTCATTTTGCCAAGGGCTTGCTGCAGTTCTTCAGTGTTAAATTCTTCCTCCACCTTAAGGCATCGTAATTTCCTTTTCTGAAATTAAAACCCATCCCTTTGCCTTTTACTGCTGCTACCTCTCATCTAAATTATATCAACAATCTCGCCATCGACCTGGATAAATTCTGTGAGCAGCATATGTACAGGCGCCAGCAGTTAACGGACACATATACAATTTTAAAGTTATGACAGACCATGAGAAGAAAAAATGCCTTAGATTCTAATATTCCAACTTGTGATGGACTCCCTCAATCTTTTATATTTTTGTACACATTTCTCATGGTTTTGTAATTTATAATACTTCGGGACACTTCGGTAAAGCACAACTTTAAAGTATGTGAAATAATAAATACTGTTAAGTTCTGTACCTTTCGGGTTAAGCATATGTACATGTAACCGCTGGGCACATGTCCCTGTTAAGCTGTGAATGTAAATATTAGCTACCTAGCTTACTTCTGTCCAGAGAATGGCTCTTGAGCACAGCAATAAACAGATTTCATAAATAAAATTAATTGAATAATGAATTTGTCTCACAAGGCTTAAAACCTACTTGCACTAATGTTTTCCATCGTTTTTCCTCCCTTAAGGTGCATTCAACCCCCAGAAATGCTGGCGTTAGTTTTGGACTGGCCTAGCAACAGCCACATTTAAACCCTATTGAAAATTGATGGTATATAATGTTGTCTAAAATTGCTCAGAAGAAGCCAACAACAAGTAATATTCAGCTGCACAGAGCATTCTAAGGGTGTGGTCCCAGAAATTTGCCCAACCGTGTATTCAGAAGTATATTGCAAATTTCACAAATGACGCAGCTTTTTTCCGCCATTGTATTTGAATTGACTTGTAGAAGGAAGCTACTCAGCACTCTAAGATGTTTATCTGTCTGTACCCTCTTAGCTCATGATCAGGGAAAACAAATGTTGAGATCCCTGACAACAAAATGTTTCCTCTCCCTCTTGTAACTACAAACCTCCACTTTTATAGTATCTCTTTAAAATACAGCAAACGTTTTGCTGTTAGTATCCATGAAAACGTTCATTCCGGTGAATGACTTACATCTCGAAAATTTTAAATATTGTACTGATTTAAATAACGTACACAATTGCAACGGTTATACTTCTTTGATGAATCTACAATATTGAGGCATGTTCATGGTATGGTGATTATAAAAGTGAACAGTATCAGAAATGCGGCGCAGTAGGAATGACAAAAAAGTGACGTTCTTTTCGCCAAGGTATCTTAGATATGGATACAATATATTTCTATCAAGCTGGTTACAACAAACTAAATACAATTCTCTTAATACAGATTAAACCTAGTTTTCTCTGGGATAATGGGTAAAGCTGTAGTCATTTTAAATCACATGGAAAAGAATTTGGTCCCAGATTCGTTTTATTTATTTATTTTTTCTTCACATTTTCATTACGTTTCTCGATATGAGGAAGAGTTACCTGATTTTATCCTTGGGTATTCTGCAGTCAATTTGACAGCAGAATGCATTAAAACAGAAGCTGAACAACATCCACCAAGCCTAAGCATCTGTTACTTAACTAAACACTTCCAACATTTTACCGGGTTTTCATTGTAAGTGAATTTCTATTTAGATGACACGCAGTGATATAAACTGATGTTCAAAGAAAGTGCAATGCCTTAAGAATTTCCCATTTCTAAACCTTTTTCCCGATGATACATACAAATATAAACAAAGGATATTTATTAATAGCTAATTCAGATTTTTCTTTTATTTAATTTAGCCTTACTCTCTTCTAATAACAAAAAAAAAAAACTATTTTTCTTAATTTACTCTCAATGAAGGGCGTACATGGCATAGTGAACAACATGCTTCACCATTAAAGAGGGAAGGTCACTGGTAGCTCAAATTTTCTTGGAGGTTGTATTTCCTTCTAGAAAGTAGTAGTAGTAGTAGTGGCACATGATGCAAGAAAGCAAGTGTAGGAGCTTATGCAGCATCAGCCAAAAAAAAAAAAAAAAAAAAATCACACCATTCCCTCCAAATACCTGTCCAGTTCCTCCTTAAATTTATTTAACCTATCAACTTCCACAACGACAGATGGAAGTTTGTTCCAGCAATTAACCACCCGCTGGCTAAAGGCAAATTTCCGCACATCTATTCTACATCTGTCCTTTCTTAATTTGAACTTATGTCCCCGTAGGTTCGTAATCTGAACAAGTGGAAGGATCCCATCAGAATTCAGCGTGCTCAACCCATTCAAGGCCTTATAGACCTCAATCAGATCACCGCGCAGGTGCTTAGTCTCCAGCCACTGCAATTTGCAGAACTTAAGCCTCTCTTGGTAAGAGATTCCCTTCATTCCCCTCACCAATCGTGTTGCTCTTCTCTGTACACGCTTAAGCAAATCTACATCCTTCCTAAAATGAGGCCTCCAGACCTGTACGCAGTACTCAAGGCGTGGCCTGACCATTGTCTTATATAGAGGGACAATCACCTCCTTTTCCCTGCTAGCAAAATTCCTATATATCATTGACAAAACCCCATGACCCGCCCTAGCAGCCTGTCTGCCTGCTCAGAAAACTTCATATCTGACTGCACAATTACTCCCAGGTCTTTTTCATTTTCTACCACCTTAAGTGTAGTACCACACAGTTGGTATGTTTCTCTGGGGTTACTTCTCCCCATATGCAGTACTTTGCATTTGTCAAGGTTGAACTTCAGTTGCCACTTCTTAGCCCATCTGCCCAAATTATCTAGAGCCTCTTGCAATAGCACACTGCCATTACTGTCATTAACAACGCTGCCAACCTTTGTGTCATCTGCAAACTTCGACATTAAGCCTGATATACCTTCATCAATATCATTGATAAATATACAAAACAACAGTGGACCCAACACCGAACCCTGTGGGACTCCACTAATAACATTAGTCCACGAAGAGCAGCACCCATTGATTACCACCCTCTGTCTTCTCCCACTTAACCATCCTTTTATCCATTGTAGCAACTTACCCTTAATACCATTCTGCTCCAATTTGTACAGTAGTCTTCCGTGCGCAACAGTGTCAAAAGCTTTCCTGAAATCCAAGTATATGATATCAAAATTATTTTTTGCATCCAGTTCCTTTGTGACCACATCATAATAACCAATCAAATTTGTCAGACGAGACTTTCCCTTAACAAACCCATGCTGTGTTTGAATTATTGCTGCAGTCTTGTCTGGATGATCCTGCAATGCATCTTTAACCAGTGAATCCATTATTTTACCCGGAACAGAAGTTAAACTAACTGGTCTGTAATTACTCGTGTCACCCTTCGATCCACCTTTGTGAATTGGGGACACATTTGCACATCTCCAGTCCGTGGGAACCTCCCCTGAGTCCAAGGATGCTCTCATAATTATGGCTAAGGGTTTGCTTAGTTGCTTTGCCGCCTCCTTTAAAATAACTGGATAGATCCCATCCACCCCAGGTGCCTTTCTTATGTTTAACTTCAACAATTTCTCCTCCACTTTGCTCTCAGTTATTACAAAATCATTAAGTATCCTTCTACAATTTGATAACCTTCTTCCATTTTCAAACTGTAATAATTCCTCACGTGTGAATGTAGATGCAAAATACTCATTCAGTTTGTTTGCTATCTGAGCAGGATCATCAACAGTCGAACCATCGATGTCAAGTGGACCAATCATATTAATCCCCTTCCTTTTAGAGTTTATATAAGTAAAGAAATCCTTGCTGTTTTTCTTAGCATCTTTTGCCAAAGATTTCTCGTAATCTGCCTTCGCCTGCCGAACCTCCTTTGTGACCTGATTACAGACTAGCTTATATCTGCCACAGGCTTCTGCGTCACCTGATAATTTATATGCATCCCATGCATTTTTCTTCTCTGTCACGAGTCTCATTAGTTCATTTGATAACCATTTAGGCCTAAACCTTGAACGATATTTCTTAATCGGTATATAAAGTCTAGTAGCTTCCACGATTAATTCCTTGAATGCTTCCCACTTAGAATTTACTGTTTGAAACATCGTCAGTTGACCCCACTGTACAGAATTTAAAAACTGTCTGAGATCACTGTACTCCCCTTTACGGAAGCAAAAACCCTTTTTTCTTTACCCCTGACGGTAGTTACCTCTTTGAGTAAATCCCACTTCAGCACACTGTGATCACTGCCACCTAGTGGTTCCTTTATCTGCAAATTCTTAATACACGAATGATCACTGCTGATAACCAGATCAAGAGTGTTACTTTCTCTGGTTGCCTCTCGAACATGCTGCTGCAGAAAACAATCATCCAATAAATCCACAAAAGTCTGACTAGTGTGTGAGTGACCAACCCACAAGTTCCAGTCAATATCTGGGAAGTTAAAATCCCCCATTATAAGACATTCTGATTTACTGGCCCACTCTATTTCTCTGTACAATTGTTCATTGTACTCATTAGGTCTATAGCACACTCCTACTCTTATTTTTCCTTTCGCAGTGCTTATCTCACACCAAACTGACTCAACAGAGCACTGTTCATCTATATTAACTGGGTGCACTTCCTTTGATTTTATGTTTTTCTTAATTAACAGCATAACACCCCCTCCCTTTCTGTACACATTGTACTCCCCAAATCCCAGTTCTGCATTCCTTATATCTTTGTGACACCACGTCTCTGCTATCCCAACAATATCCGCCTTTGATGTCTTGACCAACACTTCAAATTCATCAAATTTATTTACTATACTTCTAGCATTGGTATACATGCAAGCATACATGCTCCTATGCCTATTCCTTGTTACCCTAACACATCCCATATACCCAACTATTCCATGATGACTACCATCCGTCCCTGAAACCCCCAACACCCCTCCCTCCAGGTCGCTTCTTATTCTAATAGGAGTTGTGCAAGAATCACCTTCACCTCTGCCTGCGGTTACTGTTAAACTATTACTGTTACTGTTAAAGGAAATACTTCCTTGAAGGCTGATATATATGGAGGAGAACTAGCCCTTGTTATGTTCTCATCTATAGAACTTCCTACGAGCCGATACTTTTGGCATTATAGTATACTTAAAAATAACTCATGTTAGAGTTAATAATATAAAGTTGGAGACTAATCAGAAAATTACTAAATATATACGTGTATTTAAGTTATATGTGCTCCAAGCAAATAATGAGGAATCACCAAAACTCAAAGAAGTAAATGTGGGTTGAAATATCATTCCACCTTAGGCACAAAAGGGCACCGCTCAACGTAATACCAAAGGATTCACGTTGTGCACGAAATTTAATATTTGTTAGTGAACTGCAAAAGTCCAGAACAACATATTAACTTTGTAAATAATTTTGGTACCAATAAAAAGGAAACTCTATAATCAGGATAGACACTTTTCAAGAAAATAAATTTGTTTTTTGTGTGTGTAAATATTAAACAGGTTTATTTCAAAACTATTTAATTTTTCTGAACAATTATAAATTGCAGATTTCCATTAATGTTCTTTTATCACAATAAAGCACAAATATTTGATAAAAAAAAACATTTTATTGTTTATATACAAATTTAACACCGGCTAAAACAGTTACTACATGGGTAGTAACAAAACAAACGTGCTTACAAATTTCATAAGGAAAGAAACTAAACATTTATAAATGACACAAAATATTTCAAACTGTAACTTGTCACTCACTTCATAGTTACAAGTATGGGATCAAAATGTGAAGAAATTCTAACTTGTCATTTACTTCTTCTGTCTATTGTCTGAGATTTCGCCGTATGCTCCACCGGGCTAAGTTCTTCAGAGACGGAATTGCTCTTAACTTCCCCACAACATAATTTTGTAATTGTTCATTATCAATTTGAAAAAGAAGAGAATCATCCCTTACCCAGGTTTCTTTCAAAGGGTCCACTTTCGCAGCAAACAATCGATCCACCAAATCCCGCCTGTTTTGCTTAGTAACGATATAAAGGGCTGTAATATTGTTACGTGCGCAACGTTCACTGGGGTTGCATCCATAACGAAGAAGTAATTCAAAGAGATAAGTCATTGAACAATCGGCTGCAATTGTAATTGCGGGATATATCGCTGGAGGATGAGAGTCCAGGTCACTCTTGTGTGCAATTAGCAGTTCTATAATTTTGACGACTTTTGGGTGCTCATTTACCGACGATCTATTTCTTATTCCAGCTGTAACTATACAGGCCATCAGAGGAGTCCAGCCGTGCCTGTTTACTGCGTTCACCTATAAATATAAAGAAGAAGAGAATTAACGTCATATGATAAAATCTTGGTGATGAATTTAACTGTTATAATGTTAATGTAAATAAGGGAAGAAATGCAACTTGGCATGATTCTGAACTTACCTTTGCACCCCGTAATATTAAACGATTGGCCATTGAAATCGACGGGATTAGGGAACTTACAGCATAGAATAACGGTGTGTTTCCACAATTGTCCGCTTTATTTACATCTGCTCCATAGCGCAGTAAACATCTGGCAGCAGCAATATTCTGCCACATGCATGCAATGATTAAAGGGCTGTGGCCAGCTTCATCCTGAGCATCGACTTCACTCCCTGCTTCAAGAAGAGCTTTTACAACTTCTGAAAAAGTAAGAAAAACGAAACGTTAACTTGCTTTCATCGATTTTTAAATATTGCAACAGTAACAATCCGTTGTTTGTTATTACTGGAAATTATGTCAGAAATGTCAGTATATCAATAATTGGAGACTTACCTTTACTACCGTGCTGCGCTGCGACGTGTAGGGGAGTCTCTTCTAATGACGTTATCGCTGTAACATCTTCCCCTTTTAATAAAAGTTCTCTAATGTCTTCTAAGTTGTCCAGTAAGGCAGCCATGTGTAACGGACTGAAGCAATGGTTCCCTTGATGGATGTAGTTTTGTATTTCCTCAGTTAAGTGTTCACCCAGACCTATTTAATAAATTAAAAAGGCAACGATTAATCCAAATTTGATTCTTCGTTTCACTTCCCATTAGTTAGATATCTTATATACGAGAATTTGCATTTAATTTTAAAAGATCATTATTTACTGCAAACGCGGCTTAAATTTTACAATTAAGATAAGCGTCTATATTCCAGATTAACTTGCATTAAAACTTTATTAAAGTTTCCGTGTTATGATTATTATTTTTTCACAATAATGTTTCAGCATTTACCTACATTTATATTTATCTGATGATTTAATATTATTAAGTAGAAGCAACATGCCAACTTACCGAGATGAACACGCCTTCGCGTGTAGCACCAGCATAGGAAGGGCCGAAAATTAATTTCTTCTGTGAACAATTCAAAGCGATCAATAATTCTGCCTAACAGTTCCCCTTCTATCCAGTTCAGTCCATATTTCCATTCCAATTCGTCGGTTTCAGCATTCCACACGAGGGTATTTCTATAGGCCTTAACCCTATGGTCATCTGATTGATCCTAAGGAAATAAAATTCCAATTAACAATAATAAAAAAAAAAAACAGTAGGAAATTAATATTTCATTATATGTTTTCCTGATATTTTTCAGGAAAAACGAGTTGAAATTATATAACTAAACTTGATCTATGAATGTTATATTAAACAAAAATAATAAATTTAAAATTTTGATGTGGTTTTAAAATTTATATGGAATCCCGAAATTTTAAGGTTGTATCGCGAACACAGCAAGCTTTTCAATGAACAACATTTGTGAAAATTAGGGTCTGATTGCTTGTTTTATTCACATATAAAATTTCAGTAAACTGCTGAATTGTTTGCATTTATTATAACTGAAATATGCCATAAAGAGAATTAACCCTCTTAATATCAGTGCTAAATTTGATTTACTCCTGCACTCCGGTCATTGGTGTTTAGAATAAAACCTCAATACAAATGTGCAGTCCACTCATATGATTATATATAAAACCACAGCTTCTAATGCAGACCAAGGGATTTCAAGCATATTACAACTCTTTAACTCTGGTGAACCGAAGTTCTCTGAGCAATGTAGCGAAGACACAATGATAGATTGTGGAATTCTGCAGCGAGATGTAGGAAATCTGCTAGAAGTGACAAGTACCTAATTGTTCTGTTGTAAAAAGCAGTACCCACTCGCATTTCAAAGAGAGTTCCTATAACCACTGTGCATTGCCGGTTTTGGTGTTTTCATCAAAGAAAATCCTGGAAGCTCCTTTATGACAAAAGATAACTTTTCTGCATTGTGATAAGTTCCAAGTGAGTTACACCCGATCTCAAGTGCTGCAGATCGGCATTGAAAACAACTGTTGTGGCAACTCGACGAATATACGTGATTATCTTCATAATGAAAGGAAAGCAATCTCTCTATTAATATTGCTTTAGAAAACCAGTTTAATGCAATTATTTATTTGTTGTGTCCTTTTTTCCATTACATCAGGTCTTGGTTTATATTTCCATTAATAACCTCAAAGAAAATACCTTGTGGTTGCACCGTCGTCTTTATCCATTATCAAGAGATGCTATGCCTCTCTCGATACAGTGGTGAATATATCTTCTGTCGGTATTTCTTTCTAATATTGTTATTGCGCTATTAGGCATATAGAGCAACTAGATCATTAATTTTGTAAATAAAAATTGGCCGAGGTGACGTTTTTCATCCCTCCCCTTGTTGAAACTTATTCTTATAAACTGGTGTGCAGAACGTAAGGACCAACAATATTTCTAAATGTTACAACCACAAAATCAAACGTAACAGCCTGTGGCAATTTTCATTACTCTCTCCGTTCAGTAGAAAGCTGGTGCGCATGAAAAATTTGAATCGTTATGAGAGAACTCACATAAACAGATAAAAGCAGCAGTTCAGCAGTTATGGGCAAATTACCGAATGGTGAGCACGATTGTTACAGGAATTCGATTGGTTTCATACAGTACAACGGACAACGAAATGGCCAGACAACAAATCGAGAAAGGTTGAACTGCGAAGACTGTCCCTATTATTTGGTATTGCAATTTGGCAATACCTACTATTTGGTATTGCTGATATGATCGTTGGCGTTCAGAGAGACACGTAAAGCTGTTCCAAGGATCAGTGATGGTCGTCCACGAAGAACAACGCCAAATGTTGAACACTATATACTGCTACAGGACTAGAGAACCCCAGGGCTCACATCTGGTGAGTATGGGCTTGGCACACCCAGGGTCCCGAGCTGGATATGATCATTTTTCTCTTCTTGGTGATTCCCTTCTACTTCTGTCTCCCTAATTTTTTTTAGCTGGTGCAGCATAAACCTCAGGCTTCCTTGCACTATATGGCTAGCAATCGCGGTTTGCTTTGGCCGTTAAACTTCTATGCACTTACAAAGAAGTTTACCATATTTATTGAATTCAGTGAAGCACGAAAATTTTTCTTATGTCATTTTATTAAAAACTACTTCTTTAAACTTAATACCTGATAAATTCGTTATTTAGTTCCACTCAAAATACAATTAATTAAATTTAAACAAAAAATTATGCATACTACAATATATAACCTAATTATATTTAACTGTAAATATTACGTTTTCTACCCATTAACGTATTTATCGAATTCAGTGAAGCTCGAATTTTTTCCTCATTTAAGCCAGCATGATTATTAATTGCTTCTTTAAACTTCATTCCTCATGAACTCATCATTTAGTTCCACTCAAAATTCGAAGTACAGTAAATTATATTTAAGCAAAAAAATCATGGTTAGTACAAAATATAACCTATTTATATTAATTTAACTGTAAATATTAATTAATTATATAAAATATAAAAAAATACCTCCATATGAACGTCCGCAGCAAAATCCATATTTCTAATAGAATAGCTCAAGGAAATCACTGGTTGAGAGAATCTGTTAGTATGATTTTACGTACCTTTAGCACTAGACTAATAACAAGAAACTGTCTGGAACTGCTCAAACGTCTAATTTATACCTTTTAGTTATTAGACAAATCTCTTCCACATTTAATAGGCAACCAATGACGTCAATGAAGTGATCTAATGACGTCATCAACAATAAATGCAACCAATTGTGTAGCATACTCTCGAAAAGGGGATTATTGAACGAAAGATACTCTCGAAAACGAGATTTTGTATTAAAACTACCAATCATTTCACTACAAGGAGATTTATGTATTGAAACGAGAAACACTTCATTACAACGAGATTTTCCCTCTTTTTCCTCATTTATTTTTATATGGCAGGGCTACCCGAGAAATCACAAAGAAATAATAAAAATAATTTAATACATGTTGTGTTAGTTTAATAATCAATGAAATTACTCCATTAAGGATGAATGAAAACTAAATGAATTCATTTAAAATATGTTTAGTTTATAATCTTTGAATGTTAAACTCAGATTTTTCATTACTGGATAAATATATGGTAACGATACTAAGAGGAACTTTATATCATTGACTAAATTTTGTGTGTTCTGTGCTCTATTTGCTAGTTTGTTGAAATTATAAACCGGTGTTTCCAAAAGAAATAAATAACTATGTAACCCTGGCATAGCCAACTAAATGGGAACTTTTAAGTTTTATCCAAAAAGAATTCTTTGCCCCATTGACAGGTTTTGAAATGTAATCTTTTCCAGAATCATTTACCGTAGTGCTTATTTCCATCGATCAAATCGCAAGGAGTTTGGTATGTTCAAATATTCAAATCTACCATTGATCTCTAAGGAAAGTGACAGAGCAGATATTATTCACATACTCCCCCTCCCCTTTGGTTAAGTTTCAATACAATCAAAGTGAAAATGCTAAACATTTGTCCTTTATGATGTTGGAAGTCATCACCTCAAGCATACCTATGGTAACTTGTCAAGAGCATTATGTATAATAATATTTTATTGCTCTAAACAGAAATGCCATATCCACCAAAACAGCTTGTCTTAAGCTATTATAACAGACAACGGGATCACGTATTATCGATTTGCCAGCAGTAACTGATATGATAAGTTTAAATATTCTGTAATTTCTCCAGAAAATGCAATCTGTTTTCATTTAGGATGATCTTATAAATTCAAATTCCACAGAGAAAAATTTTTATATTCTTGAAATGTTTATTGATGTTACAAGGATATAATTATCAATAATACTGTTGAACGCAGTTGGTATTGAAATAAGAACTTATTCACATAATGTTTAATCTTCTAGTCTTCTTAATCCAATTTTGTTACCTACTGTATTTCTGGAATGGCAAGATCAAGGGATATAACCAGTCGGCCACCAGAACTTTCCTCCTTAGAAGTAGCCTGAGATCACTTGAAATGGATTACGAAGAGTAGAAGATTAAATATTTTAGGAATAGGTTCATATTCATATTGTGTATGTTTATGAAAATTAGTGATAGATATTGAAATAAGCCTCTTGATAATGCAGACTTTAAATAACAATGGTTAAACTATAGATTACTTTTGTATTGCTAGAACGTTAGTGAAACGATCCCTGTAAGTACAATTCTATATTCGACAACTAAAGGGCCATTTGATTCGTTAGAGTTTGTTAATATCTTTATGATCGAATATAGAAGAGAATTATTAAATACATGGTAAGTATTTTATGAGGAACAATGAAGTTGGCCTAGACGATAAAAGGTTTCGGGTTTATGTTCCCGGGGTGAGCGAATATAATGAAATTCACACTCTAGAAAAAAACGTTTTTACAAATGTGTATTATTCTCCAGAAGAGAATTTCCCTTTAGCACCTGCACAACTGTAGGGACTATTCAGGCAGCTGTTCGCTCAATGTTTAACCTGATTTGTTTATATGATATGTCCAAATTGCATTTTCCATTGATTCATCAGTCTGGTTACTTTGCACAGTGGTCAAGTTCATTCTTTTTCATTTTTACTAAATCTTCTGTAATAGAAAAATATTGGATCCATCAGCGTTTTAGACTGAGTGTTTGATAACACCCCAAATAAATGTTCCATTCTAAGAACCACAATCTCGCGCAAATACATTAATTGCAAAATTCACAAATAGCGCAATTTTCCCCGCCATTGCAGATGAATTCACCTGTAGAAGTAAGCTGCTCAGTATTTGAAGGGGTTTTTCTGTCCGTACCCTCTTAAGTTATGATTAAGCAAAAATAAAATTGAGGCCGCTCTTGTGATTACTCACTTCTCCTTATAAAGTATCTCTGTTGTTTAAGATAATCAAAGGGTAGTTCCTAGTTCCAAACTCGAACTTCGGTTTCTCTCTGGCAACTGTAGATACCACACGATGCCAACAGTTCCCTTGTGATTCAGATCCGCCTGTGCTCTTTCCTGGCCAGCTGACAGTTGTAATGGACCGTTCTTTCAATCGTTGTTTCACCTGTGTCAAATGTAAACACATTACTGTCGAACCTCTAATGCAGAAACGAAGCTAACGTAACTACAAAAGTTCCTATGCACACTTTTCGCCCACATATGACAATGAGGAAAGCCGTTCTGAAAGATACAGTTACTTGGCAGGTTGAAATGGTCTCTAATGGTTGGCAACAATTTGTCTTCCAATATAGCCAGGTGTTATTTGGCATTTACGGAACCTTTTATGAACTGCAGGTGACCTAATCCGCCATAGAAAATGAACCACCATATCATTTGGCTGGTAGGGAATTTCACTGTAGACACAATACTGTCTGGAAGTTATTCTTCACCACGTCAACGGCGAATCATGTGCCATGCAAGTTGAATTTTTTTTTTCCGAGAAAATAACTGACTAGCAGTACTCGGGGTACATTTGTCATGGTCCTTACACCAAACTAATTGGGCCATTTTCATTTTTTGTCAGGAGGGGCTTCTTCTTTGGACGATGGGCTACAGGTTCATTTTTGAAGAGACTCCTTCTGAGTGTTACTGCACTTACTACCACTCTTACATATTCTTCCCATTCTCGTTTCGTGTCAGACGAAGAAGCTTTAAGGTTTCTAAGGTATAAGCGATTCAAAACGCGAACCTGATTTTGGATGGGGACTCATTTGCTTGCGGATCCTTTTTTCCTATCAGCAGAACTAATATTCTTTAGTTTCGAAAGAAATCTACTCATTGTGGACTGATTACAAGACACACTATAAGCAATATGACGGGAAGAACATCTTTCCTCATGTACAGCAACAATCGCAGTCTTACTTCGTTCTTTCAACTGCACATAACTCGGCATCCTGACGCAAGCAAGGAATGACTGCAACTCTTGCAGAGAGTGCTTATATAGCTGAAAGGAACAGCTGATGTAATATAACATCATTAGCTACGTATGTCAATCTAATCAGATGCAACCTGTGATAAATATTGCCATATTCCTAGATAATTTGGACGAAAATTACTATTTTAAGGGGTGGTGCACTTTCTTTGAATACAAGTGTACCATACCTGCAATTGTTAATACTACACTTGAGCTTTCTTGAAAACAAAATTACCATAGTAATACACCGATAAATTTAATAATAGACGTAAAGCGCAAGGAAGACAAGTGCTTCCCTCCTCACTTGTCGGCCTCAGCTACCTTCAGTGGCAGCTTGTTCCATTTGAATATGTTGTTCCAAACATATTCAAATAGGTATAAGACCGTGTTCCAAACGCGGTCTTATACCTATATTATACAGTGTGATTAGAACCACTGACTTACTAGAGGATACCGGGTAATTAATCATCGACAGGTTAACATGGGTTTCCTCGTCGCCTGTATACACTGCTTAGAAAATTTCTTATTTTTAACTCAAGAGTTTGCTACCACTACTGTTTATTCAAAACCATCAAGTGTATAAATTATTTTTTGTTGCGCTTCCCAAAATTTGAACATATTTAATAAATGCATGCTTAAAAGAAGAGGTTGTTGAAGAGCAAATATTCTATATAAAGCCCTCGAGAATAAGACAATCGATATAATCACCGCCATTCTCCACAAGATGCAAAAGATTAGTTCGAATTCCGTGGATGTTATGAGGAATGACTATTGGCGTTTTCCATAATGTGGCTCAGTTAAACGGATTCAGGCAAGGAGAGCAATGTTTTTCTACCTCAGAAACTATGGTCAGCAAGGAGCAAATCGAACACAGAACAAGTGCAATTTACTGACATAATACACACAGTGCAGTATTGCCTAAATCGCTGATGCCCCTCAAAACTGATATAAATCATCAAGCACACTATGTTTCGGTATAGGATGTATCCAGTCATATTAAGGGATGCATCGAATTGGGGAAAACAAATCTAAACCATGATTCTGAGTACTTCCTTGGAATCAGGTGAGATCCCAACAGACTGAAGATGTGCGTATATGTCGTTAATTCATAAAGGAGATCAAAAGGTAAGGTGCCACATGCAATTCCAGATCTGTTAGCAGGAATCCATTCCAGGGAAAATAATGGAATCAGTTGATAAAGAAAGAATGCAGAAGAAGAATTCATTTATACTAGAAACAGCATGGAATTAGTAAGGAAATGGCGGTCCTCTCTGACCAATCAAATCAGAAAAATAAAAGAAACTTTATGCAAAAATTTAATTTTGTATTATTTTACTTCGATTTCAGGAGGGAGTTTGCTACTGTTACACCTAAAATACTGGTGTATGGAGCAAGGTGTTGTTAAGCGCTTATAAAATATAAGCTTGCTTTCTGCATTATTTGTCAATATTGCTACTTTTCACCCAGTGTGGGGAAGAGGGTGATCGTAATTACTCCGCTATCGGCGAAGAAACTAATTTCATGAGGATAGCTTTGCTATCTTCATGAAAATGGAAGTTAAATAAAATCGAAATGTTAAATCGTAATAGCCCTATATGAATAAGGTCATAATGGTTGAATTTGTTTTCCGAGAGTCTGCTGGCCTATCAAATCTGAAAGTATTTGTAAATAACCTGGACAATGCAAGTACATATATGCTAATGACCATAACTTTCCAGTGTCTGGTGCATGGGATGTGATAAGGTGTGCTCATGCGGTTCACTCTTCCTTATAACGCAACTGCTCTTTTAACCATCATTCAGATCTTCCTTTTATTTAATTTCCAAATGATGTGTTCAAATAAAAAAAAAATAATTATATCTGTGTTAAGAAGTTCAAGCGGCCTTGGCACCAGATGTGGAAAACCACAGGTGGCGCCTTTCACAAAAGGCTATGCCATGCCATGTTTGCAATGAAAGGCGAACATCAAAGAGTGAATAACATGCTTAGCCACTAAAGAGGAAACGTGGATCAAGGCAACATCTGAGAATGGATTCTTTAATTAGTTCAGCATAATTTTCTGCTGTCATATATTATGGTAGCTCAAATTTTCTTCCTGGTAATATTTCCCTCCTAGAAGGAGAACTTGCCCTTCTCATGTTTTACTTTATCATAGTATATTTCTGGCACTACTGTATCCTTTTAAAATTAAGTCATGTCACAGTTTATAATATAAAATTGCAGAGCGGTCCTAAAGCTTTCTAAATAAATGCGTGTATTTAACTTATATGAGCTCCAAGGAAATAATGATGCAGTTTTCAAAATTCAAAGAAGAGCAGTTAGATTTACCGGTAGAAGAATCATTCCACCTTGTGTACGAAAGGACACCACACAACACAAAACCGAAGAATGATATTTAAACATCATTCACGAAATTTAATATTTGGTACAGTTGTTCAAAAGTCCAGAACAACACATTAACTTTGGAAATGGTTTTTAATTATTAATTTTGGTATGGATTGTAATAAAAAGAGAAATTTTTCGTTAAAATAAATTTGATCATTGTGTATGCAAAATAGAACATAAAGATTGATTCATTCAAAATGAAGTAGACTTTAAATCAATAATGGAAGAATGAAAATTGCTTACTGGAGTCGTGTATATATGTAGCAGTTATTCAATTACTCTTCTATTTAAGTATGCTGTTGGCTCTGCTTGTCCTCTGATAAAGTTTATTTTAATACTGTTCAATACACAGCAGTAAAATAAACTTTTGTTAAATAATTAAATGTTTGCATTTTACAATGCGATAAAAATATAATGAGAAATCTCTCATTATATTTTTCATTATGTATGGAATTATGGAAGCTCTCATTATATCTGTCAATATATATGGAATTGCATTCATGTAGAATATTAATAAGTTATAATATCTCAATATGATAACATAGCTTAATTTATTATGGTACTGATTATTTTTTATAATCTGCAATTGATGTTTAAATAGGGTATATGATATTTTTTATTTAAACTGGAAGTAAGTAAGTTGGGGTTTTAAAAACAGAAGTTAAAATATGCGCAAGGAAGCAGAAGTGCACGTCTTCCTCCTTGGTTGTCAATATTAAAGTTGAAGATAAATGGTTAAAAGTGGAAGCCAATGTCCAATTTATAAAAAAAAGGTGAGTACCATAATAAATTGAGCTATGCTATCATATTGAGTCAATTATAAATGGTATTTTAAGAAATCTAAAATTATTGAACTAATTATAATAAAGAACAATTTAATTAGATGATTGGTGAAAAAGACAGTCGTTTCAGATTAATCCGAGGATCAATTTATTGAAATCAATCATTCAATAAATTGATTACAAAAGGGTGACCAATTTATTGAATGCGTTTCTGGTCAATTTATCTGTTTTGCTAGAGGAAAAACCAGTTATCAGGAAATGTCAGAAAATCTTGCATTCCATGGATTGAAAACGCTCATATCAATTCCTTAATTCATCCATTCGAATGGGGCTATGTTTGAGATTTGAATACCTAAATGCAATGCAGAAGAAACATTTTAACAGTAAAATCTTAAACTTAAACTTTAGTTTAATTTCTTGGATTGTTTGGAGAACAGCAGATGCAATTGTCATTTTTAGGCAATTAATAGAATTCGCATTCCTTTCAACAGTGCATTTACATTGAATTTAACTAATTATTGAATTTAGTGAAGCTCGAAATTTTTCCATATTTAAGTCTTGAAATACCTGATAAACTCATTACATAGTGCCACTCAAAATTCGAAATAAAATTAGTTAATGTTAAACAAAAAAATCATAACTAGTAAAAATATAACCTAATTATATTTATTTAACTGCAAATATTAATTATATAAAATATTAAAAAAATACCTCCATATGAACGTCCTCAGCAAAATTCATATTTTTACTGGAATAGCTCAAAGAAACACCGGTTGAGAGAATAATATGATTTTACGCAACTTGAGCACTGGAGCAGACTAAATACTAATATCCTGAATTGTTCAAACAGCTAATTTATACTTTCTAGTTATGAGAATTCTCTTCCACAGTAAATAGCCAATCAACTAAAAGTGATCTTATGACGTCATGAACAATAAGTGCACCCAATTGTGCACAATACTCTCGAAAACGGGATTATGTATTGAAACTACAAAACATACTCCTGAATGCGAGATTACGTTTCCAACTACAATCCATACTCTCGAACGAGATTATATATGGCAACTAACATTCAATTCACTGCAGCGAGAAACTGCAACTGAATTATTTCCAACGAGATTTTCCGCTTTTTTCTCTTTTATTTTTATCTGTTCGGTACGACCAGAGAAATCACAATGAAATAGTGAAAAAAAATTAATACGTGTTATGTTAGGTTAATAATCAGTTAAATTTAATAATAATGGGTATAAAAGTTGTACAGTTATCTTTATTGAATAGTTAAAGAAATGTTAATAATTTTAATGACAAAAAAAATTCAGTTCTTATTACCCAACTAATTTCTTCTTTTCTATTTACCTATGATGCCAGATTAAATTCGATATTATAATGCAATAAATTTACAGTATAACACAATACCGAAAACTGGGCAAATAAACTTCATTAATTCAGTTGACGACTGCTGAATTCTTCAAAAAAAGATGAATCAAAACAGAATGATTACATTTAAAAATGTAATTTTTAAAATGTTTAGATTATAATTTCTGAGTGTTGAAATCAATGTTTCAGTACTGGATAAATACATGATATCGATAATAAGATTGATTTTATATATATCATCACTGTAAATTTTGTATGTTCTGTGCTATATTTGCTAGTTTGTTGGAATTATAAATCGGAGTTTCCAGAAGGAAGAAAGAATTATGTAATTCTGGCATAACTGAATAAATCAGCAATTTTCAGTTTATTTATAACAATTCTTTGGCACATTGATTAGGATTCGAAATGTGGCCTTTTCCATAATCACATATTGCTTATTTACATTGTTCAAGTCGCAAAATGGAGTTTTGTAAGTTCAAATTTTCTTGTAGTAAGGTTCTATCATTGATCTCTGATGAAAGTCACAGAGCATATTTCTTCAAATACTTCCCCTCCTCTTTGGTTAAGTTCCTATACAATCAAAGCGAAAATGGTAAAGAATTGTCTTTATGATGTCAGAAGTCATCATCTCAAGCATATATATCTATGGAAACTAGTCAAGTGGATTATGTATAATACTATTTTATGGCTATTAATTCCGTGTAATTCTCTAAAAGGGAAATGGACGTCTGTTTGAATTTCATTAATTTAAACTGGTTAAATGAGTTTCTATTTCAAAAATTCTGATTTCTGATTGCTATAAACAGCAATTTGATTGCTATAAACAGCAATCAGATATACAATGTTATCCTGAATAGCTTAACGTAAGCTATTGTGACAGATAATGGGATCAAGTATTATTGAGTTGACTGCAGTAACTGATTTGGTAAGTTTAAATATTTCGTAATTTCTTCAGAAAAAGAACCAAGGATACAATTATCAATAATGCTGTTCAATTCAGACGGTATTGAAATAAGTATTTATTCACATAAAATATATAATCTTGTAATCTCCTTAATTCATTTTTTTTTACTTAGGCTATTTTTGGAATTACAAGGTCCAGTAATATAGCCAGTCGGCCATCAGAACACTACACCTGAGAGTTGCCTGAGGTTACTTGACATGGATTACGAAGAGTAGAAGATTAAATATTACAGGAATAAGTTCATGTTCATATTGTGTTTCTTTATGACACAATATAATAGCGTAGCTTAATTTAAATTATTATTTAATATTTATTTAATTTAAGAGATTTACAATTTCGAGTTGTGTATGTTTATGTAAATTAGTGATAGATATTGAAGTAAGCTTACAGAGTGCGTAGACTTTAAATAAGAATGGTTTTACTATAGATTTTGTTTCTATAGCTAAAACGTAAATGAAACGAACTCTCTAAATGCAATTCTATTTTCGACAACTAAAAGGCCATTAGCATCGTTAGAGCTTGATATTATTCTTGATATCAAACATAGAATAGAATTATTAAATGCATGTTAAGTATTTTATGAGGAACAATGCGGTTGGCCTATAAGATAAAATAATTGGCAAATATCTTCCAGGACAGAGCGAATATAAAGAAATTTAAACGGTAGAAAAATATCTTATTCTACAAAAGAGAATTTCCCTTGAGCACCTGCACAATGGTTAGTACTGCTCAAGCAGCTGTTCGCTTAATTTTTCAACCTGATTTGCTTATATGATTTGTCCGAATTGCATCGTCCATGCATTCATCACATTGGTTACTTTGCAGAGTGGTCAAGCTAATCCATCTGTGAAGTTGCTGTTTTCTTATTTCATATTGTGCATAAAGACGTAAATTCGGGTATTTGTTTTCACTTAAATTAAATCCCTCTTCTCTCCTACAGTTCCCAACAAATAAAGATAAAAATAAGAAGGTACATTTTTTATAGGTTCATTAATATCTACCGTAAAACTGTTCCCTTAATATCTACCGTAAAACTGTTCCCTTAATATCTACCATAAAACTATTCCCATAATGAACATGCAACTTCTGATAAAAAAAGAGCCTTCTCGTACCGCCTTTCCTTTTTTTTTTATAACCGTTGTAAATCTAAATGAAATCGTGAAAAAGAAGTAGTTAAAGAATAAGTGAAAAATTTGTATCCTATGAGACACTTTTTACGAAGGCATTTGAGAAACAAATACGCAATTATTTTAAGAGTAATTATTACACATTTCGTAAAATGATGCTACACAAAGTTCCTTACAGGAGATGTCATTCAGTATTTTCTTAATTTAGAGTAACTACCCGATTATCGAAAGCGCCCTCTCAATGATGATAATGATGATATAACAGTTCTATTTAAGTTAGCTGAAGTTAGTGTCTCGAATATTTATAAAAGCATTGTAATCTGTAATTATGGATTCACTGCTGGGGAAATTTCAATAAAGTTGCCTTCTTAGATTCTTAATTAGGTGTTTGCTATCAAATAAGGTAGAAAATATTAATATTTTCAGGAGCTGGCGGTTTCCATGGTGAAACAGAAGTGCCTGATGTTGTATGACAATGTATAATAGAAAGACGACCAGCCTATCGCATGGTCAATCTTGATGCTGCCATTGTTCAACTTGTTTTAATAGAGCATGGTGAAGTTGATATGAGTACTAAAATTAGTTAATAAGATAAATCGTTTAACTGATAAATACAGTAAGTAATACTACAGTACATACTGTTTTTTTTTAATCTGAACTTTTGATTGTCTATGTCATTTCTAAAATGGGGGAATCACATGAATTGGGCTTTAATATATCAGAGAAAGGATGCAATGTTTTAAACACGAATATTCAGATGTGTTGTTTATGACTTTCAAGAGGTACTTTTCATTTGGCTATTGATTGCTAGATCCTGCTGTTAAATTTGTAAATCGCATGAGAATTTTAGAGCACTTTTAAAATTGTGCTAAGGAGTGTCACACTTTCCCTCTTGAAGGTTGGCAAAGGCTTTCGGCATTCCAGGTTTTAATCGTTATGATTATGCTTCTCATGAACCGTGGGACTCTCGCCATCAATATTCCTTTTATATATCTCGCAAATACTTCCATTATTACCAATTCTATATGCCACTTCTCCCGGATCGATCCACAAGGTTAATTCTTCAGGAAACATCTGCCGAAGGGTGTCATCCTCAAATCCAGAAGCATTTCCAGCTTTCGCGATGATTGGGTCCATTTTATAATCGATTCTAATGCAACGGTATCCTTCACCTTTAGATGGATTATCGGGAAACCAATGTTGTTCGTAATGTTGGCTTAGGAGTTCCTCAAGTTTTGAAGAAAACAGAAACACTTGTTGGTTATTTAAAGTAGTGTCATCTCCGATTCTGGGGAAATTAGCAAGGAATTGAGAAGCGCTCTGTATTTCCAATTTCATTGTGTATCAGATCTTTTCTGTCAGCTAGAATTACTTTGATGAATGCTTTGATCAATAGAATAACAAGAGAACACTTGGCAATATCGATAGTTCCGGAATTATATGGATTCTTTACTTGCTAAAATAGATTACCACCGTTCAGAACATATCAGAAAAAAAATTAAATGGCACCGTCACGCACTTACTTAGATCGACGCTGAAATCTTCTTCCCTAGGCAACACACAAACAGAAGCTTAAAATGAAGACAGAATGAATAATATCTAAATTCTTGGAGACTATTTATAGGAATATATTGGGATTGAAAATGGAAATATTGCTAAACAATCAAGGTTATTTTTTCCTGTTCTGCCTTTTCATTGGATATTTAAAACAACCGATAATTGGGTATTAATAGAGACAAGTAACAAGATATTATGCTCTTAATATATGTTGATTGGTTTTTGGATGTTCTGACAAAGACCTCTATGACGTAATATGCAGTCTCGTAATCAATGGACAAATGTCTTTCATTGGTGTTTACAACTGGCCAAAAATTGTCCCTGTGTTGGAGGTTTAACTTGTCCTCTGCTCCAGGGTTTAACTTCTTCTTGAGATTGCCACATTTGAAATACTTTCTAAAAATTGCTCATTGAATTCGAGAATATTGTTAGGTCATAGAACTAATTCTGACGTCTTCCTGTCCCATGAAGTGTGGATCATATTGCATTTGAAGCAAACAACTCCTTCAAAGCGGAAATTAAAGAAAGAAAATCTTAAATATTCGTAACATCCAGAAATAATAATTTTGGCAAAAGATAGAATGTTTAATCATATTTATCAGTAACATTAGCCAGACGCAGTAAATTAAAAGATTAGTATTACTACTGTCACAATCTTGGCCTCGTGGCTGTGTTCGGCCATATTTTGTAATCTAAGTGTTAATAACATTAGCAGGCAAAAGCAATTTATTAGTGTAACCAGGAAAATATACAGTTAGAGAATATCGTATTGTTTTATACCTTAGTTTTTAGAAAAAATCGAATCACGCATTTTATACCAGAGGGAAAGAAGAATAGTTGCGCATTAAAAGAATTGTACAGACACCAAATAGCGTAGCTTGCAGAAACATTTCTAAAATTTATTCACCGAGTCATCCTATTTCCGGAATTATGAGCTTAAAATTGTTAAGTAATCTTAATAATAAAGAAACGTTTTCATATTTTAAAGGACATTTTAATCTCAATATACATTTTGAATTTGTTTTCAATGTAATAAAAATCATAATTCCTTTACGTTTTTTCCTCAAATATAGTTTTTGGATCTATTTACAGTTTAGTGAAACAAATTTGCGAAGTTAGAATGATATGTAAGAGAATATGTTTGCAGTTAGTCAATGCATATAGAAGTATGAAGGCAATTGTGCGATTGAAATGTTCTGATAAAAGCTGTCTGTGCTTTATCCAAGTTATTATCAGAATGGTATATGGCATACACCCCTGTAATTTAAATAAATTCATGGTGGAAATATGACGAAAAGGAGCGCATATCTGCCAGAATAATATAACGGGTAAGTGACCTGCACACTTTTCTTTCATTTAGGAACTAAGAAATATGATGTAATGTAAATTTAAAAAAAAATTGTAAGTCAGTGTGACTTTGGAAACTCACCTCTCTCATTTTTAATGGGATTACTTTTATTTAACACAAGCTGTTTTTTAAGTAATTAAGAAATGGTTGAAGTATTTTGCTCTTAAGCTTTTACACAAAATAATAATTTTGGCAAAGGATAGAAAGTTTAATCATATTTATTAGTAACCTTAGCCAGACGCAGTAAATTAAAAGAAAGATTAGTACTACTACTGTCAATGAATATAACAGGAATCAAATTAGTTATTTAATATTAAATACGGTTTAGGTTAAATTCCTGTAAAACTAGGGTAAGGTTATTTAAAGTGAAGGCTAAATCCATATAAAGTTAGGTTTAAGGTTATTTTAAAGTGTACTTTAAATTAATATAAAACAAACGTTAAGGACATTTTAATATACGTTTCAGTTTAAATTTGTAAACGTTATACTTAACCTTAAAGAGCATTTCTTCGTTAGTCGTAACAAAGTTTGTGTATGTTTACCTCTTTGAGAAGAATACATTTTTTTATTATTAAATAATGAATATTTATTTTAAAGAAGTACTGAATCTGGAATTACATATTTCTTTTCGATTAGATGTTTTATCCTTATTCTACGGAATTTGTCGAAAACTTTGGAATATCAGCTTTACTGTCTTCTTGATATATATCTGTTTCTGCAGAGCTTCTGAAAGAACTCCGGTATTTTGCCTCTCTGAACATTATAAAAATTATCTGCCTCCCTAAACAAAGAAATAAGCTCTTTTTGTTACTGATATGGATTACCTGTGCCGCTTATATCTCTACTGCTCTGCAATTTTGAATGATGCTCATGACATAAAAGAGGTATAGATAAATACTTTATAACAAATTTATTGCAAGTCTTTCTGTTTTGACATTGAAGAGACCCGATAAGATGATTCCTGTTCAAAAATAGAATACTAAGATTTCTCAGAAGTCAGGATTACAGGTGAATAGGAAGACGTTGTTCCAGGAGCCTTGTTCATTATTTTCTACAATATTATCCAGTAAAAAGGAAATATGAAAGCGTATGGAAATAACCGATTGCACCATTTACGAATTGTTTTCAACTTTTGTCTATTATTCTCTCTTTTGGAAGTAATTTTATAACTCTATTTTTTATTTATATATTAGGCCATTATGTTAATTTCTCCAACTTTGTTTCCTTCATAATTTGGAACACAGATTAAAGCTTTCATATAGATCTTATCCCTTTATTTTACCAATTTTTAATATAGCTTTTTATCCAAGGTTTATCTGTTCTAGTTGTAGTGGTCATTTTGGACGAGGTTCCCGTATCTTAGTAACCTTGGTCTTTTACGAAATAATAATAGGAAAATTTCCATTGCTTTCCCTTCTAATATTTCTAAAGTTTGACCTTGTAAGTAGTAGTATGTGTGCAAAACGTAATCGCCAACACTGTTTCTAAAGGATACAACTACAAAATCTTTACTTAAGATATTCTTTACTGATGAGTGTAGATTCAGTCTGAGCAACTATTCTGGACGTTAGCTAATCTGGCCAGAGGTTGGCACAGGGTATCACCCCGCAAACATCACTGAAAAGGTCTAGGTATTCTCGTCTGAGGACTGGTTATCTTGGATGGACGTACACAATTCGGAATATTGGAAGGCAGTACCCTAACCGGTGCACGCTCCTATACTGAGGTAATCCTTCCACACCTGCGTCTGTTCTTAGGCGCCATTGTCCCCGAGTTCGGGTTTATGGATGATAACAACACACTCCATCGCACTGCAGCTGTAAATATGCATTTTGAAGGTGAGGACATTGTTCCTATGGATGAACCTGTCCGTTCAACGATTTAATTCCCATTGAACACATATCGGCGCTCTGGGAGACAACAAGCGGCACGTCCAAACCAACCAGACAACGTTCACCCTCTGAAGATGGTGCTGACATAAAAATGGAAGATTTTACCGCAAGAACTTATCAACAACGTTTTTCTAAGTATGGGCAAGCGGTACAAAGCCTGCGTCGACATTATGGGTGGCCATATCTTCCCTTTGTTCCATCTTTGGCAGTAATGTATATGTATGATGGCAGCCAGTTCTATGTTGCCATTTTTGAATAAAGTCCGTCTGTACCGTTTTGTTTTGTTTCCGTGTTACGTCGGTGTTGTTGCATTCATCATTTATGTTCCTTTGGTATGCTTTTCCCATTCCATGCAACTCCTAAGAGAAACTCCAGGTAAAAACTAGACTGGTCCTTAATTTTTGCACACGACTGCAGTGGAAGTTGAAGCACATTGAGGAACAAAGCAAACTTATTCAGCATCAGAGAAACAAAAAACCTTTCCACATTTGAATAAAGTCCGTCTGTACCGTTTTGTTTCCGTGTTAGTTCGGTGTTGTTTCATTCATCATTTCTGTACCTCACCAGGTTCCTTTGGTATGCTTTTCCCATATCCAGGCAACTCCTATGAGAAGCTCGAGGTAAAAACCTGACTGGTCCTTAAATTTTGTACACCAATGTAGTAGACGTTGAGGCACATGGAGGAACAAAGCAAGCTTATTCATCATCAGATAAAAAAAAAAAAAAAAACATTTCACACACATATCCGTTCACTATAAAGGCTTGTCCAGTACTTCCTTGAATTTATTTAAGCAATGACATTCCAAAACAGCAGATGGATGTTTTTTCCAGCAATCCGTTATCTAAAGGCAAATTTCCACACACCTATTCTACAACTGCTTTTATTCAATTTGAATTTATCCTTCTCAGGTACGCATTATGGGCAAGAGAAAGAAGCCTATAAAATTGGAGCCTGCTCAGCCCATTCAAGGCCTTATGCACAGCAATGAGATCACCTCGCAGGTGCCTAGGCTCCATACGCTACAATTTGGAGAAATTAAGGCTTTCTTGCTAAGAGGACCGTTTCTTTCTCCTCGCCAATCTTTTTAACCATCACAGTATTTGCTCATGCAACCCTTCATCATTTCTAAAATGAGCGGCCTCACCATTGACTTAAAGAAATGGAAAATCACCGCATTTTCCCTAATAACAAAATTGCTCTATATCATAAAAAATATCCTTGTCCTGGTCTGGAGGACTGTCTTCACTGCCCATAGAAATTCATTTCCGACTGTACAATTACTCCCAGCTCTTTTTTATTCTCTACCCGCATAATTTTAGAAGAACACAGTTGCTGCTTTTCTCTGGGGTTATTTTTTCCAATATGCAGTATTTTGCATTTCTTAATGTTAAAAAAAATATTACATCCTGTTGGATATACCTTCATTAATGTAATTGATAAATATACAAAACAACAGTGGGCACAACAGCGAACACTCTGGAGTCATCTAATAACATACGAATGGCTATACGAATAATTGTCCCATATTTATTATTAAACAAAATCAATTAGGAAAACTACATTAAAATTTTGAAATAGATATGTAATAAAAGAAGGTCGTGTTTTAACCTCAACATAACGCATCAAAAACGTCAGGGGAAGCTGATAGCCAAAAAATCAAAACGCAAATAATAGCGCATTTATTCGTTCATATTTATCCCTAAAATAATATAATTACATCGACTGTGTAAGTTGAGAATTCCGGTCCTTCATAAAGGTACGAAGTGCCCATTTAAAGTTTATAAAAATAATATTAGTAGGAAGTGTTGATCTTTATCCCACTTAAGATCTTATTTAGTAGTGTTTCATGCGCAACAGTATCAAAAGCTTTTCTGAAATTCAAGTATAATTTGTCACATTTATGTTTGCATCCACTTCTTTTGTGGCCCCATCACAAAGGCTTACTTCCTTTTCTGCCTCCTTTAGTATAACTGGATAGATGCCAATACACACCAGGTGCCTTTTTTATGTTAAACCTCAAGAATATCTGCTCCAATTTGCTCTCAGTTATTATAATATCATTAAACTCTCTGTTAGAGTTTAATAAGCATTTGCCGTCCACTTCTCTACAATATCCGCGTGTGTGATAGTAGTTTCAAATATTCAGTCGGGTTTTCAGGTATCTGAGGAAAATCACCAAAAGGGGAACCATCGATATCAATTGAACCAATCTGGGTCATCCCTTTTTTCTAGAATTTGTATGAGTAAAGAAGACCCTGCTGTTATTCTTAACATCCTTGCCAAAAATTTTTCAAAATCTTCCTTCGCTTACCAAACCTCGTTTGGCTTCTGTGTCGCCTGATAATTTGTACGCGTCCCATTCATTTTCTTCTCTGCCATGAGCCTCGTACATCGATGAATCACCTCATTTCTGCGTGAATGTTTATTTTCAGTAGTGTAATTGATAACAAAATTTACCCGACTGCTACATTTAAATTATCTTACCAATGTAGGAGCAACTGATGGTAATTATAAAGAGAAAATACACATATATCACCCTAATATATATTATCTTCAATCTAGGATACAGTTTGGCTTAGTTTCATACTGGATATTACATGTGCAAGCAATTAGTTTGAGAGTAGTGTTGTGTATTCTTAAGGAAATATGTGTCAAGTTCGACAATAATTTAATATTGAACTATCTTCATCAGAGTGTGCGAGTTCAAAAATTATATGTTCACCTAAGGAAATAGAAAAATTTAAAAGTTCTCATTGTAATATTGTGTTTTACCCTAAGTAATTGTTAATAAATTCTGAAAGCTGTCTGTATGCGTACACTTCCATTACCGGGAACTACACTATAATGTGTAGCATTTCTTTGGTTTTGCAGGAACTTTTGTTCGGAAGACATGTAATCTAGAATTGATTGTCACTGAATCCAATGCTGGTGAATTACGGGGCAATCAATCTTAACACCAGGAAAATTGGCTTACTTTCTTCTCGAATTTCCGGATAAAAATATTTCAGCGGAATAACGATTTAATTCGTAATAAATTTGGATAGTGCCTAAGCTGATATATTTAAATAGCAATAATATATTTTCTATTCGAGAATGGTAAAATTGGAAACAAATGTTTTATACCTGGCTAAATGAGAAGAATAATTTCAAAAAAAGAAATCTAATATCTAAAAGAACACTTTTCCAACTATAGAGAACTTTGGGACTATATAGGGTGATTCACTACCAGTGCGACAAACTTGCAGGAGGTGTAGGTGGCACAAAGATGAATCGGAATCACATAGCATTGCAGGGTCCGAAATGCCTTCGTCGTGCAGTAGAGGACGTTCAACGGAAGGTCGCATGAACAGCGATCCCGCTGGAAGTCAGCATTTGCGAACAGGTTCCCGAGGAAGTAGGATGGACGAGTATTCAAACGTTGAACTGGCAGACATGCACCTCGCGTATGTAGCTGCGGACTGTAACGGGCGCGCCGGTCTGCGCTTGTACCAGGAACGTTTCCCGCACAGGCCTGCTCCTCATCATAAGATTTTCGCACGTGTGCACAGAAGATTAAGTGAGACTGTCTGTTTCACGAGAGGTACCATGAATCGAGAGCGAACGACGAGGACTCCAGACAATGACGAGAATGTCCTACGTCTTGCAGAAGGCAATCCGAGTACGAGTACTCGAGCGATAGGCCAACGATTGGATATTTCCCAATCCACTGTATGGAGGATACTGTCAACAAACCAAATGAGTTCATACCATCTGCAACGCTTCCAATCTTTGGAGCCTGCGAATTATCCACTCCGGAGGACATTTGCACTTGGTTTCTTCAACAGAAACGGTTCGCAAATGCTGAATTCCAGTGGGATCGCTGTTCACGCTACCTTCCCTTCAACGTCTTCTACCGCATGACGAAGGCATTTCGGACCCTGCAATGCTAGGTGATACCGATTCGTCTTTGTTTTTTATTTATTTTTTTATTTTTTTTATTTTATTAATAACAAGATACACAACAGGTAACCATTAACAGTGTATCTGAGATCAGATCAATAAACATAATAACAATAATATGAAATCCAACAGGACGATAAACATTGATATAGATTCAAACAATAAAAGCATATGTACAAAAGAGGATTGTATTAAGTTAAGTTACCGGTAAAACAAGTAATAATTAATCCGTTAGAGAATAGAAAAATAATATAACAAATAAAAAGCTACAATAATTAGATGTGAGCTAGTCACTTTGCAGTTTAAGTGAAGAGGCAAACTTGTGGATGGAGTTCAGTGATTGGGAGTTGTCAAAGAAGTCAATGCGAGAGTCATTTGCTGATTTGCTGATTCTGTTCAGTGGACTGAACTTCATTAAGTCCGTGCTGGCAGAGTCAAGGCGAAACGGTGTAAGGTTCCTGACTTGTCTACAAGGAGCATTAAAGTTTATTTTACTCAGGATATCAGATGCTTCGTAAATTCCAGTGATTACTTTGGCTAGAATGGCGATGTCAGCAGTAACTCTTCTAGTGCACAGAGGCCTCAGATGAAAGTAATTACACAGCGATTCATAATACACTGAGTGATAGAATAGAGGATTGCGGTACGTAAGGTAACGGACAAAGTTTTTTTGGACTGCTTCAATTTTGTTAGTTAAAGTCTTTGTTTGAGGATTCCAGATGGGTGAACTGAATTCAAGGATTGGCAGAACAATAGTTTTATAAAGGATAACCGCATATCTGTAGCTTTTGAACTTGTATGTGTTCCGTTTGATGAATCCCAGTGTTTTGAATGCTTTGCTGGTGATTTTAAGGACATGGGCATCGAATTTAGCACTGCTGGAAAAGAGAATCCCTAAGTCGTTAACTTGGTCACACCTTTCGATGATCACAGAGTTAATACTATACTCCGTATTCATTAGTTGTGGAGATCTGCAAGATGAGAAAGAGATTACTTTGCACTTCGAGGGGTTAGCAGACAAGCCATTTAGAGATAGCCACAGAGAGAATTTATTGAGAGCACATTGAAGCTGTTGAGAATCGGTAGTCTCCTTCACTGCTGAGTAGATCTTAAGATCATCTGCATAGAGAGCAACTTGAACATTGGAGGTGTAGATGAAAGAAAGAAGATCATTTACGAAAACAATGAAGAGAAGAGGACCTAAGGGAGAGCCTTGTGGTACTCCGCTTAGTGGTATAAAACAGTCTGAGTTCACTTGATCTATGATAACGCTCAAGGAACGATGCGTAATATAGCTGCGTAGCCATGAGAGCAAAGGGTCACGGATACCATATAGCTTAAGTTTTTCCAGAAGTTGTTCGTGCGGGACTTTATCAAATGCCTTGGATATGTCTGTGTAGACTGCATCAACTTGTAGGTGGTTATCAAGAGCTTCCGAGGTGTATTGCCAGAAAGGAAGTAAATTTGTGACTACTGACTTGCCACTGCAGAAACCATGTTGATTCTGATCAATAAAAGGCTTGAAGAATTCGAAGAGATGTTTGTGCACTGCTGTGTCGAAGAGTTTAGCCAGGCTGTTTTGCAAGGTTATGGGTCTGTAATCGCATACGTCATTTTTATCACCTTTTTTGAAAATAGGAACTATATTGACCTGCTTAAAGTGCTTAGGATACTTCCCCAGCCTGAGAGACAGGTTGAAGATCCGCAGTATGAGGGGTTTCAATGTAGTGACAGTCCTTTTCCAAAATAAGCCTGGAATGTCATCTGGGCCTCTAGTATAGTCATTTCTCATGCTTTTTAATGCCGAATTTAAATCTTCATCAGTGATAAAGAGATTAATGAGGATATCATCTTTAACAGGTGTGAAGTCAGGAAATGAGGCAGGTCTCAATGTATCATTTGTTTGAATTCTGGAAAAGTGTTTGAATTCTGGAAAAGTGTTTGTGCCCCCTACACCTCCTGCAAGTTTGTCGCACTGGTAGTGAATCACCCTGTATATAGGGAATGAAATATCTGTGTGATATCAACCAGACAAAAAATAAAATAATAATATTAATACAATACAATTCAATACAATTTTATTTATCAAGAGAATTCGTTTACAATAATAATAATAATAATACAATTTTATTTATCAAGAGAATTCTTTTACAATAAATATAAACGTACAATAATAATAATAATAATCGATATTTCGACGGAAATAATTTTTCCCTTATAATTAGCATTTCTGTCCTCTCGTTCTGGAATAATATGAAGAGTGAAAATTTCGAAATCATTCATTCTACTTTTAATTTTTAGAGGCTAATTCACCTTATAGAATACAATAAGTTGGCTAGAATTTAAACAACTTATAAACTTAGGCACCTTGATCTAGAAACAAAACATCTTAGAATATATATTATTTGAACTGTCTATTTATAAGAGAGGCGAATGAAGATGGAATTTTCATTTTTTTATACGAGACCGGATTTTGAACTAAAAATTGAAATTACTGTGGAGAGGTTTAGAGGGAATTGCATGAAATTTTCTTTCAGCCAACGAACTGTTCATTCTTGGAGTAGTTTACCTCCAATTGTAGTTGAGGTTAACAGCTGGAGGAAATTAAAAGTTAAGCAGGACGGATACCTACCAGAAAAGGTAAAATATGTTTTTTTTTGGTAGGACCAGCAAATATTATATCATTATATCTTGCAAGCCTCGTTGTGTCTGTATTGTTTTTTTGATTAAAACACCATCCACGAGCGGCAGGACAATAATTTACTTGAACTATAAAGCTAATATTAATAAATAACTCAACACAAAGAACTTAATTTTAATGATTATCAAAATGTCACTACTGGCTTTTATGAAATTATTGGAATTAATTCCATTATATATATATTCTGTGCCGTCTATTACCATGTATATTTTTTATTCGAGATTGAAGTAAGCTCTCTCACACAGGCAATCACTACATTTGGTTTCTTTCCTTAAAATTTGTATGAGATGAAATACATAACGAACTTGATTTTCATAAAATCGATTTTACTTTCTGTTTTAATCCTGACAGCATGATTTTTCCTGTGTTTCCAACAAAGAAACAGAAAATATACCGTGTTTCTTTGGTGGTTGGGGAATTTCCAGCTGAATCGCTTCGACATTTTCATAAAATTCTCAAAGTAAGGGCTCTTAGAGAATTTTCTATTATGTGTAGCTAACTGTTTATAATTCTTCTGTTGTGCAATATATGAAAAGCGGAAAGACATTAGAATGAAAATCTTGTTTTATAATTGAAAATGTATATGTGGTTAGGAGTTGGGTACTAATCGATCTCCTTCAGGTTTCTGAAGAGTATAAAGATGTAAATCATAGGCTGAGTTATTTTGTTCAAGGATGCAAGCCATATAATGAAAATATACTGTGTTTTGATATCTAATATGATTATTCTGGGAAGCCAGTTAAGAACATTATATCTTGCAATCCTTAGTGTTTGTGTGTTGGGTAAAAGACCAACCACGATCGACAGGACAATCATTTCCTAGAAAGTACTTCTGATATGTAACTTTGCTCTCTTCGCCTCAGAGTGCTGATTGAGACAGTGTGAAAAATGTCCAGAAAGTTCCTCATGTCATTTATACAATTCGAACCCAAAATATTTTTAGTTTATTTGGTCATGTTGGTAGATCGCGTTTCCATTTAGTGATATTTCACCCTATTCGGAAACGGGTTCCATTAAATTTCTATATAATTGTCCTTTATTTTCTAAATTATATTTGTATCGTTTCTTCAACAGTAGCGTCGTCTTCTATTTCCACCCCTCTCCTTTTCTTCATTTTGTGTTGTTTAAATCCCGAGGTCATTAAAAGAAAGAGGGAAGCAAACTAATTCCCTCCAAATTCTAATTTGTGAAGAAGCAATGAATACATTTTAATAAATAACTTGTGAATATCAAAATAAATGTCTCCAGTTGAACTATTTCCGAACCTAAAAATAGTCAAAGGTTTGTCTCATTCCATAATTTTGCCAATATAAATCTGTATAAAATTTTCTTTTTCAAGAAACTACATGCTAATTGTCAAACATGTTTGCAATAATAATGTGTATATAAGCAAACAAAAATAGATCTTAAAATACAACCTTTATAAAACGCTGAGAACAACTACTTTGGCAAACTCGATGACTCTAATACCAACACACTCAACAAATATTCATAATTTGATTGTAATATTCATTTAGGTTGGGGTGACCACTTTGAAAGTTAAAAAAAGAGTAATCCTGGGCTAAATAATAAGCTAAGCAAACAGGTCATGCCCACACTGCTCTCATATACAGCGCATGCGGGAGCGTTTTCGTCGATTAGGCAAAACCTTTTAACAGCGCCTTTTTCATATCATATCTTAACACGCATATATATACAGTAGCGCGTCTAGCAGTATCAATTTTAAGAACGTCCCTGCCAAGTGCCTGATTTCGCACCCCTAGTTTGGTGTGCGAAAGTGAGGCATTTTGCACAGGGTGCTTCTGCATCCGGTCATGCCTTATATATCTACATGACGTATTCAGCATTAGCGTCTGGTGCCGCCTGTGGTTTCCCATATCTGCGCCCTATGTTCGCTATGAAGGAATACATATCTACTGTAAATGTCCGAAAGGTGTTCTTTGTTGATTACGTAGGATTATGTTGGGTTAAGAATAGCATAACGTTCCTCTTGTTTTTATACCAGAACACTGTCAGATTTTAATGATGATTTAATGACTGTCTTGTGAACTCTTGTTGTCGAATGGTCCATTTATATTCTCATAGTGTGCATTTTGTTGCTCTGTAAAGATCATATGAACGGTTCTATTTTGTTGCTCTGTAATTATCTTAAGAACTGTTCTATTTTATTGCTCTGTAATTATCTTAAGAACTGTTTTATTTTGATTTCTGCGTAATCCAATACAGACATGGTATTTCTGAACTTATTGCATCCTAATATTTTCTGTTTCTACTGATATTTGGACATTAAAGAAAAAGTTCATATCATTTGAATAATTGATGTTTAGGATTTCATTTATTGTCAGGTTTGAATTTCATCTGCATATAGTATTTTCTTTCATTTATTTATTATTATTCATAGTCAGATTGTAATTCGCTCTGTAATTGAGGAACAAGGAATTGAACTCAAGTGAAATGCAATGATGTTAAAATTTATGGTCCAGTGAGGTTTCCACCTGTAGCTTCTCATAGCAGTGCCCTGGATATGGGCCGACCGGGCTAGCCGGGTGGTTAAAGTGCCTGCCTGGCAAACCAAAGTTCGCGGTTTTGAATACCGCCGCGGGCTTGGATCAAAATTCTGTAAAAACCTTGGAAGGTGCATTATGGCCACAGAAGACGATGCGCCAACAACTACCTTGTATATGGAAAAATCATAATAAAGGAACCTCGTTAGGAACACAAATGATGAAGAAACAACACGACACAACAATGGAAAGAAAACGGTACAAAGGAACTTTGTTTAAAAATGGCAAAATAGCACTGGCTGCCATGATACAGATGCATCATTACGAAAGATGGAACAAAGGGAAGAGGGGGACCTCAGTAGGAGATATGGCAACCACTAATATCTATGCAGGCTTTGCAACGTCTGTCCATACTTAGAACAATGTTGTTGATAAGTTCTTGGGGTAACATTCCTTCCTCTGCCAGCGCCATCTTCAACTGGTGAATATTTTCTGCATATGGGTGTGGAGGTGCCGTTTGGTGTCTCTCCAGAGCACACCATATGTATTCGATGGTAATCAGATCGTTGGACGGGCAGACCAATCCATAAGAACAATGTTCTCCCTTTCGAAAAGCATATCAACAGCTGCAGCGCGATAGGGTGTGGCGTTATTATCCATAAACATGAAATCCGGGACAATGGTACCTAGGAAGAGGCGCACATATGGAAGGATTACCTCAGTACATTACCACCTTCAAGTATCTCGAGTTGTTTACGTCCATCCAAGGATTCATCAGTCTGGCTACTTAACAGGTAATACAAATCATACAAGTCAGGATGGCTTGTTCTGGGAAGATAGTGTCCAGTGTACTGTTTATTGATTGGTGCCCTATGGTAGTCCCTGTTATCATGGTGACTTCCACTCTGCTAGGCTTTTTTTATCACTATCTTGTACACCACTTCCCAGGATTGAGCCTTTCCGGTTGTGCCTACAAATGTCTCCCAGGCCTTCACTTGCTTTTGGTTATTATGTTTGTGTACCAGTTTCTTGTGTCTTTATAGCTTTCCCTCAAAACTGCAATTTCTGCGTCCGGCCATGAGCTCCTCACGCTCTGAAACTGTTTTCTTTTTCTAATCACCTCGCACCTTATGTTTTGGATATCTGGGGTCCACCAAGGAACCGAACCGAGTGTTGGAATTTTCGTTTCATTGCAGCTTTGCTAATGCTGTTTAAGATCTTGGTGACTCTCATTTGGGTGTCGTTCTGGTCAGATTGAGAGTTAATACTATGGAGGTTCTCGGCCGCATAACGAGCAAGCAACTCCCCAAAAAGAACCCAATTGGCTTTTCGAACCGCGAAGCGGTTTAGCATCTGCTTGGGTACTGATGTCCTGTCTAGTGATCGTAGTATTTCATAGGTTATCACTCTGTGCTCGGTCGTTGTCCAAGAGTATTGGACCTTCCAGTCCGTCACGTATCTGGCAATGTTTCAGTGGCCACAGTGACATCAATTATGGCCTCCCACATAGTGTTACAAAATGTAGTGGGATTGATTTAGAACTAAAGGCGGTGAAGTTTTCAGATAGTCTTCCAGAAGCTGCCTATTTCCAGCTTCTCGTCTGTTTGGGGTCAGACTATGCCAGGCCGGAGAACGGCAGATTACATCCGCTCCAACAATAATCCTCTGGTTCTGAAGTGTGTCTAATAGCGTGTGCAGGTACCTGGTGGCGAAGGAAATGTCTTCGCCTGGCCTGAAATAGAGCAGCACCGCCTAGTGGGGACTGAATGGAGTTAGAATGTGGGCACATGCAGCCCAAGCCGTGTAGAGTTGGTTGATCTTGGTGACAGTGTATTTGGGACTGCGCACCGCAACTGCAGCCCACGGCGTATCTTCATCAGTCTGTACAATTTATAGGTAATTGGGTAGCAGCGTACCCATTTTGTATGGGTATACGGCTCCTGTAGTATTAAGATATCTGCGCCAATCTCGTCTGCTTTAATTCGAAGTTGTTCTGGCACTGCCCTGGTCCTTTTCGCGTTTTGCTGTATGATAGTAATCTTAGAGGTGTTATATCTTTTATTGTGTCTCTGTATAGTCGATTCTGGTTTGGAATGAACTCTTGGCTTTTAAGTAAGTTGGGCAGTTGGGGTCCCTGATGGAGTGGAAGTGTTGGAGTTTTAAGGAATTGCAGTTGACGCATGGTGGGTCTTTATTGGGGCAATTTTTGAATTCCTGACCTTTCCCAGAGCAGTGGGTGCAGGTTGGTGCTGTCTGGTTGCACGTATGTGTGGTGTGACCAAATATGCAACACCTGAAACATTTTGGAACGGCTGCGTGCTCCCTGAACTGGTGGGAACCTTATTCAAAATATAACTTTGTGTGGTTTTCAACACCTGCCAGGGTGCTGGGGCGAGCTCAACGACCCAGTTCCTTTTCGTCTCTGTTCTTGAGTTGGTCGAGTACCTGGATTGAATGGGTTTTGGTTCTACAGTTCTGGAGGAATATCTCTGAAGTTTCTGGTGATTATTTCCGTGGTTAATGGGCTGGGTGATATTTCTTTGTCCACATCGTAACTTGTGGTGTAGGGTCCTTCCTCCTTGGCGATTCAGCTGAGAATCCAAGGGTGGCAATTTTTGGATTTGTGATTATTGCTTGGACATCTTCCTTGAGTCAGTCTCTATTATTAATATCTTTATTGCAGGCAGTGATTGGATACATGATTGCCTGATGAAATAATACCAAACAACAGCGACAATGCTAAGGGTTTAACAAGAAATAACTAATACAAGAAAAATTACATAAAACATATATTATTACATAAAACGTTTAATTACATAAAATTTAATATTAACATGTGAAATGAAAACATGAAAAGCGATGAAGAGACGATGGCAGTCACTCGGTTGAAGACGATAGCTGGTCCCTGATGATGCGTCTTCTGTACGAGTTGTCCTCTACGAACAATTTTTAGTCCACATCTATCTCCTGGACCTTGTGGAGCATTTCCATGGGCAGGAATCTATCCCCTATCCTGAGCCTCCACTCCACAGACTGCAGAGAGGGGAGGGCTCTTATGGGTTTTGTGGGATACCTCCAATTGCACATCTGTCAAAAATTTGGTGTGTTGGCTTCACCCTTTATCATTTTAATTGACACAAGCAAGCGGATGGCGAATATCCGTTTGGAGACTTTTCTGTAATTTAGAAGTTGGGTGATATCTGAAGTACGTGTGACTGGTGGCAGATTATGCTTGAAGAGGTCCCACCGAAGAAGCCAGTACTCATCAGATGCAATGGTTTTTAGCGTGCTTTTCGTTGCCGGCGCCCAGATTTCTGAACCGTAGGTGATGACTGGCTGCAGAAACCGGTATATGTATTAGAGCGTGTACTAAGGCTCTGTGACATGAAGAAGGTGCTGTTTGGCAAGCCATCTTGATCTGCAGACCTTGTTGTGAATGTCTGCAACATGGTGTTTAAAATATAACGCCGAGAACATTGTGCTTGATGACTGAGGTGATGGGGGTTCCGTGGATTTCGAGGTTTTGTTGCGTTGGGTTTGATTTGAGTGAAAATACCATTTATGCAGATTTTTTTGGATTTATCCTAAGAGAAAACTGTGCCAAGTGTGTAATTAGATCTTTAAAGCGGATACTAATGCAGGTTCCACGCTTTGGGGGGCTGGGTTGTCTGATGATAGAGGACTAGATCTTGTAGACTTCCTTACCCCTGTGGCCTGGAAAATGATTCAGCCCAGTTGCCAACATTTCTTCTTTCTCTGGGGAGTCTTACATAGATGTTTCTATGTGCTCTGGAGCTTCTTTATCACGAAAAAGAAATTGGAAGGTGCACTCGGCTGCTACAACAAGTGACCATAGATGTATCTCATTCGAGTATGTGCTTTGTGAGCCGGAACGTACCTGGTGGGAAATTAAGCGATATGCTATTAAAACTGCTAGGTGGGATGTCTTTCATAATATAGTAAATATTGAAATAAATCAAATTAGAAGTTCGAGTGAAGGTAACGCCGAGGGAAAGGTGTTACTAATTACGGATATTTTGAACAAGGCATCACAGCAATCTATGAAAAGAAAGAAGAAGTGTTTGAAAAACGTCCCCTGGTGGAACACTGAATTGGACGAGTTAAAAAGGACAGTGAGAAGGGCTAGAAAGTTATATCAACGTGAAAGAAGAAGTATGGTAACCGGCCCAGAACTCAAGGAACAATATATGCAGAAAAGAAAGGAATATTCCAAGAAGATAAGGAGCTATAAAGATAAAGCATGGCAGGAATTTGTGAGGGTACATGGGAATCAAGACACTTGGAACCCGAGTTATAAGTTAATAACCGATAAGGAATACTTGGCTGATGTTACCTATAGTGTTGAGGATGAGAGCCAGGGAGATATTTTGACGTGGAGTCAGAGCCTCAAGGATGTTTTAAGGAACCTTTTTCCAAGAGAAGGGATTTTAAATTTTTATCAAGAAAAGATTTTAGAAGAAAATTGGCATTACAGGTCTGACGATACTGAGAATTCCTTCAGGTACGATGAATTAAATTTGGCAATAGCCCAGAGGAAGGATGGAAAAGCACCTGGATTGGATTTCTTGGTGGCTGGCCTAATAAAGCAGTTCTATTCCAAGCAAAAAGATATTCTGCTGGACATGTACAACACTTGTCTGGCGGAAGGAACATTTCCTAAGTCTTGGAGAACAGCGGTTCTGAAGGTTATACTGAAAAGTCCAGAAAAGCCCCTGAACGAACTTGCTTCATATCGGCCTATTGCCTTGATGCCGATTGTAGGAAAAAATTTAGAAAGACTTATCAGTTTTAGATTGAGAAGCAATTATGAGGCTCAGGTATTGCTTTCTAATAAATAGTTTGGTTTTAAGAAAGGTTCCTCTATGGAGGACGCTATTAGAACAATGATTAACCATGTAGAAGTAGCACAGGCACGATATGTTTTGGGTTTGTTTGTGGACTTCAGAGGTGCGTTCGACACCCTGTTGTGAGGCAGTGTCCTCCGCAGGGTTACAGTTGCACTATGTTCCATGAATCTGTATAAGACTTTTCAAAGTTATTTTTCTGATCGCTGTGTACATGATAGAACGAGCTTTGAAAAAGAAAGTTATAAGGTAGAACGCGGCTGCCCTCAGGGTTGAATATTGGGTCCTTACATATGGAACATGGTTTTAGACGAATTTTTAAATTATGGAGGACTCTCATGCAGCGGATTATGCCGATGATTTAGTTTTTATTATTAAAGGTAATTCAAGGAAAGAAGTTGAAGATAAATCTAGCGAAAATTTATTAAAATAATTGGAGTGGTTTAAAAATCATAAGCTAGATGTGTCACCAACTAAAACGGTGACTATGCTGTTGAAAGGTAAGCTACGTATCACGAGGCCACAATTAGTTAGGAGTGCTGATGTCTCCTTAAGGTATGTAAAGGCTTTGAAATTTCTGGAACTGTATCTGGAAGAGCGATTGTTTTTTACTTAGTAAGCAAAATATCTGAAGCAGAAAGTTAGGCTCCTGTACGCTAAGCTCCGCATGGTTATTCGAATAAAATGGGGAATTAAGGGCAGAGCTCTTAATATGCTATATGAATGTGTGTTTGTACCCATAATAACCTACGGAGCTGGGGCATGGTGCAGTCGAGCAACTAATTCTGCTGAGAAGAAACAGTTGCTGTCTGCTCAAAGATTAGCTCTTCTAGGTATAACCGTTCAAAGATTAGCTCTTCTAGGTATAACCGTTCAAAGATTAGCTCTTCTAGGTATGCACACACGTTTAACAAATATATAAAAATACAGCACCGGTGAGTGTCCTTCAAAAATCACAGTTGCATTGTATATCTCAACATATTTCACAAAGTTAAACCGTAATTATATGAAAAATCTTCAGCTCTAGTCCCGTCGAAACAGTGACGAATTTTTATTATTGGCCTTTCTCCAACTTGGCTGAGTTAAGAATCAAATAAGAGTAGTAGCATGGATTTTTCTCTCTGAAACTCTTGTTTTTCGCCCATATTTACAGAAGATTTAGGCCTGATAAATATTATTCCTGGCGCAATATCGCCTAAGTCGCTAAAAGCAATACAACAAACAAAAATTACAGATTACAGATAAAGCCCAGCAAACAGAAATTCAACCACAGGATACACGAAATTTACGGAAAATATACACCGAGTAATATGGGTTTTTTTAGGTGACCCTCCAAAATCCCAACTACAAAAGAAACTATCGTCAGTTTACGCAAAATGGAAAAGAGTTTAGTGTGTAGTCCACTTTCTCATTACTTGTTTTCGCACTGTTAAATATTCAGCAGATTTCTTCAACGGCTAACCGATTTTATCTTACATCAAGCAGTATACATAATTAAACAGAAATAGAATATTTTTGAAAAGGTGCTCATATCTACGGTCTCAGGAGGAATTCCATTGGGTTTTTCTTCCCAGAAACAACCAAACAGGCACAGAACGTCGGCATGGTACAGAAATATTTACAGAAGATTTAGGCCTGATAAATATAGATATTATTCCTGGCGCAATATCGCCTAAGTCGCTAAAAGCAATACAACAAACCAAAATTACAGATAACTTTGAAAAACGAAGTCTTAAGTGAACTACGAAAATAACAACCCTGCACGAAAAATATGTAAATATCTTCAGAAAATTTGGTACTCCGTTAAACTATCACTTTGTTGAAAAGAGTATACAATTAGAAACTCTGGTTGCTAATTGTACACCTAGTTGTATTCAGTTTAGAAACAAATGAATATATAACAAAATTTACGAGCATGATATTAAACGTTTATAATTAAGATACGCACATTTTTTTGCAAAAATAAACTTATTTTATTGGACATATGCATTTTTAACATACAAGTCTAAATTGTTGAGAAACAATTATTATATATGGTGCATATATAATAATGTTGCATGTTGCATAAAAATGTTGCATGCAAATTCATTAATGAAAGAAATTACACGGAATATGACGAAATGGTTGGTAGAGAGTAACATTTCATTCACCTCGTAGTTTCAGGTATGGTATTAACGTGCGAGGAATGTCAAATTTATTGTATACATCTTGTGGCTGGTCTTTGAGAATTTTTCTTATGTCCACCCGGCATAAATGTTTCAGCGAGGGAAATTGTTTCAATTTCCGTATAACGTAATTCCGTAATTTTTTCCTGCGAATTTTGAGAACAATGGACTTTCGTTTTGCCCAAGTTTCATTTGACGACTTCACGTTTGCAGCAAATAAAAGATCCACTAGGTCTTTTCTGTTATCGAAAGCGGCTAAGAAAAGTGGCGTAAAGAAGCAGCAGTGGCATTTTACGTTGGGATTGCACCCACGGCGAATAAACATTTTAAATAATGAGTTCAGTGAATACATAGCTGCAATAACAAGTGCAGGGGGACAATCTTCTGGATGAGAGTCCAAGTTAACCTTGCATTCTGTTAGGAAAGTTGCTACTTTAATGAGGTTCTCGTGGTTATATACATTACCCAAAGTTCTCACCCTGGCAGTTGCCATGCAGGCTATCAATGGAGTCCATCCGTGGCGATTTGGAACATCCGCCTGTAAAATAAATAGAAATATAAATTAGATGAAATTGGTTATTATAGAAATAGTGAATATATGAAAACATTAGCAATTATAAATAAATTTTAAGAAATATTAATATATGGGTAGGGAAGCAGAACTACTAGTGCATAGAATGTAAGAGGCAAACACCATTAAATTCGAAACTCTTTATTTAAAATACCGCTGAATAAAAGGTGGAATGATATGCATTAGAGAAACAATAAGGCAATTGGTTCAAATTAGAATGATGGTAAAAAAAAAAAAAAAAGATGAAAACGAAAATATACCATGCGCTGTTGATAGAAATGTATCAAACAATCTTGTTAGTTCTCCCCTCAGAACGTAAGACGAAACATATGAAATCAGAAGATTAGGGTTGTCAAATAACTTTTGAAATTGAAGGAAGCCCAATTGTAGTAATATTTCTGGAGGTACCCTGCAATACGCATTAATAGGGATGATACGAATTAGAAGATATTATTATTATGAAGCATAAAATGATATTTGAAATTCCAAACATTAGAATAGGTCAAATCAGAGAACATCGTAATTCAATTCAGCATGACCCTGAGTTTTTGGTAGACTGAAATACGGATTTTTCCCATTGTTATGGAAAAGTAATCTTTAAGTTGGGCTAAAAATTCTCAAGGCGGCAAAATGATAAAATAAAACAGAATATTTCAGAGAAAATAGTGGAATACTAAAATGAATAGAAATGAATTTTTTTTTCAAAGTTGGTAATCAGCATATGCTGCTGTGTTATAAAGCACACTGAATGTCCAAAACAGGAAGAAATCGTGTCAATTTATACTTATGAGTAAAGTGAACGATAGTCTCTGTTACAGAAAGAGAAGGAAAGCAAATAGTTAATTATCAGTGTTTTCAATGAAACAAAATTGTTATACGTCATGTACATGGTCTTCCATTACAAAGTGAATGATATTATTCCTCAGTTAAGTTGTTAAACTAAATTAGTTTGGATGAAGACCTACAAAAGTGGTTAGAATAGTGCATCATTACCTCATCGAGTGAGACGAACCTTGGAAATTTTATTCAGAAGCAGTTGGAGGTTTATTTTTTCATAGATGGTAGGGACTGCAGAAAGTGTAGTATTTGGGATGGCGGATATGACTTATTTGCTTTAGACATAAAATGGTGGCTCCCTAACTCAATTTTCTTATAATATTCAAGTCATTTCTTGTAAAAGAATAAGTGAAGTTAACTTCAAGATGATACGTAGAACCTTTCCGTATGAATCTTTCCAGTTAATCAAAAATCCCACATAATGATGTGCATCGATAGGCTATACTGGGAGAGAAATGAAGTGAATGAAATAGTCATTAAGAGAATAAAAATGAATTTGATAGAACGTATTGAGCGTTATAACTCTGGTTCATACTATGAAATATTCCAGTCATTTAAAAATGGAAAGTGCAGTGACAGCTCCGTTGAAAATTATGTTCAACCTCTTGGAATTCATTCAGATGAGATTGCAGTTAATAACTAATTACTTCAATGAAATTCTGTTGAAGCGCCTATTTTCAACAATTGCGCATATGAATTAGAATCGTTTATTAATTAGAATCTTTTATTAGTGCGACAGAAAATTTAATATAAAAGAACAAGGAAATATATAGAATTTATAACTTACCACTGCTCCCTTTGATATTAACAGAGATGCCATTTTAAGAGAAGGGCATAAAGAACCTGTTACGTAAATCAGAGGTGTGTTATCACAGCAATCCGCCTGGTTAATAGCAGCTCCATAACGAATTAAACATCTGGCTCCAGTAAAATTATGAAACATGCAAGACAAGATCAAAGGCGTATGTCCGGCCTCGTCCGCAGCATTTATCTCACTGCCTGCTTCCAAAAGAACTTTTATTACATCTGAAAGGGAAAAAAAAAACCAATGAAGTTCTTTATTGAAATTTAAGTACTGTTATGATTAAAAACATTTATTCTTCCAAATTCCCTATTTATTAACATTCTTCAGGGTTTCTTATCATGTCACAAGACAGGGAAGAATAACTGTAGAATTTTAAATCACTTAATATTAAAAACGGATATTTCGTTTCAAATATAAAGTAAATCCTATTCACGTTTTTCTTATATGGGATAAAAACAACGATGAATAGGACTTTGATTTTAGCTATATTAATAAAGATAACTTACCCTTTCCGCATTTCTGTGCAGCTAAGTGCAACGGGGTCTCAAATCTCGAAGTGCGGGCGGATACATCAGCTCCTGTCAGCAAAAGGTCACGCACGTCTTCTAAGTTATTTTTCAGAGCAGCTATATGTAATGGACTCATACCGTGCTCTCCTTCAGAGATAAGACACTTTAATTCATCATTTAAATAAACACCAACTCCTAGATAAAAAAGGAGGATCACTGAGTTAAATAACAATACCTAGAAATTTTATGTGATAGATTAAATCAAACAGGCTAATGGCAGCTTATTTTAATTTCAGATGTTTTATTTATCAAGTCGACCAAATAGCAACTTACTGTTTTGTACGTGTCTCCCCATGTAACAAAAGCACATGAAAGGACGTACGATAAGTGGCGCTTCAAACACTTCTAATGGACAAAGAGCTCTCCATAATATTTCGCCTTCGATCCAGTTCGTCCCCTGCTCCAACTGCATTCCGTCCGTTTCAGAATTCCACACTACGCTGTTTCGGTATGCCAAAATCGATCTGTATTCTGGACGACCCTAATGGGAGAAAAAAAATGCAACTAATATTTCCAGTAATTAATAGAATAAGATATATGAGAAAAACAGCTAAAATAGTAAAAGTATAATAAAAAATTCATAACAGAATTACTAAAGTATTGAACATCACTCTTCTATATGGACAAAAAATGTCCTCCCTAATGTGTAAACGAAATGCCTTAATGCCACTTCTTGTCTACTAAACGAAATTCAACACTACTCAATACTCTACTAATACTGAAAAATATGACATCGCTACTTGTTTATTTCTTCTTAGAATGTCAACTTCTATCGCTCCATTTGGAATAATAGCAAATATAAGTTGCGAAATCGGAAAGCGAATCCAGGATAGACGTTTGTAAAATTGAATGAGTATAAGGACATTGAGACACAAGCAATAAAAGTGCACTCCAGAATACATAACTGCCAATGTTCCGGATAATCTGCTATCTGGACAACTTTTCTCTGATGTACCAAAAGGATATAAACTATCATAAAACCGTAGTTCAATCATGTTCCATTAACAATTCAACAGCACTCAAATATAGTCTAAAAAGCACTGGATAACAAAACTGGGGTCAAATGTAACGTCCTTAAACTGATGTAAGGTAAAGGTTTCGGAAAAAAATGATTCTCTTCAAAAATTAATTTTATTTCAAAAATAAGAAGAGCTAAAAAATGTATCTTTGTTAGATAAAGGAAAATGAGTCCATAAGCCATTCCACTCATAAGAAGCAACAGCTAATATTATAGTACGTTTGTGTTTTGGGAGCATTAACAACTAAGGCCATATTGCTACGGGATAAGCGGTGGTCATTCCCTGACCTTTCCGCATTCGGTGGTGACTGGCTCGAACCCCGGTCTAATCAAGAAGTGTGTGCTATGCACTGCTGCCTCTGCCCACCTGGCTACGGAGGCCCATTAGTAGTACGTCAGAAGCACATACTTGCAAATAAATTTCTACATTGCAAGGGTATTTGCATTGGAAAACATGATTACTCTGACGAGATACACCGTTTGTCTCGTCAACTTTCTTAAACGTCCATTAAATTTGGCATAGTCTAGACAGAAAGAAAATTTTTATTAATTTATTATTAATAAAGTGTAAAGGAACATCAATATTTTGTTTCAAGAATTTTGCAGCAGAAAATGAATGGAGCAACTAAACTAAGGATAGCTCTGAACGAAATTTAGGGAAATTTTCAATTCGTAAAAGCGGAGATTCGTTTTATTTCAATAAATTCACATAATCAAAAAACTGAAAAGTGTATGGAAATTTCTTGTCAGGTGGTTATCAATATCCTATTAGTGAGGTGAGTTTTGATAGAGAGAAAATATAATCTAAACGGGAATAGCTAACAAAGAAAAGGGGTCCTTCGAGCTATAATCGTGAGGTTGCTTAAAAGTGAAGAAATTCGTGTTGCAATCGGCAAACTTATTCTTCATAATCATTCAGAATTCAATTATCTATACTCTATAGGGTCATAAATATCACAAGAAATATGTCACTAACCTTACTGCCATACTTTTATTCTAATCATTAGGATATACCTAGATAGGGAATAATAAGAGAATTAAAAATATCTCTTCTGGAAACCGTGTTTTTTGGAAAAAAAAAGGTGGAAAATATAACTCCGGGAAGAATGAAATTAAAAACAAATGATGTGTGCTTAACTTTATCAGCGGAAGGTGAAAATAATCATTATAATTCAAAGACTATTTATTTTCTTTAAGATAGTAACTAAATAATTAGATTTCTAATCTTAAACATTTATTTTGTTAAATTTTCAGATCCATTATAAAGTACGAATAAATATATATATATATATATATATGAATTTTAAACCATCACAGAGTATATTAATTTCCTTTTGTTACTTAACCGAAAGAAATTTCTGTCAAAATAATGAAAGGAAGAAGAAAATAAAATTTAATAATTAATTAAGTAATTTCTATTTAATGATTACTAGAAATAAATAACTTAAACAAAAATTAACGTTATAGACAAGAATGTATATTTACCTCACTATTAATAGCCATATTTCTACTAAAATCTTCTTAATTATCGAACAACCTAAAAATGCAAAAGCCTGAGCGAACACTGCCTGTCTCTAAAATGAAGTATTCCTTTTGTTTAAGGACTTATATATGCTGATGACTTCATTTAAATCCTCCAGGGTAAAAGCATATCCAGATTAAGGATCAACCAATTGAAATTGCCTGTTGTTAACATGACGTCATTGTGTGTGGATATAAATGCTGTCAATTTTCTGACTTCAACCTTATTTAATATTTATTTATATTAAGACAATATTTATTTATATTAAGATCAAGTAGTAACTAAAATTAGTTGCTACATGATCATTATATCATTTCGTGAAATATTCAAAAATACCCCATTGTAATGAGCAAAAACTAGAACTCGTTTCTTAGGAACTTTCTTTGTCAAATAATAATCACTGAAATGGTTTAAAAACTAAAGAAATGCTTTAGAAATAATATAATGAATGCGTATGTAAGAAGTATTTTTTGAGGTTATATGGACTTGAAATTTTCACAATGCGATATGCTAAGAAAACAACATTAGGGAGAAATTGGTAACTAATTCCACTTCAGAATTTATTATGTGACTGAAAGCTTTTTTTGGAGTAACATCGGAAGAATCAAGAACGCTCAGTTAACGGCAAACTAAGTCCGTAACTGTCGTGATGAGCCACTACAGATACAGAAGATTTAATACTTCAAGAATGTTTTTGTTGTTGTTATTTGGTTTTTAAGAATTATTAGCAACTAAGGCCATATTGGTCCGGGGATATGTGGAAGTCATTCCCTGACCTTTCTGTATCCTCTCTATGTGGTGGTAATTCAAAGGTCAAACGAATACATCTTGGTTCATTTCTCGATATCTTTCTATTAGACTGCGCACCACAAAGTGTCAATTTGATAATCTCTAAATGTTTCCTCACATCTTTTATAAATTCCGTTGTGTATAATCATTAGAAGTATCTTCAAAGCATGGCCCATAAAACTAATTGTTCTAAACTGAGAATAACTATTTGTTTTTCTCGGTATAAATATGAACGACGATCTCCATCATTGTCATGGAATTTCTCCAGTATCATAAACATTTTTGAACAGGCCAATAAGATCAACCTCCACCTTTATTATCATTAATAGTTATGTCGAAATTTTGTCAGCACCACTTGTCTTATTTAACTGGGTTTAACATATGAACAGCAGAGATCACCTGTCAAATTATTCCTTTCTGATTTCATCGAATGGTTCTTTCATGTATTCTTGCGAGCATCCAAATTTAATTTCAATGGAAACTGCAGTCTTTTCGTTTTTCATTTTTAGTGTTCTCTTATCAGTTTTAGTGTAGTCCTAATGTCTCTTTCAAGAAGTTATGCTTGTTGAATTGTTCATGTAAATTTTCCAGTTTCACATTTTCTTTACATTTGGACAACATTCAGTTTTTCCTTGCTTCTTTTCATCCAAATCCAGTTCTATTTTTTATTTATTTTTATTCTGTTTGGTTGTTTTTGTTCTACCTTCAATTTCCCATCAGTTCTACTATACCATTCATTATCCACTTCTGCTTTGGTTTTTTAGGGGTTCGCCTTTCAGATGAGTAGATGCAACTTTAACTACAGCAGATTTAATTTAGCTCCATCTTTTATTTATATCTTCTGGAAGGCAAGAATTCAGTTCCTTCGCTAAAGAGTTTTTAATTTAATTTTTTAATGTCTTTGTTCTCCAATTTATTTTTGTTTCAGTTTCACTTCCGGTTCACCGATTAATGGAAGAAAAAACATAAGTTACGTAAAACCATTTCCGTGTGTTATGGAAATTGCATATTGTTATATATTTAATATTATTTAAATAAATATATTTGTTTAAATTATATGGTGGATTTTGTTCGATTATATGTGATTCGTATGGTTCCTTTTTTGGTTCGGTTATACGATTAATGAAATGCATATAAAATTCAAATAATATTTTGTCTTGCATTTCCAATTCACTTCCACGTTTATTCTTAACTGTCACATTAGTGCACCAAACACATATAACAACTATCTGTACTAACAGACATAGATACCTGTAATTTAGAGAGCCTCCGAACAGAGTCCTGATTACCTTGAAACCACTTGCGTATTGTAATGTGTTAGGATTAATTGATGGATTAAGAATAGTGGTTAGCTTATGTATGGTGGATGTTAAGCCCGAAGAAAACACAGACTGAAACGGATAATTATATATTGAATAAAATGTCTGATTAGAAATCCAAACGAGCCTTGAAACATAAAGAGCCATTTTAGAGCGCCACCTCCTGGTTGCCTCTTATTACCAATCAAGAAGTTTCTATAGGCGCACTGAATTTTAATGGATACTTGAGGATTTATTGATCTGAATTACCTGTTCTACACTTATTCGTTATCAGGGCAAAGAGAATTATAGTATTAAGAATAGTCTCGAAATCAGTGACTGCTTTCTTAAGATTCTTTATTTAGTATTAATATGAGAACGTTTTAATTGGTTCAACCGAACCTTAGAAATTGGTCAGCTGATTATACTAATAGGTTTGTGCAGCAGTCTGGTATTTTCGAAAGTGACTAGATAAAACACATTCATGTCACCAAGGAAATATAAACCATTGTAGCTATCATTATCCTCCAAGTAATCTGTAATTAAACTATTATAACAGCCTATTAGGAAACGTGTCTGAGAGAGAGGCTGCGTGATTGGTTGATTTTTGGTGTTGGAATCCCATATTGTTCCTCTACATAGTTTGCCTCGAAGAGCAGAAAAGTTGTTTCTCAATTTTTGATTTCTCTGTAAAAGAAAGAAGAAATGTCCAGTCTTCGAGGAATGACAAAAGGATCCAGTAAAGACCGTCCAGAGCTTGCAGGTCCACAGTTTCTAGTAGACCGCGTTCATCGTCTTCTAAGTAAAGGAAAGTACAGAGGGCGTATTGGTGTCGCCGCACCTGTTTATCTTGCAAGAATATTGGAAACTTATGTGGAGAGGTACTTGAATTGGCAGCAAATGCTGCTCGAGACAAGATGAAGAATCTTTATTCGCCATTTTTTTTTTTTTTTTTTTTTTGCGATTTTTATTGACGCAGAATTGAGCAAGCTATTGTTTGGAGTGACAATATCCGAAGTTGGGATGATGCCGGATATAAAATCAGCCCTTCTTCCAAAGAAAACTGCATACTGAAATTCTGAAAATATATTCCAAAAAAGCCCTTCTAAGGACCATTCAAATGTTGCCAAATAGCTGCCTGATCGTAGAACATTTCTGTAAGCACTACGTTGGTAATAATGTTTCGAAAAATGCAGAGTTCTGAAGATTAAAGTATCCCTGTGTAGAGGGATGTGGATCGAGTTCTAAGTCTCATACTGCAGAGAAATGTGGACAACACAATAAAAAAAAAAAATTGTGCTCGCCATTTATTGGAAAAAATTGGTTACAATATATGTCGCTGTATGTCGCCTAAATATCTTAGTTACCATTATTCAAATAACTTATGTTATTTGCATAATATTGTGTTATTTGCATAATGTTCACACCACCACTACTCATCTCTGTTGTACTGTATAAAAGCAAAGCAGTCTCTTCAAAATCATACAGTACATGTTTGCTTGTACTACAGCAGCAGCAATGGAACAACATTGCCGGAAAAGGCACTATTTGAGAGTGAAACTGTGTTATCAGAACAGTAACAATACAGCTGCTGCTATCACAGAATTCAGGCGTCAGAAGCGCATAAGGTTCACGTGGACCAATTATTGTTTGTGCTGTCCGCAAAATGATATGATATTTGAAGCGACAGGACATCTCGGTGTTCAACCAGGTAGCGATCGAAAACGAGTGGACTCCTCTCACGTTGAAGGTTTATGGCTGTGGTAGATTTACCAAATCAATCTCCATGTGGTCGCGCAAGTGTACCAGCTGTTTCTCGTGAAATGGACATGCCGTATTCCACTGTAAGGCTAGTAATGCGTCAGCTGTTGGGGTACTATCCTTACAAGATGCACATGCTACAGCAGCTAAAGCATGGTGATTGTGGAGATATTCGTCTCACGTACGCACTTCAGTTTCTGGCGAGAATGAAAGTGGATATCACTTGGCAATGGAACATCCTTTGGAGTGCTGAAGCTCACTTCTGCTTAAATGGACAAGTGAGTACGCACAAATGTCGCATTTGGGTGACAGAAAAGCCTGCAGTTATCCAAGAGGTCCTGATGTATACTCCAAAAGCGGAGAATACATCAGGACCACTTGGATAACTCGAGCATTGGGCCATATTGATTTGAATAGGTAACAATAACTGGACTCCGCACCTGTTCAATCACTGAACAGTGGTATTATGAAACGTTGGCAAATTTCGCAATACCAGAGCTGCAACAACGTACTTGCCTTCAGGATATCATATTCATGCAAGTTTGCCCCCACTCGCCACCATTGTGTCCAAAGCTTGCTAATGCAACACTTTACAGACGAATAGTCACCAGCCGTCTCTAATGCAACACTTTAGAGACGAATAGTCACCAGCCGTTATTTCCAGACATCTTGGCCACCCGAAGCGAAGATGTCTGGAAACCATCACCGGACCTAGCCTCATGCGACTTCTGGTTGTGGTGTTTTTTGAAGAACCAGGTGTATCGGGAAAGATGTCAAACTCTGGCAGATCTGAAGAACCGCATTATATATATACAACCTTTATTGTGTACCAAATGTATATGTATACAATGTACCAAATGTATATGTATACAATGTACCAAATGTATACAATGTATCCTTAACGGCAGGAATGCCAGGGGGTTCACATTGGCTGGTGGAGAAAGACCTTGAGGACGGGGCCTACATCGAAGTTGGGGTTCATTCCCCAGCGCCAACAATATAATAAGTTTCAGTTAAATTATTCACAATATATTAATAAAGATATTATACAGTATTTTTGACATTATATACAATATTTTATAATATTTTTGACATTATATACAATATTGTATAATATTTTTGACATTATATACAATATTATACAGTATTTTCGACATTATATACAATATTATACAGACATTCTTTCTTTTTAAATTTATTATACAGCGATATTACTGTAGAGTTTACCTGGTTGAGTATAGATCATCAAGGATCTCTCTCTCAGGTATTTGCGATCCTTGGCAAATTTGTAGAAGTCGCCTTCTATTGCTTGTGAGCATCTTTCCTGGGGAGAAAACGTTCGCTAAGGGCTAGTCTATTATGGTTGGCTATAAGTGTTGGAATTAACCTCAGTCCGTGTTGAGGGATTCTACAGCTGCACAGTACAGTTCCCATATGTTTGGCTCCGAGATTATTCCAGTGGTCATTTTGGCAGTTAATGTGAGATGTCTTTCCATTATAAGGTTTGGCAGTCGGGCAAAGTTCAGTGCGGTTGCCATCGCAATTGTCCTTTGCTGGTGTGGTCGATGATGTTTATGTATGATCCAAAGATGAAGCCAGAATTCGGAGGTGTACACACCCTTGGTAATCGTGGGGGCTGCAGATGCCCATATTTCGGAGGCGTATAACACGACCGAGTATACAGAGGTGTATCCGTACTGCCGAGTCACCTCCAGATCCTTAACGTGAATTAGTTGTTGTTTGGTAATCCACCGTATTTTGCAGAATTTTGTTATGAGCTTGTCAATGTGGGGCTTGAAGGTCAGTTTGCAATCGAAAACTACTCCAAAGTCTGTATGTGTATTTACCAGTGGAAGGAGAATGCCATCTAGAAAAGCTTGGACTTCAGTTGGTTGGTGCTTCAAAGAAAAGAAAATTTGGGCTGATTTTGCAGGATTAATAAGTAATCCAAATTGATAGAGTTAGGATTATAAGTCGTGTAGCTTTCATTTGATGTTTTCATTAATTTTTGAGATATGTTCACCCAGGTTAATCTCTGTGTGTAGCTAACTGAATATCGTCAGAATAACAGATTATATCTTCTCTCTGTTGAAAAATTGGAATAAGGACTGCAATAAATAATGCTCAGGGGAAGACGTCGCCTTGGGGAACTCCCGCACTTATTTTTCGTGAGATTATATCTTGATCCGCTGTAAGAACAATGATTCTGTCTGATAGCAGGGTTGCGATAAACCACAACATGTCACCTTTTATATAGAAGTAATTTTCGAGGAGGTGAACAAGAGGAGGAATACCGATTGAATCGAAGGCAGCTTCCAGGTCGACGTGCGTGACAGGAAGTTCTGCTTTAGCTTCTAGTGTTCTGAGAATGGTGCTGATAATTGATGTTAAATTGGTGACTGTGGACCTTCCAGGAATGGCATAGTGAATTTGTGGGGGTTTTGAGGCAGGATTTGATTTGTGATGGATGAAAGTAATGCATTCTACAGAAGTTTCAAGAGGCCAGAACAGCGAGAGATGTGCCTGATCAGTTTAATGAGGGATGCAGATTGGTATTTAGGATGTGTCCTCACAGAATATCTGTTCCATGAGGGAGAAAATAGTGCTGCATTAAGACACGGTTAAAAATTGAGCGTAGTCGATCGATCACAAACGTGCTGAGACACTTGATCGTGAATTGTGGCTCAAGGTGAAGGCCTGCGGTTGCGGTGGGTGGCAGTCCATTTATTGCAATTATAAGCTGCTTCCTGGTGATGGTAACGGTGGCGAGCCTATAGGATGGGATGTTGTTGACAGATAAGTTGCCTGGATATGTCGGGGCCACATTGTTCGAGAACTGTCGAATGTGGTCAATCCAGAGTTCAAAGTCTGCGCGGGTAGCACAGTGGTATCGTCACCGTCCTCCCCACACCGGGTGGAAAAAGGCCTGGGTTCGAATCCCGTCGATGACGCCAGGAACGTTAATGGGCTTTTTTCACACCGTGGCTGAGTTAGTTGGTCCCAGGCGTAGATAGCAAGGTTTTTCTCACCAGTAACTGGGTTTTTTTCGTCCAGCAAAACAGGCAAATCAACCAAAGAACATACGCAATTTACAGACAAATACGGGTTAATGTATTTAATTACGGGCAACCCTAAAATAATAATAATTTGATTTGATTTTAATCCACAGTTCAATGCAGACCCGTGGGGGCTACTTTATAAAATTGTAAGAAATAAATTATTTACACAAGAAGTGTATGGATCGATTGTATACAATAGTCTGGCGACCACTAACTGGACGGATTCTGTAACCATTATTCTAATAATCTTTTTCTACATGACAATGTGTTCTCGGACTCTGATTTTCACACTAATATTCGATCTGCCAATTCTCTGTATGTTTCTGCAATTAAGACTGAGCCATTTAGTGCCATCGATTTGGACGCAGCGGTCAAACAAGTGAAAGTTAAGAAATGACCAGGGATGGACATGCTGGAGAGTACCTTTATTGTACTGCTCGCCAAGATTAAGTCAAATATACTTCTACAACTTTTCAATAAATGTTTAGATGCTGGGACTTTCCCGGATCTGTGGAAGACTGCCCTTATCAAGCTGATTAGGAAACCAGACAAGCCCCGTTCATAAACCGAGCTCTTATCGACCTATAGCCTTATTGGCCAACCTTAGTAAGCAATTAGAACGTTTAATTGCCCTGCGATTAAACAAAATATTATTGGAACGGGGACTAATTCCGTCTAATCAATGCGGATTTACTCCTGGAAGGACCTGCGAGGACGCCCTTGTAGACTTCATTTCTTCTGTTGAACACTCCAGTTTCAAATATACTCTGGCTATCTTTATTCACTTCGAAGGTGCTTTTCATTCCCTTTGGTGGGAAAGTGCCCTCGAACGTTTACATCATGCCGACTGTTCCCAGCAACTTTATCTTCTAATTAAGAGATATTTCTCTAACAGGTTTATCACCGCCAGATCTAAGTACAGACAAATTTTGCGTCAGGTCTTTCGAGGGTGTCCTCAAGGCTTCATTTTGGGACCACGTTTTTGGAACTTTGTTCTGGAAGGTTGGATTACCCGAATCTTTGACAATGTGAAGATCTTGGCATATGCGGATGATTGGACAGTCCTTGTTGGTGGCAATTCAAGATCTTCTATTGAAATATCCGCTGAGAATGTTCTATCTGGTCTTCAACAATGGACAGTTGAAAATACGTTAAATATTAGTTGCACCAAGACAAAAATTATGATCCTTGGCTCTAAATTGGGTGTTCGTCTACCACCAAGAGTTAAAATAAACGATAGACAAATACCTATAATAACGGAAATTAAACTTTTGGGAATAATTATTGACAGCAAGTTAAATTTTCTCCTTCATTTATCCAATCTGCGAAATAAGATCAGAAATTTCAACGGCGCTTTTGTCAGAATTTCTAGAACTGAGTGTGGTCTTTCTAGAATTTTGTTTAAGAATCTACTATAACTATGTTTCTCCCTATGGTTACCTATGATTCTGGCGCTTGTTTCCATAGGTTGCAGACTGTACAAATTCAAACACAATTGATGTCAATCCGGCGTACAATGTTACTTGGTATTTTGAAGATTTGTCAAAAGGTTTCAACACGTGCTTTGAAGGTTTTAGCTGGGACCTTACCACACGATCTCTACGTAATTTTTAGAGGCTTATGTTATCGCTTGACACGTCAGATTCCCACTCAGATCCCTGAAATTTCTATTAACACTCCAGTCGATGTTCAAGGTGAACGACAAATAATTTGGCAAGAGTTTATCAAAATTTAGCAGAGAATGTGGGATGGCACAACACTGGGCAGTGTAACACGTAAGTCTTTTCCTGAAGTTGACTCTTATGGATAAAAAATCTGCAATCTGGTTTAGCCTTGACTTGTTTACCTCCTATTTGATATCAGGACATGGATCACTAAATAAGAAACTGTTTAAATTTCGCTTGTCTCCTACGGAACTCTGTCATTGTGGCGGTGTGGAATATTGGCAGCACGTGTTGTACTCTTATCCCTCATGCAATGAATTTCGAGTAATTCTGCAGAATGCAATTCCCAACTTTTCATCATGATTGGATTAATCTGCGCGTGTAGCACATTGGTATCGTCACAGTCCTCCCCACACCGGGTGGAAAAGGCCTGGGTTCGAATCCCGTCGATGAAGCGAGGAACTTTAATGGGCTTTTTCACTCCGTGACTGAGTTAGTTGGTCTCAAGCGTAGATAGCAAGGTTTTTTTCCCCAGTAACTAGGGTTTTTTCGTCCAGCAAAACAGGCAAATCAACCATAGAACATACGCAATTTACAGACACAAATACGCGTTAATGTATTTAATTACGGGAAACACTAAAATAATATGTATTTTTTTTTTCATCTGGATTGGAATCTAACTTTGTATCAAATGCCACGATTTACCGCGCCCTTCAGGATTTTGCTAAGGCAACCTTCAATAAAAGGCTTGCAATCGTTTCTGCAATGACTGCACATGCGAATGTTTCAAATTCAGCTCAAGCCTCTTCACCTTCACTGCAATGACGTCTATTTTTCTCAACAAGATCTACAATTCTGGACTTGTGCTCTGTGTGTTTTGTTTTTTTTTTCTTCTTTTTGGACACTCTACAAGTGTCCTACATCTAAAACTCGATTAAAATTCCCGGGCTCCTTTGCTCGGATGGCTGTTAACTGACTGTGACATTGTTATTGGTGATAGACTGACTTTACTACTAATGACTGCAGGACTTACTGGATTTAACCTCAACTGTTTATAAGGTTTGTGCATTTTACTAGGCTAAAATTCTTGTGTAAAATTTTGTCGGTTGAATGGTACTGTTATCCTTAATTATTTTCTGTGACCTTTTTTTATTTATTTTAAAATGCAAAAGATTACTTGCATTGTTTACTTCGAATCACTCTGGCTACTTTACAGGTAAACAAATTTTTCTAGGATTCATCAGTCTGGCTACTTTACAGGTTAGTCATAGTTAATTCATATTCCTAATTGCTGTTTACTAATTGCCAGTTCCATATTTTACACTAAGAGATTAATTAAGGTGATAATATTCATTTTAATTTATATCCCTCTGATCGTCTTCAATTTCCAATTTGGTAAAGATATCAATAACAAGAAGTAATTTTGAAGGTAATAAACAGTGTACAGAAGAAACGGCCCTTTTAAGGGCCACGCAAATTCTGATAAAGGGATGCCGATTGTACTGCGTTTCCTTTATTTTTTATAGAAAATTTTCCTCATTTAAGAAGTCACCGGGGTACCTTAAAGAAAAATTTGTATTCAAAATGACGCCTCGACACAATTAACTAAGAATATAAATATTGTTTTTATTAACAATGGAAACAACATTATATTTTGTTCTCACTTTGGTGAGAACGAGTGTAGCCTTGAGCATGCAAAGCTTTTACTGCTCCTGGAATAGAGAAGTTTTTGCTGTTTTATTATCTTAAATTGGCATAATAAATTATTTTTAGTAGCTTTATATTTCTAGTTACGATTCTTAGTTTAATGTTTAACTTAGGTAGAGATTTTGTAGGCATTACTTAGTATCGGTGGGTAAGGGTATCAAATCCACGTGTTACAAGTTGCAGCTCCGTTGAACGAGAAATATTTTAGCCCTATTTAGCCGCTTTACTGACCAATTGTTATATCAAATTATTTTCTAAAATTAGCTTATAGACCTGGTCAGGATCCTTAGTTTATTCCGAATTGAGACAGCGAGATTTGGGAGTTAATTGATTCTTAAGAGTCAGTAGATTTACCGTTCCTAACTTGCCGCCCTTGTTATACAACACAACCTATTATCCCGAACGAGACAGGGTTAGTATAATGGATAATATAATATTGTCAATTCCTCAGAAAAATTTATTAATCCTGTAATACTTCATTGTCGATTAAATTGTCTTTTTAATTTAATACATATAACGACTGAGATTACAAACGTAAAATAATCAATTAATACCGAACTTGATACGGAAATTATATAAAATAAAATCTTAGATAATATTCGATACTGAAAAATATATGTAGCGTTATAACTGTGTTGCCATAAAAGTTTAAGTTTAGGGTTATAATTTTGTACTGAAATTGAAATTAAATCGAAATCGTGACCCAGACCAGAGCAGGAAAAAAAAAGGCTGAAGCTAATGGGAGTACTATGGCTCAGGGGAGTACAGAGGGGGGGGGGGGGCGTTGCTTTCTCAGTCACAGCCTTTTAAAATGCACTGCTTGTTTGATGGGTGGGTGAAGGATGATCGTGATTTGTCTGAAACAGATAATCAAGGATGTGGCTTTCTTAGAATATTCTTCAGATATTTTATACGCAATGAAGGTAACTGAGTAAAGTGAATTCCCATATCTATGATAAACGAATGTAGCTGAGTAATTTAGCAGTAATTTTAGGTTTCCATGGTTGTACTTGTACATGGTATTTCTTCGTACGAACCTCGTATTCTACATTTCCTGCATGATATTTTTTGGGATTAATATAGCTGGTCTGAAATAAGACGAGTTAAGCTATCTATGTTTTAAACATTTTATTAAATCCCATAAGGATTTATAGATTTCCTTTAATTAACTCAGATAAGCATGGTTTGCAATTAAGACATGTGTTGTAAAGACGTATTGTGCTATAAATGGTCAGTAAATGTTGAATATTTAAAATTAATGTTTTTTTTTTATCTGACTGTCCAAGGATCACATCAATATTTTTGTTATACACTACTCATTTAATGAAAATTGTATAGTCCTTTATAGTTCATACCGTAATTCTCAGAGGCGATAAAAATATTTCTATTTTACATTACACCTTGAACTGGACGATAAAAAATAGATAAAACATTTCCCTTCATTTCCTGTCAGGTATGATTTAAAATTTGAAAGTTATTTTCTCTAATATTAATTTAGCATTATTAACCCCAAATATCTTTCTTTTATTCAACAACTTTTTCATTTAGATATTCGTATTTCTTTATCATCCAATTTGGTTTATACCTTAGCACTATAAATGAAATTATTATATTCTTTATAGCTTTTTCCGTATCTCTTACATTCATGAATTACAGCACTAATTATGAACCAGATTTTCACTAAGAAAAATGTTTTCTAACAATAAACATGCCAGTAATATCAGATACATTTGTACATAGGATAAAAAATTTCCGTGTTTTATGATTTTAAAGTATAACAAAAACTATAAAAATCCGTTTATTTATTTTTCCCCCAGTGGCAAAAAATTATTACATACAAGCATGAAACCGGAGTACCTATTCCTTTTTTCAGATATTTCATATTATTTATATAAACATATTGATTAAATTATATGGTTCTTTTGGTTCCATAATATACACATTACAATATACACAATTGAATATTTTTTATTGAAAATGGAATTCTCTTCAGGCGTCTTTAATATTCCTATATTCCATGTAGAAGGTCCAACGTTGACCCACGTCCGCCCCGTGGAGGCAAACCAGGAACCCAGTAGCCGTAGATTCATTCTGGCAGGACGGGCCGCTTAATTTCCTTGGATTTAGACTGGTAGGAGCTAAAAAATCTGCGCTATCGTAATGATAATACTGCATCGGTTTGCAAGGCCGAGATTTCGTCGTAAGGTAATTTTATAATGTTAAATTTTTTGAGGTGTGGAGCTACACGACTTAATAACCACGAATCTAGAAATAAACCTCAAAACTGTAGCGACAGTTGTCTTTAACATTCCTACATTACATCATGAATAAGCTAGGAAAGAAATGGCCCCATATTTGCTTTCCTGGGCTTCTTGCAAAATAGTACTAGCCTAGCTAGAGGAAAGCGGATACTCGACCTCGTATTCCTTAATTTGAGAGCATTTCTATGAAAACCTCTTATTTTAAATTGTAATCTGACCATAATTCTATCACATGTGAAATCCTTTCCCAGCAAAGAAAACCAACCTGAATGAGAATTAATATTTTCCCCAATAATCCTGAAACCAGAAATCATCCTTAGATTTCTGAGAGAATTCAAACGAACACACCTTTTTTTCAATGTCCCTCCTGACGTAGCGCTATTGATAGTTTAGGTTAACCCCGAAGAGGGGTTAACCTAAACTATTCTGGCATAGAACGGGATCAAGTATTATCGGGTTGACAGCAGTAACTAGTAAGTATGGTAAGTTGAAAGGGACCGTCATTTCTTGAGAAAATACAATGTACCTTAAATTTTTATTTTTAAATTATAAATTTTTTGCTGAATTTAAATAAATTTAAATTCAACAAATAGAATTTGTTGAAATGATTATTGATGTTAACAAGGATATAATTATCAGTAATACTGTTGACTGAGACACCCTGTGTACCACAGGGTGTCTCAAAAATATTGGTACAAATGTTTAGGGGAGTTTGGTAACATCTAAAGGAATGCGAATCGCATAGGAACCAATAACCGGAATCGACCGTATGTCGGTACACGGCCCTGTTCATCAGTTCGCGAGAGGGAAAATTTCTGGTTTGCTCATTCAAGCAGAAGTCGCCGCACGAAGAGCAGGCATCGATATACAAACTGTGAGCTGGCAGACATGCACCTAGTGTATGGATTAGCAGAGGGCAATGGACGAGCCGCTCAACGAATTTATGGAGAACTCTTCCCAGAGATGCATGTACCGGACCACCGTTTGTTTGCGCGTGTGCATCAAAATATGTGTGATTATGGGTCTTTTAGAGGTAACAGGAGAAGTGCGGGCAGACCACTTTCGACGCGAACTCACGCCATAGAAGAAAGTGTGTTGAATGCCGTCCAGAATAATCCTACTACCAGCTAACGTGCCATTGCTTCAGGAGTGTTTCGATGCAGTGTACAGCGCGTGTGGCACGACGATTCCTTACCCCTCTTTCATCTCCAAAGGGTTCAGTTACTGCACCCTTAAGATCATCCTGCACTTGTGGCTTTTGCGCAGTGGTTTCTCCAAGAAAGTGTTCAAGACTTGAAATATCCAGACTATGCTCTGCTCACGGATGAAGCTTATTTCACTCGGGAAGGCTTATTCTATCATCACAATGCTCATGTTTGGGCTCACGACAACCCACACGGTGTGCCCTGCAGCTATTGTCAAAGAAACTCGAGGTGTGTTTGACCGTGTCCGCCTTCGAGCATCTGTTGTAACATCATGAAATGCATCCATCTCGTACTCCATTTTTCCTATTATGTCAAATAAAAGTATGCCATTAATTACTGTCTTGTGTCATTTCTTCTACTTGTGCCTCTGCTACTACTTTCCCGTAACGTTTCGGGTTATGGGTTCCTGTGCGATTCACATTCCTTTAGAAGTTATCTACCTCCCCTAAACGTTTGTACCAATATTTTTGAGACACCCTGTAGAAATAAGAACTTATTCACATAATATTTAATCTTCTTGTCTTTTTTGTTCAATTTTTTGCCATATCCCAGGACCTTCCTATTCTAGAAATTGCCTAGGGGCAGTTTCAAGAATTGGCAAGTTCCAGGGATATAAACAGTTGGGCACACGAACTTATAATCTTTGCAGTAGCTTAGGGGTACAGGAAATGGACGGACAGTTGAAAATTAAATATTATTTCAATAACTTAATATTGTGAATTTGTATGTGAAATAGCGATAGATATTGAATAAGCATTCTTGTTTAAAGCCTACACTCTAAATTGTGTATACGTTAAATAAAAATGATTTAGTATAGGTTATGTTGCTAATTAAAGGGCCATTGTCATGGTTGTAGCTTGTTAACATTTTCAAGTTCAAATATAGAATTATGAAATTCATGGCAAGTATTTTCTGAGAAACAGTGAAGTTGATCTATAGGATACAATGTTTGGCGATTAAGTTCCAGGACCGAGAGAATATAAAGAAATCCACATGGTTAGAAAGAACAAAGAGTTTCTTATTCTCCAAAAGAAAATTTCCCTTGAGCACCTGCTCAATTGTCTTAACTACTCAGGCTGTAGAATTGTACATGTGTTCAAAATGCTCACGTTCTAGAATCTATTGGCTTAATTTTGGAACGTGATTTTCTTACATGCTTTGTATGAATTCCATCCTCATTGGATTCGACTTTGCAGGGAGGTCGGGTTAATTGCTTTGAGCGGTTGCAGATTTCGTATTTCAAATTGCATATTGTTCATTAAAACGTAAATTAATGTGTTCGTCTCCGCTTTCATCAACGCCCTCTTCAATGTTACAGTTTCCAATAAGCTAAAAATAACAATAAAAAGGGAAATTTTAGAAGGTCATAAATATCTATCACAAAACGATCCCTTTAATGACCATGCAAATTCTGATTAAGAGAGCCTAATCCAACAGCTTTTCCTTTTTTTATTTTTTAAAGGGATTCTCAAATAAATCGTGGGAAAAGTAGATTAAAGAAAGAGTGAAAATTTATATCCTATGAGATTTCTTTAACGAAAGCATTGAGAAACAAATTATTTTTTAGAACAAATATAACAGATTTTGTAAAAATGATGCAACACAAAATTTCAATATAGGAGATTGAATTCAGTATTTGATTTATTTAGAGTAACTTCCCGGTTATCTACTAGCCTCTTATTGAATAGATAGCAGTTCTATGTAATGAAGTTGAAGTCAGTGTCCCGAATAGCGGCTTGAATATTTATAAAGCAGTGTTGTCTGTAATTATGGATTCAATGCTGCGGAAATTGCAATAAAATTACCTTCTTAGATTCTTACGTAGGTGTGTGTTAAAAAATAAGCTATAAAATATTAACATTTTCACCAGTTACTGGTGAGGCAGATGACAAGTAATAGTTATAATAAAATTATAGGCAATAAGAATTCTTCCAGATTATGAATTACTATAGGTACAGCATTGGAAAGCTAAAGAAAAAAAATCTTGAAATAAAAACACTTTCAGAAATGAAAGTTTAGATTTAAGTAATTTGGCAGCTCGTTTTAATTATCATTAGCATAACTAAAATTGTAATTATACAGGTATTTCTTATTAGCTGTACTTTCTCGAATTCCTTTGGCAAGTACATTGGCATGACCATGGGTTCAGGCAGGATATTTTTTAAAAGGTGAACAGGTTAAAATATTCGGGAAAAATATCCCTTTTTCGTATTATAATAATAATAATAAGAAAAAGAAAATGGGATTTCTTGTTAAAGACTCTGCAGTGGAAGAGGTCAGAATTTTTTTTGGAAATAAATTAAATGTTCAACGCCTACCATGTGCTAAATATTGGATTATGGATGGTACATTTAAAACCATGCACACAATTTGTTTCAATTATATACAATAAATGCACCCGTCGGTAATGATAACTATTAAAATCTTCCCTTAATTTACGAGTTGATGACGAATAAGTAAGTGCGAAAAAATTGTAAACGTTTGTTTCAAGATATGACTCATTTTTGCGAAGAAAATGAATCTGAATTGAGAACACAGGCCATATTAACTGACCTGGAATTACCTTAAACAAATACCTCTAAAAATGAGTTCCCTAATGTTTAATAAGGTCTGATATTTCTATCTGGTTGTGATTGGACAAAAATTCTAGCAATTGGACTAACATCTCAGAACAGCACCGATGAACAATTTAATTTGCTGTTTCGATAATTGTCATCGGTACATTTACTGAGGGAAGCTCGTAAATAAAGGGACTAATAATGTATTTCATATCATAAAATATCTAATCCTGTATTTCATATTATAAAATATATAAACTTGTATTTCATAATTTAAAAGATCATCTGGTTTCTACGAAACTTTAAGAAACACAATGTGTATATAAATATATATTTTTGAAAAAACATTGTTTTGGTATTAAAACTATTAACTACTTAAATATAATGGGAATTTCTTTATAAATATGCATAACAAATTAGTTATAGAATCAGATAAAATGAAGACCATTTTTGACCCCTTAAAAATTGTACTCGGCCATTGTATTCAAAACGTGTCAATGCTTTATTTCATTTCTAGTTTGAGCAAAACTGTCTGAAGGAATGATTTGCAGATTTTAACCGGATATTTGCCTCTAGTTATTGTGTATCTGGCCTTTTGTTAATACATAAATAAGGCATAGTTTTTCTTTCATAAAAATTATATCTGATGTCATTATGAAGAAATCTGAAGACAACCAAAATGTTTTAAGACAGTTGACAGGCAACAGTTATAGGATCTTAGTGTATCTGGCGAGGTGACTTGTATGTTCGTTCGAACGGTTTCGTTTACTTATGATAGTAACAGCAAATGTTTTTTTTTCCTATGGTGACGTCCTATATTTTAACTGACCATGGGTTATTGAATTTTAAACTACATTACTTTGGTCTGATCAGCTCTCCTTTATCTACTTGCGGTCAATCTGAAACTAGGGATCAATTATTCAATGAGTGTAATTTGTATGTTGAACATAGAGAAAATCTCATGGGGTAGATTTGTAATTTAGTTACAGGCTGTGGAAATGATCTCATTGCTATCAGGCTAAATTTCAAACACTGCAAGCGTTTTGTGTAACTGTTTTTCAATGAAGCAGACATTGGAATAATTTCATGCTTACTAATTAAGATTTTGTTATATAGACGTTGATTGTGTATGTCTTTTCTAAAAAGAGGAAATCACATGAATTGCGCTTTAATATTCCAGAGAAAGGATTCAATTTATTAAAGCAGATTATTCAGAAGAGTTGTTTATCACATTGAAGAGGTACTTTTGGCTATTGATTGCTAGATGCTGTCATTAAATTTTTAAATTACATGAGAATTTTATAGCACTGGTAAAATTGTGTATGAGGTTGTTCACTCTTTGCCTCTTGAAGGTTGGCCAAGTCTTCGGGCTTTACAGGTTTTAATCGTTACAATCTAACACTGATGCCTCTCACGGACCGTGGGACTATCGAGTTAAACAAGCCTTTCTAGCTTTCGCGATGATTGGGTTCATTTTATAATCAATTCTGATGCAACGGTATCCTTCACCTTTAGATGGATTATCAGGAAACCAGTGTTGTTCGTAACGTTGGCTTAGGAGTTCCTCAAGTTTTGAAGAAAACAGTAACATTTGTTGGTTATTTAAAGTTGTGCCATTCCCGATTCTCAAAAATTAGCAAGGAACTGAGAAACGCTCTGAATTTCCAATTTCATTGTGTATCAGATCTTCTCTGTCAACTTGAATTACCCTGATCAATAGAATAACAAGAGTACACACTCTGCGATATCGATAGTTCCGGAATTACTTGGATTCTATACTTGATAAAATAGTTTACAACCATTCAGAACGTATCAGAAAAAAATTAAATGTATGGCACCGTCACGCACTTACTTACATCGACGCTGAAAGACAGAATGAATGAAATCTAAATTCTCGAAGACTATTTATAGGAATACTTTGGGATTCAAAATGAAAATAAAGTTAATCAAACAAGGGTTTTTCCCTGTTCTGCCTTTTCATTGGATATTTAAAACAACCAGTAACTGGGTATTAATTGGAACAAGTAACAATATATTATGCTCTTAATATATGTGGATTGATTATTGGATGTCCTTACAAAGAGCTCTATGACAAATACATACATACATTCACAGTTCAAGATCAAGTGTTTTAAGAATTCCTGTGTGCCGAGAGTAATAAAATGGTTTGCCTTTTATTATTATTATTATTATCTCTTTATTTCCGTAAGGAAATCACCCCGGGATGGCAAAGTGCCAGGAGGTGCCAGTACATATGAGGGTACGAGATACTACGTGCAGTGGGTTACATAAACTGAACACGTAGTCTCCTCCCGAAATATTATATACACATTTTATGTTTAATATATACATTATTTACACATTAATGATTCTGTACATACTTTATACAAATCATATATTTACAATTCACTAATAATTCAATCTATAACTTACATATTTACATAACTGTTACAGAAGGTATATTTTTGCAGTCAACAAATTATTATTGTTCTTAAAGCAGAAAGTTTCACTTTTAGTGACAATTCTTTGGTACTTGCGGCCGATTCATATTTCGGTTAGTCTGTACGAATTCTGGAAGATCTCTTTCCGGTATGCTGCATCCTCACACAGTTTTTCGTCATCTATGTGTATTGAGTTAAATATTTTCGCTGCATTTGATGGGAAGAATCTTTGCTGGATACCAAGATTGTTCAGACTGGACGCACTGGATTATTTACTTCTCCGCAACGTCTAGCAGTGGCACGCGGTTTGACTAGAATATTATCCAGGACTGGAGCATCTACTCTTTTGTAGGGTTGCTTTTAGATGTGTTTTGATTGCAGATGATTTCTGGCGGTTGAACAATGCCTTTGCTCTGGAGAAGGCAATCCGATCTTGTACAGCGCCTCACTCTTTCCATCTCTTATGCAGATTTTGTTTTTCTTGGAATGTTTCGTTCAGTGCAGGTGTCCACCAAGCTCTTGAACAGGGAGTGATGACATTCTTTATCGCTCCCGAGTTGGCAATGGTCCGGATCCACCTGGTCATGATGCCCACAGCCAAATGGAGTTCGCAATTTTTGAGAGCTTCCCAAGGGAGGGGGGATGCGACTTCGAGACATCGTGGAGGATCAATGAATTTGGGGGATCTTATTTATTTTTTGGGCCTTGAATATTGAAGTTAGGTGCGGCTAAGTGCAGGAGTATGGCAATGGGTTCGTGATCGGATTAAAAGAGATGGTGAGGGTTGTGTTCGAGGTTGCATGGTGCTGAGGAAAATACCAAATCTAAGAGATTAGATCCTCTCCTGGGGTGGCAGTTGAGAAGGCTGATACCCAGTGAATCCATTCTGCTAACGAATGTCCTACTAAGATGTGCGAGAGTAAGTGGACGATTGAAATCTCCACAAACAATGTGCTTAGCAGAGGTGTGGAGGTGATTCATTAGCCAATTGATTACATCTTTAATGATATCACTGTTCGGGCCTGGTGGAATATATACTGTTGCTATGTCTATCAAGTAGGTGTTAAACTTGAGGGACACCATGGCAGCCTGAAATGAAGCGATTGGCTTACCACAGAATGTACCAATGAATAGAGGGTGGTATTGTAGAGTATTGCGACTGACACTCCTCTGCGATCCACTGTTGAGTAGCAGAGCATCTGGTAACCAGCCTGAGCTGCACAAGCAGCGGTGTCCTGCCCATTCACCAATCCACATTTCAGCGATACAGAGGACATCTAGGGTTTTCGAGAGTAGAACATGTTCGACAGTGTCTAGCTTGTTACATATATTTCTTGCCTTTTGAAAGACAATTCGTATGGTGGTAGCCTTAAGAATCGGAGTTCGTATGGGTAGCAAGTCTCTTTTTTGGGGCTGCATTAGGGATTGACATCATAAACGGCTGGTAGTTGGATTGATTGATATGTGCACATTTTGTTTCCTATAGTAGGTTTGTTCTCAGTAGATTCATTTGAATTCTTCTACCTTTCATTGGCATGGCAGTTTTAATTGCTATTGCATTTTTTGATGATTTCGATCGTTTATCGCGGTTATTGGCGTCTGTGCTGGGTATTCTAGTCGTCATGTTATGCTGTAGAAAATGCTGTTCTTCGAATGGAAGGTTTCGTTGACCAAAATGGAGGACACATTGAACAATTGTAGCGCTGTTCTACCCAAGAAACAGCGTCAGAAGGAGAAACATCGCGGAGTACGCATCAGACACTCGACTAAATGGAAGCTGACTCAAGATCCAGGCTCTAAAGTGGTCGCGCCCCTTATGCCATACAGAAAACAATATAGTCGGTTCAACCATCGCAATAGACAACAGCCCCATTTTGCCCAACTTCCCCAAACAAGCAAGACAAGCTACGCTGGCCGTTCCCAACCGTGATCACAAGTTGACTCCCGCGACCTCATGTGGTGCTTCCTCCTTCGAGGTCCAGAAATTTAATTCAAGTGTACCGCTCTGATACAGTAAATGTACTGTATCAGAACGTTAGGAGCTTGCGAAATAATAAATAGACTACGGAGCAAATCCTGCTAGCAGGCGAAATCGATATTTTAGCTATATCCAAAACATGGCTTGAGCACGAGCGGCAGAATATTGTGATAGCTACCCCAACAGGCTATGTGGCAGTGTTCACATCCAGGAGGAATAGAAGGGGAGGTGGTGTTGCTATATTCTTCAAAGACGCGACCTTCAAATTGATAAACACTGTCTACAGTGACTCACCAAATTTCGAAGCCCTAGCCGTGACACTGTTCAGAAATACATCCGCAATAGATATCTGTGTAATATATATTCCGCCGGTACCCACAATTGATATCATCACTGAAGCAGCCAACTGGGCAATCACCCACTTTCACTACTCAGCTGAGAATATCGCCATCGGGGATTTCTACCTCACTCCACAGCTCACTGCCCACAAGAAGTTGCTTGTTGACTACAGGAAGTCAGCGAATATACACCTAATCGATCACTGCCCTACTAGAGGAGAAAACAACCTTGACTTGCTATTTTATTCCTTAGCATGTATGATTGAAGATCCATCTGAGACGCACTACAAATCGGATCACGACCCTATCTACGCAAAATTAATTATTCCTTCTCTGGGACCAACTGCCAAAAAAAAAACGTACAAACCGCCGTCATTGTCAGCGCCAAGCTCCTTAACATCAAAAAATTCCTAGAAGCGGCCACCCTCATACCTTGGCCAGCGAGACGTCACTTGAAACTTGTGACGTCCCGTTGGCGGTAACACTATTAACAAATTGGGTAAACACCATTGCACAGTATTCCTCATCAATGAAGTTAAGGATCTCACCTTACTCCAAAGCCTGGTGGAATCCAACTGTACACTTGGACTTCCTGTTAAAGCAGCAGCTACACCAGATCTGGAAAAGAACTCAACAGATTTCCGACCGGATACCTTATATAAGAGAATGAGCGCAATTTAATAGGAAGAAATCACGAGCAATAACAGGACACCTAGATGCCCAACTTCAAAAAGGGAAATTCCCATACCGCTTCAGGTCCCACAGCTTTCCGAGTCAGTTGGACCCAACTCAATGATTAGATCATATTACCAGATTCAATACGCGTTCAGATCAACTAAACTCTCTTTTATGTCCCTACAATGAATTGCAACAAGGCATCTTGCATTCCATCACCATCTCTACACACCAGCTGACAGCGGCGATAAACACCCTTCCAGCGACAGCAACCGCGGGGGCCGACAAAGTGCCGCAATTCATGGTAAAATGCCTCAGTCCGTTCATCCTCCGACCGCTCAAGTCCATCTTCTACGGAATCCTAACAACAAGAAGTTTTTCTAAAGACTGGAACAGCTACCTCGTTAGACCACATCCAAAAGTTCGAAACCCCACTCTACCCAAGCACTTTCGGCCGATATCTAACTCATCAACGCTCCTGAAAATCCTGGAAAAATCAATTTGGCCACCTTAATGACACAGATTCTTGGAGATAGGCCGCCACAGGTCCACTACGGAATCCGAAACCGATCCGCAGTGAGGAACCTCCTTGCAACCACATGTAATATATTGTCCGCCTTTGAACAGCAAGGGGACCTCGCAACACCGTACCTGGATATTGAAGCTGCCTTTGATGCCATTAATGTGTCGGCGCTCCTCCGCTTACTGGAAGACCACTATCTAATCCAAGGTAATATGTTCTGTTTCATAGCTTCACTCCTCTATGGTAGGGTACTACAAGTCGACGCCTATGCACAATCGCAGAAGAAGGCAATTTCTTCTGTTGTTCCGCATGGAGGAGTCCTATCTGGCTTATTATTTACACCCTGCATTGCGCCTCTTGTCCGTAACATTGAGAAAATCATCACCTATGCATATGATATAAACATTGTAACGCCTATTTCTTCCAACAATCACCTTGAAGCTACAGCAAGCATTAATGATAGTCTCTTCAACTTCCCCTCTAATCTCAAACAGTATGGACTCTCAATCAACCCACAAAAAACAAAACTAACGGTGTCCTCTCTCTCAGACGAACCCCTACAATAATAGTGCCAACACTGGAAGGAACTGTAATATCTACCACTCGTACACATGCGGATTTGCAAATTTCATGCTCATTTAGTCAGCGACTCCCTGACCTCATTGAAATACAACGACTGATAGCTACAGTTAAAATGATCAGGGGCCAGATCTCAACACCGTCAATTTGGGATTCGTGTTACAGGCCAGAACTTCGGTCAACCCCGATGCTCCGCTCGAGGAATCGGAAGCTTCATATCTCAGACCGCTTCCTCCCAAACCAAATGCTACCGGAAGTACAGCACCTCGACGCTGACCTCCAGACGTTTTGCTGCAATAAACCCTACAGGAAAGAAGTATTAGCAGCTCGCACCAATCCCAGAATCTAAAGAGAAAAAGTTCGTGCATCCTCCACACCATCTGCGAAACTATCCTGTGCCACGACAGAACTCGATTGACAGAGAAATGAGATTCATATATATTATATATTTTATTGTAAATAAAATTGTAAATGACATATTTGATTGTAAATTTTATTCTAAATATAACCGTACGATGTCACTTGTCAATTTTAGAATGTGCACTATCCATCATATATCCTGATGTGAGCATTATCTGTTATCCATGTGCTTTATCTGTTATCTATTGTGATGTGAGCCCCTGGCCGTTGTCCGTGATGGGACAATTGCAACTTTACTTAAATCTATATATGTTCATTGTATTAATTTATTTGCAATAAAGGTTTTCTCTCTCATATAGTGACAACATTTGTAACATTTGTTTTCAATGAATGGTGAACACATTCTTTATTTTACCTGGTGTCCAAATTTCTCTTCAGTACGAGAATTAGAATTCACTGCAAAGTCTTCTACATAGGGATATTTAATTTTCAAAACCCTGTACTATTAAAATAAATTTGTTTTCTAAAATATTATTTTGTTACAAGGGGAAACAAAATAATTGTATAATGTTTCAAAGCTATTTGTACCATTTTCATATATATTTAAATATTTATATATGAAAGATGTTATTAAATTCTTTTTTTTTCTAGTAACAAAAAATAATAAATAATTTAAGAAAAAAAATAAAACCAGAAGATTTTGTTGTTTCTAACTTCAATCCGAGTTTATTACATAGGATGCTTTATAACTGGCGCACTATGGCTACAGATGCTGATGCGCCTAATAAATCCACAAGCAAACTTCATAATTCATGCAACGAAAATTGTGAGATTAAATTTGTTATTTATAACTGAAGGAATTTGTTTCTAATTGCTACTATAACAGCTGTGGTTTACCGAGATGCCCTGCATTTTTTTTATGTTAAAGATCAATGAAGAGTAATGCCTTTGTTTATTAAGAAAGCAACAGGCAATTTGTCCAGTCAGCGAAAGCGTGGCTAAACTGAATAACTATGATCCCATAATTTTTATATTTAGGACTACCCAATAAAAAGTCGTAGTGTATACAGTAACAACGTTCGCATAATGTTTGATATAAAAATCAATAATAAAACAAAAAATTCTACAGGATCTGTTTAATTAATACAGGTCTCATCAAAATTTGTATAAACAATAAAAGTGCCACGAAATAAAAAAACAAAATATATATGTACAAAGACGGAAAAGCGAGTGTTTGCTTACTTGTTGGAAAGTGTTATTTCAGAGTTCGTTCCAACCTAGATTCCATTCAAATTAAGGTAGTTCTGTTAATTTATCACCACACTCTAATAACGTCTCTTCATTATCTATATCCTAAAGACATGACATTCTCTTTCTGCTGCACGCCTTTTCTATGGATATTACCATGAGCAGGCATTACTTCCTCTAAACTGGCTCCTATATCTACCCCTTCTCTTGCAAACCAGAAAACATCCTTTAATTGCCCAACTTTTCTACATCCCTATTTATACCTCCCTAAATACTAATTTCCTGAAAAGAGCAATATACAAATATTTAAGTCTTATTCCATCACACATCTTGATTCAACTTCTCAAACGTCAACACATGCATGGTCCTAAATTCTATGTGTTCGAATATCTCTGGTGCTTGCTGTTTTCATGCAAAAAATCCTTGATATATTTATGATTCCAATAATCATAATTGATAAAAAAATCCACTGTAGGTTGTTCAAATTTTCAATAACCCTTTCGTTTGTGGGAAATCTAATTATGACGATAGAACACCCAGCTGCAATACTACATGAAAGTGCCAAATTCATTAAAAATTCGTTCTTTAATCTTTCGGTCTATGACTATTTGAAATCTTGTAAGAATCCCTCAACCCACTCTTGTTGGATTTGGGATAGTCTACTTTTTATACGGAAAGTACAGTGAAAAGAAATAATCATACTCCGTTCATATGTTCTCACCGAGCAAATATATCAGATGAATAGAGGCGATATGGCGCATATATGTAATATTCAAAAATTGATTCATGAATAAGACAGACGGGTTAACCAGTGTATTGTGCACATTTGTTTATTAATATTCGTAATAATAAGTTCACCCTAACATGAATATAATTTATAAATTTATCAGTTTGGATTTACCATGACGCGTAATGTCGCAAATTATAGTTGCCTGCCTTTTTATTTTCAACATTACAATAGTTTCCCAAATCACCAATTAAAAAGCTGAGCCTAAAGACAAGGTCTGTGGTAACGAAGAAAATATCCCACAGTGGATGTACTTGAATGGATCAGCATTCCGCATTAACAGAAGTCATGCTTTCAGGAATACCCCGCAAGAAACTAAACGTACCCTGAAGATACCTGATTGCTATTATTATGAAGTGGGATGCAATTAATCACATTGATTTTAAAAGGGTAGTGGCTCTTCTGCAACAAACGTTCTTATAAGTCACTGTCGCAGAAGGTACTGTAGGTAATGTTGCAAACTTTTGTTCTACTTGTTTCAAACTATTATTTCCATTATAATACCTTGGTTTCAGTCTGTGAGAGGTCTTGAAGTCATACCCCTGCCCCGCACACTTGTACGTTCAGAAGAAACGTGGATCCCTCCCTAAGACAGAGGAAGTCTAGATTCCTAGGTTCCTCCTCACTCTGGAAATGAAGTTCCTTTCATCTTCCATTCTTCTAGTCGAGCCTAATTATATTTACAATAGCGTCATCTATTTTCATTCGCAACCCGCATTTTTTATGGTACCTTTCTGCTATATGGGAAAGGACTCACTGGGAAAAAACCCAACTCTATAACTTCTGTCTGTACGTCTTCTAGATATTGTAGGAAAAGCATTGATTCTTGTTCTAAGAAGAACGATAAAACAAAGCCAGACGATAGTTTGGTACTGGTATCGGATTTTACATGACGCTTTAATTTTACAGTCATCGAAGTATGGATTTAACACACCGCATCTTTACAGATAGTATCGTTCCAAGCATAATTATTGACAAACCGATAGTTCATTGTTCCTTATAACTCCTACTGGATAGATGTTATTTAAGGAACAAATTCCAAGATCCGAGTTTACTACCACCGTATCGAATTCAGTAATTCTTTTCCGTAACACTGCATAATCGTTCATAGAAAAATTATAAACCGTGTAATGGAGCTTTTTAATTATAATATTTGACACATATTTCATTCAAGCATCGCAGCTGAATTGATTACAAAGCATTTGAAGATCCTCACGTTTAGGAAACTAATGTTTGATCTACTGCAGTGTCAATAAAACCATACATTGGTGAGCACCATCACGAACTCTGTCGGCATTCCACAATCGGGAGTTATTTCCTCATGGAACTTTGCCACTACTTTAGAGCCCTTCATTGCGAAGAACCAAAACTTCCCCTCATATGCTGAAGATCTCAAGATGCTCGTTACAATAGATGAACGAGCAAAAGTAGATGCAGTCGCCTTTAAAGAGAGGAACGTCCTGGTTGAATTTTATGGTTATCTGGTTATCCACGATGTCTCGAACTAAAGTTTAACTCTAAGAAAGCAGCTCAGGTGAAATTCACAAAAAAGGAAGACAAAGCATGAAATTTCACACAAAATCGACGGGACTGTCATTGAATAGGAAACCACACCCCACTTCGAAAACCAAACAGAAGATGCTTCCTTCTCTCTGGGCAAACCGTCAGCTGCTTGTTGGGCTTAGGCCTCTAGAGTTCATTTTGGATTACGTCCGAAGAAAGTTCATCTCAGTGGCGCACTATTCATCTGTCCTTTGGTCAGGGCCTTTCCTGCTCAACTCAAGAGATTCCTTGGTACAGATGGATCACTCTTTTACCACCTCTAGGAGAGTGCTCTATGCAAATTTCGACTTAAAACCATCATCAAGGAAAGGACACTGCACACTTTGTCTCATTCCCTTTTGTGGCGCCGGAGGGATTCACCCGACATCTGGCAAGTGACGACACTCTCTCGTATTGTTCAACGAACCTCGTGCAGTGTAACACCTTGGCAAATACGGTCGGATCATATAACTCCTTCAGAATCGATGCTTCAACTTTCTGCAGCTAGAAGCGCTACATAGAAGATGCCATAAAAGAACTGTACAAAGTAAAACTATTGATTGTACCTGCTTGACAATTTTGACATTTCAGTGTTATATTTTGTCAAGTTACTTGGAAATACTATGCGTGTTTATAGTTTTTAAACTCAATAATCGCCGTGAGTAAATATTATGCAAATCCATGGGCGAAATATCTCTTTTGGTATTGAATTGCAAACTTCGTGAAAATGAACAATATATTAAAAATTTAATTCGATATATATTGAATGATAATTTTGGAACAAATTACTAATAAAATTGGAAATTTTTGGAAGCAGGGCAGACATATTTTCATGAAACCAAAGGTATTCAGTGTTTTGTACTATTTTTAATACAGTTATAAAGTGAAAAATTGAAATTTTAATTAATTTTCAATCCTAAACGTCTTCAAAATCGACGATTAAATATATGAATGAAACTTAATCCTTATAGAGAAAACCCTTTGTAAAGCCTTTCGGTATTACGTTTAAGTGTGGTATATGTACGCATCTCATGTGCTTTATACTATCAAGGTATGTGGAATCTTTCTGTCCCTTTAGACTTCCCAAGTGTAACTCCAATATAACTTATAAAATTTAATAATGATAGGGCCATTTTATAAGTAAACAAAAATTTCAAAAAAAATTTTTTTATTGCGTATTGATATATACAATTTTGACATTGAGGTGATGATTATTCAGAAATAGATAACACAAGTAGGTTATAAGGAAATGTTTTCACAAATATCGGAACGAAAATATTCAGAATTTCTAAAATACACAGAATAAAAAACATTTTCACAATTCGTAACAGATCACTCTCTTCGTAACTTTTTGAATGGCCTCAAGGTTTGAGACAACTGTTCATTTTCTTCTTCTGGAGTATTGGCTGATGAATAGGTCATAGATGGAACATCGTTTAACTTCTTTACAATTAAATTTCGTAATTTTTCGTTTGAAATTTTTAGCACAAGAGACTCATGTTTAACCCATGTTTCGTTTTCTGACTTGATGTTTGCTGAAAATAAGAGATCAACCAAATCTCTGCGGTTGTATTTAGCAACAATATAAAGCGGTGTAATGTGGCAACGGCTACAAGATACATTCGGGTTACATCCATGAAGAAGAAGCTGTTCGAACACAGAGGTCAGTAAACAATCTGCTGCGATTAAAATAGCAGGCAAAACATTTCGTGGATGATAGTTCAGATCACTTTTGTGCTCAATTAGGAGTGTCAGCACTTTCGTGAGGTTTGGGTGATTATGCACCGATTTAGATTTTCTTAATGTGGCCGTTACCATGCAAGCCATAAGTGGGGTCCATCCGTGTCTGTTCTGTATTTTCACCTGCAAAATGCAAAGAAAGAGGGAATTAAAGTAAATTCCAAAAAAATGTAGTTCTTAATATAACTGTTAAAATGTCGATGTAAATATAAGGAAAGAAATATAACGTGATTCAGAACTTACCCGTGCACCCTTTAATACTAAAAGAATTGCTATGGTAAATGACGGACATGGAGAACTGACAGCGTAGAATAAAGGTGTGTTTCCACATGTATCCACCTTGTTAACATCCGCACCATTACGTATTAAACATGTGGCTGCATCAACATTGTGCCAGATGCAAGCAATCATTAGGGGAGTCTGATCTGCTTCATCCTCGGCATCTACTTCACTCCCGGCATCAAGAAGGGCTTTTACAACTTCTGAAAAAACAAAGAAATTAGGAAAATAACATTAGCTTCCTTCATGGAAAATTTGGTACCATTTCTAAATACATTTATTATTACGTGTTTTCAAGATTTATTATTATTATTTTCAATAGAACTGTTTCGGGTTTCATAGGTTGATATGCGAATCACAAATAAATTGAGAAATGTGAAACTGCTAGACATTAATCAAAAATTTTTGATTAATGTCATTCATTTATTTTTATATAAAATAAATGAATTAATTTCAAATGGTAGTTGGGTAGCTAGATCGTTACTTCTGAAAACCCTAACAGAATTATGGAAATGTGAATTTTAAAATTGTGCCTTACTTACCTCTACTACCATGCTGAGCTGCTATGTGCAGAGGAGTCTCAAATCTTGATGTCATTGCTGTAACATCTTCTCCTTTCCTTAAAAGTTCTCTTATATCTTCTATGTTGTTCCGTAAGGCAGCCATGTGCAGCGGCCTCATGCAGTGGGTACCTTTGTAGATGTAGTTCTTTATTTCGTCATTTAGGTATACACCTTCACCTATTTAATAAATAAATAAGAATAAAGATTAATTTAAATCACATTCTTTTACTATTAACATGCATATATATATTGAGAGTTAATCATGTTAAATGCTAGTACCATAGCAAACTTACCTATATGTACACGTCTTCCTCTGTAGCACCGGCATAGGAAGGGCCGTAATTCAGTTGATCTAGTGAATACTTTAAAGCTATGTTCAATTCTCCACATTACTTCCCCTTCTATCCAGTTCAATCCGCGTTTTAATCGCAATTCATCCTTTTCAGAATTCCACACAAGGGTATTTCGGTAGGCCTCAACTTTACTGTGTTTTGATTGATCCTATTGGTATAAAATTTGTTTATAAATTAGAATAATTAATAAAAATGGCAGAAAGTTAATATTTCATGATATACTTTACTAGAATTTTTACTGCAAGAAATAAACAGAATAAAAGGTTTTTCGCGTATAGTATTTCAAACGGATTATTGGTATGCAAAAAAACAAACTGCCAGTTTATTGCGTGTTTTCTCTGGTGGATTTGTTGCATGAAAATCTGGGTTTCCAGCTGAAGTAGAAAATCGTATTTCCCAGGCCTGTGATTGAATAATAATTGGTTGAAAACACCAATAAAAGTTTACCTAATCACTACACGAACTCAGTTCATTTCCAACTAGTGCAGGGAAGATCATAATTATAAGCACTCCCTGCAAAAGTAGACTATTATTATGCAATGGATAATTGATACAATTATACTCCAGATAATCACAATAACTAAATGATATTGACTATGTTTGCGAGTTCAATATGGAAATTGAGGGCCAAATTTCATTGGTAAAATCGTAAACGTTGCGAATCTTACTTAGTTTTGTGATTTTCAAGTTGAACTAGGCAATTATAATTTGCATACAAATAATACATTATCATACAAATAATTCTCTAACGTGTCTTGGTAAATGCACTTCTATAGCAATTCAACCTGATTAACGAACTCATTAAAACTGCAGTTATATCCCAGTTATTTGAGCATAATTAAAAATTAATTATTTTAACTTTATATCTTATAACCGCACTAATTAATTTTACATGGAGAAATATAATACATGGTTAATTCAATATGAAAATCATATCGGAAATAAAATATTGTCCTCTAATATTTATTTAATTGTAAACATTAAATAAATATTAAAAAAATATATGAAAAAATTAAAAATCTTACCTCCATCTGGACATCCTCTGAAAAATTCATATTTTATCAAAGATAAAACCACTTGTCAAAATCGTTTAAAATTAAATCGTAAGCAAAGATGGCAATCAGCGCAGGCAGATCAATTATATCTTCAACTCGTTAAAGGAATGTCGCAAGTTATATATCCAACCAATTGAAATTACCTAATGACGTCATGGGTGTTTAGTGATTAGCTGTGCAGCATAATACCTGAAACGAGTTATATATTGAACCCACGGCTGATTTCACTGGAACGAGATTATATATTGAACATACAGTTGGTTTCACTGGAACAAGAGTATTTTCTGAGAGCATGACCATGTATATTTCATTAACAAGAAAAACAGAATTTAATTTAAATCGTATTAATTTAAAAATTAGTTAATTAACTAATTTAATATATTAGTTTTACAATTTCATCAATTAGATAGTTAGAAGGTATTAGTAATTTTTAGGAATAAATAAAGTACAGTTTATATTATGCTTCTTTTTTATATGAAATTATATAGGTGATTTCCGAATAATTTCAATTTTATCATAAAATATATATATCTAACACAAGGGGGAACATTGTGTAATCTCTTTTTATTCAACACGGCTGATTATTGTTGAATTTCAAAAATATTTTCAATAACCGTAATTGAATGTAATTTTTTTTAAGTTATCCATTCTTAATATTAAAAGCAGTGCTTCATTCTAGGAAAATGTGGCTTGATCAAACCGGATATACCTTTACATATCATGGCTTGAAATTGAATTTTTCCTATTCTCGATTTGCTCGTTCCTCCCATCCTGTGTTATGGAAGAATATTATGGCACTTGCATGACCGAACAACTTTGCCATTTTGTCTCATATACCTACTAAATTTCTTCGCAGTTAGGATTCGAACTCCGACCGTTCTCCTTATCCAGATCGTGCTAATTTTCATTATTCGATTATCGACGGGTTTTGTTTGTTGAAATATTCCACTAATAAGAATGCTGCTATCGATCTTCAAAAAAATCAAATGCATAAATAGTCGCCTTCCTCTCTGGTTATGTCGGGAATCACTCAAAGTGAATCTGCAAAACGTTTGTCACTATAATATAGGAAGCCCTTATCTTAGGTTAATGTTTAGTTATTAGCTGAGATTAATATAAGTTAATACGTATAATAATCTCAGCAATAATTATACACAAAATGTATTTTCTATATAGAAAATAATCTTTTAACATAGAGGAAGATTAAATCTAAATGGAAATTTATAACAAAGAAAAAGAGTCATTCACTTAAAACTGAATAAGTTAGTGTCGCAATCAGATAATTGTTTCTGCATAGTCAACAGTTGTTGTTATTTGGTTTTTAAGAGAATTAGCAACTAAGGCTATATCGCTCCGGGGATATGCGGTGGTCATTTCCTGATATTTCTGCATTCTCCGTATATGGTGGTCACGGGCTCGAACCCCGGTCTAATAAAGAAGCGGGTGCTACGCACCTCTGCTGCTCCTGCCCCCCTGGCTACAGAGGCGCCATAGTCAGTGGGAACCTAAATTTCTACAGTGATATGATTTATCACACGTAATATGTCATAACCCTTACTGCCAGATTTTATATTCAGACCTTTGGGAATATGTAAATATGGAATTAAGAGAGCATTCCCAGAATTTAAAAATTGTGCTCTTTTTCTTTCTGAAAAATCGTGTTTTACGAAATTAACATTATGTTACTTCCTAACCAATTCGGATATAGTGTGGAAATGAATAATTCATTAATGAAAATGCATTCAAGGGATAGAATGTGTGGGAACCTCTTGCATTTTACGTTGATTTTCAGCCTTCAAGTGCAGTCCTATTTTCATAGGTAATGGTTGAAGATTGTCAGCATATGTGTTGGATTTATTGTTTATATAACAGAATTGCCAGATTTAAAGATAGCCGTTTGAAAATAAATATTAGAGCAAAATTTGACAAACTAAATTTGAAATCAGTTTAACGAAAAACCAGGAAACATTTCATGATAGGGCCACCCGAGAACGAATCATAGACCATTGTGAAATATGTTCACTGGTCGATTTAACGGTTTACTGGTCATTAACCCCTGGCATGGTGCCGTGAAGGGTATTGTATGGTCGTGGTACCTGCGTGTACCGATGTACTGTACAATAAAGATCTTATTTAACGGCTTTTCTTGATTGAGAACCACATTTAAGGAGGCGGAAACCTATCTGTACATGTTTGAGACCGAATAAATCAGCCACGGAGTGAAAGAAGGAGACTTTAATGAAAGATATCGTTGCAATATCACAGACGTGCATACAATGGGTACAGAAAGGATAAGAAGGAAAGAAATGGTTATTTTGTTAAGAAACATAAAATATAAGGAAGTGCATCCAGGAGACAGGGTACATAGCAACGTTGAGCCATTCTGGTGTGATACAAGCACAGGGAGAACAAAATTGGGAATCGGGGTGTGTTATAGGCCCAATGATACTGATGAGCACTAAGGACAACTGTAGAGAAAAATAAAGTGGACTAGTTAACCAAATTGTTTCGTAATGAGGAATTTTAACTTCCTAGATACTAACTGCAACCTTTGGGTTGATCAAACCCACATTAGCAAGGATTTTGTGGCTTTATCGGATAACTGTTTTCTGAAACAGGATGTTGAGATTCAACCAGAGGGAGCAATACACTTGATCTGATCATAAGAAGTGATATTTCATGCATTTAACCTTGCATACATACCTTGGATATTGCATAAATGTGTGCAGGCCTTATTTATTGAAGGATGTAGCTGTAGGATAGAATAGAGAGAACGGCAAAGAGATCAAGAGATCAGGGAATGAAACAAATAAAGGCACAAGTTCTGCATATTTCAGCGCCTGGAGACTATGCACCTACGAAGTAATCTGATTTTGGTGTATCTTAAGGCTGAGGGGATTATTCCTCTTGCTCGGAGTACTCACCTGACGGGGTATAAAATGAAATTAAGGAAAGACATTTGTGGAATAAAGGTGCTGAAATTTGATTTTACACGTCTCGTGTTTGACTTCTTCTGTAATGGTGAAAGTTGACAGCTTAAATCTTTTGAAGGCAGAACTAGACAATTATTTGGAGTATATGTAAATTTGGAATCGGAGTGTTTTTTCTTTTTTCTTTGTCTGATGCTCTATAAGCTTGCTTTCTTGCATCCTATTCCTATACAAATTCTTATAAAAGTTTTTCGCATCATTAACCCGGTTTATACATGGATCTTTTCCATCCAGTATGGGGAGGATGGCGATTACATTCACTCTACTAGCCGAGTTGACTTAAATCGTTTTAGGATGTCACTTGTCTTTTAAGAAAATATCCTTCTTAGGCTTTTCAAAATAGTTAGTTTGAACAGTATTATCCCTATTGGAATAAGGTGAGTTGGAATATGAGTGGTCATATTTTGATTGAGAGAATTAAAGCCAGATAGTGCAGGCGTATCACAGCACTTATAAATCAATATGCCGGTCGAAGTATATTCGTATTAAGAATCATACGTTTCAACAATAGACCCACCATTTAATCATAAAGAATTCCTGTAGATGTAATGAAGGGCAAATCGAAGCCGACATTTAATCAGTAAAGCTGATAAGGAGTTGGAGTAAACACAAAAAAAAATGTACTCTTTCACTTGTTAGCATAATGTAGTTCATGTCTTTTATAGAGAGCCATATATTAGCTAATTAAAATGCTCTCCCTAAAAATATTGAAATCTGGAAGAATTTCTCGTCACGGATTACTCACAGGTTCATGTTTTGTTAAATGTTTCATCTATGGAAATGCCCACGAGCAGATACTTTATTATTCTTATTATTATTATCAGCAATATGGTGAAAGGCAGCCTGAGCTTATGCTGCACCAGCCAAAAAAAGAAAATTTCCCGAGTTACCTGAGAGAGAGAGAGAGAGAGAGAGAGAGAGAGAGAGAGAGAGGATTGGGAATCACCAAGAAAGAGAAGAATGATGATATCCAGATAAGAACCCTGGGTCCCTGGGTGTGCCAAGCCCATACTCACCAGATGTGAACCCCTGGGTTAATATAGAATATTATTAGAAACAAGTCACACAACACATGATAATTTAAAATACACAGTAATTAGAAGGTTTCTTTTTAACTTTGTCATCTATGGAAATGTCCAAGAGCAGATACTTTGGGCCATAAAGAGTACCATATAGAGGCAGAGAAGAAAAATGCATGGGATTCATATAAATTAACACGTGACACAGAAGCCTATGATAGATATTAGCTGGTCTGTAACCAAGTTACAAAATAGGTTAGGCAAGCAAAGGCAGATTACGAGAAATCTTTGGGAAAGAATGCAAAGAAAAAGAGCAAAGAGTTCCTTACTTATGTAAACTCTAAAAGGAAGGGGATGAAACAGATTGGTCCACTTGATATCGTTGGTTCAACTGTTGATGATCCTGCTCTGTTGGCTAAAAAACTAAATTAGCATTTTGCATCTACATTCACACATAAGGAGTTATTCAGGGAAGGGAATGCCAGATGTAAATTAAATTCTGGCAGTGAGCTAGATGATTTTGTAATAACTGAGAGGAAAGTGCAAGAGAAATTGTTGAAGATAAACATAAAAAAGGCACCCGTGGTGGTTGGGATCAATCAGGTTATATTAAAGGAGACAGCAAAGGAAGTAAGCAAACCTTTAGCCATTGTTTTGAGAGCTTGTTTGGACTCATGGCAGGTAACTATGGACTGGATTCCTGCAAATGACACCCCCCAATTCACAAAAGAGGATCAGAGGTAGTCAAAGGTAATTATAGACCTCTATTAGATTAATATCGGTTCCAGGAAAATTAACGGAGGCACTAGTTAAAGAAGCACTGCATGATCAACTAGACAAGACCTCAGTTATAGTTCGGACACAGCATGGTTTTGTTAAGGAAAAGTCTTGACTGACCAATTTGATTGGACACTATGATGTGGTCGCTGAGGAATGGATGCAGGGAATAACTTTGATATCGTATATTTGGATACTAGAAAGGCTTTTGATAATGTTGTACATGATACATGGAAGACCGCTGAACAAATTGGAACAGTGTGGTATTAGAGGCAAATTTCTGTATTGGATAAAGGGATGGTTGAGTAGGAGAAGACAGAGAGTGGTAATCAATGGACACTGCTCGTCGTGGAATAATGCTATTAGTGGAATCCCTGAGGGTTCAGTTTTGGGACCATTGTTGTTTTCTATATATATATAAAAATATTAATGATGGTTTATGATGGTATTAGCATTAGCCTTAGCTAATGCTAATGCTAATTAAGGTGTGAGGACTGTAGAATTGTTAACAAACATGATCTGATTTCTCGTGTAGAATTTTCTGTATGTCCAACCGTGCGTGCCAAATGCTTCAGAGAAAGAATTTATTTTAATCTCTGCACAATATAATTTCCTAGTTGTCCGTTGCTGATGTGGAGAAGACAAGCATCATTAGTAACCCATGTTTTTTTTTCATTTTCATGCAAAGTTATTTGCATAATGTTCACAGCACCTCTACTGTACTGTATAAAAGCAAAGCAGTCTCTTCAAAATTATACAGTACATGTTTGCCTGAACTACAGCAGCAGCAAAGCAACAACATTGCAGGAAAGGGCGCTATTTGAGAGTGAATCTGTGCTATCAGAATAGCAACAATACAGCTGCTGCTATCAGAGAATTCAGGCGTTAGACGCCCATAAGTCTCACGTGGACCTATGACTCTTTGTGCTGTCCGCAAAATGATTGTGACATTTGAAGCGACAGAACACCTTTATGTTCAACCAGGTAGAGGTCGAAAACGAGTGGACTCCTCTTATATTGAATATGTGAATATGGCTGTGGTGGATTTATCATGTCAATCTCGATTTGGTCGCGCAAGTGTGCCAGCTGTTTCTCGTGAAATGGACATGCAATATACCACTGTAAGGCTAGTAATGCCTCAGGTGTTGGGGTACCATACTTACAAGAATCACATGCTATAGCACATAAAGCATGGTGATGATGCAGACATTCGTTTCAAATAGACATTTGAGTTTCTGGCCCGAATGACAGTGGATATCACCTGGCAATGGAACATCTTTTGGAGAGATGAAACCCACTTCTGCTTGAATGGAAAAGTGAATACGCACAACTGTCGCATTTTGGCGACAGAAAAGCCTCGAGTTATCCAAGAGGTCCTGATGTATTCTCCAAAAGTGACATTGTAGTGTGGATTTACAATCACATTCATGATTGGGCCATATTCCTTTGAACAGCTAACACCGGCAGTACCTCGCACCTGTTCCGTCTTGATTCGGGTGGCAAAGTGGCGGAATCCATCACCGGACGTAACCCCATGCGACTTCTGGTTGTGGGGTTTTTTGAAGAACCAGGTGTATCCGGAAGGATGTCAAACTGTGGCAGATCTGAAGAACAGCATTAGACGTCATGTGCTGGGTATTCCAGTCGACATGTTATGTTCTGCTGTAGTAAATGCTGTTCTTTGAATGGAAACAGTTGACCAGAATGGAGGACATACTGAAAAATTGTAGAGCTGTTCAAGTAATTTGTATTGCCACAGCGCCATATATGGACATATTTTGTTACTACTTTTTTCCAATAAAATGGTGAGCGCATTCGTTTTTGTACCTGCTGTCCAAATTTCTCTTCAGTAGGAGAAATGGAACTCGCTGCAGAGTCCTCTACATAGGTATATTTAATTTTCACAATCCTCTACTGTTAAAAGAAATTTGTTTTCTAAAATATTATTTTGTTACAAGAGGAAACAAAATAAGAGTACAATGTTTCAAAGTTATTTGTACCTTTTTCATATATATATACGAATGATGCTATTAAATTCATTTTTTTTCTAGTAACAAAAAATAATAAATAGTTTAAGAATAAAAAGCATAACAGAAGATTTTGTTGTTTCTAACTTGAATCTGAGTTTATTACATAAGATGCTTTGTAACTGGCGTACTATGTCTAAAGATGCTGATGCGCCTAATAAATCCACAAGCAATCTTAAGAATTCATGAAACGACAATTGTGAAATTAAATTTGTCATTTCCAATTGATGGAATTTATAAATGATGGAGAATCGAGACTGGAGATGGCTTTATCTTTCGATGATCCGGAGTGCAGTGAGATTTCCTCTACTCCGAAGTGCCGTGAGATTTCCTCTGAACGGGTGAGTAGTGAGATTTCCTCTGATCAATGGCCAGACAAAACAAGTTAACATATAATCAAGGGGAGCACCGTGTGGGAGATTTCGGGTATACTGTTGATTTGTAAGAATGAATTATCTGGTGACTTCTCCTTTTGTACGCTTTGTCCATCTAATCTGCCAGACCTGCTGAAAATATGCAGTGAGGAGGTTCTTGGCAACTCGTAATAGGTGGGGAAGGATTACCTCAGGAATGTACAACCTTCAGGTATCTGGAGTTGTTTACTTCCATCTAAGATAATGCCTATCAGATGGGAACATTTCGTCCGAACTATCGATTATTTTCACTGACGTTTTCGGGGTGATACCGTGGGTTAAACTGTCGGCAGATTAGCTGACATCCAGAATCGCTGCTGAGACTGAATCTACTCTCCTCAGTAAAGAATATCTTAAGTAAAGGTTTTGTGGTTGTATTCTTTAGAAATAGTATTGGTTCTTATGTTTTTCACACCACTGTTTAACGCAATAAGTACGTTAATTTGAAAATTAAACTTGTATATTCATTACCGATTATCCTTGCTTTTTAATCTTCTTGCCTTTAGTGAATAACATTTATTTCAACTAATCCTTGAAATTTATTATTGCCGATTTAGTTTAATAATAATGTAGTAAACTTCACTTAAAAATCAGGAAATTTAGAAGAAAAAAATATATTTTAGAATATGATACATTACATTCCCATTGTAAGCAGAAATGTTTGGGTATAAACCTTCTTTAATCAATGTCTCTTCCGATATGAATCATTTCCTAATGGAAATGGCTCTTCTTGGATTAAAAGACATCCTGTCCTCTAAAATACCGAAGTAAAAAAAAAAAATAAATGATAAATGATTCCCTTCTGAACAATGCTGTTTCCTTTACCGCGAATATAATCCTATAATTATTTTGTGTAATGTAAGTGTATCAAGTTGAAATATTTATATTTAACTACGGTATTTTGAAAACAAATTCTATAATTTGTCTACATTAGTTTATTTTATCTAATATTGATATTTTATTTAAAATGAGTTAGTCTTAGTAATAACCGCTCACCTAATTTATTAAATGATTTAATAAATCGTTATATGCCGAAAACATTGAATATTTCGAAGTTCAACTCTGAAAACATTATATTATGATTTGGGTGAAAATGAAATATTCAGTAGCAATTCGTTTTACGATGGAAAACAGAGTGTTATGTGCGTAAGTATATTTTTTTAAATATCAGTTGTTGTGAAGAAGTATTACTTATAAAATTATTCAACGTTTAAAACTAAAAAAGTAGAGAGAAACTGCAAGATCTGAGAGAAAAATTGGCCGTTAACTTTCATACTACGATAAGAAGTCTTTATCAATTGATTGTCCTAAGAGTATTTATAAAATAAAAAATATATATCTTACTTTTCATTATGGATTTATTTATACTTTACTTTAAAAGGATACCATGTCTCGACAAAAATGCTTGAAAATATTTGACCGGAAGAAAGCGTGGTTTACTCAATTATATTATACTTATTTTCAAAAGAATTTGAAAGCAATTTCTGCTAATTAATACGAGAATTTTAGTTTAACATAAAAGTAGTTCCCTGAAATAGAAAGAAAAGAACTAATTTAATTTTTTATACTGAAGAAAAATAAATTTAGAATCATTGAATAACTCTAGTTGTTAAAAGGACATTTTGGAAAGGATAATTTTTTGTATTTTATTAAAATTAATAATATAAAAATCCTGGTAATCAAAATACTCAGAAAAAATATGTAAAATAGCCGAATTAACGAGAGTTAGGTTTCATTAACCCTAAGAGTCAGACGTACATAAGTTGTATATCTTATGAGGTGACTCATGTTTTCCACATTGTTGGTGACGGATTTGGATTAATATTAATACCAGAGCAATGTGGACCAATTATAAGCCAAAGTATTATCGCATATCAACAGCCAAGAGGTCCGTGATGTTGTCACAGACATTCTCTGAGATATGCCAGACAAGCTGTACTTGCTACCTGGTAGTCTAAAACGCTGATGGAACTGATATTCGGGTGACACTCAAGTCACGTGGACCCAATTTCGGCGATGTCCGGACGGTCTGTGAGAGCCAAATCCTCTGCTTGCACCTTCTCGATGGTGGGACTGTTAGTAATCCTGGGTATAACCTCTATGCACAATTACATGATGGGTGACTACCCAGGTGTGAACCAACGTAAGCAGGGGTCGAGGTGTGGCGTCCACACCACATGGAGGAACGCCGCCCCTCTATGTTACAAGGCAGTACTAGGTGGTAGATGACTCTCATCAACCGGTGAAATACCACCACTTTGCTTATTGGAGGCTTGAAGTGGTGGAACCCATGTTCAGTCTCTAGAGCTAAGTTCCGGTCAACCCTTCTCTATCTCTTCCCTCATGCAGTATGATTGATGACTTTTGCGGTTATGATGAACGTCGTGGCGAGATCCAATATTCCTTACCTTTCGAGGGTACAGCTCTAAAACGGTGTTCGCAGGCCAGCCGCTAGTTAGTACATCGGACTGAACCTATTAGTAACTCTCTAGGAAGCTTCCGGATCAGCTAGTGTATAATCTTGCTACCTCTACTCTGCCAGATAATGACCACCACTTTGTTTATTGGAAGCTTGAATTGGTGGAACCCATGTTTAGTCTCTAGAGCTAAGTTCCGTTCAACCCTTTCCTACCTCTTCCATCATGCAGTAGGATTGATGACTTTCGATGTTACAATGAACATCGTGGCGAGATCCAATATTCCTTTCGTTTCGAGGGTACAGCTCTAAAACTGTGTTCGCAGGCCGGCCGCTAGTTAGTTATCTCTTCCATCATGCAGTATGATTGATGACTTTTGCGGTTATGATGAACGTCGTGGCGAGATCCATGCACAACAACATGATGGGTGACCACACAGGTGTGAACCAACGTAAGCAGGGATCGACGTGTGGCGTCCACACCACATGGAGGAACGCCGCCACTCTATGTTACCAGGCAGTACTAGGTGGTAGATGACTCTCATCAACCGGTGAAATACCACCACTTTGCTTATTGGAGGCTTGAAGTGGTGGAACCCATGTTTAGTCTCCAGAGCTAAGTTCCGTTCAACCCTTTCCTACCTCTTCCATCATGCAGTAGGATTGATGACTTTACATGTTACAATGAACATCGTGCCGAGATCCAATATTCCTTACCTTTCGAGGGTAGAGCTCTAAAACAGTGTTCGCAGGCCCGCCGCTAGTTAGTACATCGGAGTGAACCTATTGGTAACTCTCTAGGAAGCTTCCGGATCAGCTAGTGTATAATCTTGCTACCTCTACTCTGCCAGATAATGACTGGAGGGAGTCCGAGTAGTGTGTATGAGCGGATCATTGTCGAGGCCACGTTATCTCAAGGATTAGGGTATATTCTTACCACATGTACGCCATATCGAAAAATTTGATTACTTCATACAGCATGTCCCATCTACTTTTTCTTACTATTGAATACACCATGAATTATCAAACTAATAGAGCAAGCTTATCTGCGAAAAGGTTTAAACATCCCAAGGACTTCCTAATTCATTTCACAAATATACGTGGTCTCAATTCTAATCTCAGCGATGTCCATTTCCACGTGCAGTCTGCCAAACCCCATGTACTTTTTCTGAGAGAATCTCAGTTATCGGTTGATTCAACTACTGCTCATCTCAGATGCCCAAATTATTCGCTATATGATTTCGTTCGCCTCAAAGGTGGTACTTGTGCATATGTCCGTTCTGATATTCGCTGTCAGAGACTTGGCAATTTTGAATCTCCTCTCTTTGATCTTCTCTGGCTTAAAATCTCTCTACCTCATTGTGTCAAATTCATCTGTTGTCTCTACCGTTCTCCCAACTCCACTAATCACTTAGAGCTCTTTGACTTCCTCTCTTTGCAACTTGACTTTCTCCAGTCCAACCTTTTAGCAGTGAAGTAATTTTTCTTGATTTTAATGTTCACAACTCCAGCTGGCTTCCGTTTTCTAGTCAAACCGACCCAGCAGGTCGAGATGCTGAGGCGTTTGCAATTACTAATGACCTAGCACAGATTGTTCATTTACCTACGAGAATACCGGACAATCCTAATCGTACAGCCAATGCGCTTGATCGTTTTCTCACAAACAACCCTTCTAAGTACATGGTCGAAGTGAGAGGTCCTTTAGGCACTTCAGATCACAACTTGGTGATTGTCTCTTCTACAATGGAACCTTTATCTCATGGCTATTCCAAACCACGTGTTGTTTGGCATTACAAGAATGCAAAATGGGATGACCTGCGAGACTTCGTTTCTTCTTTTCCTTGGTCGGATTACTGTTTCAAAACTTCTGATGTCAACGTTTGCTCAGATCGTGTCAGTGAAATTATTCTTGCAGGAATGGAATCCCTTATCCCACACTCCACTTTAAAATCTCGTCCTTTATCTAAACCTTGGTTTTCCCATAAATGTGCTAAGGCTGTCCAAGAGAAGAATGTTGCATATCGTAATTGGCTTGTTTCTAATTTTTCAGCTTCATTTTCTGCCTACACCAAAGCTCCCAACAGTTGTAAAACAGTTATTAATCAGTTCAAACTAGAGTTTGAACAGTCTAAGAGTAGAAGACTTGCTTCTTGCCCTAATGGTAGCCGAGCATTCTGGTCTCTTGCCAAAGCTATTGTCCCCAACGTTTGCCCATCTTTGCTCCCACCTCTGTCCAAACCAGATGGTTCTGTTCCCACTTCAGCCAAGGATAAAGCTGACCTGCTAGCATCCCATTTTCCTTCCAAATCATGTATTTTTTTTTTTTTTTTTTTTTTTTTTTTTTTTGATTTGGTAGTTGTTGGCGCATCGGCTTCTGTGGCCATATTGCACCTCCCAAGGTTTTTGCAGTACTTTGATCCAAGCCCGAGGCGGGAATCGAACCCGCGACCTTTGGGTTGCCGGGCAGGTACTTTACCCACTCGGCTAGCCCGGTCGGCTCCACCAAATCATGTATTAATGATCTTGGTAAAACACCTCCCACCATTCCCAACACGCTCCATTCAATGCCTCCTGTGGTCTCCGTCAAAAGGATATCAGAAGGATTTTGATAAATCTTGATGCTAAGAAAGCTCCAGGTCCTGATGGTATTTCTCCACTTGTTCTCAAAACCTGTGCTCCTGAACTTACTCCTATTCTTTGCCACCTTTTTTCACATTCTTATTCCAAAGGTGTTTTTCCTTCTGCTTGGAAATTTGCTCATATCCAACCAGTTCCTAAAAAGGGTGAAAAATACCTCCCATCCAATTATCGTCCCATTGCAGTTACTTCTACTCTTTCTAAAGTAATGGAGAAATCAATTAACCGCCAAATCTTAAACTACCTAGAAACCTTCCGTCTGATCAACGACTGTTTCTCCTGCACGCCCCTTCTACAGATACTTCCATGGGCACTGTTGTTCTGAATTGGCTTCTATAATTCCCGCTCTCTCTTTCAAAACAGTCCGAACACGTGCCGCCAACAGCCAACATCCATTTACTGTCCAACTTCAAACCCACAGAACCAACTTTTCATCTTCCTCATTTATTCATTCAACTGCCATTTTCTGGAACAACCTTCCTTCATACGTATTTCCTGAAAATTACAATCTACAGAAGTTCAAGTCCAATGTCAACAAATATCTTCTTTCGTCTTCTTAACCTCAAACCCAAGCACAGTACCAAGTACTATAGGTTCTAATACCTCTCGTGTTTGGAGTTCACATAAAAAAAAAAAAAAAAAAGAAGCCGATAACATACAATACGGCTATTCAGCCAATCCAATACGATTGTAACAGCTAATCGGTTACTAGCATCAAATTAGAAAGAAATTTAAGGGGAAGACTCGATTTGATTGGTTATTCAGTTTTTGTGCTGGAATCCTAATTAAACATATAAATAGATATCATCTATTCTAGAAACGTTATTATTTCTCAGCTATTCGTAGACTTGTCGGTGGTGTTTTCAGTTGGTTTCATCTCGGAGAAATCATTTTCCAGGTTTCCAGAGGACGTCTCCATATGCGTGTTGAAGAAGAACAGTCTTGTTGCTGTTAATTGGATTTTAGGATCATTAGAAATATGTTCCGGGGATATGCGATGCTCATTACCTGACCTTTCCGTATCCTCCGTATTTTGTGTCTTGATGACAACAACTAACTATTTCTAAGAAGATTATTCCTCTAGGTTTTAAATGCTGTGCTCTAGCATTAACTCCTGTTTTCTGTGGCCTTTTTACACTTTCTTATTCAACTGGTATTTCCCTTCGGTACGGATATTTTCTCATATCCAAACACCATTTTCTATCAAAGATATGAAATCGTTCATCAGCTGTAAGAAATAGTTTGTTTCGAAATTTTGTGTGATGAGATGTTCTCATTATAGTTTATTAATTCTTGTGGTCTTTTTGAGTATTGCACTTCCTGGAAGATTTGCTTGCTTCGAAAGCAAGTCTCTATTTTACGGTACATTTGTAGATTTTAGTAGATATACAGTCTATGCATACCGTACCGGTGAATTGGGTAATTGTCTTATCCTCTGTGTCAACGAGAATCGGATGCACTCTGTAATATCTACTGGTTGTTCGTGCTATCGATCACTATGAATTGGCTAAATGTCGCTATTTTTCGGTGCATCTGAATTTCATACAGCTTATCCATAATGAATTGGCTAACTCTCTCATTCTATCGTGTAACAAAACTGTCTAAATCCTTCTAGGATTCATCAGAATGGCTAATTTCCAGGTAAACCAATCATTCTAGGATTCATCAGTCTGGCTAATTTCCAAGTAAACCAATCGTACTAGGATTCATCAATCTGGATAATTTACAGTTTGGTCATTGTTAGGTCATATATCTAATTGCTGTTTACTAAAGTTTCATATTGTGCCCTAAGACATAAAATCAGGTGTTAATATGCATTTGAATTAAATCCTTCTGATCATCTTCAAATTCCAAGTTAGAGAGATGTCAATAAGAAGAAAAAATTAAGAAGATAATAAACAGTGTACAGCAGAAATGGCCATCATAAGGACCACGGAAATTCTGATAAAGGGATACGGATTACTAGGTGTGAGTTGACACTCATCATCCGGTGAAATACCACCACTTTGTTTATTGGAAGCTTGAATTGGTGGAACCCATGTTAAGTCTCTAGAGCTAAGTTCTGGTCAACCCTTTCCTACCTCTTCCGTCATGCAATAGGATTGATGACTTTCGATGTTACAATGAACATCGTGGCGAAATCCAATATTCCTTTCGTTTCGAGGGTACAGCTCTAAAACTGTGTTCGCAGGCCGGCCGCTAGTTAGAACACCGGACCGAACCTATTGGTAACTCTCTAGGAAGCTTCCGGATCAGCTGGTATATAATCTTGCTACCTCTACTCTGCCAGATAGTAATTGGAGGAAGTCCAAGTAGTGTGTATGAGAGGAGCATTGTCGAGGCCACGTAATGTCAAGGATCTGGGTATATTCTTAACATGTGTACGCCATAACTAAAAATTTCATTACTTGATATAGCATGTCCCACCACTTTTTCTCACTATTGAATACCCCATGAATTGTCAAACTAATAGAACAAGCTTATCTGCGAAAAGATCTAAACCTCCCAAGCACTTCCTAATTCATTTTAAAAATATACGTGGTCTCAACGATGTCTATTTCCACTTGCAATCTGCCAAACCCCATGTACTTTTTCTGACAGAATTTCAGTCATCTCTTGATTCAAATACTGCTCATCCAAGATGCCCTAATTATACACTGTGTGATTCCTTTCACCTCAAAGGTGGTACTCCTGCATGTGACCGTTCTGATATTCCCTGTCAGAGACTTAGCAATTTCGAATCTCCTTTCTTTGATCTTCTCTGGCCTAAAATCTCTCTACTTCATTGTGTCAAATTCATCTGTTGTCTCTACCGTTCTCTAAAATCCACTAATCACGTGGAGCTCTTTGACTTATTCTCTTTACAACTTGACATTCTCCAGTCCTACATTCCTAACAGTGAGTTAATTTTCCTTGGTGATTTTAATGTTCACAACTCCAGCTGGCTTCCGTTTTCTAGTCACACAGACCCAGCTGGTCGAGATGCTGAGGCTTTTGCAATTACTAATGACCTTGCACAGAATGTTGATTTACCTACAAGAATACCGGGCAGTTCTGATCATACAGCCTATACGCTTGATATGTTTCTCACAAACAACCCTTCTACGTACACGGTCGAAATGGCAGGTCCTTTGAGCATTTCAGATCACAACTTGGTGATTATCTCTTTTGAAATGGAACTTTATCTCATGGCTCTTCCCAACCTCGTGTTGTTTGGCATTACGAGAATGCAAAATGTAAAACTTCTTTTCTTCTTTTCCTTGGTCAGATTACTGTTTCAAAACTTCTGTCGCCACCGTTTGCTTAGGTCGTGTCAGTGAAACCATTCTTGCAGGAATGGAATCCTTTATCCCACATTCCACTTTAAAATCTCTCCCTTTATATAAACCTTGGTTTTCTAATAAATTGATGTTGTTAACGTTTTGATGTTGTTAAGAGGAAGGAAGATATTTTTTCACATTACTCTTGATCTTCTGTACTCTGTCACTTTGAGGAATTAAGATTGTTCCTGACACCGGCAACTGAATGTATAATAGAAAAAGGTGAAAAGTTGGTTCTGTGAGTTTGAAGTAAACGGATGTTGGTGTTGCCGGCACGTGTTCTGACCGTTCTCGAAGAGAGAGCAGAAATTATAGACGTCATTTTAGAAGAACAGTGCCCAACGAAGTGTATGTAGATAATTATTGTAGCATAAATTATACGCCTATGATACAGCGAGTGACGAGAATCTGTTTGCGAAGAGTCATTATTTAACTTAATTTCAATGAAATCTAGATGCATCAGAGTGCTTTTCAGGGCACCGTCTCAGGTGTGGGAATAATATTCCATGACAGGGCCGATTACAGATTTGAACAGAGTGAACATGTGTTTGAAATAATAGTAACGACGAGAGCGAAAGGGAAAACGATGAATTTTTCTGAAGAAGAAGAAGCAATATTTCTAAGGTGCCCGTGCGAAGAAAGATTAGAAATCAGGGTAATTCCCAAAGTAGAAATATCATCTTGCATAGAATTCGCAGTTTCAGCAAAGACAAACATAGCAACATTACAATCCCTTTCGCGAGATGAAAGACAAGAATGGGCTTAAGTATGATTGCAATCAAATGTGTCTTGTTTACCCAACTGGCAATCGGCACTTAAGCAAATATTAGCACATATTGGAGAAGCCGAATCCGATTTCGCAGGGCAAGGTTTTTAAAAATGGATAGTGGAATCCAATATGCTATTACGTAGGTAGCGTTTCTCGAATTTTTACATTGAATATGTCATTAATTTGGTAACATAAGCCAAGATAGCAGCAGTGGTTCGACACTGACGAAATTCATACTGGCTATCATTTTTCAGAAGAAAACGTTTTAGGATCTTAAGGTATGACGATAATTTGAATTCAACGTTATAAAAAAAAAAAACATTCGAAATATTTCCAATGAGGCGATAATTGCATGAGTGTGATTTGTCAACCTTCCTACGAACCGACTGTATATGATAAAATTCCAAACCAGAAGAAAAACGTGTTTGGAATAAAAAATTGGTAAATAGGCATTGAAAAAAAAGGAATACGTCCAGAAGCAGAGGTTTTGAGAAAAATTGTTAAAATAGTATCAATATCTGGAGTTTTGCAAGCATAGAGATTCGCGAAAATCCGAAAATAGCATTGGCAAGAAAAAAATAGAATTTTCGATTACAGTTTGGGCAAGTAGCAAATTTTCTTCGCTAAGCCACTCCAAACTTATTTACAGATCTGCCTAAATTTCCAATGCTTTTCGGCGTACATTATATTTCTGATTTGGCGATAAACACTGCCAGATTTCAATTTCTATCAAACACAAGAAACACATTTTTTTTTCTCCTTGATTTAAAGAAATATAACATGGTAATTTTATAATTCAGTTGCAGTAAAGGATTCAAAATAACATTACTGCAATGAAAAAAAAGAGTCAAAATAATTCTAAATAATATCACCCGCAGAATTTGAATAAACGTTTCGTATCTTCAGGAACCATGGTATTTGTTTGCACACAAACAAATACTATGGATCTCGAAATTCTGTTTGATGTAATCGGTAAAGGCGTTCGATTTTCACCTTCTCTATAAAAGTAAATACTTCTCACGCTAACAAATATTCACATTTTTCCAGATCTCTGTGGCAATTAGTTGAAATTTCTCGTGTGTAGTTTGCCCATCTCGTTTACCCATCGGTTAAGATTAAGTTTACACTTTTTAATGTTTCTTCATACTAAAAGTCGTATTAAATGATTTGTGATTAATACATCGTTAGGCTAGATAGGTAAAAGAATTTTGGCGAAAACAGAAAACATGTTTGCTATACATTACACGGTTTGATTTATTTTATTCGTATTGAGAAGCAGATAATCTTCTTTAGAATAAAATGAACAATTCAAGTAGAAGGAAAAATATCCTTTATGACTTCAAATGTTAGCTCTCCACATTTACTCTTCTTTAAAGACAGCAAAGGTTTCGCATTATTAAGGATCTGTAATAATTTTAAAACCCCTTTCCTTTGGTAATAGAACACAAATTGAAATCAAATTTAGAAAAGGATTCGAAAATTTTTCATATCTCCGCTTCAAAGTCTGTGTCGTTCCATGATGAAGATATAAAAAGACAACATTTCCTCTGAAAAACGACACAGAAAACTTTATCGTTTTTACCAATGGGGATTCGAGGAACGTTCCTTCTATTGTTAACAAACTTAGATCGCAACGACGGGCACAGCAAATTCGAATGGATAAATGTCCGTTGTATATCTCATTTTGATTTATATGGAAGTAAAGGGAATTAACTGGAAACCCTTGACCTGGAAAATATCAAATACAGTACAAACTTTATGGATTAAAATAAGTATTAAATGTGAGTGGCAAAAGTACGATTCTCCTTTAAATACCACACTTAGATTACTAAACAAAATCTGGTTTATTTTAACACAAATTAATCTAAAAAAATGGACAAAATATTTGAAGTAAACGTTCGTCTTCATAAAATTTGGGAACTTGTAAAAATGATATAAATAAATGTTTCCATTTTAGTTATTTTCCAATTTTATTAATGATAAATATTTACAAACTAGCTGTTTTACTTGTTCTGCATTTTTTTTTTTTTTTTTCATTTTATCAACTATTGTATATTTGAAAGTTGTGTTACATTTGTCAGTGATACGCATAAATATTCTTATCAATTTTATCCCCTAGAATGGAAGCAACTAAACTTTTCAGAAAACAAGAATTATACTACGACGTTCCGCTTGTAATTATAATAGGGTTTTTCCCCCATTCTGCCTTAAATCATATTTGAGAGAGTTGTGTTATTTTTCAGAGATATAATGTTAGGGTCGGGCGCCACCTACGGTTCCCCACATCTGCGCCATATGTAATCTTAAACACTCAACAGATGAAATTGTTTTCTGCGAAACTTGCGCAATTACACAAAGAACATTAAGAACAGCATTGGTGTCCTGATAAACCAAATAAAGTCCAAGGATACCGATGCCTGTGAAATGATTTTAAAACTGCGAAGAAATACCGAACACTGTAAATGCCAAAATATTGTGGTGTTTGGAATGTGTAGTATTGTGTTGGGTTCTGTTGTTCAGAGATATGAATAACGTTTCGTATAATTATACTGCCAATGATGAATGGAATTATCTGTTTTCTCTAAGAACAAAAAACAAACAACCGGCCATTTTGAAATTTTGTCAAATTTGCATGCGGACTAAATAATTCATTCAGGTGTGTTATATTGTTTGGACAGAAAGTTTCTAAACCATGCTTCGTTTTCAGCATCCTGTCAGGTTTCTTCAATCAAGACGTCTGAAATAAATTCACGTACTACTGAATAACACTATTTATTAAAAGAGATAAATATCATGATCCTAACTTCCCTTTCCCTCCATATACATAATTTTTATCTGGAACATTGCAGATTTAAATGTTTCGTTATTCAGAATGTTATCTGTGCTATTTCGCGTGCCATGCACAATATTTTAAACCGTGAATTTCAGACTGTTATTTATATATTTATAAGGCTTCTGAAATTTACTCATTACTTTCGATAGTTAAATTTAACCACTTAAAATATAAGGTGGCCTTCAAACACACAAAATACTGCAACTTGCCGAGACGGTTAAACTAACAACATTATATTTTATTGAATAGTCCACGGATTCCTGGGCTATGTCTATATAAAAGTATTCTTTAACAGAAACCAATGAATAAGCAGCACTTCTTGCGACAACAGCAAAAATAATAGTACTTGGTGTTAATTTGCATTTTAAATGCGATATTTAAAAAAAAAAAAAAGAATGGAAACGGGATCAACGTGATTGTTCACTTTTTAAGCACATTCATCACAACATGGGCATAACTCATAATCGTCCTTGAGTAGGAAAAATGTGCGAAATTAGGATTTTGAATGAGAAATTCTAAGAGGAAGCTCAACTAAAAATTATTAGTTATTTCATGAGGGTTAAGCCTTATTAGTTTTTTTTTTAATAATTACTAGTAATCAGGCAAATTTCAAAATAATTGGTAATTTGGAAATTTTGAGTTGATTAGTTCATTTGTTCTGTTCACTATTCATTTTACGTAAAATAAAATAGCATTTGCCTCGGGGACAAGTAAGTTACTGAAACTGCTAAGGATGAAAAATCTTCTTGCAAGGTTTGACTCATGATTGAGGTAAATTTGCCGTTGAGCTAAATTAGCAAAGTTAGCCGCTAATTCAATGACTGAAACCAATCGGTAAGCAAAGAATGACTAGGCTTAAAACATCTGATTTATTATTATATTCTCTTCCTTTTCTGTTTATCAATAATTATCCAATGAAACGAGGTAACACGTAGAGAAAGTGATTTTATTGGTTAATCAGGGTTTGGACTTCACACAAGGAGTTCCAGCAAATTTCTTCTTTCTGACTTCACTTCAGGGTTCAGTTGCACTTTTGTGGATTGTAATAGGAATTCCGTTGTGTATAAATAGACTGTGCCAAGGAGTTACAAATTTTTGCTACTATTTTATGGGACACTATTTCAGCCTGATGTTTGCTTGTTTTGGGCATTGGGAAAATTATCGCAGATATTCCTTAAGTTAAAGAATTTTATCGCCTCTTTCTCCGTGTTAATAGTTGTTGCCTGCGTTGGAACCGAATAAATACGAAAGGATAGAAAATGGAATTGGAAATAAAGTTGCGTTTTCATAATATAATTTGGCTAACTTAATTTATTACACAGAGATCCAATCCGGTCAATTTCCGATTAAGTAAGAAATGATTTTTTTTAATTATATTCCTCTTCGGCCGATAATGTTTTTAGAAAAAATTCCATAAACACATTTCACTCAGTTTACGCAATAAAATATGTCTACCTTTAAACTTTGTTATATATCGCTAAATTTTAAAGCTATTACTTTGGAAAGTACTTTAGCGTTATTTCATCTTAATTCTCATAGTGAGCAATTTATTGCTCAGTAAAGATCATATGAACAGTTCTGTTTTGTTGCTCTGTAATTATCATATGAACTGTTCTATTTTGATTTTGGCGTAATCCAAAACAGACAGTATATTTGAACTTATTGTATCCTAATATTTTTTTGTTTCTACTTTTTTTTGACATTAAGGAAAAAGTTCATATCACTAGCATAACCGTTGTTTAGGATTTCATTGTTTGCCCGATTTGAATTATATCTGCATATTATATTTTCTTTCACTTTATTATTATTCATGATCAGATTTGCGTTCGCTCTTTACTTGAGAAATAAGAAATTGAAAGGAAGTGAAATGGACAAAGGTTAAAATTTAAGGATCAGTCAGGTTTTCACCTGAGCGTCTCAGAGAAATGCTCTGGATATGGTAAAAGCATAAGAAAGGAACCTCGTGAGGAATTATTAAGGAAACAACTAAACTAATATGAAGGAAACAACAGAACAATGAAAACAAAACCGTACAAAGGGAATTTGTTCAAAAATAACAACATAGCACTGGTTGCCATCATACAACATGGGTGGGGAATTCCCGCTTGGCGTCTCCCCAGAGAGTTCCATATGTATTCTGTGGGAATTAGATCGTTGGACGGGCAGGCCAATCCATAAGAACGATGTTCTCACTTTCTAAAAGCATATGAACAGCTGCAACGCGATGGAGTGTGGCTTATCATCCATAAACCCAAAATCAGGGACAATGGCACTTCGGAATAGGTTTACATGGGGAAGGATTACTTCAATTCATTACCCCCTTAAAGTATCTGGAATTGTTTACGTCCATACAAGATAATGCCTTCCCAGCCGAGAACGATTCGTCCGCCATGTTGATCCCTTTCACTGATGTTTGCGGGCTGATAACGTGTTTCCACCTCTCGCCAGGTTAGCTGATACTGAATCTACCCTCATCGGCAAAGAATACTTTAAGTAAAGATTTTGTGTTTGTAACGTTTAGAGATAATGTTGTTCCTTGAATATGTTAATTTGTAAATTGAACTTGTACATTCATTGCTGATTACCTTTGCTTTTTCTTGTTCCCCCCTTAGCGAATAACATTTATTTCACGTGATGTTTGAAATTTATTGGCGCCTATTTAAGTTAACTTGAAAATCAAAAAAAGATAGAAGAAAAAATATATTTTTGAATATTATACATTTCTTTTCCCCTATTCTTCTTCTTCTTCTTTGGTCGTTAGCTGGCGACTGGGGGAGGCGGTTGGCCACGCAACCAGTATGCTGCTGTAGGTGCCGCAGGGTTTCGGACTTGCTCTATGATGTTCTTCCATACCTTACGATCCACGGCGTCAGTCCTGGCCTGGTTAAGGTCGAGACGTCGGCTCTTCAAGTCATTTTCCACTTGCTTGGCCCACGTTTTTCTAGGCACGGTCCGTTGGATGCTCCATTGGGTTGGTCGTTGTCTCCAAAGGAGTGTGGATGGTATTCTGTTCGTGCCCAGTCTACATACGTGGCCAAACCATCTAAGCCTTCGCTTCTGGATTTGGTCGGCAATGGTTGGTTGCTGTTGGCATCTGTCGCGGATGGTATCATTAGTGATGCGGTAGCGAAGAGAGATGCCCAAGATCTGCCGCAGGCATCGCATTTGTTATACCTCAAGTTTGTTCAAATCTAACTTGAGACAAATCCATGTTTCCGATCCGTAAAAAAGAATGGGCAGGCTCAAAGTCCGGAAGAGTCGGATTTTAGACTTTGTGGAAATGTTGGTCCTCTTCCACAGACACCATTTGAGCGAGGAGAACGCAGTGGCCGCCTGTCCAATTCTGCTGTGGATTTCCATGGTGGATGCAACTTTCTTCTCCTGGACCAGCGACCCAAGGTATTTAAAGTCCTGCACTTGTTCGATCTGGACGCCTTCGAGATAGATGGTGGCTTGCGACCCATCTGTTGTCAGGGCCTTTGTCTTACCAGCATTGATCTTTAAACTGTATGGCCGGGCAATGCGGGCAATGTCGTAGAGGATGTCCGTGGCTTCAGCGTCGTTACCGGCAAGGATAGCACTATCATCGGCAAACATCAGGTCAGTCACATAGTGATCCTTGTCATATTGTATGCCCTGTCTGTTTCTGAATGCTTGCCTCATAATGGCGTCGACCACGATGTTGAAAAGCAAGGGGGAGGCTACATCCCCTTGGCGGACTCCAGTTTGGATAGTAAATTCCTCAGATAAATCGTTCCCCTATTAGCAAAGTGTTTGAGTAGAGACCTTCTTTATTCAATGTCTTTGCCGCTATGCATAATTTCCTGATGGAGATGGCTGTTCTTGGATTAAACGATATCCTGTTCTCTAAAATTCCAAAATAAAAAAAAAAATGTGATAAATAATTCCCTTCCGAATAATGCAGCTTACATTTACCACGAATATAATTGTACTATTGTGTGTAATATAATCGTATTAAGTTGAAATATGCAAATGTAACTTTAGCAATTTGAATAAAAATCTGTAATCAGTCAATATTAATTTATTTTATCGGATATTGAAATTTCATTTAAAATAAGTTAGTCTTTTTAATAAACGGCAGCATAAGCTATTAAATTATTTAGTAAATCGTTATCTGTTGGAAAAATTGAATATTTCTGGTGATTAAAATATTCAGATTGAATTCATTTTTTGATGGAAAACAGAGTTTTGTGGGTTTAAGTATATTATTTAAATAACAGCTGTTGTGACGAAGTATTACTTATAAAATTATTCGACGTATAAAACTATAAAGGTAGTGAGAAACAGCAATATCTGAGGGAAAAATAGGCCCATGACTTTCGAACTAAGATAACCAGTTTTTATCACCTGATTGTTTTAGGCATATACATAAAATAAAAACAAATATTACTTTTCGTTATGAATTTATTTATACGTTCCTTTGAAATGGCACCCTGTCCTCACAAAAAAACCCTGAAAATATTTGACCCGATGAAAGAGTGGTTTACTTAATAATATATTTTTTTCTAAATAATTTGAAACAAATTTCTGCTAATTAATAAGAAAATTTTTGTTTAACCTAAAAGTAGTTGCCTGAAACAGGAAGAAAAGAACTAAATGAATTCTTTATACTGAAGAAAAATAAATTAAAAACCACTGCGTTTGTAAATGATTTAATAGCTCCTGTTTTTAGAACGACATTTCAAAAAGAATAATTCTAAATTTTATTACAATTAGCAAAATAATAGTTTTGGAAATACTCAGGAAAAATTTGTAAAATAGCCGGATTACGAGATTTTAGGTTTCATTATACCTATGACTCACACACACATAGTTTGTATATCTTATGAGCTGACTCATTATTTCCAAGCTTGCTGGATGACTGATTTGGATTAAAATCAAGGACCAATTAGAAGCAAAATATTATCGCTTATCAGCAGCCAATAAGCCGACAACAAACAATACGGCATTTCAGCCAATACGATTGCGACAGCTAGTCGGTGAATATCATCCAATAAGAAAGAGATTTCAGCGGAAGAGTCTATTTGATTGGTTATTCAGTATTTGTGCTGGAAGCCTAGTTAAACATATAAATAGACAGCATCAGTGCTAGAAAAATTATTATTTCTCAGCTATTCTTAGAGATGTCGGTGGTGGTTTCAGTTCGTTTCGTCTTGGTGAAAGCATTTTGCAGTTTTCCAGAGGACGTCTCCATTTGCGTGTTGAAACAAAGCAGTCTTGATGAGAAGTCTCCATTTTCTGAGGAGATTATATTTTTAGGTTTTAAACGCTGTGCTCTAGCATTAACTCCTAATTTTTGTGGCCTTTTACGTTCTTATTCAACTGGTGTTTTCCTTCCGTATGGAAATTTTCTAATATCCAAAACATCATTTTCCATCAAAGATATGAAATCGTTCATCAGCGGTAAAAAATTGTTTGTTCCGAATTTTTGGGTGACGATGTATTCTCGGTATAGTTTAACAGTTGTTGTTGTCTTATTCAATATTGGATTTCGTGGAACATTTCCTTGCTTCGAAAGAAAGTCTCTATTTTACGGTACATTTGCAGTTTTTACTAGATATACTGTCTATGCATATTGTACCGGTGAATTGGCTAATTGTCTTATCCTCTGCGTCAACGAGAATCGGATGAACTCTGCAATATCTACTGGCTATCCATGCACTAAACATGAATTAGCTAAATGTCTGTATTTTTCGGAGCATCTGAATTCCATACAGATTATCCAAATTGAATTGGCTAACTCTGATCCTATCTTGCAACAAAACTGCCTAAATCGTTATAGGATTCATCAGTATGGCTACTTTTCAGCAAAACCCATCATTCTAGGATTCAACAGTCTGGCTACTTTTCAGCAAAACCCATCAATCTAGGATTCATCAGTCTGGCTACTTTACAGGAAATACAAATAATTCTAGGATTCATCAATCTGGCTAATTTACAGTTAAACCAATCTTTCTAGGATTCATCAGTCTGGCTGCTTTACAGGTAAACAAATCTTTCTAGGAATCATCAGTCTGGCTATTTTACAGTAAACCAATCTTTCTAGGATTCCTCAGTCTGGCTACTTTACAGGTTAGTCATCGTTAATTCATATTCCTAATTGCTGTTTACTAATTGCAAGTTTCATATTTTACATGAACACATAAATTAAGGTGATAAATTGCATTTTAATTTAAATCCCTCTGATCTTCTTCAATTTCCAAGTTGGTAAAGATATCAATAACAAGAAGAAATTTTGAGGGTAATAAACAGTGTACAGAAGAAACGTTCCTTTTAAGGACCACGCAAATTCTGATAAAGAGATGCCGATCGTACAGCGTTTCCTTTATTTTTTATAGAAAATGTTCATCACTTAAAGAAGTCACCGGGGTACCTTTAAGAAAAAATTGTATTCAAAATGACGCCTCGCCACAATTAACTTAGAATATAAATATTATTTTTATTAACAATGGAAACAACATTATATTTTGTTCTTACTTTGGTGAGAACGAGTGTAGCCTTGAGCATGCGAAGTTTTTACTTCTCCTGGAATAGAGAAATTTTTTCTGTTTTATTAGCTTAAATTGGCATATTAACTTATTTTTTTGAGTACCTTTATATTCCTAGTTACGATTCTTAGTTTAATGTTTAACTTAGGTAGAGAATTTGAAGGTATTACTTAGTATCGGTGGGTAAGGGTATGAAATCCACGTGTTGAAAGATGTGGCTCAGGTGAAGGAGAAATATTTTAGCCCTATTTAGCCACTTTACTGACCAATTGTTTTATCAAATTATTTTCTAAAATTAGCTTATAGACCTAGTCAGGATCATTAGTTTATTGCGAATTGAAACAGGGAGATTTGGGAGTTAATTGTTTCTAAAGTGTCAGTAGATTTACCGTTCGAAATTTGCCTCCATTGTTATACACCACAACCTATTATCCCGAACTAGACAGCGTTAGTATAGTGTATAATATAATATTATCAATTCCTCAGAAAAAATTATTAATCTTGTAATACTTCATTGTCGATTAAATTGTACTTTTTAACCTAATACATATAACGACTTAGATTACAAATGTAAAATAATCAATTAATACCTAACTTGACACGGAAGTTATATAAACGGAAATCTTAGATAACATTCGATACTGAAAAATATATGTAGCGTTATAACTGTGTTGGCATAAACGTTTAAGGTTATAATTTTGTACTGAAATTGAAATTAAATCGAAATCATGACGCAGAGCAACAAAGCAAAACGCTCAAGCTAATGGGAGTGCTATGGCTCAGGGGGGAATAGAGGGGGGAAGTTGCTCTCTCAATCACAGCCTTTTAAAATGCAGTGCTTGTTTGATGGGCGGGTGGGTGAAAGATGATCCTGATTTGTCTGAAACAGGTCATGATGGATGGGGCTTTCTTAGAACGTTCTTCGGATATTTTATGCGTAAAAAAGATAACTGAGTAAAGTGAATTCCCATATCTATGATAAACGAATGTAGCTGAGTAATTTTAGGTTTCCATGGTTGTTCATATACATGGTATTTCTTGGTATGAACATAGTATTCTACATGGTATGCTAAATTTCCTGCATGGCATTTTTTGGGATTAACATAGCTGGTCTGAGATAACAGGAGTTAAGCTATCTATTTGTTAAACATTTTATTAAATCCCATAAGGATTTATAGATTTCATTTAATTAACACAGATAAGCGTGGTTTGCAATTAAGGCATGTGTTGCAAAGACGTAATGTGCTGTAAATGGTCAGTAAATGTGAATATTTAAAACTAATATATTTTTTTATTTGCCTGTCCAAGCATCACATCAATATTTTGGTTAATACCCTACTCATTTAATCAAAATTGTATAATACTTTATAGTTCATACCGTATTTCTCAGAGGCGATAAAAATATTTCTATTTTACTTTACACCTTGAACTGGACTGTAACAAAATAGATAAAACATTTCCTGTCAGGTATGATTTAAATCTTGAAAGTTATTTTCTCTAATATTAATTTAGCGTTATTAACCCCAAATATCTTTCTTTTATTCAACAACAATTTAATTTAGATATTTGTATTTCTTTATCATCCAATTTGGTTTATGCATCAGCACTATAAATGTAATTATAATATTCTTTATAGCTTTTTCCGTATCTCTTAAATTCATGAATTACAGCACTAATTATGAACCAGATTTTCTCTAAGAAAAATGTTATCTAACAGAAAACGTGCCATTAATATCAGATACATTTGTACATAGGATAAAAAATTTCCGTGTTTTATGATTTTAAAATATAACGAAAACTTTAAAAACCTGTTTATTTATTTATTTTTCCACCAGTGGCACAAAATTATTACATACAAACATGAAACCGGAGAACCTATTCCTTTTTTCACATATTTCCTATTATTTATATAAACATATTTATTAAATTATATGGTTCCATAATATTCCCATTACAATATACACAATTGAATATTTTTTTATTGAAATTGGAATTCTCTTCAGGCGTCTTTAACATTCCTACATTACATGTAGGAGGTCCAACGTTGACCCGTGGAGGCAGAACAGGAACCCAGCAGCAGTAGGTTCATTCAGGCCGGTCGTGCCGCTTAATTTCCTTGGATTTAGGCTGGTAGGAGCTAAAAAATCTGCGCTATCGTAATGAAAATTTTGGATCGGTTTGCTAGGCCGAGATTTCGGCCTAAGGTAATTTTATCATGTTTTATCATGAGGTGTGGAGCTATCGACTTAATAACCACGAATCTAGAAATAAACCTCAAAACCCTAGAGACAGTCGTCTTTAACATTCCTACATTAAATCCTGAATAAGCTAGGAAAGAAATGGCCCCATATTTGCTTTCCTGGGCTTCTTGCAAAATATTACTAACTTTGCTAGAGGAAAGAGCATACTCGACCCCGTATGCCATAATTTGAGAGCATTTCTATGAACACCTCTCCATTTAAATCGTAATCTGACCATAATTTTTTTATCACATGGGAAATCATTGCCCAGCAAAGAAAACCAACCTGAAAGAGAATTAATATTTTCCAAAATATTCCCGAAACCAGAAATCATCCTCAGATTTAAAACGAGCACACCTTTTTTTTAATGTCCCTACTGAGATAGCGCTATTGATAGTTTAGGTTAACCCCGAAGAGCTTAACCTAAACTATTCTGGTATAGAATGGGATCAAGTATTATCGGGTTGACAGCAGTAACTGATATGGCAAATTTAAAGGTACCGTCATTTCTTGAGATAATACAATGTGCCTTAAATTTTTATTTTTAAATTATAAATTTTTTGCTTTATTTAAATTCAACAAATATAATTTGTTGAAATGATTATTCATGTTAACAAGGATATAATTATCAGTAATACTGTTGACTGAGACGGTACACAGGGTGTCTCAAAAATATTGATACAAACGTTTAGGGGAGGTTGGTAACATCTAAAGGAATGCGAATCGCATAGGAACCCATAACCGAAAACGACCGTAAGTCGGTACAAAGCCCTGTTCATCAGTTCACGAGAGGGAAAATTTCTGGTTTGCTCATTGAATCACTAGTCGCCGCACGAAGAGCAGGCATCGATATACGAACTGTGAGCTGGCAGACATGCACTTAGTGTATGGATGAGCAGAGGGCAATGGACGAGCCGCTCAACGAATTTATGGAGAACGCTTCCCAGACAGACATGTACCAGACCACCGTTTGTTTGCGCGTGTGCATCAAAACATGTGCGATTGTGGGTCCTTTTGAGGTAACAGGAGTAGTGCGGGCAGAAAAAGTTCGACAAAACTCCCGCCAAGGAAGAAAGTGTGTTGAATGCCGTCAGAATAATCCTACTACCAGCACACGTGCAGTTGCTTCAGGAGTGTTTCGTTGCAGTGTACAGCGCGTCTGGCACGACGATTCCTTACACCTATTTCATCTCCAAAGGGTTCTGTTACTGCACGTTTGGCTTTTGCGCAGTGGTTTCTCCAAGAATGTGTTCAAGACCTGAATTTTCCAGATTATATTCTGCTCACGGATGAAGCTTATTTCACTTGAGAAGGCTTATTCAATCAGCACAATGCTCATATGTGGGCTCACGACAACCCACACGGTGGCGCCCCCATGCGGCACAGCATCGCTTCACAATAAATGTGTGGGCAGGTTGGGTTGGTGACTGCTTTGTCGGCCCATACCTGTTACCATCCCGCATGAACATCGCTAATTATCGGATCTTTCTTGAACAAGTTCTACCAGGGTTACTTGACGATGTTCAAGCAAATATGAGATGCAACATTTGGTTTCAACATGAAGGGGCGCCTGCCCATTATGGAAGGTGTGTTCGTGACCATTTGAACAGGTGTTTTCGGCGTCCATGGATTGGCCGTGTTGGACCCGTTGTCTCGCTCTAACGCTCACTTGATTTATCGAGCCTTGATTTTTTTCTGTGGGGGCCCTCAAATCTATCGTGTATGAATCGCCTGTGGAGACCGAAATGGATTTCGTAGCAAGAGTCATCTGCGGTGCAGCTACTGTCAAAGAAATTCCAGGTGTGTTCGACCCTGTCCGCCAATCCATGCTGTATCGGTGTCACGCATGCATCGCGTCTCATGGTTGAACCTTCGAGAATCTGTTGTAACATCATGAAATGCCTCCATCTCGTACTCTATTGTTCATATTATGTCAAATAAATTTGACACTAAATACTGACTTGTGTCATTTCTTGTGTCATTATGTCCAATAAGTTTTTCACTAAATACTGTCTTGTGTCATTTCTTCTTCTATTGCCTCTGCTACCACTGTGCGTTACACATTCCTTTAGAAGTTGTCTGCCTCCCCTAAACTTTTGCACCAATATATTTGAGACACCCTGTAGAAATAAGAACTTATTCACATAATATTTAATCTTCTTGTCTTATTTGTTCAATTTTTACCATATCCCTGGACTTTGCCATTCTAGAAATTGCCCCTAGGCAATTTCTAGAATGGCAAGGTCTAGGGATATAACTAGTTGGGTACACGAACTTATAATCTTTGCAGTAGCTTAGGCGTACATGAAAGGGACGAAGAGTTGAAGATTAAATATTATTTCAATAACTTAATATTGTGAATTTTTATGCAAAATAGTGATAGATATTGAAATAAGCATTCTTGTTTAAACTCTGCACTCTAGAATGTGTAGACGTTAAATAAAAATGATTTATTATAGATTATGTTGATAATGCTGAAACATTAATGAAACAAACTCTGAAAATGCAATTCTATATTCAACAACTAAAGGTTAGAAACATGGTTAGAAAGAACAAATTTCCCTTGAGCACCTGCTCAATTGTATTAACTGCTCAGGCCGTATAATTGTACATGTGCTGAAGTTGCTCACCTTCTAAAATCTATTGACTTAATTTTGTAACGTGATTTGCTTACATGCTTTGTATGAATTCCATCCTCAATGGATTCCACTTTGCAGGCAGGTCGGGTTAATGGCTCTGAGCGGTTGCAGATTTCGTATTCCAAATTTCATATTGTTCATTAAAACGTAAATTAATGTGTTCATCTCAGCTTTCATCAACGCCCTCTTCTATGTTACAGTTTCCAATAAGCTAAAAATAACAATAAAAAGGGAAATTTTAGGTCATAAAAATCTATCACAAAACGATCCCTTTAATGACCATGCAAATTCTGATCAAGAGAGCTTGATCCAACAGCTTTATATTTATTTTTTTATTTTTGTAAAGGAATTCTCAAATAAATCGTGGGAAAAGTAGTTTAAAGCAATAGTGAAAATTTATATCCTATGAGATTTCTTTAACGAAGGCATTTGAGAAACAAATCTTTATTTTTTTAGAACAAATATAACAGATTTTGTAAAATAATGCAACAGAAAATTTCAATATAGGAGATTCCATTCAGTGTTTGATTTGATTTATTTAGAATAACTTCCCGGTTATCGACTAGCCTCTTATTGAATAGATAGCAGTTCTTTGTAATGAAGCTGAAGTCAGTGTCCCGAATAGCGGCTTGTATATTTATAAAGCAGTGTAGTCTGTAATTATGGATTCACTGCTGGGGATATACCGATAAAATTACCTTCTTAGGTTCTTAATTAGGTGTGTGTTAAAAAATAAGCTATAAAATATTAACATTTTCACCAGTTGGCGATTTTACTGGTGACGCAGATGACAAGTAATAGTTATAATAAAAGTACAGGCAATAAGAATTCTTCCAGAATATGAATTATTATTGGTAGAACATTGGAAAGCTAAAGGAAAAAAAAACTTGAAATATAAACACTTTCAGAATATGAGAGTTTAGAGTAAAGTATTTTGGCAGCTCGTTTTAATTATCATTAGCATAACTAAAATTGTAATTATACAGGTATTTCTTATTAGCTGTATTACGAATTCCTTTGGCAAGTACATGGGCATGACCATGGGTTCCGGAAGGATATTTTTTAAAATGTGAACAGGTTAAAATATTCCGGAAAAAATATCCCATCTTTTTGGAAATAAAGTAAATATTCAACGCCTAGCATGTGCTCAATATTGGATTATGGATGGTACATTTAAATCCTTGCCGACAAATTGTTTTAATTTTATACAATACATGCACCCATCGGTAATGATATCTATTAAATTCTTCCCTTAATTTACGAGTTGATGACGAATAGGTGCGAAGAAATTGTAAACGTTTGTTTCAAGATATGACTGATTTTTGCGAAGAATATGAAACTGAATTGAGAACACAGGCCATATTAACTGACCTGGAATTAGCTTAAATAAATACCTCTAAAATGAGTTCCCTAATGTTTATTGAGATCTGATTTTTCTATCTGGGGCAATGTGTTTGGAGAAAAATTCTAGCAGTTGGACTAACATCTCAGTAAAGCACCGATGAACAATTTAGTTTGCTGTTTCGATAATTGTCGTCGGTTTTTTTTACTGAGGGAAGCTCGTAAATAAAAGGACTAATAATGTATTTCTTATTATAAAATATCTAATCCTGTATTTCATATTACAGAATATCTTATCCTGTATTTCATATTATAAAATATATAATCCTGTATTTCATATTATAAAATATTTAAACCTGTATTTCATAATTTAAAAGATCATCTGGTTTCTACGAATCGCTAAGAAACACAATGTGTATATAAATATATATTTTTTAAAAAAAAACATTGTTTTGGTATTAAACTATTAACTACTTAAATATAATGGGAATTTCTTTATAAATATGGATAACAAACTAGTTATTCATTTTAATAAACTTCATTTTATCTGATTCTAGTTATAGAATCAGATAAAATGAAGACCATTTTTGACCCCTTAAAAGAATTGCATTCGGCCATTGTATTCAAAACCTCTCAATGCTTTATGTTATTTCTAGTTTGAGCAAAACAGTCTGAACGAATGCTTTGAATGATTTAACCGGATATTTGCCTCTAGTTATTGTGTATCTGGCCTTTTGTTAATACATAAAAAAGGCACAGTTTTCCTTTCATAAATATTTTATCTGATGTCACTATGAAGATATCTGAAGGTAACCAAAATGTTGTAAGACAGTTGACTGGCAACAGTTATAGGATCTTAGTGTAACTGGCGAGGTGACTTGTTTGTTCGTTCCAACGGTTTCGTTTACTTATGATAGTAGCTGCAAATGTTTTTTTTTTTTTTCCTATGGTGACGTCCTTTATTTTAACTGACCATGGGTTATTGAATTTTAAACTACATTACTTTGGTCTGATCAGCTCTCCTTTTATCTAATTGCGGTCAATCTGAGTCTTGGGATCAATTATTGTATCAGTGTAATTTGTATGTTGAACATAGAGAAAATCTAAAGGTGCAGATTTGTAATTTAGTTACAGGCTGTGAAAATGATCTTATTCCTGTCAGGTTAAATTTCAAACACTGCAAGCGTGTTGTGTAACTGTTTTTCAATGAAGGAGACATTGGAATAATTCAATGCTTACTAATTACGATTTTGTTATATACACTTTGATTGTCTATGTCTTTTCTCAAAAGAGGAAATCACATGAATTGTACTTTAATATTCCAGAGAATGGATTCAATTTATTAAAGCAGATTATTCAGAAGAGTTGTTTATCACATTGAAGAGGTACTTTTGGCTATTGATTGCTAGATGCTGTCATTAAATTTGTAAATTACATGAGAATTTTAAACCACTGGTAAAACTGTGCTAAGGTGAATCAGTTTTTGCCTCTTGACGGTTGGCCAAGTCTTCGGGCTCTCCAGGGTTTAATCGTTACAATGTAACACTGATGCCTCTCATGGACCGTGGGACTATCGATATCAACGTTGCTTTTATATATCTCGCAAAAATTCCATTATTACCAATCCTATATACCACTTCTCCCATATCGATCCACATGGTAAATTGCTCAGGAATCATCTGCCGAAAGGTGTCATCCTCAACCCCACAAGCCTTTCTAGCTTTTGCGATGATTTGGTTCATTTTATAATAAATTCTGATGCAACGGTATCCTTCACCTTTAGATGGATTATCAGGAAACCAGTGTTGTTCGTAATGTTGGTTTAGCAGTTCCTCAAGGTTTGAAGAAAACAGTAACATTTGTTGGTTATTTAAATTGGTGCCTTTCCTGATTCTCAGGAAATTAGCAAGGAACTGAGAAACGCTCTGTATTTCCAATTTCATTGTGTATCAGATCTTCTCTGTCAGCTTGAGTTACTTTTATGAATGTTTGATCAATAGAATTACAAGAGTACACACTCGGCGATATCGATAATTCCGGAATTACGTGGATTCTTTACTTGATAAAATAGTTTACCACCGTTCAGAACGTATCAGAAAAATAATTAAATGTATGGCACCGTCATGCACTTACTTACATCGACCCTGAATGCTTCTTTCCTATCAAACACACAAACAGAAGCTTAAAATGAAGACAGAATGAAAAAATCTAAATTCTCAAAGACTATTTATAGGAATACATTGGGATTGAAAATGAAAATATAGTTAACCAATCAAGGATATTTTTCCCTGTTCTGCCTTTTCATTGGATATTTAAAACAACCAATAATTGGGTATTAATTGAGACAAGTAACAAGATATTATGCTCTTAATATATGTTGATTGATTATTGGATGTCCTGACAAAGAGCTCTATGATGTAATATGCTGTCTCGTAATCAAAGGGGCAAATGCCTTTCATTGGTGTTTTTAACTTGTAAAAAATTGTCCCTGTGTTAGAGATTTTACTAGTTCTCGTCTCGAGCGATTAAATTGTTGCTGAGGTTTTAACTTCTTTTTGAGTTTGTCTCATTTGAAATACTTTCTGAAATTGGTTACTGAATTCGAGAATATTGTTTGTTCGCCGGACTACTTCTCATGTCTCCCGTCTTAGGTCTAATGAAATGTGGAACCTAATGGATTTGAAGGAAACAATTCTTTCAAAGCGGTAATTAAAGATAGAAAATCTTAACCATTCGCAACTAATAATTTTAATCTATTTAAAAGGATAGAATGTTTAATCATATTTAGCTTTAACTTTAGCCGGACTCACTAAATGACAAAGATTTCTACTACTACAGTCTCAAACTTGGCCTCGCGGCTGTGTTCCGCAATTCTTTGTAATCTAAGTGTTCATAACATCAGCAGGCAAAAGTCATTTAATTGTTTAACCAGGAAAATAGAGAGTTGGAGAACATGATTTTATTTTATACCTTAGTTTTTAGAAAAAATCCAATCAGGTATTTTATAACAGAGGGCAAGAAGAATAGCTGTGCATTAAATCATTTTGTGGGGGGTGAAAAACAAAGATGATTGTTTATATTTTTAGTTATTGTTTTATTGTTCTTATTTTTATTTCGTTTTGTTCTCTATTATGTGTTTGTCCACTTTATTCTTATTTCCCCCACTTACGCATCTGACTTTACTTCCTAGGAGAATTCCAGATTCGAGGGAACTTCTCAATTGTGTATAATTCCCTTCGGAAAGGCTGAGTGTTCAGAAATGACAAACAACGCACACATTAATATATCACATAACATAGTTTATTTACACTTATATATACAACATAATATACAATTGAATAAAAAAACATGTAATATGCATACAAGGTTAAGTCAAGGATACCTTGCATATATTATTCTTATATTAACAATCAATATGCTATTTTCATCATGCTAATCTGTGTTCTCGCCATTCTGTTACAATACACTGAAGACCAATCTTAACTTTCCTAAAGTCTCTATTTGTTATTATTCTTTCAATTCGACCAACAATTTTTCATAAATACAAACACTATATTCAATTATCTATCCTTTAAACATAGTCAAAACTTCTCATATAAAATTTACTATCCTTCTAGCATATTATAATCATTTGAACAACAATTTAATCTCTTACTTATCTTTCATTTCTCTTGCATTTTACAATAACCCTTTGTGAATTAATTAAACACCGTTAGTATATATATAATTTATTTCAGAGATAATTTATCTATCAATTTACTTCTAGTGCTATCCTTTTTTCATTAATTAAACACTATACTGTTTCACTAACAGTCCTTGTTAACTTACAGTACTTACTATTATCTTTTTTCTTTCCTTTGCTTTCCGGGACGGTTTCAAACTTCCATTTTTGGCTCACTGAGGATCTCCTTCATCTGCTTTCACCTGAATTTGCTACAGATAATTTTTTTAGGAACTCTTGGCTGCATGGGACTGGCGTTCTTTCTCCACCTTATTCGGGCTACCATCCATTCGCTGCTTCCTTCCTTCTCATCGAGCTACTAATTTCGCATTTTCGCTACTTTCTCTCGAGCTACTGATTCTGCGGATTTCGCTCCCTTTCTCTCCACCTTATTAAAACTTATCACAAGGAAAACTCATAGGGCATCTCACACTAACTCCTCCACTCCACTTTATTACAACTTATCACAAGGAAAAACTCATAGGGCATCTCACACTAACTCCTTCTCCACTCCACTTTAATAAAACTTATCACAAGGAAAAACTCATAGGGTGCTACCGTCGTTTTTGCGCTCCACCTATTAAGAACTCTTTCAAGAAGAAAACTTCCCAGGGCGCTACACTTTTCTTATTCCCACCACGACCAAACACTCCACTGTTAACTGACGCATATTTCCTACCACATCAGAACCCTCAACTGTCCATGTTACTAACTCATTTTACTTATCTCGACTGCTGTGTCCGCTGATTATTTCATTTTCTCTAACACCAACAAAAAACTCAACTTAGAATCCCACTAACCCAATTTCCTAAACACCCACAAGATCTCAACTTTGGTTCTGTCTACTATCTCATTTATCCAAGCACCGACAAGAATCTCAACTTCGTCTCCCTCCTAACTCATTTCCATAAACACCCACATAACTCAACTTGGGGATCTGTGCGTGTCTCCCCCTGTTCACTCACTTTTTGTTCATCTCCTTTTGTGTACCGCCTACATATGTCAAAGGCTCCCTAGTTTTCAGTTTAACCAATCTTACTCATTTTAGCAACTTTCTCTCTCTTCTTATTTGCCCATTTTATTTTCTTATGATGATTACTTATTGCCCGATCTAACTTCTTATTTTAAGAAATTTGTAAACTTTCTCAGGCTGTCTGTACCTTTGAAGTCAGCCGCTTATAGTTATACTGTAGCAGATTAATTTCCCACGATCTATAAAACTTGCTATCACTGCCAGCCAGACAGACCTAAATCTAATTCCCAGCATTTGTTCCGTTTTCACTACCTTGTCTCTCCAGGTGTGACCGATTAAAGAAAATGTCCCAACAGCACATGGTCCACCGCGCTATTGTTTACCAGAGTTGACACTACTAATAGCCATTGCTACTGGTTTCTATTGTTCTGGTTTGCCTGTGTGAGCTGAGAGTCGAAGTATCCCTTAGCTTGCTAATAGCTTTCCACTTACCGCTCCCCTTGTATAGACGTTGTCTAATTTAATCCCTTGGCTTGTAAGGTTCTCTCCACCATATTGCCATATTATAAGTTTTACTTTAAATATATCTCACTTTTCTATGAAATAATATATTTGTAAGATTTTACCTCTTACAATTTGTACAGGCACAGAATACCGTAGCTTGCAGAAACATTTCTTAGTTTTTCTTCACCGAGTCTTCCTATTTTCAGAATTATGAGCTTAAAATTCTTAAGTATTCTTAATAATAAAGAAACGTTTTCATATTTGAAAAGACATTTTAATCTTAGTATAGATTTTGAATTTCTTTTGAATGTAATATAAATCATAATTCGTTTACGTTTTTCCCTCAGATATATTTTTGGACCAATTTATAGTTTAGTGAAACAATATTGCGAAGTTAGAATGATATGTAAGAGACTATTTTCGCACTGTTAGTCAATGCATTTAGAAGTATGAAGGCAATTGTGCGAAAAAGAAAAAAATTGAAAAATGTTTTCTTTTTCTTTATTTTTTCCTTAATTTAATTTAATTTAATTAGGCAACCATAGAATGGAAGGTGCAAGCAATTTCCTTTCTTAAAATTTTTTATAGCCCACAACTTAGTTTTAAACCCATAATCCCTGCAAGTTATTAGAATCCTATAACCATCATGTATGTGGTAAATTTCTCCACCAGCTAAGCGGATTGCTATGAGGTGAGTGCTGAAAATTAAGCTAAGCTATACATACGATCTAGTTATTACATTACAGCACATAAGGACTCGTTAAAAAATCAAAGAATATATCTTGTATATAAATCATGTATATAGTTTGATGTCCATAATCTTGAGACGGTATATTGTGTGTAATTAATAAATGAAATGAAAAAAATGGAGAGACTCGTCGCCACAAGGCACAGTAATTGAACGATTTCTCCTAGTGGTAAAGTTTGCAATGACCAAAACTACAAGATCCTGGTTCTCTCTCTCAGCTTTGAGAAGTCCTTCTTAGTGGCCGGCTGCGGCTCTCTGAATGAAAAGCTCTACCAACTGAGGCTTCTCGCTACCGACCTAGGCTTTTGTGGAGCCAAGAAAAACTGGTACCACATTTTTTTGATTGTGACTTGTTGTTGTTTGGTTTTTTTAGGAGCATTAGCAACTAAGGCCATATTGCTTCGGGGATATGTGGTGGTTATTCCCTGACCTTTCCGCATCCTCCATATTTGGTGGCCCAAGGGTTCGAACCCCGGTCTAATCAAGAAGCGTGTGCTACGCACTGCTTCTGCTGCACACCTGGCTACGGAGGCGCCGATTGTGACTTGTACGAGGGTCTGAGTGTTCTTCCGAACTTCTCCCCAAACCATGTCGATCAACTAATCCAGACACCTTTTTTCCTTGCAGGCTTTTGCATCCGGCATTTTTATCCATCGAAAGTCCTTGTATGCCAATGCTGACCAAAACCTGATAAACAATTCTACAGCCTAGATTTCACACTCAAACGAACTGAAATAAATAAATTTAAAAATATTTTTTGATTTATTTATTTCAGTTCGTTTTTTGCTAAATTTGCCATATTTATCAATTTTTATTTTATTTATTTATTGTTTATTATATAAATATATTATTTTATTTTTACCTGCAACAATAGTTTTTATTATTATTTATTTATTTAATTTTTATTTTACCGGAACTTTTTTTCCTTCTCTCTTCCCATCTGTCCAGTTGACTGATACTATTGGTTAGCCAAGAGACCAGAACAGAATACACATAAACCTAAATCACACACATCTCTTTTGAGTACTCTCATCCCAGTAGTTACCTGCCTGTCTATTTTGATCCAAAGCTGAAATTTAATGTTCACACAGAAGCGGAGATATTCTGTGTGAACTTTTATTACTCCTATGTACGTAAGGCCGCCGTAGCCTAGTGGTCAGGCGCGCGGGTGCATGAGTACACGTGCCTTGAGTGACCGGGGTTCAAGCCCGTGACCACCGAATACGGTGCTGTTTCTTGTATTCTATCTATCTTGTGAACTCCTCTGACCGTTTGGTCGTCCCGGAGTATAAACAGAAAATTTATTTATAGGAGTCATAAACGCCCCAAACATCTGGGATTTCTGTCAGTGGCACAATCCTCGACGTCATCCCCACACTACTCCTCAAATATAATCGGTTGAAACTGTGTAGCCATTTCCTACCAGTCCAGGCACACCCCAAAATTAAGGCACCGCCCTAGAGTCAACCTATATAAAATGGCTACCGACTACAAATACCGTCACATACCCCTCGAATGGACTACATCTGTGGAACTGGGATAAATTCCTCCAAAATGGGTTACGAGTTCAGTTCCTCTTTATATTTTCATTTTTACATGTTTAATTTTGTTCCCATATATAATGTAAAACTGCTGGCCATGTCGCCGTGATGAGAATTATTGTCAGTAGTACCTGTACCGTACTTAACAGCAATAAAGAATTCCTCAAACAGGCCTCTGAGTTTGGGTAAATTCGTATTGTGATTTTTAAATGTTTCTCGCCAACCACATATTAAAATAAGACAGTGAAACTGGAATTTTAAAAACGATGTGTTTACTACTATATATTTACAATTAAAATAATTTTACAAATAAAAATATAAGAATATTTAAAAAATATATATACATCAGATAAAATACATTAATATACCGGGTTAAGAGCGATAAATCCGACCGTATCTTTCGAAGGCTCCTGCCTTCTTCTTCAGCGGTAGCTTCCTTGTAGTGCGGTGCATCCAGCAGGATCACGGTCTAAATCACGTGTTTCATCACCATGTGTTGTATTCTCCTGTGTACTGGGACCGGAAGCGCGTCATGAAATCGATCATCCGTTCTGATGATCGTAACGCCAATGAGGGGAAGAATCCGCAAACCTTTGTCTCTATTGATGTTCTCTGTCGAATTAATCCGCAAACTCTCGAGCCACTTGTGGTCCAGAACCTATGCTCCCGATCAGTGATGACAGCTTCGTTCGGGGAGATCTGGTTTTGCTTCTCCCAAAAATGCTCGGCCACGACGGACTTACCATAGTCTGCATTCCTTATTGCCTTAGTGAGCTCCCCCAGACGTTTTTTGAGACGGCGCTTTGTTTCCCCTACATAACATTCCCCACAATCCGGGCATTTAATACTGTAAACGACCCCACTAGCATTCTCTTTTTGAATGGGGTCTTTTACTTGTGACAAGTTTGTGTGCAGCTTCCGGCCTGGATTCTGCACACAACGGTTTTATCGCTCTTAACCCTGTATTTTAATGTATTTTATCTGATGTATATATATATTTTAAATATTCTTATATTTTTAGTTGTAAATATATAGTAGCAAACACAGTTTTTAAAATTCCAGTTTCCGTGGCTCATTTTAATACGTGGTTGGTGGGAAACATTTAAAAATTACAATAGCAATAAAGAAGTTTCATATTTGGCATATTTTTAGTGATATTGTACAGAAAATACGAGGCTGAGTTGAACAACGTTCTAGGTGCCGCCCTTACATATACACATAAGTCGAGACTCGATTGGGAAAGCCGTTTCATACCATGACGTCTAGTGTTCTGTGCTGGTAAATCGAATTTAAATTGGTTTTATTGAATGAAGAAGTGTATAAACAGTTTTGAATGAATTTGGGTACTTCCTGAATTGTCAGGTATTAATATAAATTAAAACGTTTCTTAATAACTGGTGATATCAGTGATTGTGGAGTTATAACGATAATCATGGCTCCAAAATGGCGGTCATTATGAGGTGGGAGGAGTTGTCTGATTATACATAGTAAGAATAATTACTGTTTTGTCTGAAAATTATTTATTTCTGGAACTAATTCTTGCTAAATATAAGAACCGTATTGAGCTAGGTTCACGGGTGAGCAAACATATAGAATATTTGGTTATCCTTTAACGACACGAATGGTGGAAAAAGACCATTCGTGGCGTTAAAGACCAACCAGTGAAAAAGAGCCTAAAACTGGATTTGTCGTCAATAATAGAGAACACCACGTAACGGTTGTTCTTAGTTTATGCAACCAGTTTGCTACTTGTGTTATAGCAGCCCCGGAAGATATTCAGTTCTATATTGTATCTCTGTATTGTGTGCGCTCCTTCAATGGATTTTAACAATTGCGTGGATTATTAAAGTATATGGTATTCAATTTAAGACCGAAACAAGTGATTATTTCGACAAATGCTAATGCAAAGTCTCCACTGTGGTATAGTGCAACATCTGATATGAGAGGTTTAATGCTGGAAGAGTTTATATCGAGTAATAATTTATTTGTAATGAACACAAAATCAGTCTTATGTAGCTAGAGACAAAACCATGACGTTTACAATAGATTAATTGGAATGGGTGATAAAGAACCATAATTTTACAAAACGTCCATAAATAGATTTGATTGAATAGAGGTTCATGGCAATATGTTTCCAAGAATTGTTAGAACACCATGACATGATTTCACATATTCAGTATGGTTTTCTACCAGGAAAATTGTGCGACGATGCATTTTGGATTTTTAAACTGATTCAAAATATGAACTTGTTCAATTGAAAATTGATTATTTAAAATATTCAATATATAGACTTTGAAGGTGCGTTGGACTCAGTATGGTAGGAGGCAGCTCTTTCTTAACTGTGTCGTTATGAGTGTTCAAAACGGTTATACTGTCTGTTTAGGAGTAACTTTTCTGAGAGATATGTGACTGTTAAAGTCTGAACATTTTTACTTTGAAAGACAGATTATGCGAGCTTGCTCTCAGGGCTCTGTATTAGGTCTTTCCAATTGCAATCTGGTGCTACAGAACTCTCTGTTTCGACCACAAGTAAATTGTCATGTAATAGCTTTTGCTAATGATGTCATTAAATGTGACAGGTCGATCACGACACAATTTTGAGAAAAATGGAATTTCTGTAATAAATGATATTAATACCTGGCCACCAGGATTTAAATTTACCATTAGCCCAAATCACCAAAATGGTTCTTTTTAAAACAAAACTTGATTTGGGATGACGCCACAAACAAAATTAAATGAGAAACAATTGACTATGGTTTCTGAAACTAAATACTTGGGGGGGGGGGGGGTTCATTATTGATCAAACGTTTGCTTATTATGCGCATATAACACATCCACATAGCAAGATATATTTCAGTAAGTAGTTTCGGATACAGATCTGTTTTTGTGGCGAGATTGAAAGTTGGTCCCATATATTATATGTGTACAATTTATGGAAGTGTCAGGTAAGAAATACTCAGAGAATCATCGCTGAGAATGAATTAGGTCAGGAAAAGATTTCACTTTCCAACGGGAGTGTATTTCAATTATTCCAGGATTTTACAAAGAGAGCCTTTGAATTGAGGAAACGCCAGTTAAACAAGAATGGTGTGTTGGAAAGATTACTTAAGTGTGTCGAGAATGCTCAAGAGACTAATGGTGGTGATGAGGAAGACTATATTTATCTTTTTTTTTTGCTGATATATAAATGAAAGTAGGTAAAATAATATAAGAAATAGAAAAAAAAGAGCAAACAGATTAATGCCATCAAATTTATGAATGTAAGTTACATCTGTCTGTATATAACAATATTTTAGTTAATAATACCAACGGGATAAATTGGACAAAAGTATTAGAGGTAATAGCTATACTCATTAGCTAAAAGTGCCAAGTTTAAAAAAAACACAAATTCGACTTTTTGTTGTGCCCCATAAATAAACACAAAATGAAATAGTAAAACTAAAATGATAATATAGCTAATTAGAGGTATATGCTTACATTGAAGGGAACGTTAACAAGGCTAGTCCACTCAGTATCTCCCATCAATAATTAGCTGAAGGTATCTGTTTCTGTTTGTCAGTTTTTCTAAGTTCAAGTATATTGAAAATTATTGTGAATATATAATCAAATTGGCTTAATTACTTTAATATCCCTTAAAATTTAGGGAAAACTGGCAGAATAACCGCTAGCCCTACAGATGGCAGTGAAAATTAATAATTGAAGTGAAAAATTAATAATATATATGATACAAACTATTTATTTATGTAGTAAAGGGATGGCTTATACTTGAAAATTAAGGCCAATATGAAGAAGACTAAGAATAGACTCCAATCTCGCTCGAAATGCTCTAATAGTTTGTATAATTGGAGTTAGCAAGAAAAAGCATTTTATATAGATACTTCGGATTTCCCCGGAGAGTAACTGCCGGACATTTTAGTAAGGATCCTGGTATTATAGTATGTAGTGATATTTGATGTAATATAATTCCAATAATGATTAGAATTACCTGATATATTAGACGTCTTTTTAATAAAATCAAGTACAATAGAAATGTATTACAAAATATATGGAACCATGGGAAATTAAATGACTCCTCATACTTATATTGCAATGCATTTAGTTAATCAAAACTAGTTTCTGCAAAAACAGAAATTAAATAAACAGAAAATGACTATAAAAATTATATTTGGTAAAGTTTACCGTAATAGGTACATGTCATGTGTTCAACGTTAATGTACATGGGGCAATGAGTATTTTAGGTGCATGAACCTATATTAGTCAATTTCATTTTATGTATCTATCTGTAGGGCGATAGGTGTATAAAGACCAACTAAACAGATAGTATTATATGTATCCTTAGGTAAATATGTACCCTTATTTACCAGGGTTAATTGTTATTTTTACCGGGTGGAGGCGGCCAGGGTACTACCCCACTGTGAGTGGAAAAACAGGGTTCCAAATCGGTCGATGACGCGAGGAACAATAATGGACTTTTTTAACTCCATCGCTGAGTTAGTCGTTCTCAGGCGTAGATAACAAAGGTTTTCTTACTCAGAAACTGGGTTTTTCGTCCAGCAACTAGACCATAGAACTCACGTAATTAGCAGACATAAGACCGAGCACGGCATATGAATTTAATTATTCGGGTGACCTAAAAATAACAGTTTTTTTTTTTTTTTTAATGGTTCGCTAAACTAGAGTTTTTCGACCATAGAACACCCGCAATTAAGAGATATACGACACACGAATTTAATCAGGAATACGAATTTTATTATTAGGATGGCCTAATATATATATATTTTTTAAAGGCATAATTGGCTTTTTACAGAGATGTACTTTTTAACAAAGTACTAAGGCGCAGATGTATGTTCTAAACCACCGGTGAGGCCTTTCATAAAACAGTATGCCATGTTCACAATGAAGGCGATTCTATTTAACCATTAATGCGCATAAATAACTGAGGAATGCTGAACTATTTCATTATTTCAGCGTCATTTACTACAGTCTGGAGAACCAGATCGCAACTCATTTTAGTCAAGGTAATATTTCATTCCTAGAAAGAGAACTTGTCATATTTGGCTTTCTGATCTTTCGAACTTCTACCAGCGGGCACTTTTGAATAGAGTATACTTTTAGAAATAACTGGAGTTGCAATTTATGATATAAAATTGCAGTGATCAGAAACCGCGTGCCAATAAATACAAATCTGATGAGCTCCAGGAAACTGATTATGCAATCTCCAAAATTGGATAAAACATGAGTGGTTAGAAGAATCCTTCCGCCTTGTGTACCAAAGGACACAAGTACAACATAAAACGAAAGGATGATATTAAAACTTCATGCACGAAATTTAATATTTGTTTGTTAAGTGCAAGTCATGAACGACACAACCTCGCGCGCAATTAGGTGCTGATTGTTAAATTTGATATCGATTGTTAATAAAAGAGAAAAACGTTCTAATAAGGATAGACAACTTTTTCATGAAAATAAATTTATTGTATATGTAAATAATAGAACAATTTTTTTAACCTCTTTTTACATACATTTACAAAATTCAATGGTGAATTGTTATAATAAAGATGCACCGATTTATGACAATACCTTCTAAATATGACAATATGTTTTATACAAACGTGGTTAACAAAAAAATATAAGAAAAAAAAACCAAAACCTTTTTAAAAAACTAAATTTGTTACAAGCATGTTATCAAAGGGTGAGGGATTTCTAATATATTATTATTAAAATCAGTTTATTTCCCAAGAAACCTTGGGTCACGCCGGGAGGGCTCTGTGCCAGAAGGGTGTGAGTACAGACTAAGGTGCGAGGAACACAATGTACAATAAACAAGGGTACATGCATGCTCGACCCGAGACTGTTTACAGGATTAAATAAACAATAATGTACAAAATATACATGAAGACAAAGACTTTCTGTCATATACAAATAGGCAAGTTAAAAAAAAAGTCTGTCCAGGAGCAGGTGAGTATTATAAGCTCATAATCTGGTAGCAGTTCTTCAGGAGTTGCTTCCTGTAGGGCTTGTCTTCGCAGAACCTATCAGGGTGGATCCTAAATTTATTGAAGATCCGAAGACAATTGGCTGGAAACATGTTCCTCAGGGAATCAATGCTTGACAGCGAAAGACGTAGAGGGAGACAGGGTGCTTCCCTCTTGCCCTCCTCGGGCCAGAGATTAATGTGGACACTGATGGAGCATCAATTCGCCTCGTTATAAGCCGTGCAAGCGTCAGGACATTTTTTGTCATGATGATATGTCTCCCGGGAGTGGTGCCTAGATTTGCTTGTAGGATAGATCTGGAGATAGTTAGGGGGTGGCCTACCACCCTGTTCATCCATCTAAGCAACCAGTACTCTAAACTAAGATACTTCTGAAGGTATGAGGCAGGGGCAGATGACCAAATTTCTGAAGCATAGAGAGGAATCGGCGTAATACACCTCAGGATGTGCCGAACAAGCAGCGCTGGCTGATGCACACCAACGAGCTCTTGACGCACTGCCCAAAGAGCAGCGTACGTCTTCTGCCTCATCCTAGCAAAGTGAGGCTGAAATGTGAGCCCAACGTCCCAAGTGAGGCCAAGATCAGTATGAGAGGTCACCTTTTGCACCGGTTCCCCACTCACAAAGATTTGGATATCATTTTTGGCTTTCTTCTTGGTTATCGTCAGTTGTGCTGATTTAGAAGGGCTCAGATGCAGCCCTATTGTGGCAAGATAACTTTCCAAGCTCAATATCTGCCTAGAAGCTTGTTGGTTGATATCATGAATCTGATGATTATGATCTGAGCTCACGTAGAACTTCAGATCGTCGGCATAAGAAACAAAGTTCGGATTCTGAGCAAGGAAAGGCTCCAAAACTGCTGCAAACAGGATAGCTGACAGTACGCTTCCTTGTGGGATGCCTCTTGAGACGTAAATAGTTACTTGAAAGTCATTGTGGGTCACAGATAGATGTCTAGGGAGTAAAATAGACTTCAAATTTTGAAGTAAGGTATCCGCCAGGCCGAAGTAATGTTTCAGAATGGTAAAACGAGCTGGGAGGTGTATTCTGTCATAAGCCGATTTTATGTCCAGGAAAATGATATCAATCTGTGATTTGTTGTTAAGGGTGCGCTGAATTCTGAAGAGGGTATCAAGAAGATTGGTAGTTGTCGATCTCCTTTGTAGAACGGTATGCAGGTACTCAGGCCTGTGTGCAAAGCAATCCTGGGCAATTGTTGGCTGAATTAGTTTTTCGAAAATTTTGAGTAAAGAACAACTGATGGATATTGGTCTCAGGTCTTTAGGAGATTTGGGTTTCTTGATCTTTGGAATGGGCTTAACATGGTAAGTTTTCTAAATTGAAGGAACTATTCCAGATTGCAGGATTTTTCTGAAAAGGAGAAGGTCGACTATATATGGGCTGAAAATTTTGATAATAAAGAGTGGGAAACCATCCGGAGCTACAGTGGCTTTGCTGGGTAGTTTATTGATGACATCTATTAGGGTCTCTCTAGTTATTTCTATTTCAGAAAAGTGTGCCCTAGGTAACCAGTCCTGCGAGAGAAAGGAATCAGAGTCATTATTATTATGCTGGCTATTGTAGATTTTGCCGTAATTTCATCCGGGATAAATGCTATAAGGAAGGAACTGCTAATAATTTCTGCACAATGTAATTTCGTAATTCTATATTGAGAATTTGGGAAAGACGAGAAGCATCTCTAACTCCTGTTTCGTTTGAAGGATTAATATTTGCTGCAAACAACAGATCAACTAAATCCCTCCGGTTTGGTTTTGTTTAGCAACACAGAAAAGGGCTGTTGTAATAGAATGCCTACAAACTTCACTGGAGTTGCACCCACGGCGAAGAGGCAATTCAAATAGTGAAGTCATGGAACAATCAGCAGCATTAGAATAGGGGGACACTTCTGGTGGATGAGAGTCCAGATAATGCGTGTGTACAATTAGGAGTTCTACTACTTTGATGGCTTTTGTCTGGCCATGTACAGACATTTTCTTAATCCGGCAGTAACCATACATGCCATTAGCGGAGTCCATCCGTGCCTGTTCTGCACGTTCACCTGCAACTATAAAGAAGAGAATTAACGTCAAATAGAAAAACGTTAGCGGTGAATTAACTGGCAAATGTTCTTGTAAATATAAGGGAAGAAATGCAACTCGTATAATTCAGAACTTACTTGTGCATCCTTTGATATTAAACTAGATCATTAAAAGGACGGACGTAGAGAACTTCCAGTATAGATCATTGCTGTGTTTCTACATTTGTCCACCTTACTAACATCAGCTCCATAACGCAGTAGTAATCTGGCAGCAGCAAAATTATGCCACATGCATGCAATTATTAAAGGAGCGTGACCTGCTTCATCCACAGCATCGACTTCACTATCGGCTTCACAGAGAACTTTCACGACTTCTGAAAAAGAAATAGAAAACGTTAACTTGTTTCATCGAATGTTGCAATCGAAAATGCATTTAATATTCCCCAAATATCAGTATTTCAATAAAGGGACACTTACCTTTGTTACCATGCTGAGCTGGGAGGGGTAATGCAGTCTCTTCTAATGATGTTAAATATGTCACATCTTCCCTTTCGATAAGTTTTCTTAAATCTTTTGCGTTGTTGAGCAATGCTGTCATGTGTGATGGACCAACGCCATGATTAATTGGATGCATGTACTTTTCTATTTCCTTAGTTAAGTATTCACAAAGACCTATTTATTAATTAAAAACGGAACGATTAATTCAAATTCTTTTCTAGCCTAATGTACGAGAATTTGCTTTCAGTTTTAAAGAATCATTATTTACATTGGCTGCCTCGACCACTTTTAACTAAATCATAAATATAAGCGCCTCTAGGTTGTTTGTTCCCTATATTTTTTCGGCATTTACTTACATATTTATTATTGAAGTATTATTAAATACAAGTAACAAGCCAACTTACCGAGAAGTACGCGCCTCAGGCTGTAGCACCAGCATAGGAAAGGCCGGAGGTACATTGCTTCTGTGAACAATTGACAGGGATCTACAATTCTGCATTACAATTCTCTTCTATCCAGTTCACTCCACATTTCCATTCCAATTGATGGGTTTAAGAATTCCACACGACGGTATTGACAGGGATCTACAATTCTCTTCTATCCAGTTCACTCCACATTTCCATTCCAATTGATGGGTTTAAGAATTCCACACGACGGTATTGACAGGGATCTACAATTCTCTTCTATCCAGTTCACTCCACATTTCCATTCCAATTGATGGGTTTAAGAATTCCACACGACGGTATTGACAGGGATCTACAATTCTCTTCTATCCAGTTCACTCCACATTTCCATTCCAATTGATGGGTTTAAGAATTCCACACGACGGTATTGACAGGGATCTACAATTCTCTTCTATCCAGTTCACTCCACATTTCCATTCCAATTGATGGGTTTAAGAATTCCACACGACGGTATTGACAGGGATCTACAATTCTCTTCTATCCAGTTCACTCCACATTTCCATTCCAATTGATGGGTTTAAGAATTCCACACGACGGTATTGACAGGGATCTACAATTCTCTTCTATCCAGTTCACTCCACATTTCCATTCCAATTGATGGGTTTAAGAATTCCACACGACGGTATTGACAGGGATCTACAATTCTCTTCTATCCAGTTCACTCCACATTTCCATTCCAATTGATGGGTTTAAGAATTCCACACGACGGTATTGACAGGGATCTACAATTCTCTTCTATCCAGTTCACTCCACATTTCCATTCCAATTGATGGGTTTAAGAATTCCACACGACGGTATTGACAGGGATCTACAATTCTCTTCTATCCAGTTCACTCCACATTTCCATTCCAATTGATGGGTTTAAGAATTCCACACGACGGTATTGACAGGGATCTACAATTCTCTTCTATCCAGTTCACTCCACATTTCCATTCCAATTGATGGGTTTAAGAATTCCACACGACGGTATTGACAGGGATCTACAATTCTCTTCTATCCAGTTCACTCCACATTTCCATTCCAATTGATGGGTTTAAGAATTCCACACGACGGTATTGACAGGGATCTACAATTCCACACGACGGTATTTCTATAGGCCTTAACCCTACTCTCATCTCATTGATCCTAAATGAATAAAATTCCAAATAACAATAATTACTAAAAACAGTAGGAAATTAAATATTTCATTACAAGTGTTCTTGATATTTTTCTGGAAAAGCAAGTTAAAATTATATATAAATAACTTTTATCTATGGACGATTTATTAAACAATAACTAATAAATTTAACGTTTCTAAATGTTAAATGGAATGCCGTAATTTTATGGTGGTATCCGAAACACAGCACGCAGTTTCCTGAGCAACATTTGTGAAATTGAAGGTCTCATTTCTTCTTGAATCTACTAGACAGATTTATTAAAATTGCTTTAAAGGCAAACTCAGTAAAATGCTTAATTCTTTCCCTTTATAATCAGTTATACCTAAAAATGCCATAAAGACAATTCACCCTCTTATACTTAAGTGTTTCAATTTTAATTTACTCCTGCACGGCCACCAGGTAGTGCAGTTTACAATAAATCATCAATACAAATGTATTTATTAGTCACGGGCTTGAATTTGGATCAACTTAAAGAGCAGGTACAACTGACCTACAAGTTTCTGATCACTCGGCAACGTCATATAATTAAATGAAAAATTATAGGTTCTGTTGCAGACCAAAAGACACTACCCCTATTGAATTCTGAAGTTCTCTGTGCAATATAGAGAAGACAAGGACAGATTGTGGAATTCTTCAGCGAAACAATGGATAACTTTTTTTGTATTGTGATAAGTCCCAAGAATCCTAAGTTCGCCGTTGAAAACAACTTTTATGCCAACTCGGTGGATATACACAATTTACATAATAATAATAACGAGTTTGCTTTGCTTTCATTATCTATTGATTTTGAAAACCAGTTTAATGCAATTGTTTATTTGATGTTCTTTTTGCAATTGCATCAGGTTTATTTTACCAGTAATAGCCTCAAAGAAAATGCACCATTTCTTTATCGATCCTATCTTTTTTTATGTAAACCCCAAACACGAGGTATTAGAGCAGATAGTATCGAGCTTGAGAAGACGAAAGATTTGTTGACTTTGCACTTGAACTTCTATTGACTAATTTTCAGGAAATACGTTTGAAGGAAGGTTGTTCCAGAAAATACCAGTTGAATGAATAAACTAGGAAGATGAAAAGTTGGACAGGAAATGAATGTTGGCGTCACGTGTTCGGACTGTTTTGAAAGAGACAGCGGGAATTATAGAAGCCAGTTCAGAAGAACTGTGCCCATGGAAGTATTTGCAGAAGAGGCATGCCGCAGATACAGTAAGTCTATGTATGAGACAGCGAAGAGAAGAGACCCTGTTAGAGATTAATCATTAATTAACGTCACTGCCCTCTTCTGAATGGAATAAAGCATGAGAGGTATTCGGGGCATCACCCCAGATGTGGTAACAATATTTCATGGCAGGGCGGATTTGCGATTTACACACAGTGAGCAGCTGTTTGGAAGAAAGGTAACGCCGTGATCTAAAGAGAAAATGAAGTTTTTTAGATGCAGAGGAAGCAATATTTGTAATGTGCTTGTACCAAGAGAGATTAGAAGTCAGGGTAATCCTTAAAAAGAGATATGATTTTGCCTAGAAATCGAAGTGTCACTAAAGATAAGCATAGGAGTAGAAGAATCCTTTTTGCGAGATATAAGACAAGACTGAGTTTTAGAAGGGTCTAAATCAACTAAGTTGTCTTTGCCCCACTGGAGAATTACCTGAAGATCGGCATTTAAGGAATTGGTAGCAGATTTCCGAGAAGTTAATTGCAGGACAAGGTTTCTCAAAATGAGAAATTGAATGCAATGTGCTATTATCGGCAAAACTATGGATAGCATTCAATATCCCGAAAAAGGCGTCCGCGGTTGGGAAAATACATACACCAACCATTAAGTTCAATTATTACTGTAAATAAAAGTAACAAAAATAAAATAACTTAAATGTTTACAATGAAATAAATAAAACCGATAGGATAAAATAAAATGTGATAACTGTATTTACAGTAAAATACAACTGACATAATCTACCATAAAATAAAAATATCGTACAATAAAATACTATAAAACATACGCGTAATTAAAAGCTATTAACCTGAATTTTTCGAAAGCGTCGGCTTCCTTCCTGAACAGTATCAAAGCTTCTTGCAACACCTTAAATACAAGGCTCACGATGCTTCCACACGTCGTTAAATCAGCGCATGGTCTGAACGGGAAGCGTGTCAAACGGAACCGCTCATCCGTACTCAGGACAACAGTTTCAAAGAGGTGATGTATACTCATACCTCTGTCCCTATTGTTGTCGGATGAGCAGTTTCGCAAGCTCTTGAGCCATTTACGGTCACAAAACCCATGCGCCCGTTCAAAAATAACCGCATCCTCTGGGGAGGTCCCATGCTGCATCTCCCAAAACTCCTTTGCCACAGCAGACTTCACAATTCGCGACTTCTATAGCATTTAGGTGCTTCCTCAGACGATCCTTGAACCGCAGCATTGTTTCGCCTACATAACATTCCTGACAATTCGGTTATTTTATCATATATACATGCTTCCATCTCTGAAGAAGACAGAAAGAATTGTGAGAAGTTAAGCCAATTAAGTGCATCCTCTCTCCTCTTCGGAATAACGGTAAAATATCATCTTCATATCTCTTCCATTTTCTCATGGGAAATGGACACCCGTAAAAAACTTGATTTTTTAATTCTTCCATAGCCAAATTGGCCACTATAGCACAAATGGGTGAACACATGGCTTATACCAAAAACCTGCTTATACATAGTTCTTTGGAACACCATAGTGGTGGTGACCAGACAATTGCACACCCAAATATATCTTCTACATTTTAAAGTGACCTGCTACCGAAAGAGACATCATTCTTACACAATGTACTCCATGCATAATAGGAATGTAATAAAAAGGAACACAATGTCAAAGAAAATCATTATCTCATTCTCTCCTATAGTTTGGTCTTTCACAAAGTCTTTAATATCCTTGATGACATAGCTGGAACGAACTACTACAGTCGAGATCAGCTTGGCCAAAAACTCATAAAGCGTGTGTAAGATCTGTGAATCCGACTACACAGATCCATAAAATCTGTGAAGTCGACATCCCGTAGCCTGTAGGGACCAAATTGTCTCATTAGAAAATTTCTCCGGCTTTAACCAAAGCTGTGCCAATTTATTAATGTGTTTCCAGACCAACAAACGGGTTTCTATGAGTAACCTTTTAGGTATTACTGTTCTGAAAAATACCCAAAGCTTTTCTATGATAATCTTTATATAAGACTACCGTCGATCTCCCCTTATCCGCAGGTAATTCCACCGTCCTATTTCAACTCTTTAAAAGTTCTCCTCTGGCTAAAGTTAAGGCGTCGTCTTCGCTTGACTCAGGATCGCAGCAGACTTCACACGAATCTCGTTAGCTAAGGCCTCTCGTAATTTGCTAATAACCCGTTCCATTCCTATGGCTATTTCAGCAACGGGTGGGTTGACAGGCACGAGCGCAAATTTAGGACCCAAATCTCCTGTTTGTTCCTTAGTAAGCTACCTACTTCTCAAATTATGTACAAAGTGCGTACTTCTATCATTGCGTTGTATTACATTTTCTCCCAACAACCTATTAAACCTCATATTCTGCCTCTGTCTGTAAGAGTTCGCTATTATAGTTACTTTATCCGAAACTATTCTTCTTATAAGTACCAAGTGTGTTGAAGATACATTAATAGTATCGAAGTACAGGTACTATTTGTCTCTTAGTATACCTCAAATCCTCATGCAATTTGTTGCAAATCGAAACGTTCACTAACTTCTTTTGGTAACAGAGTAGCCCTCAGTAATCGGTCATCTTGACTCTAAAACCATGTGGTATAAGTCCATGCATTTTACAGCGGTGCTCAAACCTTAGGTTTTGCTTCCTGGCCTCTTTTACACAATGCTTTTGTAATAGCCGGACTTGTTGCACTACGAAATCGCCGTAACTCCTAAAATAATATTTCACGAAACAGGCCTCCGAGGTTGGGAAAATTCATGTCAACGAAATAGGCAACTCATACACCAACCATTAAGATCAATTATTATTGTAAACAAATTTTGATACAAAATTAAATAAAACCTGAAAATTATGTTTACAAATAAATAAAACCGATATGATAACTGTATTTACAACAAAATAAAACTGACATAATCTACCATAAAATAATATAAATTAAAATATAAGCGTAATTAAAATTTATGAAACCTACAGCTTTCCAAAGCGTCGACTTCTTTCCTCCACAATATCAAAGCTCCTTGCAACACCTCCTTAAATAGCAGGCTCACGATGCTTCCACACGTGGTTCAATCAGCACATGGTCTGAACCGGAAGCGGAAATACCACGGGAGCGTATCAAAGGGAACCGCTCATCGGTACTGAGCACAACAGTTTGAAAGCGGGGATGCATACGCATACAGGATGACCGATTATTGAGGGCTACTCTTTGTTTAGAAAAGAAGTTAGTGAATGTTTGGATCTGCAAATTGCATGAGGACGTAATGTATACTAGGAAACAAATAGGTTTGTACTTCGATACTATTACTAGTAATGTATCTTCAACACACTTGGTACCTATAAGAAGATTAGTTTCGGATAAAGTTACTACAATAGCGGATTCTAACAGACAGAGGCAGATTATGAAGTTTAATAGGTTGTTGCGAGAGAATGTAACACAATGCAATGATAGAAGTACGCACTTGCACATAATTTGAGTAGTAGGCAGCTTACTAAGGAGCATATAAGAGATTTAAATGTGGGTCCTAAATTTGCTCTCGTGCCTCTCAAACACTCCGTTGCTGAAATAGCCATAGGAATTGAACGGACTATTAGCAAATTACCCGCGGCCTTGGCTAACGAGATTCGTGTGAAGTCTACCGCCATCCTGAGTCAAGCGAAGACAGCGCCTGCTAACCTTAACTTTAGTCAGAGGAGAGCCTTAAAAGAGTTGAAACAAGACGACGGAATCATGGTATTACCTGCGGATAAGAGGAGATCGAAGGTAGTCTGAAATAAAGAAGATTGTCATAGAAAAGCTTTGGATCTTTGGCAGAAACCCGTCTGGAATAAAATAAAATGTGTTAATAAAATGGGACAGGTTTGGTTAAAGACGGAGAAATTTTCTAATGAGACATTTTGGTCCCTACACGCTACGGGATGTCGACTTACGAGATTTTATGGGTTTCCGAAGAAATATAAGGAGGGGCTCCATCTTAGACCCATTGTGTCATTTATGGGAAGCTTTAAACACGCTTTATCTGTGTTTTTGGCTAAGTTGAACGCCCCTATATTAGGTCGTTCCAGCTATGTCATCAAGGATAATAAAGAATTTGTGAACTTTGTGAAAGACCAAACTCTAGATGAGAATGAAATCATGATTTCCTTTGACGTTGCGTCCCTCTATACGTGCATTCCTATTATGCATGGAGTACATGGTTTGCGAATGGCGCTGAAGAATGATGTCTCTTTGGGAAGCAGGTCGCTTTTAAATGTAGAAGATATATGTTCATGAATGGAACTTTGTCTGGTCAGCACCACTATGGTTTTCCAAAGAACTATGTATAAGCAGGTTCATGGTGCAGCCATGGGTTCACCAATTAGTGCTATCATGGCCAATTTGGCCATGGAAGAATTAGAAAATAAAGTTTTTGAGGGGTGTGTTTCCCTTGAGGAAATTGAAGATATATGTAGATAATACTTTTACCGTTATTCCAAAGGGGAGAGAGGAGGATGCACTTAATTGGCTTAATAGCTTTTGCCAATTCATTCAGATTACCTCAGAGGTGGGAGCAGGTGGAACCCTCCCATTTTTATTGGTCTCTAGGATGGGCCTTAGGCTTAAAACTTCAGTGTTCAAAAAACCTGTGTGTGGAGCCCAATACACCAATTATAGCTCAGAACAAGCAAGACAACATATGAATAGTATGGTTAAGGCATAAGGCACTAATGGATAGAGCAGGGTCTCACTGTGCCACCTCTGGGGATAGAGAATGTGAAATTAGACGAGTCACAGCAGACCTTAAGAAATGCGGCTACTCCCAGAGGATCTTGGACAGATATAGCAGAGGTGTTACGTCCAACCGCAGGGAACCATTTGTACGTGTGGCCACTTCCTACATTCCTTACTATCCTCCTCGCGAGCTGTAAGACTGCCCGGGTGCACAGTGTATTAAAAGTGATTTCTATAGTGCTTTATTGAGATAGAGACAGTACAATCCCAAGACTTCCCTTTTTATTTTGTGGACAGCAGTGACTGCTCAGAGTCTCTCACATCCACGTTGTGCGGGTTGGGCGCCAAGGCTTGGCCTGGACGGCTAAGAAGAGCCTAACTGTTGGTTAACAGTTAAATTGCCAGTGTAGTGCGGGATATTGGAAACGTTAATCCGAGCATTTCCGCGCCCTTTCTGGGTTGCTGATAACTGGTGTTTTTGCTATAGAACTTGTTGCTTTATTGCGACGAGATTTGCAATTGCTCCTAAGGAGTAAGAATATTTGTTGTTTTGTTTAGCAATCTGCGATTGCTGTATATTGAGTGTATATTTATTGAGTTAAATTGGGTTAGTGTTTGTATTAGCTCCTCATGGCTGCGCATCCTGAAGGGAAGCCTGGCATTTCTGGAGATGAAGAAGAAAATGTTGTGGAGCAGGACGTGACCTCGTCTCCACCTAGATTGAGACCATTGGCAATCCGTCTCCAAAGGTTGGAGGATGAAGAGCAGGAGACCTCCATGGACGATTCTAGTGATGCAGACGTACGCATGGACACGGCACAACGTGCAGGGGTAAAAAGGTCAAGAGTTGACAGTGGTGAGTAGAAAGAATATGTGGGGGCTTTGTCATTTGACGATATTAAGAATGCAAGAAAACAGATGCACGAGTTCCTTTTTATGGAAAGTAACAAAGTGAGCCGTTCAGCAATGAACTCGATTCTCGACATGTGGGACCTACTGGAGTCCAAGGCGCATAAGGTGAATGAAGCCAATAAGATACTCAGAGTTGGGCTGCAAGAACGAGATGTTGCGGGGCAGATCCAGGAATCGTTTGGGGAAGTAGTGAAGTGAGGTTGTGCTATTACACCTCAAAAGGAAAATGCAAGACATGTGGTTTTTTTAAGGCAGACCACGAAAAGTACAAAACGAGCGAGGAGGTTAGAAGCGAAGTTCTTAAGTCAGTAAGGCCCCAGTTAAAGGAAATGAAAGTGAAAAGTTTTCGCACAATTCGCGATAAAGGTGTCGTATTGGAACTTGAATCAAAGGAAGACCTAGTCAAGGTTACAAACTGGGTCGAGATAAGGAACTGTGGGATGAAGTGTGAGATCCCAAGAAAGCAAGGAAATAGAATAATTATTTATGACGTGGACGGAAGCTTAGAAAAAGATGAATTCCTGGAACAAGTCTATACAAAGAATGTGCAAGAAGCTGGGATTTCGAAAGAGCAAATTTTGAAAGATACAGTAGTGAGATCTGTTGCCAGGGTGTGTGATTCACAGGCGAAAAATTGGATCCTTGAGGTCGCAGAGCCCGTGAGAAAATTTTTGGTGGAGAGAGGTCGTCTTTACGTCCATTGGAGCTCGCACAGAGTGGGAGACATCGCATTCTTAACAAAGTGCTTTAGGTGTCTAGCATTTGGCACTTCTCTAGAAATTGCAAAGCCAAGCTAACTTGTGGGCATTGGGTGGGAGAGGGTCACCTCTTCAAGGACTGCTCTCGGAAAAAAGATCCAACGAGATGTGCTAACTGTAAGCGAAAGGGACTGTGGGCTGACCACAGTATTCGGAGCCAAGATTGCCCAAAATACAAGAAATATATCGAATCCATAAAAAAGAAACCGTTAAATGGATAAGACGACTAAATATCAAGCAGTTGCGAAATTAAAAGTTTTCCAAATTAATGGTCAGCGCTCCTGCCAAGTAACTTCGCAGTTTGCGCAGACGACACGAGAAGAGGATTGTGATCTCCTCCTGGTACACAAGCCCTATAGGGTGAAATAGGGTATAAATGGATACCCAGTAAGTTATAGGATTGCGCAGCATGAGAATTGCCAGGCTGCTGTGATAATATGCAATCCCGACCTTGCAATTACTAAGATACAAAGGCTTTCGTTCTCACATGGAATATCTGTAGAAGGTATTGGCCTGATTGGGCGAATATACCTAGTGAGTTTGTACTACCAGTTCCAAGAGACCCCTGAGCTGTACCTGAGGTACATAGATGCAGTGTGCAGTGAGCTCTCAGGGAAGCAGATAATACTTGGCGTGGACTCCAACGCAGGCTCTGTACTGTAGTACAGCAATGAGACCGATGCTAGAGGCATCCTCTTTGAGGATTGCCTGGCTAGTAATAGCCTGGAGGTTGCGAATCGGCTGCACAATCTGGGCACCTTTTCGACAGCTGATGGCGAATCCAATATTGATATAACATTATGTAGTGTATCAGCCATAGATGTTGTGCAGAATTGGTGTGTTCGGGAGGGGTGGTCGACAAGCAAACACCGGGCTATAACGTTTGATATAACAAGCAGAACACAGAGCTTGGGGGAGGAAGTGCCAAGTAGGCTTGTTAGGAAGTCTGTGAACTGGCAAGTATTCTGGACTTGTATCCACAAACGAATGCAGGAAGGGAAAGCTGATTTTAATGCTAACAATGAAGATTTTAAAGCGAATTTCTTGACTAGGGCTCTGAGAGGATCTTCATGCAGATCAATGGTTAGGGAAACTAGAATAGCTCACTCCGTGCCCTGGTGGAGTAAAGTGTGTATAATGCGTGTTTGGGGTCAAACGGCACCAGGGGTTCCCCCCATCTCCGCGTAGTTTACATTGTCGTTTGATACAGTACGCTGTAAAGGCCAGAGATTTAAAAGTGTATGGATATTGTACATGAGTAGTGTTGTGTACCGTTGTTCTTCTGGACATTTAGCTGCCAGGCCTCTGCTGAGGCCAGACGTTGCCCACACTTCGCCCCGTGGAGGCAGACCAGGTACACCAATATTTTAAATAAGTACTCTAGCAGGTCCTGCCACCTAGTTTCCTTATATTTCAGTGGCTAGGACCTAAAATAAATAAATAAATAAATAAAAATTAAAAATAAAAATAACTAAGTAAAAAACAAAAAATAATAAATAAATAAATAAAAATTAAAAATAAAAATAACTAAGTAAAAAACAAAAAATAATAAATAAATAAATAAAAAAAAATAAAAATAACTAAGTAAAAAAAAAAAATTGAGAGGTTATCGCGTGTGGGTTGTGCAAGAATTGTGAGGCCGAAAATTGTGGGCGAATCTAATATAGCTGTAATTAAGTTTGGATGTGTGGGGCTTTCGCTTGCGTGCAGGTATAGTGGGGAGATACTGAAAGCTGGGGGGACACAGACAGAAGAATGGAGTCGATAGGGAGGGTGACTCCAAGATTTGGTGGGGCAAGCCCATGCCCCACCAGAAGGGAAAGTGTGGGTTGCAGGGAGAGAAGGAGACAGAGGCACAGTCACCTCCTCCCCCGGCCAGAGAAAAGGGAACAAAAAAAAAATTGGGCCAGGCAAGGGCGCCAGGTCAGATCGCCAATAAGGCTAGTGTGCAGAGAGGCTCTGCAGTTTCTTCAGTCGGTGGATTGTCATTTCTGGGACATTGTCCCGTCCAAAGTTTACAAAAGTACAGTTTATTTTGTAGCCATTCATTGGTTAGGATCCCATCCGAGGTTATTTAGTCCAGTCAGTTTGGATGTGCATTTGTGATTTTATTTTGTTCCTTCTGCTATGAAGTCGGATCCCTGGTGGTTTGATTTGTTCTGGTGGTCCTTAGTGGTGTCAAATTGTTTTTCAAATTATGGGCAGCTTTGATGGGTACTTGCATTCTCTTCATTGCGGTGGTTGCCGCTGGGGGAAGGTCCGTCTTCTGCTGAAGAGGCCCTGGGCGAATTTTGTTAGCGCTTTGTAGCTGTCTTCCTCTTCTAGGATGAGGTGTTCCTGGTTTTGCAGTGTGAATCGAATTTCAGTGATGAGCCGACAGCGTAGATCTTGATACAGGTGACAGTGATACATGTGGTGTTCCCATGTTTCTGTTTGACCGCAGTGGCAGAGAGGAGTGTCACTGAGTCGGAAGCCTGATAACTTGTGTCTGAATGCACCGTGTTCGGTGAGTTGGTATGCGACCAGGAGTCCTGGAGAGAGCCAGTGGGGATATTTTGGATATACGGTCTGAATTGTCGGCACGAATTTCCGGGTGATTTCACCTGTGGTTGAATTTTCCCAGCGGGTTTGCCAGGTCTGGTGGAGATGCAGTGTGAGTCGCTTCTTTTCCATTTTAGTGTCATTGGCTAAGTCAATCGTGCTGGTGGAGTGTGGGCCTCAGATGCCTAAGAAGGCAAGTTAACTGTGCTAGACGAAGGTGGAAGAGGGTGTGAGATGGTAGGCCAGAGATGGTAGCCGTATATCACAGAGTGTTCAAAGATCTGAGGAACAGGTATGGGAATGAAATTAGGAAAGCAAAGCAAAAATCCTGGGAGGACTTTGTACACATAGAAGGGAATCTAGACCGTTGGGGTTTCGCATATAAATTAGTTATGGAACAGCTAAGGATGGAGACGGTTATCTTCTCAATTCGCACTGCGGACTCTGAAACGAGAACATGGGAAGAGTCGATTGAGGCAGTGCTGGACGCCCTGTTTCTTCCTGATAATGCACAAGAGGACACACCGAGACAGGCTTGCACCAGGAGAGCAAATGTCGAATATCTCGGGCAAGGTATGGAACTCGCCTTTACAATGGAGGAGCAACAAGTGGCACTAAAGGAAACAAAGAATAAAAAAGGCCCCAGGCGAGGACGAAATTTTTGCTGAGACACTTAAGAAATATTTTGAAAAGTATGCTTGTTCCTTGTTGAAGGTATACAATGAGTGTCTGGCGGAGGCGGTTTTTCCAGCTTGCTGGAAGTCTATCTTGCTGAGAATCCTGCTAAAGAACGGTGATAAGGATACATCGAACCCCAGGTCGTATAGACCAATATCACTTCTTTCGGTGCTAGGAAAAGTGTTGGCTAGAAATCTAGCGAAATATGAGACTATGGGGCTCGGTTCGTCAAGGCAGTACGGCTTCAGACGAGGGAAGTCTATTGAGGATGCCATATCTGATGCCATAATGTGCGTGCGAGTCGGTGATAGCAAGTATGTGTTAGGCATTTTTGTTGACTTCAGAGGGGCCTTTGATTCTCTCTGGTGGGAGAGTATTTTGGTAAGATTGAGGGTTATGAACTGCCAGCAAAACCACTATAAACTGATGCGAAGTTATTTCTCAAGCAGAAGGACAGTAGTCAGGAACAATTTCACTTTTGTAGTACGGAGGATTGAAAGTGGAGCACCTCAGGGCTCGATACTCGGCCCTGCGGTGTGGAACATTGTCCTTGAAGAAGCTCTTAATGATGAATGGGGAAATGCTGAGATATTTGCCTATGCAGATGATGTGCTATTGCTAGTTCAAGGAAACTCAAGATTGGTGATTGAGCAGGGGGCCAAACAAGCAATACAGAGGCTGTATTTGTGAGCAGTTACAAACAAATTAGCGATATCGGCAGACAAGTCTGTGATAATGCTGCTCAAAGGAAAACTGAGTGCCAATAGAAATCCCTCGGTGAGATTGAGGGGGGGTGTCCTCTGAGGTACCAGATCCATGTGAAATATCTTGGAATTATGATGGGCGAAAGGCTTAGCTTCGTGCCCGATTCCAAATACGTGCGCTAAAAGTGAAGAAGATCTTCGGTAGGATCCGGAGGATAGTTCGCCATGAGTAGGGTCTGAGAGGTAAAGCTCTCAGACTACTTTACCACTGCGTCTTTGAGCCAATTATTACATATGGCTGTGGGGCATGGGGCGAGTGTGTTAATCACTGCTTCGTGCGAAGGCTCTTGAGTGCCGCACAGAGACTGGCAGTACTGTATTTGACGAGGGTCTGCCGAACGGTGTCCAGTGAAGCGTTGCAAGCGTTATCAGGAAAGCTTCCCATAGATCTGGCTGTAGCTATGCGGTTCCTGTTGTTCAACACTAAAAGGAATCAACGGGTAGAACTTTTTGGGCTAAGTTCTTGTCCTGAGCAGGGACATGATTATGGAGTCATTGATGTAAGGAGAGAGTAGAAGCGGTTGCTAAGAGAATTGACCTAGATCTGGCAAGCTCGCTGGATAAATTCAGATGCAGGCAGGGTGACGCATAAATTTATTCCTTCGGTGGAGACTCGAAGGTTGTAGGAAAGGTGGCCACATCTGGGATTTCACCAGACAATGGTGGTGACTGGTCACGGACTTGGGGTTCGTTTGAAACAGTTTGGATTAATACAACTAGATAAATGTGCCTGTGGGCTAGCGGAAGACAGTAAGCACATTGTGTGGCATTGCCCGAGATATGATGGGCCCAGAAATAGATTCCCATAAAGGATCGCAGGTACAATTGATCTACATGAGATCTTCGAGGACCTAGGTTTTTATAAAGCGTTTTTGCTTTACATTGATGAAGTTTTTAGAATAAGGGATGTTTTAAGTAGCTCATGTTGTGTACATAGAAGTGTGATGTTTTATAGTGATGAAATGTTATATAGGTAGAGATTTTAGTGCTGCTTTAGGGAAGCCTAATTTGTATATAGGAAAGGTTCTTAGAATGTTTTTAAGGAAATATCTTTTTAAAATGGCTTTATGGCAAAATTTACTATGGACGTTTTTTATTCATGAGAATAGATAGTAGAGAACCCAATTCCACGCGGTAGGGGCGGAAATCCCTATCACAAAAGCTAACTGCGTTAGCTGGTGGAGGGGGCTAAGTGGTCTAAGTGTATATATGTAAAAGATAATTTGTTATCTTTTAGTTAAATGTGTTGATGAGCTTTTGTTCAAGGAACACAATAGATTATATATGATGATTCCTTACTATCTGGGCCTTACTGAACGTCTAACTAGATCGTTACGCGGCTATAAGACACGCTGTGCGCAGCTTCCCGAACGGAGGTTGCACCCAGTCGTGTCTCAGGTAAAAGATCCAATAACAAAGGATCATAACAGCGGAGTTGTATATATATGATAAAATGCCCGGATTGTCAGGAATGCTATGTAGATGAAACAGGCGGCGGTTCAAGGTTCGTCTGGGGGAGCACCTAAATGCTATAAAAGTCGTGGATTATGATAAGTCTGCTGTGGCCGAGTATATTGGGGAGAAGCAGCATCGGTACTCGCCAGAGGATGCGGTTATTGTTGACCGGGCGCATGGGTTCTGGGATTGTAAATGGCTCAAGAGCTTGCGAATCTGCTCATCCGACAACAAACCTATCAATAGGAACAGAGGCATGCGTAGCATCACCTCTTTGAAACTGTTGTCCTGAGTTCGGATGAGCGGTTCCGTTTGACACGCTCCCGAGCTATTTCCGCTTCCAATTCAGACGATGCGCTGGTTGAACCACGTGTGGAAGCACCGTGAGCCTGCTATTTAAGGAGGTGTTGCAAGAAGTTTTGATACTGTTGAGTAAGGAAACCGACGCTTCCGAAAGCTACAGGTTTTACCGCTTTTAATTACGCGTATGTTTCGTATTATTTTATGGTAGATTATATCAGGTTTATTTTATTGTAAATACAGTTATCAGGTTTTGTTATTTTATCATATCGGTTTTATTCATTGTAAACATAATTTTCAGATTTTATTTTATTTTGGTATCAAAATTTGTTTACAGAAATAATTGTATGAGTTGCCTATTTCGATGACACGATAGGATTTCCAGTCAATGGGAGAAGGTCATTCCTATACAAGAAGAAAAGAGTGGGGTTAAGAACTGAACCTTGGGGGACACCGGCATTAGTGGAAAAGTTAGAAGACAATGTGCCATTTACCATCACCCTCAGTGAGCGATCAGAGAGAAAACTGTAAAACCAATTACTAAAAACAGTTGGCAAACCATAAGATGGAAGCTTGTTTAGAAGACCTTTATGCCAGACACGATCAAAAGCCTTTGAGATGTCAAGAGCAACTACTTTTGTTTCAACGAACCTTTCTATTGAATTAGTCCATAAATGGGTAACATAAGCTAGAACATTACCAGTGGATCGACACTGACGGAATCCATACTGGCGATCGTTGATCAGATGGCAGATTTCTAGGTAGTTTAAGGGTTGGCGGTGAATTGATTTCTCCATTACTTTAGAAAGAGTAGAAGTAATGGCAATAGGACGATGATTGTATGGGAGGGATTTGTCACTGTTTTTAGAAACTGGCTGGATATGAGCAAATTTCCAAGCAGAAGGAACAACACCTTTGGAATAAGAAAATCAAAAAAGTCGGCAAAGAACAGGAGTAAATTGAGGAGCACAGGTTTTGAGAACAGGTGGAGAAATACCATCGGGACCTACAGCTTTCTTAGCATCAAGATTGGTCAAAATCCTTCTGACATCCTTTTGACGGAAGACTACAGGAGGCATTGAATGCAGCGTGTTGGAAATGGTGGGAGGTGTTTTACCAAGTTCATTAATACATGAGTTAGAAGAAAAATGGGATGCTAGCAGGTCAGCTTTATCCTTGGCTGAAGTAACAACAGATCCATCTGGTTTGGACAGCGGTGGGAGCAGAGATGAGCAAAAGTTGTGGTCTATAGCTTTGGCAAGACACCAGAATGCTCTGCAACCATTAGAGCAAGAAGCAAGTTTTCTACTCTTCAAACTCTAGTTTGGACTGATTAATAACTGCTTTACAATTGTTGCGAGCTTTGGTGTAGGCAAAAAATGCAACTAGAGATTTAGAAACAAGCCAATTACGATATGCAACATTCTTTTCTTGAAGCGCCTTAGCACATTTATTGGAAAACCAAGGTTTAGATAAATGATGAGATTTTAAGGAGGAGTGTGGGTAAAGGATTCCATTCCTGCAAGTATAATTTCACTGACACGATCTGAGCAAACATTGACATCAGAAGTTTTGAAACAGTAATCCGACGAAGGAAAAGACGAAAAGTAGTCTAGCAGGTCATCACATTTTGTATTCTTGTAATGCTAAACAACAAGAGGTTGGGAATAGTGATGAGATAAAGGTTCCATTGGAGAAGAGACACAGCCCAAGTTGTGATCTGAAGTGCCTAAAGGACCTCTCACTTCGACAGTGAACTTAGAAGGGTTGTTTGTGGGAAAACGATCAAGCGTGTTGACTGTATGATCAGGATTATCAGGTATTCCTGTATGTAAATGAACAATCTGTGGAAGTTCATTAGTAATTGTAAAAGCCTCAGCATCTCAACCAGCTGGTTGGGTGTGACTAGAAAACGTAAGCCAGCTGGTGTTGTCAACATTAAAATCACCAAGGAAAATTACCTCACTATTAGGAAAGTTGGACTGGAGAAAGTCAATTTGCAAAGAGAGGAAGTCAAAGAGCTCCAAGTGATTAGTGGAGTTGGGAGAACGGTAGAGACAACAGATGAATTTTACACAATGAGGTAGAGAAATTTTATGCCAGAGAATATCAAAGAGAGAAGATTCCAAATTGCCAAGTCTCTGACAGGGAATATCAGAACGGACATATGCACAAGTACCACCTTTGAGGCGAAAGGAATCATACAGCGAATAATTTGGGCATCTGAGATGAGCAGTAGGTGAATCAATCGATAAATGTGTTTCTGTCAGAAAAAGTACATTGGGTTTGGCAGACTTTAAGTGGAAATGGACATCGTTGAGATTAGAACTGAGACCACATATATTTGTGAAATGAATTAGGAAGTGCTTTTGAGGTTTAGATCTTTTCGCAGATAAGCTTGCTCTATTAGTTTGACAATTCATGGTGTATTCAATAGTAAGAAAAAGTGGATGGGACATGCTGTTTGAAGTAATGAAATTTTTGGATATGGCGTACACATGTTAAGAATATGCCCAGATCCTTGACATAAAGTGGCATCGACAATGCTCCCCGCATACACACTACTCGTACTCCCTCTAGTCACTGTCTGGCAGAGTAGAGGTAGCAAGATTATACATTAGCTGAACCGGAAGTCTCCTAGAGAGTTAACAATAGGTTCGGTCCGGTGTAGTAACTAGCGGCTAGCCTGCGAACACCGTTTTAGAGCTGTATCCTCGAAATGTAAGGAATATGAACTTTTCTATTAGTCAGGGAATTGTTCGTTCTTGGAATACGTTACCTCCATTTTTAGTTGAGGTGGACAACTGAAGGAAATTCAACGGTAAGCTCGGTAGATACCAACCTGAGAAAGGGAAATATGTTTTTATCATTTTTGGTTGAAGCAGCAAAAGCCTAGGGCTAACTTGAATAACAAAGCTAATATTAATAAATAACTAAATACAAAGAGCTTAAATTGAATGATTATGAAAATGTGGTTATTGGATTTTATCTAATTATTGGAATTAATTGCATTGTATATATATATATATATATATATATCGAGTAGAAAACACCCGTAATTAAGAAAATAAACACAATAAACCACAATAGAAAGATAAAATAATAATTATATATATATATATATGTATATATATATATATACTCCGTCTATTATCATATACATTTTTTAATCGAGATTCAAGTGAACTCTCTGACACAGACAATCACTACATGTTGGTTTCTTCCTTAAAAAATGTATCAGCTGTTATACATGATGAAAGTGACTTTCATTAAATCGATTTTAATTTCTGTTCCAATCCTGAACCGCATGATTTTTCCTGGGTTTCCAACAAACAAACAAAATATACCTTGTTTCTTTGATGCTAGTGGAAATTCCAGCTGGTTCTCCTCGAAAAATGTCATAAAATCCTCAAAGTAAGGGCGGTTGGACAATTTGCTATTGTATATAGCCAACTGTTTATAACTCTTCTATTGTGCAGTATATGCCAACGGGACCGAAATTAGAATGAAAATCTTGTTTTATAAACGTTAATGTATAGGTGGTTAGGAGTTGTGTACTAATCGAACAGCTTCAAGTTTTTGCAGAGTATAAAGATGTAAATCATGGGTTCAGTTATTTTGCTAAAGGAAGTCATATAATCATAATATACTCTATTTTGATATCAAATATGGGTATTTTGGGATACCAGTTTGGAACGTTATATTATGTAAGCCTCGGTGTTTTGTTGGGTAAAAGGCCATCTACGAGTGGCAGGAATATCATTTCGTAGTAAGCGCTTAAGATATGTATGTGGAAAGAGGGTAATTGAGTAAAGTGCTTCCGACATCTATGTGAAACGAATTATCTGAGTAATTAACAGTAATTTTATACTTACACGTTTTTTCATGTATTCTAGGAACACAATCATGTTTACTGATAAAGCTGCGTTTTGACATACAAATGTCGAACTGATCAGTAATATATTTTAATTTGCATATGTCTACTGAGTGACCAGTTCTTGGGATTGATATACAAGTTTAGTTCAGTATCGATAATCGATACACCAAAAAAGATCGTCTGAAGAAAAAAGGTTCACAAAAACATTTTGAACATGTTGGAATTATATAAAAATAATCATATTTTTTTTATTAAAAGTTAAACATGTGAGCAATCGTAACATTTTCTGACATTCTGAAGAAATTTTGAAAAAAAAAAAAGATCTAGTTGAAATTAGTGGGATCCCAAAGGAAGTTTTCTGTGAGATTTTTTCCCCGTAGAATCTAAGTAAATTGAAATAAATTCAATAGGCTCTACGATGTTCAGTTTTATGTGTAATTATTCGGTAAAGACCGGATCCAGATAAATAGAAGCAAGACAACATGCGTTTATCTTGTATAACTTTATTACACATTAAAGTGAAAAATTGCAAGCAATGTTAATTAATTGAATTCTAGTCTATTGCATATGTTATGATCGTTATATTTCTTCTTTATTTCATAAAATCCCTGCTTTCCCCTATTTTATGCTATTGGTATTATTATGAAGCATTTCTTCTTACACTAGAAAAATTCTTGATACAGTCACTAACATAATCTCTGAAAAAAGGCCAATTAATAAATTTGGAATTGATCAATGGTTATCCAGTGTGTTAAGCCTTAAAAAGTAAATATTTCATTATAATTATAAACGATTTTAAAGAATTGCAGTAGTTTTAAAGTTAGATGTCGTCTTTTAGATTTACAAATCGTATCTACGACCTGATTTCACTCTGAATTTTGGCCTATTTTTAATATTACAATTTAATTATATCCTTAAAGAAACAGTAGTAGTAGTGGCATGTGATGCAAGAAAGCAAATGTATGAGCTTATGCAGCATAAGCCAAAAAAAAAAATCACACCATTCCCTCCAAATGTCTGTCCAGTTCCTCCTAAAATTCATACAACCTATCAAATTCCACAACGACAGATGGAAGTTTGTTCCAGCAATTAACCACCCTTTGGCTAAAGGCAAATTTCCGCACATCTATACTACATCTGTCTTTTCTTAATTTGAATTTATGCCCTCTTAGGTTCGTAATCTGAACAAGTGGAAGGATCCCATCAGAATTCAGCGTACTCAACCCATTCAAGGCCTTATATACCTCAATCAGATCACCGTGGAGGTTCCTGGTCTCCAACCACTGCAATTTGCAAAACTTAAGCCTCTCTTGGTAAGAGGATCCCTTCATTCCCCTCACCAATCTTGTTGCCCTTCTCTGTACACGCTCAAGTAAATCTACAACTTTCCTAAAATGAGGCCTCCAGTCCTGTACGCAGTACAGGACTGGAGGCCTCATTCCTATATATCATTGACAAAACCCCATGACCTGCCCTGGCAGCCTATCTGCATTGCTCAGAAAACTTCATATCTATAAAGGTGTTGGGCTTGATCAATGAAGTGATGCTACTGATGTGCTATCAACACCTTTTTATGTGTACTAAAGTGATTCATTGGCGCCTCCGTAGCCAGGTGGGAAGGAGGAGCCGTGCGCAGCACACGCTTCTTGATTAGACCGGGGTTCGAGCCCGTCACCACCAAATACGGAGGATGCGGAAAGGTCAGGGAATGACCACCGCATATCCCGGAGCAATATGGCCTTAGTTGCTAATGCTCCTAATAAAAAAAAAAAAAAAAAAAAAAAAGTGATTCATCAGTGCTAATTCTGAGCAATTTACAATAGCTGTTTCTTAATTAACATGAAAGGACTCCGTAGCCGAGTGGTCAGGAGCGGGAATGCAGTGGCATACGCTCTTTGTATAGACCGGGATTCAAGCCCCTGACTGCTAAATACGGTCGATCTACCAACCACGCACTGGAGCAGCGTGGCAGATTATGGTCCATTTCTCACAGCATGAATTGTTGAGGAGGCTTCCATCCTGCAGTGGGTTGATAATGGCTGCAATTTATTTATTTTATTTTTAATTAACCTCAAAACTAAGCGGACGAAATCATCATGTTACTCACTGTTCTCGTTTATTCATTTAGCATGCACACTTCATATTACTTCGCTATTTTGGAGCGCTTTTCAATATACAAGAAATTTATAATTTTCTAAATAACATGTTATTTAAATACATTTAAAATGTATTTAAATTATATGGTTCTTTAAATAAGCATGAAATTATATAAATTTTGTTTTCCTTGAAATTCAAGTTCACTTTTAACTACCTCTGTCTATAAACAGAACATTTGCCAATTTGATAAAGGATATCCCCTAAGGTACACTTGGAACCTAAGGCATTTATTGGCATTCAAGAAAATATCCTAGGGTACAGTTGTTACTTAAGGCATTTACTGGCTTTCTGATCATAGACAATAATCCTTGAAATTTAAACAACACTCCAAGCAATTACATATCTAGATTTCCTTGAAACCCCTGAAAACGTGAAGTAATATAATGGGCTTGGGGCAGGGAACGGGAAATGCAGAGAGGTATTTTGTATGGGATTAACGCGATTTCAGCTATCTACTTGATAATCATGTTTTTAAATCCCATAAATGCATAGTGTTGTTTTTATTAACCAAGACGTTGATTGAGGCATTTTTATTAACTGAATTGCTGTGGGATAATTGGTACTTTAATTAACATTGCCTGCAATTGTTCACTTTAATGTGTAAGAAAGTTACATAAGATAAAGGCATTTTGTCTTGCTCAGTGTACTATGGTGTAAGGTGTATTTAGTGTTAGACGGCACCAGGAGTTTCCCCCATCTCCGCGTAGTTTTCATTGCGGGTGTAACTGTTCGCTGGAAATGCGATAGATTTAAAGTTATGGATATTGTTCATGTGTAGTGTCGTGTACCGTTGCTCATCTGGTCGTTTAGCCACTGAACCCCTACTGAAGCCCAACGTTGCCCCGCCTTCACCCCGTGGAGGCAGACCAGGAATCCAAATTACTCTGGCAGGTATGTTTAAATCTTCGCTCTACATTATTGTAGTTTAGTTTAGTTCAGTCGGCTGTCACAATGGCCACGAAACGGAAACACACAAGGTGTACGTTGAAAGATGAGCTGGAAGTTTTGAAAAGGCTGGACAAGGGTGAAAGTGCAACGAAATTGGCAATAGAGTTTGAAGTGGTCAAGGCCACAATAACTGACAGGAAAAAAAAACCGCGCAAAGATCGAGCAGTTTTGTACCTATACTTGAGAAAAATCGACAAACAGTAACGCCCCCAATATTTGACAAGCTTGATGAAGACTTATTCACATGGTTCACTCAGGAAAGAGAAAGGAGAACACTCCTAAGTGAACCTCTTTTTAGAGAAAAGGCCATTCCTGTCAACAAACTAATGAAAGGTGATGAATCCTTTAGTGCGAGTACCGGTTGGTTTAATCGCTGGAAGAAGCGCCATGGGATTCGCTAGCTAACTATCACCGGGGAGCAATTATCATCTGATCATGCTGCAGCAGAGAAATATTTGGGAGAATTCGACGACTTGGTATCACTTTATTCACCCCAGCAGATATATAACGCTGATGAGACAAGTTTAAATTTTAAGCCTTTTCCCACAAAAAGTCTAGCATCTCAACAAGAAATGCGTGCTGCAGGTTTTGAAATGAATAAGGAGCGAGTGACGTTGATAGCTTGTAGTAATGCTTCAGGAAATCACAAGCTACCTTTGATGATGATCGGTAAATCAGCGAAGCCGTGAGCTTTTAAAAATGTGAACAGTAACAATCTTCCAGTTGATTACAAAAGTAAAAAAAAAAAAAGCCTGGATGAATGGACAACTTTCCATTGAATGGTCTCCTAATCAATTTGTCCCAGCAGTGAAACGTTCCAGCAATGAAAATGACTTGACACCTCGTGCCATTCTCCTCATAGACAATGCACCGTCCCACCCAGACGTTTCCGGTTGACATTACGGGATATAAAGGCAGCTTTCTTACCGCCTAATGTAACACCGTTTTACAGCCCATGGGCCAGGGGGTGTTACAGTCTATCAAGCTTGCATACAGAAAGAAATGTCTTATGTCCTTGATAGAAGATAACACCAATTCATTTTTTTTACATGAAAAAAAATGGAACAAGTGAACTTAAAAGATATTGTATATTGGGTTGCTGAGTCGTCGGAGGGTGTAAACGAGCTGTCCATACAATGGAAGAAATTATGGAAGAAATATGGCCCTCTCTCAGTTTGTCGATAGTTCTGGCGAAAACAATGACACAGAACGATTAATTCGGCTCGTACAGGAAATTCTCGGGTACGAGGAAGCAATAGAATATGACATTAACAAGTGGATTGTAGCGGATGGAATAGGTCATGAAAACCTGTCGGATGAGGATATCGTGGCAGCTGTCACCCAAGAAGACTCCAAGCAGAGTGATGACGAGCCCGGTGGTACTGCCGAACAACTTGTGTCGCACGCAGACGCGGCAGTGGCCCTTGACCTCGCTTTACGCTACTTAGAACAACATCCCACCGCTACACCGGAGGAGAACACGTTTTTGAAGCGGTGGCGAAACATACCATCTTCTAGCCGATTTTCATCGTTAAGTCAAAAGAAACTAACAGTTTTTCACTTCTGAAAAATGACTTTTGTTCCTGTTTTGGTGTGTAAGTATAGATCTGTAGTTTTAATAGGCCATGTCAAACACAGATTTATTAATTTTGTATTAGTACAGTACTACTATAAAATAAAAATTTTTTGTGGAATTCTAAATGTTTTTTTATCATTAATACCATTTACATTTAACGTATTTAACGCATATTTTGCGAAAAAAAAGTTTCCTTTCCGCCGATCAAAACGTGTTCCGATAAGGCGGACGTTCTGATTAGCGGTACTCCACTGTATTCACATACACACACGTACATATATACAAACAACGAACGTGCCTACACATACCGGCGTCAATGTGGGGTTGATGTCGCTTGAGTTGATAGGCCGGGACGTAGTCTGAGACAATTTAGAAAGCATTCAAGGAATTATTCGGGGATGCTACTAAAAGTTTCATACCTATTAAGAAATATTGTTCAAGGTTTAGGCCTAAATGGTTATCAAATGAACTAATGAGACTCGTGACAGAGAAGAAAATGCATGGGAAACATGTAAATTATCAAGAGACTCAGAAGCCTATGGTAGATATGAGCTAGTCTGTAATCAGGTAACAAAGGAGGTTAGGCAGGCGAGGACGGATTACGAGAAATCTTTTTTACTTATATAAACTCTAAAAGGAAGGGGTTGAATGTGATTGGTCCAATTGACATCGATGGTTCGACTGTTGATGATCCTGTTCAGATAGCAAATAAACTCAATGAGTATTTTGCGTCTACATTCACACGTGAGGAATTAATAAGGTTTGCAAATGGCATAAGGTTACCAATTGTAGCAGGGTGCTTAATGATTTTGTAATAACAGAGAGCAACGTGGAGGAGAAATTATTGAAGTTAAACAAAAGAAAAGCACCTGGAGTGGATGGGATCTATCCAGTTATATTAAAGGAGGCGGCAAAGCAACTAAGCAAACCCTTAGCCATAATTTTGGGAGCATCCTTTGACCCATGGGTGGTTCCCACTGTCTGGAGATGTGCAAATGTATCCCCAATTCACAAAGGGGATCGAAGGGTAACACGACTAATTACACACCAGTTAGATTAACTTCTGTTCCGGGTAAAATAATTGAGTCACTGGTTAAAGATGCATTGCAGGATCATCTACACAAGACTGCAGCAATAATTCAGACACAGCATGGGTTTGTTAAGGGAAAGTCTTGTCTGACAATTTTGATTGGTTATTATGATGTGGTTACAAAGGAACTGGAGGCAAAAAATAATGTTGATATCATATACTTGGATTTCAGGAAAGCTTTTGACACTGTTGCGCATGAAAGACTATGGTATAAATTGGAGCAGAATGGTATTAAGTGTAAGTTGCTACAATGGATATAAGGATTGTTAAGTGGGAGAAGACAGAGGGTGGTAATCAATGGGTGCTGCTCTTCGTGGACTAATATTATTAGGGGAGTCCCACAGGGTTCGGTGTTGGTCCACTGTTGTTTTGCATATTTATCAATGATATTGATGAAGGTATATCAAGCTTAGTGTCGAAGTTTGCAGATGATACAAAGGTTGGCAGATTTGTTAATGACAGTAACGGCAGTGTGCTACTGCAACAGATAATCTAGATAATTTGGGCTGATGGGCTAAGAACTATCAACTGAAGTTTAAACTTGACAAATGCAAAGTACTGCATATGGGTAGAAGTAACCCTAGAGAAAAGTCCCAACTGTGCTGTACTACACTTAAGGTGGTAGAAAATGTGAAAGACCTGGGAGTAATTGGGCAGTCACATATGAAGTTTTCTGAGCAATGCAGACAGGCTGCCAGGGCAGGTCATGGGTTTTGTCAATGATGTATAGGAATTTTGCTAGCAGGGAAAAGGAGGTAATTGTCTCTCTGTATAAGGCAATGGTCAGGCCACGCCTTGAGTATTGCGTACAGTTCTGGAGGACTCATTTTAGGAAGGATGTCGATTTCCTTGAGCGTGCACAGAGAAGGGCATCAAGATTGGTGAGGGGAATGAAGGAATCTTCTTACCAAGAGAGGCTTAAGTCTGCAAATTGCAGTGGCTGGTGATTTGATTGAGGTGTTAAAAGTGCTCAACCCTTGAATGGGTTGAGCACGCTGAATTCTGATGGGATCCTTCCACTTGTTCAGATTATGAACCTAAGGGGGCATAAATCCAAATTAAGAAAAGACAGATGTAGAATAGATGTGCAGAAATTTGCCTTTAGACAGGGGGTGGTTAATTGCTGGAACAAACTTCCATCTGTCGTTGTGGAAGTTGATAGGTTGAATAAATTTAAGGAGGAACTGGACAGACATTTGGAGGGAATGGCGTGATTTATTTTTGGCTGATGCTGCATAAGCTCATACACTTGCTTTGTTGCATCACATGTCACTACTACTACTATTACGTGGGCGAAGATATTTTGGATGTGTTTAAATTTAGGTGTATGGGGGCTTCGCTAGCGTGAAGATAGAGAGGAGGGAGCTGAAGACCTGGGGGAGAAAGACAGAAGTATGAGGCCAATAGGAAATACAGCCCCAAATTTCAGTGGGGCATGCCCATTACCCACCAGAGTAGAAATGATGGTGGAGGACGAGAGAATCGTCCCCACAGGGAGTTGGTTTAAAGGTGATTGGTGGCTAGGGTGCCTTCTTCAGGCTGCCATAAGGGTTTGGGAGCTAGGCTGCAGTTTGTTGTCTCTATTCCTTTCCACTTTAATCAGGTTGGGACACTCATGGGGCAATCCCCGTCCTTATTTTTTTCCTTCTTCTTTTTCCCTTCTTTTCTTTATTCCATTCTTTCCCATTCATTCTTTTTTCTTCTTCTTTTTTACTTTCTTTTCAGCTCATTGTCTTTTCTTCTTCTTTTTTCCTTTCTTTTCCGTTCATTCTTTTTTTCTTCTACAGTTTTCTTTTACAGGAGTTGCATTTGTCTTATGCGATATGTTTATGATACAGTACTATAACTTTCGATGTTTGGCAAGTAACACCTTTCTCCTTGTGAAGAAGTCTTGGGCGTACTGGGAAATCGCTCGCTACTCGCCTTCGGTGTCACTGAAGTGATGTTCAAATCCTTTTGGCAGGTAATGGATATTCGCAATAAGGATGCATCTGAAATCTTCCTATTGTGGGCAGTAGTAAAGCTTTTGACCTCCACGCAAAGCAGGTGGTCCCAGCTTTCGACCTCCACGCACGTGCAACTTGGGTCATCGGCGAGGCCGAAGCCGAATAGTTTCTCGTTGAAGGATTCATGTCCTGTGAGTAACGAGGACAGGTGCAAGCCCGGGAAGAACTAGCCCGGTTGCCTTAGGTATATTTTGTTCAGTTCTGGAAAGAATTTACGAGTGATCTCGCCTTTTGTCATCTCTGTCCATCTTGGCTGCCACTGTTCAATGTACTTAAAAAAAATATATTATGTTAGGGTTACCCGTAAATGATTACATTAACCCGTATTCGTGTCTGTAAATGGGGTGTGTTCTCTGGTCGAGTTTCCTGTTTTTCTGGACGAAAAAACCCAGTTTCTGAGGGAAAAAACCTTGCTATGTAAGCCTGAGACGGACTATCTCAGTCACGGAATGAAAAAAGCCCACTAAAGTTCCTTGCGTCATCGATGGGATTCGAACCTGGGCCTTTTCCACCCGGTGTGGGGAGGACGGTGATGATACCACTATGCTATCCGCGCAGACTCTGCTCAATGTACAATGAATGGTTAGCAAATTTTGAATATTTAAAGTCAATTTTCTAAAAATTAACAAATTGTAATAAATTCTAGAAATTAACAACTCGCTGAATAAAGAAAGCTTCCTGCAAACCAGTCGAAGAGTATTTAATCGTAATTTCAAATGATGGCTCCTAGTCCTGAAATGATTTGTAATAGTTAAAATTCCGATTTCGTTTGTCCCAATATCGTATCGGAGACCATTATATTACAAAAAGTTCCCACCAAGGTGCCTACTTTCTAAAATCTGTAGCTAATATATATGACGACTAATATAGTATATATCTTCTTCACTCGGGTGCCCTTTTTCCAATCTCACCAATTTGATTGTCTTTATGAACACGTCTAAATCAACTTGATAATTTTTCTTCAGGTGAAACACTAGATCATTTCACACAGTATTCCAAGTGAGACCTTGCAATTGCGTTATACAACGGGATTATAAATTCGACTATGCTACAAGTAAATGTTCGATAATTGGTCAATTTGACAATATGACCCATCTTTCCACTTGTCTACCTTGCCCAGAGGACTTCATGTTTGCGTTCTATCGTAAATAACAAATTTCTTTCGTCATCTGCTGATTTTAACTGGACAACAAAAAGTCTATAAGATACTGCGGGGGTGTCTATTTCCTTGTGTGTTTAGTGCTGCATGAAAATATGGTTGATCGCATTCTAAGCATCCTAGATGCTTAGCAAACCTGAGGGAGGTTCTGCTTTGCACTGATCATTCAAATACATCACACCTGTGAAATCTCTATCTAAAATAATATGCCCGTTTTAATTGATATTTCAAGAGGAAAATCTGTGATTGTCTTAACTTTCCTGAATTTAAAAAAGAAAAGAAAAGCTGCTATTTGCCCATGTGTCGTATGTCTAAAAATTGAAAGTGTTTCTGGTTGATTTGATTTTTAAAAATAGAATGTAAAAAAAAAAAAAAAAAACAGGGATTCTATTGAAGAAAGTTTGCTATATTTGCCTGAGAGTGCTGATTCAGACTAAAATTGAAAAATTACCAGAAAGTTCATCGTGCCATTTACAGGAGTTGAATCCAAAATATTTTTAGTTTATTTGGTCCTGTATTGTTGGTAGATTACGTTTCCATTTAGTGATATTTCACACAATTCGGAAGGGGGTGCGATCATGCGGGCGTTGCTAAGTTTCTACCTATTTGTCCGTCATTTTCTAAATTATATTAAGAGCGTTTCGTCAACAGTACCTTCTTCTTTATTGCATCCCTTTATCCTTTATTTTGTGTTGTTTTATCCGTTAAATTCATTTTCACTCTATTGGTTTGCCATACATTTTATTTATGTAGAAACCAACAAGCAAATCTACCGGAGAATTAAATTTCAATCCCGGAGTCATTAAAAGAAAGATGGCAGCCAACTAAATCCCTCCAAATTCTAATTTGTGAAGAAGCAGTGATTACAATTTTAACAAATAAATTATGAATATCAAAAGGAATGTGTCTCCATTTCAGCTGTTTCCGAATCGAATTACTACCTAAAATAGAGTTAAAAGTTTGTCTCCCTCCATAATTTTACTATTTTAAATCTGTATAAAGTTTTGTTCAACCGGTTTATCAAATATGATTTCAAACAAAATGTTTTTTTAACAAGAAACCATCGTGCTAAGTGTCAACCATGTTTGATAATGTATATGTATACATGATGATAATGTATATATGAGCAAACAAAAATCGTTCTTAAAATTCAACTATTTTAAAAAGCTGACAACAAGGAAGCTACTTAGGCAAACTCGGAAAATCTTATACCAACACACTCAACAACCATTCATAACTTTGATTGTAATATCCGTTTAGGGTGGGTTGACCATTGCGAAAGTTAAAAACGAGAGTAATCCTGGGCTAACTAATAAGCTAAGCACAGGTTATGCCCACACCGCTCTCATAGACAGCGCATGCGCTAGCGTTTGTGGCGACTTAGGCAAATCCTTTTAACGGCGCCTTTTTCATGTCATATTTTAACACGCATATATATGCTGTAGCGCCAATTTCATGTGCCGCCTGTGTCAAGTGCCTCACTTTCGCATCCGTAGCACGGGCCTTGCTTTATGTATCTACATACGGTACATAGTATTAGGGCCGGGTGTCGCCTGTTGTTTTTGACAGCTGCGCCACATGTACAGTGTGAAGAAATACAGAACTACTGTAAATGCCCGAATATTTAGTGTTCTGTGTTAATTTCGTAGCATTGTGTTGGGTTCCGTAGGTGCCTTGGCATTTGGCCGCAGGGCCTGTCATGGGTCACTTCGTTTCCCGCACACATCGATAACGGGCTAGTCTCCCAGGGACGCCTAAATATCCTGACAGACACCAATGGAAAAAAAAAAAAAAAAAAAGTTAGAGTATTTAGGATTTATAGTCAAGAAATGGGGGAACAGGTAGAGTAGGGGTATGAAGAACAGGGCATCACCCAGGTACAATGGAATACATTCATCAGGCGAAAATATGGGATTGGAAGAAAAGTTGCCTTGCTAAGGAGCACAAGCACGATCGCCTTTTTCAACAATCTTCTTACTTTTCACATTCAGGTCAGGTCGTGATGTCAATTTCAGTGGTGAGGTAGGTCCTATCCGGTTATCTATGTCTAAGTTCGTAGAGATGTAAATAATGCAGCTGTGGCTGCCCTATACTGGATCTTCTCAGATTCCTGGGTTGCGTAGTCTCATTTTCTGGTAGGCTTCTGCATTGATTCCCAAAATATAGGTGGTTGTCTTCTCTTGGTGTAGATTATGATCCACTTAGTGACTATACACATGGTAGGGTCTCCCGTCGTACGAAGAAATTCTGTACATATTAGGAAAAGCTGACATTGTCTTCTTCTCTTTTGAGTGTGTGCTGTTCTTGGTTTTTAGGAAGGTAATATATCTTAGTCCGGAGAAGTCATCTCAAGTCTTCATATAATTCATACTCGTAAAATAAGCTGTCCAAACTTTCGAGGGAACCACAGAGGCATGGAGGGATTTCGACGATCCGGAGTGCAGCGAGATTTCATCTGATCCATTGCCAGTTAACAAAAAGTTTCATATAGTCTAGGGGAGGACCATGTGGGAGATTTCTGGTATACTGTTGATATTGCAAAAATGAATTTTCTGGTGACTTTCCTTTTTCTAGAGTTAGTCCAACTAGCCTGCAAGGATCTGTTCCAAGTATGCAGGAGACGCTTCTTCTCGGCCTTGATGTTATTTAAGGGATCTTTGTTAAAATACAGACAGGAGATGGCTTTATCTTTGGAAAGCATAAAAATTTACTTGGCCATCTCCTTTTAATTCCAACTTAAATTTGAATTTTATAAGAACTGCCTCAGAATCCGAATCTACAGTCTCAAGCAGTCCGCATTTTAGGATTTTTAGTGTACAGCGCGATATGTCAAAATGTGTAATGAGCTTAAAACTTTTAAAAAAGAGAAGGTTTAATAGCTTCATTGATTGCATACGAACCCGTGGCTTTTTCAAAGGCTGTGGGGAAGAGAATGGATATAACTACTATGCAACTCTCGAAAACGAAGAAAAGTGATGTTCTCATAGGCTTAACTCAATATAGCACGCGCATTTTTATATTAAGTTAAGCATGTGAGAGGTCATGTAGAGTTTCGGCACGCTATTTGAACTGATATTTTGGCACTCTACATGAACAGACGTTTTGGCATTCTACAATATACAGTTTTGGATTTGACAGACCTCTTTAGACGTAACCACATTTTCTCCGAATGCAAATGGCGTAAGAGGAACCTAGTTAAAAGGGAGTATTTCTTCAGGCTTCTCCCTTTTAATATTCTGAAAAAAATGCATTTGCTGAAATAATTCTATATGTGCGTTCTGGCCTATGCTTTTTAGTGTTTATTATTATTATTGAGATACAGAGGTATCTCAGAAACATTAATAATTAAATAAATAAATAATTAATAATAACATGAAATGAAAAATAAAAAAAAAAAACATAAAGCTCTGAGACATTCACATACATAAATACATTAAAAGAAAAGCGTAAAAAGTTGCTTTTGTTCAGAACAAAAAAAACAGATCAAAATTCATACAAAAACAATACACTCCTGCAGTATTGTTAGAGAAACATTGTTCGGTTTCAGGCTGAAACACATCAGCATCAGAGATGACGAAATGTATTTGTTGCAGAATACTCATTCCAACGATGGCTGAATTGCCAAAATGCAGAGGGAGTCTTTCGGAAGAAATTAATTTAGCAATTCAAAACCTAGAAAATGATTCAGAAAACAGCTTTCAATCTCAGAACCAAGATGAACACAATATTCGAACAGTGTTGGATTTATATTACAAATGGAAAAATAAGAATTCAGGTAGATTTGATCGCTACACAAAGATGCAAAGCATACACAAATTAGAATTTCATAAAAGTGTGATTTACAGTTTGGCGAAGGTGTGTTTCTGGAAGAATATTCGTAACGTGGGCCTTGTGGCAGAAGTTCTAATATGCATGAGAGGACTTGACGGTTGTCGGGAGCTCAGAGACCAAGAGCATCTCTATCCAGATGAGATAAGGCCTTTGTGGATATGGCCTGGTTGTCATACCTCTAATAGTAGACCCATACAGGTGGTTTCTCCACTCTCCTACTTCTTACGAATGGCGAATTTTGCGAGGCTGCTAATTCATTACCATCGATTTGTCGACATTTTCTCTTTTGAGAGAGCAGTCTTCTGTTCCAGATATTATTCAGCTGCGATACCTCTTCTTGTGCTAAGGTATGGAGCGAACTTAATGATACGTGAAATGGTGTACACAACTGAACATGGAGAAGTTGTGCATATGTCCGATAACAAAGGTGTTCTTATCTGCAATTTTATTCTAATCTGCGTGGAAAAGCTTATTTTAAATGAACTGAATGACTCTTCGGAAGAAGAAATTAATCATTTTGAGGAAAGGATAAACTGTGCTCGAATTGCCCTCCGTGTTGCTCCGCAACTCTCCGTTCAATCAGTACAAAGTGCCATCGATTACCAGATCAGAAAGCAAAGAGAGGTTGGAGAACCTGTCTGGGAGTTCTCTGCAAGGCAGTTAATCGATGTGACTGCACCGTGGCTTCCCCTTTTCAAGGAACGATGTTTCAATCCGTGTAACCTCACTCATCTTTGTCGATGTAAAATCAGAAGTTGTCTGTATGAAAACTGGAATATACCAGATGGAATCCAAACTCTCCCTCTCCCTCTGCGTCTTCGCCTATACATTGATCTACAGTTGGATTGATAAGGAAAATGGAATTAGCACTGGAGGATAAGAAATGATTACCTTCCATGTCTTGTTAAGAATCAAAAATAAATTCAATGGAATCTAAAAAAGAATAAAGAATAACTCAACGTTTCTCTTGTTTTTAATACCACAACACTGCCGGATTTTAGGAAATATTTATTTATTAGCGCCTATTTATTTCAAATAATCTTTGAAATTTATTAGCGCTTATTTAGTTTTATAATAATGTGGTAAACTAGTAAACTTCACTTAAAATCAGAAAAGGTAGAAGAAAAATATATATTTTAGAATATGGTACATTACATTTCCACTGTAAGGAAAAATGTTTGGGAAGAAACCTTTTTTATTCAATGTGTGTTCCGATATGCTTGTTCTTGTGATAAAAAAGGTTAGAAGTCAGATTAATCCCCAAAAGAAATATATCATTTTGCCTAGAAATCGGGGTGTCACCAAAGATAAGCATAGGATCAGAAGAATTCGTTTTGCGAGGTATAAGACAAGAATGAATTTTAGGATTCAAATCACCTATAAGTTGTCTTTGCCCGGCTTAAGATCGTCATTTAAGGAATTTGAAGCAGAATTTCGAGAAATGAAACAGATTAAGCAGGACAAGGGTTTCTCTAAATGGAAATGGAAAGTGGAATGCTGTGTGCTATCATTGGCAAAATTATGGATAGGATTTCTAGTCAATGGAAGGTCTTTGATGTGCAAGAGGAAAAGAGTGAGGGAACAAATGAAACTTGGGGGACACCAGCATTAGTGGAGAAGTTTGTAGATAGAGATCCATCTAGCATCACCCACCCTCAGTGAGCGATCAGAGAGAAAACTGGATAACCAATTGCAAAAACAGCTATCAAACCATAAGATGGAAGCTTGTCTAGAAGCCCTTTATGCCAAACACGATCGAAAGCCTTTGAGATCTCAAGAGGAACTGCTTTTGCTTCACGGAAATTTTCCATTGAAATAGTCCAAAATGGGTAACATAAGCCAGAGTAACACCACTGGATCCGCACTGACGGAATCCCTACTGGCGATCGTTGATCAGAAGGAAGGTTTCTAGGTAGTTTAAGAGTTGGCGGTTAATTGAATTCACCATTATTTTAGTAATAGTTGAAGTATTTGTAATGGGACGATAATTGGAATGGAAGGGTTTTGTCATCCTGTTTCAGAAACTGGCTGTATATGAGCAAATATTCAAGCAGAAGGATAAACACCTTTGGAAAAGGAAAGTGAAAAAAGGCGGCAACGAACAACACTAGTAAATTCAGGAGCACAGGTTTTTGGAACAAGTGGTGAAATACCATCGGGACTTGGTGCTTTCTTAGCATCAAGATTCGTCAAAATCCTTCTGACATCCTTTTGACGGAAAACCACAGGAGACATTGAGGCAAGAAACAAGCTTTCTATTCTTAGCCTGTTCAATAACTGCTTTACAATTGTTGCGAGCTTTGGGGTAGGCAGAAAATGAAACTGAAGAATTAGAAACCAGCCAACTACAATATGCAACGTTCTTCTGTAGAACAGCCTTAGCACATTTATTGGAAAACCACGGTTTAGATGAAGGATGAGATTTTAAAGTGGAGTGAGGGATAAAGGATTCCATTCCTGCAAGAATAATTTCACTGAACCGATCTGAGAAGACGTTGACATCAGAAGTTTTGAAACAATAATCCCATCAAGGAAAAGAAATCGCAAAAGTTATCCCATTTTTTCATTCTTGTAATGGCAAACAATACGCAATTTGGAATAGCCATGAGATAAAGGCTCATCACCAAGTTGTGATCTGAGGTGACTAAAGCACCACTCACTTCGCCCGTGTACTTAGAAGGGTTGTTTATGAGAAAAACGATCAAGTGTTTTGGCTGTTTGGTTAGGATTGTCCAGTATTCTTGTAGGTAAATGAACAATCTGTGCAAGGTCATTAGTAATTGCGAAAACCTCAGCATCTAGACCAGTTGGGTCGGTGTGACAAGAAAATGGAAGCCAGCTGGAGTTGTGAACATTAAAATCACCAAGGAAAATTACCTCACTGTTAGGAAAGTTGTACTGGAGAAAATCAAGTTGCAAATAGAGGAAATCAATGAGCTGTCCTGGTTAGCGGAATTGGGAAAACGGTAGAGAAAATAGATGAATTTGAGACAATGAGGTAGAGAGATTTTAGGCCAGAGAAGATCGAAAAGAGGAGATTCCAAATTACGAAGTCTCGGACAGCGAAGTTTGAATTCAATTTGAATTAGAAATTGAAGCAGAAACCCACTCCCTAAACTTCCTTAATTTTACCATGCACAGATTAGGACAAAAACTAAATTTCGGCATAAATAGAAAACTCACAAATAAGGGGATGCTTTTGCATTTCCTCAGTTATGATCTACAACCATACAAAAAATCGGTCATGCTGAACCAATTTCTTAACGCCTTTAAATAATCTTCCACCCAAATTTCTCTAACCACTGAAATAAATGAATTAACTATAAGATTCTCAAATAGGGGTTACCCGCTAACCTATATAAACAAAGTCAAAACAATAGCCTGTGATAAAATAAATAACAACAACCTCGCAACAAACATTGCACAAAAATCTGACAAGATCAAAATACATTTTATCACCATTCCATATGTCGAGTACTGGTACAATAAACTTAATCAAATATGCAAGGGAACCGACATGAAAATCATAGCAAAACCCATGAACAAATTATACACATTCCTCAGAAATCGATCTACCATGGGAGTGGCACAGCTTCGAGCAAAACAACACGAAGCTTCTGTGAGGGCGGGTCGTTCCAATGCGTCGGAACTTTCGTTCCACGCAATAAATGAACGATATTCATTCAGCTTTCATGACACAAAAATTATAAATATTCAACACAACTATCACAAACTACTTATTGCAGAAACCTTAGAGATGAAACTACATGAAACTTTAATCAATATCCGTAGGCCATTCGTATTGTCCGACAATTCGTAACTTATACGCATGCGTGAAGGACAAACACTACAACATAAGACAAAACTTTCGGATTAATTGTGAGTTGCTCTATTCCAGTGAACCTGACGCCCGAAAAGTTGTAGTCCGACTTAAGGAATGTAGAAAATAATCCCTCCTCCCCCATATCCAATTTTATTAGACCCCTAAATTTAACTCTAAAGTCCAGCTATATTACCCAAAGAAATAAGATGTCCCACCTGGTTTACAAAATAGATATCGCCATCCTCAAGAATTATTAGCGAGTTGGACTAGGAGAGTTGGAAAACAAGCTTCCTATATCTAAAATAAAAGTAATCCCTGCTGATTTATAATATAATAGAATAAAGGAATTATTGAGTACTTAATAGCTCTCAATTATCAAAATATTTAAAATATATGATAGAATAAAAGCATTAAAATTAGACTAGTTTTCGGAAGCATCCGCTTCCTTTCTCAACAGCAATTTAAAACTTACACAACACATCCTTAAATAGCAGGCTCACAGCAATTCCAGACGTGGCTCGACCGGCGCATCGGCGAAACTCCATGGGTACTAGAACGGGAAAAGGCTCCGAACGCGGGAACCAAAACCGTTCATCTGTATTGGGGACCACAACCTCAAAGAGAGAATGTATACGCATTCCCCTGTCTCTGTTTATAGAATGTTTGTCTGATGAACAGATTCGCAAGCTCTCGAGCCACTTGCGGTTCCGGAACCCATTCGCCCGGTCAAAGATGACCACATCCTCTGGGAAGTTCTCTCCCAAAAATGTTTAGAAACAGCAGACTTTCCATAAACCACGGCTTTTATGGCATTCATGTTCTCCCCCAGACGATCCTTAAATTGCCGCCTAGTTTCACCCACATAACTAATACTCCTCACAATCCGGGCACTTTATCACGTACACTATTAAAATCATTCGTTATATGGTCCTTAACCTGGGACACCACTGTTTTCAACTTACGCCCTGGCGGCTGCACACAGCGTGCCTGACAATCACGAAGCACTCTTGTTATACGCTCAGTAAGGTTCGGATAGTAGGGAATGTATGCGGTGGCAACAGGCAAAAACGGTCCACTTTGCCCGAGCATCACAGTCTTATATATTTGTCCATGGCTCTCTATGGGTAGCTGCATTTCTGGAGGTCTGCTGTGACTCGTTTAATTTCTTTTTCTCTATCCTAAATGGTACTGCAGTGGGACTGTACCCTATCCAATAATGACTTAGCAACGCTGTTCTTATGTTGCATAGCTTGCACCGAACCATTGTGGCTGTATTGAGTCCTGCTCTAGAGACCAATACATCTAGAAATGGGAGGGCACCAACGAAGTACTTCATACTCTCTCCCCTTCTGAATAATGGTGAACGTGTCATCTACATGTCTTTTCCATTTGCGCATGGGGTATTCTAACCCCTCGAAGATCCTGTTTTCCAGTTACGCCATGGCCGAATTCGCTATTATTGCGCTAATGGGAGAGCCCATAGCTGTGCCATGAACCTTCATATACATAAATCCTTGATACACCATAGTGGTGCTAGAAAGGCAAAGTTCCACACAGGAGCAAATATCCTCCACAAATAAAGTATCATCTCTTTCTAAAGCAATTCTTACACATTGTACCCATGAGAAATGGGAATGCATGTAAATAATGGTACTTAGGTAAAAATCTTTACAAAGCGTAAGTGGGACTTCCAATAAAAGATACAATAGTTCTGAATGGGACCCCATTTTATGTATTTTCGGAAGACCATAGAATCTGGGAAGCTGACATCCCGTTGCATGCAAAGACCAAAGTAATTCCTTGGTGATCTTCCCGATTTCAGCCAATGCTGCGCAACTTTATTAACATGTCGTTCTAGATTAACCAGCGGATTTCTTCGGGTAATCCTATATGTAGAACAGTCCTGTAGGAGAACCAAAGCCTTTTATGATGATCCTCCTTATCTAAAACTACAGGCGATCTACCTGTATCAGCTGGTAAGACCACAATTGTATCGTCATGTATGAGTTCTTTTAACGCTCTTCTTTGGCTAAGGTGGAGGATAAAATGCGCCGTCTTAGCTTGACTCAGAATAGCAGCAGATTTAACACGAATTTCATTGTATGCATCTGAAACTGTCGGATGTGTTGTTATACGGAATGGCCCTAACCTCTAATTGTACCCTGAAATAGGCCTTTGAGGTTGAGAAAAACCCATATCACAATAAAAAAAACTCGTACACCAACCGTTTAAATTGAATAAAGAAAATTAATTTTAATACTGTAAAATAAAATATAGTACGAATAATCAATTAACAATAAATATAAAACTTAAAATGGAATAAAATTTTATAAGCTTACAAAAGGTATTCTCGGTTTTTCTAATAAACCACATTCTATGTGACCAACCTTATAAGCCACCATATATTTACGTGATGAGGTATTAGTATTAGTAATGACCGCATAGGGCAAGAAAACCTATGGCTTATGTTGCGCCAGCCAAAACAAGAAAAAAAAAAAAAAAAACGAATAAAACAATGATAAAAAGAAATAAAAAATAATAATTAATAAAAAAAAAAAAAAACTATCATCCAATGCGCTTCCCTGATCCGAAGGTACTATTCAGATCACCTTTGAATTTCCCCAAACTGTCAGCCTCTACCACCCATGTGGGCAACTTATTCCTGTAATTTATAACTCGCTGGCTAAAATAAATCTTCCTGCATTCCAATTTATACTTGCCGTCTCCGTAGCCAGGTGGGAAGGAGCAGCAGTGCGTAGCACACGCTTCTTGATTAGACTGGCGTTAGAGCCCGTCACCACCAAATACGGAGGATGCGGAAAGGTCAGGAAATGACCACAGCATATCCCAGAGCAATATGGCCTTATTTGCTAATGCTCCTAAAAACGAAATAACAAACAAACAGCAATTTATACTTTCCCCCCGTAACTTGAATTTATGTCCCCTACTTCTAGTATCATTTATAATCTTGAAAATTCGTCATCATTCATTTTACTCAATCCTCTGAGAGCCTTGAACCCCTCAATCAAATCTCCTGTAAAGTGACTAGTTTACAAACTCTGCAACCCACATATTCGAAGTCGTTCTTCATAAGGAAGCCCTTTTGCCCACCACACCAAGCGAGTTACCCATTTTTGCACTCTATCAAGAAACTCGATGTCTTTCTTTAGGTTCGGTCTCCATACTTGAACACAGATACCAAGTGTGGTCTAACAAAACCCTTAAATAAAGCGATTATCACATCCCTATCTCTACTTTGAAAAGTTCAATAGTCATCGATATGACACCATGGCCCTTCCGAGCAGGTGTTTACAATGCCTAGAGAATTTAATGTCTGTCCGTATCGTAACGCCCAAGTCCTTTTCTTCCAGTACTGGGTTTAGTACAAAATGAAGTACAAAATGAAGTAAAATGAAGTTTAGTACAATCCACAAAATGAATAATTTATTTTGGATTACTGTTTCCCAGGTGTAATTTCTTACACTTTGTTCGATTAAAGCAGAGCTGCCATTTTTCTGACCATTCCGGAAGTCATTCTAGATCTCTCTGAAGAAGAAAAGCTTGACAGTGAGCATTAACAACTCAACAAATTTTAACATCATCTGCAAATTTAGACATCACGCCCTCTATTCCTTCATCGATGTCGTTTATGAAAATTAAAAACAACAGTGGATCATTGGGGAACCCCACTTCTTACGTCAACCCAATCTGAGAAATAGCCATTCCTCCTGCCCTGAAGGAATTCTGTTCCAGCTTATAAAGCAATCGCTGATGTACGAGAAGTCAAAAGCTTGGCTGAAATAAAAATAAACAATGTCGACATCATTCCCTAAAGCCAGCTCGTGAGAGACCCTTTCAGAATAGCGAACCAGATTTGTTAAACATGATTTTCCCTTTATAAAACCATGCTGAGTAACCCTGAGAATTTCAATTCGATTCAAATGACCCTGAATTCCACCCTTGATCATTGCCTCCATGATATTCCCTACCACTAAAGTCAGACTGACAGATCGATAATTTCCCACTTCACTCTTAGATCCACCCTTATATATGAAAGATACACTGGCACTTTTCGAATGCAAGGGAATCTGCCCAGAGTCTAGTGATGCTCGCGTAATTAGCCTCAATACACTCACTTTCCGCCTCCCTTAAGATCATAGGGTATATTCCATCAGATCCAGGAGACTTTCTTCTGTTCTGTACGCTCGAAAGTGTTTCATTAAAATATCTTGCGAAATTTGAATATCATTAATTACATATTTTTCAACTTCGCTCCAACTATTTCCATTGACACAAAAGGTTTTTAATTTGTAAATATCGATGCAAAATAACTGTTGAGTTCAACTGCATCGGCAGCTAATGTATTTAGTAGTATCCCCTTTCCGTTACGTAAAGTTCCTTTTTGTTTTTCCTGCTCTTCTTGGCATTTATATAGGTCAAGGATTCCTTATCCCCCCTCTTTGCTCTGTTTGATAGTGGTTTCTCACAAACTGGTTTTTCCACTCGGACCTTTTCTGTGGTTCTGTTACAGATCATCTTGTAGCTGTTATAGGCTTCAGTACTTTTTGTTGCTCTGTAACCTTACCATGCCACCTTTTTATGCTCAAGTAATGTGGCAACTACACATGGTAAATACCTATTCAAGGCATCTGTGATTAATGTTTTAAAAGCGTACCACAGTTCAAATGTATTCATTCTGTGCGCGATATCTACTCAGTTAATAGAGACCATGTAGTACCTTAAGTCATCGAAATTTCCTTTTCTGAAATTAAACCCCATCCCTTTGCCTTTTACTGCTGCTACCTCTCATCTTAATTTTATCAACAATCTCGCCGTCGACCTGGATAAATTCTGCGAGCAGCATATGTACAGACGCCAGCAGTTAACGGTCACATATACAATTTTAAAGTTGTTACAGACCATGAGAAGAAAAAATGCCACGATAAACGGAAAATAAAATCAAATGAAATCATCACTGGTGCTTTCTCTTAGATTCTAATATTCCAAAGACGCCTGGCCGTGAGCACTAAGACAGGCATGGTTGAAGAGATACCACGGGCAACAACTGGTGATGGACTGCCTCAATCTTTTATTTTTGTACATATTTCTCATGGTTTTGTAATTTATAATACTTCGGGACACTTCGGTAAATCACAACTTTAAAGTATGTGAAATAATAAATACTGTTAAGTTCTGTATCTTTCGGGTTAAGCATATGTACATGTAACCGCTGGGCACATGTCCCTGTTAAGCTGTGAATGTAAATATCACCTACCTAGCTTACTTCTGTCCAGAGAATGGCTCTTGAGCACAGCAATAAACAGATTTCATAAATAAAATTAATTGAATAATGAATATGTCTCACAAGGCTTAAAACCTACTTGCACTAATGTTTTCCATAGTTTTCCCCCTTAAGGTGCACCAACCCCCAGGAATGCTGGCGTTAGTTTTGGACTGGCCTAGCAACAGCCATATTTAAACCCTATTGGAAATTGGTGGTATATAATGTTGTCTAAAATTGCTCAGCAGAAGCCAACAACAAGTAACATTCAGCTGCAGAGAGCATTGTAAGGGTGTGGTCCCAGAAATTTGCCCAACCGTGTATTCAAAAGTTGATTAACTCTCTGCCAGATGTTTATTTTGCTGATTTATATTATAGAATACTATCAGGTTAATTGTCGTTGCAGTTTGTACACGTAAATGTAATAAAATGTTAATTAATTAGGATATCAGTGTAGTCTTTTTATTTGGATTTCATTCACATAGATATATTTCCCATTTAACAAAGCATTTCGAACATTTCTGCAACCCACAATCCCACGCAAAAGCATTAATTGCAAATTTCACAAATGACGCAGCTTTTTCTTCCGGCATTGTATTTGAATTGACCTGTAGAAGGAAGCTACTCAGCACCCTAAGATGTTTATCTGTCTGTACCCTCTTAGCTCGTGATCACGGAAAACAAATATTGAAATCCTTGAAAACAAAATATTTCCTCTGCCTCTTGTAACTACAAACCTCCACTTTTATAGTATCTCTTTAAAACACAGAAAACGTTTTGCTGTCAGTATACATGAAAACTTTCATTCCGGTGAATGACTTACATCTCGAAAAGTTTAAATATTGTACTGATTTAAATATGCACACAATTGCAACGGTTATACGTATTTCTTTGATGAATCTACAATATTGAGGCTTGTTCATGGTATTGTGATTATAAAATTGAACGGTATCAGAAATGTGTCGCAGTAGGAATGACAAAAACGTGACGTTCTTTTCGCCAAGGTATCTTAGATATGGATACAATATATTTCTATCACGCTGGTTACAACAAACTAAATACAATTCTCTTAATACAGATTAAACCTAGTTTTCTCTGGGATAATGGGTAAAGCTGTAGTCATTTTAAATCACATGGAAAAGAATTTGGTCCCAGATTCGTTTTATTTATTTATTTTTTCTTCACATTTTCACTACGTTTCTCGATATGAGGAAGAGTTACCTGAATTTATCCTTGGGTATTCTGCAGTCAATTTGACAGCAGAATGCACTAAAACAGAAGCTGAACAACATCCACTCAGCCTAAGCATCTGTTACCTAACTAAACACTTCAAACATTTTACCGGGTTTTCATTGTAAGTGAATTTCTATTTAGATGACACGCAGTGATATAAACTGATGTTCAAAGAAAGTGCAATGCCTTAGGAATTTCCCATTTCTAAACCTTTTTCCCGATGGTACATAGAAATATAAACAAAGGATATTTATTAATAGCTAATTCAGATTTTTCTTTTATTTAATTTAGCCTTGCTCTCTTCTAATAACAAAAAAAAACTATTTTTCTTAATTTAGTCTCAATGAAGGGCGTACATGGCATAGTGAACAACATGCTTAACCATTAAAGAGGGAAGGTCACTGGTAGCTCAAATTTTCTTGGAGGTAGTATTTCCTTCTAGAAAGGAAATACTTCCTAGAAGGCTGATATGTATGGAGGAGCACTAGCCCTTGTTATGTACTCATCTATAGAACTTCCTACGAGCCGATATTTTTGGCATTATAGTATACTTTAAAAATAACTCATGTTATAGTTAATAATATAAAGTTGGAGACTAATTAGAAAATTACTAAATATATAAGTGTATTTAAGTTATATGTGCACCAAGCAAATAATGAGGAATCACCAAAACTCAAAGAAGTAAATGTGGGTTGAAATATCATTCCACCTTGGGCACAAAAGGACACCGCTCAACGTAATACCAAAGGATTCACGTTGTGCACGAAATTTAATATTTGTTAGTGAACTGCAAAAGTCCAGAACAACATATTAACTTTGTAAATAATTTTGGTACCAATAAAAAGGAAACTCTATAATCAGGATAGACACTTTTCATGAAAATAAATTCGTTTTTTGTGTGTGTAAATATTAAACAGGTTTATTTCAAAACTATTTAATTTTTCTGAACAATTATAAATTGCAGATTTCCATTAATGTTCTTTTATCACAATAAAGTTTTATCACACTGAGTTTTATCACAATAAAGCACAAATATTTGATAAAAAAAACATTTATTGTTTATATACAAATTTAAAACCGGCTAAAACAGTTACTACATGGGTAGTAACAAAACAAACATGCTTACAAATTTCATAAGGAAAGAAACTAAACATTTATAAATGATTCAAAATATTTCAAACTGTAACTTGTCACCCACTTCATAGTTACAAGTATGGGATCAAAATGTGAAGAAATTCTAACTTGTCATTTACTTCTTCTGTCTATTGTCGTAGATTTCGCCGTATGCTCCACCGGGCTATGTTCTTCAGAGAAGGAACTGCTCTTAACTTCCCCACAACATAATTTTGTAATTCTTCATTATCAATTTGAAAAAGAAGAGAATCATCCCTTACCCAGGTTTCTTTCAAAGGGTCCACTTTCGCAGCAAACAATCGATCCACCAAATCCCGCCTGTTTTGCTTAGTAACGATATAAAGGGCTGTAATATTGTTACGTGCGCAACGTTCACTGGGGTTGCATCCATAACGAAGAAGTAATTCAAAGAGATAAGTCATTGAACAATCGGCTGCAATTGTAATTGCGGGATATATCGCTGGAGGATGAGAGTCCAGGTCACTCTTGTGTGCAATTAGCAGTTCTATAATTTTGACGACTTTTGGGTGCTCATTTACCGACGATCTATTTCTTATTCCAGCTGTAACTATACAGGCCATCAGAGGAGTCCAGCCGTGCCTGTTTACTGCGTTCACCTATAAATATAAAGAAGAAGAGAATTAACGTCATATGATAAAATCTTGGTGATGAATTTAACTGTTATAATGTTAATGTAAATAAGGGAAGAAATGCAACTTGGCATGATTCTGAACTTACCTTTGCACCCCGTAATATTAAACGATTGGCCATTGAAATCGACGGGATTAGGGAACTTACAGCATAGAATAACGGTGTGTTTCCACAATTGTCCGCTTTATTTACATCTGCTCCATAGCGCAGTAAACATCTGGCAGCAGCAATATTCTGCCAGATGCATGCAATGATTAAAGGGCTGTGGCCTGCTTCATCCTGTGCATCGACTTCACTCCCTGCTTCAAGAAGAGCTTTTACAACTTCTGAAAAAGTAAGAAAAACGAAACGTTAACTTGCTTTCATCGGCTTTTCAATATTGCAATAGGAAATACATTTAGTCTTTCGCATTTTCTGTTCATTAACTTTTCTGGATTTCAGAAAAGTTAATAAACAAAATTAACTTTTCTGGATTTCAAATTATATTGATCGAAAGAGGAAGAAATTGTTTAAGTTGAAATCGCTGGATATAATTTATTTTTGGACAGTGAACAATTGAAACTTAAATAAATATTTTCATTTGCTATATTTGTTCGCTCGGTTGTTTGTTATTACTGGAAATGATGTCAGAAATGTCAGTATATCAATAATTGGAGACTTACCTTTACTACCGTGCTGCGCTGCCACGTGTAGGGGAGTCTCTTCTAATGACGTTATCGCTGTAACATCTTCCCCTTTTAATAAAAGTTCTCTAATGTCTTCTAAGTTGTTCAGTAAGGCAGCCATGTGTAATGGACTGAAGCAATGGTTCCCTTGATGGATGTAGTTTTGCATTTCCTCAGTTAAGTGTTCACCCAGACCTATTTAATAAATTAAAAATGGAACAATTAATTCAAATTTGATTTTTCGTTTCACTTGCCATTAATTAGATATCTTATATACGAGAATTTGCATTTAGTTTTAAAAGATCATTATTTACATTTACTGCAACGGCGGCTTAAATTTTACAATTAAGATAAGCATCTATATTCAAGATTAACTTGCATTAAACCTTTATTAAAATTTCCGTGTTATGATTATTATTTTTTCTCTATAATATTTCAGCATTTACCTACATTTATATTTATCTGATGATTTAATATTATTAAGTAGAAGCAACATGCCAACTTACCGAGATGAACACGCCTTCGCGTGTAGCACCAGCAAAGGAAGGGCCGAAAGTTAATTTCTTCTGTGAACAATTCAAAGCGATCAACAATTCTGCATAAGAGTTCCCCTTGTATCCAGTTCACTCCATATTTCCATTCCAATTCGTCGGTTTCAGAATTCCAGACGAGGGTATTTCTGTAGGCCTTAACCCTATTGTCATCTGATTGATCCTAAGGAAATAAAATTCCAATTAACAATAATTAATAAAAACAGTAGGAAATTTATATGTTTTCCTGATATTTTTCAGGAAAAACGAGTTGAAATGATATAACTAAACTTGATCTATGAATGTTATATTAAACAAAAATAATAAATTTAAAATTTTGAAGCGGTTTTAAAATTTATATGGAATCCCGAAATTTTAAGGTGGTATCGAGAACACAGCAAGCTGTTCAATGAACAACATTTGTGAAAATTAGGGTCTGATTTCTTGTTGTATTCACATATAAAATTTCTTTAAAGACTATCTCAGTAAACAGCTTAATCGTTTCCATTTATTATAACTGAAATATGTCATAAAGAGAATTCACCCTCTTAATATTAGTGCTAAATTTGATTTACTCCTGCACTCCGGTCAGTGGTGTTTAGAATAAAATCTCAATACAAATGTGCTGTCCACTCATATGATTAGATGAAAAAACACATTTTTCCATATGATTATATGTAAAACCACAGCTTCTAATGCAGACCAAAGAATTTCAAGCAAAGTACAACTCTATAACTTTGGTGAACCCAAGTTCTCTGAGCAATGTAGCGAAGACACTGATAGATTGTGGAATTCTCCAGCGAAATGTAGGAAATTTGCTAGAAGTGACAAGTAGCTAATTGTTCTGTTGTAAAAAGCAATACCCACGTTGCATTTCAAAGAGAGTCCTTATAACCACTGCGCGTTGCTGGTTTTGGTGTTTTCATCAAAGAAAATCCCGGCAGCTCCTTTATGACAAAAGATAACTTTTCTGCATTGTGATAAGTTCCAAGAGAGTTACACTCGATCTCAAGTGCTCCAGATCGGCATTGAAAACAAATGTTCTGGCAACTCGACGAATATACGTGATTATCTTCATAATGAAAGGAAAGCAATCTCTCTATTAATATTGCTTTAGAAAACCAGTTTAATGCAATTATTTATTTGTTGTGTCATTTTTCCCATTACATAAGGTCTGAATTTATATTTCCATTAATAACCTCAAAGAAAATGCCTTGTGGTTGCACCATCGTCTTTATCCATTATCAAGAGATGCTATGCCTCTCTCGATACAGTGGTGAATATATCTTCTGTCGGTATTTCTTTCTAATATTGTTATCACGCTATTAGGCATATAGAGCAACTAGATCATTAATTTTGTAAATAAAAATTGGCCGAGGTGACGTTTTTCATCCCTCCCCTTGTTGAAACTTATTCTTATAAACTGGTGTGCAGAACGTAAGGACCAACAATATTTCTAAATGTTACAACCACAAAATCAAACGTAACAGCCTGTGGCAATTTTCATTACTCTCTCCGTTCAGTAGAAAGCTGGTGCGCATGAAAAATTTGAATCGTTATGAGAGAACTCACATAAACAGATAAAACAGCAGTTCAGCAGTTATGGGCAAATTACCGAATGGTGAGCACGATTGTTACAGGAATTCGATTGGTTTCATAGAGTACAACGGACAACGAATCGAGAAAGGTTGAACTGCGAAGACTGTCCCTACAGTGTTTGGTATTGCTGATATGATCGTTGGCGTTCAGAGAGACACGTAAAACTGTTCCAAGGACCATCACTGGTCCTTGGAACAGCTTTACGTGTCTCTCTGAACGCCTTATCGTCCACGAAGAACAACGCCAAATGTTGAACGCTATATACGAATGCTACAGGACTAGAGAACCCCAGGGCTCACATCTGGTATGGGCTTGGTACACCCAGGGTCCCCAGCTGGATATGATCATTCTTCTCTTCTTGGTGATTCTCTTCTACTGCTGTCTCCCTAATTTTTTTTTAGCTGGTGCAGCATAAGCCTCAGGCTTCCTTGCACTATATGGCTAGCAATCGCGGTTTACTTTGGCCAGGCCACTCGGAGACACTGTTTAGAATGGAGCTTCAATCACAAGGACCTGACAGCAGCGAAATGGGGTAAGGTACTCTTTACTGATGAGGGATAATTCGGTTTCAGCAGCGATTATGGACGTTAAACTTCTATGCACTTACAAAGAAGTTTACCGTATTTATTGAATTCAGTGAAGCACGAAAATTTTGCTTATGTCATTTTATTAAAAATTACTTGTTTAAACTTAATACCTGATAAATTCGTTATTTAGTTCCACTCAAATACAATTAATTAAATTTAAACAAAAAATCATGCATACTACAAAATATAACCTAATTATATATAACTGTAAATATTACGTTTTCTACCCATTAACGTATTTATTGAATTCAGTGAAGCTGGAATTTTTTCCTCATTAAAGCCAGCATGATTATTAATTGCTTCTTTAAACTTCATTCCTAATGAACTCATCATTTAGTTCCACTCAAAATTCGAAATACAATAAATTAAATTTAAGCAAACAAATCATGGTTAGTACAAAATATAACCTAGTTATATTAATTTAACTGTAAATATTACTTAATTATATAAAATATTAAGAAATACCTCCATATGAACGTCCGCAGCAAAATCCATACTTCTAATGGAATAGCTCAAAGAAATCGCTGGTTGAGAGAAATTTTAGGCACCTTAAGCACTAGACTAATAACAAGAAACTGTCTGGAACTGCTCAAACGTCTAATTTATACCTTCTAGTTATTAGACAAATATCTTCCACATTTAATAGCCAACCAATTAAAAGTGATGTAATGACGTCATCAACAATAAGTGCAACCAATTGTGTAGCATACTCTCGAAAAGGGTATTATTGAACGAAAGATACTCTCGAAAACGAGATTTTGTATTGAAACTACCAATCATTTCACTACAAGGAGATTTATGAATTGAAACGGGAAACCACTTCATTACAACGAGATTTTCCCTCTTTTTTTTCTCATTTATTTTTATATGGCAGGTGTACCCGAGAAATTACAAAGAAATAATGAAAATAATTTAATACATGTTGTGTTAGTTTAATAATCAATTAAATAATAAGGGATATAATAGTTTGCAATTATGTTTATTTAGTTAAATTAATGTTATTAATTTTAATGACAAAATAAAAATTACAGCTCTTATTATCCAACTTCTTTGTTCGTTTCCATTTATCTATAATTCCAGATTAAATTCCATATATCATAATACAATATATATACAGTATAACACAATACAGAAAACGATGCAACTTATCTTCATTTATTCAACTGACGACTGCTCAATTACTCCATTAAGGATGAATCAAAACTAAATGAATTCATTTAAAAATATGTTTAGTTTATAATCTTGGAGTGTTAAACTCAGATTTTTCATTACTGGATAAATATATGGTAACGATAATAAGAAGAACTTTATATATATCATTGACTAAATTTTGTGTGTTCTGTGCTGTATTTGCTAGTTTGTTGAAATTATAAACCGGGATTTCCAAAAGAAATAAATAACGATGTAACCCTGGCATAGCCAACTAAATGGAAAATTTTATGTTTTATACAAAAAGAATTCTTTACCCCATTGATAGGTTTTGAAATGTAGTCTTTTCCAGAATCATTCACCGTAGTGCTTATTTCCATCCTTCAAATCTCAAGGAGTTTGGTAAGTTCAAATATTCCCCTAGCAAGGATCTACCATTGATCTCTAAGGAAAGTGACAGAGCAGAAATTATTCACATACTCCCCCTCCCCTTTGGTTAAGTTCCAATACAATCAAAGTAAAAATGATAAACATTTGTCCTTTATGATGTTGGAAGTCATCACCTCAAGCATACCTATGGTAACTGGTTAAGAGCATTAAGTATAATAATATTTTACTGGATATAAATTCAGTGTAATTCCTTTAAAGGGAAATGGATGTCACTGTTTGATTTCGGTTAATGTAAACTATATAAATGAGTTTATATTTTTACATTTCTTATTGCTCTAAACAGAAATGCCATGTCCATCAAAACAGCTTGTCTTACGCTATTATAACAGACAACGGGATCAAGTATTATCGATTTGACAGCAGTAACTGATATGATAAGTTTAAATATTCTATAATTTCTTCAGAAAATGCAATCTGTTTTAAATTTTTATGATCTTATAAATTCAAATTCAGCAGAGAAATATTTGTATATTCTTGAAATGTTTATTGATGTTACCAAGGATATAATTATCAATAATACTCTTGAACGCAATCGGTATTGAAATAAGAACTTATTCACATAACTTTTAATCTTCTAGTCTTCTTAATGCAATTTTGTTACCTAGTGTATTTCTGGAATGGCAAGATCAAGGGATATAACCAGTCGGCCACCAGAACTTTCCTGCTTAGAAGTAGCCTGAGATCACTTGAAATGGATTACGAAGAGTAGAAGATTAAATATTTTATGAATAGGTTCATATTCATATTGTGTATGTTTATGAAAATTAGTGATAGATATTGAAATAAGTCTCTTGATAATGCAGACTTTAAATAACAATGGTTAAACTATAGATTTCGTTTGTATTGCTAGAACGTTAGTGAAACGATCCCTGTAAATACAATTCTATATTCGACAACTAAAGGGCCATTTGATTCGTTAGAGTTTGTTAATATTTTTATGATCGAATATAGAAGAGAATTATTAAATACATGGTAAGTATTTTATGAGGAACAACGACGTTGGCCTAGAGGATAAAAGGTTTCGGGTTTAGGTTCCTGGGATGAGCGAATATAATGAAATTCACACTCTAGTAAAAAACCCTTTTTATTATCCTCCAGAAGAGAATTTCCCTTTAGCACCTGCACAATTGTAGGGACCATTCAGGCAGCTGTTCGCTCAATTTTTTAACCTGATTTGTTTATATGATATGTCCAAATTCCATTTTCCATTGATTCATCAGTCTGGTTACTTTGCACAGTGGTCAAGTTCACTCATCAGTGCGGTGGCTGTTTTCTTATTTCATTTTATGCCTAAAGAGTAAATTTGGGTATTCTTTTTCACTTTAACTAAATCTTCTGTAATAGAAAGATATTGGATCCATCAGTGTTTTAGACTGAGTGTTTGATAACACACCGAATAAATGTTCCCTTCTAAGAACCACAATCCCGGGCAAATACATTATTTGCAAAATTCACAAATAGCGCAGTTTTCCCCGCACTGTAGAAGTAAGCTGCTCAGTGTTTGAAGGCGTTTTTCTGTCCGTACCCTCTTAAGTTATGATTAAGCAAAAATAAAATTGAGGCCGCTCTTGTGATTACCCACTTCTGCTTATAAAATATCTCTGTTTAAGATAATCAAAGGATAGTTCGTAGTTCCAAACTCGAATTTCGGTTTCTTTCTGGCAACTGTAGATATCACACGATGCCAACATTTCCCTTGTGATTCAGGTCCGGCTGTGCTGTTTCCTGGCCAGCTGTCAGTTGTAATGGACCGTGTTTCCAATCATTGTTTCACCTGTATCAAATGTAAACACATTACTGTCGAACCTCTAATACAGAAACGAAGCTAACGTAACTACAAAAGTTCCTATGCACACTTTTCGCCCACCTATGACAAGGAGGAAAGTCGCTCTGAAAGATACAGTTACTTGGCAGGTTGAAATGGTCTCTAATGGTGGGCAGAAATTTGTCTTCCAATATAACCAGGTGTTCTTTGGCATTTACGGAATCTTTTATGAACTGTAGGTGACCTAATTTGCGATAGGAAATGCACCCCCATATCATTTGGCTAGTAGGGAATTTCACTGTAGACACCATACAGTCTGGAAGGCATTCTTCACCACGTCAACGGCGAATCATGTGCCATGCAAGTTGAATTTCTTCTCATCCAAGAAAATAACTGGCTAGCACTACTCGGGGTACATTTGCCATGGTCCTTACACCAAACTAATTGGGCCATTTTCTTTTTTTGTCAGGAGGGGCTTCTTCTTCTTAGGCCGATGTGCTACAGGTTCATTTTTGAAGAGACCTCTTCTGAGTCTTACTGCACTTTTTACCACTCTTACATGTTCTTCCCATTCTCTTTTCATGTCAGACGAAGAAGCTTTACGGTTTCTAAGGTATAAGCGCTTCAAAACGCGAACCTGATTTTGGATGGGGACTCGTTTGCTTCCGAATCCTTTTTTCCTATCAGCAGAACTAATATTCTTCAGTTTCGAAAGAAATCTACTCATTGTGGACTGATTACAAGATACACTATAAGCAATATGACGGGAAGAACATCTTTCCTCATGTACAGCAACAATCGCAGTCTTACTTCGTTGTTTCAACTGCACATAACTCGCCATCCTGACGCAAGCAAGGAAAGACTGCAACTCTTGCAGAGCGTGCTTATATAGCTGAAGGGAACAGCTGATGCAATATAACATTATTAGCTACATATGTCAACCTAATCAGATGCAACTTGTGATAAATATTGCCATATACTTAGATAATTTGGACGAAAATTACTATTTTAAGGGGTAGTGCACTTTCTTTGAGTACAAGTGTACCATACCTGCAATTGTTAATACTACACTTGAAACTTCTTGAAAACAAAATTACCATAGCAATACACCGATAAATTTAATATTAGCCGTAAAGCGCAAGGAAGAGAAGTGCTTCCCTCTTCACTTCTCGGCCTCAGCTACCTGCAGTGGCAACTTGTTCCATTTGAATATGGTGTTACAAACGCGGTCTTATACCTATATTATACAGTGTGATTAGAACCACTCACTTACTAGAGGGTAATTAATCATACTGGGTAATTAATCATCAACAGGTTAACATGGGTTTCCTCGTCGCCTGTATACACTGCTTAGAAAAATTCTTATTTTTAACTCAAGAGTTTGCTACCACTACTGTGTATTCAAAACCATCAAGTGTATAAATTATTTTTGGTTGCGCTTCCCAAAATGTGAACATATTTAATAAATGTATGCTTAAAAGAAGAGGTTGTTGAAGAGCAAATATTCTATATAAAGCCCTCGAGAATAAGACAATCGATATAATCACCACCGTTGCCCATAAGATGCAAAAGATTAGTTCGAATTCCGTGGATGATATGAGGAATGACTATTGCCGTTTTCCATAATGTGGCTCAGTTAAACGGATTCAGGCAAGGAGAGCAATGTTTTTCTACTTCGGAAACTATGGTCAGCAAGCAGCAAATCGAACACAGAACAAGTGCAATTTACTGGAGCAAGGTGTTGTTAAGCGCGTATACAATATAAGCTTGCTTTCTTGCATTATTTGCCAATATTGCTACTTTTCACCCAGTGTGGGGAAGACTTTGATTGTAATTACTCCGCTATCGGCGAAGTAACTTATTTCATGAGGATTAGCATTGCTATCTTAATGAAAATGTAAGTTAAATAAAATCAAAATCTTAAATCGTAATAGCCCTATATGAATACGGTCATAATGGTTGAATTGGTTTTCCGAGAGTCTGCTGGCCTTAAAAATCTGAAAGTATTTGTAAATAACCTCGACAATGCAAGTACATATATGCTAATGACCATACATTTCCAGTGTCTGGTGCATGGGATGTGATAAGGTGTGCTCATGTGGTCCACTCTTCCTTATTGTGCAACTGCTCTTTCAACCATCATTCAGATCTTTCTTTTATTTAATTTCCAAATGATGTGTTCAAATAAAAAAAATTCTTAATTATATCTGTGTTAAGAAGTTCAGGCGGCCTTGGCATCAGATGTGGAAAACCTCAGGCGGCGCCTTTCACAAAAGACTATGCCATGTTTGCAATGAAGAGCGAACATCAAATAGTGAATAACATGCTTAGCCACTAAAGAGGAAACGTGGACCGAGGCAACATCTGAGAATTGATTCTTTAATTAGTTCAGCATAATTTTCTGCAGTCAGATATTATGGTAGCTCAAATTTTCTTCCTGGTAATATTTCCCTGCTAGAAGGAGAACTTGCCCTTGTCATGTTTTACTTTATAATAGTATATTTCTGGCATTATTGTGTCCTTTTAAAATAAAGTCATGTCACAGTTTATAATATCAAATTGCACAGTGATCCAAAAGCTTTCTAAATAAATGCGTGTGTTTAAGTTATATGAGCTCCAAGGAAATAATGATGCAGTTTTCAAAATTCAAAGAACGGCTAGATTTACCGTTAGAAGAATCATTCCACCTTGTGTACGGAAGGACACCACACAACACAAAACCAAAGAATGATATTAAAACATCATTACGAAATGTAATATTTGGTAGAGTTGTTCAAAATTCCAGAACAACTAATTAACTTTGTAAATCGTTTTTGGTTATTAATTTTGATATGGATTGCAATAAAAAGAGATATTTTTCATGAAAATAAATTTGATCATTGCGTATGCAAAAATAGTACATAAACATTGATTCATTGAAAATGAAGTAGACTTTAAATCAATAATGGAAGAATGAAAATTGCTTACTGGAGTCGTGTATATATGTAGCAGTTATTCAATTACTCTTCTATTTAAGTATGCTGTTGGCTCTGCTTGTCCTCTGATAAAGTTTATTTTAATACTGTTAAATACACAGCAGTAAAATAAACTTTTGTTAAATAATTAAATGTTTGCATTTTACAATGCAATAAAAATATAATGAGAAATCTCTCATTATATTTTTCATTATGTATGGAATTATGGAAGCTCTCATTATATCTGTCATTATGTATGGAATTGCATTCATGTAGAATATTAATAAGTGATAATATCTCAATATGATAACATAGCTTAATTTATTATGGTACTGATTATTTTTTTATAATCTGCAATTGATGTTTAAATAGGGTATATGATATTTTTTATTTAAACTGGAAGTAAGTAAGTTGGGGTTTGAAAAAACAGAAGTTAAAATATGCGCAAGGAAGCAGAAGTGCACGTCTTCCTCCTTGGTTGTCAATATTAAAGTTGAAGATAAATGGTTAAAAGCGGAAGCCAATGTCCAATTTATAAAAAAAGGTGAGTACCATAATAAATTGAGCTATGCTATCATATTGAGTCAATTATAAATGGTATTTTAAGAAATCTAAAATTATTGAACTAATTATAATAAAGATCAATTTAATTAGATGATTGGTGAAAAAGACAGTCATTTCAGATTAATCCGAGGATCAATTTATTGCAATCAGTCATTCAATAAATTGATTACAAAAGGGTGACCAATTTATTGAATGCGTTTCTGGTCAATTTATCTGTTTTGCTAGATGAAAAACCTGTTGTCAGGAAATGTCAGAAAATCTTGCATTCCATGGATTGAAAACGATCATATCAATTCCTTAATTCATCCATTCGAATGGGGCTATGTTTGAGATTTGAATACCTAAATGCAATGCAGGAGAAACATTTTAACAGTAAAATCTTAAACTTAAACTTTAGTTTAATTTCTTGGATTGTTTGGAGAACAGCATATGCAATTGTCATTTTTAAGCAATTAATAGAATTCACATTCCTTTCAACAGTGCATTTACATTGAATTTAACTAATTATTGAATTTAGTGAAGCTCGAAATTTTTCCATATTTAAGTCTTTAAATACCTGATAAAGTCATTACATAGTGCCACTCAAAATTCGAAATAAAATTAGTTAATGTTAACAAAAAAATCATAACTAGTAAAAATATAACCTAATTATATTTATTTAACTGCAAATATTAAATATATAAAATATTAAAAAAATACCTCCATATGAACGTCCTCAGCAAAATTCATATTTTTACTGGAATAGCTCAAAGAAACACCGGTTGAGAGAATAATATGATTTTACGCAACTTGAGCACTGGAGCAGACTAAATACTAATATCCTGAATTGTTCAAACAGCTAATTTATACTTTCTAGTTATGAGAATTCTCTTCCACAGTAAATAGCCAATCAACTAAAAGTGATCTTATGACGTCATGAACAATAAGTGCAACCAATTGTGCACAACACTCTCGAAAACGGGATTATGTATTGAAACTACCAAAACATACTCCTGAATGCGAGATTACGTTTCCAACTACAATCCATACTCTCTATCACGAGTTTATACATGGAAACTACCATTCAATTCACTGCAGCGAGAAACTGCAACTGAATCATTTCCAACGAGATTTTCCGCTTTTTTTCTCTTTTATTTTTATTTGTTCGGTCGACCAGAGAAATCACAAAGAAATAGTCAAAAAATTTAATACGTATCATGTTACATTAATAATAAGTTAAATTTAATTATAATGGGTATAAAAGTTGTACAATTATCTTTATTGAATAGTTAAACACATGTTAATAATTTTAATGACAAAATAAAAAAATTCAGTTCTTATTACCCAACTAATTTCTTCTTTTCTATTTACCTATGATGTCAGATTAAATTCGATATTATAATGCAATAAATTTACAGTATAACACAATACCGAAAACTGGGCAACTAAACTTCATTAATTCAGTTGACGACTGCTGAATTCTTCAAAAAAAGATGAATCAAAACAGAATGATTACATTTAAAAATGTAATTTTTAAAATGTTTAGATTATAATTTCTGAGTGTTGAAATCAATGTTTCAGTACTGGATAAATACATGATATCGATAATAAGATTGATTTTATATATATCATCACTGTAAATTTTGTATGTTCTGTGCTATATTTGCTAGTTTGTTGGAATTATAAATCGGAGTTTCCAGAAGGAAGAAAGAATTATGTAATTCTGGCATAACTGAATAAATCAGCAATTTTCAGTTTATTTATAACACTTCTTTGGCACATTGATTAGGATTTGAAATGTGGCCTTTTCCATAATCACATATTGCTTATTTACATTGTTCAAGTCGCAAAATGGAGTTTTGTAAGTTCAAATGTTCTTGTAGTAAGGTTCTATCATTGATCTCTGATGAAAGTCACAGAGCATATTTCTTCAAATACTTCCCCTCCTCTTTGGTTAAGTTCCAATACAATCAAAGCGAAAATGGTAAAGAATTGTCCTTTATGATGTCAGAAGTCATCATCTCAAGCATAGCTATGGAAACTAGTCAAGTGGATTATGTATAATACTATTTTACTGGATATTAATTCCGTGTAATTCTCTAAAAGGGAAATGGACGTCTGTTTGAATTTCATTAATTTAAACTGGTTAAATGAGTTTCTATTTCAAAAATTCTGATTGCTATAAACAGCAATCAGATATACAATGTTATCCTGAATAGCTTAACGTAAGCTATTGTAACAGATAATGGGATCAAGTATTATTGAGTTGACTGCAGTAACTGATTTGGTAAGTTTAAATATTTCGTAATTTCTTCAGAAAAAGAACCAAGGATACAATTATCAATAATGCTGTTCAATTCAGACGGTATTGAAATAAGTATTTATTCACATAAAATATATAATCTTGTAATCTCCTTAATTCATTTTTTTGCCTAGGCTATTTCTGGAATTAGCCTAGGCAAAAATGTCTTTCATTGGTGTTTACAACTGGTCAAAAATTGTCCCTGTGTTAGAGGTTTAACTTGTACTCTGCTCCAGGGTTTAACTTCTTCTTGAGATTGCCACATTTGAAATACTTTCTAAAAATTGCTCATTGAATTCGAGAATATTGTTAGGTCATAGAACTAATTCTCACGTCTTCGGTCCCATAAAGTGTGGATCATATTGCATTTGAAGCAAACAACTCCTTCAAAGCGGAAATTAAAGAAAGAAAATTTTAAATATTCGTAACATCCTGAAATAATAATTTTGGCAAAGGATAGAATGTTTAATCATATTTATCAGTAACTTTAGCCAGACTCAGTAAATTAAAAGATTAGTACTACTACTGTCACAATCTTGGCCTCGTGGTTGTGTTCGGCCATATTTTGTAATCTAAGTGTTCATAACATTAGCAGGCAAAAGCAATTTATTAGTGTAACCAGGAAAATATACAGTTGGAGAAAATGGTATTATTTTATACCTTAGTTTTTAGAAAAAATCGAATCACCCATTTTATACCAGAGGGAAAGAAGAATAGTTGCGCATTAAAAGAATTGTACAGACACCAAATAGCGCAGCTTGCATAAACATTTCTAAAATTTATTCACCGAGTCATCCTATTTCCGGAATTATGAGCTTAAAATTGTTAAGTAATCTTAATAATAAAGAAACGTTTTCATATTTTAAAGGACATTTTAATCTCAGTATACATTTTGAATTTGTTTTCAATGTAATAAAAATCATAATTCCTTTACGTTTTTTTCCTCAAATATATTTTTAGATCAATTTACAGTTTAGTGAAACCAATTTGCGAAGTTAGAATGATATGTAAGAGAAAATGTTTGCAGATAGTCAATGCATTTAGAAGTATGAAGGCAATTGTGCGATTGACATTTATTAAACATTTGATGAATTTTCTGATAAAAGCTGTCTGTGCTTTACCCAAGTTATTATCAGATTGGTATATGGCATACACACCTGTAATTTAAATAAATTCATGGTGCAAATATGACGAAAAGGAGCGCATATCTGCCAGAATAATATAATGGGTAAGTGACCTGCACACGTTTCTTTCATTTAGGAACTAAGAAATATGATTTAATGTAAATTTAAAAAAAAAAAGTGGAAGTCAGTGTGACCTTAGAAACTCACCTCTCTCATTTTTAATGGGATTAATTTTATTTAGCACAAGCTGTTTCTTAAGTAATTAAGAAATGGTTGAAATATTTTGCCCTTAAGCTTTTACACAAAATAATAATTTTGCCAAAGGATAGAAAGTTTAATCATATTTATTAGTAACCTTAGCCAGACGCAGTAAATTAAAAGATTAGTACTACTACAGTCAATGAAAAAAAACAAGAATCAAATTAGTTATATAATATTAAATACGGTTTAGGTTAAATTCCTGTAAAACTAGGGTAAGGTTATTTAAAGTGAAGGCTAAATCCATATAAATTTAGGTTTAAGGTTATTTTAAAGTGTACTTTAAATTAATATAAAACAAACGTTAAGGACATTTTAATATACGTTTCAGTTTAAATTTTTAAACGTTATACTTAACCTTAAAGAGCATTTCTTCGTTAGTACTAACAAAGTTTGTGTATGTTTACCTCTTTGAGAAGAATACATTTTTTTATTACTAAATAATGAATATTTATTTTAAATTAAGTACTGAATCTGATATTACATATTTCTTTTCGATTAGATGTTTTATCCTTATTCTACGGAATTTAGTGAAAACTTTGGAATAAGCTTGACTCTCTGCTTGATATATGTCTGTTTCTGCAAAGCTTCTGAAAGAACTCAGGTACTTTGCATCTCTGAACATTATAAAAATTATCTGCCTCCCTAAAGAAAGAAATGAGCTCTTTTTTTTGCAATTCACTGAGATGCATGTTGTTACTGATATGGATTACCTGTGCCGCTTATATCTCTACTGCTCTACAATTTTAAATGATGCTCATGACACAAAAGATCTATAGATAAATACTTTGTAACAAATTTATTGGAAGGCATTCTGTTTTGACTTTGAAGAGACCCCATAAGATGATTCCTGTTCAAAAATAGAATACAAAGATTTTTCAGAAGTCAGGATTACAGGTGAATAGGAAGACGTTTTTCAAGGATCCCTCTTCGTTATTTTCTACAATATTCTGCAGTAAAAAGGAAATATGAAAGTTTATTGAAATAACCGATTGCACCATTTACAAATTGTCTTCAACTGTTGTCTGTTTTGGAAGTAATTTTATAAAGATATTTTTTGTTTATATATTAGGCCATTACGTTTATTTCTCCAACATTGTATTCTTCATAATTTGGAACACAGATTAAAGCTTTCATATCGATCTCATCCCTTTATTTTTCCAATTTTTAATATAGCGTTTTATCCAAGTTTTATCTGTTCTAGTTGTAGTGGTCATTTTCGACGAGGTTCCCGTATCTTAATAATCTTGGTGTTTCACAAAATAACAATAGAAACATTTCCGTTGCTTTGTTTTCTAATATTTCTAAAGTTTGACCTTGTAAGTAGTAGTACCTACGTGTGCAAAACGTAATCCCCAACACTGTTTCTAAAGGATACAAACACAAAATCTTTACTTAAGGTATTCTTTACTGATGAGAGTAGATTGAGTCTGAGCAACTATTCTGTACGTCAGCAAATCTGGGCAGAGTTCGGCACAGGCTTTCACCCCCAAACATCACTGAAAAGGGTCGATATGGCGGTCGAGGTATTCTCGTCTGAGGAGGGATTATCTTGGATGGACCTACACAATTTGGGATATTGAAAGGCGGTACTCTAACTGGTGCACGCTCCTATACTCAGGTAATCCTTCCCCAACTGTGTCTGTTCTTCGGCGCCATTGTCTCCGAGTTCGTGTTTATGGATGATAACGGCACACTTCATCGCACTGCAGCTGCAAATGTGCTTTTTGAAGGTGAGGACATTGTTCATATGGATGGACCTGTCCGTTCAACGATTTAATTCCAATTGCACACATATCGGCGTTCTGGGAGGCAACAAGCGGCACGTCCACACCCACCAGAAAATGTTCACAATCTGAAGATGGTGCTGACATAAAAAGGGAAGATTTTACCGCAAGAACTTATCAACAACGTTTTTCTAAGAATGGACAAGCGGTACAAAGCCTGCGTCGACATTAGGGGTGGCCATATTTCCTACTGAGGACCATATCTTCCCTTTGTTCCATCTTTGGCAGTGATGTATCTGTATGATGGCAGACAGTTCTATGTTGCCATTTTTGAATAACGTCCGTCTGTACCGTTTGGTTTCCGTGTTAGGTCGGTGTTGTTTCATTCATCATTTATGTTCCTCACAAGGTTCCTTTGGTATGCTTTTCCCATATCCATGCAAAGAAGCTCCAGGTAAAAATTAGACTGGTCCTTAAATTTTTCACACGAATGCAGCGGAAGTTGAGGCACATGGAGGAACAAAGCAAGGTTATTCATCATCAGATAAACAAAACACTGCCATTCACTATAAAGGCTTGTCCAGTACTTCCTTGAATTTATTTAAGCCATCAAATTCCAAAACAGCAGATGGGTGTTTGTTACAGCAATCCGCTATCTAAAGGCAAATTTCCACACACCTATTCTACAACTGCTTTTATTCAATTTGAATTTATCCTTCTCAGGTATGCATTATGGGAAAGAGAAAGAAGTCTATAAAATTGGAGCCTGCTCAGCCCATTCAGGGACTTAGCACAGCAATGAGACCATCTCGCAGGTGCCTAGTCTCCATATTCTAAAATTTGCAGAAGATAAAGCCTTTCTTGCTAAGAGGACCGCTTCTTTCTCCTCGCCAATCTTTTTTCCCTTCACTGTACTCGCTCATGCAACCCTTCATCATTTCTAAAATGAACCATCCAGAACAATGCACTGCTAAAGGAGCGGCCTCACCATTGACTTAAAGAAATGGAAAATCACCGCATTTTCCCTAATAACAAAATTGCTCTATATCATAAAAAAAATATCCTATGTCGTGGTCTGGGTGATTGTCTTCACTGCCCATAGAAATTCTTTTCCGACTGCACAATTACTCCTAGCTCTTTTTTCATTCTCTACCCCCATAATTTTAGTAGAACATAGTGGCTACGTTTCTCTGCGGTTATTTTTTTCCCATATGCAGTATTTTGCATTGCTTAATGTTAAAAAAATATTACATCCTGTTGGAGAAGCACACTTCCATTACTCTCATTAACAACCCTCACTAGCTTTGTATAATATGCATATTTTGATATTAAGCCTGATATACCTTCATTAATGTAATTTATAAATATACAAAACAATAGTGGGCACAACAGCGAACAATCTGGAGTCATCTAATAATATACGAATGGCTATATGAATAATTGTCCCATATTTAATATTAAATAAAATCAATTAGGAACACTACATTAAAATTTAAAAATAGATACGTAATAAAAGAACGTCGTGTGTTCAACAGTCAACCTCAACCTAACGCATCAAAAAAGTCGGGGGAAGCTGATAGCCAACAACCCAAAACGCAAACAATAGCGCATTTATCCGTTCATATTTATCCATAAAATAATATAATTACATCGACTGTGTGTGTTGAGAATTCCGGTCCTTCTTAAAGGTACGAAGTGTCCATTTATAATAATAAAATTAGTATGAAGTGTTGATCTTTATCGCACTTACGATCTCATTTAGTAGTCTTTCATGCGCAACCGTATCAAAAGCTTTTCTGAAATTCAAGTATAATATATCACATTTATGTTTGCATCCACTTCCTTTGTGGCCACATCATAATATACGATAGTGTTTGCAGACAAGACGTTTCCCTTAACAAACACTTGTTTTGTCTGAATTATGGGCGCTCTTTTGTCTAGGTAATCCTGCATTGCTTATTTAACCAGTGACTCTATTCTTTTCCCTCAGCATGAATTGTTGAGGAGGCTTCCATCCTGCAGTGGGTTGATAATAGCTGCACTTTACCTTTTTTTCTATTATTTTTTCGCGGAACAGAACTTAAATTAACAGGTGTGTAATTACTAGTGTCATGTGATCCTCCTTTGTGAATTGTAGATACATTTGTAGATCTCGATTCTATAGGGTTTCCCCTGAGTCTAGGAATTCTCAAATTATTATGGATGTGAGTCCTGAAATGATTTGTAACAGTTAAAATTCTGAATTTGTTTGTCTCAATATCGTCTCTGAGACTATTATATTCAATAAGGTTTCCACCAATGTGCCTGCATTATAACTTCTGTATCTAATCTATACGACGACTAATATAATATATATCTCCTTCACACGGGTGCCTTTTTTAAAATCTCATCAAGTTGATTGTCCGTTGTCCTTTATGAACTCTAAATCAACTTGATATCTCTTCTTTAGGTGGGGGACTCCATGCTTTCACACAGTATTCCAAGTGAAGACTTGGAATTGCGTTATATAAAGGGATTACAGATTACCCTATCCTACAATCAAATGTTCGATAATTCGTCGATTTTACAATATAACCCTTCTTTCCGCTTGTGTTCATTGCCCCAAAAACTTCATGTTTGCGTTGTATCGTAAATTAAAAATTTCTTTCTTCGTCTATTGATTTCATCTGGTCCTCGACGAGTGTATAAGATACTCTGGGGGTGTCTATTTCCCTGTGTGCTTAGTGTTGCATAAAATATGGTTGATAGCATTCCAACCATCCTAGATCCTTATTTCTGCTTTGCACTGATCATTAATCAGGCTCTCAATATCTGCGCATCTACAAATTTTGACTTAAATCATTTACCATTTCGACGATGTTTTCGTTATCCCTGCAACAGTAACACCACACCTGTGAAATCCTTATCTAAAATAATGTGCCTTTTTTAATTGTTATTTGAGAAGGAAAATCTGCAATTGTCTTAACTTTCCTGAAAAAATATATATTAGAAAAAAAAAAACAGTAGTTTGCCATGTGTAGTATTTCTACAAATTCCAAGTGTCCTCTGGTCGATTTGAATCTAAAATCAGAGCATACAATTCGAACCCAAAATATTTTTAGTTTATTTGGTCATGTTGGTAGATCGCGTTTCCATTTAGTGATATTTCACCCTATTCGGAAACGAGTGCCATTAAATTTCTATATATTTGTCCTTTATTTTCTAAATTATATTAGTATCGTTTCTTCAACAGTAGCGTCATCTCCTTTATTCACCCCTCTCCTTTTCTTCATTTTGTGTTGTTTTATACGTTAAGTTCATTTTTTCACTCTACTAGTTGGCATACATTATATATATACAGGGTGTTTAAGTTAAACGTTTCAGAACTTCTAAGATGGGTAGGGTACATCCTGACAACTCGAAATCATATAGCAATGTGGGGTCGGAAATGCTTTCCTGAAGCGGTGTTGTACACAGAAGCACCATAAAGAAAAGAGACCGTAAGTGAGAAATCGTTTTAATAATACATGAAAAGAAGCAAAAGGTACATGGATTAAAGTAAGTGTTCGAAGTTTCTTCCACGGGCTACAATGCACGCCTCACATCTCCGACGCATGGACATCCGAATCCGAACATTCTGGAATACTCCAGGCGAATTTCGAATTTCTTGAACAAGAACGCCAAGTTAGTAGGATGGATGATTACACGAACGCAGAGTTAGCCGATATGCATTTGGCGTACGGGGCTGCAAATTGTAGTGGGCCAGCCGCACAGCGTTTGTACGCGGAACGATATCCGACGAGGCGTATTCCCAGTCATAATTTCTTTGCAAGACTGCACCAGAGGTTAGCTGAGAGAGGTTCATTTGAAAGAGCTGACAGGGACAGGGTAAGAACAGCACGGACTCCAGCCGTCGAACAGAATGTGCTGCAGCATGTACAGGGGAATCCAAGAACGAGTACACGAAGTCTAGCAAACGCAGTCGGGGTTTCCCATTGCAGCGTCTGGAGGATTCTCCGAGAACAAGACATGCATCCGTTTCACGTGCAGCGTGTCCAGACACAGCAACCGGAGGATTATGCACCTCGTATTGCTTTCGCACAGTGGTACCTTGGAAAATGTGCTACAAACCCCTTTTTCCTGCTGAAGTGTTGGTTTCCGGTGAGGCATCCTTCACAAGGGAAGGAATTTTCAACACGCATAACGACCATATCTGGGCGGTCGAGAACCAGCATGCAATACGACGTCGTGCAGCACAGATTCGATTTTCGGTCAATGTATGGGCCGGTATTATGGGAGATCACCTCATCGGACCTTACCTGTTACCGTGTCGTCTAACCGGACCTATCTACTTGATCTTTCTGCAGCAAGTATTGCCACAACTTTTGAGAGATGAACAGATTTCTGCATCGACGCAACAGACAATGTGGTTCCAACACGATGGAGCCCCTGCCCATTATAGCGGAGATGTTCGTAACTACCTGGATGTCACATTTGGTCAACAGTGGATCGGACGTGGTGGTCCCGTGCGTTGGCCTGCTCGGTCACCCGACCTATCATGTCTTGATTTTTATTTCTGGGGTCATATGAAATCGCTAGTTTATGACACCCCTGTTGACAATGCTGAGGAGCTGGTTGCAAGAATCGCAGTAGCTGCCGAAGAAATTCGAAATTCGCCTGGAGTATTCCAGAATGTTCGGATGTCCATGCGTCGGAGATGTGAGGCGTGCATTGTAGCCCGTGGAAGAAACTTCGAACACTTACTTTAATCCATGTACCTTTTGCTTCTTTTCGTGTATTATTAAAACGATTTCTCACTTACGGTCTCTTTTCTTTATGGTGCTTCTGTGTACAACACCACTTCAGGAAAGCATTTCCGACCCCACATTGCTATATGATTTCGAGTTGTCAGGATGTACCCTACCCCTCTTAGAAGTTCTGAAACGTTTAACTGAAACACCCTGTATATAACCCCCCAAACAAAAGTGCAAATCTGTCAGAGAATTGAATTAAGTATTAAGTGTAAATCCCGAGGGCATTAATAGAAAGAGGGAAGCAAACTAATTCCCTCCAAATTCTAATTTGTGAAGAAGCAATGAATACCAACTTATGAATATCAAAATAAATGTGTCTCCAGTTGAACTATTTCCGAACCTGAAAATAGTCAACAGTTTGTCTCATTCCATAATTTTGCCGATATAAATCTGTATAAAGTTTTCTTTTTCAAGAAACTACATGCTAATTGTCAAGCATGTTTGCAATAATAATGTGTATAAGGAAACAAAAATAGATCTTAAAATACAACCATTATAAAACGCTGAGAACAACTACTTAGGCAAACTGGATGACTCTAATACCAACACACTTAACAAATATTCATAAGTTTGATCGTAATATCCATTTAGGTTGGGGTGGCCACTGTGAAAGTTAAGAAAAGAGTAATACTGGACTAAATAATAAGCTAAGCAAACAGTTCATGTCCACACCGCTCTCATATACAGCGCGTGCGCTAGCGTTTGCGGCGATTAGGCAAAACCTTTTAACAGCGCCTTTTTCATATCATATCTTAACACGCATATATATGCAATAGCGCGTCTAGCAGTGTCAATTTAAACAACGCCCCTGTCAAGTGCCTGACTTTCGACCCCTAGTTTGGGGTGCGAAAGTGAGGCACTTGACACAGGGTGCTACCGCTTCCGGTCCTGCCTTATATATCTACATAACGTATTCAATATTAGCATCTGGTGCCGCCTGTGGTTTCCCAAATCTGCGCCATATGTGCAACATGAATTAACACAGTACTACTGTAAATGCCCGTTCTTTGTTGTTGATTACGTAGTATTATGTTGGGTTCTGTTGTGTGCCTTGACAATTTGCAGCAAGGCCAATGACGGGACCCCATGGTGCCCGCACATGCCGATAGGAGGGAGCCGGGCTCTCTATTATTATCTGGTTAGTCTTTGCCAGAGTTGCCTAAGTATCCTGACAAAGACCGATGAAAAAAAAAAAAGTTAGTGTACTTAGGATTTAGAATCAAAAAATGGGGGAACGGGTAGCAGTACGGGGATGAAGAAAAAGGCATCCCCAAGGTACAATGGAGTACATTCATCCGGCGAAAAGAGGGGATGGAATTAAATGAAATGTTGCCGTGCAAGGGAGCCCAAGCACGATAGTTATTTCGAAAACTCCTCTTACTATTCTCATTCAGGTCTGGTCGTGATTTTAATTTCTATAATGCGGCAGGTAAAGTCCTATTCGGTGATTTGTGTCTAAGTCTGTTGGAATTGAGCTGTGGCTGCTCTGTACTGGATGTCCCAAATTTGTTGGTTGTGCAGTCTTATTTGTTGGTAGGCCTCTGCGTTTATACCCAAAATATAGATGGTTTTCTTCTCTTGGTGTAGATCATGATCCACATAATGTTGTACCCATGGTAGGTTGTTCCGTTGTGCGAATAAATTCTGTGCATAGCTCGTAAAAGTGATATAGTCTTCTTTTCTTTTGACGATGTGCTGTTCTTGGTGTTTTGGAAGGCAATGCATCCTATTCAGGTGGAATCATCTCAAGTCTTCATATATACCCACTCGAAAATTAGGTTGTCTCAATTTTCGAGGGAACCACAGAGGTATGGTGAAATTTCGATGAACCGGAGTGTAGTGAGATTTCGATGAACTGGAGTGTAGTGAGATTTCCTCTGATCCATGACCAGTTAACCAAACGTTAACGTATAGTCCGAGGGAGGACCGTGTCGGAGGTTTCGAGTATACAATGGATTTCTAGGAATGAATTTTCTGGTGACTACTCCTTTTTAGGATTTATCCCCCCTGCTGCAAGTACGCAGTGAAGCACTTCTCCTCGGGCCCAATGTTATTTGAGGGGTCGTTGGTAGAATCCAGGCAGCAGGTGGCTTTATCTTTGGAAAGCATATAAAATTTACCTGGTTATGTCTTCTTTATTCCATCTTAAATTTTAATTTTAAAAGGACTGCCTGACAATCCGGATCAATGCAGTATGGATTTTCGAACTTTTAGTGTACAGTGCGATTGGACAAAATTTCTAATGAGATTATAAACTCAAAAAAAAAAAAAAAAAAAAAGAAAGTTCCTCGCCTCACTGACCACCTTTTCCAAGGGATGTGAGGAGGAAAAATGGTGGAGAGCTTGATGTCATCCGTGTATATCAGATGCTTGAGGGTGTACAGGTTCTTTCTTCCTTCTCTGAGGTTATATCGATATTTGCTTCCGTTGAGCATGGTAGATAGCAGGTTGAGTGCTAGAGAGAACCATAGTGGGCTTCATTTCATTTCTTCATTTGAGTGAGCTTTCATCTCGGTTGCCACCCGGATTTTCATCCATATGCAACCAATTCTCATTTAATATATCAGTCTCAACCTAGTTGTAAAAACCAAATATATAAAGACCAAATGGTCAACTCAAATCAAACAAAACAATACTAATCGACCATTCAGCCTTGTGGTGGGGATGGGCAATCACATCACTCACCACAAGTTACCATCCCCACCACGAGGAGGTAGGTCACTACTACCACCCGGGCATCGCCCGGCAGCGACTATAAGCCAATTTAACAAATCTTAAAAAAGAACAAAAGAATTCATAATTTTCAAAAATATACTTCAAATTCTCTTCAGTGAGAGCCAGTGTCCCAAAGTCCAACCTCGCTCTTAAATCCTCATATAGAGGACAATATAGCAAGATGTGAAGGCCAGTCTCAGTCTCTCCACACTCACAGAACTCCGTAAGGGTCAACCCGAAACGAAACAGCCTTGACCTCAGGCCATGCCCTGTAACGACGGCAGCAGCTGCAAACCCAAGTTGGAGCCAGGAACGCCGCTCCCTACTCACAGTATGGACCGAGGGCATAAAGGTATACAAATGACGACCTTTCTCAGAGTTTGTCCATTGGAATTGCCATATGGTACTCAACTCATCATTGATTCGCCCCCGTTCCGCTGTTATACCAGGGAAAACAGCCGACCGCCCCACCGGGCACGACCGAACGCCAAAAATCACTCTGGTAATCCCCCGCTTAAGGGCATATCGCAGAGCAAACTGCGCCACAACCAATTCCGCAGGCATCTTCCCTGCAAGGACGCACAAAGCATCTGTGGACACAGTTCTGCAAGCCCTGGTTATACCTAAGAGAGCAAACCTCTGTGCCGAAGACAAGATTCTACGAACATGAGAATATTCTATATACCCTCCCCAAACCCCAGCAGCGTAAGTCAAAATCGGGATAAAGATGTTATCATAAAGTAAGTGGAGGGCACCACCCTTTATACCCCATTCAACACGCGTAACTCGCTGGAGCTTGGCATATAATCGTTTGACCTTATCTCGGACATAGGCAGCATGTGCTACCATAGAAAGTCGCTCTCCCAGGACAACACCCAGGTACCTAGTCTTATTAACCACTCTAAGCGAGAGATCACCAGAACGACACAAAGGATGGCGAGTTCCACTGAGGCGTTCCCTCAGGAGAACTGCTACAGATTTCTCTGCTGAGACCTCCAGCTTATGCTGAGCAGACCAATTCAACAACTGGCTTAGAGAAGCAGCTGTACGCTCCTCAAGCATCCGGCGGGACTCACCACACACCAAGATAACTAAATCATCAGCATAAGCTATTCTGGTCGTACCTTCCACAGCTTGCATTTGTAGGAACTCATCGAGAACCCAATTCCAGAGAGTCGGCCCCAGAACCGAACCCTGTGGGCATCCTCTATAAACTCTTCTCTCACACTTCATGAAAGGAGTACAAATGAGCACATATCTCTCTCGGAGATAGTCCTCAAGAAGACGGTATAAATTTCCCGGACAGAGGGACGCCCTAGCCCTGCGCAGGACACTGCCCCACCACAGAGCATCAAACGCCCCCTAAAGTCCATGAACAAGCCCAGGACATATCGACCAGGCAGCTCATTAACGCCTTTAATCAAATTATAAATGGCATCCTCATCAGTGGAGCCAGCCTTGAAACCGTACTGATTGTTGGCCACCAGCCCCTGACCAGCATAATGAACCATCAGCCGACCAAGAACAAGCCGCTCCAACAACTTTCCGATAACTGACAAAAGAGCTATTGGGCGATATGAACGAGGCTCATCCACGGGCTTCTCAGGACTCTTGAGAATAACCCTCAAGTTAGCCGTCTTCCATACTGCCGGAAATACTCCTTCACGAAGACATGTGTTGAAAAGGTCTAGGTACACATCAGGACTCGCCTGACACGTTTTCCTCACCACAGCGGTGTCAATATTGTCCAGTCCCGGAGCACGACCTTCCCTGGTCTGCTGTAAAGCTAACTCGAGCTCAGCGGGAACAAAAGGAGGCTCACCCCCACTAGTTACATAATCTAAATTCTCCCGAACAATCTGACTCTGCAGCAAATTATCAGGAGAATCTTCAACTAAAATTGAATTGATCAAACAGGAGACGGAGTCAGCCCATCCCAAGGTCACTCTGTCAGTCACCACAAACGTGGACATAATTTCACCACCATAGATTTTATCGGTGACTATCTTATACACAGAAGACCAAGGATCAGCCGAGCCCCTCTCCTGCACATAATTTCTCCAAGAAGCCCGTTTTAATAACATAATCTTATTCTTATAATCATTTCTTTTAGTCTGATACTGCAACCGCAGCTCAAAAGATTCCTGAGAGTAACACCTCCTCTCATATTGATACCTCTTACGCGCATGTTGTAGATCTTTCCGCATACGCGTAAGTTCTGGTGTCCACCAAGGTACCGATCTTTGCGGTCTTCTCTTCTTCCGCAAACACTGTTTACATAGGTCCTGCAACACACTAGTTAATTTCCAGGCTTTCTCTGACGCATCAGATCATGCCACATATCTAATTGATCAATTTTGGAGTTCCATAGAGTGAGAAACCTGATCCAATTTACACCACGCATAGAATACCTACCGACATCACTCCAGTGCCTCATAGGCTCCCCTGTAGTAATATCAAATGTGATCACTCTGTGATCACTAGTTGTGAGGCATTCCCGCACCCTCCAGTTTTTAACCATCCTCAAGATGGATCTAGAACAAGCAGTGACATCTATAAAGGACTCACCAATTACAGAGGAAAAAGTTGGCAGTTGTTCTGAATCATTAATCACCTCCATGTCTGCAGTAGCCAAAAACTCTTCCAGCTCTATACCTCTGTCATCAGAGCTCTGGCCACCCCACAGAGTAGATCTAGCATTTGAATCCATACCAACAATTAAATGAACCGATCCAAGTGTACTTACAACCTGCTCAAGATATCTTATAAACACCGCCATAAATTCCGATGGCCTACAATACAAGGACACAAAATACACTCGACCAAATCCCCCTATAACCTCCGCACATACACCATATAATGTAGTCAAAGTAGACACTACAGTTACTGTCAACTGTGGGTCAGTTATTATTATTGCAGCACAGGGAGATCTGGAAGCAGCTACAATTCTGTATCCTGATGGATAACAGACCACCTTATCTCTGAGCACATAAGGTTCTTGAAGTAACACTAGATCAGCTCGTTCCTCCTCTATAACTCGTGTCAACTGCGAGGCCACACTAATCGCTCTCTGACCATTTATCTGAATTATGGAGTAACTATTCTTACTCTCCATAATCTACTCTGCGTTTCAAAATATCTAAAGCCCTAGCATATTCTGGGCATATCTTATCAACAGCAGAATGGTCAGAGGGAAGTTTTCTCCTCCAGCAGTTAACACATTTCGGAGAGTCCCCCCGCTTGTCACAACTTCTAAAAGAGTGCCCCCTCTCAGAACAGTGACCACAGAATGACTCACCTTTACAATGTTTAGCAACATGGCCAAAGGCCATGCACTTATAACACTGCGTGGGAACAATAAGATCCCTCACCCTATGCACACTCCAATCCACATAAATTCTTTCCCGGGCGATCAGAGCTCGCCTGATCAAGCCCGAAGTTTCAACAATAAAATTATAGCCAGTTTTACCTCTGGCTTTATTTTTAGTCATTACAGCTGTCTCACTACGAAACTGCTCCTCCGAAACCTCAGATCCACTAAGATTACGGATCCAAATCTCCTGCAGGAGATGTTCTTGATTGACTTCCTGATCTAAGTCAAAAATAACAAGTTTCGGTCTGATCTTTAAAGACTTTTCCACTACCAAGCCTAGTTCACCAAGCCGGGAGCACTCTTTGATCTTGCGAATATCTTGTTCGGTTGCCGCCTCCAAGGCAACCCTACGATCCCGAATAGGCCTCACACCTATCACTTTCGTGTCACTCAGAGCCGGACGGATAGTCTTCAGGAGCTCCGACTTCACGTCTTCACTGGTCCTGAATTTCTCCGTCGTAGCCTTAATGATCACAGTCTTTGTCGCAACTCTCTGTTCGGTAAAAGCCTTTACCGCATCAGAATATGTTCTTTCAGCTGGTAGTCCACCAGCAGTCCTCTCTTTCAATAAAGCCTTCAGCACAGCATTATCAACTAGAGTCTTTTGAACCACCTCTTCGAGGTGGTCCCAAAGCGTTAACATCTCATCTAACGCCATTATCGGCACTTTATGCCGCAAAACTAAAGTTCGTAAGCTTTGTCTCGCTTGCTTGAGGTCCTCAAACCCATCACGGGGAGTACACTCTTGACTTTTATCCTGAGGACCCACTTCCTCAGCTATTTCTTTTTCTTTAGCCCGAGAGCGCAAGGATCTTGTGACACGAGATTCACTCACATCTTCTTCATCCTGCACCTTTTTCTTAATCTTATGTTTTCGCTTCTTCTTAGGGACAACTCCCTCACTAGGCCCAGCAGCTTCTATCTGTTCTTCCTGAAGCTGAGATTTCATCATAAGTTCTTTCCGCTTTATAAAATCACTTAGTTCTTCATCACTATCACTATCAGAATCCCCACTATGGGGATCTGAAATTATTTTCTTTGAAGCCATAAAGAACAATACAAAACAATTGAAAATAACAATATAACTATATTAAATCTAAATTAATACTAAGACTAATCACTAAATGATATGAAAGCTCAAACAAAATTTAAACCAAAAACAAAAAACCAAAAACACGAAATTTTGAAGTAAACCTAAAAAAGCTCACTCTGCCAGCTGGGGAACCCCCCAGCTACCCGGCCCAGACCACTTGGAGGTGGAGCTTCTTCAGAACAAATTGAACAGTAGGGAAAAAGCAAGAAATAGTCGATTAAACAAGCACAAAAAACATAGTGGGCTCATAGCATCTCCCTGAAAGATTCCTCTTCTAATGGAAATTGGCCTGGTCGTGATGTTCTATTCCTTAATGGTGGTACTCCCTTTCGCCATTGTTGCTCCTAGGAAGTTTGTTGCTATCGGATTGACCGTGTAGATCTTCAGGGTCTCTATTAGCCAGCTATGAGGTAAGGAGTCAAAGGCCTTGCGGTAATCGATGTAGGACGTGTATAGGTTGCGGTGCTTCTCTGATGCTTGCTCCATAACTGCGGCATATATGGTTAATTATTCCTTCCAACCTTTGCTCCTCCGCTTGCATCCTTTCAGTTATTATTATTATGATTATTATTATTATTATTATTGATAGATTATAATCTGATTTGGGCAATGCAAATAAGAAATTGGTATAAAAAATGAGATTTAATGGGTACTTCTTTTATTATATTAAAAATAAATTAAAGCAAAGAACAAAAGTCACCTTATATTATGTACTAGTTGACTCCCACTTCAATTATTTGGTAAATATATTGACAAGACCAAATATAACTGAAATAAGGGTTATAAACAATTTACTAATCAGGATTCTGAAACTTTTAATGGGGACAAACTCTTGGAATGATCTGAATAAGAGAAGGCAATTTTGGTAAAATACAAAATACTATATCCAATTCAAAAACTGAAGTTAAATCTATTCTTGAAAATCTAAACACTATTTATGAAGAGTTGTGTCTTTAAAGGAATGTTTCACACAACTTAAGGAATCCAAAAGCAGTTGTTTTGCATCACCTTAGGGTACTAAATAGATTTGGAGACAGGCACACAAGGACCATAATAAATAACGTTTTGGCAAGCGTTGATTTCAGGAGAAGTTATTCTATCTCCAAATTAAAATTTCTAATAAGAAGATCTTTGATACTCAATTTACAGTAGAATAGATTTTCAATGCGAATCAATCACTATCTCTGTTTGCAGTGTGGAATGTACTATGTGTAATGATTTGTGGGGGGTGGAATACGATGAGGAATGATTCTATATATATTTTAGTTATATTTAATTATTTATTTTAAATTTACTTTTTATTATTATTTTTGTTTGTTCCCTTATATGGTTGTTGTCCACCTTATTTTAATTCCCCTTTGCACATCTGACTTTACTTTACAGGAGAATTCCAAATTCAAGGGAACTTCTTAATTATTTATAACTCCCTTCGGACAGGCTGAGTGTTCAAGAATGACAAACAACACACACATGAATATATAACATAACATTTTATTTACACTTATATACACAATATAAGAATTATCACTCTCAAGCACATATTATTATTTCTAAAATTTGTCTATGTGTTAAACAATTATATATGGCAATTAAATACAGTGGTTTTACTCTAAACAAGGTTATCTACTTCAATACAACTCAGTCAATATCATTACATAAACTTATTTTAGTTTCTTCCTTCTCCACACATGAACAATAATTATTTAAGAGGTTTAGTTCACACTCTTTCTCTTATGTAAATCTTATTCTTACCTTATAAATTGATTTAGGAAAATTCACTCTTAATTTCTAATTTAATTATTGCCCCATATTGTCTTGGGGAATATAACTTCTTAACTTTCTCTAATCAAGACAGATAGTAGATTTGACATCAATTTCTGGACTAATGCTGGTCCCAAGTGTTAGCTACATTCATAAGGCCATTTCTTTCTCTGTATTTCTCTACCCTTACCTTCCAAAATATCTCATACCTATATGTTAAACAATAACTAATAACAAATATCAAATTTCTTTCCATTGCCTTCCTACTCATGTCTAATTATACATTAATCAAAATCCAAAACTATCATCTGACTTATCTCTATATTTATGTATATATTTATATTTTTGTATATCCTTCCTTTAACATCTTTCTAAACATTATACTAATCTGATATTAGAGTTCCAACAGTCTTTTATTTGTGAGGGAGAATACTATATATATCTAGTCACTTACTTAATTTTACTTCTCCGTTTTGGGGCCTTCAGCTCCTTGTCTGGGAATGGCATCATCGTTTACCAACTGCATTCATCTCAGAACTTCAAGTTTCTCCATGGCTGTAGTCTACGGCTGGATAGAGCATCATTGTGTCTTTTAGGAAATTATGGGCTCATCTTCGATACTGCTACTTAACCTTCGGTTCAGCTATTCTGGCGGACTAGGAATTACAACTTTATCTTCTCAGCTCACTTATCTGCGCCTTGCCTTTATCACTGCCTTCAGATGATGGACTAGGGTTATTTCTCTCCGTACACAGCACTTATTTGCATGCTGGCCACTTTCACTACCTTTCGATTACGGACTAGGCTTCCTTTTTCCTTACCAAGGCTCCTACTTTCAGCTTCACAAGACTGCTTCTTTCGGTTTACCAAGGTTCCTCCTTACACTTATTTGCACACTGGCACTGGCCATTCTCATGCCTTCCGATAACGGACAGGTTTATATCTCCATACACTTCAGTCGTTTGCATACGGACTACTACCCTTGCCTTTAGAAGACGGACAGGCTTATTCTCCTTACACTTCATTCATCTGCATACGGGCCACTACTCTTGCCTTCCGACGACGGACTGACTTATTTGCATACGGGCCACTACCCTTGCCTTCCAATACGGACAGACTTATTTGCATACGGGTCACTACCCTTGCCTTCCAATACGGACTACTCGACTGTTCTCTTCTATTATTAAACTCCACTAACTTTTCTTTAACTTATTGACTGCACTAACTTATCTAACCCTTCACTACTCCATCTTACCTTGTCAGATCTTTCCTAACTGGCTGACAGGACAGGACAGGACAGGACTTATCTAACCCCACACAACTTATTACTAAATTTTCCCACTAACACTGTCAAAAAACTCACGTCTGTCTTTCCTAACTCATCTCCACAAACCGCCAACAAAAGCCCAACTCTGTGTTCTTTTTAACCCATTTTCACAAAACACTAACAAAACTGAACTCAGTAACTTTTAACTCATTCTTTCCCTAACACCGTCAAAACTCAACTATGTTTTTACTAACCCATTTCCACAAACACCAACGAAATCCCAACTGTGTGTCTCTAACCCATTTTCACCAAACACTAACAAATTCTCAACTGTGTGTGTCCTTGTCTCTCCCCGTTCACTCACTTTTGTCATCTCAATTCGGCAACGCCCCTCATAATTCCTGCACGCCTTTTTTCCGAGTTTACCCAATATTCTCATTTTGTTCAACTTTCATCATTTCCTATTCGTCCTTTAAAATTTCTCAAGCTGTATCTTCCGAGCTCATTTTAATAAATTTCCAAATTTTTCCCAGGCAATCCGCTGCTTTGAAGTTCGCCGTCACCTTCGCCACCCCTCGTTAAACTTAGCAGATTATTTTTACATTGCTCTTCCAACCTTGCCATCGCCGACAGTCAGACGCAAATACCTGGCCGATATTTCGGTGTCACCGAACAAAGGGATGTCCCACAATGTTCAGTCTACAGCCCTTTGTTGTTTCCGAGCCATAGATATTCACACCTTGCTCGCCAGTAGTCGCTGTCACCATTCCGGTTGTTATTGTTTGTTCTGTGCCACGGTGGGAACTGAAATGTACCCCTAAAATATCACGGTGGGAACTGAAATATCTGAAGTATCTCTAATTGCTAATAGCTTACCGCTCCCTTCTCTAATTCAACCTTGTCTAATTTTTAATCCTTGTGAGTGACCTAGAATAATATTGTGACTGTAAATGTTTACTGTTCTGTTTTGCTATTTCCTAAGCATATTTTAAATAAATCTCACTTTTTTTCTAAAATATTAAACTTGTAAGATTTTTCATCTTACAGATTTCATTGTCTTTTCTATTAACTAAGAATTTTGTATGCAAAAACTGATTTTACTGATTAATTGCAAATTGTCAAGAAATTTTCTTTTCTTAAAGAGTTCGTGTATTGTAAACAAATTCAAATGATAAATAAATTTGTATTGTTTCATTATTATTATTATTATTATTATTATTATTCTTAAATATCTTAAAATAATAGAACAATTAAAGAACAAGAAATCTTACGGACTGGACTGTATTACAGTAACCGAGGTAAAGAGAAACAAAGAACAGTTCTCTGTTCTCTTGGTAGAGCTAATAGCACGGATGTTAGAGTCGGGAAGCTATCCTACAAACTTACTGTCATTTAAGGTAATTCCTATATATAAAAAGGGACCACCAGATGACTTTTGCAACTACAGACCAATAACAATACAGCCAGTTTTAAATAGGATAATAGAAAATTATATATTTTCCCATATAAGCAAATATTTACATCAATATGGACTGTTAAACAACTCTCTATTCTCATATCAGAAGGGCAAGAGCACACAGACATTATTAGAGAACTTAATAGACTCTCTAAACTTACATTTAAACAACAATAACTTCATATTGATTTTATTTATAGATTTGACCAAAGCATATGACCTAATTTATATCCCAATATTGCAACAGAAATTACTGAAATATGGTATAAGGGTAAGACTTAATCAACTACTAGCAAATTATTTAACCAAGAGAAAAATAACAGTAGAAGTAGAAAATACAAAGGGGAAATCTTATAATGTAAAGAGAGGAGTACCTCAGGGCACTCATGCTGGGCCAATCATGTTCAACATCTATATAAATGACATATTCGAAGTAATTAAGAACTCCTTTATAAAAATTTATGCAGATGATATAATCTTATATACAATAGGAAAGGACCTAACAAAAATGGCGAATGATTTACAACAGGATGCAATACATTTATAATCTTGGCTGCACGATAATAAATTAGCACTCAGCTTTGAAAAAACTAAATTTTTGGTAATAAGGCCTCCTCATCAAACCTTGGACTTTCAACCCTCTATCAAATTGCACAAACATGATTGCCTACATGAACAGAATTTCCAGAATTGCGAATGTCTAACTGTGGAAGAAGTCTCAAATCATTGTTACCTTGGGTTATGGATCGACTACAGCCTAAGTTGGATAATGCATATAACAAACTTGTACAAAAAAATGAGATTTCATGTGTACTTTTTCTACTACATTAAGAATAAGTTAAATCTTAGAACAAAAGTAACCTTATATTATGCATTAGTGGACTCTCAACTCAATTATTTAGTAAATATATGGGCACGAGCAAATAAAACAGAAATAAGGGCAATAGACAACTTAATGAATAGGATTCTGAAACTTTTAATGGGGACAAACTCTTGGAATGACCTGAATAAGAGAAGGCAATTTTTGTTGAAACATAAAATATTGTATCCAGTTCAAAAACTAAAGTTAAATCTATTCTTAAAAAATCTTAACACTAGTTTTGAAGAGTCCAATCTGCAAAGAAATGTCTCACATAATTTAAGGAACCCAAAAGCAATTACTTTGCCTCACCCTAGGATACTAAATAGATTTGGAGATAGGCACACAATGAATGTAATAAACAACGTGTTGGCTAGCATTGATTTCAGGCTCAGGAGAAGTTATCCCATCTCCAAATTAAAATTCCTAATAAGAAAATTCTTGATACTCAATGACACAGTAGATTAGAATTGATATGCAGATAAACTACCTCTGTTTACAGTGTGGAATATACTATGTGTAGTGACTTCATAGTCTTTTCTGTAAGATAATAAATTTGTACAAAACTTGTAAAGGAAGAACTACAACTTGTTGTCAAGAAATTTACTTTTCTTAACAAGTTCATTTATTGTAAACGAATTCTCTTGATAAATAAAATTGTATTGTATTGTATTGTATTGTATTGTATTGTATTATTATTATTATTATTATTCAGATAGAGTGATATCTCAAAAATAAATAAATAATAATAAGATAAAAATAAAAATAAAAATAAAGTTTAGAGTTATACAAAAATACATCAAAACAAAAGCGTGACAGTTGCCTGTTTTCAGAATAAAGCAGATCAAAATAAACATACCAACAACACACTCTTGCAGAATTGTTGGAAAAGCGTTCTTCGGTTTCAATCTGATCCACGTCAGCACCAGAGATCACGAAATATATTTGTTGAAGAATTCTCATTCCAACGATGGCTGAATTGCCATAATGCAGAGTAAGTCTTTCCGAAGAAGTTAGTTTAGCAATTCGAAATTTCGAAATGATTTAGAAAACAGCAGCCAATCTCATCACCAAGATGAACAAAATATTAGAGCAGTGTTTGATTTATATTACTGATGTAAAAATAAGAATTCAAGTTGTTTTTATAGCTGCACAAAAATGCAAAACGTACAGAAATTTCAATTTCAAAAAAGTGTGATTTACAGTTTGGCGAAGGTGTGTTTCCGGGAGAATATTGTTAACGTGGGTCTAGTGGCTGAAGTTCTGATATGCATCAGAGGACTGAGAGTGAAGAGAGGTTGTGGAACCCGTCTGGTAGTTCTCTGCAAGACAGTTCCTCGATATGACAGCACCCTAGCTTTCCATTTTCAAGGAACTATGGTTCAATCCGTGTAACCTCACTCATTTTGTCAATGTAAAATCAGAAGTTTTCTGTAAGAAACCTGGAAGCTACCAGATGGAATTCAAACACTGCCTCTCCCTCTGGGTTTTCGCCGATACGTTGATCTACATTTGGATTGATAAGTAAAATATGATTAGCATTGGAGGATATGGAATGATAACCTTCCTTATATGGTTAAGAATCAAAAATTGCCTGAAATTTATTCAATGAAAACATAAAGAAGCATATATAATAGCATAACCTTTCCCTTGTTTTTATACCAGAACACTGCCGGATTTTAAAGATGGTTTATTGTCTGTCTTGTGATCTCTTTTTGCCGAATGGTCCATTTTAATTCTCTGTGTGTGCATTTTGTCGCTCTGTAATTATCTTTTGAACTGTTCTATTTTGTTACTCTTTAATTATCATATGAAATGTTCAATTTTGATTTCTGCGTAATCCAATACAGACATGGTATTTTTGAACTTATTGTATCCTAATATTTTCTGTTTCTACTGATATCTTGACATTAAAGAAAAAGTTCATATCATTTGCATAACTGATGTGTAGGATTTCATTGATTTCCCGTTTTGAATTATATCTGCATATAGTATTTTCTTTCATTTATTTATTATTATTCATGGTCAGATTGTAATTCGCGGTGTAATTCAGGAATAAGGAATTGAACGCAAATGAAATGCACTGATGTTAAAATTTAAGGACCAGTCAGGTTTTCACCTGTAGCTTCTCATTGCAGTGCCCTGGATATGGGCCGACCGGGCTAGCCGGGTGGGATAAGTGCCTGCCTGGCAATCCAAAGTTCGCGGGTTCGAAACCCGCCTCGGGCTTGGATCAAAGTATTGGAAAAAACCTTGGGAGGTGCATTATGGCCACAGAAGCCGATGCGCCAACAACTATCATGGATATGGAAAAATCATAATAAAGGAACCTAGTGAGGAACATAAATGACGAAGAAACAACACGACAAAACAATGGAAACAAAACAGTACAAATAAACTTTGTTTAAAAATGGCAAAATAGCACTGGCTTCCATGATGCAGATGCATCATTGCGAAAGATGGAACAAAGGGAAGAGGTGGTCCTCAGTAGGAGATATGGCCACCCCTAATGTCTATGCAGGCTTTGCAACGTCTGCCCATACTTAGAACAATGTTGTTGATAAGTTCTTGCGGTAACCCATTCCTCTGCCAGCGCCATCTTCAACTGGTGAATATTTTCTGCACATGCGTGTGGAGGTGCCGATTGGTGTCTCTCCCGAGCGTTTCATATGTATTCGATGGGAATTAGATCGTTTGACGGGCAGGCCAATCCATAAGAACAATGTTCTCCGTTTCGAAAAGCATATCAACAGCTGCAGCGCGATAGGGTGTGGCGTTATCATCCATAAACATGAAATCGGGGACAATGGTACCTAGGAAGGGGCGCACATGTGGAAGGATTACCTCAGGCCATTACCGCCTTCAAGATTTCGAGTTGTTTTCATCCACCCATGAATATTTCGATGATCATCTGTGAAAATTTTATATTATGATTCTTGTCACAAAACTATTCAGTTAGAATTTATTTTACAATGGAAAACGGAGTTTTGTGGATGTAAATTTATTATTTAAATATCAGTTGTTGTGAAGAATTATTATTTACAAAATTATTCAATGTATAAAACTATAAAGGAAATGAGAAACAACAATATCTCAGTGAAAAACAGGCCATTAACTTTCGAACTACAATAACCAGTCTTTATCACTTGATTGTTCTACACAAAGACATAAAATAAAAACAAAATACAAATATTACTTTTCATTATGAATTTATTTATACGTTAATTTGAAATGGTACCATGTCCTGACAAAAAACCCCTGAAAATATCTGACCAGAAGAATGAGTGGTTTACAAAATTATATTATTTTTTTCAATTAATTTGAAAGAAATTTCTGCTAATTAATATGACAATTTTCGTTTAACATAAAATTAGTCGCCTGAAATAGAAAGAAAAGAACTAAATAAATTCTATATACTGACAAAAATAAAATTATAAACCACAGCGTTAGTAAATCATTTAATAGCTCCTGTTTTTAAAACGAAATTTCACAAAGAAATTCAATGTTTTATTAAAATTAACAAAATTATAGTTCTGGTAATACTCAAGAAACGTATGTAAAATAGCCGGATTTACATCTGTTAGGTTTCATTAACCCTGTGACTCAGACGTACATACTTTGTTTATCTTATGAGAAGACTCATGATTTCCACCGTTGTTGGCTGACGAATTTGGATTAATATATGCACCAGTTTGAAGCCGAATTATTATCGCTTATCAGCAGCCAACAACAAACAATAGGGCTATTCAGCGAACACATTTGCGACAGCTAATCGGTAATTATTATCCAATAAGAAAGATTTCAGCAGAAGAGTCTACTTGACTGGTTATTCAGTTTTTGTGCTGGAATCCTATTTCAACATATAAATAGATAGGCATCAGTGCTATAAATCTATTATTTCTTAGCTATTCGTCGAGATGTTGGTGGTGTTTTCAGTTAGTTTCCTATCGGAGAAAGCATTTTTCAGTTTTCCGGAGGACGTCCCCATATGCGAGTTGAAGCAAAGGAGTTTTGATGAGAAAAAGTCACCACTTCCTGAGAAGAATATCCTTATAAGTTTAAAACGCTGTGCTCTAAGATTAACTCCTAATTTTTGTGGCCTTTTTTTCACATTCTTATTCAACTGGTGTTTTCCTTTGGTATGGATATTTTCTAATATCCAAGACATCATTTTCCGTCAAAGATATGAAATCGTTCAACATCGGTAAGAAATTGTTTGTTCCGAATTTTTGGGTGATGAGATATTCTCGGTACAGTTTAGCAGTTGTTTTGGTCTTATTGAGTATTGCATTTCCTGGAAGATTTGCTTGTTTCGAAAGAAACTCTTTATTTTACGGTACATCTGTAGTTTTTCCTAAATATACTATATATGCATACCGTACTGGTGAATTGGCTAATTGTTTTATCCTCTGCGTCAACGAGAATCGGATGAACTCTGCAATATCTACTGGTTGTTCATGTTATCCATGCACTACATATGAATTAGCTACATCTTGCTATTTTTCAGAACAGCTGAATTTCCTACAGATTATTTTACTACTACTACTACAGTTTATCCATAATGAATGGGCTAACCCTGATCCTATCGTGTAACAAAACTGTCTAAATCTTTCTAGGATTCATCAGTCTGGCTATTTTACTGGTAAAACAATCATTCTAGGATTCATCAGTCTGGTTACTTTATTGGTAAACCAATCATTCTAGGATACTTCAGTCTGGCTATTTCACAGGTAAACCAACAATTCTAGGATTTCTAAGAAATTAGAAATAATTTGGAGTTCGTTAAGTTAAAGTCATTTGGAATCAGACGGCTATAAAATAATATCTTAATATATTTATTCAGTTTTCTATTACTGCATATATTACATCGATAAACTGGCTGTCTTTAAATAAGAAAAATCTTGAATATATTTAATTAATTGTATGCAACAATTAACAAATTTGCAATACCTATGATGATTATATATGAATAAGTTCGCATACAGTGAGGAGACAGATACCCTGACTTCTCACTGTATGAATGTATTATGTTGTACAAATAAAAATAAATAAACTTTTACACTTCAATGGGGAAGTTGCCGAACGAATTTTAGTGTACAAAAATATTAGTTTACTCTGAACTTTAATTACTTTGATACCATGAAATAAGGATTCGTTGAGGAATAATGCGATATATTATGAAGAAAGGTAAAAATGTAATGAAACCGGAAAATTACCGTAGGCATGTATCAAGGAATATAAGTTAGGAGAATAAATAAAATCGTGAAAATATTTAGCAGAAAGATTAAAATTTAAGTAATTATTTAAAAGGAATTAACGGCGCAATTTGAACTCTGCCTCGGAACTCGATTGATTTATTTAAAAAAACAAAACGACAGAAAATAAATTTGATTTGAGATGGAAAAAAGAATTACAGCACAATGGTCAAAATACCTAAAATTCGTTGTTACAAAGGATCAAAATCGAGTCTTAGAACAGAAATCCGATGCAAAACATATAAGGGAAGCATGAGCAAAAATGTAGGCACAGTTTTAGTTAAAAGAGCCGATGGATGAGGATCACATGTGGTAAAACTGCTCTGTCTTTCTAATTTACATGAAAATTCCTGTCGATCAGTGACAGATTGCAATAAAAGAAAAATAAACTAATAACGATTAAATAAATTCTTTACAGAAATTTTATGTAATATTTAATTATACTGTAATTAAAGGCAGGAACAATCAGTAAAGCAACCAATAAAAACGATGCACTTAGGTAATGAGAGGAAATAGTAATACTAATGCGTAAGAATAGGCTATCAGTGTTGGGGTTACAAGCAGAATCCCTGATAGAAGTGGCAGATTTTAGTAGTTTATTAATCTCAAGTTATTCTGGTCGTGAAATTTAACATGGTTAAAATTATCTGAACCATTTTCGCTAATACTTCTAAGTAGAAAAAAAAAAAACATATGCAGGAATAACTACAATTAAAGGAGACGTTATTACAACCATTTTAATTATTTCATACTTTCGTAGCAACAGATGTATAAATGCTGCTTGAAATAGCTTCCACATTGTTTTCGAAAATATTATCCATGAAACCCGCACATTTCTGCAAAGGATATTTATCAAACGAATGGCTTTTCTATAAAGGTACACTTTTCCTCAACACACTTGGGAAATGTTTGGTTTCTTACGTGTGTTGGAACAGTATTTTGTGGAAGGTGCCACCTGTAGTTTCCGACATTTGCACCATAATACTATCAGAAGAAGTACAAAATTCCTGTAAAGGACAGACAGGGGTAATGGGTGATTTGCGTAATTAGTGTACAGTATAAAGAAAACAATTCTATTTGACGTTGTCTATATCATGAAGAGGATGCTCGTTAGGCCAGCAGAATTTTGGATTTATTTCTTGACCCTAAAACTCAACAAGACCCTTTCGATGTGTGAGGGTTCCTGTTTTTTTTCCCTTTTCTTAGACCTCCATCCTACTGAAGTCACAAAACGCAAATCTCAATGCAGTTCACATAAACCAATCGTTTCAAGGGTGTGTAAAGCGAGTGTTAGCAGAACATTAAAGGCACACATTTTTTAATAAAAATCTCAACCTTTAATGAATATTATATACAACATTTTCAAAAGTAACAAATAATTATATACAACATTTTCAAAAGTAACAAATGATTATATACAACATTTTCAAAAGTAACAAATAATTATATACAACATTTTCAAAAGTAACAAATAATTATATACAACCTTACCAATTTCGATATATTTTAACAATACTGCAATACAATACAATCGATACGAACTATTTCCCCATTGTGGATTAGATCAGAAGATACCCTTCATAATGCAGTTTTCACAGGCTATTGTTCTTGTCCGTTCGCAATTGGCACCACCTTCCTACTCTTCGCTGCATTCCCTGTTAACTGTCTTATATTTTTCGAAATTACTTGTTTCCATTTAACCCATACGGCTATAAATTTCCCATCACGAAATCCAGTGTGTCTTCACATAGTATATGTAATTACATTAAAAGTAAATATGCTATCTGAATACCTAATATCTTAAAACGAAATACTCCCTTCCCATCCCCCTTCCTCGCTTTATTTTAGCAAAACAAATATTGCTATTTTATTTAGGTCTTACAGATGGATTTATCTCTTCAAGAGATCATTGTGTTCACTTTCGTAAACACGTGTGCACCCTACCTGTGAATTTTATCGTTAAAATATTTTATACTATCCATACCAGATAATAGTTTGTACCAGCATGCCAGATTATGGTCCGTTTCCGTAACGTGAATTGTTCAGGAAGCTTCCATCCTGCAGTGCATTGATAATGGCTGCAGTTTTTGTTTATAATTTTCCCAAAATTACACAAAATTGAAAACAGTAAATTATAATTGTTTTACTAATTTTTGAATTTTACACAATTGGTTTCTGACAAGCAGAAAGATGGAAATTTGCCGAAAACACAAAAGTACCGAAATATGATCCTTTTAAAAATTGTTCCATACACACGTGGTATTTCTTTCTTTTCCACAATGGGATTATGAAACATTTTAATTACTTATTAATAAAACTAACAATAAATCTGTATGGTAATTTTTTAATAATAAATATAATTTTTAAAATGTCTAGGTTTTGTAATTAATATTAAGAGCATGAAGAGTTCTGAACTAATCGAATATCTTGGAGTTTTTGCATAGTACACTGTTTGCAAATCATCCATTGAATTACTAAGTTTCACTGAAAGAAGTAAAATATGTAATGAAATAATTCGGTTTTTCTAATCTAATATGATTATTTTCGTATTAGAGTTGGCAATGTTATGTCTTATAACTCTCAGAATCTTATGATAGATGAAGGATGATCGTGATTTGTTTGGAAATTATCATCCAGGATGGGAAATTCGTAGAATCTGCTTCTGACAATTTATGTTTAAAAAAGGTAACTGAATAAAGTGAATTCCGATATCTATGATAAACAAATGTAGCTGAGTAATATAGCAGTAAATTTGGCTTGCATGGTTGTTCATGTACATAGTACTTCATGTTTCTATATGGCATTCTGCATCGTATTTTTTTTTTTTTAGGATAAACATAGCTGGTCTGGAATGACACGAGTTAAGTTATTTATTTTTTATAAATATTTTGTTAAATCCCATAAGGAATTAGAGACTTCCTTTCATTAACTGACATAACCGTTGTTTGCAATTAAGGCATGTGTTGCAAAGACTTGATGTGTCCTAGGTGATCAGTAAATGTTGAACTTTTAAAATTAATGTTTTTCTTCAATTATAATAATTTTAATTTCCATGTCTAAACATCACATTAATATTTTTGTTAATACACTACTGATTTAATCAAAATTGTATACTTCTTTATATATCATACTGTATTTCTCCGAGGCAACAAAAATATTTCTATTAAAAAAACAACTCGTGAGCATTTATATTTTAATGTATTCCTTGAACTGGATTGTAACAAAATATATAAAACATTTCCCTTGACTTTCCTGTCAGGTATGATTTAAAATTTGATAGTTATTTTCTTTAAAATTAATTTAGCACTATTAACCACTAATATCTTTCGTTTATCCAACAATATATTCATTTAGATATTTGCTTTTCTTTGTCATCCAATTTGGTTTATACATAGCACTATAAGTGAAATAAAAATATTCTTTATAGCTTTTCCGGTATCTCTTAAATTCATGTATTACAGCACTCATTTTGATCGAGCTCTTATCTACCATATTTTCACTTAGAGAAATGTAACCTAACAGAAAATGTGCCAGTAATATCAGATACATTTGTACATAGGATCAAAAATTTACGTATTTTAGGATTTAAAATTATAATTAAAACTTTAAAAACCCGTTTATTTATTTATTTTCCCCCAGTGGCACAACATTATAACATACAAGCACGAAACCGGAGTACTTATTCCGTTTTTCACACATTTAATATTTATATAAATATATTTATTAAATTATATGGTTCCTTGGGTTCCATTATATTTCCATTACAATATACACAATTGAATATTTTTTATTGAAAATGGAATTCTCTTTGATGTTTTTCCACCAGTACAGAATAATTGTTAATCGCCTGAATTGCCTTAGTGTACAGAAGACAGATGCTAACTGAATTACCATGCATTAATCCCAAGAAAATGCTAGTTTAATAATATAGGTTAGTTAATGTGAGGCATGTGTTAAGCATGAACAGAACAAAGGCATAATAATGTGTCTAAAATTTCTTGTATTCTTCGAAAAAAATCAAGTGTACTTGGAGAATGAATCCAAAAAAACTTGGAGAATGAATCCAAAAAAACTTGGAGATTGATATAGAGAAACAATTTCTATTTTATCTGCTGTATTTAAGGACATAGGCGCTATTGACTGTTTCGGTGGGGATTACATTTTTTGATTTATTTTTTATCATGGAAAAGAGAACTACAGCATTAAGAATAGTCCTGACCTCAGAGGCTGATTTCTTATTGATTGGTTGAATTTTGGATTTGTAATCCAATATTCTTCCCATAAATATTTTTGATCTATTAGAAAATTTGTTGTTTGTTTTCATTCTTCCTGTTTGCAAAAGAAAAGAAAATGTCGTCGTGTAGGAGGAAAAAGAGAGGGATCCAGTAAAATTCACTCAATTGGTACAGGACTTCAGTTTCCAATAGGGTGTGTTCATTGTCTCCTAAAGAAAGGAAAGTACAGCGAGCGTATCGTTGTCGCCCCACCAGTTTATCTTGCAAGTGTATTGGAATAGTTATTTGTAAATTTTAATGAATTGGCAGGATATTTTTCTCGGTACAACAAGACGCGAAGAATTTTTTTTCTAGTCATGTCTAACAATGCAGACTTGAGGAAGTTAATATCAGGGGTGATAATAACCGAAGGAGGTGTTATGCCTCATATTCAGTCTGCCTTTCTGCCAACTAAAATTGACTGAAAACTGAACTTCTCAAAATATCTGCAAAAAAAACAGCCCTTTTAAAGGTCTAAATTTTCATAACGGGATGTCTGATCATAGTAATTTTTTATATACATTGCGTTGGTAATTAACTTTCAACAAATATTAATTGAATTCTAAAATATTCTCTTTCAAAAATCGTAAATATTTATTGTGAACATTTATAAAAAAAATTGTTATATATTACAAGAGTTTTATATTATTATTATTATTATATCATTAAACAGTTCAAAGAATGTCTGATTACGTTTTACAATGCCACAGAAATATGAATATTATATAACTAATTCGTTTCTAGTGTTCCTCACGTAAGTGACTATTCACTAGACAAAAGATCATCGAAACTTTGTAGAGACCAACACTCACAACGCCTGTCCTCAGTTTATAATGTCACTATAGCCCCAACTGGCGGAGCAATTTTCTTGTCAATTTCAGTCCAGATTCAACGGGCGAAAACAATTAGAAGATGCTAACCTAGTTATAACTAATTTGTCACCTTCGGCCCTCCAATTAAAAATAAAAGTATAATTCTAGATCCCAAAATCTGACCGTCAGGAACCCTAGTTAAACCATTTATTGAAAGGGTTAAAAAAATTCTCTATCAGTATATTCCTGTATGTTCTACATATTCGAAAACGCAACAAACAAAGCAGAACGATATGAAGCCGAAATGCCTTCAACTCAATTTCTTCATCCAAAACGCCAAAAGTCTCTCCATCAAACGAAATACACTTTAAACTTTGGTCATGGAAGGATATGAAATCATATGCATTAAAAAAAAAACATGGTTACACAAGAGCAATCACATAGATATTCTCATGTAGCCGACAAGGTGTAACTTTCTAGAGAATTAAAGGGATGTCAAAAGAGGAGTCACCCTGGTATTCAGAGAAAATTTTCGACCCACTAAAACTAAATTTAGCCAAACACCTAACTTTGAAGCTCTTTACACAGTGGTATCGTTTAAGAATAGCCAGATTGAAGTCTTAGTAATATATTTTTCCCCAGTCCAGACTGAAGATCCAAGTAAGTCTAAATGTGTGTCATACGGCACCAGGGATTCCCCTATCTCCGCGTTGTTTTAATTGGTGAACCAGTTCACTCGTAAATGCCGGAGATTTAAAAGTGTCTGAGAATTTTTCATGTGTAGTTTTCTGTACTGTTGTTCATCTAGTCATTTAGCCGATGGGCCCTTCTTGAGGTCCATCTTTGACCCACTTACGCCCCGTGGAGGCAGACCTGTAACCCAGTAGCCGTAGATTCATTCTGGCAAGACCTGCCGCTTACTTTCCTTGGAATTAGACGGTTAGAAGGTAATAAATTTTGCGCTAGCGTAATGGCAATATCGCAGAGGTTTACTAGGCCGAGTTTTTGGCGTAAGGTAATTTATCACGTTACGTTTTTGATGTGTGGAGCTACACGGCTTAATAACCACGAATCTAGAAATAAGCCTGAAAACCATAGTGTCAGGCGTCATTAACATTCCTACGTTAAGTCATGAATTAGCTAGGAAAGAATTGGACGCCATATTTGCTTCCTTGGGCCGCGTGCATATTATTATTAGCCTAGCTAGAGGAAATAGCATAATAGATCTCGTATTCCATAATTTGAGAGCACCTCTATGATCACCTCTTCGATAGCCTGGCTCTCCTTTAATACCCCTTCCTGGCAGGAGGACGAGATGACCAGTCGCATCGCCCCCCTGCTACCCCACCTTTCCTTCTGGTGAGGCATGGGCATGCCTCACTGACCACCTGGGGGAATCTCTTCTGTGTCCCCCATACTTCTGCCTTTTTCCCCAACCTTCTTCCTCCCCTCCTCCATTCTAACTATACACAACGCGAGCGCCCTACACACTAAATTTAATCTAGCCGAAAAATAATCTTCGTCCAGTCTCGGCCTAATTATCCTACACAATGCCCTACTCCGGCCATATGAATGCATGCACACGTGCTGTTTGCAAACATCCAAAGTAATAACGATTGCATGGATACGTATATATTATGTATCACTGTTGTGTATATGTGCATATATGTGTATGTGTACATAAGTTTTTTTTTTTTTATAGGTCCTAGCTGCCGAAATCTCAGGAAATTAAGCTGCAGGACCTGCCAGATTAAATCTTAGTCTACTGGTGTTTCCTGGTCTGCCTCCACGGGGTACAATACCCACACAGTTTTAAACCTCTGGCATTCCCAGGAAACTGGTACACCCACAAAGAAAGCAACGCGGAGATGGGGGAAACCCCTGGTGCCGCATGACAACAATATACCTTACACCTTACCCCCCCATGGCATTATACAAACTCTCCATGTGCACCACCCAGAGAAGAAGCCACAGCATCTACTACTGTTGAGAGCAAGTGATACCTCAGAGCTCAAGACTAGCCATGATATCAAAGATCTGGTGCAAAGCACTATAAGGGCTGATTATAAGAATGTAAAAGTGAAATCCCTGAGACCCATTAGGAACAAAGGAGTCCTACTGGAGACCGGAACAAAAGAAGAACTAACAATTATTGCCACATGTGGTACTCTCACAAATGCAGGAGTCGTCATAGCTCCTCCTAAAAAGTCAAATCCGTCAATCATAGCGTACGATGTTCCAAAGCACAGTTCGAACGACGAATTACTTGAAGATCTGTTCCACAGAAACGTACAGGACCGGGGATTTTCCTGGGAGGAAGTTAAGGCTGAGACCACTTTTAGATTTGCAACAAAATCAAAATCCAACTCTACAGAACACAAAGTAATCAGCTTCTCTCCACGGATTTATAGAACTGTCCTCTCTACAGATAGATTATTCCTTGGTTGCAGTGCACACCGATTTCGCCCGTTTACAATTGTCACAAGGTGTTTCCTATTTCTGGAATATGGGTATACCTCCCAACGCTGCTCCCACAAATCTCCATCCTGCGGGCATTGTGCCAGGAATGGGCATGTCCAAGCAGAATGTCCGTACATTGACGAAGAGCCCTCTTGTGTGAATTGTAAAAGGAACAGGCGAGCACATAACCATTCCCTCCGGGATATTTTATGCCCAGAATACCAAAGGGCTCTGGAACTCGTAAGACTGAGGACCGCTGATGCCTAAACCAAGAAGAAATACCAGTTGTGTACCCGCTCCAGACCTGCCCACTCTTTCTGGAAGCCTAAGAGGAGCCTCTGTATCTCAAACTAAATACTTGCGAATGATGAAAATAAATGGGCAAAGGTCTCGCACAGTTGCGCATGAAATACGCCAGGCCACTGAGGAGCACTCAATTGATGTTGTTCTGATTCAAGAGCCGTATGCTGCAAGAATACAACCCCATCCAACCTCTAAAATTACTGGCTTTTCCATACACACGAGAGTCATTCAACCTGTCCCAGTGGACCCAAAAACATGTATAGCAGTCATAAATAGGGATATCGATGTCCTAGTTGTCCAGGGCCTCTGTAATCAGTTCTCCACCTGTATCCAGATTACATGTACAGATCAACTATTCTACCTGATGTCACTCTACAGCCCTCCCTCAAGTAACATCAATGAAGCACTAAACTTTTTGGAATTCGCCCTGAATTTTATTGGCTCCAAACAAATCCTGGTTGCATCTGACTTGAACGCAAAATCTCCCATCTGGCACAGTCCGGTTGCCAATGGCCGTGGCCAGCTTCTTGAGGACTTCATCCTCAGCCAAAATCTTATTATCCATAACCAGCCTAGCCAGTTCACTACTTACTCTAGCTCCACCGGTGAATCTAATATTGACTTAACCCTCTCTACAAAAGACCTACGTCAGTCAGTTAGTTGCTGGGAGGTAACTCCGGTTCTGTTAGCTGTTAGCAACCATAGAGCCATACTGTTCCATCTTGACTTGGTTCCACCGAGAAACAACCACAGAGCAAGGCCAAATGACTTCATTAGATTCTCTTCGAGAAACGTCACTTGGGAAGCATATGACAGCTCCATAGAACTGGACTTTCCAAATCCAGACCCATTACCGATGGACTCGCTAAATGCACAGGACTTGACCACCTTTATCTAGCACTCCATACTCAGAGCCTCATACAGGTCCTCAAGGAAGAAGGTGTTCCGCCGAGCAATCTGCCCATGGTGGACCCGGGAACTACCATCCTTCGTAATGCAGTCCATTCTGCGCGCAGAAACTACCAGCGACACCGTGATTGGCCAGCTCCTGACGTCGAACGCCTTCATAGGGATTATATGGCCAAAAAGAATAAGTATACCAAGGCAATTTCAGCCAGAAAGAGAGAAACTTGGGCAAATTTCGTAAAAGAAAAAACCGTACAAATCCATGGGGCCTGGCATATAAGATTTTGAGAGAGAAAACCTTCACCCCAGAAATATTCAACACTGTTTCAGTAGACGCTAAGGAAACTAAGTGTTGGCAAGATTCTGCCAACCTTATTCTAGACAAACTGTTTCCCCTGATGACATCTCTGAGGATCATCCAGAACATTCAGCAATTAGAGCTGCCAACAGCAATTATATAGCAAAAGAGCAAGCCAACCCATTCACACTAGAATAACTGGGAGCAGTCCTTGAAAACATTAATGCAAAAAGTGTCCAGGCCTTGACCTAATAGAATACATCTTCATCATCCGCTTTCACACACTGCGGCCGCACCATCTACTCCTTCTCTTCAATAAATGCTTGGAAGAAGGATGCTTACCAAAAGAATGGAAGTTTGCCCTCATTCGCCTCATCAAGAAACCTCACAGACCCCCAACGGACCCCCACAGCTTCCGGCCTATTGCCCTGCTGGCTAACTTTGGTAAGGTCCTTGAGCTACTCATGGCTCTCAGGGTTGTCTCCATGCTACAAATGCATGATTTGGTCTCACCATGCCAGTATGGCTTCACCCGTGGAAGGTCGTGTGAAGAAGCTCTGTTCGATTTGGTGTTACGTATTGAAAGTTCTGAAGAAAAATTCCAATTGGCCATCTTCATAGACTTCGAGGGAGCCTTTGACACCGTTTGGTGGGATAGTGCCTTTGCACGCCTTCAAAGTGCCGTTTGCCCCCAGCAATTATACAACTTCTTCCAGAATTATTTTTCCGACCGAGCAGTTATTCTCAAGTCAAAATTCCAGCAAGTCACCAGATCAGTAAATCGAAGTTGTCCCCAAGGGTCAGTCCTGAGACCCCTCATTTGGAACATAAATTGTGGAACATAAATACAAAAATTGTGGCCTTTGCCGATGATCTCACAGTTGTGATGTCAGGGCATTCCCGGAAGGCCATTGAAGAAAATGCAAAACAGGTCCTCGACGATCTCTCAACTTGGGCCGCACTTAATTAGTTGCATATCAACCCAACAAAAACTAAAATGATGCTGTTCAAGAATAGACTGGATCTCAGGCGCCCACAGCAGGTAAAGATATGTAATGCTCAACTGCCAATCGTCACCGAAACCAAAGTACTTGGAGTGATTATTGACCACAAACTCGGCTTTCTTCCACATCTTAATTTAAGAAACAAAGTTAAGAGATTCTCAGGCACCATCATACGCATCTCTAAGACTGATTGGGGACTCTCCAAAAGGTCCCTGCGGTTGTATTACAACGCAGTATTTTTACCAATTGTGACCTATGCAGCTGGAGCCTGGTTCCATCGGGTAACTCTTGTAAAGATGCGAGACAAGCTCGGAACCATCCAGAGGTCAATGTTAATGGCAATTTGCCGAGTGTGTAGAACGGCCTCCATTCCTGCCATTCAGGTCATTGCGGGAGCACTTCCGCTCGATCTACATGTCATCTTCCGAGGGTTGTGCTTCCTAATTACGAAAAATATCCCAACAAGGATCCTCGACATTGAGGTTAATCTGGATGCTGACCCCAAGGCTGATATGACGCGTTGCTACAACGAGCTCTTCAACATTTGGCAAACTCGATGGCATAATTCAACACTGGGTATTGTCACAAAAAGATTCCTACCTGATGTAACCTACACTGCTACTAAATCTGTACAGTCTTGGTTCACCCCTTCACTAGAAACATCATACCTAATTACCGGACACGGTTCCATGAATGAAAAATTACACCATCTGGGTCTCCACCCAGCAGATCTCTGCCATTGTGGAGCCAAAGAAAACTGGTGGCATGTACTATTCGAGAGCATTGCGTATGCTGATCTGAGACACAACCTTGTCAGCTGTACACAGATCTCTGGCGAGCATCTAGAGCTCTTCCTACAGAACCCTAAATCCCTCCCTGCACTGCAAACCTACTCAGCTGAAGTCTTTAGCGCAGTAGAAGGATTAACAGACCACCAGTGGCAAACATTGATGAGCCAGCAGTGAACTGAAACAGACCATGTAGTTCCCCCCCCCCCCTCAATCCTGCTGCATGGGCTGTGGAGCTTGTTTCTGCGGCCTGTGCTCAGGAAGGAAAACATCTCTCCCTTTTTTTTTTTTATAGATATATATTTTTTTTTTTTCTCTTTGCATTCTACAATCAGTCACATGGTTTTTTCTTTATTTATTTATTTTATTTTATTTTTTTATTAATTATTTATTTAATTTATTTTATTTATTTAATTATTATTATTTTTTTCTCTTCGCGTTCTAAAATCAGTCACATGGTTGTTTTTTTTTTTTTTTTTGTTTTGCGTTTTACAGTGATACCATTTTTTTTCCTTTCTTTTGCACCATGGGAAAATCTAAATAAATATATATGTTTTTTTTCTCTCCTCTGGAGTGGGCCCCTAGAGGAATCTGGCCCACCTTTCGGCAACATCAGGTGGATCAGAGTCTAGTATTGAGACAGTACGTGATTAGCTGAGACTGGCCCACCTTCCCGTGGTGTGGACGTGTACCCAGAATCATCTGTCCAGGTGACTGATGCTTCTTTTTGGTAGCCAAGAGGCCAGAACAGAACAACAGAACAAACATAATACACACAAACCTTCGTCACACACATATCTGGCCCATTTGTAGTGACACTGTTCTTCAGAGAGATACAAGGCGGAGTTGAACTAACGTTCTAGGAGCCGCCAATTACAAAAACACATGTCCATATGTACCCCCCCACGCGAAAGAGCAAATCTTTTATTTTAGGTCCTAACCACTGAAATCTCAGGAAATTAGGTGGCAGGACCTGCCAGAGTAATTAATTATAATGCTGATATACCTGGCCTGCCTCCACGTGGCTGAGTGTGAACAACGTTGGGCCTCAGCAGGGGTCCAGTGGCTAAATGGCCAGAAGAACAACGGTACATAGCCCTATACATATACAATATCCACACACTTTTAAATCTCTGGCCTTTCCAGTGAACTGGCACACCTACAATGAAAGCAAGGCGGAGATGGGGGAAACCCCTGGTGCTGCTTGACACTAAATACACTCTACACTCTACACTCTCTGCGTGGAAACAGGATCAACGAACCAGACCCATCCAGGATGCAAAAGAGACATTCCACGAAACTACCCTGGTCGTGTATATAACCCATAAATGTGACTGACCTCAACCTACCTGGATGGACATATAGCCAATGAATGACATCGGGGAACTGGTTCCGACTGCTTCGTTGCACCCATATCTTTTTCCCCACCTTGAACAGCAGATTTGCTGCCAGTGCGCCAACTGGCCACCGGGCTGGGCACTCTTTCCTGACTTTCTTTCCACTCCACTTCCCTGGCAGGGGGAGGAGGTGCCTGTCTTATTGTCTCCTCCCTTCCTCGCCGCCCCCATTTTTCCTTCTGGTGGGGCATGGTCATACCCCACTGACACCTATTGGGGTTGCCTTCCCTATTGACCCCATATTTCTGGCTCTCCCCCCCAATCTTCAGTCTCCATCCCCTATTCTATCTGTACACAAGCAATTGCCCTACACGTCCAAATTTAATCATGTCCAAATTATTGTTTGCCAATAGTTTCAGCCTTTCAAATCCTAGCACTCTTCCCCCTCCCACGCGAAAGATCAAATCTTTTTTTTTTTTTCTTTTAGGTCCTATCCACTGAAATCTCGGGAAATTAGGTGGCAGGACCTGCCAGAATAATTAATTATAATGCTGATATACCTGGCCTGCCTCCACGGGGCTGAGTGTGGGCAACGTTGGGCGTCAGCAGGGGTCCAGCGGCTAAATGGCCAGAAGAACAACGGTACATAGCACTATACATATACAATATCCACACACTTTTAAATCTCTGGCCTTTCCAGTGAATTGTCACACGTACAATGAAGGCAACGCGGAGATGGGGGAAACCCTGGTGCCGCTTGACCCTAAATACACTCTACACTCTACACTCTCTGAGTGTTACCTAGGGGTAATAAGAAGTGTTACCTAGGGGTAATCCTCTTCTTATTAACTAGAGGTAATAAGAAGAGGATTATATCAACGATTGAAGAAGGGTATTCCCACCGAAACAGCAGGCATCACTTTTAACCTTGATAACAACCCCAAGCAGGAAAGGAAGAAAATCTCTGAAATTATGTACAGGACCTGGCAAGAGACATGGGACACGACCAACAAAGGATTGATGACCAAAACGTTTATTCGCTTTGTGAACCGCATCGGTCCAAAGCCTCCTCCCTGGTACTCACCAGGCCTCCATACTACATTTCTATTTACAGGCCATGGACCCTTTGAAGCGAAGCTAACATCCCTAGGTAGAGAAGATGATCCGCTGTGTCAATGAGGGGCTGAAGTAACGTGGGATCACGTGATGTATGATTGCGATGAATATGACGAGTTCCGGCTAAGGTTTGCCACTAAAATGCAAGAAAATCCCCGCCACTGTGAGCACCTGATTATAATGGACGAGCAGCGCTATGCCGCCTTTACAGAGTTTGCGCAGTAGGTCTTCACTGCTAGACGGATTAGGCACCCAAACACCACCCATTGAAGATCAAAGTAAGAAACTTCTTGGATATGACAGTCTCCATCTCTTCACATGGTGAGGCATGCGCCTGCCTCACTGACCACCTGTGGTCGCCGTCTCTATCGTCCCCATGCTTCTGCCTTTCCCCCCAGTCTTCAGTCTCTTCCCCCACTCTAACTGTATACCTTATCCATGGCAGGGGGTTCTGAAGGTTATACTGAAAAGTCCAGAAAAGCGAACGAATTTGCTTCGTATCCGCCTATTGTAGGAAAAAAATTAGAAAGACTTATCAGTTTTAGATTGAGAAGCAATTATGAGGCTCCGGTATTGCTTTCTAATAACTAGTTTGGTTTTAAGAAAGGTTCCTCTACGGAGGACGCTATTAGAACCATGATAAACCATGTAGAAGTAGCACAGGCACGATATGTTTTGGGTTTGTTTGTGGACTTCAGAGGTGCGTTCGACACCCTGTTGTGAGGCAGTGTGCTCCGCAGGGTTAGAGTTGCACTGTGATCCATGAATCTGTATAAGACTTTTCAAAGTTATTTTTCTGATCGCTGTGTACAAGGTAGAACGAGCTTTGAAAAAGAAATTTATAAGGTAGACCGCGGCTGCCCTCAGGGTTGAATATTGGGTCCTTACATATGGAACATGGTTTTAGACGAATTTTTAAATTAGGGAGGACTCTCATGCAGCGGATCATGCCGATGATTTAGTTTTTATTATTAAAGGTAATTCAAGGAAAGAAGTTGAAGATAAATCTAGCGAAATTTTATTAAAATAATTGGAGTGGTTTAAAAATCATAAGCTAGATGTGTCACCAACTAAAACGGTGACTATGTTGTTGAAAGGTAAGCTAAGTATCACAAGGCCACAATTAGTTAGGAGTGCTGATGTCTCCTTAAGGTATGTAAAGGCTTTGAAATTTCTGGAACTGTATCTGGAAGAGCGATTGTTTTTTAATTAGTAAGCAAAATATCTGAAGCAGAAAGTTAAGCTCCTGTACGCTAAGCTCCGCAGGGTTATTCGAATTAAATGGGGAATTAAGGGCGGAGCTCTTAATATGCTATATGAATGTGTGTTTGTACCCATAAAAACCTACGGAGCTGGGGCATGGTGCAGTCGAGCAACTAATTCTGCTGAGAAGAAACAGTTGCTGTCTGCTCTAAAATTAGCTCTTCTAGGTATAACCCGGATATGCAGAGCAGTATCGACTGACGCTGCCCAAGTTATTGCCAGCAGACCATTTAGTGGTCCGTTCTGAATTGTTTTACTGCCTGAAACGGAGTATCACCAAGGCGATCCTCGGCATCCAGTCCTGTGCGGTTTGGGGAGTGGTGCCGGATAGACAGCTGTTAACGGTCGAGCGGAGGAGGATGGAGAATGATATAGAAAATTTATGGCACTAGAGATGGCTTAATACAAGCAAAGGAAAAGAAACATCATTTTTTCCCCTCCGTTCAAATCATAAATCTTAGAACAAAACCCTGGTTGTTGTTCTGTCTAAATGCATGCTTCGTCTTAACTGGTTACGGACTGAGGGCCACACTGAGTGAGCTTGGCTTATCAGAAACAGCTCTTTGTGCATGTGGAGAAATGGAGACTGGGCTCCACGTCACGCTGTTCTGTCCATTTTATTCAGATTTTAGACTGGTGCTTGAGGTGGCTATCGGTATCAATCAGAGTACATTGTATACTTTGTTCCAAAGTAAAGAAAATTTTAGCTATTTTAATGATTTTATTGAAAAAGTTTTTAACAGGAGTTTATCTCAATTTTAAGATTTTTAAGTAGAGGTCTCCCTCCCCGAGGAAGGGGCGGAAACTGGAGAAATAGGAAATATTAGTTTATCTTCCTATGGCAACAGGCTAAAGACCAAAGAAAATTCTAAATCATACAACAATAGAGTTGCAAGTTTAAAGAATTTATACTTTTAGGCTTTAACAAATTTGTTCGTTTTCCAAATTACAATTCTTAGGGAAGAAGGTATTTTTTCCAAATTTTAAGTAGTAATTGGGCATATGGGCACTTTGCCCAAAGGCCACAAGACTAACTCTGTTGTATATATGATGATGTCGCGTGCAGGGGGGGCACAAGTTAAAAAGGCAGTTACAGAGACGGGACTACTTTCTTTTTGAGTTTGCAGAGGGGCCAATCATGATTCCGAAATCTGTTTTGGCACAGATCACACTGTTCGAGAGTTTACACTTCTCCATGAGCAGTTTGTGAAAGAAGGAGGGGGGTGATCAGATGCATATTTTAATATAAATTTTTGAGCATAATTTTCGCGTAAAGCGTTCGCAATTGTTGTTGCAGGCAATACGCCTAAATTGTTACACAAGGGGAAGGTTTTCAACCCAGTCAGGGGCCATATATCAGTGTGCCAGCCAGGTTATATTGGTTAGCTTTCTATTTCACTGCTGACAGCCACATGATGACCTGTGCAGTCTGGCACCAAAGGAAACAGGTAACGAACGCTGAGATCTAACTATATACCCGGTAGAATGCTAACAATTTTCTCACCAATGGTATCCACTGTACTTTATCTGCATGGGAGGACACTAAACTAAATTTAAGACACATATTTAATAGTTGTGAAGTCCAATCAGTTTAAAAGTAAGTTTTATTTCACTGAGTTCCACTCATTTTCAACATATCACTGTACTCTTTGGCACAACCTCCAAACGGTGTGCAGCATATAATTTAGCAAAGGATGCTAAAACATATTACCCAGTATTGTATTGCCTTTCTCTCTGCAAGAAAAAGGGAAAAAGAAAAAAGCAGGCTACTTGATTAGTTAGAGTTTGTGTTTCTCTCCCAGCCATTGAATGTAAATAGTTTTCAGGGACTAACAGCAAAACTATTCATCCACATAATTCGAATATAGATGTTGTTTCTTTATGTAAAATCGAAATTTCACTTCTGATCGTTTCTGAACAGCCTTGCCATTCAAATTAAATTTTGTACTGCTATTTTCAGCAGCCTGGTGAAATTTTTATTGTATATCCGCCAAATACAGAAATATCTTGATTACGCGAAATGGAGCTTTAAATATCTGTGATATAAGAGCAAAATTACAAAATAAGAGCAGCGATGGCATAAAAGGAATGCATCACACTCTTTCATGCATATCCCGTTGTCAGCTACTTTGGTATACATTTTCCATTTTCAACATGGAACCATGGGTTGGATCTACCAGAGAATTTTCTTTGCTTGAAAGCTCCTGGGTGGCAATTTCCCGTAGCTGGTTAGCCAGCATAGATAGTTGTAGCGAAATCTATTGAATCTTACTGTTGATCCTTCTAGTTTATTTCTGAGAGTCGGGCATTTTAGGTTTACCCGGTAAGTTATTAGATATAACCGCGTCTGTAAATTGCATGTATTTTCTGCTCGATTTGCCAAGACAGCTATTCATTGATAACTGGGCCAGGTTGCGTAGAAGGTACAGAGTAGGATTACACTTTATTGCAGAAATGCTAAAAACAAATGGCATACCATTGATGGAATCAGAATTGAGTTTTCAAACGAAATATAGTCCTAACGACTTCAGGCAATAGCCATCCGTTCTATCCGCCTCAAGAAATTCAAAGGCAATTAGTCTGATCAGGCTCATCAATGTTTCCATCACATTCTCCCCCACTGTTGTGAACTAGTATAGTTAGTCTGTAATCAAATCAAAAATAAACAAACTGATTACATCAGTTTGCTGGTGTAGTCAGTTTGTTCATTCAATTGCCATTTTCTGGAACAACATTGCTTCATACGTATTTCCTGAAAATTACAGTCTATAGAAGTTCAACAATAATGTATATAAATAACTTCTGTCAAATTCTCAACCTCCAATCCATGCACTATACAAAGTACTGTTGGTATTAATACCTCTTGTGTTTGTGGTTTTCATAAAAAAAATGATAGGTATACTTCAGTAATAGATCCTCTTTATGACCGCGCTGGAACACTCTTACCCATAGAATTAGTACTTAATTTCATATACAGATATAATTTCCAAAGAGTATACGAAAACTCCCCAAAATGCAGAAATCAATTATATTCCAATACCGACTCTATAGGATTAGTTAATACGAAGTGGACTTGATTTGTTTCCAATGAAATCTGTCAAATAGACATCTTCAGACACAAAATACAGAAAAGGCAGCACTAATGATGAAAATTTTATCCAGCTTAATATAAATTTTCATTATTTAAAACACCATTTTGGGTTTAAATGTCGTCGAATATGATATACAAATAAGCTAGAAAATGAAAGTAATTACGTCTGTGAAACTTGTATAAGAGTAGGCACTCCTCGTCTATCTACACCACTTTTATTTTACTCCAAGAATGTTTTTTTGCGCAATTCAACATATTGTCCCACAGATAACGGGTATGAATACAAAGCACTAAATTATAAGAACAACATTTGAAGCCATAATTATCCCATCAGACTAGTCATACCCGTCTTTTTGGCTGCTTTACCTCGTTCAGATTGCGCACACGTTTAAAAAATATATCAAAATACAGCACCGGTGAGTGTCCTTCAAAACTCACAGTTGTATATATCTCAACATATTTCACAAAATTAAACAGTAATTATATGAAAAATCTTCAGTTCTAGTGCCGTCGAAACAGTGACGAATTTCTATTATTGGCCTTTCTCACAACTTGGCTGAGTTAAGATTCAAATGAGAGTAGCATGGATTTTTCTCTCTGAAACTTGTTTTTTGCCCAGAAAACAGAAATTCGACTACAGGATACACGAAATTTACGGAAAATATACACCGAGTAATATGGGGTTTTTTAGGTGACCCTCCAAAATGCAAACTACAAAAGAAACTATCGTCAGTTTACGCAAAATGGAAAAGAGTTTAGTGTGAAGTCCACTTTCTCATTACTTGTTTTCGCACTGTTAAATAGTCAACCGATTTCTTCAACGGCTAACTGATTTTATCTCACATCAAGCAGTATACATAATTAGACAGAAATAGAATATTTTTGTGAACATTTTTGAAAACGTGGCTCATATCTACGGTCTGAGGAGGAATTCCACTGGGATTTTCTTCCCAGAAACAACCAAACAGGCACAGAACGTCCGCATGGTACAGAAATATTTAGAGAAGATTTAGGCCTGATAAATAGTATTTCTGGCGCACTATCGCCTAAGTCGCTAAAAGCAATACAACAAACAAAAATTACAGATAACTTTGAAAATACGAAGTCTTATTTGAACTACGAAAAATATGGAAATATCTTCAGAAACTTTGGTACTCCGTTAAACTATCACTTTGTTGAAAAATTAGAATAAAATTAGAAACTCTGGTTGCTAATTGTACACCTAGTTGTATTCAGTTTAGAAACAAATGAATAAATAACAAAATTTACGATCATGATATTAAACGTTTATAATAAAGATACGCACATTTTTTTATAAAAATAAACTTATTTTATTGGACATATGTATTTTTAACATACAAGTCTAAATTGTTGAGAAACAATAATTGTTATATATGGTGCATATATAATGATGTTGCATGTTGCATAAAAATGTTGCATGCAAATTCGTTAATGAAAGAAATTAGAAATTACACTGAATATGACGAAATGGTTGGTAAAGAGTAACACATCATTCACCTCGTAGTTTCAGGTATGGTATTAACGTGCGAGGAATGTCAAATTTATTGTATACATCTTCTGGCTGGTCTTTGAGAATTTTTCTTATGTCTACCCGGCATAAATGTTTCAGCGAGGGAAATTCTTTCAATTTCCGTATAACGTAATTCCGTAATTTTTTCCTGCGAATTTTGAGAACAATGGACTTTCGTTTTGCCCAAGTTTCATTTGACGACTTCACGTTTGCAGCAAATAAAAGATCCACTAGGTCTTTTCTGTTATCGAAAGCGGCTAAGAAAAGTGGCGTAAAGAAGCAGCAGTGGCATTTTACGTTGGGATTGCACCCACGGCGAATAAACATTTTAAATAATGAGTTCAGTGAATACATAGCTGCAATAACAAGTGCAGGGGGACAATCTTCTGGATGAGAGTCCAAGTTAACCTTGCATTCTGTTAGGAAAGTTGCTACTCTAATGAGGTCCTCGTGGTTATAGACATTACCCAAAGTTCTCACCCTGGCAGTTGCCATGCAGGCTATGAATGGAGTCCATCCGTGTCGATTTTGAACATCCGCCTGTAAAATAAATAGAAATATAAATTAGATGATACTGGCTATTATAGAAATAGTGAATATATGAAAACATTAGCAATTATAAATGAATTTTAAGAAATATTAATATATGGTTAGGGGCGCAGAACTACTAGTGCATAGAATGTAAGAAACAAACACCATTAAATTTGAAACTCTTTATTTAAAATACCGCTGAATAAAAGGTGGAATGATATGCAGTAGAGAAACAGTAAGGCAATTGGATCAAATTAGAATGATGGTAAAAAAAAAAAGATGAAAACGAAAATATACCATACGTTGTTAATAGAAATGTATCAAAAAATCTTGTTAGTTCTCCCCTCAGAACGTAAGACGAAACATGAAATCAAAAGGTTTGGGTTATCAAATAACTTTTGAAATTGAAGGAAGCCCAATTGCAGTAATATTTCTGGAGGTACCCTGCAATACGCATTAATAGCGATGACATGAATTTGAACATATTATTATTATGAAGCATAAAATGATATTTGAAATTCCAAACATTAGAAGAGGCCAAATCAGAGAACATCATAATTCAATTCAGCATGACCCTGAGTTTTTGATAGACTGAAATACGGATTTTTCCCATTGTTTTGGAAAAGTAATCTTAAAATTGGGCTAAAATTTCTCAAGGCGACAAAATGATAAAATAAAACAGAATATTTGAGAGAAAATAGTGGAACACTGAAATGAATTTTTTTTTCAAAGTTGGTAATCATCATATGCTGCTGTGTTATAAAGTACACTGAATGTCCAAACAGGAAGAAATCGTGTCAATTCATATTCATGAGTAAAGTGAACGATAGTCTCTGTTACGGAAAGAGAAGGAAAGCAAATAGTTAATTATCAGTGTTTTCAATGAAACAAAAATGTTATACGTCATGTACATCGTCTTCCATTACAAAGTGAATGATATAATTCCTCAGTTAAGTTGTTAAACTAAATTTGTTTCGATGAAGACCTTCAAAGGTGGCTCGAATAGTGCATCATTACCTCATCGAGTGAAACGAACCTTGGCCGATTTATTCAGAAGCAGTTGGAGGTTTTATTTTTTCATAGATGGTAGTGACTGCAGAAAGTGTAGTATTTGGGATGGCGGATATGATTTATTTGCTTTAGACATAAAATGGTGGCTCCCTAACTCAGTTTTCTTATAATATTCAAGTCATTTCTTGTAAAAGAATAAGAGAAGTTAACTTCAAGATGATACGTAGAACCATTCCGTATGAATCTTTCCAGTTAATCAAAAAACCCCCCATAATGATGTACATCGATAGGCTATACTTGGAGAGAAATGAAGTGAATGAAATAGTCATTAAGAGAATAAAAATGAATTTGATAGAATGTATTGAGCGTTATAACTCTGGTTCATGCTATGAAATATTCCAGTCATTTAAAAATGGAAAGTGCAGTGACAGCTTCGTTGAAAATTATGTTCAACCTCTTGGAATTCATTCAGATGAGATTGCAGTTAATAACTAATTACTTGAATCAAATTCTGTTGAAGCGCCTATTTTCAACAATTGCGGATATGAATTACAATCGTTTATTATTAATTAGATTATTAATTAGAATCTTTTATTAGTGCGACAGAAAATTTAATATAAAAGAACAAGGAAATATATAGAATTTATAACTTACCACCGCTCCCTTTGATATTAACAGAGATGCCATTTTAAGAGAAGGGCATAAAGAACCTGTTACGTAAATCAGAGGTGTGTTATCACAGCAATCCGCCTGGTTAATAGCAGCTCCATAACGAATTAAACATCTGGCTCCAGTAAAATTATGAAACATGCAAGCCAAGATCAAAGGCGTATGTCCGGCCTCGTCCGCAGCATTTATCTCACTGCCTGCTTCCAAAAGAACTTTTATTACATCTGAAAGGGAAAAAAAACGAATCAAGTTCTTTATTGAAATTTAAGTACTGTTATAATTAAAAACAATTATTCTTCCAAATTCCCAATTTATTAACATTCTTCAGGGTTTCTTATCATGCCACAAGACAGGGAAGAATAACTGTAGAATTTTAAAAACGGATATTTCGTTTCAAATATAAAGTAAATCCTATTCTTGTTTTTCTTATATGGGATAAAAGCAACAATGAATAGGACTTTGATTTTAGCTATATTAATAAGGATAACTTACCCTTTCCGCATTTCTGTGCAGCTAAGTGCAACGGGGTCTCAAATCTCGAAGTCCGGGCGGATACATCAGCTCCTGTCAGCAAAAGGTCACGCACGTCTTCTAAGTTATTTTTGAGAGCAGCTATATGTAATGGGCTCATACCGTGCTCTCCTTTAGAGATAAGACACTTCAATTCATCATTTAAATAAACACCAACTCCTAGATAAAAAAGGGAGATCACTGAGTTAAATAACAATACCTAGATATTTTATGTGATAGATTAAATCAAACATGCTAATGGCAGCTTATTTTGATTTCAGATGTTTTATTTATCAAGTCGACAAAATAGCAACTTACTGTTTTGTACGTGTCTCCCCATGTAACAAAAGCACATGAAAGGACGTACGATAAGTGGCGCTTCAAACACTTCTAATGGACAAAGAGCTCTCCATAATATTTCGCCTTCGATCCAGTTCGTCCCCTGCTCCAATTGCATTCCGTCCGTTTCAGAATTCCACACTACGCTGTTTCGATATGCCAAAATCGATCTGTATTCTGGACGACCCTAATGGGAGAACAAAAATGCAATTAATATTTCCAGTAATTAATAGAATAAGATATATGAGAAAAACAGCTAAAATAGTAAAAGTATAATAAAAAATTCATAACAGTATTACTAAAATATTGAACATCACTCTTCTATATCAACAGAAAATGTCCTCCCTAATGTGTAAACGAAATGCCTTAATGCCCCTTCTTGTTTACTAAAAGAAATTCAACACTAATCAATATTCTACTAATACTGAAAAATATGACATCGCTACTTGTTTATTTCTTCTTAGAATGTCAACTTCTATCGCTCCATTTGGAATAATAGCAAATATAAGTTGCGAAATCGGAAAGGAAACCAGGATAGACGTTTGTAAAATTGAATGAGTATAATGACATTGAGATACAAGCAATAATAGTGCACTCCAGAATACCCAACTGCCAATGTTCCGGATAATCTGCTATCTGGACAACTTTTCTCTGATGTACCAAAAGGATATAAACTATCATAAAACCGTAGTTCAATCATGTTCCATTAACAATTCAACAGCACTCAAATATAGTCTAAAAAGCACTGGATAACAAACCTGGGGTCAAATATAACGTCCTTAAACTGATTTAAGGTAAAGGTTTTGGTAATAAATGATTGATTCCCTTCAAAAATTAAGTTTTTTTTCAAAATAAGAAGAGCTAAAGATGTATCTTTGTTAGATAAAGGAAAATGAGTACATAAGCCATTCCACTCATGAGAAGCAACAGCTAATATTAGTAGTACGTTTGTGTTTTGGGAGCATTAACAACTAAGGCCATATTGCTCAGGGATAATCGGTGGTCATTCCCTGACCTTTCCACATTCAGTGGTGACGGCTCGAACCCCAGTCTAATCAAGAAGTATGTGCTCTGCACTGCTGCTCCTGCCCACTTGGCTATGAAGACCCATTAAAAATACGTCAGAAGCACATACTTGCAAATAAATTTATACATTGCAAGGGTATTACACAAAGCGATTTGCATTGGAAAACCTGCTTACTCTGACGAGATACACCGTGTGTCTCGTCAACTTTCTTAGACGTCCATTACGTTTGGCATGTTCTAGACAGAAAGAAAAGTTTTATTGATTTATTATTAATAAAGTGCAAAGGAACATCAATATTTTGTTTCAAGAATTTTGCAGAAGAAAATGAATGCAGCAACTAAACTAAGGATAGCTGTGAATGACATTTAGGGAAATTTTCAATTCGTAAAAGCGGAGATTCGTTTTTTTTTCAATAAATTCACATAATCAAAAAACTGAAAAGTATATGAAAATTTCCTATTAGTGAGGTGAGGTTTGATAGAGAAAAAATATAATCTAAACGAGAATAGCTAACAAAGAAAATGGCTCCTTCGAGGTATAATCGTGAGGTTGCTTAAAAGTGAAGAAATTCTTGTTGCAATCGGCAAACTTATTCTTCATAATCACTTAGAATTCAATTATCTATACTCTATAGGGTCATAAATAGCACAAGAAATATGTCACTCCCCTTACTGCCATACTTTTATTCTAATCATTAGGATATACCTAGATATGGAATAATTAGAGAATTAAAAATATCTCTTCTGGAAACCGTGTTTTTTGGAAAAAAAAAGGTGGAAAATAAATATAACTTCGGGAGGAATGAAATTAAAAACAAATGATGTGTGCTTAACTTTATCAGCGGGAGGTGAAAATAATCATTATAATTCAAAGACTATTTATTTTCTTTAAGACAGTAATTAATAATTAGATTTCTAATTTTAAACATTTATTTTGTTAAATTTTCAGATCCATTACAAAGTACGAATACATATATATATGAATTTTAAACAATCACAAAGTATATTAATTTCCTTTTGTTACTTAACCGAAAGAAAATTCTGTCAAAATAATGAAAGGAAGAAGAAAACAAAATTTAATAAATAATTAAGTAATTTCTATTTAATGATTACCAGAAATAAATAACTTAAACAAAAATTAACGTTATAGACAAAAATGTAAATTTACCTCACTATGAATAGCCATATTTCTACTAAAATCTTCTTAATTATCGAACAACCTAAAAATGCAAAAGCCTGAGCGAACACTGCCTGTCTGTAAAATGAAGTATTCCTTTGTTTAAGGACTTATATATGCTGATGACTTCATTTAAATCCTCTACGGTAAAAGCATATCCAGATTAAGGATCAACCAATGGAAATTGCCTGTTGTTAACATGACGTCATTGTGTGTGGATATAAATGCTGTCACTTTTCTGACTTCAACCTTTGGAATATTTATTTATATTAAGATCAAGTAGTAACTAAAATTAGTTGCTATATGATCATTATATTATTTCGTGAAATATTCAAAAATACTCCATTGTAATGAGCAAGAACTTTTCGTTTCTTAGGAACTTTCTTTGTTAAAAAATAATCATTAATATGGTTTAAAAACTAAAGAAATGCTTTAGAAATAATATAATGAATGCGTAAGTAAGAAGTATTTTTTGAGGTTATACGGACTTGAAATTTCCGCAATGGGATATGCTAAGAAAACAACATTAGGGAGCAATTGGTAACTAATTCCACTTAAGAATTTATTATATGACTGAAAACCTTTTTTGGAGTAACATCCGAAGAATCAAGAACGCTCAGTTAACGGCAAACTAAGTCCGTAACTGTCGTGATGAGCCACTACAGATACAGACGATTTAATAATTCAAGAATGTTTTTGTTGTTGTTATTTTGTTTTTAAGAATTATTAGCAACTAAGGCCATATTGGTCCGGGGATATGTGGAATTCATTCCCTGATCTTTCTGTATCCTCTGTATGTGGTGGTAATTCAAGGGGCAAACGAATACCTCTTGGTTCATTTCTGGATATCTTTCTATTAGATTGCGGACCACAAAGTGTCAATTTGATAATCACTAAATGTTTCCTCACATCTTTTATAAATTCCGTTGTGTATAATCATTAGAAGTTTCTTCAAGCATGGCCCATAAAACTAATTGTTCTAAACTCAGAACAACTATTTGTTTTTCTCGGTATAAATATGAACGACGATCTCCATCATTCTCATGGGATTTCTCCAGTATCATAAACATTTTTGAACAGGCCAATAAGATCAACCTCCACCTTTATTATCATTAATAGTTATGTCTCAATTTTGTCAGCACCACTTGTCTTATTTAACTGGGTTTAACATATGAACAGCAGAGATCACCTGTCAAATTATTCCTTTCTGTTTTCAACAAATGGTTCTTTCATGTATTGTAGCGAGCATCCAAATTTAATTTCAATGGATACTGCAGTCTTTTCGTTTTTCATTTTTAGTGTTCTCTTTTCAGTTTTAGTGTAGTCCTAATGTCTCTTTCAAGGAGTTATGCTTGTTGAATTGTTTATGTAAATATTCCAGTTTCACATTTGGACAACATTCAGTTTTCTCTTGCTTCGTTTCATCCAAATCCAGTTCTATTTTTTATTTATTTTTATTCAGTTTGGTTGTTTTTGTTCTACCTTCACTTTCCCATCAGTTCTACTATACCATTCATTATCCACTTCTGCTTTGGTTTTTTAGGGGTTCGCCTTTCAGATGAGTAGCTGCAACTTTAACTACAGCAGATTTAATTTAGCTCCATCTTTTATTTATATCTTCTAAAAGGCTAGAATTCAGTTCCTTCGCTAAACAATCTTTAATTTAATTTTTTAATGTCTTTGTTCTCCAATTTTTTTTTTGCTTTCAGCTTCACTTCCGGTTCACCGATTAATCGAAGAAAAAACAAGGGAGAAAAAATGGAAGTTACGTAAATTCATTTTCGTGTGTTATGGAAATTGCATATTGCTATATATTTAATATTATTTAAATAAATATATTTGTTTAAATTAAATATTGCATTTTGTTCTATTATATGTGATTCGTATGGTTCCTTTTTTGGTTCGGTTATACGATTAATGAAATGCATATAAAATTCAAATAATATTTTGTCTTGCAATTCCAATTCACTTCCACGTTTATTCTTAACTGTCTGAATCACATTAGTGCACGAAACACATATAACACTATCTGTACTAACAGACATAGATACCTGTAATTTAGAGAGCCTCCGACCAGAGTCCTGATTACCTTGAAACCACTTGCGTATTGTAATGTGTTAGCATTAATTGATGGTTTAAGAATAGTGATTAGCTTATGTATGGTGAATGTTAAGCGCGAAACAAACACAGTCTGAAACGGATAATTATATATTGAATAAAAAGTCTGAATGGAAATCCAAACGAGCCTTGAAACAAAAAGAGCCATTTTGCTCTTTGTGTTTGAAGGAAATCCAAGTTTCAAGGAATGGAAATCTAAACCAGCCTTGAAACATAAAGAGCCATTTTAGAGCGCCACCTCTTGGTTGCCTCTTATTACCAATCAAGAAATTTCAATAGGCGCACTGAATTTTAATGGATACTTGAGGATTTATTGATCTGAATTACCTGTTCTACACTTATTCGTTGTCAGGGCAAAGAGAATTACAGTATTAAGAATAGTCTCGAAATCAGTGACTGCTTTCTTAAGATTCTTTATGTAGTATTAATATGATAACGTTTTAATTGGTTCAACCGAACCTTAGAAATTGGTCAGCTGATTAAACTAATAAGTCTGTACAGCCGTCTTGTATTTTCGAAAGTGACTAGACAAAACACATTCATGTCACCAAGGAAATATAAACCATTGTAGCTATCATTATCCTCCAAGTAATCTGTAATTAAACTATTATAACAGACTATTAGGAAACGTGTCTGAGAGAGAGGCTGCGTGATTGGTTGATTTTTGGTGTTGGAATCCCATATTGTTCCTCTACATAGTTTGCGTCGAAGAGCAGAAAAGTTGTTTCTCAATTTTTGATTTCTCTGTAAAAGAAAGAAAAAATGTCCAGTTTTCGAGGAATGACAAAACGATCCAGTAAGGGCCATCCAGAGGTTGCAGGTTCACAGTTTCTAGTAGATCACGTTCATCGTCTTTTAACTAAAGGAAAGTAAAATATGGAGGCCTTATAGGTGTCGCCGCACCTGTTTATCTTGCAAGAATATTGGAAACGTATGTGGAGAAGTACTTGAATGGGCAGCAAATGCTGCTCGAGACAAGAAGAAGAATCTTTATTCGACATTTTTTTTTGCGATTTTTAATGAAGCAGAATTGATTGAGGAAGCTATTGTTTGGAGTGACAATATCCGAAGTTGGGATGATGCCGGATATAAAATCAGTCCTTCTTCCAAAGAAAACTGCAAATTGAAATTCTGAAAATATATTCCAAAAAAGCCCTTTTAAGGACCATACAAATGTTGACAAATAGCTGGCCAATCGTAGAACATTTCTGTAAGAACTACGTTGGTAATAATGTTTCGAAAAATGCAGGGTTCTGAAGATTAAAGTATCCCTGTGTAGAGGGATGTGGATCGAGTTCTAAGTCTCATACTGCAGAGAAATTTGGACAACACAATAAAAAAAAAATGTGCTCGCCATTTATTGGAAAAAGTTGGTTACAATATACGTCGCTCTTTGTTGCTTAAATATCTTAGTTACCATTATCCAAATAACTTATGTTATTTGCATAATATTATGTTATTTGTATAATGTTCACACCACCACTACTCATCTCTACTCTACTGTATAAAAGCAAAGCAGTCTCTTCAAAAATCATACAGTACATGTTTGCTTGCACTACATCAGCAGCAATGGAACAACATTTGCGGAACAGGCAATATTTGAGAGTGAAACTGTGTTATCAGAACAGTAACAATACAGCTGCTGCTATCAGAGAATTCAGGCGTCAGAAACGCATAAGGCTCAGACAGACCAATGTTTGTTTGTGCTGTCCGCATATTGATTATGATATTTGAAGCGACAGGACATCTCGGTGTTCAACCAGGTAGCGACAGAAAACGAGTGGACTCCTCTCACGTTGAAGATGAAGCTATGGCTATGGTAGATTTACCAAATCAATCTCCATGTGGTCGCGCAAGTGTACCAGCTGTTTCTCGTGAAATGGACATGCCGTATTCCACTGTATGGCTAGTAATGCGTCAGCTGTTGGGATACTATCCTTACAAGATGCACATGCTACAGCAGCTAAAGCATGGTGATGGTGGAGATATTCGTCTCACGTACGCACTTCAGTTTCTTGCGAGAATGAAAGTGGATATCTCTTGGCCATGGAACACCCTTTGGAGTGCTGAAGCCCGCTTCTGCTTAAATGGACAAGTGAGAACGCACAAATGTCGCATTTGGGTGACAGAAAAGCCACGAGTTATCCAAGAGGTCCTGATGTATTCTCCAAAAGTGGAGAATACATCAGGGCCCCTTGGAAAATTCAAGCATTGGGCCATATGGGTTTGAATAGGTAAGACCAACTGGGCTCCGCACCTGTTCCATCACTGAACAGTGATATTATGAAATGTTGGCAAATTTCGCAATCCCAGAACTGCAACAACGTACTTGCCTTCCGGATATCATATTCATGCAAGTTTGCCACCCCCCGCCACCATTGTGTCCAGAGCTTGCTAATGCAACACTACAGACGAATGGTCACCAGCCATTATTTCCAGATATCTTGGTAACCCGAAGCGAAGATGTCTGGAAACTATCCCCGGACCTCGCCTCATGCGACTTCTGTACCGGGAAAGATGTCAAACTCTGGCAGATCTGAAGACCTGCATTATATATATATATATATATATATATATATATATATATAACCTTTATTGGGTACCAAAGGATGTACCGAAGGTATCCTTAACGGCAGAAATGCCAGGGGTTCACACTGGCTGGTGCACAAAGACCTTGTGGACGGGGCCTACATCGAAGTTCGGGTTCATCCCCCAGCGCCAACAATATATGCCTGGTTGAGTATAGATCAACAAGGATCTCTCGCTCAGGTATTTGCGATCCTTGTCAAATTTGTTGAAGTCGCCTTCCATTGCTTGTGAGTATCTTTCCTTTGGAGAAAACGTTCGCTATGTGCTAGTCTATTATGGTTGGCTATAAGTGTTGGAATTAACCTCAGTCCAAGTTGAGGAATTCTACAGCTGCACAGGACAGTTCCCATATGTTTGGTTCAGAGATTATTCCAGTGGTAATTTTGGCAGTTAATGTGAGATGTCTTTGAATTATAAGGTTTGGCAGTCGGGCAAAGTTCAGTGCGGTTGCCATCGCAGTTGTTCTTTGCTGGTGTGGGCGATGATGTTTATGTATGATCCAAAGATGAAGCCAGAATTCGCCGACCGGGCTAGCCGAGTGGGTAAAGTACCTGCCCGGCAACCCAAAGGTCGCGGATTCGAATCCCGCCTCGGGCTTGGATCAAAGTACTGCAAAATCCTTGGGGAGTGCAATATGGCCACAGAAGCCGATGAGCCACAACTACCAAATCAAAAAAAAAAAAGAAGCCAGAATTCGGAGGTGTACACACCCTTGGTAATCGTGGGAGCTGAAGTGCCCATATTTCGGAGGCGTATAACGCGACGGAGTACACAGCGGTGAATCGGTACTGCCGAGTCACCTCCAGATCCTTAACGTGAATTAGTTGTTGTTTAGTAATCCATCGCATTTTGCAGAATTTTGTTATGAGCCTGTCAATGTGGGGCTTGAAGGTCAGTTTGCAATCGAAAACTACTCCAAAGTCCGTATGTGTATTTACCAGTGGAAGGAGAATGCCATCTAGAAAAGTTGGACTTCAATTGGTTGGTGTTTCAAAGAAAAGAAAGAGTTTGGGCTGATTTTGCAGGATTAATAAGTAATCCAAATTGATAGAGTTAGGATTGTAAGTCGTGTAGCGTTTGATGTTTTCATTAATTTTTGAGATATGTTCACCGAGGTTAATCTCTGTGTGTAGCTAACTGAATATTGTCAGAATAGCAGATTATATCTTCTCTCTGTTGAAAAATTGGAATAATGACTGCAATAAATAATGCTCCGGGGAGGACTGCGCCTTGGGGCATTCCCGCATTTATATTTTGTGAGATTATATCTTGATCCGCTCTAAGAACAATGATTCTGTCTGATAGCAGGGTTGCGAGAAACCACAACATGTCACCTTTTATATGGCAGTAATTTTCGAGGAGGTGAACAAGAGAAGGAATGCCGATTGACTCGAAGGCAGCTTCCAGGTCGACGTACGTGACAGGAAGTTCTGCTGTAGCTTCTAATGTTCTGAGAATGGTGCTGATATTGGATGTTAAATTGGTGACTGTGGATCTTCCAGGAATGGCATAGTGAATTTGTGGGGGTTTTGAGGTAGGATTTGTTTGGTGATGGATTAAAGTATTGTATTCTACTGAAGTTTCAAGAGGCTGGAAGTGCGAGAGATGTGCCTGAACAGTTTAATGAGGGATGCAGATTGGTATTTAGGATGTGACCTCACAGAATATCTGTTCCAGAGAGAGGAAAAATAGTGCCGCATTAAGACACGGTTAAAAATTGAACGTAGTCGATCGATCACAAACGTACTCATACACATAATCGTGAATTGTGGCTCACGGTGAAGGCCTGCGGTTGCGGTGGGTGGCAGTCCATTTATTGAAGTTATAAGCTGCTTCCTGGTGATGGTACCAGGGACAAGCCTATAGGTTGGGCTGCTGTTGACAGATAAGTTGCCTGGATATGTCGTTGCCACGTTGTTTGAGAACTGTGCAATGTGTTCAATCCACAGTTCAAAGTCTGCGCGCATAGCAGAGTGGTATCGTCACCATCCTCCTCACACCGGGTAGAAAAGGCCTGGGTTCGAATCCCGTCGATTACGCGAGGAACATTAATGGGCTTTTTTCACACCGGGGCTGAGTTAGTTGGTCTCAGGCGTAGATAGCGAGGTTTTTCTCCCCAGTAACTGGGGTTTTTTCGTCCAGCACACAGGCAAATCAACCAAAGAACCTACGCAATTTACAGACACAAATACGGGTTAATGTATTTAATTACGGGCAACCATAAAATAATAATAATAATGATTTGATTTTAATCCCCAGTTCAATGCAGACCCGTGGGATCTACTTTATAAAATTGTAAGAAATACATTATTTAACAAGAAATGTATGGATCGATTGTATACAATGGTCTGGAGACCACTAACTGGGCGGATTCTGTAACCATTATTCTAATAATTTTTTCTACATAACAATGTTTTCTCCGACTCAGATTTTCACACTAACATTCGATCTGCCAATTCTCTGTATGTTTCTACAATTAAGACTGAGCCTTTTAGTGCCATCGATTTGGACACAAGAGTCAAACAAGTGAAAGTTAAGAAATGACCACGAATGGACATGCTGGAGAGTACCTTTATTGCACGGCTCGCCAAGATTAAGTCAAATATACTTCTACAACTTTTCAAAAAATGTTTAGATGCTGGGACTTTCCCGGATCTGTGGAATACTGCCGTTTTCAAGCTAATTTGGAAACCAGAAAAGCCCCGTTCATAAACCGAGCTCTTATCGGCCTATAGCCTTATTGGCCAACCTTAGTAAGCAATTGGAATGTTTAATTGCCCTGCAATTAAACAGAATGTTATTGGAACGGGAACTAATTCCGTCTAATCAAAACGGATTTACTCCTGGAAGGACCTGCGAGGACGCCCTTTTTGCCTTCATTTCTTCTGTTGAACACTCCAGTTTCAAGTACACTCTGGCTATCTTTATTGACTTCGAAGATGCTTTTGATTCCCTTGGGTGGGAAAGTGCCCTCGAACGTTTACGTCATGCCGACTGTTCCCAGAAACTTCTAATTAAGAGCTATTTCTCTAACAGGTTTATCAACGCAAGATCTAAGTACAGCAATTTTGTTTCAGGTCGTTTGACGGTGTCCTCAAGGCTCCATTTAGGGACCACTTTTTTGGAACATTGTTCTGCAAGGTTGGATTACCCAAATCTTTGACAACGTGAAGATCATGGCATATGCGGATGATTTGACCGTCCTTCTTGGTGGCAATTCAATATATTCTATTGAAATATCCGCTGAGAATGTTCTATCTGTTCTTGAACAATGGACAGTTGAAAATAAGTTAAAAATTAGTTCCACCAAGACATAAATTATGATCCTTGGCTCTGATGGGGACGTTCGTCTTCCACCAAGAGTTAAAACAAACGATAGACAAATACCTATAGTAACGGAAATTAAACTTTTGGGAATAATTATTGAGAGCAAGTTAAATTTTCTCCCTCATTTATCGAATCTGCGAAATAAGATGAGAAATTTCAACTGCGCTTTTGTCAGAATTTCTAGAACTGACCGTGGTAATTCTAGAATTTTGTTTATGTTTTTGTTTATACCTATGATTCTGTGGCTTGTTTCCATAGGGTGCAGACTGTACAAATTCAAACAAAATTGATGTGAATCCGGCGTACAATGTTACTTGGTATTTTGAAGATTTGTCGAACAGTTTCAACACGTGCTTTGAAGGTTTTAGCTGGGACCTTACCACACGATCTGTACGTCATTTTTAGTGTACGTCGATAATCCCCTATATAATTTAGTCAATTAAATCATTAAAGCCAATTAATAAAAAATTTAAAATAATGCCAATTATAAATAATTTAGCGGCACCCCCCCTAGAACGTACCAGTTCCAAAAAACGTGAAATATCACCAAAAAAGGGTTAAAGAAACTACCAAAAAACTAAAATATCAAAATAATAGACTGACCATCATGCCCCATATCGACAGAGGACCACGAGGCCAATAATGGTAATGGAATCACTGCATTTCAATCGTCATACAAATCATCGCAAAGGCAAAAATATCGAAGAACCAAACCACCTTTCCATTCTCCGATAGATAAACCAATGCAGAGGATTTGCATGGCGGTGGTCCTTATGCAGCGAAAAATAAACTATAGAACAGACAACACTCTTGATCAGAGCCACACCACTGACATAATGCAAGTTTAACCAGCTTATATAATAGAAAGGAAAAGAATAGATGGCGGCACAGGCGCTGCTTATTTAGCATAACAACCCACTACTACCACTAATTTATATTATGTGCAATAAAAGTTAGGCAAAAGTAATAAAAATAAATAAATATGGCAATGTAGCTATCATTAGAGGCAGCAAATGCACATCCTCCACATGAGCCTAATTATATCTGACAAATAAAATAAATATGATATTTAAAATAAGAACATCAGCCAGTAGTACGGCAATAATACAGAGCGAAACAAAACGCAAAATAATAAAATAAACAAACAGGGAAGGGAAAAGAGCGATAATAGAACAAAAAGGTAGTCGATAATCCCCTATATAATTTAGTCAATTAAAGCCAATTAATAAAAAAATTAAAATAATGCCAATTATAAATAATTTAGCGGCACCCCCCTAGAAGGTACCAGTTCCAAAAAACGTGAAATATCACCAAAAAAGGGTTAAAGAAACTACAAAAAAATTAAATATCAAAATAATAGACTATATGTTTGGTTCAGAGATTATTCCAATGGTCATTTTGGCAGTTAATGTTTGATGTCTTTCCATTATAAGGTTTGGCAGTCGGGCAGAGTTCAGTGCGGTTGCCATCGCAGTTGTTCTTTGCTGGTGTGGGCGATGATGTTTATGTATGATCCAAAGATGAAGCCAGAATTCTTCGACCGGGCTAGCAGAGTGGATAAAGTACCTGCCCGGCAACACAAAGGTCGCGGGTTCGATTTCCGCCACCCGCTTGGATCAAAGTACTGCAAAAACCTTGGGAGGTGCAATATGACGACAGAAGCCGATGCGCCATAACTACCAAATCAAAAAAAAAAAAAAAAAATAGAAACCAGATTTCGGAGGTGTACACACCCTTTGTAATCGTGGGGGGTGCAGTGCCCATATTTCGGAGGCGTATAACGCGACGGAGTACACAGAGGTGTATCGGTACTGCCGAGTCACCTCCAGATCCTTAACGTGAATTAGTTGTTTTTTGGTAATCCATCGCATTTTGGAGAATTTTGTTATGAGCTTGTCAATGTGGGGCTTGAAGGTCAGTTTGCAATCGAAAACTACTCCAAAGTCCGTATGTGTATTTACCAATGGAAGGAGAATGCCATCTAGAAAAGTTGGACTTCAATTGGTTGGTGTTTCAAAGAAAAGAAAATTTGGGCTGATTTTGCAGGATTAATAAGTAATCCAAATTGATAGGGTTAGGATTGTAAGTCGTGTAGCGTTTGATATTTTCATTAATTTTTGAGATATGTTCGCCCAGGTTAATCTCTGTGTTTAGCTAACTGAACATCGTCAGAATAGCAGATTATATCTTCTCTCTGTTGAAAAATTGGAATAATGACTGCAATAAATAATGCTCCGGGGAGGACTGCGCCTTGGGGAACTCCCGCACTTATATTTTGTGAGATTATATCTTGATCCGCTGTAAGAACAATGATTCCGTCTGATAGCAGGGTTGCGAGAAACCACAACATGTCACCTTTTATATGGAAGTAATTTTCGAGGAGGTGAACAAGAGAAGGAATGCCGATTGAATCGAAGGCAGCTTCGTTTCAAGAGGCTGGAAGAGCAAGAGATGTGCCTGAACAGTTTAATGAGGGATGCAGATTGGTATTTAGGATGTGACCTCACAGAATATCTGTTCCAGAGAGGGGGAAAATAGTGCTTCATTAAGACACGGTTAAAAATTGAACGTATTCGATCGATCACAAACGTGCTGAGACACTTAATCGTGAATTGTGGCTCACAGTGAAGGCCTGCGGTTGCGGTGGGTGGCAGTCCATTTATTGCAGTTATAAGCTGCTTCCTGGTGACGGTAAGAGGGGCGAGCCTATAGGTTGGGCTGCTGTTGAGAGATAAGTTGCCTGGATATGTCGGGGCCAAATTGTTTGAGAACTGTGCAATGTGTTAAATCCACAGTTCAAAGTCTGCGCGCATAGCACAGTGGTATCGTCACCGTCCTCCTCACACCGGGTAGAAAAAGGCCTGGGTTCGAATCCCGTCGATGACGCGAGGAACATTAATAGGCTTTTTTCACACCGGGGTTGAGTTAGTTGGTCTCAGGCGTAGATAATGCTCCGGGGAGCATTATCTACGCCTGAGACCAACTAACTTCTGTGTTTAATTACGGGCAATCCTAAAATAATAATAATTTCATTTGATTTTAATCCCCAGTTCAATGCAGACCCGTGGGAGCTACTTTATAAAATTGTAAGAAATAAATTATTTACACAAGAAATGTATGGATCGATTGTATACAATGGTCTGGAGACCATTAACTGGGCGGATTCTGTAACCATTATTCTAATAATTTTTTCTACATCACAATGTTTTCTCCGACTCAGATTTTCACACTAATATTCGATCTGCCAATTCTCTGTATGTTTCTACAATTAAGACTGAGCCTTTTAGTGCCATCGATTTGGACACAGCGGTCAAACAAGTGAAAGTTAAGAAATGACCACGAATGGACATGGTGGAGAGTACCTTTATTGCACGGCTAGCCAAGATTAAGTCAAATATACTTCTACAACTTTTCAAAAAATATTTAGATGCTGGGACTTTCCCGGATCTGTGGAAGACTGCCCTTTTCAAGCTAATTAGGAAAACAGACAAGCCCCGTTCATAAACCGAGCTCTTATCGGCCTATAGCCTTATTGGCCAACCTTAGTAAGCAATTGGAATGTTTAATTACCCTGCGATTAAACAGAATGTTATTGGAACGGGGACTAATTCCGTCTAATCAATACGGATTTACTCCTGGAAGGACCTGCGAGGACGCCCTTTTTGACTCCATTTCTTCTGTTGAACACTCCAGTTTCAAGTGTACTCTGGCTATCCTTATTGACTTCGAAGATGCTTTTGATTCCCTTTGGTAGGAAAGTGCCCTCGAACGTTTACGTCATGCCGACTGTTCCCAGAAACTTTATCTTCTAATTAAGAGCTATTTCTCTAACAGGTTTATCACCGCAAGATCTAAGTACAGACAAATTTTGCGTCAGGTCTTTAGGCGGTCTCCTCAAGGCTCCATTTAGGGACCACTTTTTTGGAACATTGTTCTGCAAGGTTGGATTACCCGAATCTTTGACAACGTGAAGATCATGGCATATGCGGATGATTTGACCGTCCTTCTTGGTGGCAATGCAATATCTTCTATTGAAATATCGGCTGAGAATGTTCTATCTGTTCTTGAACAATGGACAGTTGAAAATAAGTTAAAAATTAGTTCCACCAAGACATAAATTATGATCCTTGGCTCTGATGGGGACGTTCGTCTTCCACCAAGAGTTAAAATAAACGATAGACAAATACCTATAGTAACGGAAATTAAACTTTTGGGAATAATTATTGAGAGCAAGTTAAATTTTCTCCCTCATTTTTCGAATCTGCGAAATAAGATGAGAAATTTCAACTGCGCTTTTGTCAGAATTTCTAGAACTGACCGTGGTAATTCTAGAATTTTGTTTATGTTTTTGTTTATACCTATGATTCTGTGGCTTGTTTCCATAGGGTGCAGACTGTACAAATTCAAACAAAATTGATGTGAATCCGGCGTACAATGTTACTTGGTATTTTGAAGATTTGTCGAACAGTTTCAACACGTGCTTTGAAGGTTTTAGCTGGGACCTTACCACACGATCTGTACGTCATTTTTGGAGGCTTATGTTATCGCTTGACACGTACGATTCCCACTCAGATCCTTGAAATTTCTATTAACTCTCCAGTCGATGTTCAAGCTGAACGACAAAGAATTTGGTAAGAGTTTATCGAAATTTGGCAGAGAATGTGGGATGGCGCAACACTGGGCTGTGTAACACGTAAGTTTTTTTCCTGAAGTTGACTCTCTTATGGATAAAATATCTGCAATCTGGTTTAGCCGTGAACTGTTTACCTCCTATTTGATATCAGAACATGGATCACTAAATAAGAAACTGTTTAAATTTCGCTTGTCTCCTACGGAACTCTGTCATTGTGGCGGTGTGGAATATTGGCAGCACGTGTTGTACTCTCGTCCCTCATGCAATGAATTTCGAGTAAATCTGCAGAATACAATTCCCAACTTTTCATCACGATTGGATTAATCTGCACGAGTAGCACAGTGGAATCGTCACAGTCCTCCCCACACCGGGTGGAAAAGGCCCTGGTTCGAATCCCGTCAATGAAGCGAGGAACTTTAATGGGCTTTTTTCACTCCGTGGCTGAGTTAGTTTGTCTCAAGCGTAGATAGCAAGGTTTTTTTCCCCAGTAACTATGCTGTTTTCGTCCAGGAAAACAGGCAAATCAATTATAGGACATACGCAATTTACAGATACAAATACGCGTTAATGTATTTAATTACGGGAATCACTAAAATAATATGTATTTTTTTTTCATCAAGATTGGAAACTAACTTTGTATCAAATGCCACGATTTACCGCGCCCTTCAGGATTTTGCTAAGGCAACCTTCAATAAAAGGCTTGCAATCCTTTCTGCAATGACTGCACATGCGAATGTTTCAAATTCAGCTCAAGCATCTTCACCTTCACTGCAATGACGTCTATTTTCTCAACAAGATCTACAATTCTGTACTTTGGCTCTGTGTGTTTTGTTTTTTTTTTCTTCTTTTTGGAAACTCTACAAGTGTCCTACATCTAAAACTCGATTAAAATTCCCGGGCTCCTTTGCTCGGATGGCTGTTAACTGACTGTGACTTTGATACTGGTGATAGACTGACTTTACTACTAATGACTGCAGGACTTACTGGATTTAACCTCAACTGTTTAAAAGGTTTGTGCCTTTTTCTGGGCTAAAATGCTTGTGTAAAGTTTTGTCGGTTGAATGGTACTGTTATCCTTAATTATTTTCTGTGACCTTTTTTTTTATTTATTTTATTATGCAAAAGATTACTTGCATTGTTTACTTTGAAACCTAAAAGTATAATCTGTGTTTACCGCAAACTGTTGAGGTTATCTTGTGTACAGTTTTATTTTTTGTATAGTTGGTTAAGTTCCTTTTTTTTTTAAGTATTTTTGGCTCTTACTTTGTTGAGCTCTTGGCGTCCCTCTCTTCTGTTTCCACCGGTTTGTTGGCCCTGGTCTACCTTCCCTGGAGGTGGTGGCGCGTTTCCGACCTGCTGCCTCCGAGTAGCCAAACAGCCAGTTCATTTCTGCAGATTCCTCTAATTTAAAAGTGAAACAAGGCGGAGATGTACTAACGTTCCAGGTGCCGCACAAGACAAATAGATACATACATCCACAGATCAAGATCCAGTGGTTTAGGAATTCCTGTGTTCCGAGTGTCATAAAATGTTTTGCCTTTTTATTATTATTATTATCTCTTTATTTCCATAAGGAAATCACCCCGGGACGGCAAAGTGACAGGACGGTGCAAGTACATATGAGGGTACGAGATACTACGTGCAGTGGGATACTACGTACGAGATACTACGTGCATTTACATATACTGAACACGTAGTCTCGTCCCGAAATATCATATTCACATTTTATATTTATTGTATACAGAATTTACAGATTAATGACTCTGTACATACATTATAGAAATCATATATTTACAATTCACTAATAATTCCATCAATAACTTACATATTTACATAACTGTTACAGAAGTTATATTTTTGTAGTCAACAAATTATTATTGTTCTTAAAGAATAAAGTTTTACTTTTAATGACAATTGTTTGGTACTTTGCGGCCGATTCATATTTCCGCAAGTCTGTACGAATTCTGAAAGATCTCTTTCCGGTATGCTGCATCCTCACACAGTTTTCCGTCATCTATGTGTATTGACTTAAATAATTTCGCTGCATTTGATGGGAAGAATCTTTTCAGGATACTAAGATCGTTCAGGACTGGACGAAGTGGATTATTTACTTCTCCGCAACGTCTAGCAGTGGCACGCGGTTTGACTAGAATATTATCCAGGACTGGAGAATGTACTCTTTCGTAGGGTTGCTTTTTGATGTTTTTTTATTGCAGCTGATTTCTTGCGGTTGAACACTGCGTTTGGTCTGTAGAAGGCAATCCGGTCTTGAACAGCGCCTGACTCTTTCCATCTCTTATGCATATTTTGTTTTAATCACAGGAAGTCTCTCAACCTCAATGTTAATTCAAGAAATCAAACTGAAAACACACCATAAATCATAATACAACTGTGTGCTGCTTCGTCCGTCCTGATAACGTCATATACAAAATTGTTGTGGCTTTCAAGAACACGCAAAGATTTTAACAGACGCTGCACTTCTCTGACTCATCCTTTATCAAGACTCTCTTAAACTAAATGCTTCCCCTGCTCAGTGATACCGTCCTCGACCAGAGACTTCTGACACCACTCCAGATTAACAGAATTCAGAATTATATCTAGTACTTGTTCCTGCCGATCACGTTTGAATGACATTACTACTTCTGTTTGACAGAACACCTTTTTCTCGTTGTGGACTACTTTGTGCAGCACTGCATACAGATGTGGGCAAGAAATGGATAAAGATTTTATTTCACTTTTTTTATTTTTTTTTTTCATTTTATACATATATTTTTTATTATTTTTTTTATTTTCTATTATTTATTATTCTTATATATATATTTATTATTATTATTATTACTGTTACTTTATGCTATTCTCATCCTTATTTCTTCGTCTTCTTCTGTCCTCTCTCCTGGGAATGTGTGTGTGTGTGTGTGTGTGTGTGTGTGTGTGTGTGTGTGTGTGTGTGTGTGTGTGTGTGTGTGTGTGTGTGTGTGTGTGTGCGCGCGTGCGTGCGCGCTGTTGCCGGCTTGCGGGAATGGGGTTCTTTTGAATGGCTCCAAACACTCTTTGGACATTCAGTACGTGACTGTTGAGGTTGGCGATGGTTCCTGCGCAGTTTTAGCCTACGTCCCCGTGGTGTAGACGGACACTGGGCAGGCTTTCCAGGTGATCGTCTGCCTGGTGACATAACGGCCAAAAACAACTAAACAACACACCCACTGCACGAACATAACGTTACACACATTTCTGGCCTGTTACAGTGCTTTGTATCCATCACAGGGTACAAAGACGGAGTTGAACTTTCGTTCAGGTGCCGTCCTACATAAGATACTATACATGTCTACATTCTTGGAACGTTTCGTTCAGTGCAGGTGTCCATCAAGCTCTTTAAGAGGGAGTGATGCAGACATTCTTTATCGCTCCCTAGTTGGCAATGGTGCGGATCCACCTGGTCATGAGGTCCACAGCCAAATGGAGATCGAAATTTTTGAGAGCTTCCCAAGGGAGGGAGGATGCGACTTGAAGACATCGTGGTGGATCTATGAATTTGGGGATCTTATTTCTTTTTTGGGCCTTGAATATTGAAGTTAGGTGCGGCTATATGCAAGAGTATGTCAATGGGTTCGTTATAGGATTGAAAGAGATTGTGAGGGATGTGTTCGAGGTCGCATGGTGCTGAGGAGAATACCAAATCTAAGAGATTAGATCCTCTCGTGGGGTGGCAGTTGAGAAGGCTGCTACCCAGTGAATCCATTCTGCTAACGAATGTCCTACTAAGATTTGCGAGAGTAAGTGGAAGATTGAAATCTTCTCAAAGAGTGTGCTTTGTAGAGGCGTGTAGGTGATTCACTAGTCAACTGATTACATCTTCAATGATATCACTGTTTTGACCTGGTGGTATGTATACTGTTGCTATATCTATCAAGTAGGTGTTAAACTTGAGGGACACCATGGCAGCTTCAAAGGAAGCGATTGGCTTACCACAGAATGTACCAATGAAAAGAGGGTGGTATTGTAGAGTATTGCGACTGATCCTCCTCTACGGTCCATTCTTGGGGAGCAGAACTTCTGGTAACCAGCCTGAGGTGCACAAGCAACGGAGTCCTGCCCATTCCCAAGCCAGGTTTCAGTGATACAGAGGACATCTAGGGTTTTCGAGAGTTGAAGATGTTCGACAGTGTCTAGCTTGTTACAGATATTTCTTGCCTTTTGAAAGACAATTCGAATGTTCATAGCCTTAGGAATCGGAGTTCGAACGGGTAGAAAGTCTCTATTGGGGCTGCATTAGGGATTGACATCATAAACGGCTGGTAGTTGGATTGATTGATAAGTGGACATTTTGTTTCCTATAGTAGGTTTGTTCTCAGTAGATTCATTTGAATTCTTCTGCGTTTCATTAGCATGGCAGTTTTAATTGCTATTGCATTTTTTGATAATTTTGATGGTTTATCGTGGTTAATGGCGTCTGTGCTGGGTATTCCAGTCAGTCCTCATGTTATGCTGTAGAAAATGCTGTTCTTCGAATGGAAGCTTTTGTTGACCAAAATGGAGGACACATTGAACAATTGAAGCGCTGTTCTACCCAAGCAACAGCGTCAGAAGGAGAAACATCGCGGAGTACGCATCAGACACTCGACTAAATGGAAGCTGACTCAAGACCCAGGCTTTAAACTGGTCGCGACCCTTATGCCATACAGAAAACAAGACAGTCGGTTCAACAGTCCCAATAGAAAACAGCCCCATTTTACCGCATTGCCCAAATTCCCCAAGCAAGCAAGACAAGCAACGCTGGCCGATCCCAACCGTGATCACAAGTAGACACTCACGACCTCATGTTGTGCTTCCTCCTTAGAGGTCCAGAAATTTAACTGAAATATACCGCTTTAATACCGTAAATATACTGTATCAGAACGTTAGCAGCTTGCGAAATAAAATGGAGACTACGTGGTAAATCCTGCTAGCAGGCGAATTCGATATTTTAGCTATATCCGAAACATGGCTTGAGCACGAGCAGCAAAATAGAGTGATAGCTACACCGGCAGTCTATGTGGCAGTGTTCACATCCAGGAGGAATAGAAGGGGAAGTGGTGTTGCTATGATCTTCAAAGACGCGACATTCAAATTGATCAACACTATCTACAGTGACTCACCAAATTTCGAAGCCCTAGCACTGCTAAGAAATTCATCCACAATAGATATCTGCGTAATATATATCCCGCCGGTACCCACAATTGATATCATCACTGAAGCAGCCAACTGGGCAATCACCCACTTTCACCCCTCAGCTGACCATATCGTCTTCAGGGATTTCTACCTCACTCCACAGCTCACTGCCCACATGAAGATCCTTGTGGACTACAGAAAATCAGCGAATATACACATAATCGAACACTGCCCTACTAGAGCCGAAAACCACCTTGACTTGCTATTTTACTATTTAGCATGTATGATTGAAGAATCACCTGAGACGCACTACAAATTGGATCACGACCCTATCTACGCAAAATTAGTTATTCCTGCTCGGGTACCACCTGCAAAAAAAAACAAAAAAAACGTACAAACCGCCATCATCGTCAGCCCCAAGCTCCTTAACATCCAAAAATGCCTACAAGCCGCCACCCTCATACCTTGGCATGTACTTTGGAACGTGTGACGTCCCGTTTGCGGTAATACTATTAACAAATTGTGTAAACAGCATTGCACAGTATTCCGCATCAAGGAAGATTATGATCTCACCTTACTCCAAAGCCTGGTGGAATTCAACTGTACACAATGACTTCCTGTTAAAGCAGCAGCTATTCCAGATCTGGAAAAGAACTCAACAGACTTCCGACTGGATATCTTATATAAGAGCACGAGCTCAATTTAATAGGGAGAAATCACGAGCAATAAGAGAACACCTAGACGCCCAACTTCAAAAAGGGAAAATCCCATTCCGCTTCAGGTCCCACAGTTTTCCGAGTCAGTTGGACCCAACTCAATGGTTAGATCATATTACCAGATTCAATACGCGTGAAGATCAACTAAACTCTCTCTTATGTCCCGAGAATGAATTTCAACAAGGCATCTTGAATTCCATCACCATTTCTACACACCAGCTGACAGCGGCGATAAACACCCTTCCAGGGACAGCAACCGCGGGGGCCGATGAAGTGCAGAAATTCATGGTAAAATGCCTCAGTCCGTTCATCCTCCAACCGATGAAGTCCATCTTCAACGGAATTCTAACAACAAGAAATTTTCCTAAAGCCTGGAACAGATACCTCGTTAGGCCACATCCAAAAGTTCGAAACCCACTCTACGCAGGCACATTCGGCCGATATCTAACTCCTCAACGCTCCTGAAAATCCTGGAAAATTCTATTCTGCCCACCTTAATGAATCAGATTCTTGGAGATAGGCCGCCATAGGTCCACTACGCAATCAGAAACCGATCCGAAGTGAGGAATCTGGTTGCAACTACATGTCATATATTGGCCACCTTTGAACAGAAAGGGGAAGTCGCAAATCCGTACCTGGATATTGAAGCTGCCTTTGACGCCATCAACGTGTTGGCGCTCCTCCGCTTACTGGAAGTCCACTATCTAATCCAAGGTAATATCCTCTGGTTAACTACAGCTTCACTCCTCTATGATAGGGTGCTACAGGTCAGTACCCCTGCCCTACAGGTTATTACTGGATGCTTGCCACTCTATCTTGAGGTGATAAAAAGGGGACTTTACCATCGATTAAAGAAGGGAATTCCGACACACTTGTTAAATCTTCAACTGCAGCTTACGAATGACCTGAAACAAGAAAGAAAACGTATCTTCACACACCTTCAAGGAATTTGGCAGCATTCATGGGAAACCACGTCCAAAGGTGATATTATCAGAAGATTCCTCCCATCCATTGACATGACTTTCCCGAAGTCTCCTTCCTGGTTTTCACCTGGTCTGCAAGTTACATTCCTGATCACAGCACATGGGCCCTTTCAACAAAAATTGACAGCAATGGGAACTGAAAGCAATCCATTCTGCCACTGTGGCAGAAGAGGAGTCATGGGGGCATGTCATCCCATCGTAAGCAGGGCATGCCCTGCTTACGATTGTAGGCCCAATTTTTTTACTGAAGTCCAGCAGAACCCTCGTAACCATGAAACATACCTGCTTCAGAATGAAACAACATACAAAGCCTTAACGAGTTACGCACAAGCTGTCTTTACCATCAGACGGGCCAAGTTTGCTGAACTTAGAGCTGCTCAGAACAACGACGTTCAAGTGCAATCACAAACTGGGGTCGGATCGCATTTTCCCAAATGATAAAAGAGTAAGACTGAAGATTAAAATACTATGCTGGCATCATCATGGTTGGCACTCCTTGAAAAGCTGACTACCATAGAGAGCTTGGCCTTTGGCACTCGCACAGTGGCGCCTGTCCCTGTGACTTTTGATCCCTCTACCTATCCCCTACAGAAGCTTGCTAATAACTAAAATACAATACATATCAAAAAATAAAGAACACCATCTCTTGGACACAGAAGACGACTACACGGCTTTCAGCCAATTTGCACGAGAAGTCTTCGACCGAAAAAGAACGGAAATTGCCATCCACAATGAATGAAAGTAAATTACATGCTCGAAGAAAATCGTCCATCCCCCAAGACTGCAGAGAGTAAGAGGAAATCAAAATGAGCGTGGAAGAAGACAACCCCAACCAAAGTGAGGCCATAAATGGATCAAAGGACCCAACAGCACCCTACAAAGATCAAGAAAATAGCAAAATGACAAGGAACCTGGTTAGACACAGCCATAGGAACTAACCGACGAAGATGAGTACGTGCAAACAAACCAAGTGACAAAAAGCCCGGACTGGACATAAATGCAGGAACTACTTGCATTACGCCATATGGCGGTATGAATAGGACACCCTAGTCCCATTCACCTTTAATTCCCAATCCCCAGGCAGGGGGGAGACGGTTTCGTGTTTCCCCCCTGCCACTACCCGCTTCTCTACCTCTGGTGGGGCATGGGCCTGCCCCAATGCTTTTGGGGACACCTACTCTATTGTCCCCATACTTCTGGCTTTTCCCCCCAGTCTTTAGTCTCCCTCCCCTACTCTGTCTATACATCAGCGAACGTCCCACACAATGTTAAAAAATTAAAATATGTCCAATTGAAACCGCGCACGCAAAACTCTTTTTCAGCGATTATTTTATTTTTTTAATTTTTTTTATTTATTTATTTATTTTTTTTAAGGTCCTAGCCACGGAAATCTCAGGAAACTAGGTGGCAGGGCCTGCCAGAGTAAAATATCAACTACTGGGTACCTGGTCTGCCTCCACGAGGCTAAGTGTGGACAACGTTGGGCCCCAGCAGGAGTCTAGCGGCTAAATGGCCAGAAGAACAACGATACACTACACTTACAAAATCCATACACTTTCAAATCTCTGGCCTTTACAGTGAACTGTTACACCTACAATGAAAGCAATGCGGAGTTGGGGGAAACCTCCTGTGCCGCTAGACACGAATACACTCTACACTTTACCTTTTACCTATCCCCTATTTCTCCTTACTCGGGTGGACTGCCTTATCTATCTGTCCACTTTAGCTTGTTCCTCACATTCAGATCCCTCTGCCTCTTGTTCCCCAGGCCTTCTCTTCTCTTGTTCTCTTTTTTTTCTTTTTAACTTGGTCTTCGTCCAAGACGCTCAGGCGACCCTGGCTGAGACCAGCCATAGAATAATGGGCAGCCTGGCTACCTCCTAGCGGTGTGTGCGGGCAATGTAAGGTTCCACCAGGGTCCCTGCGGCCAAATGCAAGGACACCCAACAGAACCTAACGCAATATGTCATATACAACAGACAACACTTTTCTGGCATTTACAGTAGTTCTGTATTTCTTCACAGCGTACATATGGCGCAGATGTGAGAAATCACAGGTGGCGCCTGACCGTAACACCATGCACTACAGGTCGACGCCAATGCACAATCACACAAGAAGGCAATTTCTTCTGTTGTTCCGCATGGCGGACTCCTATCTGGCTTATTATTTACAGCCATCATTGAGCCTCTTGTCCGTAAAATTGAGAAAATCATCACCTATGATTTTTATGATATAAAAATTGTAACGCCTATTGCTTCCAAAAATCACCTTGAAGCTACAGCAAGCATTAAGGATAGTGTGATCAACTTCGCTTCTTATCCCAAACAGTATGGACTCTCAATCAACCCACAATAAACAAAACTAATGGTGTCTCTCTCTCAGACCAACCCCTAAAATAATAGCCCCAACACTGGAAGGAATTGTAATATCTGCCACTCGTACACATGCGGATTTGGGAATAGTATTTGACCCAAAACTCCGTTTTCTTGCTCATGTAGAAAAGCTCACTTCCAGAGCAGCCTTTCACCGATGGCTAGTTAAACAACAACTAATTTATCTTAAGCAGCCTCGTATAATTAATAAATATATCAGAACGGTAGTTTATTCTCCAGTCCTCTATGCTGCTAAAGTATGGGCACAGCAACTACTACAACGAAGAAACCAATCCTTGCTGCAGTTTTCTGGCTACTTAAATGGGCTAACTGGAAAGCATGTCTCCCACCACAGGACAGAACTACAGCTTTAGCTACCTCACTGGGAATGCAGCAACTCCCTGACCTCATTGAAATACAACGATTAATAGCTACAGTTAAAATGATCAGGGGCCAGATCTCAACATCCTCTATTTGGGATTCGTGTTACAGGCGAATACCCAATCCAGAACTTCGGTCAACCCCGAAGCTCCGCTCGAGGAATCGGACGCTTCATATCTCAGACCGCTTCCTCCCAAACCAAATGATACCGGAAGTACAGCACCTCGACGCTCCAATCACAGAATCTATCCTGTGCGACGACAAAACTCGTTTGACAGAGAAGTGAGATTCATATATATTATTTATTTTATTGTAAATGACATATTTGATTGTAAATTTTATTCTAAATATAACCGTACGACGTCACTAGTAAAGATAGTTAATACTGTGTAATGTGAGAAAATATAATGACATGTTTACATGTTGCATCTTCAATTTTAGAATGTGCATTATCCATCATATATCCTGATGTGAGCATTATCTGTTATCTAATTATCTATTCAGATGTGAGCCCCCGGCCGTTGGCCGTAATGGGACAATTGCAACTTTACTTCAATCTATATATGTACATTGTATTAATTTAGTCGAAATAAAGATTTTCTCTCTCTTTCTCTCTCATATAGTGACAACTTTTTTAACTATTTTTTCCAACAAATGGTAAACACATTCTTTATTGTACCTGGTGTCCAAATTTCTCTTCATTACGAGAATTAGAATTCGCTGCAGAGCCTTCTGCATGGGGATATTTAATTTTCAAAACCCTGTATTATTAAAATAAATTCGTTTTGTATAATGTTTCAAAGCTATTTGAATATATATATATATATATATATATATATATATATATATATAAAATAATATAATATATAAAAGATTGTATTAAGGAGTAAAAACAGATAAAACATCAGAGACTTAAATAAACTGGATATGGCAAATGCACCCACCGATGAAATACCTGATTTAGCATCAATATTTACTTTGCTGACATCAGATTCTATTATTTATTAATTTCATATTTTCTTTTTTCCCCGTTTCGGAATACTGTATTTAGCAAATATTTCCCGCCTTTATCTGATGTGGGCTGTCGTAACTTTCTTTTGTAATTTTTTAAGCTTTCCGGATGTTTCGAACTGCCATCTTTACTTTTATTTATCATTTTAATTATAATATATATATATATATATATATATATATATATATATATATATTCAATTTTTTTTTCTAGAAACAAAAAATAATAATATATATATATATATATATATATATATATATATATATATTTTCAATTTTTTTTCTAGTAACAAAAAATAATAAATAATTTAAGAATAAAAATAAAAACAGAAGATTTTGTTGTTTCTAACTTCAATCCGAGTTTATTACATAGGATGCTTTATAACAGGCGCACTATGGCTACAGATGCTGATGCGCCTAAAAAATCCACAAGCTAACTTCACAATTCATGCAACAAAAATTGTGAGATTAAATTTGTCATTTAAAACTGATGGAAATTGTTTCTACCTGCTACAATAACTGCTGTGGTTTCCCAAGATGCCCTGCATTTTTTATATGTTAAAGATCAATAAGAGTAATGATTTTGTTTATTAAGAAAGCAACAGGCAATTTGTCCAGTCAGCGCAAGCGTGTCTAATCTGAATCACTATGATCCCATAATTTTTATATTTAGGACTACCCAATAAAAAGTTGTAGAGTATACAATAACAACTTTCACATAATGATTGATATAAAAAGCAATAAGAAAACAAAAATTTCTACAGGAGCTGTCTAATTAATGCAGGTCTTATCAAAATTTGTATAAACAATAAAAGTGCCACCAAAGAAAAAACAAAATATATATGTACAATGACGGAAAAGCGAGTGTTTGCTTACTTACTAGATTCCATTCCAATTAAGGTAGTTCTCTTAATTTATCACCACACTCTAATAACGTCTCTTCATTACCTATATCCTATAGGCATGACATTCTCTTTCTGCTGCACGCCTTTTGTATGGATATTACCATGATCAGACATTACTTCCTCTGAATTGGCTTCTATATTTTCCCCTTCTCTTGCAAACCAGAAAACATCCTTTAATTGTCCTACTTTTCAACATCCTCATTTATACCTCCCTTAATACTTATTTCCTGAAAAGAGCAATATACAAATTTATAAGTCTTATTCCATCACATATCTTGATTCAACTTCTCAAACGGCAACACATGCATGGTTCTAAATTCTATGTGTTCGAATATCTCTCGTGCTTGCTGTTTTCATGCAAAAATCCTTGTTATAATTATGATTCCAATAATCATAATTGATAAAAAAAATCCTCTGTAGGTTGTTCGCATTTTCAATAACCCTTTGTTTTGTGGGAAATCTAATTATGACGACAGAACACCCAGCTGCAATACGACATGCAACTGTAAAATTCATTAAAAATTCGTTCTTTAATCTTTCCGTCTATGCCTAATTGAAATCTTGTAAGAATCCCTCAACCGACTCTTGTTGGATTTGGGATGTTCTACTTTTTATACGGAAAGTACAGTGAAAAGAAATAATCATACTCCGTTCATACGTTCTCACCGAGCAAATATATCAGATGAATAGAGGCGATATGGCGCATATATGTAATATTCCACATTGACTCATGAATAAGACAGACGGGTTAACAAGTGTAGTGTGCACATTTTTTATGAATATTCTTAATCATAAATTTACCCTAACCTTAATATAATTTATTCATTTATCAGTTTGGATTTACAATGACCCGTAATGTCACAAATTATAGTTGCCTGCATTTTTATTTTCAACATTACCATAGTTTCCCAAATCACCAATTAAAAAGCTGAGCCTAAAGACAAGGTCTATGGTAACGGAGAAAATATCCCACAGTGGAAGTACTTGAATGGATCAGCATTCCGCATTAAGAGAAGTCTTGCTTTCAGGACTAGCCCAGAAGGAACTAAACGTGCACTGAAGCTAACTGATTACTATTATGTTGAAGTGGGATGCAATTAATCACATAGATTTTAAAAGGGTACGGGGCTTCTGCAAAAAACTTTCTTATAAGACACTGTCGCAGATGATACTACAGGTAATGTTCCAAACCTTTGTTCAACTTGTTTCAAACTATTATTTCCATTTCACATCTTTTTTGCAGTCTGTAACAGGTCTTGAAGTAATATCCCTGCCCCGCACACTTGTACGTCCAGAAGAAACTTGGAGCCGTCCCTATGACAGAGGAAGTCCGGATTGCTAAGTGCCTCCTCACTCTGGAAATGAGGTTCCTTTCATCTTCCATTCTTCTAGTCGAGAGTAATTATATTTACAATAGCGTCATATATTTTCATTCGCAACCCGTGTTTTTTTATGGCACCTTTCTGCTATGTGGGAATGGATTCACACGGAAAAACCGAGCTCTTCAACTTCTATCTGTACGTCTTCTAGATATTCTGGAAATTGTAGAAAAAGCATTGATTCTTGTTCTAACCAGAACAATAAAACAAAGCCAGACGGTAGTTTGGTACTGGGATCGGGGTTTACATGACGCATTAATGTTACAGTCATCAAAGTATGCATTTACCAGACCGCATCTTCACAGATATTATCGTTTCATGCATAATTATTGACAAACCGATAGTTTATTGTTCCTTATAACTCCTACTGGATGGATGTTATTTAAGGAACAAATTCCAAGGTCGGCGTTTACTCCTAACGTATCGAATTCATTTATTCTTTTCGTGACACTGCATAATCGTTCATACAAAAATTATAAACCGTGTAAAGACCTTTTTAATTATAATATTTGACACATCTTTCATTCCATCATCGCAGCTGAATTGATTACAAAGCATTTGAAGATCCTCACCTTTAGAAAACTAATGTTTAATCTACTGCAGTGTCAATAAAACCATACAGTGGGGAGCACCATCACGAACTCTGTCGGCATTCCACAAGCGGGAGTTATTTCCTCATGGATTTTTGCCACCATTTTAGAGCCCTTCATTGCAAAGAACAAAAACTTCCTCTCATACGGTGAAGATCTCAAGATGCTCGTTACATTAGATGAACGAGCAAAAGTAGATGCAGTCGCCTTTAAAGAGCGGAACGTCCTGGTTAAATTTCATGGTTATCTACGATGTCTCGGACTAAACTTTAACTCTAAGAAAGCAGCTCAGATGAAATTCACAAAAAAGGAAGACAAAGCATGAAATTTCACACAAAGTCGACGGGACGGTCATTGAATAGGGAACCACACCCCACTTCGAAAACCAAGCAGAAGATGTTTCCTGTTCTCTCGGCAAATCGTCATCTGCTTGTTGGTCTTAGGCCTCTAGTGTTCATCTTGGATTACGTCCGGAGAAATTTCATCTCAGTGCCGCACTATTTAACTGTGCTTTGGTCAGAGCCTCTCCTGCTCAACTCAAGAGATTCCTTGGTACAGATGGATCACTCTTTTACCACCTCTCCGAGGAACAAATTTCGACTTAAAACCATCATCAAGGAAAGGACACTGCACACATTGTCTCATTCCCCCTTTGTGGCGCCGGAGGCATTCACCCGACATCTGGTAAGTGACGACACTCACTCGTATTGTTCAACGAACCTCGTGCAGTGTAACACCTTGGCAAATACGGTCGGATCATATAAACCCTTCAGAATCGATTCTTCAACTTTCTGCAGCTCGAAGCGCTACATAGAAGATGCCATAAAAGAACTGTACAAAGTAAAACTATTGATTGTACCATCTTAACAATTTTGAAATATCAGTTTTATATTTTGTCAAGTTACGTGGAAATACTATGCGTGTTTATATTTTTTAAACTCAATAATCGCCGTGAGTAAATATTATCCACACCAATGTGGCTGAAAAAAAAATGTTTCCTGGGCACCCAAGGAAGAGCCTGCATCGTGGGCGAAATATCTCTTTTGGTATTGAATTGCAAACTTCGTGAAAATGAACAATATATTAAAAATTTAATTAGATATATTTTCATGAAACCAAAGGTATTCAGAGTTTTGTACTATTTTTGATACAGTTATAATGTGAAAAATTCAAATTTTAATTAATTTGTAATCATAAATGTCTTCCAAATCGACGATTAAAGGTATGAATGAAACTTAAACCTTATACAGAAAAGCCTTTGTAAAGCTTTTCGGCATTACGTTTAAAGTGTGGTATATGTCCGCATCTCATGTGCTATCAAGGTATGTGGAATCTCTCTGTCCCTTTAGGCTACCCAAGTGTAACTCCAATATAACTTATAAAATTTAATTATGATAGGGCCATTTTATAAGTAAACAAAAATTTCAAAATAAAAATTTTTTATTCCGTATTGATATATACAATTTTGACATTCAGGTGATGATTTTTCAGAAATAGATAACACAAATAGGTTATAAGGAAATGTTCTCACAAATATCGGAACGAAAGTATTCAGAAATTCTAAAATACAAAGAATAAAAAAAAATTCTCACAATTCGTAACAGATCACTCTCTTCGTAATTTTTTGCATGGCCTCAAGGTTTGAGACAACTGTTCATTTTCTTCTTCTGGAGTATTGGCTGATGAATAGCTCATAGACGGAACATCATTTAACTTCTTTACAATTAAATTTCGTAATTTTTCGTTTGAAATTTTTAACACAAGAGACTCATGTTTAACCCATGTTTCGTTTCCTGACTTGATGTTTGCTGTAAATAAGAGATCAACCAAATCTCTGCGGTTGTATTTAGCAACAATATAAAGCGGTGTAATGTGGCAACGCCTGCAAGCCACATTCGGGTTACATCCATGAAGAAGAAGCTGTTCGAACACAGAGGTCAGTAAACAATCTGCTGCGATGAAAATAGCAGGCAAATCGTTTCGTGGATGATAGTTCAGATCACTTTTGTGCTCAATTAAGAGTGTGAGCACTTTCGTGAGGTTTGGGTGATTATGCACCGATTTAGATTTTCTTAATGGGGCCGTTACCATGCAAGCATTAAGTGGACTCCATCCGTGTCTGTTCTGTATTTTCACCTGCAAAATGCAAAGAAAAAGGGAATTAAAGTAAATTCCAAAAAATGTAGTTGTTAATATAACTTTTAAAATGTCCATGTAAATATAAGGAAAGAAATAACGTGATTCAGAACTTACCCGTGCTCACTTTAATACTAAAAGAATTGCTATGGTAAATGACGGACATGGAGAACTGACAGCGTAGAATAAAGGTGTGTTTCCACATGTATCCCTCTTGTTAACATCCGCTCCATTACGTATTAAACATGTGGCTGCATCAACATTGTGCCAGATGCAAGCAATCATTAAGGGAGTCTGATCTGCTTCATCCTCGGCATCTACTTCACTCCCGGCATCGAGAAGGGCATTTACAACTTCTGAAAAAACAAAGAAATAAGGAAAATAATATTAGATTCCTTCATGGAATATTTTGTACCATTTCCAAATACATTTATTATTCCGTGTTTTCGAGATTTATTATTATTATTTTCAATAGAACTGTTTCGGGTTTCATAGGTTGATATGCGTATCACAAATAAATTGAGCAATGTGAAACCTCTAGACATTAATCAAAAATTTTTGTTCTAAATTTTTTTATCAAAAATTGCTACCAGTTTATATATAAAATAAATGAATTAATTTCAAATGGTACTTGGGTAGCTAGATTTTAACTTCTGAAAACCCTAACAGAATTAGGGAAATTTGAATTTAAAATTGTGCCTTACTTACCTCTACTACCATGCTGAGCTGCTATGTGCAGAGGCGTCTCAAATCTTGATGTTATTGCTGTAACATCTTCCCCTTTCCTTAAAAGTTCTCTTATATCTTCTATGTTGTTCCGTAAGGCAGCCATGTGCAGCGGCCTCATGCAGTGGGTACCTTTGTAGATGTAGTCCTTTATTTCGTCAATTAGGTATACACCTTCACCTATTTAATAAAAAAATAAGAATAAAGATTAATTTAAATCCAGTTCTTTCTTTCAGTCTGATATCTTATATAAGTATTTTTTCTTTGGGATTTCATAGCACGATATGTTAACTGGATGCCTGCATTTCAAATTTCTAAACAAAATAAGCATTTATTTTAGCACTAATATATTAAACATAGAGTGGGCTCTTTAATGATTCTCTATGAACGTTTTCTCGTTATTGGTTTATTATTAACATGCATATACATTGAGAGTTAATCCTTTTAAATGCTAGTAACAAAGCCAACTTACCTATATGTACACGTCTTCCTCTGTAGCACCGGCATAGGAAGGGCCGTAAATCAGTTGATCTAGTGAATACTTTAAAGCTATGTTCAATTCTCCACATTACGTCCCCTTCTATCCAGTTCAATCCGCGTTTTAATCGCAATTCATCCTTTTCAGGATTCCACACAAGGGTATTTCGGTAGGCCTCAACGTTACTGTCTTTTGTTTGATCCTATGGTATAAAATTTGTATATAAATTAGAATAATTAATACAAACCGAAGAAAGTTAATATTTCATGATAAACTTTACTGAAATTTTTACTGCTAGAAATAAACAGGATAAAATGTTTTTCACGTATAGTATTTCAAATAGATTATTGGTATGCAAACAAACAAACTGTTAGTTTATTGCGTGTTGTCTGGTGGATTTGTTACATGAAAATCTGGGTTTCCAGGGCTGAAGTAGAAAATACTATTTCCCAGGTCTGTGACTGAATTATAATTGGTTCAAACTCACCAACAAACGTTTCCCTAATCACTACACGAACTCAGTTCATTTCCACCTAGAGCAGGGAAGATCATAAGGAAAGATTATAAGAACTCCCTAAAAAGTAGACTAATACCACGCATTGGATAATTGATACAATTATACTCCAGATAATCACAAGAACTAAATGATGTTGATTATATTTGCGAGTTCAATATAGGAATTGTGGGCCAATTTTCATTGGTAAAATCTACACGTTTCCAATCTTACTTAGTTTTGTGGTTTTCAAGTTGAACTAGGCAATTATATTCTGCATACAAATAATACATTATCATATAAATACTTCTTTAACGTGTCTTGGAAAATGCACTTCTATAGAATTTAAACCTGATTAACGAACTCCATAAAACTGGAGTTATATCCCAGTTATTTGAGCATAATTAAAAATTAATTCTTTTAAATTTATAACTTATAACCGCACTAATTAATTTTACACGGAGAAATATAAACCTTGGTTAATTCAATATGAAAATCATATCGGAAATAAAATATTGTCTTCTAATATTTATTTAATGTTTACAATTAAATAAATATTAAAAATTAATATGTAAAACCTTAAAATCTTACCTTCATGTGGACATCCTCTGAAAAATTCATGTTTTGTCAAAGATAAAACCACTTGTCAAAATCGTTTAAAATATGGTTACAATTAAACCGTAAGCAAAGATGGCAATCAGCGCAGGCAGATCATTTATATCTTCAACCCGTTAAAGAAATGTCGCAAGTTATATATCCAACCAATTGAAATTACCCTATGACGTAATGGGTGTTTAGTGATTAGCTGTGCACCATAATACCTGAAACGAGTTATATATTGAACCTACAGCTGATTTCACTGGAACGAGAGTATTTTCTGAAAGCATGGCCAAGTAATTTAATTTAAATCGTATTAATTTAAAAATTAGTTAATTAACTAATTTAATATATTAGTTTTCAATTTCATCTATGAAATAGAAGATAATATTAAATTTTTGGAATAAATAAAATACAATTTATATTATGCTTCTTTTTTATATGAAATTATATAGGTGATTTCCGAATAGTTTCAATTTTATCATAATATATATATATATATGTAACACAAGGGGGGTCATTATGTAATCTCTTGAATGTAATTTTTTTTAAGTTATCCATTCTTAATATTAAAATCAGTACTTCATTCTAGGAAAATGGTACTTGATCACACCGGATATACCTTTACATATCATGGCTTGAAATTAAATTTGTTCTATTCTCTATCTGCTCGTTTCTCCGAACCTGTTTTATGGAAGAATATTATGGCACTTGCATGACCGAAAGGTTTTCCCTTTTGTCTCATATACCTACTAAATTTCTTCGCAGTTTGGATTTGAACTCCAATCTTTACAAATCGACCTTTCTCCTTATTCATATCGTGCTTATTTCCATTATTCAATTATCGACGCGTTTTGTTAGTTGAAATGTTCCACTAATAAGAATGCTGCTATCGATCTTCAAAAAAATCAAATCCATAAATGCTCGTCTTCCTCTCTGTTTATGTCGGGAATCACTCAAAGTGAATCTGCAAAACGTTTGTCACTATAATATAGGAAGTCATTATCTTTAGTCAATCTTTAGTTACTAGCTGAGATTATTATACGTATTATACACAAAATGTATTTTCTATACAGAAAATAAACTTTTATCATAGAGGAAAGAAAAAACTAAATGGAAATATATAACAAAGTAAAAGAGTCATTCAAAGTTATAATCGTGGGATTACTTAAAACTGAATAAGTTAGTGACCAAATCAGATAATTGTTTCTGCATAGTTAGCAGTTGTTGTTATTTGGTTCCTAGGAGCATTAGCAACTAAAGCTATATCGATCCCGGGATATGCGGTGGTCATTTCCTGATATTTCTGCATCCTCCGTATTTGGTGGTCACGGGCTCGAAACCCTGTTTAATCAAGAATCGGGTGCTACGCACTGCTCCTGCCCACCTGGCTACAGAGGCGTCATAGTCAGTGGGAACCTAAATTTCTACAGTGATATAATTATCACACATAATATGTCATAAACCGTACTGCAGATTTTATGTTCAGACCTTTGGGAATATGTAAATATGGAATTAAGAGGGCATTCCCAGAATTTAAAAATTGTGCTCTTTTTCTTTCTGAAAAATCGTTTTGTACGACATTAAACCGGTGTAAAATAAAATTTTGATATGGATAAAAATTTTTAAAAAGTTCGGCGTGCAAATTAGCACAAGGTATCGACAACACAAAATAATCATGATTATTAAACAAATATTTTTTTGGGTTTTGGATAACAACTAAATAATAAGTTGTTGCCTGATTATATTAATCATTTTAAATATTCAGAGGAACAATAATCTATTTTTTTCAAAGATTTTAAAATTATAATTACAAATTTATTTCGCTCCCCTTTATTACAAAAGAGAAACAAATTCCTGTTGAATAATGAAAGGAACACAGACACAAATTTAATTATAATAGAATTCATTTTGTAATTGTGAAAGACCAAAAGTAAATGAATTCTTAATATACAATATTAAATATGTATCTCGATCTGAACATCCATACTTGAAATAAAATAGTCGTAGTTAATGAATAAACTAACAACGCAAATATTTCAGAGTACACAGCTTGTTTTTAAAATATACACACTGTTTTCCTTAGTGAAAGGACTGATGGCTTCATTTGAATCCCACAGATTAAAAGTATATCGAGATTAAAATACCATCCAATAGAAATTGTCTGTTGATAAAGTGAAATCATCGTGAATGGACATTGTAGTCATTGTACTGCTGACCATTTTTCCCTCCAAGATTATATTGTAAAATTACCTTCAAATTTTACAAAACGCTCTTATATTTAAAATTTTCTGACGATTTTCAGAATGGCTTTTGCTTTGGTAAAATTAATATATGATAATTATATTATTCTGTGAAATATTAACAATATCCTAACGTGTTAGTATTTTTTGAATAAATGTATTAAAATTACCATCACTTATATTTATTTCGTTACATATATTAAATCGTGAAGAGTATTATTGGTCTCTTTTTCGCTGTTCAATGAGCATAATTTCAGATTTACTAGCTTGTTTCAGTTGATGAATAAACATTGGTATAGAATTGAGAAATTACTTCGTTTACTATAGTTGTACCTGAAATTAGAAAAAAATAAACCAAATTTCTTATGAGATTTCTTTGGAAGGTATACATTTATACGGCATCAGACTTGTGTACCATATGTTGCAAAATGAAATGATTTGAGCAGAAAATATCGGAGACAACACCAACTTCAGTTTCTTCTAATATCTGAGTGCTATAATGACACCTTTGCTGAAACCGTTTCAAATGATACTTTTGCGTCAAGCTTTTACATTTGGCTTTAATGTTCGAATAATCGTTAAATTTCTACCTTTACCGTATCACGTATTTACGATATAGATGGATTGAAAACTGTATTATATAACATTAATCTTTTTGATTTAAGGTAGAGAATGGTTAGTTAACCCCATATTTGCATACGAGATAATTTTGTTTAATTTAAAAAATAATATTTTTAAATTTGAGGACTGATGAAAGAAATATTAAAATTTCTGATTTGCAAGAACTTTAATCTCAAGATTCTTTCAAAAATGACAAAGATTAAGCAGAGCTTTAAATATTACGACTTAGTTTCCAATTCGTGGTAAGACATTAATCATCAGACGATTTAAAAAAAAATATATATAGGACATGTTTAATCTGGGAGTAATCAGAATTGTCCTCATTACATAATCGCAAATGATTTCTACTAAAGAGATTGTTTGGATGACAGATGAATCCATAAAAATTAGATTATCTTTGCCACATTAACTGAAAATAATAGAAATAATGTCGTGCTGGAACCGTGAGCACGAGATTACCTCTTCGATTAAAATTGTCAATTTTCTATTCTGACATCTAATTATTGTTTTATCAACTTATACTAATTCGTTAGTATTTAATTAAGTAATAATTTAAACATAATTAAAACAATTTAAGCTTAATTTTAATAATTAATTAAATATATTATTAGTTTTAATCAGTTAATGAAGAATAAACAAAACAATTTTATACTATGCGTCCAGTAGCTCACGTTCCTTTTAATGAACTCTGGTTATATTTCTGGAATGTTGAAAATTCAAATTAATTAAAATTATAACTGAAAAACTATTAAGGTTTTTCATTTCGAATGATTATTGTTCATAGGATTACAAAAATAAATTAATAATCTTTAATATATATTGAATCGACATTACTTTACTTCCTAACGTGCAAACGAATTCGGATATAGTGTGGAAATCAATAATTCATTATTGAAAATGCATTCAAGGGATAGAATGTGTGGGAACCTCTTTAAATTTACGTTGATTTTCAACCTTCAAATGCAGGCATATTTTCACAGGTAATGGCTGAGGATTGCCAGCATATGGGTTGGATTTATTGTTTATATAAAATAATTGCCTGATTTAAAGATAGCCGTTTGAAAAGAAATATTAGAGCAAAATTTGACAAACTAAATTTGAAATCAGTTTAAAGAAAAACCAGGAAGGTTTCGTGATAGGGCCACCCGAGAACGAGTCATAGACCTTTGTGAAATATGTTCACCGGTCGATTTAATGGCTTTTCTTGATTGAGAACCACATTTAAAGAGACGAAAACCTAGCTGTACATGTTTGAGACCGAATAAATCAGCCATGGAATGAAAGGAGGAGACTTCAATAAAAAAATTCATAACAGTATTACTAAAGTATTGAACATCACTCTTCTATATGGACAAAAAATGTCCTCCCTAATGTGTAAACGAAATGCCTTAATGCCCCTTCTTGTCTACTAAAACAAATTCAACACTACTCAATACTCTACTAATACTGAAAAATATCACATCGCTACTTGTTTTTCTTCTTAGAATGTCAACTTCTATCGCTCCATTTGGAATAATAGCAAATATAAGTTCCGAAATCGGAAAGCGAATCCGGGATAGACGTTTGTAAAATTGAATGAGTATAATGACATGGAGACACAAGTAATAAAAGTGCACTCCAGAATACCCAACTCCCAATGTTCCGGATAATCTGCTATCTGGACAACTTTTCTCTGATGTACCAAAACGATATAAACTATCATAAAACCGTAGTTCAATCGTGAACTACGGTTTTATGATAGTTTAACAATTCAACAGCACTCAAATATAGTCTAAAAAGCGCTGGATAACAAAACTGGGGTCAAATATAACGTCCTTAAACGGATGTAAGGTAAAGGTTTTGGAAAAAAATGATTCCCTTCAAAAATTAATTTTATTTCAAAATTAAGAAGAGCTAAAAATGTATCTTTGTTAGGTAAATAAAAATGAGTCCACAAGCCATTCCACTCATAAGAAGCAACAGCTAATATTAGTAGTATTTTTGTGTTTTGGGAGCATTAACAACTAAGGGCATATTGCTCCGGGATAAGCGGTGGTCATTCCCTGACCTTTCCGCATTCGGCCGTGACTGGCTCGAACCCCGGACTAATCAAGAAGTGTGTACTATGCACTGCTGCCCTGCCCACCTGGCTCCGGAGGCCCATTAATAGTACGTCAGAAGCACATACTTGCAAATAAATTTCTACATTGCAAGGGTATTACAAAAGCAATTTGCATTGGAAAACCTGCTTACTCTGACGAGATACACCGTGTGTCTCGTCAACTTTCTTAAACGTCCATTAAATTTGGCATGGTCTAGACAGAAAGAAAATTTTTATTAATTTATTATTAATAAAGTAGGAACATCAATATTTTGTCTCAACAATTTTGCAGCAGAAAATGAATGGAGCAACTAAACTAAGGATAGCTCTGAACGAAATTTAGGGAAATTTTCAATTCGTAAAAGGGGATATTCGTTTTATTTCAATGAATTCACATAATTGAAAAACTGAAAAGTGTATGAATATTTCTTGTCAGATAGTAATCAATATCCTTTAGTGAGGTGAGTTTTGATAGATAGAAAATATAATCTAAACGGGAATAGCTAACAAAGAAAAGGGGTCCTTTGAGGTATAATCGTGAGGTTGCTTAAAAGTGAAGAAATTCTTGTTGCAATCGGCAAACCTATTCTTCATAATCATTCAGAATTCGATTATCTATACTCTATAGGGTCATCAATATCACAAGAAATATGTCACTAGCCTTACTGCCATACTTTTATTCTAATCATTAGGGTATACCTAGATATGGAATAATAAGAGAAATAGAAATATCTCTTCTGGAAACCGTGTTTTTTCGAAAAAAAGGTGGAAAATATGTCCGGGAAGAATGAAATTAAAAAAAAATAATGTGTGCTTAACTTTATCAGCGGGAGGTCAAAATAATCATTATAATTCAAAGGCTATTTATTTTCTTTAAGCTAGTAATTAAATAATTAGATTTCTAATCTTAAACATTTATTTTGTTTAAATTTCAGATCCATTATAAAGTACGAATAAATATATATATATGAATTTTAAACCATCACGGAGTATACTAATTTCCTTTTGTTACTTAACCGAAAGAAAATTCTGTCAAAATAATGAAAGGAAGAAGAAAACAAAATTTAATAATTAATTAATTTCTATTTAATGATTACCAGAAATAAATAACGTAAACAAAAATTAACGTTATAGACAAAAATGTAAATTTACCTCACTATTAATAGCCATATTTCTACTAAAATCTTCTTAATTATCGAACAACCTAAAATGCAAAAGCCTGAGCGAACACTGCCTGTCTGTAAAATGAAGTATTCCTTTGTTTAAGGACTTATATATGCTGATGACTTCATTTAAATCCTCCAGGGTAAAAGCATATCCAGATTAAGGATCAACCAATGGAAATTGCCTGTTGTTAACATGACGTCATTGTGTGTGGATATAAATGCTGTCAATTTTCTGACTTCAACCTTAAGGAATATGTATTTATATTAAGACAATATTTATTTATATTAAGATCAAGTAGTAACTAAAATTAGTTGCTACATGATCATTATATTATTTCCTGTAATATTCAAAAATATCCCATTGTAATGAGGAAAAACTAGAACTCGTTTCTTAGGAACTTTCTTTGTCAAATAATAATCACTAATATGGTTTAAAAACTAGAAATAATATAATGAATGCGTATGTAAGAAGTATTTTTTGAGGTTATACGGACTTGAAATTTCCGCAATGGGATATGCTAAGAAAACAACATTAGGGAGCAATTGGTAACTAATTCCACTTAAGAATTTATTATATGACTGAAAACATTTTTTGGAGTAACATCCGAAGAATCAAGAACGCTCAGTTAACGGCATACTAAGTCCGTAACTGTCGTGATGAGCCACTACAGATACAGAAGATTTAATACTTCAAGAATTTTTTTATTGTTGTTATTTGGTTTTTAAGAATTATTAGCAACTAAGGCCATTTTGGTCCGGGGATATGTGGAATTCATTCCCTTACCTTTCTGTATCCTCTGTATGTGGTGGTAATTCAAGGGGCAAACGAATACCTCTTGGTTCATTTCTGGATATCTTTCTATTAGATTGCGGACCACAAAGTGTCAATTTGATAATCACTAAATGTTTCCTCACATCTTTTATAAATTCCGTTGTGTATAATCATTAGACGTATCTTCAAAGCATGGCCCATAAAACTAATTGTTCTAAACTCAGAAGAACTATTTGTTTTTCTCGGTATAAATATGAACGACGATCTCCATCATTCTCATGGAATTTCTCCAGTATCATAAACATTTTTGAACAGGCCAATAAGATCAACCTCACATTTATTATCATTAATAGTTATGTCGAAATTTTGTCGGCACCACTTGTCTTATTTAACTGGGTTTAACATATGAACAGCAGAGATCACCTGTCAAATTATTCCTTTCTGTTTCAATCAAATGGTTCTTTCATGTATTCTTGCGAGCATCCAAATTTAATTTCAATGGATACTGCAGTTTTTTCGTTTTTCATTTTTAGTGTTCTCTTATCAGTTTTAGTCTAGTCCTAATGTCTCTTTCAAGGAGTTATGCTTGTTCAATTGTTCATGTAAATATTCCTGTTTCACATTTGGACAACATTCAGTTTTCTCTTGCTTCGTTTCATCCAAATCCAGTTCTATTTTTTTATTTATTTTTATTCAGTTTGGTTGTTTTTGTTCTACCTTCACTTTCCCATCAGTTCTACTATACCATTCCTTATCCACTTCTGCTTTGGTTTTTTAGGGGTTCGCCTTTCATATGATTAGCTGCAACTTTAACTACAGCAGATTTAATTTAGCTCCATCTTTTATTTATATCTTGTGGAAGGCTATAATTTAGTTCCTTCGCTAAAGAATCTTTAATTTAATTTTTTAATGTCTTTGTTGTCCAATTTTTTTTTTTTTGCTTTCAGCTTCACTTTCGATTCACCGATTAATGGAAGGAAAAACATTGAAGAAAAAATGGAAGTTACGTAAATTCCTTTCCGTGTGTTATGGAAATTGCATATTGTTATATATTTATTATTATTTAAATAAATATATTTGTTTAAATTAAATATCGCATTTTGTTCTATTATATGTGATTCGTATGGTTCCTTTTTTGGTTCGGTTATACGATTAATGAAATGCATATAAAATTCAAATAATATTTTGTCTTGCAATTCCAATTCACTTCCACGTTTATTCTTAACTGTCTGAATCACATTAGTGCACGAAACACATAACAACTATCTGTACTAACAGACATAGATACCTTTAATTTAGAGAGCCTCCGAACAGAGTCCTGATTACCTTGAAACCACTTGCGTATTGTAATGTGTTAGGATTAATTGAAGGTTTAAGAATAGTGATTAGCTTATGTATGGTGAATGTTAAGCGCGAAACAAACACAGTCTGAAACGGATAATTATATATTGAATAAAAAGTCTGAATGGAAATCCAAACGAGCCTTGAAACATAAAGAGCCATTTTGCTCTTTATGTTTCAAGGAATGGAAATCCAAACCAGCCTTGAAACATAAAGAGCCATTTTAGAGCGTCACCTCTTGGTTGCCTCTTATTACCAATCAAGACGTTTCTATAGGCGCACTGAATTTTAATGGATACTTGAGGATTTATTCATCTGAATTACCTGTTCTACACTTATTCGTTGTCAGGGCAAAGAGAATTATAGTATTAAGAATAGTCTCGAAATCAGTGACTGCTTTCTTGAGATTCTTTATGTAGAATTAATATGCTACCGTTTTAATTGGTTCAACCGAACCTTAGAAATTGGTCAGCTGATTATACTAATAAGTTTGTACAGCCGTCTGGTATTTTCGAAAGTGACTAGATAAAACACATTCATGTCACCAAGGAAATTTAAACCACTGTATCTATCATTATCCTCCAAGTAATCTGTAAGTAAACTATTATAACAGCCTATTAGGAAACGTGTCTGAGAGAGAGGCTGCGTGATTGGTTGATTTTTGGTGTTGGAATCCCATATTGTTCCTCTACATAGTTTGCGTCGAAGAGCAGAAAAGTTGTTTCTCAATTTTTGATTTCTCTGTAAAAGAAAGAAATGTCCAGTTTTCGAGGAATGGCAAAATGATCCAGTAAGGGCCATCCAGAGGTTGCAGGTTCACAGTTTCTAGTAGACCACGTTCATCGTCTTTTAAGTAAAGGAAAGTAAAATATGGAGGCCTTATAGGTGTCGCCGCACCTGTTTCTCTTGCAAGAATATTGGAAACTTATGTGGAGGGGTACTTGAATGGGCAGCAAATGCTGCTCGAGACAAGAAGACGAATCTGTATTCGCCATTTTTTTTTTTTTTTTTTTGCGATTTTTAATGACGCAGAATTGATTGAGGAAGCTATTGTTTGGAGTGACAATATCCGAAGTTGGGATGATGCCGGATATAAAATCAGTCCTTCTTCCAAAGAAAACTGCAAATTGAAATTCTGAAAATATATTCCAAAAAAGCCCTTTTAAGGACCATACAAATGTTGACAAATAGCTGCCTAATCGTAGAACATATCTGTAACAACTACGTTGGTAATAATGTTTCGAAAAATGCAGGGTTCAAAAGATTAAAGTATCCCTGTGTAGAGGGATTTGGATCGAGTTCTAAGTCTCATACTGCAGAGAAATTTGGACAACACAATAAAAAAAAAATGTGCTCGCCATTTATTGGAAAAAATTGGTTACAATATACGTCGCTCTTTGTTGCATAAATATCTTAGTTACCATTATCCAAATAACTTGTTATTTGCATAATATTATGTTATTTGTATAATGTTCACACCACCACTACTCGTCTCTACTGTACTGTATAAAAGCAAAGCAGTCTCTTCAAAATCATACAGTACACGTTTGCTTGCACTACATCAGCAGCAATGGAACAACATTTCCGGAACACGCAGTATTTGAGAGTGAAACTGTGTTATCAGAACACTAACAATACAGCTGCTGCTATCACAGAATTCAGGCGTCAGAAGCGCATAAGGCTCACCTGGACCAATGATTGTTTGTGCTGTCCGCCGCAAAATGATTATGATATTTGAAGCGACAGGACATCTCGGTGTTCAACCTGGTAGCGACAGGCAACGAGTGGACTCCTCTCACGTTGAAGATGAAGCTATGTCTGCGGTAGATTTACCAAATCAATCTCCATGTGGTCGCGCAAGTGTACCAGCAGTTTCTCGTGAAATGGACATGCCGTATTCCACTGTATGGCTAGTAATGCGTGAGCTGTTGGGGTACTATCCTTACAATATGCACATGCTACAGCAGCTAAAGCATGGTGATGGTGGAGATATTCGTCTCACGTACGCACTTCAGCTTCTGGCGAGAATGAAAGTGGATATCACTTGGCCATGGAACATCCTTTGGAGTGCTGAAGCCCGCTTTGGCTTAAATGGACAAGTGAGTACGCATAAATGTCGCATTTGGGTGACAGAAAAGCCACGAGTTATCCAAGAGGTCCTGATGTATTCTCCAAAAGTGGAGAATACATCAGGACCCCTTGGAAAATTCAAGCATTGGGCCATATTGTTTTGAATAGGTAACACCAACTGGACTCCGCACCTGTTCCATCACTGAACAGTGATATTATGAAATGTTGGCAAATTTCGCAATCCCAGAACTGCAACAACGTATATTCATGCAAGTTTGCCCACGCCACCATTGTGTCCAAAGCTTGCTAACGCAACACTTTACAGACGAATGGTCACCAGCCATTTGATCCAGATATCTTGGCCACCCGAAGCGAAGATGTCTGGAAACCATCCCCGGACCACGCCTCATGTGACTTCTGGTTGTGGTGTTTTTTGAAGAACCAGATGTACCGGGAAAGATGTCAAACTCTGGCAGATCTGAACTCCTGCATTATACATATATATATAATCTTTATTGTGTACCAAAGGATGTATAGAATGTATCCTTAACGGCAGGAATGCCAGGGGTTCACACTGGCTAGTGCACAAAGACCTTGTGGACGGGGCCTACATCGAAGTTCGGGTTCATCCCCCAGCGCCACCAATATATGCCTGGTTGAGTATAGATCAACAAGGATCTCTCTCTCAGGTATTTGCGATCCTTGTCAAATTAGTTGAAGTCGCCTTCCACTGCTTGTGAGCATCTTTCCTTTGGAGAAAACGTTCGCTAAGTGCTAGTCTATTATGGTTGGCTATAAGTGTTGGAATTAACCTCAGTCCATGTTGAGGAATTCTACAGCTGCACAGTACAGTTCCCATATGTTTGGTTGAGAGATTATTCCAGTGGTCATTTTGGCAGTTAATGTGAGATGTCTTTCCATTATAAGGTTTGGCAGTCGGGCAAAGTTCAGTGCGGTTGCCATCGCAGTTGTTCTTTGCTGGTGTGGGCGATGATGTTTATGTATGATCCAAAGATGAAGCCAGAATTCGCCGACCGGTCTAGCCGAGTGGGTAAAGTACCTGCCCGGCAATCCAAGGGTCGCGCGTTCGATTTCCGCCACCCGCTTGGATCAAAGTACTGCAAAAACCTTGGGAGGTGCAATATGGCCACAGAAGCCGATGCGCCACCACTACCAAATCAAAAAAAAAAAAAAAAAAGAAACCAGATTTGGGAGGTGTACACACACTTGGTAATCGTGGGGGCTGCAGTGCCCATATTTCGGAGGCGTATAACGCGACGGAGTACACAGAGGTGTATCGGTACTGCCGAGTCACCTCCAGATCCTTAACGTGAATTAGTTGTTTTTTGGTAATCCATCGCATTTTGCAGAATTTTGTTATGAGCTTGTCAATGTGGGGCTTAAAGGTCAGTTTGCAATCGAAAACTACTCCAAAGTCCGTATGTGTATTTACCAATGGAAGGAGAATGTCATCTAGAAAAGTTGGACTTCAATTGGTTGGTGTTTCAAAGAAAAGAAAATTTGGGCTGATTTTGCAGGATTAATAAGTTATCCAAATTGACAGAGTTAGGATTGTAAGTCGTGTAGCGTTTGATATTTTCATTAATTTTTGAGATATGTTCGCCCAGGTTAATCTCTGTGTCTAGCTAACTGAATATCGTCAGAATAGCAGATTATATCTTCTCTCTGTTGAAAAATTGGAATAATGACTGCAATAAATAATGCTCCGGGGAGGACTGCGCCTTGGGGAACTCCTGCACTTATATTTTGTGAGATTATATCTTGATTCGCTGTAAGAACAATGATTCCGTCTGATAGCAGGGTTGCGAGAAACCACAACATGTCACCTTTTATATGGAAGTTATTTTCGAGGAGGTGAACAAGAGTTGGAATGCCGATTGAATCGAAGGCAGCTTCGTTTCAAGAGGCTGGAAGAGCAAGAGATGTGCCTGAACAGTTTAATGAGGGATGCAGATTGGTATTTAGGATGTGACTTCACAGAACATCTGTTCCAGAGGGCGGGAAAATAGTGCTGCATTAAGACACGGTTAAAAATTGAACGTATTCGATCGATCACAAACGTGCTGAAACACTTATTCGTGAATTGTGGCTCACAGTGAAGACCTGCGGTTAAGGTGGGTGGCAGTCCATTTATTGCAGTTATAAGCTGCTTCCTGGTGATGGTAAGAGGGGCGAGCCTATAGGTTGGGCTGCTGTTGACAGATAAGTTGCTTGGATATGTCGGGGCCACGTTGTTTGAGAACTGTGCAATGTGTTCAATCCAAAGTTCAAAGTCTGCGCGCATAGCACAGTGGTATCGTCACCGTCCTCCTCACACCGGGCAGAAAAAGGCCTGGGTTCGAATCCCGTCGATGACGCGAGGAACATTAATGGGCTTTTTTCACACCGGGGCTGAGTTAGTTGGTCTCAAGCGTAGATAGCAAAGTTTTTCTCCCCAGTAACTGGGGTTTTTTCGTCCAGGAAACAGGCAAATCAACCAAAGAACATACGCAATTTACAGACACAAATACGTGTTAATGTGTTTAATTACGGGCAACCCTAAAATAATAATAATTTGATTTGATTTTAATCCCCAGTTCAATGCAGACCCGTGGGAGCTACTTTATAAAATTGTAAGAAATAAATTTTTTACACAAGAAATGTATGGATCGATTGTATACAATGGTCTGGAGACCACTAACTGGGCGGATTCTGTAACCATTATTCTAATAATTTTTTCTACTTAACAATGTTTTCTCCGACTCAGATTTTCACACTAATATTCGATCTGCCAATTCTCTGTATGTTTCTACAATTAAGACTGAGCCTTTTAGTGCCATCGATTTGGACGCAACGGTCAAACAAGTGAAAGTTAAGAAATGACCACGAATGGACATGCTGGAGAGTACCTTTATTGCACGGCTCGCCAAGATTAAGTCAAATATACTTCTACAACTTTTCAAAAAATGTTTAGATGATGGGACTTTCCCTGATCTGTGGAAGACTGCTCTTTTCAAGCTAATTAGGAACCCAGACAAGCCCCGTTCATAAACCAAGCTCTTATCGGCCTATAGCCTTATTGGCAAACCTTAGTAAGCAATTGGAATGTTTAATTGCCGTGCGATTAAACAGAATGCTATTGGAACGGGGACTAATTCCGTCTAATCAATACGGATTTACTCCTGGAAGGACCTGCGAGGACGCCCTTTTTGACTCCATTTCTTCTGTTGAACACTCCAGTTTCAAGTATACTCTGGCTATCTTTATTGACTTCGAAGACGCTTTTGATTCCCTTTTGTGGGAAAGTGCCCTCGAACGTTTACGTCATGCCGACTGTTCCCAGAAACTTTATCTTCTAATTAAGAGCTATTTCTCTAACAGGTTTATCACTGCAAGATCTAAGTACAGACAAATTTTGCGTCAGGTCTTTCGACGGTGTCCTCAAGGCTCCATTTATGGACCACTTTTTTGGAACATTGTTCTGCAAGGTTGGATTACCCGAATCTTTGACAACGTGAAGATCATGGCATATGCGGATGATTTGACAGTCCTTCTTGGTGGCAATTCAATATCTTCTATTGAAATATCCGCTGAGAATGTTCTATCTGGTCTTGAACAATGGACAGTTGAAAATAAGTTAAAAATTAATTCCACCAAGACAAAAATTATGATCCATGGCACTGAATTGGACGTTCGTCTTCCACCAAGAGTTAAAATAAACGATAGACAAATACCAATAGTAACGGAAATTAAACTTTTGGGAATAATTATTGAGAGCAAGTTAAATTTTCTCCCTCAATTATCCAATCTGCGAAATAAGATGAGAAATTTCAACTGCGCTTTTGTCAGAATTTCTAGAACTGACCGTGGTAATTCTAGAATTTTGTTTAAGTATCTACTATAATTCTGTGTTTCTCCCTAGGGTTACCTATGATTCTGGCGCTTGTTTCCATAGGGTGCAGACTGTACAAATTCAAACAAAATTGATGTGAATCCGGCGTACAATTTTACTTGGTATTTTGAAGATTTGTCGAACAGTTTGGACACGTGCTTTGAAGGTTTTAGCTGGGACCTTACCACACGATCTGTACGTCATTTTTAGAGGCTTATGTTATCGCTTGACACGTAAGATTCCCACTCAGATCCTTGAAATTTCTATTAACACTCCAGTCGATGTTCAAGCTGAACGACAAAGAAAATGGCAAGAGTTTATCGAAATTTGGCAGAGAATGTGGGATGGCGCAACACTGGGCAGTGTAACACGTAAGTTTTTTCCTGAAGTTGACTCTCTTATGGATAAAATATCTGCAATCTGGTTTAGCCGTGAACTGTTTACCTCTTATTTGATATCAGAACATGGATCACTAAATAAGAATCTGTTTAAATTTCGCTTGTCTCCTACGGAACTCTGTCATTGTGGCGGTGTGGAATATTGGCAGCACGTGTTGTACTATTGTCCCTCATGCAATGAATTTCGAGTAAATCTGCAGAATGCAATTCCCAACTTTTCATCACGATTGGATTAATCTGCACGAGTAGCACAGTGGTATCGTCACAGTCCTCCCCACACCGGGTGGAAAAGGCCCTGGTCCGAATCCCGTCGATGAAGCGAGGAACTTTAATGGGCTTTTTTCACTCCGTGGCTGAGTTAGTTTGTCTCAAGCGTACATAGCAAGGTTTTTTTCCCCAGTAACTATGGTGTTTTCGTCCAGCAAAACAGGCAAATCAATTATAGAACATACGCAATTTACAGATACAAATACGCGTTAATGTATTTAATTACGGGAAACACTAAAATAATATGTATTTTTTTTTTCATCAGGATTGGAAACTAACTTTGTATCAAATGCCACGAGTTACCGCGCCCTTCAGGATTTTGCTAAGGCAACCTTCAATAAAAGGCTTGCAATCCTTTCTGCAATGACTTCACATGCGAATGTTTCAAATTCAGCTCAAGCATCTTCACCTTCACTGCAATGACGTCTGTTTTCTCAACAAGATCTACAATTCTACTTTGGCTCTGTGTGTTTTGTTTTTTTTTTTTTTTCTTCTTTTTGGAAACTCTACAAGTGTCCTACATCTAAAACTCGATTAAAATTCCCGGGCTCCTTTGCTCGGATGGCTGTTAACTGACTGGGACTTTGATACTGGTGATAGACTGACTTTACTACTAAAGACTGCAGGACTTACTGGATTTAACCTCAACTGTTTAAAAGGTTTGTGCCTTTTTATGGGCTAAAATGCTTGTGTAAAGTTTTGTCGGTTGAATGGTACTGTTATCCTTAATTATTTTCTGTGACCTTTTTTTTTAATTTATTTTAATATGCAAAAGATTACTTGCAATGTTTACTTTGAAACCTCAAAGTATCATATGTGTTTACCCCAAACTCTTTCGATTATCTTGTGTACAGTTTTTAATTTTTGTATAGTTGGGTAAGTTCCTTTTTTTTTTTCAACTATTTTTGGCTTTAACTTTGTTGAGCTCTTGGCGTCCCTCTCTTCTGTTTCCACCGGTTTGTTGGCCCTGGTCTACCTTCCCTGGTGGTGGTGGCGCGTTTCCGTCCTGCTGACTCCGAGTAGCCAAACAGCCAGTTCATTTCTGCAGATTCCTCTAATTTAAAAGTGAAACAAGGCGGAGATGTACTTACGTTCCAGGTGCCCCACAAGACAAATACATACGTACATCCACAGTTCAAGATCCAGTGTTTTAGGAAGTCCTGTGTGCCGAGTGTCATGAAATGTTTTGCCTTTTTATTATTATTATTATCTCTTTATTTCCATAAGGAAATCACCCCGGGACGGCAAAGTGACAGGACGGTGCAAGTACATATGAGGATACGAGATACTACGTGCAGTGGGTTACATATACTGAACACGTAGTCTCGTCTCGAAATATCATATTCACATTTTATGTTTAATGTATTCAGAATTTACACATTAATGATTCTGTACATACAAATATTATACAAATCATATATTTACAATTCACTAATAATTCCATAAATAACTTACATATTTACATAACTGTTACAGAAGGTATATTTTTGTAGTCAAGAAATTATCTTTCTTTCTTATAACGAATGTGATCGGCAGGATGACCCGTTCTTTGCCATTTTCTATACAGTTTTTGCTTCCTGAGGAAACTTGCTTTCAGTTGTGGGTTGAACCATTCTTTTGTTCTTTCAGATATTTTGATTTCTTTTGCTGCTCCTTCCAATGCTGTTTGGTATAGCTTTTTAGTGATCATTTCTAAAGCTTCGTCTACTGGCTTTTCTTGCAGGTCATTCCAGTTGTAACTAGTCAGGTGACTGAGAATGACCTCTGCATTAATATACTTCACGGAGAAAAGATACTTACTTTGCTTTTCCCAGTTCGTGTGGTTACCCTGCATGTATTTGTGTATCTTCAGTGCTGCGTCTATTTCAATGGGATTGTGGTCCGACTTAAATTTTATGCAGTTTTGCGCTAGCCTTATTTCTAAGGAACTATGATACAACAGGTCAAGTTGCTGCATTCCCCTTGTCACTGGTGTCGGAAGCTGCGTTAAGTGCAATGCACCCAATGTCGCATCCAGCTCTTTCTTGGCCACCCTGTGTTTCGGGAGAGGCAAATTAAAATCTCCCGCTATTATTGTGTCGACTGATGGCTTTAGATTTGCAGCAAGGCAAGCATAGAGTTCGTTTCTTGTCTCCTTTGTGTGCTCAGGTGGGAGGTATATGATGCATATCTGTATTTTCACGTGCTCTTTTGAAAAGGTAACGCAAATCCCTTCAAAATTATTTGAATTGGTTTTTCGTTCTCTTATAGGCTGGTATTTATTTTGATAGCAAATTATAACTCCCCCTCCTCGCCTATCTGTTCTTCCGGTTCCCACACATTTGCAGTTTGCTGCCGCAGTTAGCCGATCTAACTGTTTTCCATTTCCCAACCAGGTTTCGATTAGGCAAATGAAATCCAGGTCCTCGTACATCATCATCGTTTGTAGGGTGTGGAGCTTATTTGAGATGCTCCTCACGTTTTGTACAAACAGGTGGATGTGATGTTCTGCAGCCCCAGTTGGGGGTAGTTTTCTTGATTGCTATTGAGCCCGATTCCTTGCATCATTTTTAACCAGTGGTCTGGTCCATCTGTCTCTGTAGGGCTTGACTAAGGTACCTACTGGCCAGGCGCTTACGTCTTGTAGGCGAGTTGCTTTGTCTGGTGGACAAGAGATTATAAAGGAGGAGTATGCTGGGTGTCGCGTTTTCACTTGCTTTACTTCCACAGTTATTCCATGTTCGCCCTCACACATGGCTTTAATGTTTCTGGGCTGTGTTGTGGGTCCCAGCCTTGATACAAAAATTTGCTCTCTGGTTGCCACGGAAGTAATGTTGTACATTTCAGAAAACCGTTTGTTTGTTTCAGGTGTGTTACAGTAAGACACGTTAATACTTTCTCTGTGAACTGGATTACGTCGTCGGCTGTCCTCGGCGAGAGTAGGCATGAAATTTTGGGATGGGCGGGTTTTTCTACCCTCAAAAGTGTTATGCTTTTTAGGTAGCATAGTGATGTGCGCATAAGTGAGTGGGTTTGCAGGAACATGATTTGAGGGGGAAGATGTAACTCTGGCGTTCGTACTCTTGGAATACATGCATGCCCCAATCATTTCAGTTGATTCCTGTTGTCCTAATATTTCTGAGACTTCTTTATTTTGGTTTCGACTTTTCCTGGTGGAATGTGTGGAGCCATTTCCTTGTGCTGCGCCTAAAGCTTCACTGGATTTGGTGCTATTGCTTGCGAGGTCCTGCTGCAAACAGACAGTTCCCGGCTGGGCTTGAAATTCACATATTATTTGGCTGTCTTGTAGTTTTGCAATTCGTTCTGATATGTTTTCCCCCGAATTCAATTCTTTTCTTGTCTTCTGTTTGTGATTTTCAATGCTTTCTGTCCTCCTGTACAATCCATGCATATTACTTCTACTTTTCTTTGGGTAGCTCTGCCTCGCATAGCAAGTTTCGTCGGTTACGTGGGCCGCTGAGACACCTTGTACAACGAGGACGGATTCAAAGCATCCTAGCTTTTCCTCCAGTCGTTTAAGGGTGTGCAATATTTTACTGTTTTGTTCTTTGAGAAGAAAATTCTCTTCCTGCAGTTCCTGTAGCATTTTATGTACAGGGATGAAATTGCTCGCGAGGTTTTCAGCGTATTCCACAGCCTGCATCGAAAAGGGGCTGATGCAGTCTGCAAGGATATCCTTTAATTCCGTACGCGAGACATATTCTTTACGGTTCTCTTCCTGCCTTTCATTCGGGCTATGGTTGCTCCTCTGTCTAGCGAAACCCCCTTCAGAGTGCTCGCAGTCTTCCGGGCAAATATCGCATCCCAAGGTTTCAAAAATTGATCCTTCAGGATGGCCCAAGATGCCATTTCCAAGGTCAGTCTGCGAGAGGATTTCTCTCGTTGCTTGTTCAAGGTCATTAATCTGTTCTGTGCAAGAATCTTCACAAATGACTTCATTAGGTAATTCTTCATTATTTTTCCCTGTTTGTGGCCGACAAGCGTTACATTCAAACTTGCGTTTTCTAGTTTTGTTTAATCTCTTAATATCTACAGAAGTACAATCAGGCTTATTGCAATAGTTTTTTTGACAAGTAACGCATTTAATTATGAAGTCATCATTGGTCAGACATATACAGCAAGTAAGCGGCACGGCTGATGCGCTGAAATCTGTCATTCTGAAATGCAAATGGGAGCCGGAATTTCAGTAATTTCGAGGCAGGTAGTCTTTAGTACAACAAGGTAGGGCACTTCTATCGTTCGATGACTAGCCTATGAAATATGCAGGTGGAAATGGGGGAAGTTTAATCCCTAACTTTGTCACCGCTTGACCTGGTTCAGAGCTTAAGTGCCGTATTGCCTTAAGCAGAATATTGCTGTGTTCCGCTGCACTGAATTGCTATAAACCAACCGTTCCTTTCAACTATTACGCGAAGTATGAATGCTTAAAATCAAGATTAGACATATTACCTGTGCAGGATTCCATTAGTAGACACTATATCCAGATTCCTCTTCTCATAAGCTCTCTGTCAATATGCAGTTCATTTATGATCCTTTCAGGTTAACTTAGGTATTTGAGTATTTTTTGGAGCACATAATTCAGTAACTCACTGACCTTCGCCACCTAGCGGGTCTGTCAACCGTCCATTTAGAATTCGTGTTACAGGCGAACACCCAAGCCAGAACTTCGTTCAACCCCGATGCTCCGCTCGAGGAATCGGAGGCTTCATATCTCACACCTCTTCCTCCAAAACCAAATTCTTCCGGAAGTACAGCACCTCGACGCTGACCTCCAGACGTTTTGCAGCAATAAAACCTGCAGCAAAGAAGTATTAGCAGCTCGCTCCAATCCCAGAATCTAATGAGAACAAGTTCGTACATACTCCACATCATCTGTGAAGCTATCCTGTGCCACGCCAGAACTCGTTTGACAGAGAAGTGCCATTCATATATATTATATATTTCATTGTAAATAAAATTGTAAATGACATATTTGATTGTAAATTTTATTCTAAATATAACCGTACGACGTCACTACTAAAGATAGTTAATACTGTGTAATGTGAGGAATAATAATGACATGTTTACATGTTGCAACTTCAATTTTAGAATGTGCATTATCCATCATATATCCTGATGTGAGCATTATCTATAATCCATGTGCTTTACCTGTTATTTAATTATCTCTTCTCATGTGAGCCCCTGGCCGTTGTCCGTGATGGGACAATTGCAACTTTACTTTAATCTATATATGTACATTATATTAATTTAGTTGCAATAAAGGTTTTCTCTCTCTTTCTCTCTCATATACTGACAACTTTTTTAACTATTTTTTCCAATAAATGGTGAAAATATTTTTTATTTTACCTGGTGTCCAAATTTCTCTTCATTACGAGAATTAGAATTCGCTGCAGAGTCTTCTGCATGGGGATATTTAATTTTCAAAACCCTGTACTATTAAAATAAATTTGTTTCCTAAAATATTATTTTGTTACAAGGGGAAACAAAAGAATTGTATAATGTTTCAAAGCTATTTGAATATATATATATATATATATATATATATATATATATATATATATATATATATATATATATATATATATATATATTCAAATTTTTTTTCTAGTAACAAAAATAATAAATAATTTAAGAATAAAAATAAAAACAGAAGATTGTGTTGTTTCTAACTTCAATCCGAGTTTATTACATAGGATGTTTTATAACTGGCGCACTATGGCTACAGATGCTGATGCGCCTAATAAATCCACAAGCAAACTTCATAATTCAGGAAACGAAAATTGTGAGATTAAATTTGTCATTTAAAACTGATGGAATTTGTTTCTAACTGCTACAATAACAGCTGTGGTTTCCCGAGATGCCCTGCATTTGTTATATGTTAAAGATCAATGAAGAGTAATGCCTTTGTTTATTAAGAAAGCAACAGGCAATTTGTCCAGTCAGCGCAAGCGTGTGTTAACTGAATAACTATGATCCCATAACTTTTATATTTAGGGCTACCCAATAAAAAGTCGTAGTGTATACAATAACAACTTTCACATAATGGTTGATATAAAAAGCAATAAGAAAACAAAAATTTCTAAAGGAACTGTCTAATTAATGCAGGTCTTATCAAAAATTGTATAAACAATAAAAGTGCCACCAAATAAAAAACAAAATATTTATGTACAAAGACGGAAAAGCGAGTGTTTGCTTACTTGTTGGAAAGGGTTATTTTAGAGTTCGTTCCAACCTAGATTCCATTCAAATTAAGGTAGTTCTGTTAATTTATCACCACACTCTAATAACGTCTCTTCATTACCTATATCCTATAGACATGACATTCTCTTTCTGCTGCACGCCTTTTGTATGAATGTCTGCTCATTACCATGAGCAGACATTACTTCCTCTGAACTGGCTTCTATATTTTCCCCTTCTCTTGCAAACCAGAAAACATCCTTTAATTGTCCTACTTTTCTACATCCCCATTTATACTTCCCTTAATACTTATTTCCTGAAAAGTGCAATATACAAATTTATAAGTCCTATTCCATCACATATCTTGATTCAACTTCTCAAACGGCAACACATGCATGGTTCTAAATTCTATGTGTTCTAATATCTCTCGTGCTTGCTGTTTTCATGCAAAAATCCTTGTTATAATTATGATTCCGATAATCATAATTGATAAAAAAATTCACTGTAGGTTGTTCACATTTTCAATAACCCTTTCTTTTGTGGGAAATCTAATTATGACGATAGAACACCCAGCTGCAATACGACATGCAAGTGTAAAATTCATTAAAAATTCGTTCTTTAATCTTTCGTTCTATGACTACTTGAAATCTTGTAAGAATCCCTCAACCCACTCTTGTTGGATTTGGGATGGTCTACTTTTTATAAGGAAAGTACCGTGAAAAGAAATAATCATACTCCATTCATAAGTCCTCACCGAGCAAATATATCAGATGAATAGAGGCGATATGGCGCATATATCTAATATTCCACATTGATTCATTAATAAGACAGACGGGTTAACAAGTGTACTGTGCAGAATTTTTATTAATATTCTTAATAATAAATTTACACTAACCTTAATATAATTTATTAATTTATCAGTTTAGATTTACAATGACGCGTAATGTCACAAATTATAGTTACCTGCCTTATTATTTTCATCTTTACCATTGTTTCCCAAATCACCAATTAAAAAGCTGAGCCTAAAGACAAGGTCTATGGTAACGAAGAAAATATCCCATAGTAGATGTACTTGAATGGATCAGCATTCCGCATTAACAGAAGTCATGCTTTCAGGAATACCCCCCAAGAAACTAAACGTGCCCTGAAGATACCTGATTGCTATTATTATGAAGTGGGATGCAATTAATCACATAGATTTTAAAAGGGTAGCGGCTCTTCTGCACCAAACGTTCTTATAAGACACTGTCGCAGAAGTACCGTGCGTAATGTTCCAAACTTTTGTTCTACTTGTTTCAAACTATTATTTCCATTATAATACCTTGTTTTAAGTCTGTGACAGGTCTTGAAGTCATATCTGTGCCCCGCACACTTGTACGTCCAGAAGAAACGTGAATCCATCCCTAAGACAGAGGAAGTCCAGATTCCTAAGTTCCTCCTCACTCTGGAAATGAAGTTCCTTTCATCCTCCATTCTTCTAGTCGAGCCTAATTATATTTACAATAGCGTCATGTATTTTCATTCGCAACCCGCATTTTTTTATGGCAACATTCTGCTATGTAGGAAAGGATTAACTGGGAAAAAAACAGCTTTCTAACTTCTGTCTGTACGTCTTCTAGATATTCTGGATATTGTAGGAAAAGCATTGATTCTTGTTCTAAGCAGAACAATAAAAGCAAAGCCAGGCGGTAGTTTGGTACTGGTGCTGGGATCGGATTTTACATAACGCTTTAATGTTACAGTCATCAAAGTATGCATTTTACAGACCGCATCTTCACAGATAGTATCGTTTCAAGCACATTTATTGACAAACCGATAGTTTATTGTTCCTTATAACTTCTACTGGATAGATGTTATTTAAGGAACAATTTCCAAGGTCCGCGTTTACTACCACCGTATCGAATTCATTAATTCTTTCCCCTAACACTGCTTAATCGTTCATAGAAAAATTATAAACCGTGTAAAGGAGTTTTTTAATTATAATATTTGACACATCTTTCATTCACCCATCGCAGCTGAATTGATTACAAAGCCTTTGAAGATCCTAACCTTTAGAAAACTAATGATTGAGCTACTGCAGTGTCAATAAAACCATAAATTGTGGAGCACCATCACGAACTCTGTCGGCATTCCACAAGCGGGAGTTATTTCCTCACGGATCTTTGCCACTACTTTAGAGGCCTTCATTGCGAAGAACAAAAACTTCCTCTCATACGCTGAAGATCTCAAGATGCTCGTTACATTAGATGAACGAGCAAAAGTAGATGTAGTCGCCTTTAAAGAGCGGAACGTCCTGTTTGAATTTCATGGTTATCTACGATGTCTCGGACTAAACTTTAACTCTAAGAAAGCAGCTCAGATGAAATTCACAAAAATGGAAAACAAAGCATGAAATTTCACACAAAGCCGAGGACCGTCATTGAATAGGGAACCACAACCCACTTCGAAAACCAAACAGAAGATGCTTCCTGATCTCGTCAGCTGCTTGTTGGTCTTAGGCCTCTAGAGTTCATCTTGGATTACGTTCGAAGAAATTTCATCTCATTGCCGCACTATTTATCTGTGCTTTGGTCAGGGCCTCTCCTGCTCAACACAAGAGATTCCTTGGTACAGATGAACCACTCTTTTACCACCTCTTGGAGAATGTTCTATGCAAATTTCGACTTCAACCATCATCAAGGAAAGGACACTGCACTCATTGTCTCATTCCCCTTTTTGGCGCCGGAGGGATTCACCCGACATCTGGCAAGTGGCGACACTCTCTCGTATTGTTCAACGAACCTCATGCAGTGTAACACCTTGGCAAATACTGTCGGACCATATAACTCCTTCAGAATCGATGCTTCAACTTTCTGCAGCTCGAAGCGCTACATAGAAGATGCCATAAAAGAACTGTACAAAGTAAAACTATTGATTGTACCTCCTTCACAATTTTTAAACTTCAGTGTTATATTTTGTCAAGTTACTTGGAAATACAATGCGTGTTTATATTTTTTTAAACTCAATAATCGCCGTGAGTAAACATTTAGCACACCCATGTGGCCGAAAAAACTTTTCCCTGGGCACCCAGGGAATAGTTTTTTCGCCCATCATGGGCGAAATATCTCTTTTGGTATTGAATTGCAAACTTCTTGAAAATGAACAATATATTAAAAATTTAATTCGTTATATATTGAATGTTAATTTTGGAACAAATTGCTAATAAAATTGGAAATTTATAGGAGCAGGGTGGACATATTTTCATGAAACCAAAGGTATTCAGAGTTTTGTACTATTTTTGATACAGTTATAAAGTGAAAATTTCAAACTTTAATTAATTTGCAATCCTAAAAGTCTTCAAAATCGAAGATTAAATATATGAATGAAACTTAAATATTATACAGAAAAGCCTTTGTAAAGCTTTTCGGCATTACCTTTAAGTGTGGTATAAGTACGCATTTTATGTGCTTTATACTATCAAGGTATGTTGAATCTCTCTGTCCCTTTAGACTTCCCAAGTATAACTCCAATACAACTTATAAAATTTATTATGATAGAACCATTTTATAAGGAAACAAATATTTCAAAATAAAAACTTTTTATTGCGTATTGATATATAAAAATTTTACATTGAGGTGATGATTATTAAGGAATAGATAACACAAGTAGGTTATAAGGAAATGTTCTCACAAATATCGGAACGAAAGTATTCAGAATTTCTAAAATACAAAGAATAAAAAAAAAAATGTCACAATTCGTAACAGATCACTGTCTTCGTAATTTTTTGCATGGCCTCAAGTTTTGAGATATCTGTTCATTTTCTTCTTCTGGAATATTGCCTGATGAATTGGTCATAGATGGAACATCGTTTAACTTCTTTACAATTAAATTTCGTAATTTTTCGTTTGAAAGTTTTAGCACAAGAGACTCATGTTTAACCCATGTTTCGTTTCCTGACTTGATGTTTGCTGTAAATAAGAGATCAACCAAATCTCTGCGGTTGTATTTAGCAACAATATAAAGCGGTGTAATGTGGCAACGCCTACATTTCGGGTTACTATTCGGGTTACATCCATGAAGAAGAAGCTGTTCGAACACAGAGGTCAGTAAACAATTTGCTGCGATTAAAATAGCAGGCAAAACATTTCTTGGATGGCAGTTCAGATCACTTTTGTGCTCAATTAGGAGTGTCAGCACTTTCGTGAGGTTTGGGTGATTATGCACCGATTTGGATATTCTTAATGGGGCCGTTACCATGCAAGCCATAAGTGGAGTCCATCCGTGTCTGTTCTGTATTTTCACCTGCAAAATGCAAAGAAAAAGGGAATTAAAGTAAATTCCAAAAAAATATAGTTCTTAATTTAACTATTAAAATGTGCATGTAAATATAAGGAAAGAAATATAACGTGATTCAGGACTTACCCGTGCACCCTTTAATACTAAAAGAATTGCAATGGTAAAGGACGGACATGGAGAACTAACAGCGTAGAATAAAGGTGTGTTTCCGCATGTATCCCTCTTGTTAACATCCGCTCCATTACGTATTAAACATGTGGCTGCATCAACATTGTGCCAGATGCAAGCAATCATTAGGGGAGTCTGATCTGCTTCATCTTCGGTATCTACTTCACTCCCGGCATCGAGAAGGGCATTTACAACTTCTGAAAAAACAAAGAAATAAGGAAAATAACATTAGCGTCCTTCATGGAAAATTTTGTACCATTTCTAAATACATTTATTATATCGGTGTTTTCAAGATTTATTATAATTATTTTCAATAGAACTGTTTCGGGTTTCATAGGTTGATATGCGAATCACAAATAAATTGAGAAATTTGAAACTGCTGGACACTAATCAAACATTTTTGGTCTAAATTTTGATCAAAAATTGCTACCAGTTTATATATAAAATAAATGAATTAATTTCAAATGGTAGTTGGGTAGCTAGATCGTTACTTCTGAAAACCCTAACAGAATTATGGAAATTTGAATTTAAAATTGTGCCTTACTTACCTCTACTACCATGCTGAGCTGCTATGTGCAGAGGAGTCTCAAATCTTGATGTCATTGCTGTAACATCTTCTCCTTTCCTTAAAAGTTCTCTTATATCTTCTATGTTGTTCCGTAAGGCAGCCATGTGCAGCGGCCTCATGCAGTGGGTACCTCTGTTGATGTAGTTCTTTATTTCGTCATTTAGGTATACACCTTCACCTAATTAATAAATAAATAAGAATAAAGATTAATTTAAATCAAATTCTTTCTTTCAGTCTGATATCTTATATAAGTATTTTTTTTTTTTTAGGATTTCATAGTACATTATTTTTATTGAATGCCTGCGAGTGCGCATTTCAAAATTCTAAACAAAATAAGCATGTTTTAGGACTAATATATTAAACATTCAGTGGGCTCTTTTATGATTTTCTATGAACGTTTCCTTGTTATTGTTTTACTATTAACATGCATATATATTGAGATAATCGTGTTAAATGCTAGTAACAAAGCCAACTTACCTATATGTACACGTCTTCCTCTGTAGCACCGGCATAGAAAGGGCCGTAATTCAGTTGATCTAGTGAATACTTTAAAGCTATGTTCAATTCTCCACATTACTTCCCCTTCTATCCAGTTGATCTAGTGAATACTTTAAAGCTATGTTCAATTCTCCACATTACTTCCCCTTCTATCCAGTTCAATCCGCGTTTTAATTGCAATTCATCCTTTTCAGAATTCCACACGAGGGTATTTCGGTAGGCCTCAACTTTAGTGTCTTTTGATTGATCCTATTGGTAAAAAATTGTTTATAAATTAGAATAATTAATAAAAACGGCGGAAAGTTAATATTTAATGATAAACTTTACTGCTAAGAATAAACAGAATAAAATTTGTTTCGCGTATAATATTTCAAATAGTTTATTTGTATGCAAACATACAAACTGTTAGTTTATTGCTTGTGTTCTCTAGTGGATTTGTTGCATGAAATTCTGGGTTTCCAACTGAAGTAGAAAATCCTATTTCCCAGGCCTGTGATTGAATAATAATTGTTTGAAAAACACAAATAAAAGTTTCCCTAATCACTACACGAACCCAGTTCATTTCCAACTAGTGCAGGGAAGATCATAATTATATGCACTCCCTACAAAAGTAAACCATTACTATGCAATAGATAATTGATACAATTATACTCCAGATAATCACAATAACTAAATGACATTGACTATGTTTGCGAGTTCAATATGGAAATTGAGGGCCAAATTTCATTGTTAAAATTTAAACGTTGCCAATCTTACTTAGTTTTGTAATTTTCAAGTTAAACTAGGCAATTATAATTTGCATACAAATAATTCTTTAAGGTGTCTTGGTAAATCTACCTCATTAAAACTGGAGTTATATCCCAGTTATTTGAGCATAATTAAAAATTAATTCTTTTTACTTTATACCTTAGAAACGCACTAATTAATTTTACATGGAGAAATATAATACATAGTTAATGCAATATGAAAATCGTATCAGAAATAAAATATTGTCTTCTAATATTTATTTAATTGTAAACATTAAATAAATATTAAAAAATTATATGAAAAAATTAAAAATCTTACCTCCATGTGGACATCCTCTGAAAAATTATTATTTTGTCAAAGATAAAACGAGTTGTCAAAATCGTTTAAAATATGGTTAAAATTAAACCGTAAGCAATGATGGCAATCAGCGCAGGCAGATCATTTATATCTTCAACTCGTTAAAGGAATGTCGCAATTTATATATCCAACCAATTAAAATTACCTTATGACGTCATGGGTGTTTAGTGATTAGCTGTGCACCATAATACCTGAAACGAGTTATATATTGAAACTGCAGCTGATTTCACTGGAACGAGATTATATATTGAACATACAGTTGGTTTCACTGGAACAAGAGTATTTTCTGAGAGCATGACCATGTATATTTCATTAACAAGAAAAACAGAATTTAATTTAAATCTTATTAATTTAAAAATTAGTTAATTAACTAATTTAATATATTAGTTTTACAATTTCATCAATTAAATAGTTAGAAGATAATATTAATTTTTAGGAATAAATAAAAGACAGTTTATATTATCTTCTTTTTTATATGAAATTACATAGGTGATTTCCGAATAATTTCAAATTTATAATAATATATATATATATATTTTATATAATTTTGAATAATCGTATTTGAGTGTAATTTTTTTTAAGTTATCCATTCTTAATATTAAAAGTTGTGCTTCATTCTAGGAAAATGTGGCTTGATCAAACCCGAAAACCTTTACATATTATGGCTTGAAATTGAATTTGTCCTATTCTCGATTTGCTCGTTTCTCCGAACCTGTGTTATGGAAATATATTATGCCACTTGCATGACCGAACAACTTTGGCATTTTGTCTCATATACCTACTAAATTTCTTCGCAGTTAGGATTCGAACTCCGACCGTTCTCCTTATCCAAATCGTGCTTATTTCCATTATTCAATTATCGACGGGTTTTGTTTCTTGAAATGTTCCACTAATAAGAATGCTGCTATCGATCTTCAAAAAAATCAAATGCATAAATAGTCGCATTCCTCTCTGGTTATGTCGGGAATCACTTAAAGGAAAACTGCAAAACGCTTGTCACTATAATATAGGAAGCCCTTATATTAGGTTAATGTTTAGTTATTAGATGAGATTATTATACGTATTATATACAAAATGTATTTTCTATATAGAAAATAATCTTTTAACATAGAGGAAGATTAAAACTAAATGGAAATTTATAACAAAAAAAAAAGAGTCATTCAAAATTATAATCGTGAGATTACTTAAAACTGAATAAGTTATTGTCGCAATCAGATAATTGTTTCTGCATTGCCAGCAGTAGTTGTTATTTGATTTTTAGGAGCATTAGGAACTAAGTCTATATCGCTCTGGGGATATGCGGTGGTCATTTCCTGATATTTCTGTATTCTCCGTATATGGTGGTCACGGGCTCGAACCCGGTCTAATAAACAAGCGGGAGCACCGCTACTGCTCCTGCCCACCTGGCTAAAGAGGCGTCATAGTCAGTGGGAACCTAAATTTCTACAGTGATATAATTATCACACGTATTTTTTTCCTAACCCTTACTGCCATATTTTATGTTCAAACCTTTGGGAAAACGTTAATACGAAATTAAGAGAGCATTACCAGAATTTAAAAATTGTGCTCTTTTTCTTTCTGAAAAATCGTGCTTTACGAAATTACACCGGTGTAAAATAAATTTTGAAACGGATAAAAATTTTTAAAAAATGCGACGTGCAAATTAGCACAAGGTATCGACTAAACAAAATTATCATGATTATTGAAAAACTATTTATTTGATTTTTCGGTAACAACTAAATAATAAGTTGTTTTAAAATTAATCATTTTAAATATTGAGAGGAACAATAATCTATTCTTTTTTCTAAGATATTAAACTTATTCTTACAAATTTATATCACTTCCCTTTATAACAAAACATAAGCAAATTTCTGTTGAATAATGAAAGAAAAACAGACACAAATTTAATAATAATAATACTAGAATTCATTTTGTAGTTGTGAATGACCAAAAGTAAATGAATTCTTAATGTACAGTTTTAAATATGTACCTCGCTCTGTACATCCATACTTCAAATAAAATAGTCGTAGATAATAAATAAACTAAGAACGTAAAAATTTCAGAGTACACAGCTTGTTTTTAAAACACACTGTTTTACTTAGTGAAAGGACTGATATATCCTGATGGCTTCATTCGAATCCCCCAGGTTAAAAGTATATTGAGATTAAAAGACCAACCAATAGAAATTGTGTGTTGATAAACTGAAGTCATGGAGAATGGACATTGTAGTCATTGTACTGCTGACAATTTTTTTCCCTCCATGATTATATTGTAAAATTACATTCAGATTTTACAAAACGCTCTTATATTTAAAATTTTCTGACGATTTTCAGAATGGCTTTAGCTTTGGTAAAATTAATATATGGTCATTATATTATTCCGTGAAATATTAACAATATTCTAATGTGTCAGTATTTTTTTTGAATAAATATATTAAATTACCATCACTTATATTTATTTGGTTAAATGTATTAAATCGTGAAGAATATTCTAAGGCTCTTTTTCGCTATTCAATGAGCATAATTTCAGATTTACTAGCTTCTTTCAGATGGTGAATAAACATTGGTATAGACTTGAGAAATTAATTCGTTTACTCCAGTTGTACCTGAAATTAGAAAAAAAAATAAACCTTATTTCTTATGAGATTTCTTTGGAAGGTATACATTTATAGAGCATCAGACTTGTGTACCATATGTTCAAAAATGAAATGATTTGAGCAGAAAATATCAGAGACAACAAGCTTCAGTATCTTCTAATAGCTGAGTGCTAGAATGACACCTTTGCTGCAACCTTTCCGAATGATACTTTTGGGTCAACCTTTTACATTTGGATTTAATGTTCGAATAATCGTTAAATTTCTACATTTACCGTAACACATATTTACGATATAGATGGATTGAAAACTGTATTATATAATATTGATCTTTTTGATTTAAGGTGGAGAATGGTCAGATAACCCCACATTTGCATACGAGATAATTTTTTTAATTAAAAAAAATAATATTTTTATATTTGAGTACTGATAAAAGATATATTATAATCCCTCATTAATCTCAATAAATTAATCTCAAGATTCTTTCAAAAATGACAAACATTAAGCAGAGCTTTAAATATTACAACTTAATTTCCAATTCCTGGTAAGACAGTAATCATCAGACGGTTTAAAAAAAATATAGGACATGTTTAATCCTGGAGCAATCAGAGTAGCCCTTATTACATAATCGCAACTGATTTCTACTAAAGAGATTGTTTGGATGACAGATGAATCCCTAAAAACTAGATTATCTTTGCCATTATAACTGAAAATAATAGAAATAATGTCGTTCTGAACCGTGAGCACGAGATTATCTCTTCGATTAAAATTATCAATTTTCTAGTCTGACATTTAATTATTGTTTTATCAACTTAACTAACTCGTTAGTATTTAATCAAGTAGTGATTTAAACATTATTAAAACAATTTAAGCTTAATTTTAATAATTAATTAAATAAATTATTAATTTTAATAAGTTAATGAAGAATAAAAAAAAACAATTTTATACTATGCGTCCAGTAGCTCACGTTCCTTTTAAACAGCTCTGGTTATATTTCTGGAATGTTGAAAATTCAAATTAATAAAAATTATAATTCAAAAACTATTAAGGTCTTTTCATTTCGAATGATTATTTTTCATAGGATTACAAAAATAAATTAATAATCTTTAATATATATTGAATTGACATTATGTTACTTCCTAATCAATTCGGATATAGTGTGGAAATGAATAATTCAATATTGAAAATGAATTCAAAGGATTGAATGTGTGGGAACCTCTTGCAATTTACGTTGATTTTCAGCCTTCAAGTGCAGTCCTATTTTCACAGGTAATGGTTGAAGATTGCCAGCATATGTGTTGGATTTATTATTTATATAACAGAATTGCCAGATTTAAAGATAGCCGTTGGAAAATAAATGTTACAGCAAAATTTGACAAACTAAATTTGAAATCAGTTTAAAGAAAAACCAGGAAAAATTTCATGATAGGGCCACCCGAGAACGGATCGAATCAGAGACCATTGTGAAATATGTTCAACAGCATGTGTTTACTGGTCGATATAACGGTTTTTCCTGATTGAGAACGACATAAAGGCCGCCGTAGCCTAGTGGTCAGGCGCGCGACCGGGGTTGAAGCCCGTGACTGCTGAATACGGTGCTGTTTCTTGTATTCTGTCTATCTTGTGAACTCCTCTGACCGTTTGGTCGTCCCGGAGTATAAACAAAAAAAAAAAAAAAAACATGTAAGGAGGCGAAAATCTAGCTGTACATGTTTGAGACCGAATAAATGAGCCACGGAGTGAAAGAAGGAGACTTCAATGAAAGATATCGTTGCAATATCACAGATGTGCATACAATGGGTTCAGAAAGGATAAGAAGGAAAGAAATGGTTATGTTGTTAAGAAACATAAAATGTAAGGATGTGCATCCAGGAGACAGGGGGCATAGCAAAAACGAGCCATTCTGGTGTGATACAAGCACAGGGAGAACAAAATTGGGAATCTGGGTGTGTTATAGACCCAATGACACTGATGAGCACTAAGGACAACTGTAGAGAAACATAAAGTGGACCAGTTAAACAAATTGTTTCATAACGAGGAATTTTAACTTCCTAGATACTAAGTGCAACCTGTGGGTTGATCAAACCCACATTAGCAACGATTTTGTGGCTTTATCGGATAACTGTTTTCTGAAACAGAATGTTGAAATTCAACCAGAGGGAGCAATACACTTGATCTGATCATAAGAAGTGATATTTCATGCATTTAGCCTTGCATACATACCTTGAATATTGCATAGATGTGTGCAGGCCTTATTTATTGAAGGATGTAGATGTAGGAAAGAATAGAGAGGACGGCAAAGAGATCAGGGAATGAACAAATAAAGGCAGAAGTTCTGCATATTTCAGCGCCTGGAGACTGTGCACCTACGACGTAATCTGATTTTGGTGTATCTTAAGGCTGAGGGGATTATTCCTCTTGCTCGGAGTACTCACTTAACGCGGTATAAATTGAAATTAAGGAAAAACATTTGTGGAATAGAGGTGCTGAAATTTGATTTTACGTCTGGTATTTGACTTCCATCTGTAATGGTGAACGTTAACAGCCTAAATATTTTGAAAGCAGAACTAGAGAATTATTTGGAGTATATGTAAATTTGAAATCGGTGGGTTTTTCTTTTTTCTTTGTCTGATGCTCTTAAGCTTGCTTTCTTGTATCCTATTCCTACACAAATGCTAATAAAAGTTTTTCGCTTCATTAACACGGTTTATACAAGGACCTTTTCCATCCAGTATGGGGAAGATGGGGATTACATTCACTGTACTAGCCGAGTTCACTTAAATCGTTTTAGGATGTCAGTTGTCTTTTAAGAAAATATCCTTTTTAGGCTTTTCAAATTGTTAGTTTGGACAGTATTATCCCTATTGGAATAAGGTGAGTTGGAATATGAGTGGTCATATTTTGATTGAGAGAATAAAAGCCAGATAGTGCAGGCGTATCACAGCACTTATAAATCAATATGCCGGTCTAATTATATTCGTATTAAGAATCATACGTTTCAACGATAGACCCACCATTTAATCATAAAGAATTCCTGTAGATGTAATGAAGGGCAAATCGAAGCCGACATTTAATCAGTAAAGCTGATAAGGAGTTGGAGTAAACACAAAAAAAGAATGTACTCTTTGACTTGTTAGCATAATGTAGTTCATGTCTTTTATAGAGAGCCATATATTAGCTAATTGAAATGCTCATCCTAAAAATATTGAAATCTGGAAGGATTTGGCGTCCAGGATTACTCACAGGTTCATGTTTTGTTAACTTTTTCATCTATGGAAATGTCCACGAGCAGATACTTTATTATTATTCTTATCTTTATTAGGTATATGGTGAAAGGAAGCCTGGGCTTATCCTGCACCAGCCAAAAAAAAAAAAAAAAAAATTCCCGAGTTACCCTGAGAGAGAGAGAGAGAGAGAGAGAGAGAGAGAGAGAGATATGAGAATCACCAAGAAAGAGAAGAATGATGACATCCAGCTAAGAACCCTGGGTCCAGGGGTGTGCCAAGCCCATACTCACCAGATGTGAGCCCCTGGGTTAATATAGAATATTACTAGAAACAAGTCACACACCACATGTTAATTTAAAATACACAGTAATTAGAAAGTTTCTTTTTAACTTTGTTATATATGGAAATGTCCGGAGGCAGATACTTTGGCCCATAAAGAGTACCATATAGAGGCAGAGAAGAAAAATGCATGGGAGTCATATAAATTAACATGTGACATAGAAGCCTATGATAGATATAAGCTGGTCTGTAACCAAGTTACAAAATAGGTTAGACAAGCAAAGGCAGATTACGAGAAATCTTTGGGAAAGAATGCAAAGAAAAAGAACAAAGAGTTCCTTACTTATGTAAACTCTAAAAAGCAAGGGGATGAATCGGGTTAGTCCACTTGATATCATTGGTTCAACTGTTGATGATCCTGCTCAGTTGGCTAAAACACTAAATTAGCATTTTGCATCTACATTCACACATGAGGAGTTATTCAGGGAGGAGAATGCCAGATCTGAATTAAATTCTGGCAGTGAGCTAGATGATTTTGTAATAACTGAGAGGAAAGTGCAAGAGAAATTGTTGAAGATAAACATAAAAAAGGCACCCGTGGTGGTTGGGATCAATCAGGTTATATTAAAGGAGACAGCAAAGGAAGTAAGCAAACCATTAGCCATAGTTTTGAGAGCTTGTTTGGACACATGGCAGGTAACCATGGACTGAATTTGTGCAAATGACACGCCCAATTCACAAAAGAGGATCAAAGGGAGTCATAGGTAATTATAGACCTCTATTAGATTAACCTCTGGTTCAGGAAAATTAATGGGGGTACTGGTTAAAGAAGCACTGCATGATCAACTAGACAGGACCTCAGTTATAATTCGGACACAGCATGGTTTTGTTCAGGAAAAGTCTTTCCTGACCAATTTGATTGGGCACTATGATGTGGTCAAAAAGAAATGGATGCAGCGAATAACTTTGATATCATATATTTGGATCCTAGAAAGGCTTTTGATAATGTTGTACATGATACATGGAAGACTGCTAAATAAATTGGAACAGTGTGGCATTAGAGGCAAATTTCTGTATTGCATAAAGGGACGGTTGAGTAGGAGAATACAGAGAGTGGTAATCAATGGACACTGTTCGTCGTGGACTAATGCTATTAGTGGAATCACTGATGGTTCAGTTTTGGGACCATTGTTGTCTTCTATATCTATAAATAATATTAAAGATGGTATATGATGGTATTAGTATTAGCCTTAGCTAATGCTAATGCTATTTAAGGTGTGAGGATTGTAGAATTGTTAACAAACATGATCTGATTTCTCGTGTAGAATTTTCTGTATGTCCAACCGTGCGTACCAAATGCTTCGGAGAAGGAATTTATTTTAATCTCTGCACAATATAATTTCCTAGTTCTCCGTTGCTGATGTGGAGAAGACAAGCATCATTAGTAACCCATGTTTTTTTTTTCATTTTCATGCAAAGTTATTTGCATAATTTTCACAGCATCTCTACTCATCTCTACTGTACTCTATAAAAGCAAAGCAGTCTCTTCAAAATTAGACAGTACATGTTTGCCTGAACTACAGCAGCAGCAAAGCAACAACATTGCAGGAAAGGGTGCTATTTCAGAGTGAATCTGTGCTATCAGAACAGCAACAATACAGCTGCTGCTATCAGAGAATTCAGGCTTTAGACACCCATAAGTCTCACGTGGACCTATAACTCTTTGTGCTGTACTCAAAATGATTGTGACATTTGAAGCGATAGAATACCTTTATGTTCAACCAAGTAGAGGTCGAAAATGAGTGGACTCCTCTTATATTGAATATGTGAATATGGCTGTGGTGGATTTATCATGTCAATCTCGATGTAGTCGCGCAAGTGTGCCAGCTGTTTCTCCTGAAATGGACATGCAGTGTACCACTGTAAGGCTAGTAATGCCTCAGGTGTTGGGGTACCATCCTTACAAGAATCACATGCTACCGCACTTAAAGCATGGTGATGATGCAGATATTTGTTTCAAATACGCACTTGAGTTTCTGGCCCGAATGACGGTGGATATCACCTGGCAATGGAACATCCTTTGGAGAGATGAAACCCACTCTGCTTGAGCGGAAAAGTGAATACGCACAACTGTCGCATTTGGGCGACAGAAAAGTCTCGAGTTATCTAAGAGGTCCTGATATATTATCCAAAAGTGACATTGTAGTGTGGATTTACAATCACATTCATGATTGGACCATATTCCTTTGAACAGGTAACACCGATAGTACCTCTCACCTGTTCCGTCTTGGCTTCGGGTGGCAAAGTGGTGGAAACCATCACCGGACGTTACCCCATGCGACTTCTGGTTGTGGGGTTTTTGAAGCACCAGGTGTAACCGGAAGGATGTCAAACTAGGGTAGATCTGAAGAACAGCATTAGACGTCATGCGCTGGGTATTCTAGTCGACATGTCATGTTCTGCTGTAGTAAATGCTGTTCTTCGAATGGAAACAGTTGTTGACCAGAATGGAGGACATACTGAAAATTGTAGAGCTGTTCAAGTAATTTGTATTGCCACAGCGCTATATATGGACACATTTTGTAACTACTTTTTTCCAATAAAATGTTGAATGTCCAAATTTCTCTTCAGTAGGAGAAATAGAACTCGCTGCAGAGTCCTCTACATAGGTATATTTAATATTCACAATCCTGTACTGTTAAAATAAATTTGTTTTCTAAAATATTATTTTGTTACAAGAGGAAACAAAATAAGAGTACAATGTTTCAAAGTTATTTCTACCATTTTCATATATATATATATGAATGATGCTATTCAATTCATTTTTTTTCTAGTAACAAAAAATAACAAATAATTTAAGAATAAAAAGTGGAAAAGACGATTTTCTTGTTTCTAACTTGAATCTGAGTTTATTACATAGGATGCTTTGTAACTGGAGTACTATGTCTACAGATGCTTATGGGCCTAATAAATCCACCAGCAATCTTAAGAATTCATGCAACGACAATTGTGAGATTAAATTTGTCATTTACAATTGATGGAATTTATAAATGATGGAGAATCGAGACTGGAGATGGCTTTATCTTTCGATGATCCGGAGTGCAGTGAGATTTCCTCTACTCCGGAATGCCGTGAGATTTCCTCTGAACGGGTGAGTAGTGAGATTTCGTCTGATCCATGGCCAGACAAAACAAGTTAACATATAATCCAGGGGAGTTCCGTGTGGGAGATTTCGGGTATATTTTCGATTTGTAAGAATGAATTATCTGGTGACTTCCCCTTTTGTATGGTTTGTCCACCTGATCTGCCAGACCTGGTGAAAACATGCAGTGAGGCGGTTCTTGGCAACGTGTAATAGGTGGGGAAGGATTACCTCAGGAATGTACAACCTTCAGGTATCTGGAGTTGTTTACTTCCATCTAAGATAATGCCTCCCAGATGGGAACATTTCGTCCGAACTATCGATTATTTTCACTGATGTTTTCGGGGTGATACCGTGGGTAAAACTGTCGGCAGACTAGCTGACATCCAGAATCGCTGCTGAGACTGAATCTACTCTCCTCAGTAAAGAGTACCTTAAGTAAAGGTTTTGTGGTTGTATTCTTTAGAAATAGTATTGGTTCTTATGTTTTGCACACCACTGTTTAACGCAATAAGTACGTTAATTTGAAAATTAAACTTGTATATTCATTACCGATTATCCTTGCTTTTTAATCTCTTCTTCCCTTTAGTGAACAACATTTATTTCAACTAATCTTTGAAATATATTAGTTTAATAATAATATAGTAAACTTCACTTAAAAATCAGGAAAGGTAGAAGAAAAAAATATATTTTAGAATATGACACATTACATTCCCATTGTAAGCAGAAATGTTTGAGTAGAAACCTTCTTTAATCAATGTCTCTTCCGATATGAATCATTTGCTAATGGAGATGGCTCTTTTTGAATTAAAAGACATCCTGTACTCTAAAATACCGAAGTAAAAAAAAATAAATAAATGATAAATGATTCCCTTCTGTACAATGCTCTTTCTTTTACCGCGAATATAATTCTATAATTATTTTGTGTAATGCAAGTGTATCAAGTTGAATTATTTAAATTTAACTATGGTATTTTGAAAAATAAGTCTATAATTTGTCTCTATTAGTTTATTTTATCTAATATTGATATTTAATTTAAAATGAGTTAGTCTTAGTAATAACCGCCCACCTAATTTATTAAATGATTTAATAAATCGTTATATACCGGAAACATTGAATATTTCGAAGTTCAACTCCGAAAACATTATATTATGATTTTGGTGAAAATGAAATATTCAGTAGCAATTCGTTTTATGATGGAAAACAGAGTGTGATGTGTGTAAGTATATTTTTTAAATATCAGGTGTTGTGAAGAAGTATTACTTATAAAATTATTCAACGTTTAAAACTAAAAAAGTAGTGAGAAACTACAAGATCTGAGAGAAAAATAGGCCATTAACTTTCATACTACGATAACCAGTTTTTAGCAATTGATAGTCCTAAGAGTATTTATAAAATAAAAAAATACATATATATCTTACTTTTCATTATGGATTTATTTATACTTTACTTTGAAAGGATACCATGACGCCACAAAAATGCTTGAAAATATTTGACCCGAAGAAAGCGTGGTTTACTCAATTATATTATACTTATTTTCAAAAGAATTTGAAAGCAATTTCTGCTAATTAATACGAGAATTTTAGTTTAACATCAAAGTAGTTCCCTGAAATAGAAAGAAAAGAACTAATTTAATTCTTTATACTGAAGTAAAATAAATTTAGAATCATTAAATAACTCTAGTTGTTAAAGGGACATTTTGGAAAGGATAATTTTTTGTATTTTGTTCTTTGAATCCCTCTGGGGTCATATTCTGGTCTATATCGAAAAGTATAATCGATGGCCCATTTTTTGAGGGGTTTCAGCTTTTAATCCATAGTTGGTCATTTCTGTGTTATTTAAGATGGTTAATGCCTCCTCCCTGGTACCAGTTTCAATTATGACTCCTGGGTGTCTTGTTTTCCTGATGCTCTTAATTCTGCCGGTTTTCATCTGCTTCTTCATATTTTTTGTTAAGGCGTCTTTAACTGCATCGCTAGTTTGCAGTTGAGCATCTTCAGCTGGTTTAATTATGATTACATGCGACTCAAGCTTCTTGGCTATCCTTTTACCTTGTACGTTTTCAGGTAAACTGGTGGTTGATTGTGTTGCACCATTCCTCAACGCTTCTGCAAAGGAGAGGGGGCGTTGTTGCGTTTGATTTAGCATTAGCATTAGCATTAGTAGAGGCATTTGATGCAAGAAAGCAAGCTTATGCAGCATCGCCAAAAAAAAAAAAAAAAAAAAAAAAAAACACTTCCACTTCACCCCTCTCTATTCGTTCAAAATACCTGTCAAGCTGAGCCTTAAACGTATTTAGGCTATCAACATCCACGACAAGGGATGGAAATCTGTTCCACCAACCAACCAACCAACCACCCGCTGGCTAAAGACAAATTTCCTCACGTCTATCCTACATCTGTCTTTCCTCAATTTGAATTCATGCCCTCTCAGGTGATTATTTTGAGCGAGAGGAAGAATCCCATCAGCATTGAGCATACTCAAACCATTCAAGGCTTTATACACCTCTATCAGATCACCTCGCTGGTGCCTAGTCACCAGACACTGTAATTCGCAAAATTTCAGCCTTTCTTCGTAAGAGCACCCCTTTGTTCCATTCACTAATCTTGTTGCCCTTCTCTTTACTCGTTCCAGCAGCTCTACATCCGTCTTGAAATGAGGCCTCCAGACCTGTATACAGTACTCTAGGTGTGGCCTGACCATTGCCTTATACAAGGGAATAATCACTTCCTTATCCCAGCTGGAAAAATTCCTGTATATCATTGATAATACTCCATGAGCTACTCTTGCCGTCCGTCTGCACTGCTCAGAGAACTACATATCTGCCTGCACAACCACCCCCAAGTCCCTTTCATTCTCTACCACTGTCAGTGTAGTACCACAGAGTTGACACGTTTCTCTGGGGTTGCTGTTTCCATGTGTAGTACTTTACATTTGTCAATGTTAAACTTCATTTGCCACCTCTCAGCCCAACTGCTCAACCTTTCCAGATCCTGTTGCAGCAGCATAGTGTCAGTAGTGTCCTTGACAACCCTGCCAACCTTTGTATCGTCTGCAAACTTGGACATTAATCTTGATATACCATCATCAATATCATTTATAAATACAGAAAACAATAATGGACCCAACACTGAGCCCTGAGGGACTCCACTAATAACATTAGTCCACGATGAGCTGTGTCCATTGATTACCACTCTCTGTCTTCTCCCCCTCAACCACCCCTTTATCCATAGCAGCAATTTGCCTCCAATGTCACACTGCTCCAATTTGTGCAGCAGTCTTCCATGTGCAACAGTATCAAAAGCCTTTCTAAGATCCAAGTATATAATATCAAAGTTATTCCCTGCATCCAGTTCTTTTGTGACTGCATCATAGTATCCAATCAAATTGGTCAGGCAAGACTTCCCCTTAACAAAACCATGCTGTGTCCAAGCTGTAACTGAAGTCTTGTCTAAATGATCCTGCAGTGCTTCTTTAACCAGTGCCTCCATTAATTTTCCTGGAACAGAAGTTAAGCTCACAGGTCTATAATTACTTGTGTCAGCCTTTGATCCTCCTTTGTGAATGGGGGTCACATTTGCACATTTCCAGTCTATGGGTACCTCCCCTGAGTCCAAGGAAGCTCTCATAATTATGGCTTAGGGTTTGCGTACTTCCTTTGCTGCCTCCTTTAACTTCCTCGCTCCTGTGTAAAGATATCAATTTTAGCTCCTAATCTTTCATGTTCTACATGGAGATTTAAAACCACTGTCTCCATTTTGCTGAAGATACCAATTATATCAGACCTGGTGGCAGCAGTTATTCTGCTCGATTGCTTTGCCATATATTTCTCTAAGGACACTCCGATTGTCCTGACGTGATCAATCGGAAAACCCGTTATTGGGGGATCTTGACGCTTAGGCACTTGACTTTTAGGTTCTTCGCATTCTGAATCGCTGCAGGACTCATTTCCACCATCTACAGTTGTGTCTTTAGTTGTTGGAGAATCTGTAGCCGATATCATTCTACTTCTCTCATTTTTCTTGCAATTAAACTTGGAGGGCTTGTTTATCTCTTCCGCAGCAGAGGGAGATTCGCTCCTAGATCGTGTAGAGTAGCTTATACGTTCATATTCAAGATTTTGAACTTCTTTCTCACTCATATTGATTTCGATAGTTACCCAGATAATTTCGGGGAGAAGCTGTCAATTTTTTACGAATATGAGAATTTAAACACAAGTGTGTTTGTAACTGAAGAAAATTGTTCTGATAATCTAAGCTGTATAGAAATAAACAGTGTATTCTTTTTCCAACCCCGTGAGCACAATCTAATAACCAAATATGAGGTATGAGGTATATTGAGGGTTTAGCGGCTCCTGGGATTTCTCCCATCTCCGCGAATGTTCTATGTATCGGTTACAGTACCCTGTCAAAGTCAGAGATTTAGAAGTGTGTGGGTCATGAGTAGTGTTATATGTTGTGCCCATTGTTTATCCGGCTTATTGGCCGCCAGGCTCCTAATGGGACCCGACGTTGCCCATACCTCGCCACGTGGAGGCTAGCCGGGTGTTACCATTGAGTCGATTGTACTCTGGCAGGTCCTGCCACTTACTTTCCTGGGATTTTAGTGGCTAGGACCTAAAATAAAATTGGAACGACCGCGGTTGATTTTAATTCACTTACATTAAAGCGCTAATATGGGGTTTGACGCTGAAGGCCTGTTTCTGAAGTGCCTAAAAGGTTGGGCGAAATTTTTTTTGGTGTATTTTAAATTTGGACGTGTAGGGCTATACACTGTGCAAGAGAAAGTGCTGGGAGGGGAGAGTGAAGGCTGGGGGGTGAAATAGGAAGAAGAGGGTCGATAGGGTAGGTGTCCCCCAATTATTCAGTGAGGCATGCCCATGCCCCACCAGAGGGAAGGAATGGTGTGGCAGGGAAGAGAGGCGACAGCAAGCCGTCACCTCCCTCCCTTGCCAGGTGTGGGAGTAAAAGAATTGCACTGCACAAGAGAGTGCAGAGCCTTGAGCCAATATGGCTCCGTTGAGGCAGAAACGTTGAGGCAGAAAAAGGATGGTTCTTTGCGTTGCATCAAGGATGCGTCGGTTTGCTACAGTTGCTGTTTTGGGAAACCATATTGCTGAGGCGTAAGTGATGATGGGTAGGAAGGTTGTTTTATAAAACAATGACAGGGTGCGTTGGTTTAACCCCCAGTCCCGCCTGGCGATCCTAGCCACCAATCCAGAGTATCTCTTAATTTTGGCTCTGATATACGTTAGATGGTGTTTAAAGGTAAGATTACCATCCAGTATAATCCCTGAATATTTTAACTGGGTCACTAATTTTATTGTGGTAGGTCCATCTTTATTTGTGGCGGTCTACGTATATCAAGCTTGCCTTTTAGCAGGATGGAGGACGTCTTTGTTGTTGATATCGTCAGGCAGTGGGTTCTGGTCCAGTTTTGCAATATCAGCATTGCCTGATTGGCCTTTTCCTCTAGCTGGGCCCGTCTATCTGCAGCAATGGTGAGGACCAAATCATCAGCAAAGGCCTGGGAGCGCACATCACCGAGGTGCAAAGCCAAGAACTCGTCCAGAACCATATTCCACAGGAGCGGCCCCAGAACAGAACCCTGGGGACAGCCCCTGCGGACATCACGATTCACTCTGCCATAAGGTGCTTCCACGATGATGCGTCTCTCGGAGAGACATGACCTAATTATGGAGTATAAGTTGATCGGCACTTGTTCCTGCCTTAGTCTTGCCAGTACGCTCGGCCACCAAATGGTGTCGAACGCTCCAGCGAAGTCAACGGAGATGACTAGAAGATATTTATTATTGCAGTTTGCTGCTGATTCCGATAGGCTACGCAAGGCTTCCACAGTAGACGAACCCTGCTTGAATCCGTATTGCGATGTCTCTGTGAGTTTCGCTGCCTGGTAATGCTGATTTATCCTTGTGCAGAGTAGTCTTTCTAGCAGTTTGCTTGCAACCGGCAGTAGGGCTATTGGCCGATAGGAGTTTGGCAGGTGGGGTGGTTTGTTCGAATTTTTGGCGATTAATTTTACCTTTGCTGTCTTCCATTTTTTGGGGAAGATGCCCTTAGCCAAGCAGCTGTTATATAGGTGTAAGAGGAGGTCTGGAACGATCTCCACGGTCTTCTTAATAATTTTGGGGTCTAAGTAGTCCAGGCCTGGACATTTATTGTTTCTTATCTGGGTTGCCATTTGTTGTAGTTCATCCCGTGTGAAGGGTGGCTCCTGGGTGTCTGTTGAGTAAGCTTCATTATCTTGACAGATGAAAAGTTGCTCTGCAGTGTTGGCTCTATTGGTTCCGGGAAGATGGCATCCAGTATATTGCTTATAGATTGTTGCCACGTGGTGGTATAATCACCTTGTGCTGTCTGGGTGGTTGAAATGACTTCCGCCGTGGGAAGTTTATTCGTCACTATCTTGTATACAACTCCCCAGGGTTCGGTGTTCCCTGTTGTGCTAACAAAAGTCTCCCAGGCCTTGCGTTTACTCTTAACGATCGCATTTGTGTAGCTGTTTCTGGCTTCTCTCTATCTTTGCCTTAAAACTTCAACCTCATGGGCCGGCCATGTGCGCCTTGCCCGTTGGAATTGTTTTCTTCTTTTAATTGTTTCCCGTCTGAGCTGTTGAATTTCCAGGGTCCACCAGGGGACAGCCCCCCGGATCGGGCTTCTTTTTATTGCTACATTGCTGGCTTCTGTTATTATCTTGGTTACTTTAATTTGGGTTTTATTGGGTTCCTTGAGCTGATTTGGCTCAGTTAGATGTTGGGCCGTTGCTGGTATTAGGATTTCCTTAAAACGTTCCCAATTTGCTTTGCGAATGGCATAGCGGCTTTGTATTTGCTTGGATATTGGGGCTCTGTCAAGAGACCTTGCTATCTGATAGGTAATCACTCTGTGATCGGACGTTGTCCACGAATCCCGAACAAGCCAATCCTTTATATAGCCTGCGACGTTCCTAGTGGACAGTGTGACGTCGATTGTGGCCTCCCACAGTGTGTTACAGAACGTGGGCAGTTGGTGCGGCCTATTTAGTACCACGATCGGGGAGTTGGAAAGGTATTCGTCTAGTATTTGCCCGTTCCGAGTTCCGCTTCTGTCCGGAGTCAGGCTGTGCCAGGTGGGGGATCGGCAATTGACATCTCCCCCTACGATTATTTTCTGGTCCGGGAGCATGTCTACTAAAGCTTGAAGGTATTGTGTAGCTGGGGTAATGTCCTCCCCCGGTCTACAGTACAGTGCTACTATGTAGAACTGGCCTAGCGGCGTCAATACGTGGGCACAAGCTGCCCATGACGAGCATAGTTGTTTAACTTTCGTGACTGTGTAGTCTGGGTTGCGTACCACTACCGCCGCCCAAGGGGTATCTTCCTCTTCGTGTACTATCTTATATGTGATTGGGTATCCACACACCCGTTTAGAGTGGGTGTACGGCTCCTGGAGTATGAGAATGTCTGCATTGATTTCGTCAGCTTTTATCCTTAGCTGTTCTGCCACTGCTCTGGCTCTTTGCGCATTTTATTGGATGATCTCTATTTTGGATGTATTATATTTCTTATTGTTTGTCTCCATAGTCGATTCTCTTTTGGTATTGACCCTTTGCTTTGATATAGACTGGGCAGTTTGGATCTCTGATCGAATGTGTGTATTCCATTTTGGCTGTTTTACAATTGGCACAGGTTGGATCCTGTTCCCTGTTGGGGCACGTTTTGTACTCATGGCCCTTGACAGAGCAATGGCCGCAAGTAGGCGTTGTCTGAGTACAGGTGTGGGTTGTGTGTCCGAACTTGCAGCACCGAAAGCATTTCGGCACTGCTGCATGCTCCCGGAACCGGTGGGATCCCTGTTCTATATATATTCTGTTGCAGTTTTTCAGGTGTTGCCATGCAGATGGGTCTAGTTCAACTACCCAGTTCCTATTGGTTCCCGATCTGGTACCGGTTGAATACCTTGGTGTTACTGTGCATTTTCTTTTTGTGCTTCCTGGGCTAAATTCCTTGGATTTCTGGTGACAATTTCAATTGCTAGTTGTTCAGGCGTTACGTCTTTGTCTACATTAAATATTATAATTGAAGGCCCACGCTTTTTTGGCAGCTCCGCTGTTAGCCCTAACTTGACAAGTTTTGGGCTTTCCATTATTGCCTGTATATCTTCCTTATTTTCTGTTTCTGTTATTAGTCCTGTGCTTCTTGTTTTTCTTATTGTTTTAATTCTAGTAGTCCTCAAGTCATCTTTCATTTCTTTCATAAATTTAACCTTTAGGTCTTCGCTGGATTGGACATTTTCAGTGTTTTCGGTCTGAGAACCACCAAGTTTGGTGTTTTCAAGAGTGGTGGCCTTTTTTCTTGTTGCCCTTCTTCGTTTGGTTGTAACTGGTTTGAGCCATTCCTCAGCGCCTGGGCATATGTGGGGGCGCACTGTTGCATTTGATTTGCCCCACATTGTTCGTAGATTTGTACCTTCACGTTTGCCTTTTCATTTTCTAGGAAGGTCTCTATCAGCATGGCTTCCATCTCTCTGAAAAATTTTGCAATCTGCGATCTAATACCTGTTGTAATTCTGTTTGATGGTTCTTTGAAAATATTCTCTAATGCCGTCTTCAAGGCTAGAGATTTTTCATACACTGTGCCTTCAGGCAAGGTAGGATCCAGGGGAACTTCTGGTGGTTTCTCTTCTCCGGTGTCCTTTGTAGATGGCATACTCTCTGGTTGGTCCCTTGCTTCAGTTTGGGAACGTGTTTCCCGCTCTATTTTTGTACCAGTCGACTTTTTATTTTTTCCCTCCATTCCCTTTAGATTTCGGATAAACGGCGTTCACGGTTAATCGGGAGTGTATTATTTTTGGTCAGTTTGTGGCTGTTAAGAGCAGCAAAACGCTACCCGCTACAAGTCCGTAGCCCTTTTGGTTCTCGTACAGTTCACTGTTTAGGTCACTGGGGGGGGGGGGGGGTGGAATAAATGGATGTGAAAAGATGCTCCTATAAAAACAGGAGTACTGAAACGGTACAGTTTGGTTGAGTTGTGGTGACGCCGATCACAAAAACTATAGTTATTTCGGTGCGGGAGCACGGAAGAAAATTTGTAGCTCGCCCATGCAATGACTATTGGTAGGGAGGGAGGTAAGGGGATAACTGGAAGATACATTTACTTATTTACTTCACTATGTTGTTTACAAAGTCATAAAGTGAAGGAGCACAATCCCACGCTATAGTAGCACACAGGGGAGCACTAATCCCCAGTCTATAAGTGTGATTCAGGCGTGGTGACCGTGTGATGTCACGTGGTCACTCTCTTCAATTCTAAGACAATGGCGCTTTTAATCGCAGACCCATTGTCGTTAGCGTTGGATAAATAACGCAAACAGAATCTCACTTCTATCCAAAGAAAGTTAAAACAAAACTCACCAAATTGTTCCAGTTCCTTAAAGGCTTTGATCCAACACAAATCCAGAGTTTGGCGCTAACTTTAGACTAGTAAACCAGGTCACAATTTACGGAGCTGTCACACACACGTGCACGCTTGGAAGCGGCCATTTTCCCTCCAATAATCCACCATATATTTACCTGATGAGGTATTAGTATTAGAATTAGTAATAACCGCATAGGGCAAGAAAACCTATGGCTTATGCTGCGCCAGCCAAAACAAGAAAAATCAATGATAAAAAGAAATAAATATTAATAATAATAATTAATAAAATAAAAAGAAAATTATCATCCTATGCGCTTCCCTGATTCGAAGGTACTATTCAGATGACCTTTGAATTTCCCCAAACTGTCAGCCTCTACCACCCATGTAGGCAACTTATTCCTGTAATTTATAACACGCTGGATAAAATAAATCTTCCTGCATTCCAATTTATACTTGGCGTCTCCTTAGCCAGGTGGGAAGGAGCAGCAGTGCGTAGCACACGCTTCTTGAATAGACCGGCGTTAGAGCCCGTCACCACCAAATACGGAAAGGTCAGGAAATGACCACAGCATATCCCGGAGCAATATGGCCTTAGTTGCTAATGCTTCTAAAAACCAAATAACAAATAAACAGCATTTTATACTTTCCTCCGTAACTTGACTTTATGTCCCTTACTTCTAGCATCATTTATAATCTGGAAAATTCGTCCTCATTAATTTTATGAATCCTCTGAGAGCCTTGAACACCTCAATCAAATCTCCTGTAAAGTGACTAGTTTACAAATTCTGCAACCCACATATTCGGAATCGTTCTACATAAGGAAGCCCTTTTGCCCACCACACCAAGCGAGTCACCGTCTTTACACCCTATCAAGAAGCTCGATGTCTTTCTTTAGGTGCGGTCTCCATACTTGAACACAGATACCAAGTGTGGTCTAAAAAAACCCTTAAATAAAGCGATTATCACATCCCTATCTCTGCTTTGAAAAGTTCAATAGTCATCGATATGACACCATGGGCCTTCCCAGCAGGTGTTTACAATGCTTAGAGAATTTAATGTCTGTCCGTATCGTAACGCCCAAGTCCTTTTCTTCCAGTACTGGATTTAGTTGAAATCCACAAAGTGAATAATTTATTTTGGGATTACTGTTTCCCAGGTGTAATTCCTTACACTTTGTTCGATGAAAGCATAGCTGCCATTTTTCTGACCATTCCGGATGTCATTCTAGATCTCTCTGAAGAAGATAAGCTTGACAGTGAGCATTAACAACTCAACCAACTTTAACATAATCTGCAAATTTAGACATCACGCCCTCTATTCCTTCATCGATGTCGTTTATGAAAATTAAAAACAAAAGTGGATCATTGGGGAACCCCACTTCTTTCATCAACCCAATCTGAGGAATAGCCATTTATCACAACCCTCTGCCTCCTGCCCTGAAGCAATTCCGTTCCAGCTTATAAAGCAACCGCTCATGTACGAGAAGTCAAAAGCTTGGCTGAAATAAAAATAAACAATGTCGACATCATTCCCTAAAGCCAGCTCGTGAGAGACCCTTTCAGAATAGCGAACCAGATTTATTAAACATGATTTTCCCTTTATAAAACCATGCTGAGTAACCTTGAGAATTTAAAATCGATACAAATGATCCTGAATTCTACCCTTGATTATTGCCTCCATGATATTCCCTACCACTAAAGTCAGACTGACAGATCGATAATTTCCCACTTCACTCTGAGAGCCACCCTTATATATGGAAGATACATTGGCACTTTTCGAATCCAACGTTATATGCCCAGAGTCTAGTGATGCTCGCATAATTAGCCTCAATGCACTAACTTTCCGCCACCCTTAAGATTATAGGGTATATTCCATCAGCTGGAGGAGACTTTCTGTTCTGTATGCTCGAAAGTGTTTCATAAAAATATCTTGCGAAATTTGAATATCATTAATTACATATTTTTCAACTTCGCTCCAACTATTTCACATTGACACAAAATGATTTCATTTGAAAATATCGATACAAAATAACTGTTGAGTTCAACTGCATCGGCAGCTGGTGTATTTAATAGAATCCCCTTTCCGTTACGTAAAGTTCCTTTTTGTTTTTCCTGCTCTTCTTGGCATTTATATATGTTAAGATTCCTTATCCCCCTCTTTGCTCTGTTTGATATTTGTTTCTCACAAACTGGTTTTTCCTCTCGGACCTTTTCTGTGGCTCTATTACAGATCATCTTGTAGCTGTTACAGGCTTCAGTACTTTTTATTGCTCTGTAACCTTACCATGCCACCTTATTAAGCTCAAGTAATGTGGCAACTACGCATTTAAGGCATCTGTAATTAATATTTTTAAAGCATACCACAGTTCAAATGTATTCATTATCTGCGCGATATCTACTCAGTTAATAGAGGCCATGTACTACCTTAAGGCACTGTAATTTCCTTTTCTGAAATTAAAACCCATCCCTTTGCCTTTTACTGCTGCTATCGATACAAAATTCGATCAAAATATCGATACAACCTCTCATCTAAATTTTATCAACAATCTCGCCATCGACCTGGATAAATTCTGCGAGCAGCATATGTACATACGCCAGCAGTTAACGGACACATATACAATTTTAAAGTTATGACAGACCATGAGAAGAAAAAATGCCACGATAAACGGAAAATAAAATAAAGTGAAATCATCACTGGTACTTTCTCTTAGATTCTAATATTCCAAAGACGCCTGGCCGTGAGCACTAAGACAGTCATAGTTGAAGAGATACCACGGGCATAGTTGAAGAGATACGTTGATGGACTGCATCAATCTTTTATATTTTTGTACATATTTCTCACGGTTTTGTAATTTATAATACTTTTGATAAAATAATATCCTTTAATTCGGGACACTTCGGTAAAGCACAACTTTAAAGTATGTGAAATAATAAATACTGTTAAGTTCCGTACCTTTCGGTTAAGCATTTGTACATGTAACAGCTGGGCACATGTCCCTGTTAAGCTCTGAATGTAAATATCAGCTACCTAGCTTACTTCAGTCCAGAGAATGGCTCTTGAGCAGAGCAATAAACAGATTTCATAAATAAAACAAATAGAATAATGAATTTGTCTCACAAGGTTTAAAACCCACTTGCACTAATGTTTTCCATCGTTTTTCCCCCTTAAGGTGCACTGAACCCCCAGAAATGCTGGGGTTAGTTTTGGACTGGCCTAGCAACAGCCACATTTAAACCCTATTGAAAATTGATGGTATGTAATGTTGTCTAAAATTTCTCAGAAGAAGCCAACAACAAGTAACTTTCAGCTGCAGAGAGCATTGTAAGGGTGTGGTCCCAGAAATTTGCCCAACCGTATATTCAAAAGTTGATTAACTCTCTGCCAGATATTTATGTTGCTGATTTACAGTATAGAATACTATCAGGTTAACTTGTCGTTTTAGTTTGTACACGTAAATGGAATAAAATGTGAGTTTCGTTTTAATGATTGCCATTTGCACGATTTCTCATATTTCCTTTAAATACGCATTTTGCCTTTGGGAAGCTATTTATGTTAATTAATTAGGATATCAGTGTAGTATTTTTATTTGGATTTCATTCACATAGATATATTTCCCATTTAACAAACCATTTCGAACATTTCTGCAACCCACAATCCCACGCAAAAGCATTAATTGCAAAATTCACAAACGACGCAGCTTTTTCTTCCGCCATTGTATTTCAATTGATCTGTAGAAGGAAGCTACTCAGCACCCTAAGATGTTTATCTGTCTGTACCCTCTTAGCTCGTGATCACGGAAAACAAATGTTGAGATCCCTGAAAACAAAATATTTCCTCTGCGTCTTGTAACTACAAACCTCCACTTTTATAGTACCTCTTTAAAATACGACAAACTATTTGCTGTCAGGATCCATGTAAACTTTCATTCCGGTGAATGACTTACATCACGAAAATTTTTAATTCATCAAACACACTATGTTTCGATATGAGATGGATCCTGTCATATTAAGCGATGTAGCTAAGGGGATAAACAACTCTCAACCATAATTGTGAGTACCTCCTTCGAATCAGGGGAGATCACTATGGACCGAATAAGTGCGAATGTTTCGTTAATTCATAAAGGAGATCAAAAGATAAGGTGCCGTATGCAATTCGAGAAGTGTTGGCGTGATTATATTGCAGGAAAAATAATGGAGTCAGTTGATAAAGAAATATTGCTGGAGAAGTGTTCATTTATTGTAGACTCACAGCATGGATTTAGTAAGGAAGGGACGCTGTTCTCTAACCAAGAAAATAAGCAAAATAAAAGAAACTGGAAGCAAAAAAATAATTCTGTATTATATTAAAGTAGGAAGGAGTTTGCTTCTGTTATGCACAAAATATGACTGTATTGAGGAAGGTGTTGTGAAGGGCTTATACCATACAAGCTTGCTTTCCCGTGTCATTTGCAAATACTGCAATGTTTCGGCGGCTGGTGAGGGTAGGAGGGCATTATAATTACTTGGCTATTCGCTTGGGGTGAGATCCATTTAGCATGTCAATAGTATTTGAAGAAATCAACCTCATGAAATTAATCAAAATGTAATTAAATATAATCGAAATCTTAAAATCCCTATTTGTAGATGGTCAGAATGGCTGACTTTGTTTAGGCGAGATTGTGCTGGCGCATCACATCTTGAAATATTTGTAAATATCCTGGACAATGCAAGTACATATATGCTAATGACATGAATTTTCACAGCGTCCGGTCCATGCAATGGCATAAGGTGTGCTCATCGGGTCCAGTCTTCCCTATCGCCCAACTGCTCTTTACATCCATAATTCAGATTTTTCTTTTATTTAATTTAGCCTTGCTCTCTTCTAATAACAAAAAAAAAAACAATTTTCTTAATTTAGTAGTGAACAACATGCTTAGCCATTAAAGGGCGAAGGTCACTGGTAGCTCAAATTTTCTTGCAGGTAGTATTTCCTTCTAGAAAGGAAATACTTCCTAGAAGGCTGATATGTATGGAGGAGAACTAGCCCTTGTTATTTATGAAGAAGAACGAGCGTTTGTTATGTTCTCATCTATAGAACTTCCTACGAGCCGATATTTTTGGCATTATAGTATACTTTAAAAATAACTCTGTTAGAGTTTATAATATAAAGTTGGAGACTGATCAGAAAATTACTAAATATATAAGTGTATTCAAGTTATATGTGCTCCAAGCAAATAATGAGGATCACCGAAACTCAAAGAAGTAAATGTGGGTTGAAGTACCATTCCACATGGACACAAAAGGACACCGCTCAACGTAATACCAAAGGATTTACGTTGTGCACGAAATTTATTATTTGGTAGTGAACTGCAAAAGTCCAGAACAACATATTAACTTTGTAAATCCTTTTTGGTACCAATAAAAAGGAAACTATAATCAGGATAGACACTTTTCATGAAAATAAATTTGTTTTTTTTTTTGTGTATGTAAATTTACTACATTAAACAGTTTTACTTCAAAACTACTTAATTTTATTGAACAATTATAAATTGCAGATTTCCATTAATGTTCTTTTATTTACTGAGCTACTTACAAACCTAGTTTTATCACAATGAAGCACAAATATTTGATAAAAAAAAACATATTTTATTGTTTATATACAAATTTTCCACAGGCTGAAACAGTTACTACATAGGTAGAAACAAAACAAACATGCTTACAAATCTCATAAGGAAAGAAACTAAACATTTATAAATGACAGAAAATATTTCAAACTGTAACTTGTCACTCACTTCATAGTTACAAGTATGGGATCAAAGTGTGAAGAAATTCTAACCTGTCATTCACTTATTCTGTCTATTGTCGTAGATTTCGCCGTATGCTCCACCGTGCTATGTTCTTCAGAGAAGGAACTGCTCTTAACTTCCCCACAACATAATTTTGTAATTGTTCATTATCAATTTGAAAAAGAAGAGAATCATCCCTTACCCAGGTTTCTTTCAATGGGTCCACTTTCGCAGCAAACAGTCGATCTACCAAATCCCGCCGGTTTTGCTTAGTAACGATATAAAGGGCTGTAATATTGTTACGTGCGCAACGTTCACTGGGGTTGCATCCATAACGAAGAAGTAATTCAAAGAGATAAGTCATTGAACAATCGGCTGCAATTGTAATTGCGGGATATATCGCTGGAGGATGAGAGTCCAGGTCACTCTTGTGTGCAATTAGCAGTTCTATAATTTTGACGACTTTTGGGTGCTCATTTACCGACGATCTATTTCTTATTCCAGCTGTAACTATACAGGCCATCAGAGGAGTCCAGCTGTGCCTGTTTACTAAGTTCACCTGTAAATATAAAGAAGAGAATTAACGTCATATGATAAAATCATGGTGGTGATTTTAACTTAAAATGTTAATGTAAATAAAGGGAAGAAATGCAACTTGGCATGATTCTGAACTTACCTTTGCACCCCGTAATATTAAACGATTTGCCATTGAAAAGGACGGGATTAAGGAACTTACAGCATAGAACAACGGTATGTTTCCACACATGTCCGCTTTATTTACATCTGCTCCATAGCGCAGTAAACATTTGGCAGCAGCAATATTCTGCCACATGCATGCAATGATTAAAGGGCTGTGTCCTGCTACATCCTGAGCATCGACTTCACTCCCTGCTTCAAGAAGAGCTTTTACAACTTCTGAAAAAGTAAGAAGAACGAAACGTTAACTTGCTTTCATCGGCTTTTCAATATTGCAATAGTAACAGTCCGTTGTTTGTTATTACTGGAAATGATGTCAGAAATGTCAGTATATCGATAATTGGAGACTTACCTTTACTACAGTGCTGTGCAGCGATGTGTAGGGGAGTCTCTTCTAATGACGTTATCGCTGTAACATCTTCCCCTTTTAATAAAAGTTCTCTAATATCTTCTAAGTTGTCCAGTAAGGCAGCCATGTGTAATGGACTGAAGCAATGGTTCCCTTGATTGATGTAATTTTGCATTTCCTCGGTTAAGTGTTCACCCAGACCTATTTATTAAATTAAAAAGGGAACGATTAATTCAAATTTGATTCGTCGTTTCACTTGCCATTAATTAGATATCTTATATACGAGAATTTGCTTTTAGTTTTAAAAGATCATTATTTACATTTACTCTAACGGCGGCTTAAATTTTACAATTAAGATAAGCGTTTATATTCAAGGTGAACTTGCATTAAACCTTTATTAAAGTTTCCGTGTCATGATTATTATTATTTCACTATACTGTTTCAGCATTTACCTACATTTATATTGATTTGAGGATTTAATATTATTAAGTAGAAGCAACATGCCAACTTACCGAGATGAACACGCCTTCGCGTGTAGCACCAGCATAGGAAGGGCCGAAAGTTAATTTCTTCTGTGAACAATTCAAAGCGATCAATAATTCTGCATAACAGTTCCCCTTCTATCCAGTTCACTCCACATTTCCATTCCAATTGGTCGGTTTCAGCATTCCACACGAGGGTATTTCTATAGGCCTTAACTCTATGGTCATCTGATTGATCCTAAGGAAATAAAATTCCAAATAACAATAATTAATAAAAAGAGTAGGAAATTAATATTTCATTACATGTTTTCCTGATACTTTTCAGGAAAAACGAGTTGAAATCATGTAACTAAACTTGATCTATGAATGTTATATTAAATAAAAATAATAATAAATTTAAAATTTTGAAGTGGTTTTAAGATTTCTATGGAATCCCGAAATTTTAAGGTGGTATCGAGAACACAGCAAGCTGTTCCCTGAACAACATTTGTGAAAATTAGGGTCTAATTTCTTGTTCTATCCACATATAAAATTTCTTTAAAGACTATCTCAGTAAACTGCTTAATTGTTTCCATTTATTATAACTGAAATATGCCATAAAGAGAATTCACCCTCTTAATATTAGTGCTAAATTTGATTTACTCCTGCACTCCGGTCAGTGGTGTTTAGAATAAAACCACAATACAAATATATATGCTGTCGACTCATATGATTAGATGGAAAAACACATTTTCCAAATGATTATATGTAAAACCACAGCTTCTAATGCAGACCAAAGGATTTCAAGCATATTACAACTCTTTAAATCTGGTGAACCAAAGTACTCTGAGCAACGTAGGGAAGACAATGATAGACTGTGGAATTGTGCGTAAAGACGCAAATTCGGTTATTTGTTTTCACTTAAATTAAATCCCTCTTCTCTCCTACAGTTCCCAAGAAATAAAGATAAATATAAGAAGGTACATATTTTTATAGGTTCATTAATATCTACCGTAAAACTATTCCCATAATGAACATGCAACTTCTGATAATAAAAGAGCCTTCTCGTACCACCTTTCCTTTTTTTTATAACTGTTGTAAATCTAAACGAAATCGTGGAAAAGGAGTAGTTAAAGAATAAGTGAAAACTTTTTATCCTATGAGACACTTTTTACGAAGGCATTTGAGAAACAAATACGTAATTATTTTAAGAGTAATTTTTACACATTTCGTAAAATGATGCCACACAAAGTTCCTTACAGGAGATGTCATTCAGTATTTTCTTAATTTAGAGTAACTACCCGATTATCGAAAGCGCCCTCTCAATGATGATAATGATGATATAACAGTTCTATTTAAGTTAGCTGAAATTAGTGTCTCGAATATTTATAAAAGCATTGTAATCTGTAATTATGGATTCACTGCTGGGGAAATTTCAATAAAGTTGCCTTCATAGATTCTTAATTAAGTGTTTGCTACCAAATAAGGTAGAAAATATTAATATTTTCAGGAGCTGGCGGTTTCCATGGTGAAACAGAAGTGCCTGATGTTGTATGACAATGTATAATAGAAAGACGACCAGCCTATCGCATGGTCAATCTTGATGCTGCCATTGTTCAACTTGTTTTAATAGAGCATGGTGAAGTTGATATGAGTACTAAAATTAGTTAATAAGATAAATCGTTTAACTGCTAAATACAGTAAATAATACTACAGTACATACTGTTTTTTAATCTGCACTTTTGATTGTCTATGTCATTTCTAAATGGGGGAAATCACATGAATTGGTCTTTAATATATCAGAGAAAGGATGCAATTTTTTAAACACGAATATTCAGATGGGTTGTTTATGACTTTCAAGAGGAACTTTTCTTTTGGCTATTGATTGCTAGATCCTGTTGTTAAATTTGTCAATGGCATGAGAATTTTACAGCACTTTTAAAATTGTTCTAAGGAGTATCACACTTTCCCTCTTGAAGTTTGGCAAAGGCTTTCGGCATTACAGGTTTTAATCGTTATGATTATGCTTCTCATGAACCGTGGGACTCGCGCCATCAATTTTCCTTTTATATATCTCGCAAATATACCATTATTACCAATCCTATATGCCACTTCTCCCGGATCGATCCACAAGGTTAATTGTTCAGGAAACATCTGCCGAAGGGTGTCATCCTCAAACCCAGAAACATTTCCAGCTTTCGCGATGATCGGGTCCATTTTATAATCGATTCTAATGCAACGGTATCCTTCACCTTTAGATGGATTATCGGGAAACCAATGTTGTTCTTATTGTTGGCTTAGGAGTTCTTCGAATTTTGAAGAAAACAGAAGCACTTGTTGGTTATTTAAAGTAGTGCCGTCCCCGATTCTGAGGAAATTAGCAAGGAACTGAGAAGCGCTCTGTATTTCCAATTTCATTGTGTATCAGATCTTCTCTGTCAGCTTGAATTACTTTGATGAATGCTTTGATCAATGGAATAACAAGAGAAGGCACTCGGCAATATCGATAGTTCCGGAATTATATGGATTCGTTACTTGCTAAAATAGATTACCACCTTTCAGAACATATCAGAAAAAAATTAAATGGCAGCATCACGCACTTACTTAGATCGACGCTGAAATCTTCTTCCCTAGGCAACACACAAACAGATGCTTAAAATGAAGAGAGAATGAATAACATCTAAATTCTCGAAGACTATTTATAGGAATACATTGGGATTAAAAATGGAAATATTGCTAACCAATCAAGGTTATTTTTCCCTGTTCTGCCTTTTCATTGGATATTTAAAACAACCAATAATTGGGTATTAATAGAGACAAGTAACAAGATATTATGCTCTTAATATATGTTGATTGATTATTGGATGTTCTGACAAAGACCTCTATGACGTAACATGCAGTCTCGTAATCAATGGACAAATGTCTTTCTTTGGTGTTTACAACTGGTCAAAAATTGTCCCTGTGTTAGAGGTTTAACTTGTCCTCTGCTCCAGGGTTTAACGTCTTCTTGAGATTGTCACATTTGAAATACTTTCTAAAAATTGCTTGTTGAATTCGAGAATATTGTTAGGTCATAGAACTAATTCTCACGTCTTCGGTCCCATAAAGTGTGGATCATATTGCATTTGAAGCAAACAACTCCTTCAAAGCGGGAATTAAAGAAAGAAAATCTTAAATATTCGTAACATCCAGAAATAATAATTTTGGCAAAGGATAGAATGTTTAATCATATTTATCAGTAACTTTAGCCAGATGCAGAAAATTAAAAGATTAGTACTACTACTGTCACAATCTTGGCCTCGCGGCTGTGTTCGGCCATATTTTGTAATCTAAGTGTTCATAACATCAGCAGGCAAGAGCAAAAATATTAGTGTAACCAGGAAAATATACAGTTGGAGAAAATGATATTATTTTATACCTTAGTTTTTAGAAAAAATCGAATCAGCCATTTTATACCAGCGGGCAAGAAGAATAGTTGCGCATTAAAAGAATTGTACAGACAGTGAATAGCGTAGCTTGCAGAAACATTTCTAAAATTTATTCACCGAGTCATCCTATTTCCGGAATTATGAGCATAAAAGTGTTTAGTAATCTTTATAATAAAGAAACGTTTTCATATTTGAAAGGACATTTTAATCTTAGTATACATTTTGAATTTGTTTTTAATGTAATAAAAATCATAATTCCTTTACGTTTTTTCCTCAAATATATATTTTGACCAATTTACAGTTTAGTGAACCAAATTTGCGAAGTTAGAATGATATGTAAGAGAATATGTTTGCAGATAGTAAATGCATTTAGAAATATGAAGGCAATTGTGCGATTGAAATTTATCAAACATTTGATGAATTTTCTGATGAAAGCTGTCTGTTTTTTTACCCAAGTTATTATCAGATTGGTGTATCGCATAGACACCTGTAATTTAAATAAATTCATGGTGGAAATACGACGAAAAAGAGCGCATATCTTCCAGAATAATGGGTAAGTGACCTGCACACTTTTCTTTCATTTAGGAACTAAGAAATATGATTTAATGTAAATTTAAAAAAAAAAAGTGGAAGTCAGAGTGACCTTAGAAACTCACCTCTCTCATTTTTAATGGGATTATTTTTATTTAGCAGGAGCTCTTTTTTAAGTAATTAAGAAATGGTTGAAATATTTTACCCTTAAGCTTTTACAAGAAATAATAATTTTGACAAAGGATAGAAAGTTTAATCATATTTATCAGTAACCTTAGCCAAACGCAGTAAATTAAAAGATTAATACTACTACTGTCAATGAATAAAACAAGAATCAAATTAGTTATTTAATATTAAATACGGTTTAGGTTAAATTCCTGTAAAACTAGGGTAAGAATATTTAAAGTGAAGGCTAAATCCATATAAAGTTAGTTTTAAGGTTATTTTAAAGTGTACTTTAAATTAATAGAAAACAAGCGTTAAGGATATTTTATTATACGTTTCAGTTTAAATATTTAAACCTTATACTTAACCTTAAAGGGCATTTCTTCCTTAGACCTAACAAAATTTGTGTATGTTTACCTCTTTGAGAAGAATACATTTTTTTATAATTAAATAATGAATATTTATTTTAAAATAAGTACTGAATCTGGAATTACATATTTCTTTTCGATTAGATATTTTATCCTTATTCTACGGAATTTAGTGAAAACTTTGGAATATCAGCTTGACTGTCTTCTTGATATATATCTGTTTCTGCAGAGCTTCTGAAAGAACTCAGGTACTTTGCATCTCTGAACATTATAAAAATTATCTGCCTCCCTAAAGAAAGAAATAAGCTCTTTTTGTTTGCAATTCACTGACATGGATTACCTGTGCCGCTTATATCTCTACTGCTCTACAATTTTGAATGATGCTCATGACATAAAAGAGCTATAGATAAATACTTTATAAAACATTTATTGCAAGTCTTTCTGTTTTGACTTTGAAGAGACCCGATAAGATGATTCCTGTTCAAAAATAGAATACTAAGATTTTTCAGAAGAGGTTTACAGGCGAATAGGAAGACGTTTTTCCAGGAGCATTCTTCTTTATTTTTTACAATATTATCCAGTAAAAAGGAAATATGAAACCGTATTGAAATAACCGATTGAACCATTTACGAATTGTCTTCAACCTTTGTCTGTTTTGGAAGTAATTTGATAACCCTATTTTTTGTTTATATATTAGGCCGTTAAGTTTATTTCTCCAACATTGTATTCTTCATAATTTGGAACACAGATTAAAGCTTTCATATCGATCTCATCCATTTATTTTACAAATGTTTAATATAGTGTTTTATCTGTTCTAGTTGTAGTGGTCATTTTGGACGAGGTTCCCGTATCTTAGTAAACTTGGTCTTTTACAAAATAACAATAGAAAGATTTCCATTGCTTTACTTTCTAAATTTTCTAAAGTTTGACCTTGTAAGTAGTAGTACCTATATGTGCAAAACGTAATCGCCAACACTGTTTCTAAAGGATACAACCACAAAATCTTTACTTAAGGTATTCTTTACTGATGAGAGCGGATTTGAGTCTTAGCAACTATTCTGGACGTCAGCTAATCTGGGCAGAGTTTTGCACAGGCTTTCACCCCGCAAACAATACTGAAATGGGTCGATATGTCAGTTGAGGTATTCTCGTCTGAGGAGGGGTTATCTTGGATGGACGTACACAATTTAGGATATTGAAAGGCTCTACTCTAACTGGTGCACGCTGCTATAATCAGGTAATCCTTCCCCAACTGCGTCTGTTCTTAGGCGCCATTGTCTCCGAGTTCGTGTTTATGGATGATAACGGCACACTCCATCGCACAGAAGCTGTAAATATGCTTTTTGAAGGTGAGGACATTGTTCCTATGGATGGACCTGTCCGTTCAACCATTTAATTCCAATTGAAGAACACATATCGGAGCTCTGGGAGACAACAAGCGGCACGTCCACACCCACCAGAAAATGATCTGTAGATGGTGCTGACATAAAAAGGGAGGATTTTACCGCAAGAACTTATGAACAACGTTTTTCTAAGTATGGACAAGCGGTACAAAGCCTGCATCGACATTAGGGATGGCCATATTTCCTACTGAGGACCACATCTTCCCTTTGTTCCATCTTTGGCAGTAATGTATCTGTATGATGGCAGCCAGTTGTATGTTGGCATTTTTGAATAAAGTCCCTCTGTACCGTTTTGTTTCCGTGTTAGGTCGGTGTTGATTCATTCATCATTTATGTTCCTCACGAGGTTCCTTTGGTATGCTTTTCACATTTCCATGCAACTCCTAAGAGAAGCTCCAGGTAAAAATTAGGCTGGTTCTTAAATTTTGAACACGACAGCAGTGGTAGTTGAGGCACATGGAGGAACAAAGCAAGGTTATTCATCATCAGATAAACAAATTTTTCACACACACACATCCATTCCCTATAAAGGCTTGTCCAGTACTTCCTTGAATTTATTTAAGCCATCAAATTCCAAAACAGCAGATGGTTGTTTGTTCCAGCAATCCGCAATCTAAAGGCAAATTTCCACACACCTATGCTACAACTGCTTTTATTCAATTTGAATTTATCCTTCTCAGGTATGCATTATGGGAAAGAGAAAGAAGTCTATAAAATTGTAGCCTGCTCAGCCCATTCAGGGCCTTAGCACAACAATGAGACCACCTCGCAGGTGCCTAGTCTCCATACCCAAAAATGTGCAGAAAATAAAGCCTTTCTTGCTGAGAGTACCGCTTCTTTCTCCTCGCCAATCTTTTTACACTTCACTGTACTCGCTCATGCAACACTTCATCATATCTAAAATGAACCATCCAGAACAATGCACTGCTGAAGGAGCGGCCTCACCATTGACTTAAAGAAATGGAAAATCACCGCATTTTCCCTAATAAAAAAATTGCTCTATATCATAAAAAAAAATATCCTATGTCGTGGTCTGGGTGACTGTCTTCACTGCCCATAGAAATTGTGGGGGTGGGGTTGGGTTCTCGCCAATTGTGGGGGTGTGGTGTTAGTGTATTATTGTTCTTCTTTGGTTGCCCTAATTTTCTTTATATTTTAATTATTATAATTTATCCCCCTTTTTTTTTATATGTATATCCCCGTAGTCCAATCCTCCCACTTAGCATCTGACTTGTTTGTTCTCAGAAGATTACCTGACTCGTAGGGGACCTTAATTATTTTAAGTATTTCTCCACAGGATTGGCTGAGTTTCGGAATGACAGACTCCAACACTTGAATGTAAAATAAAACAATGTTTATTTACATATCATACAGAAACTAGCAATAGCAGTTATTCAAACTATATTTAGCTGGTGACTTGTTACTTCATTAACCTTTATATGTGTAAATATCTTGTTCAAACTCAATTGTTTCATCAACAGATATCCTATTCTAATACACATTATTTTTCATTATGACATGGTGTCTCTTCATGTTCTTTACAGGGACTTCAATAGGTCGTGTCATACACTTTACATAGATTCTTCCTACTCTTCTTCTGAACAGTCTGTATAATAAACCAACAACTACCAGCCAATGAACTGGCTCACAAAAACCTTCAGAGTTCGTGTCTCAATTTGTAAGAAAATTTCATTTATTCAATCAGGTCAACAGGAAATATCAATCAATTCAATTTAACATTACCCTTCAGAACAGTTGATCCTCTATACCTTTATATATCACTTATTAATTAGCCCCTACCCAATTTAGAAATACTCTCCACAAATCAACTCATAATAAAATTAAATTTCAACCTTCAATTTCATACATATTATAAAAACCTTTCCCAACATTAAACAATCCTCAGTTATCTATTATACCCTCTCCTTCCCACAAGCAATTATATGAGGAGCTTCACTTCAAATTATGGGCTACGTCCGTCTTAAATACATTACCCGTTTATTCATATATTCATTACTTAAATATACACATTTTTCTCCTAAAGTCCTCTCCTTAATAAATTAAGTACACCTATTTCGGTAAACTCTCTAGGACTTACGTGTTTGGCCTGGAACTTTCCTCTCTGCTCGGCATCCTTTCATATCGGTCATTCAGGTACTGGAATGCGGGGGCGCTCTTTTGGGGATCTCGGTGATTACGGTGTTTCCCTACCGGATACTGTACGGCTGGAATCAATCAGTGTCGCATACTCTTTATCGGTCAGCATTTCTTCTTCCGTGGATAGAGGGGTTTTCGAGTAGGTCAATGGTTCGACCACTCATTCGACTGGCTTTGCCTATATAATTCTCAGGGTGTGATTCTTCTTCACTATGGCTTCCATGTTTACAGGTGAACATTCCTACTGGCTGTCGGGATATGCAGAATTTCTATCACTGCTTCCATCTACCTCAGGTCTGCAGCTATCACCCAAACTAGACTGCTGCTCTGCTTAGTATCGTTCTCCAACTCATTCAAATCATCCTCCAGACCGCTCCGAAAACTTCTTCCGACTCTCACGAAAACTTTTTCAGAATGCCCCGAACTTCTTCAGAATCTCCCTCTCAAAATTCCCTCTATTTTCTTCCTGGCCAATAGGAGATCTGCACATCCTTTTTCCTGTGTTCTCATTTGTCTCCTCTCCTCTTCCGTGGGCGGGTCTTCTTTATTCTTTGTGCCCCAACTTCCGTGGACCTCGAACATACCAGAACAATCCAGAAAGAGAAGCGGAAGTTCAGGTCAACTGAGAAGCGTCACAGCTCCTCCCGTGACCTCACGCGCGCACACCTGGTGACGTCGCCCACCTCTAATAGCGTTTCACCGTGAAATCTTTAAGAGGGTCAGCTTAAGCACTCTTGGCCCTTACTATGGTGCATCTGCTTCTGTTTTAATGGGGGATTTGTCATGGTATATTACTTTCACTCACTCGTCAAAGAACTTCTATACAAACAAGCTACTACTAAACAGAGAGTGACTGGAAGGTATTTTTGAATTCCAGTGTTTCTTAATCCATGTTGTTTGTACCAGAAAACCACTATTCGTACTACAGTTAAATTCTCATAATATTTAACCATTTTTATTAATTAATGTAAGGACGGGTCCTTACAAAATTCTTTTCCGACTGCACAATTACTCCCAGCTGTTTTTCATTCTTTACCCCCATAATTTTAGTAGAACACAGTGGCTACGTTTCTATGGGGATATTTTTTCCCATATGCAGTATTTTGAATTTCTTGATGTTAAAAAAAAAAAATATTTCATCCTTTTGGAGAAGCACACTTCCATTACTCTCATTAACAACCCTCACTAGCTTTGTATAATATTCAAATTTTGATATTAAGCCTGATATACTTCATTAATGTAATTCATAAATATTCAAAACAATAGTGGGCACAACAGTGAACACTCTGGAGTCAACCTCAACATACGCATCAAAAACGTCACGGGAAGCTGATAGCCAACAACCCAAAACGCAAACAATAGCGCATTTATCTGTTCATATTTATCCATAAATTAATATAATTACATCGACTGTGTGTGGTGAGAATTTCGGTCCTTCATAAAGGTACGAAGTGTCCATTTATAAGAATAAAATTAGTAAGAAGTGTTGATCTTTATCGCACATACGATCTTAGTTTGTAGTCTTTCTTGCGCAACCGTATTAAAAGCTTTTCTTAAATTCAAGTATAAAATATCACATTTATGTTTGCATCCACTTCCTTTGTGGCCACATCATAATATACGATAATGTTTGTAGACAAGACGTTTCCCTTAAGAAACACATGTTTTGTCTGAATTATGTCCGTTGTTTTGTCTGAATTATGTCCGTTGTTTTGTCTAGGTGATACTGAATTGCTAATTTAACCACTGACTCTATTTTTTCCCTCAGCATGAATTGTTGAGGAGGCTTCCATCCTGCAGTGGGTTCATAATGGCTGCACTTTACCTTTTTTTCTATTAATTATTCGCGGAACAGAACTTAAATTAACAGGTCTGTAATTACTAGTGTCATGTGATCCGACTTTGTGAATTGTGGATACATTTGTAGATCTCCATTCTATGGGGATTCCCTTGAGTCCAGGAATTCTCAAATTATTATGGATGTGAGTCCTGAAATGATTTATAACAGTTAAAATTCCGACTCTGTTTGTCTTAATATCGTCTCTGAGACTATTATATTCAATAAAGTTTCCACCCATGTGCCTGCTTTCTAACATCTGTATCTAATGTATACGACGACTAATATAATATATATCTCCTTCACACGGGTGCCCTTTTTACAATCTCATCAAGTTGATTGTCCGCTGTCCTTTATGAACTCATCTAAATCGATTTGATATCTTTTCTTTAGGTTGGGGACTCCATCCTTTCACACAGTATTCCAAGTGAAGACTTGCAATTGCGTTATAAAAAGGGATTACAGATTACCCTATCCTACAATCAAATGTTCGATAATTCGTAGATTTTACAATATAACCCTTCTTTCCGCTTGTGTTCATTGTCCCGAAAACTTAATGTTTGCGTTGTATCGTAAATTACAAATTTCTTTCTTCGTCTTTTGATTTCATCTAGTCCTCAACGAGTGTATAAAATACTCTGGGGGTGTCTATTTCATTGTGTGCTTAGTGTTGCATAAAATATGGTTGATAGCATTCTAAGCATCATAGATCCTTAGTTCTGCTTTGCACTGATCAGTAATCACGCTCTCAACATCTGCGCATCTACAAATTTTGACTTAAACCATGTACCATTTCGACGATGTTTTCGTTATCTCTGCAACAGTAACACCACACCTCTGAAATCCATATCTAAAATAATGTGCCTTTTTTAATTGTTATTTGAGAAGGAAAATCTGTAATTGTCTTAACTTTCCTGAAAATAATTTTTAAAATAATTAAATGCACAAGGCATAATACATTAAGAGTTTAATATCTATATAACATCGGTGTTTAGATACACCATAGACAACTCTTAAAAAACTACAAAGTAGTTGTTGTGGGCATCATTTTCTCTTTCTCATATTGTCATCTCTCATATTGTGTGATTAACTTCACAACTGGTTCGTCATGTCTGCAACACTAGGGTACCTGCCCACCCACTGATGATAGGCCAATAGCCTTGAAACTTGTCTGGGTGGTGGTACTCACTGAAAATAATATATTGAAAAAAAAAAAAATCAGTAGTTTGCCATGTGTATTATGTCTACAAATTTCAGGTGTTCTCTAGTCGATTTGAATCTTAAAATCAGAGCATAAAAATATCGGGGATTTAAGGGGGAAAATTTTGCTATCTTCGCCTCAGAGTGCTGAATGGGACAGTGCGAAAAATATTCAGAAAGTTCATCATGTCATTTATACAATTCGAACCCAAAATAATTTTAGTTTATTTGGTCATGTTGGTAGATCGCGTTTCCATGTAGTGATATTTCACCCTATTGGGAAACGAGTTCCACTAAATTTCTATATATTTGTCCTTTATTTTCTAAATTATATTAGTATCGTTTCTTCAACAGTAGCGTCATCTTCTTTATTCACCCCTCTCCTTTTCTTCATTTTGTGTTGTTTTATACGTTAAGTTCATTTTTTCCGTCTACTATTTGGCATACATTATATATATATAACCCCCCAAACAAAAGTGGAAATCTGCCAGAGAATTGAATTAAGTATTAAGTGTAAATCCCGAGGGAATTAATAGAAAGAGGGAAGCAAACTAATTCCCTCCAAATTCTAATTTGTGAAGAAGCAATGAATACCATTTTAATAAATAACTTATGAATATCAAAATAAATGTGTCTCCAGTTGAACTATTTCAGAACCTAAATATTGTCAACAGTTTGTCTCATTCCATAATTTTGCGAATATAAATCTGTATAAAGATTTCTTTTACAAGAAACTAAATGCTAATTGTCAAACATGTTTGCAACAATAATGTGTATATTAGCAAACAAAAATAGATCTTGAAATACAACCATTATAAAACGCTGAGAACAACTACTTAGGCAAACTCAATGACTCTAATACCAACACACTCAACAAATATTCATAAGTTTGATTGTAATATCCGTTTAGGTTGGGGTGACCACTGTGAAAGTTAAAAAAAAGAGTAATCCTGGACTAAATAACAAGCTAAGCACACATGTGATGCCCACACCGCTGTCATATGCAGCGCAGGAGCTAGCGTTTGCGGCGATAAGGCAAAACATTTTAACAGCGCCTTTTTCATATCTAATCTTAACACGCATATATACGCAGTAGCGCGTCTAGCAGTGTCAATTTTAACAACGCCCCTGTCACGTGCCTGACTTTCCCACCCCTACTTTCGGGTGCGAAAGTGAGGCACTTGACAAAGGGTGCTTCCGCATCCGGTCCTGCCTTATATATCTACATAACGTATTCAATATTAGCATCTGGTGCCGCCTGTGGTTTCCCATTTCTGCGCCCTATGTGCACTATGAAGGAATACAGATCTACTGTAAATGTCCGAAAGGTGTTCTTTGTGGATTACGTAGTATTATGTTGGGTTCTGTTGTGTGCCTTGGCAATTTGCCGCAAGGCCAATGGCGGGACCCCACGGTGCCCGCACATGCAGATAGGAGGGAGCCGGGCTCCCTATTATTATCTGGTTAGTCTTTGCCAGAGTCGCCTAAGTATCCTGACAAAGACCGATGAAAAAAAAGTTAGCGTACTTAGGAATTAGAGTCAAGAAATGGGGGAACGGGTAGAAGTACGGGGATGAAGAAAAAGACATCCCGAAGGTACAATGGAATACATTCATCCGGCGAAAAGAGGGGATGGAATTAGCTGCAATGTTGTTGTGCAATTGAGCCCAAGCACGATCGTTATTTCGCAAAATCCTCTTACTTTTCTCATTCAGGTCTGGTCGGGATTTTAATTTCTATGATGTGGCAGGTAAAGTCCTATTCGATGATTTGTGTCTAAGTCTGTAGGAATTGAGCTGTGGCTGCCATGTACTGGATGTCCCAGATTTGTTGGTTGTGCAGTCTTATTTATTGGTTGTGCAGTCTTATTTGTTGGTAGGCCCCTGCGTTTATACCCAAAATATAGATGGTTTTCTTCTCTTTGTGTAAATCATGATCCATATAATGTTGTACCCATGGGTAGGTTATTCCGTTGTGCGAATAAATTCTGTGCATTGCGCATAAAAGTGACATAATCTTCTTTTCTTTCGACGATGTTCTGTTCTTAGTTTTTAGGAGGGTAATGCATCCTATTCAGGTGGAATCATCTCAAGTCTTCATATATACGCACTCGAAAATTAGGTTGTCTCAACTTTCGAGGGAACCACAGAGGTTTGAGTATACAATGGATTTCTAGGAATGAATTTTCTGGTGACTACTCCTTTTGTAAGATATATCCACCTGCTGAAAGTACGCAGTGAAGCACTTCTCGTCTGGCCCAATGTTATTTGAGGGGTCGTTGGTAGAATCCGGGCAGCAGGTGGCTTTATCTTTAGAAAGCATATAAAATTTACCTGGTTATGTCTTCTTTATTCCATCTTAAATTTTAATTTTAAAAGGACTGCCTGACAATCCGGATCAATGCAGTATGAATTTTCGAACTTTTAGTGTACAGTGCGAGTGGACAAAATTTCTAATGAGATTATAAAACTCAAAAAAAAAAAAAAAATGAATGGTTCTCGCCTCACTGACCACCTTTTCCAAGGGCTGTGAGGTGGAGAATGATGGAGAGCTTGTTGTTATCCGTGTATATCAGGAGCTTGAGGGTGTACAGGTTCTTTCTTCCTTCTTTGAGGTTATATTGATATTTGCTTCCGTTGAGCATGGTAGATAGCAGGTTGAGTGATAGACAGAACCATAGTGGGCTCATAGCAACTCCCTGAAAGATTCCTCTTCTAATGGAGATTGGCCTAGTTGTGATGTTCTCGAACTTAATGGTGGTACTCCCTTTCGCCATTGTTGCTCCTAGGAAGTTTGTCGCTATCGGATTGACCGTGTAGATCTTCAGGGTCTCTATTAGCCAGCTATGAGGTAAGAAGTCAAAGGCCTTGCGGTAATCGATGTAGGACGTGTATTGGTTGCGGTGCTTCTCGAATGCTTGCTCCATAACTGCGGCATATATGGTTAATTACTACTTCCAACCTTTGCTCCTCCGCTTGCATCCTTTCTGTTATTATTATTATTATTATTATTATTATTATTATTATTATTATTATTTATAGACTATAATCTAATTTGGGCAATGCAAATAAGAAATTTGTATAAAAAATGAGATTTAATGTGTACTTCTTTTATTATATTAATAATAAATTAAAGCAAAGAATAAAAGTCACCTAATATCATGCACTAGTGGACTCCCAACTCAATTATTTGGTAAATATATTGGCAAGACCAAATATAACTGAAATAAGGGTAATAAACAATTTACTAAACAGGATTCTGAAACTTTTAATGGGGACAAACTCTCCGAATGATCTGAATAAGAGCAGGCAATTTTGTTAAAATACAAAATACTATATCCAATTCAGAAACTGAAGTTAAATTTATTCTTGAAAAATTTTAAAACTATTTATGAAGTGTTGTATCTTTAAAGGAATGTTTCACACAACTTAAGGAATCCAAAAGCATTTGTTTTGCATCACCTTAGGGTACTAAATAGATTTGGAGACAGGCACACAAGGAACAATAACGTGTTGGCAAGCGTTGATTTCAGGAGAAGTTATTTTTTCTCCAAATCAAAATTGCTAACAAGAAGATTTTTGATAAACAATGATACAGTAGAATAGATTTTCAATGCGAATCAATCACTATCTCTGTTTGCAGTGTGGAATGTACCATGTGTAATGATTTCATTTTCTTTTCTGTTAACTAAGAATTTTGTACGCAAAAACTGATTTCACTGATGAATTACAAATTGTCAAGAAATTTACTTTTCTTAAAGAGTTCGTGTATTGTAAACAAATTCAAATGATAAATAAATTTCTATTGTATTATTATTATTATTATTATTATTATTATTATTCAGATACAGTGATATCTCAAAAATAAATAAATAATAATAAGATAAAAATAAAAATAAAGTTTAGAGTTATACAAAAATACATCAAAACAAAAGCGTGAACAGTTGCCTGTTTTCCGAATAAAGCAGCTCAAAATAAACATACCAACAACACACTCTTGCAGAATTGTTGGAAAAGCATTTTTCGGTTTCAATCTGATCCACATCAGCACCAGAGATCACGAAATATATTTGTTGAAGAATTCTCATTCCAACGATGGCTGAATTGCCAAAATGCAGAGGAAATCTTTCGGAAGAAGTTAGTTTAGCATTCGAAACTTCGAAATGATTCAGAAAACAGCAGCCAATCTCAGCATCAAGATGTTGAAGAATTCTCATTCCAACGATGGCTGAATTGCCAAAATGCAGAGGAAATCTTTCGGAAGAAGTTAGTTTAGCATTCGAAACTTCGAAATGATTCAGAAAACAGCAGCCAATCTCAGCATCAAGATGAACAAAATATTCGAGCAGTGTTTGATTTATATTACTGATGTTATTATTATTATTATTATTATTATTATTATTATTATTATTATTATTAACAGCTACAAACAGCAAACAACGTGCCTGAGGGTGCAGCTACAAAGAATTATTACATAGCTTCAAAAAGCTTGGAGTATACATTTCCCAAAGTAAAGAAAAAAGTAAATGTACAGATAAAATAAAACTAAATAAATAAAAGGACTCATCCGTCCTATTTAAGTGAACAGACAGAGCACTGGTATTTCTTCACACACAATCAGAGTCTTAGAACTTAAAAGAAGAGTCTATTTTAAGTCAGGTACCGGATGAGGTTAGCAATTTCAGTTGCCTCTTGAAGTGTCCGGGGGTATCAAATATCTCCATATTTGCTTTGTTCATTGATCTTGCAGTCCTGTTGTAGAAGTTGTAGTATCCATAATTTGTTCTCGCATAGGATGGTTTCAGCAGTGGATGGTTTCTTAACGCTCTTGTCGGGGCGAATGATGTAAAAATAAGAATTCAAGTTGTTTTGATAGCTGCACAAAAATGCAAAACGAACAGAAATTTCAATTTCAACAAAGTGTGATATACAGTTTGGCGAAGGTGTGTTTTCGGAAGAATATTCGTAACGTGGGGCTAGTGGCTGAAGTTCTGATATGCATCAGAGGACTTATCGGTTGTCGGGAGCTCAGAGATCAACGGCATCCCTATCCATATGAGATAAGGCCTTTGTGGATATGGCCTGGTTGTCAAACCTCTAAAAGCTGACCCATACAGATTGTTTCTCCACTCTCCTACTTTTTGCGGATGGCGAGTTTTGCGAGGCTGCTCTATTCATTACAATCTATTTTTTATATATATATATATATATATATAATCTTTATTGTATACAAACATAGTATATACAATAGACCCTTCACAGCAGCAATGCCAGGGGTTTTATATTGGATGGTGTACAATACTAGCCTTGGGGAGACGGGGCCCACATCGAAGTTCGGGCTCATCCCCCAGAGCCAACAATAAAATTGAATCAGTGTCAGATTATTTACAGGATATTATGCTTTTCACAATATTTACAATGAAATAATAAAGATATTCAGATTTACATTATGTTATATTTATATTCATAAAGATATTGTTAACTTTATTTACAACATATTCATAAAGACATCGTGCTTTGAACATTATTTACAATATATTGGGCATTATTATGCTGCCCTTATCAATGTGCACTTTGTCTGGCCAAGGTCAGGCTCTTAAGGATCTCTCTTCGGTACCTCCGATCCTTCACAAATCTACAGAGGTCGCCGTCAATTGAAAGGATTGTGGGGAGCATCTCCCTGGGGAGAAAGCGGTCACTGAGTGATAGTCTGTTGTAGTGAGCTGTGAGCGTGGGAACTGACCTCAGTCCGGGTAGAGGGATCCTCCAGCCACACAGTTCCCAGATGCTTGGCTCCGAGACAATTCCGGTTGTCATCTTGACAGTGAGAACAAGTCGTTTTTCAAATACAAGATCTGGAAGTCTGGCAAAGTGAAGTGACGTCGCCATCGCAGTTGTCCTTTGCTGGGGTGGACGACGATGTTTTTGCGTGAACCAACGAAGGAGCCACTATTCGGCGGAGAACACGCGCTTGATGTTGGTAGGGGCCGCGGACCCCCAAATTTCCGAGGCATACAGTACGACGGAGTATACTGAGGTGTATATGTACCGTCGAGTCACATCCAGATCCCTAAGGTGGAGCAGTTGTTGTTTTGTGGTCCAGCGCATTTGACAGAATTTTGCTATGAGCTTGTCAATGTGGGGGTTGAAGCTCAGTTTATAGTCGAAGACGACTCCCAAGTCGGTATGCATCTTGACCATTTGGAAGGGAATGCCGTCTAGAGAAGCTTAGATTTCAGTGGGTTGGCTCTTCAGAGAAAATACAATTTGGGCTGATTTGGCAGGGTTAATGAGGAGGCCAAATTGATGGAGATAGGATCCTAAGTCGTGTAACTTTTCACAGATCTTTCTATTGATGTTTGAGAGATGTTCGCCAGGGTTAATCTAAGTATATATTTTAATATCATCGGCATAGCAGAGTATGTCTTCTCTCTGTTGCACAAACGGAATAATAACAGCGGTGAATATTTTATTTTTTGATATTTTCACTTTTGAGAGGGCAGTCTTCTGTTTCAGATATTATCCAGCTGTGATACCTCTTCTTGTGCTAAGGTAAGGAGCGAACGTAATGATACGTGAAAAGCTGTACCCAACTGAACATGGAGAGGTCGCGCATATGTCCGAAAACAAAGGTGTTCTTATATGCAATTTTGTTCTGTTCTGCGTGAAAAAGCTTATTTTAAATGAACTCTTCGGGAAAAGAAATTAATCGTTTTGAGAAAAGAATAAACTATGCTCGTATTGCCCTCCGCATTGCTCCGCAACTCCCCTTCAATAAATACAAAATGCCATCGATTACCAGAGCAGAAAGCAAAGAGAGGTTGTGGAACCCGTCTGGTAGTTCTCTGCAAGACAGTTCCTCGATATGACAGCACCCTGGCTTTCCATTTTCAAGGAACTATGTTTCAATCCGTGTAACCTCACTCATTTTGTCAATGTAAAATCAGAAGTTGTCTGTAAGAAACCTGGAAGCTGGAGATGGAATTCAAACACTGCCTCTCCCTCTGGGTTTTCGCCGATACGTTGATCTGCAGTTGGATTGATAAGTAAAATATGATTAGCATTGGAGGATATGGAATGATAACCTTCCTTGTACGGTTAAGAATCAAAAATTGCCTGAAATTAATTCAATGAAAACCTAAAGAAGCATATATAATAGCATAACGTTTCTCTTGTTTTTATACCAGAACACTGCCGGATTTTGAAGATGATTTAATGTCTGTCTTGTGATCTCTTTTTGCCGAATGGTCCATTTTAATTCTCTTTGTGTGCATTTTGTCGCTCTGTAATTATCTTTTGAACTGTTCTATTTTGTTACTCTTTAATTATCATATGAAATGTTCAATTTTGATTTCTGCGTAATCCAATACAGACATGGTATTTTTGAACTTATTGTATCCTAATATTTTCTGTTTCTACTGATATCTTGACATTAAAGAAAAAGTTCATATCTTTTGCATAACTGATGTGTAGGATTTCATTGATTTCCCGTTTTGAATTATTTCTGCATACAGTATTTTCTTTCATTTATTTATTATTATTCATGGCCAGATTGTAATTCGCTTGTAAGTCAGGAATAAGGAATTGAACTCAAGTGAAATGCACTGATGTTAAAATTTAAGGACCAGTCAGGTTTTCACCTGTAGCTTCTCATAGCAGTGCCCTGGATATGGGCCGACCGGGTTAGCCGGGTGGGATAAGTGCCTGCCTGGCAATCCAAAGTTCGCGGGTTCGAATCCCGCCTCGGGCTTGGATCAAAATACTTCAAAAAACCTTGGGAGGTGCATTATGGCCACAGAAGCCGATGGGCCATCAACTACCATGGATATGGAAAAATCATAATAAAGGAACCTCGTGAGGAACATAAATGACGAAGAAACAACACGACACACAACAATGGAAACAAAACAGTACAAAGAGACTTTGTTTAAAAATGGCAAAATAGCACTGGCTTCCATGATGCAGATGCATCATTGCGAAAGATGGAACAAAGGAAAGAGGTGGTCCTCAGTAGGAGATATGGCCACCCCTAATGTCTATGCAGGCTTTGCAACGTCTGTCCATACTTAGAACAATGTTGTTGATAAGTTCTTGCGGTAACCCATTCCTCTGCCAGCGCCATCTTCAACTGGTGAATATTTTCTGCACATGCGTGTGGAGGTGCCGACTGGTGTCTCTCCCGAGCGTTTCTTATGTATTCGATGGGAATTAGATCGTTTAACGGGCAGGCCAATCCATAAGAACAATGTTCTCCGTTTCGAAAAGCATATCAACAGCTGCAGCGCGATAGGGTGTGGCGTTATCATCCATAAACATGAAATCGGGGACAATGGTACCTAGGAAGGGGCGCACATGTGGAAGGATTACCTCAGTCCATTACCGCCTTCAAGATTTCGAGTTGTTTTCGTCCATCCAAGATAACGCCTTCCCAGCCGAGAACAATTCGTTCGCCACTGTGATCCCTTACACTAATGTTTGCGGGGTGATAACGTGTGTCAACCTATCGCCAGGTTAGCTGTTGTCCTGAATTTCTGCTGAGACTGAATCTACTCCCATCGGCAAAGAGTACCTTAAGTAAAGATTTTGTGGTTGTAACCTTTAGAGATAGTTTTGTTCCTTTAGATTTTGCACACCAGTGTGTGATGCAATGAATATGTTAATTTGTAAATTGAACTTGTACGTTCATTACTGATGACCTTTGCTTTTTTTTTCTTCTTCCCCTTAGTTAATAAAATTTTTCCCCGAATCTTTGAAATTTATTAGCGCCTATTTAGCTTTATAATAATGTACTAAACTTAACTTGAAAACCAAAAAAGATAGAAGAAAAAAATATATTGTAGAATATGAGATATTACTTTTTCATTTTTAGGAAAATTGTTTGAGTAGAGACGTTTTTTATTCAATTTCTGTGCCTCTATGCATCATTTTTTAATGGAGATGGGTGTTCTTGGATCAAACGATATCCTATTCTCTAAAATTCCGAAATAAAAAAAAAGTGATAAATGAATGCCTTTTGAATAATGTAGCTTACTTTTATTTCGAATATAATTGTACTATTGTGTGTAATATAATCGTATTAAGTTGAAATATTCAAGTCTAACTTTAGCAATCTGAAACCAAACTCTGTAATCAGACTATATTAATTTGTTTTAACAAATATTGAAATTTCATTAAAATGTGTTAGTCATTGTAATAAACAAAGTAAGTTATTAAATAATTAGTAAATTGTTAAATGCTGCAGAAATTGAATATTTCGATGATCATCTGTGAAAATTTTATATTATGATTCTTGTCACAAAAATATTCAGTTAGAATTTATTTTACGATGGAAAACGGAGTTTTCTGGATGTAAATTTATTATTTAAATATCAGTTGTTGTGAAGAATTATTATTTACAAAATTATTCAAGGTATAAAACTATAAAGGAAATGAGAAACAGCAATATCTCAGTGAAAATAGACCATTAACTTTCAAACTACAATAACCAGTCTTTATCACTTGATTGTTCTACACAAAGACATAAAATAAAAACAAAATACAAATATTACTTTTCATGATGAATTTATTTATACGTTAATTTGAAATGGTACCATGTCCTGACAAAAAAACTCTAAAAATATCTGACCAGAAGAATGAGTGGTTTACATAATTATATTATTTTTTAAAATTAATTTGAAAGAAATTTCTGCTAATTAATATGACAATTTTCGTTTAACATAAAATTAGTCGCCTGAAATAGAAAGAAAAGAACTAAATAAATTCTATATACTGACAAAAATACATTTTTGTCAGTATATAGAATTTATTTAGTTCTTTTCTTTCTATACAAAAATAAATTTTTTTTACAAAAAATAAATACAAACTATACAAAAAATAAATTTATAAACCACAGCGTTAGTAAATTATTTAATAGCTCCTGTTTTTAAAACGAAATTTCAAAAAGAATAATTCAATGTTTTATTAAAATTAACAAAATTATAGTTCTGGTAATACTGAAGAAAAGTATGTAAAATAGCCGGATTTACATCTGTTAGGTTTCATTAACCCTGCGACTCAGACGTACATACTTTGTTTATCTTATGAGCAGACTCATGATTTTCACCCTTGCTGGCTGACGAATTTGGATTAATATTATGCACCAATTTGATGCACCAAATATGCACCAAATGAATATGCACCAAACAATATGGCTATTCAGGCAACACATTTGCCACAGATATTCGGTAATTATTATCCAATAAGAAAGATTTCAGCAGAAGAGTCTACTTGATTGGTTATTCAGTTTTTGTGCTGGAATCCTATTTCAACATATAAATAGATAGCATCAGTGCTATAAATTTATTATTTCTTAGCTATTCGTCGAGATGTTGGTGGTGTTTTCAGTTCGTTTCCTATCGGAGAAAGCATTTTTCAGTTTTCCGGAGGACGTCCCCATATGCGAGTTAAAGGAAAGGAGTTTTGATGAGAAAAAGGCACTACTTTCTGAGAAGAATATCCTTATAGGTTTTAAACGCTGTGCTCTAAGATTAACTCCTAATTTTTGTGGCCTTTTTTCACATTCTTATTCATCTGGTGTTTTCCTTTGGTATGGATATTTTCTAATATCCAAGACATCATTTTCCGTCAAAGATATGAAATGGTTCAACAGCCGTAAGAAATTGTTTGTTCCGAATTTTTGGGTGATGAGATATTCTCGGTACAGCTTAGCAGTTGTTTTGGTCTTATTGAGTATTGCATTTCCTGGAAGATTTGCTTGTTTCGAAAGAAACTCTTTATTTTACGGTACATCTGTAGTTTTTCCTAGATATACTATATATGCATACCGTACTGGTGAATTGGCTAATTGTTTTATCCTCTGCGTCAACGAGAATCGGATGAACTCTGCAATATCTACTGGTTCTTCATGTTATCCATGCACTACATATGAATTGGCTACATGTTGCTATTTTTCAGAACATCTGAATTCCCTACAGATTATCCATAATGAATAGGCTAACCCTGATCCTATCGTGGAACAAAATTGCCTAAATCGTTCTAGGATTCTTCAGTCTGGCTACATTACAGGTAAACCAATCATCGTGGAACAAAACTGCCTAAATCGTTCTAGGATTCATCAGTCTGTCTATTTTACTGGTAAACCAATCATTCTAGGATTCATTACTCTGGGTACTTTACAGCTAAACCAATCATTCTAGGATTCACCAGTCTGGCTACTTTATTGGTAAACCAATCATTCTAGGATTCTTCGGTCTGGCTATTTCACAGGTAAACCAACAATTCTAGGATTCATCAGTCTGGCTATTTCACAGGTAAACCAACAGTTCTAGGATTCATCATTCTGGCTACTTAACACAATACAAATCATTCTAGGATTCATCAGTCTGGCCACTTTACAGGAAATACAAATCATTCTTGGATTCATCAGTCTGGCTACTTTACAGGTTAGTCATTGTTAATTCATATATCTAATTGCTGTTTACTAATTGAAAGTTTCATATTTTGCACTAAGACAAATTCTGGTGATAATTTGCATATTAATTTAAATCCCTCTGATCTTCTTCAATTTCCAATTTGGTAAAGATATCAATAACAAGAAGAAATTTAGAAGATAATAAACAGTGTACAGTAAAACGGACCTTTTAAGGACCACGCAAATTCTGATAAAGGGATAGCGATCGTACTGCGTTTCCCTTATTTTTTATAAAAATTTTTCACGAATTAGAAAGTCACTGGGGTGCCTTAAAGAAGAAGTGGGAAGAAAAATTTGTATTCGAAATGACGCCTAGATACAATTAAATTAGAATATAAATATTTTTTTGGGAAAAACATTATATCATCATATAAATAAATATTTATAGTCAAATATTATATAAAATACTAATTTATTTTTAATTCTATATTTTAGATGTGATAAACAGTTCACAATTTCAGATTGCTCTAATGATGCCAAAAATTATTGGCATATTAAAGGCAGAATTGAAACAGAAAGCTCGTATTACTCCATTGATGTCATTTTAAAAATGCGGCTTTATTTTTTTTCTTGTACTACCTACTAAATATCTGGCAAATATATACATTTTTCCTTAAACGTCTAAAAACAATAGAGGTTTTTCAGATTGCTAGTGGTTACAAACTTGTGTATGCAGGAAGGAAAATTCAATAAGCCTTACCAAAAAATTTGCTTTGCCTATCACAGATGGAGTTCCATAAAGCCAAATAGAAGGCCATGATGAAGGCGCCCACAATATGGAAATTGTTTGATAATTATTCTTTGAATTTGCCATATTTAAATGCATATGTATAACTAACATATGCTTCATTTAAATAATGGTAAAATTATAACCGCTTCAAACGTGATCAAATCGAAGAATATAATTTTTTTGTATTCGAATTTTAAACGTTATAAACACTTTGCGAAACCGAGTACTCATATTATCAAAGAACCATGTAGAAAATTAATGATTTGTCTCATGAAAATTTACATTTTTTTGGGCACATATTTTCTTCTTGATTCTCTGAAAACTTTCATTCTATGTTACAATTATAGTACATAATTCTTTAAATTAACCTTTACAATGTTAATAAAATAATTTATCTAATGTTTATCTTAGATATTTGAATATATATTTTTATTGAACATTTTAAATATAGCCTTTCTTCACGAATTGAAAATAAAATAAATTTTTAACTTAATGGGTTAAAAAGAAAACCTCCCTTTGCAGTGAAGAACAAACTAGATTTTTTATAACAAATTAAACGATTGAGATGGTAATTTTAGGTAACAGTAAACTAGTGAGTTGACATTGTGCGATAGGGAAAATCGTGGGCTCTTCGGTTAAGATTATGAGTTCACACTATGTCAGTAAAAATGGTAACTTGATTAGAAATCATTTGGAGTTCTTTAAGTTAAAGTCATTTGGAATCAGACGGCTATAAAATAATATCTTAATATATTTATTCAGTTTGCTATTACTGCATATATTACATCGATAAACTGGCGGTCTTTAAATAAGAAAAATCTTGAATATATTTAATTAATTGTATGCAACAATTAACAAATTTGAAATACCTATGATGATGATATATGAATAACCTCGCATACACTGAGGAGACAGATACCCTGACTTCTAACCGTATGAATATGATAAATTGTACATTTAAAAATAAATATACTTTATCACGTCAATGGGAAAGTTGCCGAACGAATTTTAGTGTACAAAAATATCAGTTTACTCTGAACATTAATTACTTTGATACCATGAAATAAGTATTCGTTGAGGAATTATGCGATATATTATGAAGAAAGGAAAAAGTGAAATGAATCCTGAAAATTGCCGTTGGCATGTGTCAAGGAATATAAGTTAGGAGAATAAATAAAATCGTGAATATATTTAGCAGAAAGACTAAAATTTAAGTAATTATTTAAAAAGAATTAACGGCACAATTTGAACTCTGCCTCAGAACTCGATTGATTTATTTAAAAAAAAAAAAAACGACAGAAAATAAATTTGATTTGATTGGACAAAAGAATTACAACACAATGGTCAAAATACCTAAAATTCTTTGTTACAAAGGATCAAAATCGAGTCTTAGTACAGAAATCCGATGCAGAACATATAAGGGAAACATCAGCAAAAACGCCTGTAGGCACAGTTTTAGGTAAAAAAGCCGATGGATGAGGTTCACATGTGTTAAAACTGCTCTGTCTTCCTAATTTACATGAAAATTCCTATGGATCAGTGAGAGATTGCAATAAAAGAAAAATAAACTAATAACAATTAAATAAATTCTTTACAGAACTTTTATGTAATATTTTAACTATACTGTAAACTAAAGGCAGGAACAATCAGTATAGCAACCAATAAAAACGATGCACTTAGGTAATGAGAGGAAATAGTATTGTGGTGAAAGAGGCCTATGCGCTCCGGATTCATATTATTGAAATGAAAAAAATTATAATTCCTCAGAGCGGTTTAATACTAGAACTACATACAAAGAACGGTTAATAAACTAAAGAGCTTTCTGCTGAGTAGATAGCCTTCTTCAGTTAAACAGAAAATATATTAAATGACAGTTAGAATAGAGATGTGCATTGCCAACTTGGTGCATGAGGCGCGTGGCTAATTTTTCGAGGTTGAAGTTTGTGTTGTGACGTATGGTGGTGACGCGGCCAGCGTTTGTCTATGGACAGAATTATTGCTTCCGTGATGGGGTTAACTTGACAACCACTGTTCCTGTTCAAAGAGGTATCCGAGCATTTTATGTTTAACGATTCCAACCAGGTGCGCTGTAGGTAATGGTTGGACCTGTCCACAACCACGACATCGCGGTGTGGGTCAATGTCGTGGTGGGTTGTCCAGACATGCTCGGCAATAGCTGAGTGTTCCACATCTGCCAAACGGATCGCCCTTTTATGTTCTGAGAGACGTTTCTCGAGCCGACGTCCAGTCTCCGCAAAGTAGCATCTAGTGCAGTCACGGCAAGAGATGCGATAGACCAAACCGCTCTGCAGAAGGGTGAGGACAGGTGTTTTGACGTTGGAAATGAGAGAACGCAGTTTCTTGCCTGGGAGTTGGATACACTTTATCCAATGTGATTTTTGGATTCTGCCGATCTGTTGTGACAGGTTGGGATAGTATGGGATAAATGCCCTTGTGAATGAATGACTCACCACTGTTGACATGACTGTTGGTCGCCAGGTTGTCGCATGCCTGTAGGTCACACCTGTCAAGGATGTCGATGGGATAGCCATACCTCCAAGGCAAGGTCCACTTTGACCCTGGTGATCTCTGTGCGTCTTTCACCTGCAGAGCTAGAGTGTGTCCAGGCGCGAGTTAGCAAGGTTCGGGCAGTGGTGAGGAGGTGACCCCATGCGTGTGCTGACTGGAAGTTGGTAAATTGGCCAGCACACATAGGTTTACGATAAACTGTTGTCTTCAAGCATGTGTCTTCGCGCCGGACGAGGGTATCTAGGTATGGTATGGTGTTGTTCGACTCCAATCGTGAATTTTATGAAGGGCGATAGTGAGTTGAGGTGGGATAGGATTCGCTGATCTGAGTCTCTAGGGATAACTACGAACACATCGTGTACATAGCGACACCAAAATGCGATGTGATCTGGTGCGTGTGTAAACGCACGTCCCTCTAACTTCTCTATCACGATGTTTGCCGTGACCGAACTGACATGGGAACCCATGGCTGTGCCATGCACCTCCTGGTAAATTGAGTCGTTAAACATGATTGCACCCCCTGTTAAGTACAGTCTGAGGGCGGTAAAAATGTCATCAGGTGTCAGTCTGGTTCTGTCGCTAAGGGTTTCATCATTGTCCAAGAGTTGTTTTGCACAAGAGATGGCAAGTTCCACTGGGATGGAGGTAAAGAGTGATATCACATCGAACGATGCCATGACTTGATCTTGTGAGATGGATATAGTGCAGATCCTTTCTATGAACTCAATACTGTTGGAGACGGTGTAGGTGGTCTTGCCAACTAGAGGAGAAAGTAGCCTCGAGACAAAATTAGACAACTCGTAAGTCGGTGATCCACAGCAGGATACAATTGGTCTTAGTGGTGTGTCTTCTTTGTGTACCTTCTGCAGGCCGTAAAAAAAAAACCGTGGGATCTGACACGCGGAGACACGGAGGTGATTACCGGTTGACTGTGTTATCTTCCCCTGTTTGAGCCAACTATTGATGAGGATATTCACCTCTGACTCCCATCGTTCCAATGCTCTGCTGGGGGTAACGGTTAAGGGTTTGTAGACGGAAGTTTTATTGCAAAATTTGTAAGGCTTTCGCCACGTAATCAGCGCGGTTCATTACAACCGTATGACGGCCTTTGCCCGCCGGTAGAATGACGAAGAACGAATCCCGTTTTAGAGCCTTGAGGGTAGAAATCTGCATACGGCTGGAAATAGTATTACTAATGCCTAAGCATAGGCCATCAGTGTTGGGATCACGAGCAGAATCCCTGAGCGAAGTGCCAGATTTTAGTAGTTTAATAAACTCAAGTTATTCTATTCGTGTAATTTAACCTGGTGAAAATTATTTGAACAATTTTCGATTATACTTCTAATTAGAAAAAAAATAAATATGCAGGAATAACTATAATTAGAGAAGTCGTTATTACAACCATTTTAATTCTTTCATACTTTCGTTGCAACAGATGTATAAATGCTGCCTGAAATAGCTTTGTAAGGACCCGTCCTTACATTAATTAATAAAAATTGTTAAATATTATGAGAATTTAACTGTAATACGAATAGTGGTTTTCTGATAAAAACAACATGGGTTAAGAAGCTCTGGAATTCAAAAATACCTTCCAGTCACTCCCTGTTTAGTTGTAGTTTGTTTGTATGGAAATTCTTTGACGAGTCAGTAAAAGTAAATAACCGTGACAAATCCCCATTAAGACAGAGGCAGATGCACCATAGTAAGGGCCAAGAGCACTTAAGTTGGCTCTCTTAGAAATTTCACGGTGGAACGCTAGTAGAGGTGGGCGACGTCACCAGGTGTGCGCGCGTGAGGTCACGGGAAGAGCTGTGACGTTTCTCAGTTAACCTGAACTTCCGCCTCTCGTTCTAGATGGTTCTCGTATATTCTAGGCCACGGAAGTTGGGAAGAAGACCCGCCCACGGAAGATGAGAGGAGACAAATGAGAGCACAGGAAAAGGGATGCGCAGATCTCCTATTGGCCAGGAAGAAAGTGGAGCGAATTTTGAGAGGGAGATTAGGAAGAAGTTTTCGTGGCATTCAGGGAGAAGCTTTCGTGGCATTCGGAAGAAGTTTCGGGGCATTCTGGAAAAGTTTTCGTGAGAATCGGAAGAAGTTTTCGGAGCGGTCTGGAGGATGATTTGAAGGAGTTGGAGAACGATACAAAGCAGAGCAGCAGTCTAGTTTGGGTGATAGCTGCAGACCTGAGGTAGATGGAAGCAGTGATAGAAATTCTGCATATCCCAACAGCCAGTAGGAATGTTCACCTGTAAACATGGAAGCCATAGTGAGGAAGAATCACACCCTGAGAATTATATAGGCAAAGCCAGTCGAATGAGTGGTCGAACCATTGACCTATTCGAAAATCCCTCTGTCCACGGAAGAAGAAATGCTGACCTGTAAGGAGTATGCAACACTGATTGATCCCAGCCGTGCAGTATCCGGTAGGGAAACACCATAAATCACCGAGATCCCCAAATGAGCGCCCCCGCATTCCAGTACCTGAATGACCGATATGAAAGGAAGCCGAGCAGGGAGGAAAGTTCCAGGCCAAACATGTAAGTGCTATAGAGTTTACCGAAATAGGTGTACTTAATTTATTTAGGAAAGGACTTTAGGAGAAATAGATATACATAGTAAGGAGGGAGGTTTAAGTAATGAATATATGAATAAAAGTGTAAGGTATTTAAGACGGACGTAGCCTATAATTTGAAGTGAAGCTCCTCATATATATATGCTTGCTGGAAGGAGAGATTATAATAGATAACTGAGAATTGTTTAAGGTTGAGAAAGGTTTTATTAATATATATGAAATTAAAGGTTGAAATTTCAATTTATTATGAGTTGATTTGTGGAGAGTATTTCTGATTTGAGTAGGGGCTGATTAATAAGTGATATATAAAGGTATAGAGGATTAACTGTTCTGAAAGGTAATGTTAAATTGGATTGATTGATATTTCCTGTTGACCTGAATGCAGAAAGGGTGTCTAATTGAATAAATGAAATTTTCTTACAAATTGAGACACAAACTCTGAATGTTTTTGTGAGCCAGTTCATTGGCTGGTAGTTGTTGGTTTATTATACAGACTGTTCAGAAGAAGAGTGGGAAGAATCTATGTAAGGTGTATGACACGACCTATTGAAGTCCCTGTAAAGAACATGAAGAGACACCATATCATAATGAATAATAATGTGTATTAGAATAGGATATCAGATGATGAAACAATTGAGTTTGAACAAGATATTTACACATATAAAGGTTAATGAATTAACAAGTCACCAGCCAAATATAGTTTGACCAAATACTATTGCTAATTTCTGTATGATATGTTAATAAACATTGTTTTATTTTACATTCATGTGTTGGAGTCTGTCATTCCGAAACTCAGCCAATCCTGTGGAGAAATACTTAAAATAATTAAGGTCCCCTACGAGTCAGGTAATCTTCTGAGAACAAACAAGTCAGATGCTAAGTGGGAGGATTGGACTACGGGGATATACATTAATACAAAGGGAAAAGATACAAAAAAATAACCCCATAAGTAATAAACGTTACCCCGCCCCCCACAATTGGCGAGCGAAAGCCAGGATAATTCTGCACAATGGAAGGCTGAGTTCAGAACGACAGGAAAATATACATACATGTATATATATATGTAATCAGTTGCTGAAACTGTAAAATTCAGCTGGCGAGCCAGAAAGCGTAAGTTAGAATTATATATGTATTACTGAGTTGATTATTGTTGAATGAATTTTAGATGGAACAGGTAAATAACGGTGGATTTTAGAGACAAGTACTGATTTAGCGTTGAACTGGAAATTATTATTTATGTACCATTGAATTAATTATTGAGATTGATCAGGTAAACTTCAAGGATAGATAAGTGTAGATGTAAAGAGATAATTATTGATTTTTTTAATTATTAAAATTAAAAATTTTAATTCTTATAATTATTGGTTGTTGAATTTTTAGCAAATTGATCAAGCAGGTAAACGTTAATGGTAGATCGAATTGGATTATCTAATATAGTTAAGGAATTGTATAACGATTAAGCGGCAGACTTATTGATTAGTTAAAGTTGATAGCTAGAGAGTAATAAATATAAAAAATGCCAAAAAAGGGTAGGAGACGCGGTGAGGATTGCGAAAATTTTGGGGGCCACAGTAAGGAATATGAAGGCCAAGAAAATCCAGAGGTGAGAATGGTAAGCATGGTAGCCAAAGGGTCAGGACAAATCAAATACAGCAAGTATTTGAAACCATTTAAGGGGGAATCAGGTGAAAGAGTGGAAAAATTTATTAATAAATTAAAGCTAATTAAGGATAAGGAAGAGTTAAGCGATATGGATGTCATAACTATAGGGGAATTTAAATTAGAAGGACAGGCATTAGAAAAATACAGGCAGGCCACAGTGGCAGAAGAAGTAGAAACGCTCCACAGATTCACTGAAACATTAAGAAAATTATTTGGGAAAAAGAATGACTTGTTAACCAGCGTAGGAAAATTGGGAGGATACATGCAGACCACTCGCGAAACAGTAAGCGAATTCCACCAGCGCCTTCTAAATTTAAGACTAAATACAGAAACATCAGAATCGGAGAAACAGGCGTTCGAGAAGATACTAACAGGGCAATTCATCACAGGGCTCCGCCATAATTTTAAAAAGGAAGTACTAAGGAAAAAACCCGAAACATTAACAGACGCTTACAACCTCTCATTAGAGGAGGAAATGCTTGAAAACTTTAGTAGAAATACGGGGGCAAAGGAGATAAACGCGATAACCGACAAAAAACTGCCAGAAACAGGGAAAGAATCAAGGGAGTGGGGAAGTGAAATCGAGGAGCTATCAAACCACTTAAACAGCATCGAAAGAAAGATGGAATGGATGATGGAAAGGCTCTCCTTAAGCAAGGATGCTAGAGAAAATCAGCAACAAACTGAAGTGAAACAAAGATTGGGTGTAGATTCAAGAACAAACGAGGGGAGAGACAAGGATGGCGGTCGTAAATGGTGTTATAAGTGCCAGAACTCAGACCATTGGACCCGCTACTGCAAAGTGAAACAGGGTGCTAAAGAAAGCTGGGAAAGGGAAGTGTATTGGGAACGAGACAGGTACCCACACGTAAAAAACCCCAGAAACGTGGACAAGCACAGGGAGGAAAGGCATTGCGCAAAACAAGGGAGGTATCGGAATGAACGTGAGCGCATTAACAATGCCGTAGTCAAGAGACATGGATCTTTTAGACATGCCCGCTGCGGGAGGCCATCATTACACTTAAACACCGCCAAAGGAAAGGCCATATCTTTAGGTGCGGTAAGTGCTAATGGCAGTAGAAACGACCTATTATATGTGAGAGGCAGCTTAGGAGGGGTACCAGGTAAGTTTCTGGTGGACACAGGAGCCTCGAGGTCTATTTTAATGTGGGACTACCTCATTAAATACTGCAAAAGGCCGAGTAAGGGAGATATAAGATGTTGCCGCGATTTCCTTGTGGAGGAGGTAGGTGCTGAAGAAATTCACACCGATTATATTGTCAGAGACAAGGTAAGAATACAGGGATGTGATAACTTGGTGGCCCATTCATATTTTGTGGCAAACAGAATAAACAGTCATCGACACGACGCAATACTAGGCACGGACCTCCTAAGAAAATTAAGAGCCAAGATAGATGTGAGAAATGGCCGCATTACCTTCGGCAGTAATACCCAGGCGAGTCCAAAGGTAGACAGGAGGCGAAAAGCAGGCGGCAGAGCCCAGTATGAGCCAGAGAAAGGGGAAACTCCAAAGGAAGCTAGTGGGGAAGAATTAGAAGGGTGTAAGGCAAGCACAGATAATAAAGTTCTGGTTACACAAAACAAATTGGAATTAAATAAGAACACCAACACAAATAGGAATAATGGGGGAAAGTGCCAAGAAAAGGGGAGGGTGTTACACGTAGGAATTTTGGAAACGAGAGAAAGGGTCGGTTTACATTCAGGAGAGAAAACACATGAAGGGGGAGGAATGGCTGTGATGAGAAGGATCGCAAATTAAATGGAGCAACAGAAATTAAAGGAATCGAAGGATTAGGAAATTACAGAACTGAAGCTTCCAGTGAGGAGAAGGCATACAAACTGAAGGAAATAAACAGGATGCAGCAAATGTATCTAGGAGCAGTATTCGACGAAAATATGGGATGGGAGTAAGTAATGAAGCTTAATATAAGTTTAAGTAATGTCTGGTATATGAGTGTAATTAGAAAGTATAGAAAGGCAATTAGAGGAGATTGGCTGTCAATTAAGTGGATCTGGGATAAAGGCATATCCGTCTGAGGAAAGAAAGAAAGAAAAAAATTTACATATGGAATATAAATTTTTTTAGGGGAAGAGGAATGCTATGTAAGGACCCGTCCTTACATTAATTAATAAAAATTGTTAAATATTATGAGAATTTAACTGTAATACGAATAGTGGTTTTCTGATAAAAACAACATGGGTTAAGAAGCTCTGGAATTCAAAAATACCTTCCAGTCACTCCCTGTTTAGTTGTAGTTTGTTTGTATGGAAATTCTTTGACGAGTCAGTAAAAGTAAATAACCGTGACAAATCCCCATTAAGACAGAGGCAGATGCACCATAGTAAGGGCCAAGAGCACTTAAGTTGGCTCTCTTAGAAATTTCACGGTGGAACGCTAGTAGAGGTGGGCGACGTCACCAGGTGTGCGCGCGTGAGGTCACGGGAAGAGCTGTGACGTTTCTCAGTTAACCTGAACTTCCGCCTCTCGTTCTAGATGGTTCTCGTATATTCTAGGCCACGGAAGTTGGGAAGAAGACCCGCCCACGGAAGATGAGAGGAGACAAATGAGAGCACAGGAAAAGGGATGCGCAGATCTCCTATTGGCCAGGAAGAAAGTGGAGCGAATTTTGAGAGGGAGATTAGGAAGAAGTTTTCGTGGCATTCAGGGAAAAGTTTTCGTGAGAATCGGAAGAAGTTTTCGGAGCGGTCTGGAGGATGATTTGAAGGAGTTGGAGAACGATACAAAGCAGAGCAGCAGTCTAGTTTGGGTGATAGCTGCAGACCTGAGGTAGATGGAAGCAGTGATAGAAATTCTGCATATCCCAACAGCCAGTAGGAATGTTCACCTGTAAACATGGAAGCCATAGTGAGGAAGAATCACACCCTGAGAATTATATAGGCAAAGCCAGTCGAATGAGTGGTCGAACCATTGACCTATTCGAAAATCCCTCTGTCCACGGAAGAAGAAATGCTGACCTGTAAGGAGTATGCAACACTGATTGATCCCAGCCGTGCAGTATCCGGTAGGGAAACACCATAAATCACCGAGATCCCCAAATGAGCGCCCCCGCATTCCAGTACCTGAATGACCGATATGAAAGGAAGCCGAGCAGGGAGGAAAGTTCCAGGCCAAACATGTAAGTGCTATAGAGTTTACCGAAATAGGTGTACTTAATTTATTTAGGAAAGGACTTTAGGAGAAATAGATATACATAGTAAGGAGGGAGGTTTAAGTAATGAATATATGAATAAAAGTGTAAGGTATTTAAGACGGACGTAGCCTATAATTTGAAGTGAAGCTCCTCATATATATATGCTTGCTGGAAGGAGAGATTATAATAGATAACTGAGAATTGTTTAAGGTTGAGAAAGGTTTTATTAATATATATGAAATTAAAGGTTGAAATTTCAATTTATTATGAGTTGATTTGTGGAGAGTATTTCTGATTTGAGTAGGGGCTGATTAATAAGTGATATATAAAGGTATAGAGGATTAACTGTTCTGAAAGGTAATGTTAAATTGGATTGATTGATATTTCCTGTTGACCTGAATGCAGAAAGGGTGTCTAATTGAATAAATGAAATTTTCTTACAAATTGAGACACAAACTCTGAATGTTTTTGTGAGCCAGTTCATTGGCTGGTAGTTGTTGGTTTATTATACAGACTGTTCAGAAGAAGAGTGGGAAGAATCTATGTAAGGTGTATGACACGACCTATTGAAGTCCCTGTAAAGAACATGAAGAGACACCATATCATAATGAATAATAATGTGTATTAGAATAGGATATCAGATGATGAAACAATTGAGTTTGAACAAGATATTTACACATATAAAGGTTAATGAATTAACAAGTCACCAGCCAAATATAGTTTGACCAAATACTATTGCTAATTTCTGTATGATATGTTAATAAACATTGTTTTATTTTACATTCATGTGTTGGAGTCTGTCATTCCGAAACTCAGCCAATCCTGTGGAGAAATACTTAAAATAATTAAGGTCCCCTACGAGTCAGGTAATCTTCTGAGAACAAACAAGTCAGATGCTAAGTGGGAGGATTGGACTACGGGGATATACATATAAAAAAGGGGATAAATTATAATAATTAAAATATAAAGAAAATTAGGGCAACCAAAAGAATAAACAATAATACCCACACACCCCCCACGATAATAACCAAAAACGACCCCCACAGCTTCCACATTGTTTTCGAAAATATTATCCATGAAACCCGCACATTTCTGCAAAGGATATTTATCAGAAGAATGGCTTTTCTATAAAGGTACACTTTTCCTCACCACACTTGGGAAATGTTTGGTTTCTTACGTGTGTTGGAACAGTATTTTGTGGAAGGTGCGGCCTGTGGTTTCCGACATCTGCACCATAATACTCTCAGAAGAAGTACAAAATCCCTGTAAAGGACAGACAATGGTAATGATTGATTTGCGTAAGTAGTGTACAGTATAAAGAAAACAATTCTATTTGATGTTGTCTATATCATAAAGAGGCTGCTCGTTAGTCCAGCAGAATTTTGGATTTCTTTCTTGACCCTAAAACTCAACAAGACCCTTTCGATGTGTGAGGGTTCCTGTTTTTTTTCCCTTTTCTTAGACCACCAACCTACTGAAGTCACAAAACGCAAATCTCAATGCAGTTCACATAAACCAATCGTTTCAAGGGTGTGTAAAGCGAGTGTTAGCAGAACATTAAAGGCACACATTTTTTAATAAAAATCTCAAACTTTAATGAATATTATATACAACATTTTCATAAGTAACAAATAGTTATACAAAACCATACCAGTTTCGATATATTTGAACAATACTGCAATGCAATACAATCGATAACAACTAATATCCTGTTTATTTCCCCATTGTGGATTAGATCAGATGATACGCTTCATAATCCAGTTTTCACAGGCTATTGTTCTTGCCCGTTCGCAATTGGCACTACCTTCCTAGTCTTCGCTGCATTCCCTGTTAACTCTCTTATATTTTGCGAAATTACTTGTTTCCATTTAACCCATACACTATATATTTCCCATCACGAAATCCAGTGTGTCTTCACATATTATATGTATTTATATTAAAACTAAATATGCTATTTCAATACTTAATATCTTAAAACGAAATACTCCCTTCCCATTCCCCTTCCTCGCTTTATTTTAGCAAAACAAATATTGCTATTTTATTTAGGTCTTACAGATGGCTTTATGTCTTCACGAGATCATTGTGTTCACTTTCAGTAAACACGTGTGGACCCTACCTGTGAATTTTATCGTTAAAATATTTTATATTATCCATACCAGATAATAGTTTGGACCAGCATGCCAGATTATGGTCCGTTTCCCTCAACGTGAATTGTTCAGGAAACTTCCATCCTGCAGTGCATTGATAATGGCTGCAGTTTTTGTTTCTAATTTTCCCAAAATTACACAAAATTGAAAATAGTAAATTATAATTGTTTTACTAATTTTTGAATTTTACACAATTGGTTTCTGGCAAGAAGAAAGATGAAAGTTTGCCGAAAACACAAAAGTACCGAAATATGATCCTTTTAAAAATTGCTCCATACACACGTGGGATTTCTTTCTTTTCCACAATGGGATTATGAAACATTTTAATTACTTATTAATAAAACTAACAATAAATCTGTATGGTAATTTTTTAATAATAAATATAATTTTTAAAATGTCTAGTTTTTGTAGTTAATGTTGAGAGCATGAACAGTTCTGAACTAATCGAATATCTTGGAGTTTTTACATAGTACACAGTTGCAAATCATCGGTTGAATTACTAAGTTTCACTGAGAGAAGGAAAATATTTAATGAAATAATTCGGTTTTTCTAATCTAATATGATTATTTTCGTATTAGAGTTGGCAATGTTATGTCTCATAAGCGTCAGAATCTTATGATAGGAGAAGGATGATCGTGATTTGTTTGGAAATTATAATCCAGGATGGGGAATTCATAGAATGTGCTTCTGACATTTTATGTGTAAAAAAGGTAACTGAATAAAGTGAATTCCGATATCTATGATAAACAAATAAAAAAAAAAAAAAGTAAATTTAGGCTTGCATTGTTGTTCATGTACAATAGTACTTCATGTTTCTTTATGGCATTCTGCATCGTATTTTTTTTGGGATTAACATAGCTGGTCTGGAATGACACGAGTTACGTTATCTATTTTTTAAACATTTTGTTAAATCCCATAAGGAATTATAGACTTCCTTTCATTAACTGACATAACCGTTGTTTGCAATTAAGGCATGTGTTGCAAAGACTTGATGTGTCCTAGGTAATCAGTAAATGTTGAAATTTTAAAATTAATGTTTTTTTCTTCAATTATAATAAATGAGATTTTTAATTTCCATGTCCAAACATCACATTAATATTTTTGTTAATACACTACTGATTTAATCAAAATTGTTTACTTCTTTATATATCATACTGTATTTCTCCGAGGCAATAAAAATATTTCTATTAAAAAAAAAAGCTCATGAGCATTTATATTTTAATGTATGCCTTGAACTGGACTGGAAAAAATATATATAAAACATTTCCCTTGACTTTCCTGTCAGGTATGATTTAAACCTTGATACTTATTTTCTTTCAAATTAATTTAGCACTATTAACCCCTAATATCTTCCGTTTATCCAACAACCTATTCATTTAGTTTATTGCTTTTCTCTTTCATCCAATTGGGTTTATAGATAGCACTATAAATGAAATAAAAATATTCTTTATAGCTTTTTCGGTATCTCTTACATTCATGTATTACAGCACTAATTATGATCGAGCTCTTATCTAGCAGATTTTCACTTAGAGAAATGTAACCTAACAGAAAACGTGCCAGTAATATTAGATACATTTGTACCTAGGATCAAAAATTTACGTATTTTAGGATTTAAAATTATAATTAAAACTTTAAAAACCCGTTTATTTATTTATTTTCCCTCAGTGGCACAACATTATTACATACAAGCACGGAACCGGAGTACTTATTCCGTTTTTCACACATTTCATATTATTTATGATTTTATATGGTTCCTTGGGTTCCATTATATATCCATTACAATAGACACAATTGAATATTTTCTTATTGAAAATGGAATTCTCTTTGATGTTTTTCTACCAGTACAGAATAATTGTTAATCGCCTGAATTGCATTAGTGTACCGAAGACAGATGCTAACTGGATTACCATGCATTAATCCTAAGCAAATGCTAGTTTAAAAATATTGGTAAGTTAATGTGAGCCATGTATTAAGCAATAACAAAACAAAGGCATAATAATGTGTCTAAAATTTCTTGTATTCATTGAATAAAAAATTAAGTGTTCTTGGGGAATGAATCCAAAAATTTCAGATGATATTCAGAAACAATTTCTATTTTATCTGCTGTATTTAAGGACATAGGCGCTATTGACTGTTTTGATTTATTTTTTGTCATGGAAAAGAGAACTACAGCATTAAGAATAGTACTGACCTCAGACGCTGATTTCTTATTGATTGGTTAAATTTTGGATTTGTAATCCAATATCCTTCCCATAAATATTTTTGATCTTTTAGAAAATTTGTTGTTTGTTTTCATTCTCCATGTTTACAAAAGAAAAGAAAATGTCGTCGTGTAGGGGGAAAAAGAGAGGGATCCATCAAAACTCACTCAATTGGAGCAGGATTTCAGTTTCCAGTAGGCTGTGTTCATCGTCTCCTAAAGAAAGGAAAGTACATCGAGCGTATCGTTGTCGTCGCACCAGTTTATCTTGCAAGTGTATTGGAATAGTTATTTGTAAATTTAAATGAATTGGCAGGAAATTTTTCTCGGTACAACAAGACGCGAAGAATTTTTTTTCTAGTCATATCTAACAATGCAGACTGGAGGAAGTTAATATCAGGGGTGATAATAACCGAAGGAGGTGTTATGCCTCATATTCAGTCTGCCTTTCTGCCAACTAAACTGACTGAAAACTGAACTTCTAAAAATATCTGCCAAAAAACAGCCCTTTTAAAGGTCTAAATTTTCACAACGGGATGCCTGATCATAGTAATTTTTTATATGTATTGCGTTGGTAATTACCTTTCCACAAATATTATTTGAATTTTAAAATATTCTCTTTCAAAAATCGTAAATATTTATTGTGAACATTTATAAAAAATAATTTTGTTATATATTACAAGAGTTCTATATTATTTTATTATTATATCATTAAACAGTTCAAACAATGTCTGATTGCGTTTTTAAATTCCCCCAGAAATTTTAATATTATATAACTAATTCGTTTCTAGTGTTCCTCACGTAAATGACTATTCACTAGACAAAAGATCACCGAAATTTTGTAGAGACCAACACTCACAACGCCTGTCCTCAGTTTATAATGTCACTTACAGTCCCAACTCGCGGAACAATTTTCTTGTCAATTTGAGTCCAGATTCAACGGGCGAAAACAATTAGAAGATGCTAACCTAGTTATAACTAATTTGTCACCTTCGGTCCTCCAATTAAAAATAAAAGTATAATTCTAGATCGCAAAATCTGTCCGTCACGAACCCTAGTTAAACCATTTATTGAAAAGGTTAAAAAAATTCTCTATCAGTATACTCCTGTATGTTCTACATATACGAAATAGCAACCAACAAAGCAGGACGATATGAAGCCGAAATGCCTTCAACTCAATTTCTTCGTCCAAAACGCCAAAAGTCTGTCCATCAAACGAAATACACTTCAAACTTTGGCGGTCATGGAAGGATACGAAATCATATGCATTAAAAAAAAAACATGGTTACACAAGAGCAATCACCTAGACATTCTCATGGAGCCGAAAAGGTGTAATTTTCTAGAGAATTCCAGGGATGTCAAAAGAGGAGTCACCCTGGTATTCAGAGAACATTTTCGACCCACTAAGACTAAATTTACCCAAAAACCTAACTTTGAAGCTCTTTACACAGTGGTATCGTTTAAGAATAGCCAGATTCAAGTCTTAGTAATATATTTTTCCCCAGTCCATACTGAAGATCTAAGTAAGTCTAAGTGTGTGTCATACGGCACCAGGGATTCCCCCATATCCGCGTTGTTTTCATTGTGGTGAACCAGTTCACTCGTAAGTGCCGGAGATTTAAAAGTGTCTGAGAATTTTTAATGTGTAGTTTTCTGTACTGTTGTTCATCTAGTCATTTAGCCTATGGGCCCCATTTGAGGTCCATCTTTGACCCACTTACGCCCCGTGGAGGCAGACCAGTAACCCAGTAGCCGTAGATTCATTCTGGCAGGACCTGCCGCTTAATTTCCTTGGATTTACGCGATTAGAAGGTAATAAATTTTGCGCTAGGATAATGGTAATATCGCAGAGGTTTACTAGGCCGAGTTTTTAGCGTAAGGTAATTTATCACGTTAAGTATTTGATGTGTGGAGCTACACGGCTTAATAACCACGAATCTCGAAATAAGCCTGAAACCCATAGTGTCAGGCGTCTTTAACATTCCTACGTTACGTCATTAATTAGCTAGGAAAGAATTGGACCCCATATTCGCTTCCTTGGCCCTCGTGCAAATTATTATTAGCCTAGCTAGAGGAAATAGCATACTCGATCTCGTATTCCATAATTTGACAGAACCTCTATGATCACCTCTTCTTTTAAATTTTGATCTGATCATAATTCTATCAGATGTGTAATCCCTGGCGAGAAAAGAAAACCAACCTGAATGAGAAATAATATTTTCCACAATATTCTTGAAACGAGAAATCATTCTTAGATGTCTCAGACAATTCAAACCAACTCATCTTTTTGTAATGCCCTTCCGGACGTAGCGCTATTGATAGTTTAGGTTAAGCCCGAACAGCTTAACCTAAACTATTCTGTCATAGAATGCGATCAAGTATTATCGAGGTGACAACAGTAACTGATATGGTAAGTGTAAAGTTACCGTTAAAGTTAAAGTTACATTAATAATATATTCCGTAATTCTTCAGAAAATGCAATGTGCTTTAAATTTGTATGATCTCATAAATTCAAATTCAGCATAGAAAATTTGATTTCTTGAAATGATTATTGATGTTATCAACGATATAATTATCATTAATACTGTTGAACGCAGACGGTATTGAAATAAGAACTTATTCATATAATGTTTAATCTTCTAGTCTTCTTAACCCAATTTTGTTACCTAGTGTATTTCTGGAATGGAAAGATCAAGGGATATAACCAGTCGCCCGCCAGAACTAGTCACCCTAGAAGTAGTAGTAGTAGTAGTAGTAGTAGTAGTAGTAGTAGTGGCACATGATGCAAGAAAGCAAGTGTAGGAGCTTATGCAGCATCAGCCAAAAAAAAATCACACCATTCCCTCCAAATGCCTGTCCAGTTCCTCCTTAAATTTATTTAACCTATCAACTTCCACAACGACAGATGGAAGTTTGTTCCAGCAATTAACCACCCGCTGGCTAAAGGCAAATTTCCGCACATCTATTCTACATCTGTCCTTTCTTAATTTGAACTTATGTCCCCGTAGGTTCGTAATCTGAACAAGTGGAAGGATCCCATCAGAATTCAGCGTGCTCAACCCATTCAACGCCTTATAGACCTCAATCAGATCAACGCGCAGGTGCCTAGTCTCCAGCCACTGCAATTTGCAGAACTTAAGCCTCTCTTGGTAAGAGAATCCCTTCATTCCCCTCCCCAATCGTGTTGCTTTTCTCTGTACACGCTCAAGCAAATCTATATCCTTCCTAAAATGAGGCCTCCAGACCTGTACGCAGTACTCAAGGCGTGGCCTGACCATTGCCTTATACAGAGGGACAATCACCTCCTTTTCCCTGCTAGCAAAATTCCTATATATCATTGACAAAACCCCATGACCTGCCCTAGCAGCCTGTCTGCATTGCTCAGAAAACTTCATATCTGACTGCACAATTACTCCCAGGTCTTTTTCATTTTCTACCACCTTAAGTGTAGTACCACACAGTTGGTACGTTTCTCTGGGGTTACTTCTACCCATATGCAGTACTTTGCATTTGTCAAGGTTGAACTTCAGTTGCCACGTCTTAGCCCATCTGCCCAAATTATCTAGATCCTGTTGCAGTAGCACACTGCCATTACTGTCATTAACAACCCTGCCAACCTTTATGTCATCTGCAAACTTCGACATTAAGCCTGATATACCTTCATCAATATCATTGATAAATACACAAAACAACAGTGGACCCAACACCGAACCCTGTGGGACTCCACTAATAACATTAGTCCACGAAGAGCAGCACCCATTGATTACCACGCTCTGTCTTCTCCCACTTAACCATCCTTTTATCCATTGTAGCAACTTACCCTTAATACCATTCTGCTCCAATTTGTACAGTAGTCTTCCATGCGCAACAGTGTCAAAAGCTTTCCTGAAATCCAAGTATATGATATCAAAATTATTTTTTGCAACCAGTTCCTTTGTGACCACATCATAATAACGAATCAAATTTGTCAGACAAGACTTTCCCTTAACAAACCCATGCTGTGTTTGAATTATTGCTGCAGTCTTGTCTAGATGATCCTGCAATGCATCTTTAACCAGTGACTCCATTATTTTACCCGGAACAGAAGTTAAACTAACTGGTCTGTAATTACTCGTGTCACCCTTCGATCCACCTTTGTGAATTGGGGACACATTTGCACATCTCCAGTCCGTGGGAACCTCCCCTGAGTCCAAGGATGCTCTCATAATGCTAAGGGTTTGCTTAGTTGCTTTGCCGCCTCCTTTAAAATAACTGGATAGATCCCATCCACCCCAGGTGCCTTTCTTATGTTTAACTTCAACAATTTCTCCTCCACTTTGCTCTCAGTTATTACAAAATCATTAAGCACACTGCTACAATTTGATAACCTTCTTCCATTTTCAAACTGTAATAATTCCTCACGTGTGAATGTAGATGCAAAATACTCATTCAGTTTGTTTGCTATCTGAGCAGGATCATCAACAGTCGAACCATCGATGTCAAGTGGACCAATCATATTCATCCCCTTCCTTTTAGAGTTTATATAAGTAAAGAAATCCTTGCTGTTTTTCTTAGCATCCTTTGCCAAAGATTTCTCGTAATTCGCCTTCGCCTGCCGAACCTCCTTTGTGACCTGATTACAGACTAGCTTATATCTGCCACAGGCTTCTGCGTCACCTGATAATTTATATGCATCCCATGCATTTTTCTTCTCTGTCACGAGTTTCATTAGTTCATTTGATAACCATTTAGGTTATCAAATGAACTAATGAAACTAATGATAACCTAAACCTTGAACAATATTTCTTAATCAGTATATAAAGTCTAGTAGCTTCCACGATTAATTCCTTGAATGCTTCCCACTTAGAATTTACTGTTGGTAACATCGTCAGTTGATCCCACTGTACAGAATTTAAAAACTGTCTGAGACCACTGTACTCCCCTTTACGGAAGCAAAAACCCTTTCCTTTACCCCTGACGGTAGTTACCTCTTTGAGTAAATCCCACTTCAGCACACTGTGATCACTGCCACCTAGTGGTTCCTTTATCTGCAAATTCTTAATACACGAATGATCACTGCTGATAACCAGATCAAGAGAGTTACTTTCTCTGGTTGCCTCTCGAACATGCTGCTGCAGAAAACAATCATCCAATAAATCCACAAAAGTCTGACTGGTGTGTGAGTGACCAACCCACAAGTTCCAGTCAATATCTGGGAAGTTAAAATCTCACATTATAAGACATTCAGATTTACTGGCCCACTCTATTTCTCTGTACAATTGTTCATTGTACTCATTCAAGTCATTAGGCCTATAACACACTCCTACCCTTATTTTTCCTTTCGCAGTGCTTATCTCACACCAAACTGATTCAACAGAGCACTGTTCATCTATATTAACTGGGTGCACTTCCTTTGATTTTATGTTTTTCTTAATTAACAGCATAACACCCCCTCCCTTTCTGTCCTGTCTATCCTTTCTGTACACATTGTACTCCCCAAATTCCAGTTCTGCATTCCTTATATCTTTGTGACACCACGTCTCTGCTATCCCAACAATATCCGCCTTTGATGTCTTGACCAACACTTCAAATTCATCAAATTTATTTACTATACTTCTAGCATTGGTATACATGCAAGCATACATGCTCCTATGCCTATTCCTTGTTACCCTAACACATCCCATATACCCAACTATTCCATGATGACTGCCATCCGTCCCTGAAACCCCCAACACCCCTCGCTCCAGGTCGCTTCTTATTCTAATAGAAGTTGTGCAAGACTCACCTTCACCTCTGCCTGCGGTTACTGTTAAACTATTAGTCTTTGTATCCCCCCAAACTAGCAGTTTTCCGACCCACCTAACACTGCCTCGATAGCATCAGCAAATATTCTTGCACCCTTTCTATTTAAGTGTATCCCATCCCTGTAGAAGCAATCTCTCCTGTTAACAAGTACAGTCCAGGCTGAAAAAAATTCTACCCCTTGAGCCTTGCTCAATCTTTCCAGGGCCGAATTGATCGACAAGGCTCTCATCATGTACTCGCTCCTATCGTGTCTGGGCAGAATTGCAGACACTTTCAAATTCAACCCTATTTCATGGCTTTTTTTCAACAGTGACCTGTACTTGTTGAGTAATTCCGCCGGTCTCCTACTCTTAATATCTTTAGTGCCAACGTGTTCAACTATATCACCTTTTGTGCCCTTGAAAGATGATATCCGCTCTACAACGTCATCAACCTTTGCCCCTGGCAGACATACCCTGGTCCTGTTCCACCTATCCTTTTTACAGAGGATGTTCCCCGTTTCCCTGACAATAGAGTCACCAACAACAACTAGTTCCTGTGGGACCAGCGCATTCTGCCTTAGGGGTTGCCGCTGTGTTGCGTGATGACCAAATGCAAGCTCTGGCGTTGATGTGGGCAGCTGAGAGCCTGATGGGCCCCTCAATTTAGATCTTTCGAGGGCATCCACCCTGTCCCTCAAACTCTCATATAGGCCTATAAAAACGCTGAGTTGTCGCCTGATTTCCTTACACTCCTTGCATCGCGCACACACAAAGACATCCCCCATGGCAATATCATGTTCCGTTCCAGAGAGTTCGGCAAACATTTCACAAGCTGCACATTTTTTTAGGCTGTGATGCGTTGGAGAATTGCCCCCTCAGTTCTCCCCCGAGTCACAGCACTTTTCGTAATCCATTTCAAGTAGCCTGAGTCACTTGAAATGGATTACGAAGAGCAGAAAATTAAATGATATATGAATAGTTTCATGTTCACATTGTGTATGTTTATGTAAATTAGTGATAGATATTGAAATAAGCCTCTTGATTATGCAGACTTTAAATAACAATGGTTAAACAAGAGATTTCCTTTGTATTGCTAAAACGTTAATGAAACGAACCCTGTAAATACAATTCTTTATTCGACAACTAATGGGCGATTTGTGTTGTTAGAGCTTGTTAATATCTTTATTATCAAACATAGAAGAGAATTATTAAATGCATGGTCAGTATTTTATGAGGAACAATGAGGGTGGCGTATAGAATAAAAGGTTTCGCGATTATGTTCCAGGGCTAAGCGAATATAAAGAAATTCACACGCTAGAAAAAAACGTTTTTATTACTCTCCAAAAGAGAATTTCCCTTTAGCACCTGCAGAATTGTAGGGAATATTCAGGCAGCTTTTCTCTCAATTTTTCAACTTGATTTGTTTAAATAATATGTCCAAATTGCATTTTGCATGAATTCATCAGTTTGGTTACTTTGCACAGTGGTAAAATTCATTCATCTGTGCTGTTGCTGTTTTCTTATTTCATATTGTGAATAAAGACGTAAATTTGGGTATTCTTTTTCACTGTAATTAAATTCCTCTTCTCTCCTTCAATGCCCAACAAGGTACGGATAATAATAAGAAGGTAAATTTTAGAATGTTATAAAAATCTACCGCCAAAACGATTCCTTTAATGAAAACGCAAATTCTGATAAAAAGAGTCTTCTCTTTCCGCTTTTGCTTTATTTTTTATATACTTGTTGTAAAGGGATTCTCAATGAAATCGTGGAAATAAGTAGTTAAAAGCAAAAGTAAAAATTCGGATCCTATGAGACTTCTTTTACGAAGGCATTTGAGAAAGAAACAATTAATTTAAAAACAATTATTACAGATTTCGTAAAAGGATGCTACACAAAGTTTCCATACAGGAGATGTCATTGAGTAGTTTGTTTATTTAGATCAACTACCCGATTATCGACAGCTCCCTCTTAATGACAAAATAACAGTTCTATTTAAGTTAGCTGAAGTTATTGTCCCGAATATTTATAAAAGCAGTGTAGTCTGTTATTTTTGATTCACTGCTGGGGAAATTCCAATAAAGTCCCCTTCTTAGATTCTTCAGTAGGTGTTCACTAACAAATTAGATATAAAATGTGAATATTTTCACCAGCTGGCGGTTTCCATGGTGAAACGAAGGTGCCTGTCTTCGTTATATGATAATTTATAATAAGAAAGATGGCGAAGCATATCCGCAGGATCAATCTTCATGCTGCCATTGTACAATTTGTTTTAATGGAGAAAGATCAAGCTGATTTCAGGGGATAATAGGATACACCTTTTAACTGTTAAATACAGTAAACAAATGTATTCGTTACAAAATAATCAGTTGTATTTAACGTACTCTTCTTTTTTTTTCTTAATTATGAAATTGAAAGATTGTTATATTCGTAATAAACAAGCATAATAATTCTTATTAATTATATACTAATATTATAAAAATCAAATTTCTTGTTATTATTAATATAACATAGACTTGATTAGAACATAAAAGACTATTCTTCAATCCATTTATCAAATTTCTAAAAGTTATATTCAAACAACTAAAATAGAGTGTTGTTAAAATTAAAGTATCCCTAGAGAGAAGACACTGGAGCGAGTTCTAAGGCTCGATCTGAGGTAAGTTTGAACAACCGGCACAATAAAGAATTCGCTCGCTATTTATTGGGGAAAAAAAAATAGTTACAAAATGTGTCACTGTAAGGCGCTGTAGCAATAAAAATCACTTGAACAGCGCTACAATTGTTCAATGTGTCCTCCGTTTTGTTGACAACAATTTCGATTTGAAGAACAGCATTTTCTACTGGAGATCGTAACATGTCAACTGGAATAGCCTGCACATGACCTCAAATTTTTTCTTTCAGATCTGCTAGAGTTTGAAATCATTCCCGATACACTTGGTTCTTCAAAAAACCTCACAAACAGAAGTCTCATTGGGTGAGGTCCGGGAATAGGGGTGGTCAAGATGTAGTAGTAGTAGTAGTAGTAGTGGCACATGATGCAAGAAAGCAAGTGTAGGAGCTTATGCAGCATCAGCCAAAAAAAAAAAAAAAAAAAAAAATCACACCATTCCCTCCAAATGCCTGTAAAGTTCCTCCTTAAATTTATTTAACCTATCAACTTCCACAACGACAGATGGAAGTTTGTTCCAGCAATTAACCACCCGCTGGCTAAAGGCAAATTTCCGCACATCTATTCTACATCTGTCCTTTCTTAATTTGAACTTATGTCCCCGTAGGTTCGTAATCTGAACAAGTGGAAGGATCCCATCAGAATTCAGCGTGCTCAACCCATTCAAGGCCTTATAGACCTCAATCAGATCACCGCGCAGGTGCCTAGTCTCCAGCCACTGCAATTTGCAGAACTTAAGCCTCTCTTGGTAAGAGAATCCCTTCATTCCCCTCACCAATCGTGTTGCTCTTCTCTGTACACGCTCAAGCAAATCTACATCCTTCATAAAATGAGGCCTCCAAACCTGTACGCAGTACTCAAGGCGTGGCCTGACCATTGCCTTATACAGAGGGACAATCACCTCCTTTTCCCTGCTAGCAAAATTCCTATATATCATTGACAAAACCCCATGACCTGCCCTAGCAGCCTGTCTCCATTGCTCAGAAAACTTCATATCTGACTGCACAATTACTCCCAGGTCTTTTTCATTTTCTACCACCTTAAGTGTAGTACCACACAGTTGGTACGTTTCTCTGGGGTTACTTCTACCCATATGCAGTACTTTGCATTTGTCAAGGTTAAACTTCAGTTGCCACTTCTTAGCCCATCTGCCCAAATTATCTAGATCCTGTTGCAGTAGCACACTGCCATTACTGTCATTAACAACTCTGCCAACCTTTGTGTCATCTGCAAACTTCGACATTAAGCCTGATATACCTTCATCAATATCATTGATAAATACACAAAACAACAGTGGACCCAACACCGAACCCTGTGGGACTCCACTAATAACATTAGTCCACGAAGAGCAGCACCCATTGATTACCACCCTCTGTCTTCTCCCACTTAACCATCCTTTTATCCATTGTAGCTACTTACCCTTAATACCATTCTGCTCCAATTTGTACAGTAGTCTTCCATGCGCAACAGTGTCAAAAGCTTTCCTGAAATCCAAGTATATGATATCAAAATTATTTTTTGCATCCAGTTCCTTTGTGACCACATCATAATAACCAATCAAATTTGTCAGACAAGACTTTCCCTTAACAAACCCATGCTGTGTTTGAATTATTGCTGCAGTCTTGTCTAGATGATCCTGCAATGCATCTTTAACCAGTGACTCCATTATTTTACCCGGAACAGAAGTTAAACTAACTAATGTCTTGAAACATAGAACAATGACCCATTCATCTCTAAAATATTGCCTTAGCAATCTTTGGACACAACGGTGGAAGTTGGGCGGCGCACCATTTTGCATAAATATGGTGTCAAGAAGGAACCCTCATTGTTACAGCTGTGGTATTTTGAAATTTGTCAACCTTTCAAAATATCGCTGTCTAGTGAGAGAACAGTTGCGGTGTCCAGTCGGTGTTACCTGTTCAAAAAAATATAGTACAATCATGAATGTGGCCAAAAATCCACACCACACAGTCGCTTTTGGAGAATGCAACGCGAAGGTTTTCTTTTGCCCAAATGCGACATTTGTGAGTATTCAGTTTTCAATTTAAGTAGAAGTGGGCTTCATAACTCCAAAGGATGTTCCATGGCCAAGTGATATTCACTTTCATTCTCGCCAGAAACTGAAGTGCGTACGTGAGACGAATATCTGCATCGTCACTTTGCTTTAGCTGCTGTAGTATATGCATCTTGTAAGGATAGTGCTGCAACAACTGACGCATTACTAGCCTTACAGTGGAATATGGCATGTCCATTTCACGAGAAACAGCTGGCACAATTTCTCTACCATATGGAGATTTAGTTGATAAATCCACATCAGCCATAGCCACATCTTCAACACCATAGGTGTGCACTGGTTTTCCATAAATACCTGGTTGAACACCGACATGTCTTGTCGCTTTAAATTTCGCCATTATAATTTGCGGACATCACTAACAGTCATAGGTCCACGCCTTCTGTCGCCGGAATTCTCTGATAACCGCAGCTGCGTCGGTGCTATTCTGATAGTATAGCTACACTAAGAGCGCCTTTTCCTGCAACGTTGTTGGCATTGCTCTCGTAGAGGTTTTCTGGCACGTGGGCCCGCCGTAGTCTCGCCAGGACGCTCGACCACAAAATGGTGTCGAATGCTTCAGCAAAATCAATTGATATGAGAAGAAAGTATTTGCTGCTGCATTTGGTTTCGGAGAATAGTAGATTTCTTAGGGCTTCCACAGTAGATTGTTGATTGTTGTCTAAATCCAAATTGGGTTGCCATGTCAAGTTCAGCTGTTTGGTAGTGTTGGCTGATTCTTGTGTATAGCAGTCTCTCAAATAATTTACTTATAACTGGTAGCAGCGCTAACCGTCGATACTGTTTCGGCGAGTCAGGTGGCTTCGCCGGATTTTTCAAGACGAGTTTTACATTCGCTTGCTTCCATTGTCTTGGGAATGTGCCAGATTCAAGGCAGCGGTTATACAGATTGATTAAGTAGTAGTTCCGGTGAAATTTCCGTTACCTTTTTAATAATTTCCTGCTCCAGTAAGTCTGGGCCATGACATTTATTGATTCGTATGAGGGTTGAAACCTGTCGGAGTTCCACCAGGGTAAATGGTGGTTCACGTCGGTTTGTGATGTGTCCATTGTTCTCGGCCCAGATTTGCAGTTGTCCCGTTAAGGTTGCGATGGCTGGTTCCGGGATGATAGTGTCCAGTATACTGTTTATTGATTGGTGCCGTATGGTAGTCCGGGTGCTCTGCGGTGTCCCTGTTGTCATGATGACTTCCACTCTGCGAAGCTTCTCTGTCACTATCTGGTACTCCACTTCCCAGTATTGAGCGTTTCGTGTTGTGCCTACAAATGTCTCCCAGGCTTACACTTGCTTTTGGTTATTATGTTTGTGTGCCTCTTTCTTGTGTCTTTATAGCTTTCCCTCAAAACTGCAATTTCTACGGCCGGCAATCCTCACTCTCTGAAACTTTTCTTTTTCTAATCACCTCGCACTTTAGTTTTTGGATATCTGGGGTCCACCAAGCGACCGGACGGTGTGTTGGATTTTTTCGTTTCATTGCAGCTTTGCTAATGCTGTTTTTAAGATCTTGGTGACTCTCATTTGGGTATCGTTCGGGTCAGGTTAATACTAGCGAGGTGCTCAGCCGCAGCACGTGCAAGTAACTCCACAAAAAGAACCCAATCGGCTTTTCGAACCGCCAAGCGGTTTAGCATCTGCTTGGGTACTGATGTCCTGTCTAGTGATCGTAGTATTTCATAGGTTATCACTCTGTGCTGGGACACTGTCCAACAGATGGACCTTCCAATCTGTGACGTATCTGGCAATGTTTCCAGTGGCCAAAGTGACATCAATTGTGGCCTCCCACATAGTGTTACCAAATGTAGTGGGATTGGTTTAGAACCAAAGGCAATGAATTGGTCATGTAGTCTTCCAGGTGCTGCCCATTTCCAGCTCCTCGTCTGTTTGTGGTCAGACTATGCCAGGCCGGAGAACGGCAGTTTACATCTGCTCCAACAATAAACTTCTGGTTCTGAGGCGTGTCTAGTACCGTCTGCAGGTACCCGGTGGCGAAGGAAATGTCTTCGCCTGGTCTGAAATAGAGCGCCACAGCGTAGAGGGGGCAGAATGGAGGTAGAATGTGGGCACACGCAGCCGAAGCAGTGCAGAGTTGGCTGTTCTTGGTGACAGTGTAATTGGGACTGTGCACCGCAACAGCAGCCCACGGCGTATCTTCCTCAGTCTGTACTATTTTAAAGGTAATTGGGTAGCAGCGCACACGTTTTGTATGGTATACGGCTCCTGTAATATTAAGTTATTTGTGCCAATATCGTCTGCTTTAATTCGAAGTTGTTCTGGGACTGGCCTGGCCCTTTTCGCGTTTTGCTGTATGTTAGTAATCTTGGAGGTGTTATATCTTTTATTGTGTCTCTCTATAGTCGATTCTGGTTTGGAATGAACTCTTGTCTTTTAAGTACGTTGAACAGTTGGGGTCCCTAATGGAGTGGAAGAGTTGGAGTTTTAAGGAATTGCAGTTGAGACATGTTGGGTCCTGGTTTTTGTTGGGGCAATTTTTGAATTCCTGGCCTTTCCCAGAGCAGCGGTCGCAGGTTGGTGCTGTCTGCTTGCAGGTATGTGTTGTGTGACCAAATTTGCAACACCTGAAACATTTTGGCCAGCTCTACGACGCAGTTCCTTTTCGTCTCTGTTCTTGAGTTGGTCGAGTGCCTGGGTTGCAGTAGGTTTTGGTTCTGCAGTTCTGGAGGAATATCTCTGATGTTTCTGATGATTATTTCCGCGGTCAATTGGCTGGGTGATATTTCTTTGTCTACATCGTATATTGTGATGGAGGATCCCTTCTTCCTTGGCGATTCAGCTGAGTATCCAAGCGTGGCAATTTTTGGATTTGCCATTATTCCTAGACATCTTCCATTGAATCAGTCTCTATTATTAATATCTTTATTGCAGGCAGTGACTGGATACATGATTGCCTGATGTAATAATACCCACAACAGCGACAATGCTAAGGGTTTAACAAGAAATAACTAATACAACAAAAATTACATGAAACATATATTAGGACATAAAACGTATAATTACATATAAATTTAATATTAACATGTGAAATGAAAACATGAAAAGCGATGAAGAGACGATGGCAGTCCCTCGGTTGAAGACGAGATCTGGTCCCTGACGATTCGTCTTCTGTACGAGTTGTTCTCTATCAACGTTTTATAGTCCACATCTATCTCTTGGACCTTCTGGAGCATTTCCATGGGCAGGAATCTATCCCCTATCCTGAGCCTCCACTCCACAGACTGCAGAGAGAGTAGGGCTCTTAAGGGTTTTGGGGGGATCCTCCAATTACACATCTGTCAAAAATTTGGCGTATTGACTTAACCCGTTATAATTTTAATTGACACAAGCAGGCGGAGAGCGAATATCCGTTTGGAGACTTTTCTGTAATTTAGAAGTTGGGATATATCTGACGTATGTGTGAGTGGTGGCAGATTATACTTGAAGTGGTCCCACCGAAAGATCCAATACTCATCAGATGCAATGGTTTTTAGCGTAGTTTTCGTTGCCGACGCCCAGATTTCTGAACCGTAGCTGATGACTTGCTGGCAGAAACCGGTATATGTATTGGAGCGTGTACTCAGGCTCTGTGACATGAAGAAGGTGCTGATTGGCAAGCCATCTTGATCTGCAGCCCTTGTTGTTAATGTCTGCAACATGGTGTTTGAAACTGAGTTTAGGGTCGAATATAACGGCGAGAACTTTGTGCTTGATGACTGGGGTGATGGGGGTTCCTTAGATTTCCAAGTTTCTTGCGTTGGGTTTGATTTGAGTGAAAATACCATTTGTGCAGATTTTTTTGGATTTATATTAAGAGAAAACTGTGTCAAGTGTGTAATCAGATTCTTAAGGCTCTTGATAATGGTTTCGGAAACAGAATCAAGTCGCACGGTCCCGTTGATCCGATAGACGAGCTTCAAATAGCTTGCATAACTGATAAACTCTGTTTGCTGGCACAGGAATGGGTGGATGGCAGCAGTAGAGAGGAGCGCTGAAAGAAGTCCAACCTAGAGTACATTTACAAAAAACTTTCCTTCTGTAAGATTTTTTTATTCATAGTCAAGTGAAGGAGCCTGGTCGTAAGTAGCGACTTCAAGGATTCCAGTATATTGGCTTTTCTCTGGTATCAATCTTCACAAAATTGCAGGAGGGGCAGGATGTCTATGCCGAATGCAGACTGGATATCCAGAAAAATAATTGCCATCACAGCCCTATCTTGTAGAGCTCTCAGAATGTTGTTGGTGGTTTGCAGTAGGTTGGTAAGGGTGAACTTGAATTTTAAGGCATAGTGAATGTATGGTGATTCGCATGGCAGAACCTGGTTGGTTAGGATGGGAAGAACACCCTTTTCTATGACTTTGAGGGGACATGAGGCTTTTATTATTGGCCTGAATTGTGAAATTGTTGCCATTCCTTGTGTTTTGGGGATTTCTCGGGCAGTATATTGATACGAGGATGTTGGGAAACTTTGCGTTGTGAGGATTCCACGAACGATACCTAGGAGTGCGTCAATGATAAAAACACGAACGCCTTTAAGAATAAATTGTGGGACCCCATCGTATCCAGTGCAAGACTTTGCTGGAATATCGTTGATGGCCTGGATAAGCTCTCTTTTTCTGATAATGATGGAAGCGAGGACATCTCGATGACAACTCTTGCGAATGCGCTTTAAGTCTGACGCTGATTTTGGCTTAAATCTTGTGATGTAGTCTAGCCATTCGATTTGATTAAGTTGTTGAGGGAATTCATCATGCCTTGCCTTAAACGGTGCCTCCCCGATCTTGATTGTTTTTTCGATGTAGGCTTTAATCGCTTCAGATTTGCTTCTATTGAATTGGGCACTGGCTCTTCAGTATGCAATTCTGTCTAGTGGGTCCGGTTTTGCTTTCCATTTTGCATGTAGTCTTTGTTTATTTTGAAATTTAAGGCTGAGATCTTGGGACCAATATGATTGCTTCGACAGAAGAGCGAAACTGTTTTTGACGTTGCAGTTCGAGCAATAGACTGCAGCAGTTCGAGCAATAGACTGCAGCCAGCAGGTAAGAAAGTGCAGCCCGAGTTGTGGGTGACATTGGTTTAGGGCTTTCCAAGGAAAAATGGATGATGAGAAGCATGATTTCTCTGGATTGAGGAGAGAGGGGCTAATCATGTCTTCTTATCTGGTGTCTGATGTTGCGAGAATGCCCTGGAAGTGATTGGAAGAATGAGGGCTACTAGTAGATGATCTGACATGAAAGTTGTTTCAGGTTGGCTGTCAACGGCGAGGGTGTCTGTTGCAAATATTAGGTCGACCAGGTCAGCGCCCCTTGTGGGGGAAATATTCTGGAGGGTCAGACCTACTGCAACCAAATGAGAAGGTTACAATCTGCGAAGACTGTGTTGGCCTGAGCTAATATTAGAATCTGCGCTCGTAGCACAGTGGTATCGTCACCTCACACCGGGTGGAAAAGGCCTGGGTTCAAATCCCGTCGATGATGCAAGGAACTTTAATGGGCTTTTTTCACTCCGCGGTTAAGTCAGTTGGCCTCAGGCATAGATAGCAAGGTATTTCTCCTCAGTATCTTGGTTTTTTTCGTCCAGCAAAACAGGCAAATCAACCAGAGAACATACGCAATGTACGGCCACAAATATGGGTTAATGTATTTAATTACGGGGACCCCTAAAATATTTTTTTTTTTTTTTGAGCTAATATTAAAGTCTCCACACACAAGTAATGTTGCTTTTGGGTGGTATTGATTAATGATCCAGTTGGAGATATAATGTAAAGTGAACTTTACTGTGGGAGGGGTGGGGGGATGTAGACGGTGCACACGTCAAGTCTGTGGCCTTGAATGCAAAGATGAGGCTCTTGGAGCTTCAAACATTTCTGTTTTTAGAGAGTCTGAGCTAGTCAGTGAGAATGTTTGTGTGTTGAAGGGAATGCCTACACCTTAACAAATCGTACGTTCTTGGAGGCAAAAATTCCCGAGAAGCAAGCAGTTTGGGAGAATGCGAGGTCTTCTTCATAGGCGGATAGCCATGCCTCTGTGATACAAATGATGTCATACAGCCTTGATAAGAGAATAATTTCCATTGTCTGAAGTTTATTTCTCAGACTTATAGTATTTTGATAGAAAATTGTGCACATTAAAGAAGTTTGGATGTATGCCCTTGTTGGAGTTCTGAGCTATTTTGAGCCCGACATTCCGGGTCTTTCTTATCAAGTTGATTTTGGCGGTTTTGAGGTCCTCCTTTCGTTCCCTCTTGAACCGTGGTTTTGAGCTCTTCACTTGTGATGGTTGTGTCCACTCCGGTCGGTTGAAGAACCACCAAGTTCTGCGTCTTGGATAAGGGCTACCTCCTTTTCTGGGGCTCTTTTGTTGGTAGTTGCACAGGTGGTTGTGCCAGGTTGTTCCTCAGCGTTTGAGCGTAGGTGGTTGCACCCTGTGGCATTCGGTTTGTCCCACAGTCAATGTATGCCTGGAGTCTTTCTTGTTGTTGTTGTTAGTATGGGAGTTTAAAGGCGCATAAGCTGCTATGGCAATAATGCACCTCTCGAGTCTTGCATTTACTCTCTCGCTCTCGATGTATGTTTCTATCAAGAGTGTGTCCAACTTGTTCCACAGGTTCACTATTTGTGCTCTAATCCCTATTGGTTTGTTCCTTGAACAGAGTTTCCAGGGCAGCTTTAATGAACAGTGATTTTTTCGTATACTGTGGCCTTCAGCAAGATGGTATCCAGGGGTGGACCTTGTTGCTTGTCTTTGTTTGCAAACTTTTGACTTTTAGGGTTTTCTTGAATGTCCTTTGGTTCGGTCTGGGAGAGCATCCTTCGCTCCAACTTAGGCATTGTCTTCCTATTTTTCCTTTTACCTGTCTGGGTGGCCCGGAACGGGGTCTTCCACTTCCTCTTGCTGTTCAATGATGATGGGATCGTCGTTTTGATTCTGATGCATAACTTCTTTAGTTTTGTTGGCTTTTCCTTCCACGTCTAATAAGATCCGAATTAACGGGCCGATTCGGATTATCCAGAGTTTCCTGAACGGCAGTTGAATGTCGCCTACTACAAGTCCATAGCTAGATTAGACGGCTCTCAGTGGGCCAGCAAATTTAAATTTGGGGAATTCCCTCCTGTCACGTGCCTGTAAAATTAAGGAAACGGTTTATCTCTGGCTTTCTTCCTAACATTAATAAGGAAGAAGAAGATGAACAGGAAATTTATACTGTAACTGATAATTCGGATGACGAGACAGATTTTGATTTAGGAATTCCAGAGCAAATTATTGCTGCTGATACTGCTGTGAAAGGAGAGTTCTAAAAAAGATGGCGCCTCCGTAGCCAGGTGGGAAGGAGAGCAGCAGTGCTTAGCATACGGTTGTTGATTAGACCCAGGTTCGAGCCCGTCACCACCAAATGTGGAGGATGCGGAAAGGTCAGGGAATGACCACCGTATATCCTGGAGGAATATGGCCTTAGTTGCTAATGCTCCTAAAAAAAAAAAAAAAAAAAAAAAAAACTAAAAAAGAAATACGTCTAAGTACTGCTTCTAAAAAGAAAAAGAAGAAACCAAGAAATTGGAAACTAAAAGAGAGAAGGCAAGTAAAGAGATATCATCTAAATCTCAACAAGTTGAATTGACAAAAGAAATAAAGATAAAATCTTCCAATAAAATGCCAAGAGAGGACCATAATAATTCCGGGGACCCCGATGTTTTAAGCTTACTGGGTTTGATAAAGATCAAAAGGGCAAGAATCAGGTTAAAGAACGTTTTGTTCGAACCTTATAATAATATCAAGAATAATCTTTCGGCTCAGATTTTGGACATCTGGGATCATCTGGAAATGGCAATCCTAGAACTTCAATTTGACAATATAATATTAAGATCAAAAGAAGTTGAAATTAAAGATGAAAGAGCGCAAAGTTATGCAGCTGTTGCCACCAAAAGAACGGATCAGATTAAGCCGAAAGTGGCAATAATAACCACTAAATGGGAAAAGTACAAATCCAGTGAGCAGATGCGAGTAGACTTGATAATACCTGTAAAGCCAGCCTTGCAAGATAGAAAAGTTAAGAGTCTTCGGGCTATCAGGGATAAAAGAGTACTAATAGAAGCAGAAACTCAGGAATATATAAATGAGGTAATAAAGTGTTCTCAGTTTAAGGAGCTGCACATGAAAGTACAAGAAATAAGGAAAAGAAGTCCAAATATTCTTGTATATGATGTAGACCAAGAAATTAACAAAGAATTATAAATTTGGAGCAACTGTGGATTAAGAACTTAAAGCAGTATGGCATAGTTCAGAAATCCTTCCAGGAAACTGTCTCTGTCACATCAGTTAAAAAATTTAAAATTAAAGATGTTAATAATTGGATTTTACAGGTTTCAAGAAAAATATTCTTGCTTTTAATAGAAGTCGGAAGAGTGTATATTGATTGGTTTCCTGCCGGGTACGAGATGTTGTAACTGTAACCCAGTGTTACAAGTGTATGGGTTTTGGACACATGGCGAAATATTGTAAGAATGAGGTATATTGTGGAAATTGTTCATTAAAAGGACATTTAAATATGGTCCAATTGTTGCAGAGGCGCCGAGATGAGTTAAGTGCAGGAAACAGCAAAAGTCAATAGAGTCGATAGCTAAAACGGCATACTGCGGTGGATAGAAGTTGTCCAGAGTACAAAAAAGCTATAGAAATAAACAAGGAAAGGACAGATTATGAGTGGTGACAATCTATGTAAGCTAAAAATTGTGCAACTAAATGCACAATGGTCCAAGGATGTGGCTCCTCAGCTTGTTCGGGAGGTTGAGGAAAGGGCATATGATATAGCTGTCTTACAAGAACCTTACTCTTACCTTGCAAAAGTACGAGGGTATCCAGGACAATACAGGATCCTTGCGTGTGGCGAGGAACCGTAGACAGAGATTGTAATAGCTAACCCGGAATTGGGAATTACAATGATAACGTCACTGTGTAATCAATATGGAACGCGTTTTGAGGTTGTAGGGACGTTTGGATCTCTATACCTGGTGTCCTTATATTGTAAATTTAATGACGTACTTGAGCCCTACCTGAGATACTTAGAATGGTTTGAGAGTATGTTGAGGACAAGACCTATAATCATAGCGGCGGATACTAATGCCTCTTCCACGCTCTTGGTGGGCGAGTTTGTCTGATGACAGAGGACTAGATCTTGAAGGCTTACTTGCCTCTGTAGGCTAGGATGTGGCAAATGATTCAGCCCAGTTGCCAGCTTTTTCTTCTGTGGCTCGGGAGTCATACATAGATGTTACTATGTGCTCTGGAGCTTCTTTATCAGGAATAAGAAATTGGAAGTTGCACTCGGCTGCTACAACAAGTGACCATAGATATATCTCATTCGCGTAGGTGCTTTGTGGCCCGGAACGTACCTGGAGGGAAACTAATCGATATCCTGTTAAAACTGTTAGGTGGGATGTTTTTTCTAATATAGTAAATGTTGAAATAAATCATCTCATTAATACCTCTTTTTATTTTCATAAAAAAATGTTTTTATGAAAATATCGTTGTCATAAAAAAATGATAAGCATACTTCATGAATATATCCTTATATTAAAAAAAAAACTTCAGTTCCAGTCTCGTCGAAACAGTGAAGAATTTTTATTATTGGCCTTTCTCAAAACTTGGCTGAGTAAGACACAAATGAGAGTAGCCTGGATTGTTCTCATTGAAACTCTAGTTTTTCTCCCAACAAACAGAAATTCGACCTCAGAATACACATAATTTAGGGAAAATATACACCGAGTAATATGGCCTTTGTCGGTGACCCTCCTGTATCCCACGTACGACAGAAACTATCGTCGGTTTAAGCAAAATGGAAAAAGAGTTTAGTGTGAAGTCCAATTTCTCATTATTTTTTTCGCACTGTTAAATTGTCAGTCGATTTCTTCAAGGGCTAACTGATTTTATATCCCAGCAAGCAGTATAATTAATTAGCCAGAAATAGTATATTTTTGTGCACATTTCTGAAAAGGTGGCTCATACCTTCGGACTCAGGAGGAATAAATCTGGGTTTTTCTTCCCAGAAACAACCAACTAGACACAGAACGTCCGCATGGTACAGAAATATTTACAGGACATTTAGGCCTGATAAATATAAATATTATTCCTGGCACAATATCGCTTAGGTCACTAAAAGCAATACAACAAAAAAAAAAAAATTACATATAACTTTTAAAACACGAAGTCTTATTTGAACTAAGGAAATAACAATCCTGCACGAAAAATATGGAAATATATTCTGTGAATTTGGTAATACGTTAAACTATCACTTTGTTGAAAAGCGTATACAATTAGAAACTCTGTTTGCTAATTGTAAACCTAGTTTTATTGAGTTAAGGAAACAAATGAATATATCACAAAATTTACGATCACGATATTAAAGGTTTCTAATAAAGATACGCACATTTTGTACGAAAATAAACTTATTTTATTGGATATATGCATTTTTTACATGCAAGTCTAAATTGTAGAGAAACAATTACTATATAGGGATCATAAAAATGTTACATGCAAATTCGATAATGAAAGAAATTAGAAATTACACGGAATATGACGAAATGGTTGGCAAAGACAAACACATCATTCACCTCGTAGTTTCAGGTATGGTATTAACGTGCGAGGAATTTCAAATTTATTGTATACATCTTCTGGCTGTTCTTTGAGAATTTTTCTTATGTCCACCCGGCATATATGCTTCAGCGAGGGAAATTCTTTCAATTTCCGTATAACGTAATTCCGTAATTTTTTCCTGCGAATTCTGAGAACAATGGACTTTCGTTTTGCCCAAGTTTAATTTGACGACTTGACGTTTGCAGCAAATAAAAGATCCACTAGGTCTTTTCTGTTATCGAAAGCGGCTAAGAAAAGTGGCGTAAAGAAGCAGCAGTTGCATTTTACGTTGGGATTGCACCCACGGCGAATAAACATTTTAAATAATGACTTCAGTGAATACCTACCTGCAATAACAAGTGCAGGGGGACAGTCTTCTGGATGAGAATCCAAGTTAACCTTGCATTCTGTTAGGAAAGTTGCTACTTTAATGAGTTTCTCGTGGTTATATACATTACCCAAAGTTCTCACCCTGGCAGTTGCCATGCAGGCTATCAATGGAGTCCATCCGTGGCGATTTTGAACATCCGCCTGTAAAATAAATATAAATATAAATTAGATGATACTGGTCATTATAGAAATAGTGAATATATGAAAACATTAGCAATTATAAATAAATTTTAAGAAATATTAACATATGGGTAGGGACGCAGAACTACTAGTGCATAGAATGTAAGAAGCAAACAACATGGAATTTGAAAGTTTATTTAAAATACCGCTGAATAAAAGGTGGAATGATATGCATTAGCGAAACAGTAAGGCAATTGGATCAAATTAGAATGATGGTAAAAAAAGATGAAACCGAAGATATACCATGCGCTGTTGATAGAAATATATAATAAAATCTTGTTAGTTCTCCCCTCAGAACGTAAGACGGAACATATGAAATCAGAAGATTCAGGTTGTCAAATAAATTTTGAAATTGAAGGAAGTCCTCTCGCAGTAATATTTCTGGAGGTACCCTGCAATATGCATTAATAGCGATGACATGAATTTGAACATATTATTATTATTAAGCAGAAAATCATATTTGAAATTCCAAACATTAGAATAGGTCAAATCAGAGAACATCGTAATTCTATTCAGCATGACACTGAGTTTTTTTAGATTGAAAAATGGATTTTCCCCAGTGTTTCGGAAAATAATCCTTCAATTGAGCTAAAAATTCTCAAGGCGTTAAAATTATAAAATAAAACAGAATATTTGAGAGAAAATAGTGGAATACTAAAATGAATAGAAATGAATTTGTTTTTTCAAAGTTGGTACTCAGCATAAGCTGACTGTGTTGTAAAGCACACTGAATGTCCAAACAGAAAGAAATCTTGTCAGTTTATATTTATGAGTAAAGTGAACGATAGTCACTGGTACAGAAAGAGAAGGAAAGCAAATATAGAAATAGCAGTGTTTTGAATGAAAAAAAAATTGTTATACGTCATGTATATGGTCTTCCATTAAAAAGTGAAAGATATAATTCCTCAGTTAAGTTATTCAAAGTAAATATTTTTGGATGAAGACCTACAAAATTGGCTAGAATAGTGTATCATTATCTCATCAACTGAGATGAACCTTGGCACATTTATTCAGAAGCAGTTAGAGTTTTAGATCAGAAGCAGAGGAAGTTTCATTCAGAAACAGACTTTTAGATCAGAAGAATTCGGACGTTTTATTTCTTCATAGATGGTAGTGACTGCAGAAAGTGTAATATTCGTGATGGGAGATATCAATTATTTGCTTTATATATGAAATGGTGGCTTCCTAACTGAATTTTCTTATAATATTCAAGTCATTTTTTGTAAAAGAATAAGAGAAGTTTATTTCAATATGATACGTAGATCTTTTCCGTATGATACTTTACAGTTAATCAAAAAATCCCCCATAATTATGTGTATCGATAGATTATACCTGGAGAGAAATTAAGTGAATGAAATAATCATTAAGACAATAAAAATGAATTTCATAGTACGCACCATTATAACTCTCGTTCTTACTATGAAATATTCCAGTCATTTAAAAATGGAAAGTGCAGTGACAGCTCCGTTGAAAATTATGTTCAACCTATTGGAATTAATTCAGATGAGAGTGCAGTGAATAACTAATGAGTTGAATCAAATTCTGTTGAAGCACCTATTTTGAATAATTGCCCATATGAATTAGAATCGTTTAATTGTTATTAGTGGAACAGAAAATGAAATTTAAAAGAACAAGAAAATATAGAGAATTTATAACTTACCACTGCTCCCTTTGATATTAGCAGAGATGCAATTTTAAGAGAAGGGCATAAAGAACCTGTTACGTAAATCAGAGGTGTGTTATGACAGCAATCCGCCTGGTTAATAGCAGCTCCATAACGTATTAAACATCTGGCTCCAGTAAAATTATGAAACATGCAAGCCAAGATCAAAGGGGTATGTCCAGCTTCGTCCGCAGCATTTATCTCACTGCCTGCTTCCAAAAGAACTTTTATTACATCTGAAAGGGAAAAAAAAAACCAATGAAGTTCTTTATTGAAATTTAAGTACTGTTAGGATTAAAAACATTTATTCTTCCAAATTCCCTGTTTTTTTAACATTCTTCAGGGTTTCTTATCATGTCACAAGACAGGGAAGAATAACTGTAGAATTTTAAATCACTTAATATTAAAAACGGATATTTCGTTTCAAATATAAAGTAAATCCTATTCACGTTTTTCTTATATGGTATAAAAGCAACAATGAATAGGACTTTGATTTTAGCTATATTAATAAGGATCACTTACCCTTTCCGCATTTCTGTGCAGCTAAGTGCAACGGGGTCTCAAATCTCGAAGTCCGGGCGAATACATCAGCTCCTGTCAGCAAAAGGTCACGCACGTCTTCTAAGTTATTTTTCAGAGCAGCTATATGTAATGGGCTCATACCGTGCTCTCCTTCAGAGATAAGACACTTTAATTCATCATTTAAATAAACACCAACTCCTGAAAAAAAAAAAGAGGATGACTGAGTTAAATAACAATACCTTGGTATTTTATGTGATAGATAAAGTCAATATGCTAATGGCAGCTTATTTTAATTTTAGATGTTTTATTTATCAAGTCGACAAAATAGCAACTTACTGTTTTGTACGTGTCTCCCCATGTAACAAAAGCACATGAAAGGACGTACGATAAGTGGCACTTTAAACACTTCTAATGGACAAAGAGCTCTCCATAATATTTCGCCTTCGATCCAGTTCGTCCCCTGCTCCAAATCCATTCCGTCCGTTTCAGAATTCCACACTACGCTGTTTCGATATGCCAAAATCGATCTGTATTCTGAACGACCCTAATGGGAGAACAAAAATGGAAGTAATATTTCCAGTAATTAATAGAATGAGATATACGAGAAAAACAGCTAAAATATTAAAAGGTTTCTAAAAAAATCATAACAATATTACTAAAGTATTGAATATCATTCTTCTATATGGAAAATAATGTCCTCCCTAATAACATTTCGGTATCGCATTTCGTGTAAACGAAATGCGTTACTGCCCCTGCTTGTCTACTAAAACTAATTTATCAGTACCTACTGCTCTACCAATACTGAAAAATATTATATCGCTATTTGTTTATCTATTCTTAGAATGCCATCTTCTATCGCTGCGTTTGGAATAATAGCAAATATAAGTTGCGAAATCGGAAAGCGAATTAACCATAGACATTTGTAAAATTGAATGAATATAATGCCATTGTGACAGAAGCAATAAAAATGCACTCTAAATTACCCAACTGCCACTGTTTCGGATAATCTACTTGGAGAACGTTTCTCTGATGTACCAAAAGGGTATAAACTATCATAAAACCGTAGTACAATCATGTTCCATGAACAATTCAACGGCACTCAAATGTAGTCTAAACAGCACAGGATAAAAAACTGGGGACAAATATAACATCCTTAAAGAGATGTAAGGTAAAGGTTTTGGTAATAAATAATTCCCTTCAAAAATCGATTTTTTTAAAAAATAAAAAGAGTTAAAAATTTATCTATGTTAGATAAAGGAAAATGAGCCCATAAGCCATTTCACTCATAAGAAGCAACAGCTAATATTAGTAGTACGTCAGAAGCACATACTGGCAAATAAAATTCTACATTGCAAGGATATTACTCAAAGCAATTTGCATTGGAAAACTGCTTACTGTGACGAGATACATCGTGTGTCTCTTCAACTTTCTTAAACGTCCATTAAATTTGGCATGGTCTAGACAGAATGAAACTTTTTATTGATTTATTACTTATAAAGTGTAAAGGAACATCAATATCTTGCTATTTAGTTTCAAGAATTTTGCAGCAGAAAATCAATTCAGCAACTCAACGTAGGTTAGCTCTAAACGGAATTTAGGGAAATTTTCAATTCGTAAAGGCAGAGATGAGTTTTATTTCAATAAATTCACATCATCAAGGAACTGAAAAGTGTATGAAAATTTCTTGTCAGATAGTAATCAATATTCTATTAGTGAGATGAGTTTTGATAGAGCGAAAATTTAATCTAAACCGAAATAGCTAACAAAGAAAAGGACTCCTTCGAGCTATAATCCTGAAGTTGCTTAAAAGTGAAGAACTTATTGTTGCAGCGGGCTAACTTATTGTGCATAATCGTTTAGAACTCAATTATCTATATTCTATAGAAATATGTCACTCCCCTTACTGCAATACTTTTATTCTAATCATTAGGATATACCTAGATAGGGAATAATAAGGGAATTAAAAATATCTCTTCTGGAAACCGTGTTTTTCGAAAAAAAAAGGTGGAATGTATAACTCGGGAGGAATGAAATTAAAAACAAATAAAGTTTACTCAACTTTATCAGCGGGAGGTGAAAATAATCATTATTATTGAAAAATTATTTATTTACGTTAAGATAGTAACTAAATAATTAGATTTCTAATCTTAAACCTTCACTTTGTTAAATTTTCAGATCCATTATAAAGGACGAATAAATACATATATGAATTTTGAACCATCAAAAAGTATATTAATTTCCTTTTGTTACTTAACCAAAAGAAAATTCTGGCGTAATATTGAAAGAAAGAAGCAAATAAAATTTAGTAATTAATTAAGTAATTTCTATTTAGTGATTAACAGAAATAAATAACTTAAACAAAAATTAACATTATAGACAAGAAAATAAATTTACCTCACTAGGAATAGCCATATTTCTACTGAAATCTTCTTAATTATCGAACAACCTAAAAATGCAAAATCTGAGCGAACACTGCCTGTCTCTAAAATGAAGTCTTCCTTAGTTTAAGGACTTATATATGCTGATGACTTCATTTAAATCCTCCAGGGTAAAGGCTTATCCAGATTAAGGATCAACCAATGGAAATTGCCTCTTGAGAACATGACGTCATTGTGTGTGGATATAAATGCTGAAAATTTTCTGACTTCAACCTTATGGAATATTAATTTATTTTAAAACAAAGTTTTATATTAAGACAATATTTAGTTGCTACATGATCATTATATAAATAAATATTGTCTTAATATAAAATTTTGTTTTAAAATAAATTAATATTCCATAAGGTTGAAGTCAGAAAATACCCCATTGTAATTAGCAAAAACTTAAACTCGTTTCTTAGGAGCTTTCTTTGTCAAATTTATATTTATGTAGCTTCAAAATGCGTACCATATGCTGAAAAAACTTAAGGCTTTGAAGCGAAAATATTATAGAAAACACAAACTTCGGTGGGCTTCCTAATTTTTGGATAATAGTAACACAGTTCAAATGGTACTTTCATGTATACATGCTAGCATCCAAATTTGAGTTCAATGTAAACTACAGTCTTTCCGTTTTTCATTTGTATTGTTCCATTATCAGTTTTAGTGTAGTCTTAATGTCTCTTTCAAGGAGTTATGCTTATTGAATTGGTCATGTAAATTTTACAATTTCACATTTGGATCGCATCCAGTTTTCCCTTGCTTCTTTTCATCTCAATCCAGTTCTATTTTTTTATTTTTTTTTTATTCTGTTCGATTGTTTTTGTTTATTTATCCTTCTCTTCCCATCCATTCTAAAATATCATTCGTTATCCACTTCTGCTTTGGTTTTAAGGGTTTCCCTTTAAGATGAGTAGCTGCAACTTTAAATACAGCATATTCAATTTATCTCCATCTTTCATTTATATCTTCTGAAAGGCTAGAATTCAGTTCATTCGCTAAAGAGTCTTTAATCTGATTGTTTTAATATCTTTGTTCTCCATTTTTTTTTTTTTTTGCTTTCAGCTTCACTTTCGTTTCACCGATTAATGGAAGAAAGAATATAAGTTACGTAAATCCATTTCCGTGTTTTATGGAAATTGTGGAAATGTTATATATTTAATATTATTTAAATAAATATATTTATTTAAATTATATGGTACATTTTGTTAGATTATATGTGATTCCTATGGTTCCTTTTTTGGTTCAGTTATACGATTAATGAAATGCATAGAAAATTCAAATAATATTTTTTTCTTGCAATTCGAATTCACTTCCACGTTTATTGTTAATTGTCCTAATCACATTAGTGCAACAAACAAATATACCAACTATCTGTACTAACAGACAGAGAGACTTGTAATTTAGAGAGCCTCCAAGCAGAGTCTTGATTACCTTGAAACCATTAACTTATTCTAATGTGTTAAAATTAATTGATGGTTTAAGAAGAGTGGTTATCTTATGTTTGGCGGATGTTCCGCGCGAAGCAAACACAGGCTGTAACGGATAATTATATATTGAATAAAAAATCTGAATGGAAATCCAAACGGCCCTTGAAACATAAAAAGTCATTTTAGGGCGGCACCTCCTGGTTGCCTCTTATTACCATGGCAAAGAGAATTATAGTATTAAGAATCGTCTCGACCTCAGTGACGGCTTTCTTAAGATTCATTATTTCGTATTAATATGAGAACGTTTTACCTGGATCAACTGAAACTTCGAAATTGGTCAGCTGATTATACTAACAAATTTTACAACCTTCTGTTTTTTTCGAAAGTGACTAGACAAATCACATTCATATCACCAAGGGAATATAAACCATTGTAGGGATCATTATTCTCTAAGTAATCCGTAATTAGGATAGGAAACGTGTATTAGGAAACGTGTCTGAGTGAGAGGCTGCGTGATTGGTTGATTTTTGGTGTTGGAATCCCATATTGTTCCTATACATAGTTTGCGTGGAAGAGCAGAGGGGTTGTTTCTCAATTTTTGATTTCTGTGTAAAAGAAAGAAGAAATGTCCAGTCTTGGAGAAAAGACAAAAGTATCCAGTAAGGGCTGCTCACAGCGTGCAGGTCCACAGTTTATAGTAGACTGTGGGGGTCGGGGTGGGTTTATTATTGTGGGGGGTTTGGTGTTATTGTCTTTCTTACTTGCCCTAATTTTCTTTATATTTTAATTATTATAATTTATCCCCTTTTTTTTATGTATATCCCCGTAGTCCAATCCTCCCACTTTAGCATCTGACTTGTTTGTTCTCAGAAGATTACCTGACTCGAAGGGGACCTTAATTATTTTAAGTATTTCTCCACAGGATTGGCTGAGTTTCGGAATGACAGACTCCAACACATGAATGTAAAATAAAACAATGTTTATTAACATATCATACAGAAACTAATAATAGTGACTTGTTATTTCATTAACCTTTATATGTGTAAATATCTTGTTCAAACTCCAATGTTTTATCATCAGATATCCTATTCTAATACACATTATTATTCATTATGCAATGGTGTCTCTTCGTGTTCTTTACAGGGACTTGGATAGGTCGTGGTATTCACTTCACATAGATTCTTCCAACTCTTCTTCTGAACAGTCTATATAATACACCAACAACTACCAGCCAATGAACTGGCTCACAAAAACCTTCAGAGTTCGTGTCTCAATTTGTAAGAAAATTTCATTTATTCAATTAGACACCTTTACTGCAATCAGGTTAACAGGAATTATTAATCAATTCAATTTAACATTACCCTTCAGGACCGTTAATCCCCTATACCTTTATATATATCACTTTTAATTAGCCCCTACTCAAATCAGAAATACTCTCCACAAATCAACTCATTATAAATCAAAATTCCAACCTTTAACTTCATATATAATATAAAAACCTTTCCCAACTTTAAACAATTCTCAGTTATCTATTAAACCCTCTCCTTCCATCAAGCATTATTATGAGGAGCTTCACTTCAAATTATAGGCTACGTCCGTCTTAAATACATTACACTTTTATACATATATTCATTGCTTAAATCTCCCTCCTTAACTATATATATTTATTTCTCCTAAAGTCCTCTCCTTAATAAATTAGGTACACCTATTTCGGTAAACTCTATAGCACTTACATGTTTGGCCTGGAACTTTCCTCTCTGCTCGGCTTCCTTTCATATCGGTCATTCAGGTACTGGAATGCGGGGGCGCTCATTTGGGGATCTCGGTGATTTATGGTGTCTCCCTACCGGATACTGCACGGCTGGAATCAATCAGGGTCGTATATTCTTTACCGGTCAGCATTTCTTCTTCCGTGGATAGAGGAGTTGTCTAGTAGGTCAATGGTTCGACCACTCATTCGACTGGCTTTGCCTACATAATTTTCAGGATGTGATTCTTCCTTGCTACGGCTTCCATGCTTACAGGTGAACATTCCTACGGGCTGTCGGGATACGCAGAATTTTTATCATTGCTTCCATCTACCTCAGGGCTGCAGCTATCACCCAAATTAGACTACTGCTCTGCTTTGTATCGTTCTCCAACTCATTCAAATCATTCTCCAGACCGCTTCGAGAACTTCTTCCGACTCCTCCGAAAACTTCTTCCGAATCCCACGAAACTTCTTCCGAATGCCACGAAAGCTTCTCCCTGAATGCCACGAAAACTTCTTCCTAATCTCCCTCTCAAAATTCGCTCCACTTTCTTCCTGGCCAATAGGAGATCTGCGCATCCCTTTTCCTGTGCTCTCATTTGTCTCCTCTCATCTTCCGTGGGCGGGTCTTCTTCCCAACTTCCGTGGCCTAGAATATACGAGAACCATCTAGAACGAGAGGCGGAAGTTCAGGTTAACTGAGAAACGTCACAGCTCTTCCCGTGACCTCACGCGCGCACACCTGGTGACGTCGCCCACCTCTAATGGCGTTTCACCGTGAAATTTCTAAGAGAGCCAACTTAAGTGCTCTTGGCCCTTACTATGGTGCATCTGCCTCTGTCTTAATGGGGATTTGTCACGGTTATTTACTTTTACTGACTCGTCAAAGAATTTCCATACAAACAAACTACAACTAAACAGGGAGTGACTGGAAGGTATTTTTGAATTCCAGTGCTACTTAACTGATGTTGTTTTTACCAGAAAACCACTATTCATATTACAGTTAAATTCTCATAATATTTAACAATTTTTATTAATTAATGTAAGGACGGGTCCTTACAAGACCGCGTTCACCGTCTTCTAAGGAAGGGAAAGTACAGAGGGCGTACCGGTGTCGCCGGACCTGTTTATCTTGCAAGAGTATTGGAATATTTATGTGGAGAGGTACATGAATTAGCAGCAAATTCTGCTCGAGACAAAAAGAAGAATCTTTCCTCGCCATTTTTTTTTTTTGCGATTTTAAATGATGCAGAATTGAGCAAGCTATTGTTGGGAGTGAAAATATCCGAAGTTGGTATGATGCCAGATATAAAATCAGTCCTTCTTCCAAAGAAAACTGCAAACTGAAATTCTGAAAATATATTCCAAAAAAGCCCTTTAAAGGACCACTCGAACGTTGACAAAGAGATGCCTGAACGCAGAACATTTCTGTAAGCACTACGTTGGTAATAATCTTTCCAAAAATGCAGGGTTCTGAAGATTAAAGTATCCCTGTGTAGAGGGCTCTGGATCGAGTTCTAAGGCTTATACTACAGAGATATTTGGACAAAACAACAATAAAAAATGTGCTCGCCATTTATTGGAAAAAAAATTGGTTACAAAATTTGTCGCTGTATGTCGCATAATTATCTTAGTTACCATTACGCAAATAACTTATGTTATTTGCATAATATTATGTTATTTATATAGTATTATGTTATTTGCATAATATTATGTTATTTATATAGTATTATGTTATTTGCATAATATTGTGTTATTTGCATAATGTTCACACCACCACTACTCATCTCAACTGTATTGTATAAAAGCAAAGCAGTCTCTTAAAAAATGGTTGCTTGCACTACAGCAGCAGCAATGGCCCAACATTGCCGGAAAAGGCGCTATTTGAGAGTGAAGCTGTTCTATCAGAACACTAACAATACAGCTGCTGCTGTCATAGAATTCAGGCGTCAGAAGCGCAAAAGTCTCACGTGGACCAATGATTGTTTGTGCTGCCGCAAAATAATTATGATATTTGAAGCGACAGAACATCTCGGTGTTCAACCAGGTAGCGATCGAAAACGAGTGGACTCCTCTCACGTTGAAGATGTGGCCATGGCTGTGGTGGATTAGAACAATCTCCATGTGGGTTCGCAAGTGTACCAGCTGTTTCTCGTGAAATGGACATGCCGTATTCCACTTTAAGGCTAGTAATGCGTCAGCTGTTGGGGTACTATCCTTACAAGATGCACATGCTAAAGCGGTGCGCATGCTAATGGTGATGGTGGAGATATTCGTCTCACGTACGCAGTTCAGTTTCTGGCGAGAATGAAAGTGGATATCACTTTTCCATGGAACATCCCTTGGAGTGCTGAAGCCCACTTCTGCTTAATGGACAAGTGAATACGCACAAATGTCACATTTGGGTGACAGAAAAGTCTCGAGTTATCCAGGATATCCTGATGTATTCTCCAAAAGTGGAGATTGCATCAGGACCTCTTGGATAACTCGAGCATTGGGCCATATTGTTTTGAATAGGTAACACCATTTAGACCCTTCACCTGTTCCATCACTGAACAGTGATATTATGAAATGTTGGCAAATTTTGCAATACCAGAGCTGTAACAACGCAGTTGTCTTCAGGATATCATATTCATTCAAGTTTGGCCCCAAAGCCACCATTGTGTCCAAAGCTTGCTAAAGCAAGACTTTTCAGACGAATGGTAACCAGCAGTTCTTTCCAGACATCTTGGCCACCCGAAGCGAAGATGTCTGGAAATCATCACCGAACCTCGCCTCATGCGACTTCTGGTTGTGAGGTTTTTTGAAGAACCAGGTGTATGAAGAACCACGAGAAGGATGTCAAAATCTGGCAGATCTGAAGAACCGCGTTATATATATATATATATTACCTTTATTGTGTTCAAAAGGATGTATACAATGTATCCTTCACGGCAGGAATGCCAGGGGGTTCACATTGGCTGGTGGACAAAGGCCTTGAAGACAGGGCCTATATCGAACTACGGGTTATTCCCCCAGCGCCAACAATATAATAATTTTCAGTTATATTAATCGCAATATATTAATAAAGATATTATACAGTATTTGTGACATTATATACAATACTATACAGTATTTGTGACATTATATACAATACTATACAGTATTTGTGACATTATATACAATACTATACAGTATTTGTGACATTATATACAATATATACTATACAGTATTTGTGACATTATATACAATATATACTATACAGTATTTTTACATTATATACAATATTATACAGACATTCTTTCTTTTTAAATTTATTATACTACGATATTACTGTACAGCTTTCCTGGTTGAGTATAGATCATCAAGGATCTCTCTCTCTTCGGTATTTGCGATCCTTGGCAAATTTGTAGAGGTCGCCTACTATTGCTTCTGAGCATCTTTCCTGGGGAGAAAACGTTCGCTAAGAGCTAGTCTATTATGGTTGCCTATAAGTATTGGAGTTAACCTCAGTCCGGGCTTGAGCGATTCTCCAGCTGCCCAGTCCAGTTCCCATATGTTTGGCTCCGAGATTATTCCAGTGGTCATTTTGGCACTTAATGTGAGGTGTCTTTCCATTATAAGGTTTGGCAGTCGGGCAAAGTTCAGTGCGGTTGCCATCGCAGTTGTTCTTTGCTGGTGTGGTCGATGATGTTTATGTATGATCCAACGAAGAAGCCAGAATTCGGAGGAGTACGCACGCTTGGTATTCGTGGAGGCTGCAGATGCCCATATTTCTGAGGCGTATAACACGACGGAGTATACAGAGGTGTATCCGTACTGCCGAGTCACCTCCAGATCCTTAACGTGAATTAGTTGTTGTTTGGTAATCCACCGCATTTTGCAGAATTTTGTTAGGAGCTTGTCAATGTGGGGCTTGAAGGTCAGTTTGCAATCGAAAACTAATCCTAAGTCCGTATGTGTATTTACCACTGGAAGGAGAATGCCATCTAGGAAATATTGGACTTCAATTGGATGGTGTTTCAAAGAAAAGAAAATTTGGGCTGATGTTGCAGGATTAATAAGTAGTCCAAATTGACAGAGATAGGATTCTAAGTCGTGTAGCTTTCATTTGATGTTTTCATTAATTTTTGAGATATGTTCACCCAGGTTAATCTATGTGTGTAGCTAACTGAATATCGTCAGAATAGCAGATTATGTCTTCTCTCTGTTGAAAAATTGGAATAATGACTGCAATAAATATTGCTCCGAGGAAGACCCCGCCTTGGGGAACTCCCGCACTTATTTTTTGTGAGATTATATCTTGATCCGCTGTAAGAACAATGATTCTGTCTGATAGCAGGGTTGTGAAAAACCACAACATGTCACCTTTTATATGGAAGTAATTTTTTTAGAGGTGAACAAGCGAAGGAATGCTGATTGAGTCGAAGGCAGCTTCCAGGTCAACGTACGTGACAGCAAGTTCTGCTATAGCTTCTAGTGTTCTGAGAATGGTGCTGGTAATGGATGTTAAATTGGTGACTTTGGATCTTCCAGGAATTGCATAGTAAATTTGTGGGGGTTTTGAGGCAGGACGTGATTGGTGATGCATGAAAGTAATGCGTTCTACAGAAGTTTCAAGAGGCTGGAAGACCGAGAGATGGGCCTGAACAGTTTAATGAGGGATGCAGTTTAGTATTTAGGATGTGGCCGCACAGAATATCTGTTCTAGAGTGGCGGAAAGTAGTGCTGCATTAAGACATGGTTAAAAATTGAGAGTAGTCGATCGACGACAAACGTGCTGAGACACTTGATCGTGATTTGTGGCTCAAGGTATGATCCTACAGTTGCGATGGGTGGGAGTCCATTTATAGCAGTATAAGCTGCTTCCTGGTGATGGTAACGGTGGCGAGCCTATAGGTTGGGATGTTGTTGACAGATAAGTTGCCTGGATATGTCAGGGCCACATTGTTTGAGAACCGTGCAATGTGGTCAATCCACAGTTCAATGCGGACCCGTGGGGGCTACTTTACATAAAATTGCAAGAAATAAATTATTTACACAAGAAGTGTAAGTATCGATTGTATACAATGGTCTGGAGACCACTAACTGGACGGATTCTGTAACCATTATTCTAAATAATCTTTTTCTACATGACAATATGTGCTCCGAATTTGATTTTCACACTAATATTCGATCTGCCATTTTTTTTTTATGTTTCTGCAATTACGACTGAGCATATTAATGCCATCGAGTTGGAGAGCGGTCAAACAAGTGAAAGTTAAGAAATGCCCAGGGATGGATATGCTGGAGAGAACCTTTATTGAACGGCTCGCCAAGATTAAGTCAAGTATACTTCTACAACTTTTCAATAAATGTTTAGATGCTGGGACTTTCCCGGATCTGTGGAAGACTGCCCTTACCAAGCTGATTAGGAAACCAGACAAGCTCTCTTCAGAAACCGAGCTCTTATCGGCCTATAGCCTTATTGGCCAACCTTGGTAAGCAAATAGAACGTTTAATTTCCCTGCGATTAAACAACATGTTATTGGAACGGGGAGTAATTGCGTCTAATCAATACGGATTCACTCCTGGAAGGTCCTGCGAGGATGCCCTTGTAGACTTCATTTCTTCTGTTGAACACTCGAGTTTCAAGAATCCTCTGGCGATCTTTATTGACTTCGAGGGTGCTTTTGATTCCCTTTGGTGGGAAAGTGCCCTCGAGCGTTTACGTCAGGCCGACTGTTCCGAGCAAATTATTTTCTAATTAAGAGTTATTTCTCTAACAGATTTATCACCGCCAGATCTAAGTACAGACAAATTTTGCGTCAGGCCTTTCGAGGGTTCCTCAAGGTTGCATTTTGGGACCACTTTTCTGGAACTTTGTTCTGCAAGGTTGGATTACCCGAATCTTTGACAACGTGTAGATCATGGCATATGCGGATGATTTGGCAGTCCTTGTTGGTGGCAATTCATGATCTTCTATTGAAATATCCGCTCAGATTGTTCTATCTGGTCTTCAACAATGGACTGTTGAAAATTAGTTAAAAATTAGTTCCACAAAGGCAAAAATTATGCTACTTGGTTCTAAATTGGACGTTCGTCGACCACCAAGATTTAAATTAAACGATAGACAAATAACTATAAAAATAACGGAAATTAAACTTTTGGAAATAACTATTGACAGCAAGTTAAATTTTCTCCCTCATTTATCCAATCTGCGAAATAAGATCAGAAATTTCAACGGCGATTTTGTCAGAATTTCTAGAACTGAGTGGGATCTTTCTAGAATTTTGTTTAAGAATCTACTATAACTCTGTGTTTCTCCCTATGGTTCTGGCGTTTGTTTCCATAGGGTGCAGACTGTACAAATTTAATCAAAATTGATGTCAATCCAGCGTACAATGTTACTTTGCATTTTGAAGATTTGTCGAACAGTTTGAACACGTGCTTTGAAGGTTTTTGCTGGGACCTTACCACACCATCTCTACGTAATATTTAGGGGCTTATGTTATCGCTTGACAAGTAAGATTCCCATTCAGATCCTTGGAATTTCTATTAACACTCCAGTCGATGTTAAAGCTGAACGACAAAAAATTTGGCAAGCGTTTATCAATTTGTGGCAGAGTAGGTGGGATGGCACAACACTGGGCAGTGTAACACGTAAGTTTTTTTCCTGAACTTGACTCTCTTATGGATAAAAAATCTACAATCTGGTTTAGCCTTGACTTGTTTACCTCCTATTTGATATCAGGACATGGATCAATAAATAAGAAACTGTTTATATTTTGGTTGTCTATTACGGAACTCTGTCATTGTGGCGGTTTGGAATATTGGCAGCACGTGTTGTACTCTTCTCCCTTATACAATGAATTTCGAGTAATTCTGCAGAATGCAATTCCCAACTTTTCATTAGGATTCCAAACTCAACAATGTACAAACCCAGGCCTATGCAGATGACCTGGTCATGCTCTTTTCTGCCAATAACAGAGCGCAACTAGAAGCAACTGCCAACCAGGCCATCTCCACCCTTCAAGCTTGGGCAGAGAATAACAACCTAAAGATCTCCCCAGAGAAAACCCATTCGATCCTACTAAAAGGTACCCTTGATTTGAGAAGACCACCCCAAATCAAGGTTAATGGTGTCACAGTAAAACTAAAAACAGAGCTTAAATATCTAGGTTTGATCTTAGACAAAAACCTTTCCTTCACTCCTCATCTAGATCAACTCAGGATTAAGATCAGGAAGTATGCTGCCCAAGTCTCAAGAGTTGCCCGGAAGGACTGGGGCTTAAAGAAGAGAACGCTGTCCCTCTTCTATAAGGCAGTTTTCATCCCGGTTATCACCTATTCCTCTGGAGTCTGGTACATGAAGGCCAATACAGTAGTAAACAGATCGCGTCTAGGAACTATCTTCTCTTCTCCTTCTGTCCTTCTCTCTCTTCTCCTTCTGTCCTCGCGTGCCTGTCGCACTGTCAGTACCCATGCACTCCAGGTTCTCACTGGATCTCTTCCACTGGACCTGGAGATTGTTCATCATGGGTTGCTCTATCAAATAGCCAAAGGAAGAGCAGTTACCTGCGCAGGTTTCACCACTGACCCAGCAAATAATAGAAATGCTGAAAAGACGAGACTTAATGAACATCTAACAGCCACCTGGCAAGAAAGATGGCAGACCTCAACTAAAGGCGCTGTCACCAAAAGATTCCTCCCGGATGTCAGGGCCTCCTACCCCCTCACACCTGTCTGGTTTTCACCGGGACTCTATGCTACCTACCTCCTCACTGGACATGACTCCTTCCAGAAAAAACTACAGGACTTCAGAATTTCAGACTCACCCCGCTGTCACTGTGGAGCGGATCAGACGTGGGAGCACCTTGCCCACAGCTGTGAAATCTACGAGGACATCAGGAGGATCCTAATAACGAGACTATGCTTCAACTACCAAAATCAAGGACACCTCACCCTACAGAATGAAGAATCTTACAGAGCCCTGACTCAATTTGCAATGGACCTATTTACCAGGCAAAAAGCGCTACCACCACCTTAGCATTTGAA